>NC_135307.1:147775135-149118468 GCF_048772815.1 Callospermophilus lateralis
TCTTTTCCTATCACAGGGAAAGTTGGTTAAGAAAGGTGGGTTTCTTCAGGGATGTTATGAATTTGAGGTATTGATTCAGCCCTGTAAGAGGACAGTGTGTGGCCAGCATTGGGACCACATGCTGAAACTGAAAGTTTGGGTGGGGGTATTATGAGGAGGGTCTTGTTCCAATGTAAAGAGGCAGAGCCATAGGTAGAGTAGGTGTGGTGAAGAATCTGTTCCCTAGAGGAGGTGACAGAAGGCTGAAGGACTGCCCACCTGAATGAGTCTTATCATGTGGCTTCAGTGAGACCCAAAGAAAGGCACAAATAAAGAAAACATGTGAGTAGAGCAAAACGGGGGTCAGCCGCTCAATGAGGCTAAAGGAAAAATTTTATGCACACCGTAGAGCAGCAATGCAAAATGCCTTGGGAGGTGGGTTTCAGTGGACTTGCTTCAACCTGGACAGCTCAGAATATTATTCACTCCATAGTTTCAACAATGATTCTTTCCTCATAGAGGTAGTAAACACTGGTTCTTAGTGGTAAATTGGTATCCCAGTAGCTTTAGGCATACCTGCCAGATGTTTTGGGAAAGTAATTTAATTGACATTTCAGCCTGCATTCTAGAAGGACTTGCTTCACTCTCTAAAATTTTGCCTTACCATTTGCCTTTCAACCAGATTTGATGATCTGAGGAAAATTCTTGATATTAGGCAGTGAAACAACTTTTAGTGTTAGAGAACAAGACAGAAAGAGCTAATTTATTCCAGCTGTCTGTGTGCAGGCAGCAGTACTCATCAAATGGGAACGGTCGTTCGCTCTATAATGCCATTGCTACCTGGTAGTCTATTATCCCTTTCCATCACCCTCAAAAGCAAGAAGTTCTTGCTCATTTCTAATTTTATCTCTTCCTCTACTAGGCTGGATGGGAAAAAGTGGAGAAAAGAGTGACTTGGTGTTCTCTCTGAGAGCAACATTGATCACTCTCTTTGGCCTATTTTTTCCCAGCTGTTTACTTATATGATACCCTTCTCCAACTCTCTTCAGGTTCCCCATATTTTTTTGTAAATTAAGTCTATAATTTGAAAATTTGAAAAATGAAACTGGAAAATTAAGTGGGACAAAGGTTTCACCGTGGCAATTTCACAGCTAATTAAATTCCTAACCCTTTTCTTCACAGGAGTGTTACAAAATAAACCTTCATATCAGAATGTGCAACCTACTCCTCCCTTGTAATGGGAATTGAGCAAAGATAGCTCAAACTAAGACCTAACAGTTCCAGGGCAGTGGCTCTGAACTTCTTTTCTAGCCTGGCTCTATGGGATTTGCTCTATTCTCCTGGGTCTCAAGTGGACCAGAGCAGGTGTCCTGAAAGAGAAAGCATTCCGGCACCTGGACTCTAAAAAGCCTCCTACAAGATGTTGATGTGGCCCTCTCTACTTAGATTTGATGCCAGTGTTTTTGTATTGAAGGGGCAGGGAAATCTGTTCCTTCTGGTGAAGTATTGAGAGAAAGAGGCTATTGGAAAACAATAATCCAGTGTTTGACTCTGGAAATATCAGTGTATGCTGTGGTTTCCAAACTTAAATATGCCCCATAAATCATGCACTGAAGGATTGTTCCCTGGGTTGGCACTATTGGTAGGAGGTAGAGCCTTTGAGAGGTGCGGCCTAGGCCTAGTCTGAGGAAGTTAGGTCCCTGGGGGTGTGCCCTTGAACGGGAATGTGGGATCTCAGCCCCTTCTTCCCTATATTGTATCTTGGCCATGAGGTGAGAAGCTTTGCTCCACCACACAAATTCACCATGATGTGCTACCCCAGAGCAATGGGGCCAACTAACCATTGACTGGAACCTCCAAAACCAGGATCCCAAATAAACCTTTCTGCCCCCCACACCCTTTGTCAATTCAGAGGATCAAACCCAGGACTTTGCACATGCTAGGCAAGTCATCTACCACTGAGCTATATCCCCAGCCCCAAATAAACCATTCTGAAATGTGTGACCTGATGTGCTACCCCAGAGCAATGGGGCCAACTAACCATTGACTGGAACCTCCAAAACCAGGATCCCAAATAAACCTTTCTGCCCCCCACACCCTTTGTCAATTCAGAGGATCAAACCCAGGACTTTGCACATGCTAGGCAAGTCATCTACCACTGAGCTATATCCCCAGCCCCAAATAAACCATTCTGAAATGTGTGACCTGAGATGATGGGGCAAGAGTTTTAGGAAGACATCTGTTTGAGAAATAACTGTGTAATGTGATTATAAAGTGACTTGGGGGCTGTGGTGTGTCTTCTGAGGGTGATGAAGCTGGCCTCAGAGAGGCTGACTTGAATGTTCAAGCATTGGATTCAGAAGTCAAGAGAGAGATTCTAGAGGCATTTGGAAGAAGAATTAGTGAATCTCAGCTGCAGAGAAATGTGAGGGGATTTCAGAGAAGGGTTTCCCTAGCATTGTACTATAAGGAAGGGAGGCTACATCCTAGAGAGAGCCTTGCAAAATGAAGAACTGTTGTAAATAATTGTCAATGTTGACTGTGTTTGGAGGATTTGTGCACATTGAGCAAAGCCTATTGGGTTTAAGGCCTGGTCCTATCCACTGCAAAGACGGGGTAACCTATAGTCTGTGATCAAAGGGACCTTGTGGATCTGGGAGTAACATGATCCATCTAGGTCTGATTTGTCCTTTTGGAATCCGAGAGAAAATGTAGTTAAGGCATTTCAACCATGTGCCAGACCATCTGGCTCCTGCCCTAGGTGGCAAGTATGAGCAATTCATCTCCGCAGGAGACCTCATAACTATATATCTTACTTATTGTTTGACCTCCTAATATTGCCTAATTGAGGAGTGAGCCACAGCCTCCTGCCCCTCCCTGGATCTGGTTGGATATGGAGGAAGAGGGAACAGTCTCGGGATGTGGATTTGAGTGACCAGGAGGGAGAGGTGCTGCTGTAGAATGTTGAGACTATAAAAGTACCACTGGGTCTGGGAGGTGGGGACTGCAGGTGCATTTCTGAACATGTTAAGAGTGAGAGAAACTGGGACCAGAAACAGAAACCATGCACGGTGTGGTGCTCACAGTGATCAGGGCAGAGTTCTGAGACAGAGCGGCAGATGGCATTCCAGGAGCCTTACAGTAGCTAGGTCCCCACTCCCCCACGCCAAGCATTGGGGAGAATAAACAAAAGACTCGCAGGAGGAAGATCTTGGGAATCTGGGAGAGGGAAGCTGAGGATAAGAGCAGCTAAAGGAGTGTGAAGAACAGGTGAGTGGGAACTATAAGGAGCCTGGAAGAGAGGGGGCTCCACACTGGAAGACACTGCTAGCTCTGCTACAGCTGAGGTAGAACTGTACTTTGTCTGATGCACCCAGTGACCTCTCAGGTAACCCTGAGAAGAAGAGTTTCTCTAAGCCGTGGAGACCAAATCCAGATGTTAGTGCATGGGAAGTTACCATCTCTCCATGGTCCACTGCGCCTTCCTGGGCACAAGGAGACAGGGAATATGGGGATCAGAGCCAATGTCTGCCTCAGGGAGAGCGAGCTTGGGAGAATGGTAGAATTGGACCTGGCCAAGGGCTGAACTGTGGTTCCTTTAAAGAATAAAGGACACGGCATATCCAGGTGATAAGGACAATAGAGAAGACTGCTCACCAGGACCTGGGCAAGGATAGAGTAGGCCTTGGCCTGGGAAGGGAGTGGCTGCTCAGAGTCAGGGTAGAGCCTAATAGGACACCGCTTATTGCTCAAGTGGGAGGCTGTGCTGTGAATGAAAGGGACTGGAGACTTTGGGACCAGGGCAGCCACAGCATGCAGCAGGATGGCAGGGGAGTGGTAGTGTTTTCACTTCTCTCTGTGATTTAAAGGTCACACAAATAGCTTTAGAGGACCAAGGTGGACTAAGCAGCCTGGTAGAGGGTCATTCAGGAAGCCCATCACTCTTGGGCCACCTAGTGTAGTGCATGCTGCAGCCTACTCTGTGGCACCCTGGTGGCCTGCAGGCCAGATGTGCCTGTAGGCTGTGAACATCTGGAAGGAAAACAGAGCTCATTGCTCAGTGAAAACTCTGCTCCTGTGTTGTGCGAGATTCCACACACCCTCTGCTGTTGAGGTTGGTTTGAATGGTTTCTGAATGTCTCACATGGATGCACCATCTCTCCTTCCAGGTGCTGCTGTCGGGACTCATTGGTGTCGTCTCCTGGAAGAGGCCTCTCTCTCTTGTGGTAAGTGGCACCTGGGTCTCCAAGCGACCCTGCATAGTAGTGAGCATGGCACAGGCAAAGGCAAAGAGAATTCCAGTGTCTTGGCTTGGAACAAAATGCTGATGTTTGTTTAAAAAAAAGTAACAGCTGCATGTGAAGGGCTGGTCAGTGAGAACCACTGTGCATTTTACACATTGCACTTCTGAGAGTTTTCCTTGATGATTTTCCTAAGATGCCCATATCACATCCTTTCCCTGTTTGTTTTCTTTCCGTACCCTTCCTTAAGGACATACCTTGAACAAAGACATTTTGAAAGTGTGGATGTAAGCATTTTCTCTAAACCCAAAGACCTGCTCATGCATATACATATGCTTACATAGGATCACACAAACAGCACACACTTTATCAGAGTTCAAGAAATGTTAGCTTTTTAGTGTGCTTGGGAGATATAAAATTCTGAGAGTAAAATAATGATACTTATTTGAATAGAAGAATTGCTGGGGCATGATGCTAAAGAGTGGTCCACATGGGAGATGGAGAGAGGAGGATTTTTTTTCCCCCTCTGAAAAGTACCCCAAGCAGATTTGTGTCTATTGATCGTATGCCTGTTCTTCTCAGTGTATGCATTAATATATTGACGTGTCTATGTCAGAACTAGAGGCTGGGATTTTCTGGTTTTGATGGGTAATGAAAAAGACAGCCTGACAGCTTTCCTCTTTTGTATTAATCAATTATTTAGAACCTAGTTTTTAAGCGATTGGACTTGGAGATAATGATGTCCTTAATATTAATGGACACAGGAAAAAAATAAAACAAATTTGTTTGTGGAAGACGTCTCCTTTTCCATCTGAGTAACCATGACACCCTGGAAAGGTATCAGGGAATAGATGGATGATGTGGAATTCAGTTGAACTTCCTCTTCCACTATAGCTCAGCTCATATGAGAAATTTCCTAGTAAAAGTTGCTTTTTAGCCAGGCAAGGGGGTGCGCACCTGTAATTCCAACTATGGGAGAGACTGAGGCAGGAGGATCCCAAGTTCAAGATAACTGGATAATTTAGAAAGACCCTGTCTCAAAATAAAATTTAAAATAAGGACTGGGGATATAACTCAGTGGTCAAGGGCTTGTCAAGCATGTAAAGGGCCCTGGGTCCCATTCCCAGTACTAGGAAAAAAAAAACCTGTTCTTTATATGGAAGTTTCCAAACAGGCACAAAATAGCCTGGTGTAATGAACCCTGTATACTTTTCATCTAGAGTCAATAAATTGAGTACTTGTCCTGTTTTATTCACCCATGTTCTCTCACTCTCCTGCCCTTACTATTGATTTTTTTCTGGCTGGGTTATTTTAAAGAAGTCTCAGCTTGTGGGTCAAGAAGCCCACTCTTGGGCTGGAGTTGTTGGCTCCATGGTAGAGTGCTTTCTTAGCACATGTGAAACACTGGGTTCAGTCCCTAGCACTACAGGAAAATAAATAAATAAAATAAATTTTTTTTTTTAAAAAGAAGCTCACTCTTGGTGCAGAATGGTACGGCACTGAATCTACTGATGACTGTGGTGACATCTTTGCTTGTGCTCTGCGGTGACTTCTGTGCTGCTTTCAGTGACACAGGCATAGCCTGCTCTATTCTTCTCTGCATGCACCTATGGTGCAGAGATTAAGTTCTCCAAAAGCAGTTGCGTATCAGAGAAAAACCATCTTCCTAAGGGGAAGGGTGTGTGGACAGAAACACAAGGGTAGAATCACATTCAACACCTAGCTACCCCCAGCCCTGGCCCTAGGATGCTTACTGGGCTGGGCATTTTATGATACAGATTTCATAGTTTATAAATGATGGGAAGTTAGGACTCATATGGACATGGCTCAAGTCAGAGGAGTAGGGTAGTGTCTTTGGACCTCATTCTAGTAGGAGAGATAGTAGCAGCTGGACCTACTAGAGCAGAGGGTTCCAAGTACTTGCTCCTCAGTCCTGGTGATCAGTTCAGGAACAGCTACTCTCCGGAAAGTGCTCGTATTCACCTCTCATTGAATCATTTTCTTCCGTATTCCAGGCAGAGGAGAAATGCTTTCATTTAACTTGACTTTTTTGCCCCACTTAGGAAGGTAAGGTTACGCTAGCAGTTACAACACACGTTCAGTGGCTTAACACAACACAAGTTAGCTTCTGCTGCTGTCCAGGGTGGGTGCTATGGTAAGTAGATTCTTCCTCCATAGATGGCTGCAGAGACCCTGGTTTCTTCTATCTGGAGGCCCCTCTCCTCTAGGCCTATGGAGTCCTCTGCAATGCAGTGAGAGGTCATGAGAAATGAGGATGGAACTCCTACTGCTTAATTTCCTTGGACTCAAAGTAATGCTCCCTCGTTGCTCCTATGTCAAACCATTGGGACAACTTGTCATGTTACAGAGTTATAAAGGAGACTGGGAAAGTCATGCCTTTCTGGACAGGCACTTCCCAGAGGCAGCCTCACACTGTAGAGGAGAGGGTATGAATTTGGGTGGGAAATTTGCTGTTTCTAACACAAGAACAATCTTCTGTCCCTATTAGTCAGGACGGTGCAATCTTTGGAGTCATTACCAAAAACCCACTTCTGAACTCAACCATTGAAATAGCTTTGGCCTTAACTTTTTTTTTCCTAAGAGGAGTAAGAGCATTCACGGATAGATAGGAAGTAAATTCACAATATAGTTATCCCTTGGTATATGAAGGGAATTAGTTCCAGGACCCCATGGACACCACAATCCAAAGAAGCTCAACTCCCTTATATAAAATGGCATACTGTTTGCATAGAAGCTATGTGTATCCTCTTGTATGCTTTAAATAATCTATAAATGACTTCTAATTTATAATATAATGCAAGTACTAGATGCTATTAAATTGTTTTTTCTTGATCCGCATTGGTCAAATCTGTGGATGCAGAACCAATGGATACAGAGGGCTGACTGTACACAGATGTGTTAGAATTCTGCAGAAAGCATAAGCAATAGGATGTGTCTATTTACTGCCTGACTGTCCATCTATTGGGATTTGTCTACCTGTCCATCCATTAAGATATGTTTTAAGAATTAACCTCATGAGATTGTAGAGGTGAGCAAGTCCAAATCTTCAGGACAGGCTGGAACCCCAGAGAAGCATTGATGTTGCAGCTGAAGGCAGGATTTCCCATCTTTGGAAGAGGTCAGTCTTTCAACTGGTTGGATAAAGCCCATGAATGCCAAGGAGGATAATCTGCTTTGTTCAAAGTCTGTTGCCTTAAATGTAATCTCATTAAAAAAAAAACAAATACCTTGACAGCAATACCTAAACTGGTGTTTGACCAACTATCTGCGGATTGCAGCCTAGCCAAGTTGACATGAAAGCAATCATCACAGCAGGGTTCTATTACCTGACCAAAAATGCTCTCTCCAGAATAGTAACAATGAAAACACTGTAAATAACGATACTAGTCATTCATTGAGAGTGACCTGCGTGCCCTTATTATCTCAGCAGTCTGGCAAGAATTGGTTTTCCTATTTTGGGAAGAGATGGGGAGACCTCAGGTCTTGAAGCAATGGACCAGGACTTGAGCTCAGAGCTCTCTGACTCTAAAAATCCATCACCTTTTTGTTCCAGCCTACCAAAGTCCATATAGATGTCCCTTTTCTTCCCCACAGCTTGTCTCTAATTATGTATCAATGATTTGTACTCGCATTATCTTGTCCCTTAGTTTTTTTTCTGTCTCAGTGGGTGGCAGTGCCACCCACCCAACTTAAAAGCTGGACTCATTATGCCTTTTTTATTCCTCCCCTTTCATGTTCTTTTACAAGCTCTCCCATTTATTGCTACCTTTATATTTACATGATTGGCCATCTTTTCTTTATTCCTTAAGTAACGTGTTCTAGGGCAGACTCACCTTCTCTTACAGGATGCTGAAGTAGCTTTTTGAAGATCTTTGTGCCAAGAGTTTGGTTCTTCTTAAAGATATCTGACAAGAACAACTTAGAGGAGAGCATATTTTTTGCATACCCATACCCAGAGTGATTGACATTTATCTTAGCCTGTTTTCAGTTTCTGTAATGAAATATCTGAGCCTGGATACTTTATAAAGAAAAGAGACTTATTTAGCTCACTGTTATGGTTTGGATATGAGGTGTGCCCCAGAAGCTCTTGGGTTAATGCAGGAGGTGAAATTACTAGGTTATAAGAGCTATAATTTAATCAATCTATCCTAGTTTGAATGGATTGACTGTAACTGTAGGCAGGTAGGGTGTGCCTGGATGAGGTAGGTCACTGGTGGCATGCCCCAGAAAGGTTCATCTTCCCTACAGTCTCTTCCCCTTTCTATTTCTGCTTCCTGGCTGCCATGAATGGGGTAGTGCTCCTCTCTTATGCCATTGCGCCATGATGTTCTGCCTTACTCTGGCCTGCAGGAATGGAGTTGGCTGACCATGGACTGAACCTCTGAAACCATGAGCCAAATAATGTTTTCCTCCTCTAAGTTGTTCTTGTCAGATATCTTACTCACAACAGTGAAAAGCTAACATGCTCACATTTTTAGAGACTCCAAGTACAAGACTGGTGGTCTCATCTATTCATCCTTGGTGGGCCTTATGGTAGATGGCATCCTGGCAAGAGTACATGCAGAAGAGATAAGATAGCGAGACAGGAAGTCAGAGACCAGGGCGGGTCCAGTCTTGCTGTTTTTATAACAACCCATTCTCATAGGAACTAGCTCACGTCATGAAACTACACTAGTCCCTTTGGAGGGCCTGCCCCCAATGACCTAATTATCTTCCTCTAGACCCATCTCTTAAAGGTCCCATCACCTCCCACATCTCCACACTGAGGACCACGTGTCCAACATGTGAACCGTTAGGGAACATACTCAACCCACATCCAAACCATAGCACTATCTAAAGGGTCAGTTGTACTATGGGCTCTTCAGTCATTCCCTAGGGCCTAGGGATTAGAACTGGAGATTTTTGGACAATGTCTGATGACTTGTTGTATGAGAAAAGGAATTAATTAGAAAGTTAATTACCTGACCCCGGGTCCTACAGCTAGACTGTTTGAAGCCTCAGTTCTAATAATCATTTTATCTTAAGCTCCTGTGATTATTCTGTACCCTAATGATGTCTTCCCATCTTCTTGAAGGTATGAACTGGGGATCCCTCTGTGAGCATTCTAGTTCATTCCCTGGGAACACACTTGACCCCTCCTCCCACCCCCACACTGACTGCTACAGTGAGTTGCCCTCTGATGGGAGAATGTCCCCCTGGATGATGAGAGGAAGTACCATTGGGCCTCATGGTCCAGGCTCTACACAGCCATGCAAAACACCTGAAGAGGTGGGCTGGGTGAGTGCAGGAATGAATGGGTCCACTGACAGCAGAGATTGGTGCTGCCATGGCTCCAATGGCAGCTGCTTTCCTCTGTAGGCTTGTGAGCACGAGCCTCATAAGACGTGTTATGTCCCCTCCTTTGTATCACTCTGGTCTTTGGATAGAGTAGGATGAAGCAAACTGCTCTCCCAGAGTAAGTGATGTTCTGAAGGACAAAGGCCCTGTGAGGAGAGAAGAGAAGCAGCACAGTCCAACCAGGGGAGGTGGCTTCCCTTTATAGGCTGGTGAATGTGATGTGAAAGGGATAAGAAGGAAGAAAAATGCTGTGGCATTTTTACCACAGTATTCTACAAGAGCCTTTCCAAATGCTGAAAGCTAGAGATAGTTATGTTAATAAAGAATATGTGCCAGGTACCATGGTATACGCCTGTAAACCCAGCAGCTCTGGAGGCCGAGGCAGGAGGATTGCAAGTTCACAACCAGCCTCAGCAAAAGCAAGGCACTAAGCAACTCAGTGAGACCCTGTCTCTAAATTAAAAAAAAAAAAAAAAAAATAGGGCTGAGGATGTGGCTCAGTTGTTGAGTGTCCCTGAGTGCAATCCCTAGTACCTGCCCCCACCTCTGCCACCACACACAAAAAAAGAATATGTATTTTCATGTTAATGTGGTACTCCTTTTACATGTGCTGATTGTCTCCTATGATTGAGGAAACGGTCTTCCCTGCCTTAAACTTCGAGGGTTATACACTGTGCTGGATGCCAAGTTAGAAATCAGGTTGTATGGCTATGTGTACATGATTTCTCAAAAGATTCAATGAAAGAAACTTCTTATGATAGTTGGTGTACTAAAATGGAACGTGTAAAAAATAATCACAGTTAATATGATTTTAAAAACTTGAACAAACTGGTAATGAGCGGGACACTAGGTGATTTGTAATGACTAATACTATTGAGAGAATAACAACAATGGGATAGAAAATATTTTTTTTTTATTTTTAAAAGCATGGGTTCACAGGTATATGAGTACCATATAGATCTAGTGTTGTATTTAGTATTGTTTAAGTTTTCTGCTATAGTGATTGGGAGACCTGGAACCTGGCTTTTTGTTTACTTTTATCATAAAATTTTATAAACTCAAATAGGAAAGTGTATCCATTAGAGATGACCTGGAGACAGAGCCTCTTGGAGCCAACACAAAAACAGTGCAATACTTGGCTCCTGCCACCCAGGGATCCCATCAACCTCAGTAGATTTAGGGATTCTAATTTAATGATAGCAAAGACATTCTCACTGTAAATTCTGAAAAATAGAGAGGAGTCTCCACAGAGATTTTCAAGTTTGCAGGGGCTCCCTTTCACAGATTTATTCTCATAGCTATAATGAAAGGAGTATTCTCTGAATCCTCCTGGGATGGATGAGGTCTTACATGATGAATGCATTCTAATATTGTAATCTGCCTCAGCCTTTGGAGTCCTTCTTCTATGGGATACCAAGAAAGGATGGCATTTCAACTTCACTTGGTGTAGGGCATCTTTAGGATTATATTTCAGTCAACCAGACAAACTAATTGTGGGCCCATATCAACAAATCTGGTCTGATTCATCCATTTATTCCTCCTACCTTAATCATTAGCAGTGAGTCAGATTGCTCCCACCTCCTGCTATGAGAAGTTTCCAGGCTTCAGCATAGGCAGGAGGGACCTGGCAGGGCCTGGCTACCCACTGTGTTTAGGAAACCACACAGAACCTAGGAGCCTAAAATGGCTAAAGTTTGCAGGATGAAGTGCAAGAAAGGAACACTTGCTCAGACAGAGGATTCTGGTGATCTGTAGATCCCCTGTGAATATTTAGCTGATACTGATCAGCATTTGCATGTGAGGAAACTGAGGCCAGGAAATAACAATTGCAGAGTACCACAGCAAATAGTTCTCAGCACAAAACAGTATTTCTCCATTATCCAAATGGGAAAACCTCAAACTACACAAGGGCATTGAGAAAGTTATTCAGAAGAACCTTGTCTCTAAGGAATAATTAGCTCTCAACTAAATGTCGCTCTTGTTCTGCCTAACAAATCATAATAGCAAGTCCAAAAGAATCAATTGACTTCCACATAATTTAATAATGTCCAAACAAAGTCAAAGAATATTCCTAGGAATATAAATGTATTCTGCACAATGTCTGGCATCCAATCAAAGATTACTAGATATGCAAAGAAGTAGAAAAATATGACCCAAAATTGGAAGAAAAAGAAATACATTAAAACGAATACAAAGCTAACACACATTTAAAAATATTAGGCACGGACAATAAAACAATTATTATAATTGTAATGCAGATGCTCCAAATGTTAAATAGACCCATAGAGATATACAAAACCAACTTGAAGTTTAAATGATGAAAACTACAATATAAGAGAGGAAAAATTCACTGGATGAGGCTAATGGCAGATTAAAATGAAAAATGAAGATCAGTGAGCTGAAATGACATTGCAATAGTAATTCCTCAAAATGAAGCTCACAGAGGGAAAAAAAACAATGTAAAAAAAGAAAAAAAAGGAATTGGTGAACTATATGGAATAATTTGATGAAGTCTAATATGTGTGGAATAAAGGATGGAGTACAAAGAAAGAAAAAAATATTTGAAGAAATTGTAGACCTTTTTCCTCCAACATTGAATAGACTATAACTTCATGGATCCAAGAAACTAAATGTATACAAAGAGCAAGAAATAGGAAGAAAAACACATCTGTATATTTTGGAGTTTATAACATCTATAAAAGTGAATTGCCTAGCATGCGTGAAGCACTGGGTTCGATCCCTGGCACTACATAAAAATAAAAACAAAATGAAATTATTGTGTCCATCTACAACTAAAAAAGTATTTTTTAAAAGTGAATTGTATGTACGGGGTAAAAATGGGAGTTCATATCCCACTTGAATCCAAGTGTGAAATATGATATATCAAGAACTATGTAATGTTTTGAACAACCAACAATAAAAATTAATTAAAAAAAAGTGAATTGTATGAAAAACACAGCCAAAATTATGAAGCTAGAAGTATTCCTTGTAAGATTATTAACTGTGCATACTTCAAGGTAGTTGAAGATGTGTGCTATAAACCTTTGACGCAACCACTAAAACAAAGTAAAACAAAACAGAGGGTTGGTTAAGAAATCAATAAGGAAAATAATATGAAGTCATAAACAGTATCTAATTAAAAGAAAGCAGAAGCAGAGGAGAAATGGAACAAAGAATAGAGGTGACAAATGAATAGTAAGTTTTCATTATCTGTTTGAATTTCTTAAGTGAATTGCATGTTCATGTTCATCTGAAGACCACTTCATTGATTTGTGGGATTTCTTAATATAGTAATACTTTTCTAAATGACTAATATTTTATTCCAATTTGTTGTCTTTCAATTTTTAATGAGGTATCTTTTTTTTTCTTAATACAGGAGTGTTAGTTTTTCTACTTGTAATATCTGTTTTATTTTTCCTCACATGGCCTTAGGGTTTCTTTCTTAATTTAAAATACCTCTTGCCCCATGATTCCAAAGTTACTTTCCTGTGTATTTTAAAATCATTTACAGTTTTTTCTTTTTATGTTCAGGTCTTTTTATGTTTGCTTTAGTCCAACATTTATTTTTGCAAATAACATTAAGAATCTTAATTTTATTTGTTTCAAAATGATAGGCATTTCTCAGATGCCATTTTTTTAATGTTCAGTATTTCTTATCACATTTGAAATGTCCTCCTCTCTCCAATGCTAGACATGGGTGTGTTTATTGATATCTTATTAAAGAATCTGCTGGATTATGCTAAGTGAAGCTAGCCAATCCCTAAAAAACAAATGCCAAATGTCTTCTTTGATATAATGAGAGCAACCAAGAACAGAGCAGGGAGGAAGAGCAGGAGGAAAAGATTAACATTAAGCAGAGTCATGAAGTGGGAGGGAAAGGGAGAGAAAAGAGAAATTGCTTGGAAATGGAAGGAAACCCTCATTGTTATACAAAATTACATATAAGAGTTTGTGAGGGGAATGGGAAAAAAATAAGGAGAGAAATGAATTACAGTAGATGGGGTAGAGAGAGAAGATGGGAGGGGAGGGGAGGGGGGATAGTAGAGGATAGGAAAGGTAGCAGAATACAACAGTTACTATTATGGTATTATGTAAAAATGTGGATGTGTAACCGATGTGATTCTGAAATCTTTGTATTGTTTTGAATAACCAATAAAAAAATAAAATAAAATAAAATAAAATAAAAAGAAATGTAAATATACAATATCAATGATATAAATCTGGCACTTGTAGTAGATGGGAAAGACCTTGGTAACTATAGTATTTCATATAATTATCTTTGATGTTTTTTGTTATTATTGTTCTTGTCCTACTCTACATGTTAATTTATCCTGGAAATAAAATCTTTCACTGGGGAGGGTGTACTCTATTAAAAAAAAAAGAAATAAAATATATGAGAGATCAATCCATAGATTGATCAATAGATAGAAAAAAAAAAAGAATCTGCTGTCCATTTTGAAGCCAGTATTACTCTGTTTTAATTAGTCCAGCTTTATAATGTCATTATTTTATTTTACTTTTCATGATTTTCTTGGCTACTTTGAGTACTTTTTTCTCTTCAGTAAATTTTAGAATAAATTTATGAAGTTGACTAGTGACATGCACCATAGTGGTTGTACTTTTTCTAATTATTTATCTGTTGGATACTTAGAGAAAGATAATTTGCTGGGTTAAGTTCTTCCATTTTGTCTTTATTCCTTTTTATTCTGCCTTCTTCTTAAAACCCTAGTTTATACATTTTCTAACTGCTGAATTGACCCAATAAGATTTAAAATTTTCTATTATTTCCTTTAGTTTCAGTGATACTTCTTCTGTTTTATTTTCTAGATAACTAATTTGGGCTTTAGCCATATTCATTCTGCTATTTAATCCTTCTGTGGAATTTCTCTTTTTGACAGGCAGCCATGTTATTTTCTCAGAACTCTCTGTTCTTTAATTGCTTTTTTTTCATAGTAATGTATTCACATTGTATGAAACACTCATGAGTTCAATCTCCCTCAAGGATATTAATTAGAATTCTGTTTATCAGGTATTCTCACCTAGACTCTCAGGTTATTTGGTCTCTTTGCTCATCTAGGTCCTTATTAAGTTTTTATTCCAGTACTGGGGATTGAACCCAGGGAGGCTCTACCACTGAGCTACATACTCAGCCCTTTTAATATTTTGAGACAGGGGCTCACCAAGTTGCTAAGTCTGGCTTCCTCCTATGATCATCTATCCTCCGTTGCCCAAGTAACTGGAATTATAGGTGTGTGCCACCACACCTGTCTTGGTTCTTATTATTGACATCTTTTTTAAAAAATTATTTATTTATTATAATTTGTTATGTATGACAGAAGAATGCATTTCAATTCATAGTACACATATACAGCACAATTTTTCATGTCTCTGGTTGTATACAAAGTAGAGTCACGCCATTTGGGTCTTCATGCATGTATTTGGGGTAAGGATGTCCATCTCATTCCACCATCTTTTCTATCCCCCTGTCCCCTCTCTCCCCCTCCCTCCCCTTTGCCCTATCTAAAGTTCCTCCATTCCTCCCATGTTCCCCCTCATCCCCATTATGGATCAGCATCCTCATATCAAAGAAAACATTTGGCATTTGTTTTTTGGGGATTGGTTTACTTTACTTAGCCTAATATTCTCCAACTCCATCCAATGCCATGGTTTGATTTTCTTGTAATGCTCTGTAATATTCCATTGTGTATATACACCATAGTTTCTTTATCCATTCATCTACTGAAGGGCATCTAAGTGGGTTCCACAATTTAGCTACTGAGAATTATGCTGTATAAATATTGATGTGGCAGTGTTACTATGGTATGCTATTTTTATGTCCTTTGTGTATAAACCAAGAAGTGGGGTAGCTGAGTCAAATGATGGTCCCATTCCAAGTTTTCCAAGGAATCTCAATACTGCTTTTCATATTGGCTGTACCAATTTGCAGTCCCACCATCAATGTAGGAGTGTGCCTTTATCCTCACATCCTTGCCAATACTTATTGCTGTTTGTATTCTTCATAGCTGTCATTCTGACTGGAGTGAGATGAAATCTTAGAGTAGTTGTGATTTGTATTTCTCTAATTGCTAGAGATGTTGAACTTTTTTTTATATATTTGTTGATTCATAGTATTTTATATTCTATGAAGTGTCCTTAGCCCATTTATTGATTGGGTTATTTGTGCTTTTTCTTTTTTTTTTGGTGTTAAGAGTTTTGAGTTCTTTATATATCCTAGAGATCAGTTCTCTATCTGATGTACATGTGGTAAAAATTTTCTCCCATTCTGTAGGCTTTCTATTCTCACTGATTATTTCTTTTGATGAGAAGAAGCTTTGTAGTTTGAATCCATCCCATTTATTGATTCTTGATTTTATTTCTTGTACGAGGAGTCTTATTAAGGAAGTTGGGGCCTAATCTGACATGATAAAGATTTGAGCCTACTTTTTTTTTTAGGTGCAGGGTCTCTGGTTTAATTCCTGGGTCCTTGCTCCACTTTGAGTTGAGTTTTATGCATGGTGAGAGATAGGGGCTTAATTTCATTTTGTTGCATATGGATTTCCAGTTTTCCCAGCACCATTTGTTAAAGAGAGAACTGTATTTGTGTGGGTTTGTCTCTGTGTCCTCTATTCTGTGCCATTGGTCTATAAGCCTATTTTGGTGCCAATACCATGCCGTTTTTGTTACTATTCCTCTGAGGTATGGTTTAAGGTCTGGTATAGTGATGCCATCTACCTCACTCTTCTTGCTAAGGATTGCTTTAGCTATTCTGGGTCTCTGTTTTTCCACATGAATTTCATATCTGTTTTTTCTATTTCTATGAGGAATGTCATTGGGATTTTGATTGGAATTGCATTAATTCTGATAGTGCTTTTGGTAGTATGTTCATTTTTATAATATTAATTCTGCCTATCCAGGAACCAGGGAGATCTTTCCATCTTCTAAGGTTTTCTTTAAATTTTTTTCTTTAGCATCCTGTAATTTTCATTGACATCTGTTTTATTCAGTTCAGCCTATCCTTGGTTGTGACAAGACCTTGCTTACCTGTGTTACAGAACAATGCCTGGAATACAGCAAATGATCACTAAGTATTAACAATTGACCATCATCATTTTCATAATTATCAGCAGCAGATAACCAGGACAAACACAGCTTGAGGTCCTACCTCTGAACCTTCACAATGGATATTGAACCTGAAAAAAGAAAGGCAGATTTACCTGGTGGAAAATAAGCTAATCTCAGTAGTTCTCTCCTGAGGCTACTTCATCTCCCAGGAATCCTGAATTCTGGTAGACAACAAGAACCTCCTGCCTTCCCAGATCTCAAAGCTGCCTTCTCTGAGTAAGGCCTAAGGAAGGGATTATGAACATCACCTCCCTTGGGTTTAAAACCAGGGAATGTGTTTCAGAGCCCATGCTGTTAATTTTTAGGTCAGTGTTTCTGTATCCTACCAGCAAACCAGAATACCTGTGGCACTTTCCAAAATATTACTTTAAACCCATTGTATAAGAATTTCTGAGAATGGAGCTCAGGTATCAATATCATTTACACTTTGGATCATTTCAGAAAAGATTCAGAACTTGTTACCTTTGCAGGGGTGCACTTGTTCCTCAGGTTGTTACAAACTTTGACAAATATTTCTTTTTTCTCAGTGTGGGAGTATTGGTTAAACTGATTCAGAATACAAATTACATGTTAAGTGCCCATCAATAGAGGTATTTATAATTATTGCTTGGTACAGTTGTCTTTTAAATCAGATTATAGAAAAAAAAGAGCTACTTCTTCTGTACTACTATTCTATACTTTTCCTTTATTATTTTGTTGTAGGACAGATCTTCTAACAAATTCTCTGTTTTATCTGGAATGCCTTGATTTCTTCTTTATTTTAAAATGATGATTTTTTAAAAATATAGAATTCTTGATTGACAGTATTTTTTAAAAAAGAACCTTGAATATGTCATTGCAGTGCCTTCTGTCTTGTATATTTCCTTATAAAAAACTGGCTGTTAATCTTACTGTGATCCCTCATATGTGATAAGACAGTTCCCTTTTGTTTTCAAGACTCTGTCTTTTGCTTTGACAGTTTAAGATGTCTCTAGTTATGTGTCTTTTTAAATTGAATCTATTGAGTTAATTAAGGTTCATTGAATTCAGATATTTAGATTCATGTCTTTAATCAAATTTGAGAAGTTTTGGCTGCAACTTCTTCAAATATTCTCTATACACTTTTCTTTTTCTCCTCTCCTTTTAGTACTTCATTATATATTTTGGTACACTTTATGGCATTCCACATATCTTTTAGAAATCTGTTTGTTTTTCTCCATTCTTTATATCTCTAAGGCACAGACTAGATAATTTCAATTGACCTGTCCTCAAGTTTAGTGATGATTCTTTCTTTTGCTTACTCAAATCTTCTGCCTGATCTCTCCAGAGAATTTTTCATTTTACTTACTATATATTTCCAACTTCATAATTTCTAGTTGCTTCTTTCTTATAATTTCTCTCTCTTTATTGATATTCTCTATTTGGTAAGATAATCATTCTCATATTTTCCTTTTGTTCCTTAGAGAAGATTTTCTTTAGTTCTTTGGATATATTTAAAATAACTGATATAAATTTGTTGTCTCCTAAGTCCACCATCTGGACTTCCTCAGAGAGTATTTATTTTGATTGCTTTTTATCTCTGCATAGGAGGCCACACTTGCTTGATTTTTTAACCTGTCTTATAATTTTTTATTATTGTTGAAAACTGTACAAAAGCAGTAATATACTATTATACTAGTATAATAGTAATTTAGTTTCACTAAAAGTGAAACTCCTCCCCCTCCCATAGTTTGTTGCCAATGATGTTTGTCATAATTTTTGTTCCTTGTTTGTTTAATGATTTTTGAACAAATCCTGTAAAGTCTGTGTTGTTATGTGTGGTACTTAATTGTCTAGTTGGTTATTTTAGTAGTTAGCCAGTGATTAGACAGAGATTTAAAATTTGGAGACAATACATCTCCCGGGCTTTGGTGAGGGGCTCTGTGTGTCTGTTGGGATATACTTTCAATATTCTTCCAGGCAGTTGACAACTCTGCTTTTGTCTTCACTTCCTGCTTTCATTGAATCTTAAAGTCAGAGGTTGAGAGTTTAGAACCTTCTCGGGTCTTTCCTAGGCAAATATCTAACCCTATGCATGCATGTGACATTCTATGTTCCAAGAAACATTGAGCATTTCATATACCCTTTGGATATCTTTTTCTCCAGCATCTTTGAAAAAGTTTTTTTGGCTACTCTTTTTGTTGCTACAGCCAATATCCACTTCTCAGGCAGCTGCAAATTGAAAATAATTAACTATAAATGTATTTAACAATTGTTTTCTAGAGAAAGGGTGGGCTTCAACTGGGTGGGCTTCAACTCAAGTCAAATCGAAATAGACTTACATGTGTCTTCTTCCAGGGAATCCCTAGAAAGGCCACATCATGACAATTATTTGGGAACGAGACTCTGAAAGAACTCCATCTTTGTTTTCTTCCTTCAGGTGGCTTCTAGATTGTACCAGGAATGAGAATTTTACTTTGTCAAGGTGACTGTGGAGTTGGGGGATGGAAGATGGGACTAAGGAAAGCCAAAATGCCACAAAGTTCACTGTTGTAATTGAGGTTTAACAGTTATCTTGTTAAAAGACTGAAGTTACTGGGCTGGGCATGTGGCTCAAGCGGTAGCACGCTCGCAGGGCATGTGTGCGGCCCGGGTTCGATCCTCAGCACCACATACAAAGATGTTGTGTCCGCCAAAAACTAAAAAAAAAAAATAAATATTAAAATTCTCTCTCTCTTAAAAAAAAAAAAAAGACTGAAGTTACTGCAAACCTTTTGTTAATTTCCAGAGTCCATTCTGATAATTTCTCTGTTATTTTCTTCCTTTTATGGAGGAGTGAATTTTCAGAGATCTTTTCCCGGTTATATTTTGCTGACATTACTCCCCAAATCTCTTTTAATAGTTTTTGTTTGGCAGGCTATTTAAAGAATGAAATCTATTGTATATATCTTTGACAATGTATCTAGAAGAACCATTAATCTTACTTCATGGAGCCTGAAATCTCTTTGCTATCCTAAAATAGAAATCACCGATTGGTGAATGGTATCATTTGAGAGATATGGAATTTTTTATCATCTTTGAGTATATTGCCGTAGCAGATTTTACTACTAAATAGGTTTCTACTTCTCTGGCAGAATATTACTGGGGTTAAAAAAAGTTCTCATAGTTGATATATGCAATATGGATGAGTCTCTAAGGGTTAAAAAAAGAAGCCAGACACAAAAGAATATGTGATTGCATTTTTTGTGAAATTCTAGTGATGGAGAACAAATCATGATTGCCTGGGGCTTGAGTGGTGGGAAGAGATTGACAGCAGAGTGACACAAGGGAACCTTTGGAGTCGATGGAATGTTCTGTGTTTTGATTGTGTAGTGTTTAGATGACTGGATGCATTTGTCAGGATTCACTGAACTGTGCAATTAAAATGGTTAGATTTTCTTTCTGTAAATTATACTTCAATAAACCTGATAAAGAATATCCAAGCTTAAATAACACTTTTAAATTTAATGACGTAAAACATTATTTATTATCCAAAACAAAGTAGGATTTAACCCAGTAGGCAATCACAGAAGTTGATCCCATGTCAGTGGCTTGGAAATTTTGGTATGCCTCAGAAACATTGGCAACACTTGCTGAATTTCTCTATAGATCTTTAGGGAGCTGCTGGATGGTTCTGGGACCCTGACTCTTGAGTCTTTAGATACACTAACAAAGGTGACTGCTATTGCCAAGTTGTGGAAGATACAAAATTAAGTGTGTTTAGGTTGCGAATATGTTAGAAGTACCTTTATTAGATTCATTCCCCGCCCCAGACTTCTCTAGGAGGAAGATAAATCACAGTAGCCTTCAGAAGTACTAAAATCTACTAAAGATGTTTTATGGTTTTGGGAAGCCACAGTACCAGAGTGATGGGGTAAAAAGACCCAGCCTCATCCATTACTAGGTGAATGGATAAACTTGTACATCCAGACAATAGAATGTTATTCAGTTCTAAAAAGAAATGATCAAGCCGTGAAGACAAGAAGGAAACTTACATGCATGATAGCAACTGAAAGAAGCCAATCTGCAAAGGCTATATACTGTATAATTTCAGTATATATGACTTTCAGAAAAAGTCAGAACTATGGAGATCATAAAAAGGTCAGGGGTTGCAGGGGAGGGAAGATTGTCAGAGCACAGAGGATTGTTAGGAGAGGGAAACTACTCTGGATGATACTATAATGGTGAATATGAATCATCAAACATTTGTCCAGATCCATAGAATGTACACCACCAAGAGTGAACCATAAAGTAAACTGTGACATTGGTTCATAACATGTATAAGTGTAGGTTCATTGATTGTACCAAGTGTTCTACTCTGATGGAGGATGTTGGTTAGGGGAGGCTGTGGGTTTGAGGAAAGGGTCAATAGATGAGAAATCTCTGAATCTGCTTAATTTTGCTATGAACCTAAAACTGCCCTAAATAATAAAATCTATCTAAAAATCTTTAAATAAAAGATGTAAAGGTACAGCCTCCAAACCAGAATAAATTCTATTTATTTAAAATGACTAATAATAGGTAAAATATATGACCAGTTGCTATCTCCTACACCAGTTATGGTTCACACTTGCACCATTCTCCAAAAATATGTGTCATATGTCTGCCTTTCAAGTGGGTAAGGAAAAGCCTTTGTAATGAAACAATTTTGTAGCAAGAGAGTTGAAGGAAAAGAAGTCACAGTGAAGAAGTCTTGTCACTTGGATTTAGCTTTCACAATAACAGTCTTGGGTGTGAAACACTACGTGCTGTGTCCTTGTCAAATATTAGCTCCACTTCATTCCCATGACACCCCAGTGAGGCACCTCTATTATTATCCAGCCCCGGAGAAAAAATTGGACAGCCCTGTGGTGGGTAAATGATAGATAGGTTTTCAACCTAGGAAGAGCAGCTTTTCATCATTGACCTACCTGAGACCTTTACATTTAACTAAAAACATCTCATTTGTTAGTGTACAAAAGCATAGTCAGCATCATTTGCAGCTCAGACTAAGACTTACTAATGCATAACATCAGACTAAATGAAATTCATTTAGGTCCAATAATTCTTTCATGTTTTTTTTTTTAATTAGAAGCTACCAAATAGAGAAAATATTTTTTCCTTCCATATTCCTTTTTTTTTTCAGAAAAAAAGGAGATTTCCATCATTTTGCATTGATTTCATTAGGTGTTTGAATGGCTCTTCATCTCAGAGTTGCATTTTGTCCCTGATAAGTCTAGATGTGTGGCAAAAAGGATCATCAGAGCTCTCCTACTCTCCTGCACACTGGTCAGAGTATTTCCAGTCCTTTGGAGCCTACTTCACTGGGCATGTCCTGGAGTTTGTTGATCATTGTCCCTTGGTTTAGAGATATCAGCCCTATATATTTATGTTTCAGTATAAATGACTGATTCTTATCAGAGTCTCAATTTTATTGGAAGCTCAGAGACAATTGATGAAGAAAAATAGCTTTGACTGCCTTTGCATTTAGCTTGGATTTTCTTATTTTTGTTTTTCTCAACTGCAGTGTTTAATGTAATTTGCAAACACCAGGGGATGGGAAGTGTGTGATAAGTGAACTTCAGCCTACATTATTACTTTTAAAATTTCTCTTTTCATTGCTATGCTGATCATTTTTCTGTGTAAGAAAGCTTAAAATCTTATGCTGCATATATTAACTTTTTCAAAAGGTGTCTGAATTTTCATGCTAACAGAAATGTTTTCTGCTGTGCCCACCAGAAATTCAGTCCCAGTTTTACTACAAAGTCATATGTTTGGCCATATTCTGGGGGGGAAATTTATGAATCACTTTAACCTTTAATATGTATTACAGAAAGCCTGTAGGGCTTTCTTTCCAAGTCATGAATTGAGTACAAATACAACTTTAATATGCTATTTAAAAATATAGGTGAGTTAAAGGTTAATATATTTAATGTAAATGTACTTGGAGCCATTATTTATTCAGACAATTCATTATAAATCTACTTTGGGTGTTTCTTACAGTCAGGATCAGGACCTCTTTTTAAGATGTATTCTGTATGGTCACATTGAAGATGAAGCCTTCATTGGTTATGCATGGAAGAAAAGGAAGTAGACTATATGCATATTTATTTTTGCAGGTCTGCAAAACAATGCAGAATTTTACTTTGCTAGTAAGGCAGTTTAAGTATCTAAAGCTCTCATCTTGTTTATAAAAATAGACTAATATGCTTGCTTTTAAATTGCTGGCAGTATTAAATGTCAGCAGGGAAAAAGTCTACCCAGAAAACCGAGAAAGAAACAGACCAATTAAAGTATAACACAAGGAGACCACCAAATGAAATTAAAAATGGCCATTGATTACATACTCGTTTTATTGAAATATGACAGTGATTGATATTTGCTTGGATCACATTACTTCAAAGGAAAAACTCTTTTATTTTTGATCTTTGAGGCATGTATTTAATTGTAAATGTACTAAAACATACTTTTGTCCAGAGACAAATAGCTTGGGTAGAAAGATGAAAAACATGATAAACAAAGACACCTAATAAGTAATTATGTGCTGAAAATCATAATAAATTAGATGCATCATCTTGAATTCACATGGAAATAATTGTAAAGAGCTTTTTCCTAATTACTGCTTCTGACTGGCTATTGAGAAGTTTTTCAGAAAGAATAAATTATTCCCATAGCCCAGGTTGGAGAATGTCTCTCTCTCATCCCACAAAAGCAGAGATAGAGAGGGTGGTAAGGTCTGTTAGAATAGGACTGAGGAGATGGGCCATGTTTGGGTGCTCATGAGTCCCAGAAAGTAGCTCTGGATAGAGTCCTAGACTCTTTTTATGTATTTGTCTTTAATGGTTTGAGAGCTTTACCAGTCCATGTCCACTGGCTAATATACTGTGAGGTGAGTTGTTTGTAGCTGCACCCCTGATAAATCTCTTGATCATGATAAATCATTGAGTACTCCCTCTCATGGGCACCAGCAAAGTTTAATGTTGTTTCCATTAGAGAAGAGTTTGCCCAGCTTCTGCTGAGAGAAGCCTGGTTATGTGTTTTTTGGTGTGCTTCAGCATATGACCTTTAAGACAGTAACCCCAGGCTGATGGTTTTGCCATAGGCCTGGTATGCCATTTCTTCTGTCTATCCTTTCTGTACAGGTAAAGGATCCTGTCTGCACATAGCAGTGATTCTGCATGCCCAGCAATGTCTAGGTGAGGAGGCTTAGAATCTCTTGTGCCACAGTGATCATCCAGATAATTAAAATCCACTGTGTAAGGCACTGATCCATTAATGAATTGGAAACAAAGAAGTATGAGAGAAGGTCTTACTTTCTAGAGGTTTAAGTTCTACATAAGGAGATTATTTGAAGTGGGAAAATAACCATGTGTTCGTAAGCTTCCCATTACTATGACAAAATCCCTTAGATGGTTAACTTTTAAGAGGAAAGGCTTGTTTTTGGTTCACAGTTCTGAAGTTTCCATGGTCACTTGGTCCTGTTGCCTTGGAGACCATGGTGAGGCTGTACATCATGGTAGGGAGCACGTGGTGGAGCAAAGCTGTCCATGGAATAACTTCTTGGAAGTGACAAACACCAGCAAATTACTCTGGCCCATGGGTCCTTAGGACTCTTGATGCTTATGGTCTGCAAAAGAGAAAGCCTGTTTTCAGAGCAAGGGGTCCACTATCTGCTGATCCAAGTGGTTTTTGTTTTCAGTACTAGAGAGTGAACCTTTAAAGGGTCCTTTACCACTGAGTTACATCCCCAACCCGCTCCCTGGGGGATAGATTCTAAGTTGCCAAGCTGTCCTTGAACTTGCGATTCTCCTGCCCAAGCCACATGGGTCATTGGGGTTTCAGGCTTGTGTCACTATGCCTGGCCCAAGTGGCTTAAACAAGGTGTTCTGTTGAGTCAATCATTGCTGACCAGGGAGGAGCAAAGCAGGATGATTCTCAGCTGAGTGGGAGCTACAATGACCAGTAACATGCTTGATGTGTGTTTTGCAATGTTAGCAATTTAATTCACTGAATTATTGATGAGTCTTGCAAATTGCAAAGCATTTTTTAAAAAATACATGTCAAAAGTCACAGGAAATCTTCACAGGAAATGAGGGATCTTCTGTTCAGTCTATTCTTGGCAAGTATTGTCTAGTATCTACAGTAGAAATCCTGGCCTCCACTAAAATGCTTCCTTTTTCTAATGGACTTCCTTTGCCCTAGGGTCTTGTGGTCTCCTAATAGAAAAAGAGTCATTAAGAAAAAAATCTAATATGCTGAGGTAGCTCTAATATAAGAAAAGTAATAGATGAAGTGTCGCTAGATTCAAAATGCATATTCTTCTAGAAAGAAGGCAATTACTGTTATAAAGATATAGTATTAGAAAAATTATTACAGCTGTAATGTATGTGATATGTCTATCTGTGGCACAGTTAATTTTAAAAGTATTACCAAGAATACAAATCATAAGAATAAAATGCTGAACCATACTAATTGAAAGTGAATTTAATATGCAATTCTGAGGAACTGTCTCTACTTATCCTGCTTTAAAAATACTCTACCTTATATGCTATTAGTTATCAGATTTTCTTTCAAATATCCAACTTCTTTTAGTGGAGAATATCACTCATGGACTTTATCTTTGACTTCTGAATAATTTTATGCTATGCAGTAAGAAGTGGTAATGTTGAAATATTCATATTTTATTCTGGTTTTTAAGTGTGCTGAGCCAAATTGCTGTAGGTTTAAGAGTTTTATCAAAATACAAATGTTCTGAGTAAAGGTAAAAAGGAGACACAAATTAGGTTTGCTATTCAGTTTGTGTGGCTTAACAATTGATAGAAAAATAGGTTGAAATTCATTTAATATATGTGTCAATATTATCTAATGATTAATAGATGTTTCTTAAATCAGCTATACTGATGACTTTTGAAAGAAGAAAGCAAGTATCATTCTTGTATGTGTGGTCTTTTTCTTTACTGTTTTTTTCTCTGAAATTATCTGGCCGATTCTTGGCCCTTCGGCCTTCCATGAAAGTTTTAGGATCATCTTGTGAGATTCCATGCAAAAAAATTTTTACTGAAATTGCATTACAACTGTATATGATTTTAGGGAGTGTAGTAGTCAGCTCTCCATTAATATAACAAATACCTGAGATAATCAACTTGTGAAGAGAAAAGGTTTTGGCTCACAGTTTAAGAGATTCCAGTCTATGACCAGTTGGCCCCATTGCTTTGGATGAGGCAGTGTATCATGGATGGAGTATTTAGCAGAGTAAATCCAGGAATCTCATGGATGGGAAGCAAAAACAGAGAGAGGAAGGAGCCGGGACTCCACTAGTTCCTTTGAGGGTATTCCTGCAGTGGCTTAAAGACCTCCCAGTTGACCTTACCTCTTAATGTTTCTGCCATCTCCCTGTAGCAGCACAGGCTGAGGAGCAAGCCTGAATACATGGGCCTTGGGGGGACACTTACCCAAACCAGAGCAGAGAGAATTAGCACTTTATATTGAGTGATCCTGACCCTGAAATCCTTCCATTTATTTGGTGCTTTTACAAAGTACTTCAACTGAGTGTTATAGTTTTCTCTGTAGAGGCTTTGCACATCTTTTGACTTACTTAAGTACTTTATTTTAAACTTCTGTGTCAATGATGTCTTTTTAAACATACATTTCCCCTCTTCCTTTCTTCCACATTTTGATTTTTCTAAAGTATCCTCAGTCCTATACTTATCAAATTACCAAGACCAAAGATAAGATCTCATCTTCACATAGAACAAGATGCACTTACTTTAAGTATAGAGTTCAATGATTTTAAGCAAAAGCAAGCACCTGAGTGATCACCATCAGTATTGAAAAACTTTTCATCATAGGTGAATTCTACTCCCAAGGATGTTACTTTTAAAACCTCTTAATGCAACATAAGGAAGTTTGCATTTTCTGTGTGTCCGTATCCCACTGCGTACTTCCTTTTAGACTCAAGTTATAAAGCCTTCTCTTTGTGGGGACCTCTTAGTTAGCCTGCTGGTTTTACTATCCTGCCAGTTCTTTAGTGTCTGACTTGAGCTTCCTTGCACTGTCTATTTCCGTTGATCTCCTTGAGATGGGTACATGAGAACTATATATTTCCCACCATGTCTGAGTGAAGGCAGCCATCTGTTACTTTCAACATAAGAGCAATTTGGTTAGATTCAGAATTCCTGAGCAATCAGTGTTTCTGGCATTAGTAATTGGAGGAAAGGTCTGAAGCCAATGCAAGTTTCATTCCATAATGAGAGCAGAAGGATTTGTTCTGGGTTCTTCTCTGGAAACATGTATTATTGATCATTTAAATCTCTGCTTCTCATCCTCCAAGTGTGAGATTTATTTTTTCCTCTCTTTATTTGCATCTCTCTGGCCCTTTTTTTGGGTATTCTCATGAGTACTTCTCAAGTTTATTTTCAAACTATATTTTTTAACCAACGGAAGCCTTAAAAAATCAAATTATTACTCTTAACCACCGTTTATAAAAAGCCATAAAGTTTACAAGGGCTGTGTCCTGAGGGATGCCTGGGGCTGTACACTTGTTGGCATCCTTTGGGGCTCTATAGGAAACATAATATATTCAAATATGTGAATTTGGAGAGCAGATAGAAAAATTTAATTTTGGGGAAATTTTGATACAGCACTTATTGCAAATATTTTTAATAATTTTGACTAGTTAGGGCAGAATCTGTCCTGATCTTTTCTATTTCTAAGGCAGATTTTGATTGGGCCTGTTTTTCTGTTTTTGTGAAGTCTTCATATTTTGATGTGCTTCCTTCTGGACACTAGCTTTTCTTATTTCTTCCTTTACAATCATTGCAATCTGCTCATATTTATAGAGGCAATGTCTCTTTATTATTGAAGACTTTTAGAAATATTTTCGGAGTTAGCCCATCCCCCAGTATTTTAGAACATACCCACATTCTCTTGTGATAGAAATGAGTTATTTAAGCCATGTGTGTTTGTGTGCATGCATATGTGTGTCTTTTTATATATTCTTAAAAGGAAGGTGTGTCAGTCAGTGTTCCACAAGGAAACCAACTGGTAGGATATATATATGGTGATATATAAGAGGAAGATTTATTGTGGGAATTGGCTTATCTGTCCTTTATGAGCTGGAGACTCAGGAAAACTAGTGGTGTCATTCAGTCTGAGTCCCAAGGCCTGAGAACCTGAGGCTGCGGGTAGGGAGTGCTGATATAAATCCTGGAACCTAAACACCTGAGAACCAGAAACTCTGATGTCCAAGGGCAGGAGAAGATGATATCCCAGCTCATAGGCAGAGAATTTGCCCTGCCTCTGCCTTTTTATTCTATTCTAGTTCAAAATGCATTGGACATTTCCCACCCACATTGGTGATGGTACATCTTTTAACTCAGATCACTGATTCAAATGATAATCTCATCCAGAAATATCATTGCAGACACCTGGAAATAATGTTCAACCAACTGTTTGTCTATCTCTTAGCTCAGCCAAGATGACTCATAGAATTAACCATCCCAGGAGATGATCTTTCCTTGATTGGAAATAGTATAATGTGCATTAGTATAGAAGCTTGACATGGCAAGCACTGCCTGTGTGACTTGGCTGCCTATATGAGTCCTTACATACACATACTCATGGCAGACATATGCACACACATATACACGCATACACACATACATCCACATATACATGCTTACATACCTATCTACCTACATACATACACTCATAAACCAATAGCCTGGCCAGGAAGGACCTTTAGGAGCTCTTGCCACTCTCTTGCAGAAATGCAGAATTGGTGAAAATTGTGTGAGTGCTCTTTGTGACCAGTTCTCTTTGGTGTGCAGTACTTAGTCCTACCTCTTTCCTAAAGTACATATACCTTTAAATGCTCCAGTCCATAAGAGACTAAGGAGAGAATATTTTTTAGTGGCCTAGGAGCGAGCATATTGCCATTTTGTACAATTAGGAGAAAAAATTATTTGTATATCTTTAACATTTTTTAAATGTTGCTGCATGATGTTTTCTTAAATGCTGTTGCTATCCCATATCTTTCCTATGAAAAGCATTTTATTTATTTATTTTTACTTTTTCCTCCCCTAGTGCTGGGAATTGAACCCAGGGCCTTGTGCATACTAGGCAAGGCCTCTACCACTGAGCCACATCCCCAGTCCTGAGAACTATTTTAGTGAGGTGTTTTATTCTAGATATTCATATGCCATAATGAATATGCTCTAATTTAAGTATCGTCCTCATACAAATTCTAAGTCACTTTATACAGAGCAACATCTATGTGGGGTTTAACCTAATAGAGATCAGAGCTAGGATTCAAATGTTTAAGTATCTTGTCTAGTGGGTCTGAAAAGCTGTCAAATGATGACGAGTGAATAATATCATTTGGTAATACAGAAATGAGCCAAATGGTTGATCCCAGGAGGACAAGAAGAAAAAAAAAATCCAAGGAACATGCAAAAGGAAGCAAATACGTGAAAAGGAAGATTAAAAATTTGATGAATGAGATAATAAAAGTCATTCCAAAAAAGTACCATTTTGGCAGCCCAGTGTGACTGGCAGCAGGCAGGTCAGAATTAGCAACAGCTGGGCTGTGGAGGGTGAATGCAGAAGGGTAGGCTCAAAAGTAGCAAAAGGTTAATGAGTAAGTAAGTCTGTCAGATGTTGAATGACTGGTGACACACAGATGACGGAGGAGAGGCTACCTGAAAAAGTTAGTGGAGGTAGTAAAGGGAGGAGAAAGTCTCCCATCCTGAGGCCAATAACTTTAAAACCCGGTATCATAGGCAGGAAAAATCACGTAACTAATCACAGTCCTTAATCTGCTTTGGCAATTGCCAAACATGTAACGTAACTTCCACTGAAATTAGAGCTGAGACTCTACGTGGTGTGTTCCTGGTTATTTGTGATTTGCATTACATGCTCACCACTTGCTAGCTCTTACTCTCCTCAAAGGAGGCATTTTCTTTATAAAATGGAGATTATAATAGTACTTTCCTTTCCTCCCTATGAGGTCATTTGAGGATTAAATTTCATATGAAATACTCAGAACATTACTTAGCACATAATAAGTAACTAAAAGCATTACTGTTAGTCGCTGTTGATATTGTTAATCATATCATTCTTGTTGCTTTTGATTTTCCATTTATTTCCTTCTTGGAGTGCAAACTTGTATCTTATACATCCTCAGTGCATATTTCAGCAAATGACTCACCCTCAAGACTCCCACATCTGTTGAATGAATGAAAGATTGATGAACTCCCTTATCTCTCTCTTCTTAAAATCTTTTTATTAGTACATTATAGTTATACATACTAGTGGGGTTCATTTTGACATATTCATAGATTCATGTAACACAGTTTGCTCCATTTCAATCCCTACTACTTCCCTTTTTCCCCCCTGCTTTCTCTTCCTGATCCCTTTTCTCCATTGGTTTTTCTTCTATTTACTTTTTGTTTTTTAAATTGCAACATTATAGTCATGCATAACAGTGGAATTTATTGTGTGTGATTCATTCATACATGCACACAGCATAATTTGGCCACTTTCGTTCTATAGTTCCCTCCTTTAACATACCTTCTCTCCCCACCTTGATCCCCTTTCTTTACTTCACTGTTCTCCTTTCTATAAGATCCCCCACCTGCTTTTAAAATTTTCTTATTTTTCTCTATATGCTTCTGCATACAAGAGAAAACATTCTACCTTTGATTCTGAGTCTGGCTTATTTCACTTAACATGATGTACTCCAGTTCCTTCCATTCGTTTGCTGGTGAACTACCTTACTTCTTACTGAATATTAATAAGTATCACCAACTTTCGGGGAGAGCTCCTAGGGTGTTTGGCTTTCAGTTTTCAGAGTGAGTTTAAAATGTTACCAACATTAGATAGACTTAAATTCCTGTTTACAATTGTTAATTAAGTAAATTCACAAATCCACAAAAGGAATAATTTAAGTAAGAATTAAAAAATTAAAATCTAAGAAACAATAGACAATCAGGAAGCCCAAAATTGTTTGAAAAGAGTTAAAAGTACATAAATGTATTATTATCAAGATAAAAATGAAAGAGAAACACAAATAACAGGAAAAAATGGAAAAGGAATATAGCATGATAAAGATTTTAGACAAGCTAATTAGCAACTTTATATTGATGTTTTTTTAAAAATTTAGATGAAATGGTCTGTTTTTTAATTTAATTTATTTTATTTTTTAAATACATGACAGAAAAAATGCATTATAATTCTTATTACACATTTAAAGCACAATTTTTCATATCTTTGTATATAAAGTATGTTCACGCCAATTCATGTCTTTATACATGTACTTTTTGCATTACAATTCTTATTACACATATATACCATAATTTTTCATATCTCTGTATATAAAGTATGTTGATACACAATTGGTGTCTTTATACACGTACTTTGGATAATGATGTCCATCACATTCCACCATCTTTGAGGGGTGGGAGGAAAAGGGAGAGGTCAGGGGATTAGCAAGGATGTGAAATGGTTAGTTTTTATAGATAATACAAAGAGCCAAACTTAACATTAGAAGATATTGGCACGCTAATAGAGGAATAACTATTCAAATGCTTGAATTAGGGTCCCCAAATCTCTGTTCCTTGGTAGACACTAGGCTTTGATTTACAGGTGAATTTTAGCAAACTTTAAAGAAATAGATATTATAAATAGTTATATGATTTAAAAGCTTAGTAGGTAGCATTTATATTTCATACCACAGGGAGGACTTAAGCAGAGATGGTTCTGGTCAGGCATAAGTTGATTTTCAGTGTCTGCAGAGAACAGTTTTATTAATTTATTATAGGTCAAGTGCTGTCTCCGCCCCTGCACTCCCGGACTTGCCATGAATTTATTGTGTTATTCACTTGAGTTTTTCATTCTTTAGGAAGCTAAAAACTGCCTTCTTCCCTGAAGACTTTAAAAGAGCGTACTACAGGGATACTGCCACATCGATGTTCGTAGCAGCACAATTCACAATAGCTAGACTGTGGAACCAACCCAGATGCCCTTCAATAGATGAATGGATGAAAAAAAAAAGGTGGCATTTATACACCATGGAGTATTACGCAGCACTAAAAAATGACAAAATCATGGAATTTGCAGGGAAATGGATGGCACTAGAGCAGATTATGCTAAGTGAAGCTAGCCAATCCCTAAAAAACAAATGCCAAATGCCTTCTTTGATATAATGAGAGCAACTAAGAACAGAGCAGGGAGGAAGAGCAGGAGGAAAAGATTAACATTAAACAGAGACATGAGGTGGGAGGGAAAGGGAGAGAGAAGGGAAATTGCATGGAAATGGAAGGAGACCCTCATTGTTATACAAAATTACATATAAGAGGTTGTGAGGGGAATGGGAAAAAAAACAAGGAGAGAAATGAATTACAGTAGATGGGGTAGAGAGAGAAGATGGAGGGGGGATAGTAGAGGATAGGAAAGGTAGCAGAATACAACAGTTACTAATAGGGCATTATGTAAAAATGTGAATGTGTAACTGATGTGATTCTGCAATCTGTATTTGGGGTAAAAATGGGAGTTCATAACCCACTTGAATCTAATGTATGAAATATGATATGTCAAGAGCTTTGTAATGTTTTGAACAACCATAAAAAAACTGCCTTCTTCCATTTCTGGCAGCTTAGGAGTGTTTCTAATTTGTGTTAACATTTATATTGTTAGTTTACACTCCATTTTGTTATTACACCATGTAAATAAGTCCCATGCATGAAATACAAAAAGCCAAAATTCATTTATTCACAATTAATGCCAATTTATATGCAATACAGCTTGTACACCTTCCTGATTAAACTGTTCTGTTTGTTTCAATAGATAATGTCAGCAATCTGGATTTTTACATCCCAACTTTTTTTTTTATCTTTGCAATTCTGTAGACACAAAGCTGAGTCTTCTAATTTTACTTCATTTAATATGGGATATGTGTTAAGATTTTCCTTTGGGGTATACCATGTGGAAAGGAGTATGGACATTTCCTGGTAAAAGCAGATTTTGTAGGACAGAAGGAGTAGTGTTCCTGCTTGAGGGTCTGATGAACTTTCTAGAAGCCCTGGGAAGGCAGATTCTGCAACAGTGCAAGTAGCTAAGGCCTGACTGTCACCTGTGCACAGGAGGTTCAGCTGCCCTATCTGCAGCACTTGGTCACATCACACAGGTTCTTCTCCAACTTGACTTTCTGCTAATTACAACCTCACTAAAGATATTTGAGAAGAAGCCCTTAAATTAGCTGCTGTGTGGTCTTGTTAGCCAATAGTAAAATTATTTGATCAGAATTCAGAGGTTAGATCACAGTTATATAAGAAAAGAAAAAAAATTGATTATTAAGTTTTCACTTATAGCATTAAATTTATACGGGGTGTATTCTTCCCTGATACTGAAGTTGAACTATATGATTTTATTCCTATGATTTCATGTAGCTGAAAACATTCTTCTGTGAATTCTTGTGTGCATGTTCCTGGTTTGAATTCTTTTCTAAGGCCTTTGTAGTTTTTCTGCTGAGGTTGGATTTTTGTCAAGGTTGTGTGAAGTCACAAGCCACATTGCAGAAGCCACATGACCCTGTTTCTATTGAGCTGCTTTGTAAACCACAGGGATTCTTTCCAAGTTCCTTCCAAAGTCTGTCACTCTAGTATTCAAAGTATCTCAAGACTCAATATCCCCTCAGGCTTAAAGCCAAAGCACCTCTGATCTGAGATCATCTCCTGTACCCAGCTCCTCCTTCTGGCTTCCCTCATTACTGAGCTCCTTGCTGGTCCCAGACTCTGGAACCTTCCTTCCCCCATAGCTGCAGTGCTGCTGCCCTGATCATTAAGTTTTTGCTCAAATGTTAAAATTGTATTCAAAGTTGCTTTTCCACCTCCCAGCCTCCCTCCCTGTTATGATTTTCTCTTCTTACCTGTGAACTACTCAGCCTAGCATTAGCATAATGAAATACCCAACACAGGCTACTTACGAAGTAAAGGGAGGTTTATTTTGGCTCACAGTTCTAGAACTGAAGTCCAAGATAGGGTGTCCCCCTTGGTTTGGGCCTCTGGTGAGGGAGGCACTTCATGGTGGGAACTTAACAGTGATAGCTCACATCTCAAGCCAGGAAGCAGTGAGAGAAAAGGCACAGGCAGGGTCCTACAGTTCCTAGAACCATAGGAACCCAATGACCTAAGGATGTGCTACCAAGGCCCACCTCTTAAAGGGACAGGGAAACTTCCAAAAGTGCCATCCATGGACCTTTGGGAGCCACTCATTCCAACCATAGCATCAGCTTTAAATATTCTTATGATTTGTTTAGTCTCTTGCGCTCTCGCTGTTTGAGGTTTACCTGTTGGTTTTATTCATAGCTGCATTAAGAGTAGCACCTGACACTTTGATGACAGAGTTGATTGTATTTTGGACTGAATAGATGAACTCAGAATTTGGAAACTTCAAATTGATTTTTACCAAACCTAAGTGCAAGATTGGACATTTTTCTCCTGACAGTGACTCATTCTCATCGAAGCCCACCAAATAGCTTGTACATCTTCCCGATTAAACTCTGGTTTCATTGCTTAAACCATATTTCTTCCCTGTTCATCCCAGTAGGTCCTCCTGTATATTTGTGACAGCTGATGCTGCAAGCTTTCTCCAAACATTGATAGTGAATAGGACGTTTGTTTCCTGATAGAATTTTACATCAAGGCTCTGTGCAGCAAGAAAGAAATTAAGACCTGACTGATCTATGCCACCTGAATGTATTGTGTCTACATCACCTTTACCCTACCAGTGGACAAAGAGCATGTCCTGCTGCCACTGCTGTTGTGAACCGGCATCGACCTAATGAATCCCTGTAGCACTGCTTGGTGCTAGTTAGCCCTAATCTTTGTTTTACAATAATATGTGTCCATCTTCTTCTACCATTTTCTTGTCTCTGGCATTTAAGGTAAAGAATTATTTCCTCAAAGCAGAATGTTTTATTTTAGTGATCCATTTTAAGATGAAGTCTAAGTTTCACTTTATATTATGTACATAAAATATAATAATGACATCATGGAGACAAAAGTGGAAAATGAATGATGACTTAAAAACTAAGAAACCATGTTCGTGCAGTTCCATATGGTGATTCAACTTAAAATTGGTTCAGCTTCACTGCGGTGTGAGAATGATATGCATTTAGTAGAAGCCACAATTTGAATATTGAACTTTGATTTTTTTCTGGGCTACTGGTAATCCTCTCTGGCAATGCTGGGCAGCGGACAGGAGTGAACCCAATCCCAGCCAGCCATGCGATCAAGAGAGGAAACAACCACACTCTGGTGCATTGTGTTGCTGAGCTATATGGTTCCATAGGTGTATTTGATGCATTTCCAACTTATAGTATTTTCAATTTACTTTGAGTTTATTGGAACATCACCCCATCAGGAGCATCTGTATAAGTCAATAAATTATTCCTTTTCTAGAAGACTGAAAACAAGGAAGATCAGTTTCAAGCCCTATGATAACAGGGCATTTCAAGTGCAATGCCAATGGCTTTGTGTATCAGGCCATTCTGAAATGAATCCAAACTTTTTTAATGTAGTTATGGAATACTGATTGGAAACAAATCAGTACATCAGTTCTTATCTATGGCTTAAAATTCCCATTCATGTTCAAATAAACTGGAGAGGAGTAGATTTGATCAGAACTTTTACTTAAGGTCACTTGTCCCTTTTGGAGTTTTGACTCAGTTTTAGTTTATCACCAAGAATCTTCAAGATGAATAATTGCAAAATTGGAGTATTTTCTGAAGTTTACATGATCTTAATTAAAAGCAAAAGACTCACTAAATAATATCACCATAAATCTTCTTGGTTTACACAGAAGATCATGAACTATAATTAAAGATGACAGGAAAGTGAAGTGATGAATTTGGAAGTCAGTAGAAAGAACTGTTTGAAGCTACATAAAAATACCCCTCATGGAACTGTTCCATAAAATAACAAAGAATTTAGTTAAATATTTTACTTAAATGGCCCTAATTTTTGCAGAAAATGGAAACCAGTGGGCATGACTTTCCTTGTAAAACCAGACTTCACCCACTGACAGCTGTCCCTACATCTGTTGGATCTCTGCTGCCATCTTGGGGTGTGTGTGTTGGGGGTGAGGGCTGAGACAGCTAAGATTCACATTTTTGTGCCAGGTTTTCTATCTTGGGGAATAGAAATCAGACTGGAGGACCCTTCTTTTCTTTTCTTTTTTTAATTGTGGATGGACGCAATGCCTTACTTTATTTATTTATTTTTATGTGGTGCTGAGAATCAAACCCAGTGCCTCACATGTGCCAGGTGAGTGCTTTACCACTGAGCCACAACCCAGTCTGGAGGCACCTACTTAATGGGGCATTTCTCAAACACTCAGAGAATGGCCTTAGAAACTGCTGATTTTTCTGTTTCCCTTTCTTTGCTTTTGACTACTTCCCTGGGTTTCTGGCTCTTCTTTTCCTTCTTGACTTCTGCTTTCTTGGACTCTCCAAAGTTCCCACAGTGGCATTCATTACATATTCAGCTTCCTCTTTAACACTCTGAAGGGCACCTGCCTGAATTGAACCTCAGCTGTGCTGCTTAGCAACTGGACTTTGAAAAGTTCCATATTTTTTTCGTGCCTCCGTTTTCTCATTTAAAAATAGAGATAACCATGGTAATTTGTTGGATTGTTGTGAGGATTAAAATAGTTAATAATAAAATGTAATAAATGTCAACATCGTGATTTTATCCTACTGGGGCATGTAATTGAAGGTCAGTGGCATGTCCTTTAGGAGAAATGAAGTGATGACAGAGCGGGGACCTCAAGTCCTTGGTATCATCTTGGGTGTAGATTCCCCATACCTCAGTTGTTTTAAGGTTGCTTCAGAAGCAGAGCCTAAGACAAGGAAGCAGGAGTGGGAAACTGGAAGGGTGGGCAGGGATAGGGGGAAGGTTCCCTAGGGGGCATTAGCAAGATTGGGGGCTTGGGGGCTTGAATGCCCTGGGCTGTTGTCCTAGAGACTATAGAATGTCCAGAACTGTCCCATGAAGGGATCAGGACAGGGTTTTGTCTGCTGGTTTCTGTGACCTGCCCTGTCTTGGGCTGAGCATTGCATTAGGTCACATTAATGCTCCATGTTCCAGAAGGCCAGGTGGATTTCTAAGGGTAGTAGGGACTATGTTTAGATGGCAGAGAGACATGGGGTACAGCTGAGGTGGGGTGCTCTCAACCCTCTGCAACTTTGACTGCTCCACCCAAGGGCCTGCCTTCATTCTTTTCCAACTCCAGGCTGTTGCCCAGTCCCTCTCTGCTAGGCTTTTCACATGAGAGTCCATGAACAGAACAGGTTTTAAGAGGTGGGAGGCGTCGGGGGGAGGCTTAATTCAAGGAAACCAGTGGACATGGTCAAATGCAGCTTCAGTGACAGATTTCAAGTACTATAGATATACTCTTAATTCAAGGTCATATGTTTCTCTTAAGTCTTCTCTCATTAAAAACTAGAGTCATGGAGGAGGAACCAGCATTTATTAAGCACTGACTACTTATAGACATTTGTAACTCTAGAAGTCTTTATTGTATCGGGATTTTATCGCAGTCCTTTAAGGTGGGATGATATTATTTACACTTGATGTAGGGAAAGCAGGCTTGGGACATCTTGCCTAAAGTTTTGTGAGTGACAGAGCTGGGGCTCAAACAGAAGCCTGTATGTGTGTGCGGGCGGAAGTGTGCATATATCTGTGTGTGTCTGTTTGTCTGTATGTGTGGTCACACATGTAGTTGATTAATTGTGTTTGTATGCTGGTTGTATTTAAGTTTGTGATTGGTATATATGTCTGCATGCATGTATATGGTGTATTACTATGTGATTTGAGTGTCTGAATGTGTGTGTTGTGTATATATATATATATATATATATATATATATATATATATAGTTACATGTATCTGCATTATTTGTGTGTGAGATTTTGTGTGTGTGTGTGTGTTGTGTGTGTCTCTATGTGTAATTGTATGCACATGTATCTGTGTGTCTGCATTGTGGCATGTGTCAATGTGTCTGGTATGTTTTTGGGTGTATGTTTTAAAAATACATAACATTCTGAAAACCTCCAGACATCTGATTTAAAGTTTTATTCCTATCAACTCTCCTACTCCTGACCCTACAGATGGGAAAAACATACCTTGGGTCAATCTGCAAAAAGGGCTGAGCCCTGGGCAGGGCTGGAGTAATCGGGCAGGTTTCTGTGTTACAGTCTTGGGAGGAATTCCTTCTAATTTGGGGAATTTGATCTTAAGTCCTTTACTGGATGAGGCCTACCTGCATTATGGAGGGTGATCTGCTTTACTCAATCTATTTCTTCTATCACAGCAACATCTAGACTGGTTTGATCAAACAATGGGGCCCCATAGCCTAGCCAAGTTGATAGAAAACCATGTTTCTTTTATGAATATGTAAGCAAATAAGAACACTTATTTTTTTACTTATACTTCACTATATAACTTTGCTTTTCCTGCTGAACAATACATTTGGAGAGCATTTTAAATCTGGACTAAAGAACTTCCTTATTCCTTTCTCCTGGCTCATGTAGTATTCTTGGCAGCTATAAAATATTTGAATAAATGACTACATCAAAGAAAACCCTTTTTCATTTCTAAACAAATAATCACTTTTTAAAAAGCAAACAAATTCAAAGCCAAAATAAACTGGGGAAAATGTTTCCAATTCAGATAACACTTAGTTCCTACTTTCTAGACATTTCTAGTCCAAAATGTAAATGGATGCAGACAGAAAGCTCACACAGAAAGAGATGCAAATGACCTTAACCACATGAAAATGTGTGAACCTCCTGATATCAGAAATTCTTATTGAATAAATACTGAGACACCCAGGTTTATCTATCAGATTGAGCAAAACTCCACATGATGGATAACATAATCTTTTCATAAACCTGTGGGAAAACAGACCATCTCATACTTTGCTAATAGGCACATAAAATGGGACAGACCCCAGGAGGACAATTTTGCAGAATTAAAACAACTATAGGTTAAGTTACACTTTGACTCAGGAGTCTCAGTGGTAGGATTTGATCCTGTAGGTAGGGCTGTACAGCTGGGAAGTGAGACCTCACTGCAACATTGCAGTTGATGCAAAAGACTGACAGCAACCAAGAATTAATCATAGAGGAAGCAGAGGATAAACTATGGCATGTGTGTGATGGAATACCTGCAGTTGCTTAGAAATTCTGTAGGACTAAAAGCTTGCAATAGGACTTTACAGATAATCTAACTAAGATGCATGGAATATGTATCAGTCCCTTTTTGTCACTCACATATGTGCACATCAATTCCTGCTAGCTCTTCCTTGGGAAATAATTTACATAGCAGGCACAATCAGGGCACCTTTTGCCCTGCATGGAGCCTAGGCAAGGTCTAGAGTCTACTGTCCGAGGTAGGGGTGACCTTTTTTACTTGCAGCAAAACCCTTGTGTGGCTTGAGGGCCTGACCAGTTTGCTTCTATAAAGATAGGGTCTGTTGATAACTCTTCTAAAAGCTTTCAATAGCTTCTTGTCTCATGCTGGGGAAAAAAAAATAAAAACATTTTCCTCTAGCCTGCAGTGCTTTGCCTAAACTGTTTACTTCAACCAATGATGCTCTGGGCTCCAACCCCTCCTAACATTTCTGGAACTTTCCAGAGTTTCCCTCTATGCTTGGAATGTGATTCCCTGACTCCTTTTATATAGGTTCCAGGCCTAGATGCCACCACTTTCTCCACTGAAGCTCCTTAGGACTCCCCAACATGTCACCTGTCACACAAGATGTAATCTTTTCCTCTTTGATGCTCTACCTGCTGACTCTGACTTCCAGGGGACCCTGTTTGTGAGGTACCTAGAACATGGAGTCTGCATTGCATATTGTGGAAGTGACCAGCTTTGCAGATTTCAAGGTGATCCTCCAGTTCCAGTCAGAGTCACTTTGCTGAGCCCTGCAGGGTGTTTCTGCTTTCACTGGCACATGTGCCCATCACCCCCATGTCTGGCCTGTGCCACACTCTTCAGCCTTGCAGTGCCTCCATGCCCTGGAGCTGAATAGCCTCAAGAATGCCTTATCTTCATTGCCTGCTCTGCATGCAATTAACGGATGAGTAACAGATGTAATGTTGAAAGAATGAGTGGACGTGTGAACAAAGCAAATGAATGAACAGAGGAATAAATGCCAAAATGAATGGGCAGACTGCATGTGATAGGAATTAGGAATTGTACATTTTAGCTGCATCTCTACTGTAAGCTAGTGTGATGGGCAGAGTTACATCCATTAGCTGGGCTTTTGGGGCACCTTGATCTCTCCTCAGGAGTATTCACCACAATGGCACTTCCCTAACCAGCTCCTCCCACTTCAGTGTGCCATGGAGTCTCACTCTGGCTGCTTCATTCATGTGTCCTAGCTCATACCCTAGTGCCTGGCACATAGTATGAATAAATGAAGTATGAAATTGATAATGGAAAACCAGACTAGAAACAAAAATGAGAGGGCATAGAGAGAAACAGGAATAGACATGGGAACCTTGAAATGGTGCTGATGATACTTCTTTTTCCCCTTCCTTCCTTCCCTCTTTCCTTCCTTCCTTTTTTTTTTTTTTTTTTTTTTTGTGTGTGTGTGTGTGTATTGCTGGAAATGAAATCTAGGCTTTATGCATTCTAAGCACGTACTTTATCACTGAGCTAAGACCCCAGCCCCAGGGCTGATGATTCTTTGAAGAGGTTTTGGACTTTTCTATCAACCCATATCTTATGAATGTGATTTTCTTGGGCACATTGCCAGCTCTTCATTGTTGTCTTCCCGCTTTTTATTTTTTAACACATTAGCAATATTCTGGGTAACTACTATTGGATGCTAGGTGATAGTAGTTTCTAAGGCTAATAAATGATTCCGATTAAAATAAAATCATAGCATTAGAGTCATGAGGAGCTGTGAACCTCTGTATGTCACAGAGTGGCCCTCACAGACTCTTCTGTGTTTAACGTGGTGAGAACAGCTCTTGTTCAGTTAGTTTTTGATGTACTGGCCTCACTAAATGAATCTGCAGACACAGTTAATCAAAAAATGATATAGCATTCTTCTAAAGGGTCTCACCTCTCACATGCCCTCTGCCTACCCCTGCCCTGCCACAGATCCATCTTTCACATTGTTGCCACCCTTCTCAGTGTTCCTCTCCATTGTTCATAGAGCAAACACACCTCACCAGCCTGCAGCACCCTCTGCGTGGTGTTTTGTGTCTGGGATCCACACCTTGCCCACACTGGCTTCTTCCTGAAGTGCTTCCTGGAGTCATTCCATTCAGCAAACTTCTATTCATCCTGCAGGGCCCTCTGAAACATTGTCCCTGATCTCTTCCATCCCCTTACCAGGTTGACTTCACAAGGCATTTCTGCATGCCACAACAAAACCTGGTGTATGTATTAGTTTGGATACAGGGTGTTTTTGATCTCCTTTGGGGCAAAGTTGTAAAATCCTGGCAATTTTGCTATCTTCCTCTGGATCCCATGGTTGCATTGGATTGACAGAGGTTTTAAGTGCAATTTTATCTTGCAGCAACCTTGAAGCAGAAACTGTGTTTAACCCCAGTGTTTGATGAGAATCTTAAATATTTTATCCTCATACAAATCCAAATCTGAAGCTATATCCAGCTAGAAAATCAGAATACAATAAAGTACACACACACACACACACACACACACACACAAACACACACACATATACTCACACACACACACACACACACACACACACAAAGCATTTTTTATGGCAAAAGTGCCCATCTGTACCTGCATGTGAAGCAAGGCCATGGCCAAGGACATTGGGTCATGTCTGATGACTGAGCCACTCACAGAGCAGCACCTTTGCTATGGTGTTCCATTTTCAGGTCCTACATGGACCACATTTTACATAAGCAGCTTATTAAATGGTAACATTTTCACAAATTAATCAGTGACTTTATAGTCATGAGATTACATGCCTTACAGTGACAGTTCTTTATATTTGAAAATCTTCTTAATTAGACATCTTTCTCTGCAAGTCAAAAGATGTAATTTATCTTGAAGTTATGCATAAATTGGAGCACTGCTGGGTGCCATTGCCGTTGTCATTAAAACATTATTTGGTAAATTAAATCTGTATTTAGTTCAGATCTAATGACTGAAGCATTATTGTGACAGATGGCCTAGGAAGGACTGAGCATGTTACAGTGCACGGCTTCCCTTTCTGTCTTTACTTCAAAGCACATTCCTAGGTCCTAAAGCTGCAGGACTGTCCCCATGAAGCACAGATCCTTGAATGGGCTTTTGCACATCCCCTCTGTCTATTCACAAGGAAAACTCTGCATGTTCCACCTCCACGTCTCTGGCCATTAGAACATAAACCCATTTCTTTTCTGCTTTCTCTTTACCTTTTCACCATCATGATGAAAACTTCTCAGAAAGAAGGCCTGGGCTTCACCCTCACCAGCCCTTACCATCAGCATCAGAGCTGAACCAAGAGCCTCATCTCCTACCAGGCACCAGAACATAGTTGGGCAAAATCATAAATAGCCATCTGATCATCGATGGCCAGGTAAATGGAGAGGCCAGTGTCCTCTTAGGAAATACAAAGAAGCAGCCCTGCATCACCACCACTTCCAGGGTAGCTCCCTGTGCTGTTTGCCCTCACTGGAGACCACCCCTCTCCACACAGTCAGTCCCTGTTCGTCGATTCCAAATCCTGTCCTGCCTATGACCACCCTACTCTTTATTCCTTAGGTCCAGAGAAGCTGTGGCACCTGCTCTCCTATCACTCTCAATAGTCCCCTGCCAGTAGCTTTGGTGCCATCTTGGCCACATCCAGCAGCACTGCCCCTTCGTTATGGGTTCAAAGTACCACTTTACTTCTTTAATAACTTTTCTGTGCAGGCACTGAGTAACATATACAGACACATCTATACAATCTATATCAGATTACATCATATATGTATATTATGTGATATAATACACATATATACACATACACAGTTGACCCTCCATATCTGTGTGTTCTGCATCCATGAAAATACAGAGAGTATTCAAAGAAAAAAAATTGTATCTTTACTGAGCAAGACTATTTTCCTTATCATTATTCCCTAAACAATACGTAAAAACAACTATTCACATAATGTTTACATTGTATTAATGTTATAACTAATCAAGGGATGATTTAAAGTATATGGGCGGATGTGTATAGGTCTATGCAAATACCACACCATTTTATATCAGGGATTTGAGCATCTTTGTGTTTTGGTTCCCATGGAGGGGGTATCCTGGAATCAGTCCTTTTTAGAAAACAAGGGACAGCTATGCACACATACAAGCACACACACACCCCTTAAAAAATCCTTACAAAAAGTGGTAGGTATGATAAAACTGCATTGGACAGATAAGAAAACTATCTTTCAAAGAGGTTGAATGATTTTGTCAAAGTCAACTGAGCTGTAAAACATCACAGCCTGCCATTCGACAATGGCAGGCTGTGAAGAGAATCCCATCTCTATTCCTGATCACTTTGGGATCTGTGCCTCAGTTTCTTATTTGTAATATGAGATAATACCTCATGGGGCAGTTGTGAGAACTGATGGACATGATGTATGTAAAGTGCTCAGCCAGTTTTGGCATGTAGTAAGTCCTCAATGATGCTAAACTATTATTGGTGTGTGTTGTTAACTTACTCCCCACTGGGGTTGATCTCTAAAACATGAAATCAGAGTCCTGAAGCCCATAAATGACTTGAGAAGTTCATTTTCTTTGACATTTCTGACCCTGCTTTAGATTAGGTCACATGTTGCCTTTTTGGGTTGCAGTAATGCATTCAGCCACAGGGAATGTGGACACACTGTCCTCTTCCACCATTTGCTGTAGTGATTTATTCAGTTTTTGCTTCCCCACCTCCCTATCTTCACTGCAGAATTAACACAGCCTCCCTGTAACCAGTCCAAGAGTGGGGAAATCTACATAAAAAGGCAGACATCTCACGCTGACAGCCTCCCTCCCAAGCTAGCTGAGCTGGAGGCTTGTGAGTCTCCAGCCACACAAATCTCTCTCTTCCCACATACAGATCCACAGACAGGATTTCCTGTTTTCTGATTTTATTTTGCATGGAAATGAATTTATACCACTCACGGTATTCTGCAACTTTGTACTTTCACTTAGCATTGGCACATGCATCCAATCAATCAATAGAGCTCTAGTCAATTTGTTTTTTAATGGCCATATAATATTCTTCTTTGAAGGCTGTAGGAAATGCATACCTCAAATTAATTTTCCATGTTACACATAATTTTTTTCCTAATGTCAGAGTAACTGAAATAAAACTTCATTTCAAACAATCAAGCCAACCGCTTATACCTAAGATTTCACCTATTTTGCAGGGAATTTGGAGAAGAGATCTGTAGGAAGCCCACATAGATGCTGGGGTTAGAGTAGGGATGAGAAATGTGGAGACATATACACAGCACAGATGAAAGAGCCTGGGCATTGCCGGAGAAGTGGGCTTTAGGTTGCTACCAACCAGCACTTTTTCTCACAAACACTGACATCTGGTAGACGTGGCTTTGACTGTTCTGCCAGGAACCAGCTGTGGGACCTGGGAGAGCTGCCTCCCATTTCTGCTGAGATGAGGATGACTTGGGCTTGACATGAGACTTCCATGAGACCATATAGGTGGGCACACACCTGCCTCTCAGTGCAGGTAGATCCAGTCACTATTAGTACTGGTTTTTCTTTTTAATTTTAATAAGTATTAAATCATCAAAGGTTTGGGAAGTTTGTGGAGACATATGGGAAGCAGCTCTCAAGTTGTGTGGGGGCTGTTTTGCCTCAGCTGAGACCAGGATAGGTGACCCTTGCCTAGAGCAGGTAACCTCTGGCCAGGGAAGGTGGATCCCCGGCTGGGGCAGGTGGTTTATGGCTAAGGCAAGTGAGCCTTGGCTGGGACAGGCGACCTCTGGCTGAGACAGGTGACTTCTAGCTGGGTCAGATGACCTCTGGCTGAGGCAGATGACCTCTAGCCCTGCTAGTTCATGTTTCTAGGATCTTTAGCCACATGTTTTTTGGTCTATCTGATTCTTCCATGAAATCAGAGTCCTGAAGCCCATAAATGACTTGAGAAGTTCATTTTCTTTGACATTTCTGACCCTGCTTTAGATTGGGTCACATGTTGCCTTTTTGGGTTGCAGTAATGCTCTTCTTTCTCTCTGTCTCTATCTCCATTTTGTTTAGGCAGCTGTTAGGAACTAAAGACACGAGATGCATATTTTACGTAAGATGTGGTTTGGCAAAGACTGTGAAGTCCTTTGTAGCGGGAAGATGTATTAGTGCCACTTGCTTGTTAAAAAGCATCTCTAATGGAATTCCATTAACTCTGTTGCTTCTGGATAAACCCACCTCACTCTGTTGGAAAGAAAAAAAAATATTTCACAGAAATGAAGCTCCAGAAACCACATTCTATTTTGTTATGCTCATGATTTTGTGAGGGAAGAATTTAGACAGGGCACAGAGAAGAAGTCTTACCTGTGCCTGGAATCCCCTGCAGATGGCTGGAGGTGCCTAGAACATCTGGACTGGGGCTGTATTTTGGGGGTCTTGGTTCTGCCTCCTGGTTTGCCTCATTGGTTCTGAAGTCATGTCTGCTAGGGTTAGGATGTATGAGAAGGTTCCCACACTCACAAGCATGTGCAAAGCCTGGCTGGGAAGGAGGGGACAGCTGGGGCTGGTGCATCTCTCTTAAACTAGCCTCTCTATTTGGCTCCCTGAGCTTCCTCAGAGCGTGGTGGTCTCCTGGTGGTCATACTACGACGGGGCAGTGGGTACCGCCTAGAGTAATCATTTTAAGAGGCGTGGGTGAAAGCTGCATGGATTTTTACAATTCATCCTCCTGTGTCCCAGAGTGTCACTTCTATCACATCTCTGGATCAAGCAAGCCATAAAGGCTGGCTTATGTGCCAAGGGACAGGAATTAGACTCCACGACTCAATGGGAGGAGAAGCTGTCTCTAACTACAAAAGCTTCCTTTTAAATTTCAACATTAAAGTATTTTAATACACTCAGTTGAAATTCAACATAATGTTCTATGTTAATATTTAATATTTTGTTCAAATGTTTAATATAATAGGAGAGACTGTTTCATCCTAACCCTTGGAATCCTCAAAGTATAAAAACGTACAGTTCAGAATTGATGGCTATGAGAAAAGAAACTGCTATGAAATCTTTACCACTTTGAAAAGCCCTGCTGCATATTTGGTTAAAGCATTCTGTCTGCAGCGGGCCCTGTACATCCCCAAGCTTGTTAGTAAGACTCATTCCGTCTCCAGCTGAAGGCCTAGGGGCCTCCCATGAGCAGTGGGCATCACCTACACAGTCTCCCTGGACAGTTTGCACTGGTTTTCTGGGTTTCTGTGTCCCTAGGAAGTTGTTGGAACATCCATGTAAAACTAAAATCGACATTACAAGCTGCATTTGTCTGCTAAGACTCTTGTAACAAGGTACCACAGACTGGGAGACTTAACCCACAGAAACTTACTGAATCATAGTTTTGGAAGCTGGAAATTTGAGAAAGAGACTTGGTCCCTTCTGAAGACCCCAAGGAAAACTCTTTCCCCTGCCTCTTTTCTAAATTCTAATAGTTTAGTAGCAATCATCGGCTTTTCTTCATGCCAGTCTGCCTTTGTGGTCAATATCAACCTCCCTGTGTGCATGTCACTGTGTCCCAATCACCCCATTTTTAAGGACACAGTGAGTTCTGTTGCTTTAGGGTGTCCCATTGCAGTATGACCTCATCTTAATGAATAGCATCTTCAATGGCCGTATTTCCAAATAAGGATGCAGTTTGAAGTACTAGGATGTTAGGACATCAATGTATGAATTTGAAGGGAGACACAATTCAACCCATAATATAAGATCACCTCTGAAAACCAATAATTTTTACTTTTCCTGTGGGAAAAAAATAAATAAAATTTTAAAAAATCACTAAAAAGTGATATAAAAATAGGAGGACCATGCTGGAGGGAATGGGGCCATGTTTCAGCTCACAGTCCATGGGCCCCTGGAGACCTGGTGTCTAGATGGATGGCTACTTGAGTTGTCTGCAGAGTGGGTGGTTTGTCCTGCTGTGCCTTCTGTCAGGGCTGGGCCTGGGTGTCCCTGGATGGCTTCCCAGGCTGTCCTAGCACAGTGCCCACTTGGACAGTGGCTCTCTGCTTGCTCTTGGGGTTAATGCTATTCTAAGGCTCTACACTGGTGTTTTTTGGACCCACTTTTCTCAGCTCAGACGTTGGAGGCAGCATTCTACTTAGGTTTTCTGTTTATTGTAGCTTTTTAAAAATGTGTGGGTAATTGTTATGTAATTTAAATTATGAGTCATTTGTTCTCTTAAGTATTTATAGTTACGTATTAAAATAATTTTATTTTATAATTATAATTTTATTATTAATTTATAATTTGATTATTTCTTTTACTTAATTGTAGCATTGTAACTGTACATATTTATAGGGTACAGTGTGACATTTCAATCCATGCATACAGTGTGTAATGTCTAGCAGGGGAATTGATATGTCCACCACCTCAAACATTTATCATTTTTTGTTCTGGGAACATTCAAAATCATCTCTACTAGCTATTTTGAAATACACAATTAACTGTTGTCATCCATAGTTAGCCTACTATGCTATAGAACAAGAGGAGCTATTGTTTCTACCTCACTGTGCCCTGTATCCATTATCCATACTCTTTCTATTTACCTTCCACTTTTCCAGCCTCTGGTAATTACTAGTCTACTCTATTTTTTGTGGCTTTTTTTTTTAACTGGGGATTGAACCTAGGTATGGTTTACCACTGAGCTACATCCACAGCCATTTTTATTTTTTATTTTATTTTTTATTTTGAGACAGAGAGACCCTGGCTTTCATAAGGTTGCCATTTGGGTCCTAAGTCAAGTGTTGCTTAGGCCTTCACTAAGTTGTGAAGTTGGCCTTGAACTTGCAATTCTTCTGCCTCAGCCTCCCAAGTCGCTGGGATTACAGGTGTGCGCCACTGTGCCCGGCTTCTATTTTTATTGCTTTTGATGTTAACTAGTTCTTCTGAAGGCAGGTCCACTACCCTGGACTCTCTCTGGCTCACCAAGACCACATTCACACAGCTATTTATTAATGTCACTCTTCATGTCCCCAGTGGGCTTATCAGGTTCTCACTGCTTCATCAGGGTGAGTTTTCCACGGAGCACATTGTTGACCCTTCTCCCCAGTTTCTAGCAGTGAACTGTAGCTAGCCCCATGTGCTCTGTTTTAGAAAGATTTATGCTTAAAATTTTTAGGAAAATGACTTTTATTGCTTGTTTAGTTTCCCAAAGATGGCATATGAGTACAGCTGGAGTTTGGCTGTTAGCAATCTTTCTTCTTAGCATTGTTATTTATTCATCACAGCACCACAACTGAAAGAGAACTCAGGAGACCACCAATCCATTGTCCTTCCTTCAGTAAAAATAATTCTCTTTAAGCTTTTTAGAAAAATGAGAATTTATTCCTTTTTCTTCTTATTTAAAAATATTCAATAATCAACTTCCATTAGAAGCTACCCATAAATAAGCAGCATAAATAATTGAGTGTCGGTGGTTTAGAAGTAACCTCAGATTTTGCATTTTAAAATCCAGTATTTACATATACAATTATGGCTACAGAATTACAGGGGAGTCATGATTTCATAACTTTGTGCTCTGAATTTTAATTCATTTTGGAATTTCCTTTTTACTTTCAGTTATTTCTTTGAGGGTAGGATGAAAAATCCAACAGCATTCTGCCTCTTGCTTGAGTTGGTGTTGGTGTAAATTTTATTAAGGTACATGTTCTTTTAATTGTCAGTAGTTCTCTCCTAATGGGCAGTGTACTCTCTTACACTGAATGCCTAAATTATTGGCATGTATTATTTATGTTTTAGTGCCACTGAGATGTTTATCTTCACTTAATTCTTACAGAAAAAAAATATAGATGACAGGGTTGGAGAAGTTCTTAGTGAAAATTCAGTTGTGGTTTTTGGGGTGATTCTGACTCCTTCCCCTTAACTTTCCCTCGTTCTATCCTCTCCGCTGTACAGGTAAATTAATGCTACAGATGTGATGGATGGGGAAAATGGATTCTTGGTCTAGGTGCCCTCCTTTCCCCGAAGGAGGCTGAAATAGCAGCCTTGGGGGTATCAAAGCTTTGCTGCTTTTATTTCTTGGCTTTTATAAGGTTCCCATTTGGGGAAGATGGAACCTGCAAAGGTAAGTAGCTTATCTTACCCCAGCTGGTCAGCTTGCATCATTTCCATATCAGGGATCAGGCTAGCATTGGTGAGTGTGGGTGCACCAATGTGTATGTCACATGGAGGTATTAAGATAAAACTAGGCAGCCATTTATTTGTGTCAGTTGTACATAGGGAGATGAGACTCGTTTGAAACTGCAACAAGAAAGTCAACTTCCAGAGGTGAGAAAGAAATGAGACAAAAGATACCCCTTTTGAGTATCAGCACTCAGATTCCACAAGACCATCCAGAGGAACCCATGCATGTTTTCTGACTTGAAACCTAGGCTCCTTCTGTTTTGCACTGTGACCTTCCTGACAGTGCAGAATGAGGGATGGTGCCAGCCCATCTGGCAGTCCTCACTGGCTCTTCATGTGTATTCCGTGTGCTTTCCCCTCCTCCTGGCAGGCCTGTGGTCCAGCAGAGCAGACGCCAAATAATGATCATCATGGCCCTCCCTGCTACCAGTCGAAAAGCTCCCCTTTGTCTGGCACCTCCCCAGATCATGCTCTAACATTCTTTCTCCCTACATCAAACAAGCAATCACTAAACTCCATTCCCTCAGTCTGAAACTCACACCAAGTGTATATTAATTTGATTCAGGGATTGAATCCAGGGCAGTGGCAGCTCACTGGCATGTCCCAGGTGTTGTGAGGACATAGCTCCTGGGCTCAGTACCAGAGATTTTGGAGCAACTGGCATCTGCTTGTTTATAAAAGCAACTTACAGTGAGGCAGGGTGTGACTGTCTGAGATATTTATGTTTTATGATTACCATTTGGATGTTTAAAATAAACCTCATCTTTTAGTACAGTTTCAGATATAGAAAAAAATTAAGAAGACAGTATTAAAAATCACCATTAGTCACATCTTATATTAGTACAGTGTGTTTATTAAAATTAATGAGCCAACATCGATATATTATTATTAATTAAAGTTGATAGTTTATTCACATTTCCTTAGTTTTACCGAAGATCATTCTATGTTCTAGGATCCCATCCAGGACTCCACGTGACAATTAGTTACCTTGTATCCTTAGGTAACTCTTGGCTGTGACCTTTTCCTAGCTTTTGATGACCTTGACATTTTTGAGGATTACTAGTCAGTAGGCTGTAGGATGCCCCTCTGCTCAGATTTGTCTGATGTGTTTCTCCTGATTTGACTGGGTTTGGAGGAAGATCACAGAGGTAAAGCACCATTTCTGTCAATCATATCAAGGTACACAGTTTTAAAAGACAAATCACTTTTGATAATTGACCTTGATTACCTGGCTGAGCATGCTATTGTCAGATTTCTCCAAGAAAAGTGACCTTTTTCTTTCGCCTTTCCCTACTGAGCTCTTTGGAAGGAAGCCGTGTATACATCCCACATTTAAGGAGTGGAGCATTGTGTTTCTCCTAACCAATGGTGCACTCTCTTCATAAATTATTTGGAATTTTTCTGCTTAGGGGAGTGCTCTCTTAGATTTATTTATTTATTTATTCAGTCATTTATTTATATAAACATAGACTCAGTAATATTTATTTTATATTTTTGGTCATAATCCAGTACTACTTTATTTATTATGTTGTTCAAATTGCTCCAGTTGGCTCCCATGTCCCTTTGATATACCTTATCATTTTTTTTTAAAGAGAGAGAGAGAGAGAATTTTTTAATATATATTTTTTTTAGTTTTCGGCGGACACAACATCTTTGTTTGTATGTGGTGCTGAGGATCGAACCCAGGCCGCACGCATGCCAGGCGAATGCGCTACCGCTTGAGCCACATCCCCAGCCCATACCTTATCACTTAGAAGTTCTTATATTTTGTCACTTCTTTACTTTCTGGCACTAAAAGATAATCTTATGGATATGAGGTGTCCCCCAATATCTTCTGCATTAATGCAGGAATGTTCAGAGATGGAATGATTGGATTATATCAATGCCGGCTCATTGCGGCTCTCATAATCCAATCAGTCCATTCTAGCTTGAATGGACTGACTGGGTGGTAACTGTAAACAGGTGGGATATGACTATAGGAGGTGGGTCACTGGAGGTGTGCCCTAGAAGGGTGCAACTTCCCTGTACCCCCACCCCCTGCCCACCACCACCCCTGCTTCCTGGCCACCACAAGCTGAGCAGCTCTCCTCAACCACACCCTTCCCTTATGATGTTTGGCCTCACCATAGGCCCAGAGCAATGGACTCAGCCAACCATAGACTAAACCTCTGAAGCCAAAAGACAAAATAAACTTTCCTTCTCTTGTCGGGTCATAGCAACAAAAGCCAGCTAACACACTACCCAAATAGTGTGGGCAAATCAGTTATTTCTCTAAGAATCCTGGGTTCCTTTTATTAGAGAATGGTATTAAAAACCAAAAATCTGGGTGTTGTATGTGTTCAGTACTGCAGGGGCTCTTTGCTTCTAGGTTCTCTCAGCTGAGAAAACAAGAACATATATGTGTTTAACAACACACACACAACACACACACACACACACACACACACCTATGTATATTTCTATCCATAAACATCAATACTTATGAGGCTAAATGTGAGTTCATAGTGACATTGCTAATACTAATCCTTTACCATATGGGTCTCTTTGGATGGATATGAGGTGTCCCCCAATATCTCCTGCATTCCCCTTGTTTCTACTCCATTAGTGGGAAACTGGCTCTCACTATCTGCTTTCCATTTACTGAATTGTTCAATTCCAGGACATATATGAAATAACATCAGTTGTTAACCAGATCCCCCAGTTTGCACACAACTTTTTCGACTGAACCTAGCTCATGTACAGCTTCTTTCACCTTTATTTTTACATGCTCTACTCATTTCTTCGGTTGCTTAGATTGGTACGCCCCTGCATTGCCCCTTTTTGTGAGGTTGTTGCATATAATTCTAATACAATTTGATTGTTTTGTCACATTCTTTTCTCTATCTTGGGATTATCTGCCCTCCTAAATACTTCTGAAAAATTTCAAACATTCATGTTTGCTGTTTGTGCTGTACAGATCAATGGCTTTGACAAATGCATAGTGTCATGTATTCACAAATATAGCATCATAAGAATGGTTTTACTGCCCTACAAAATCCATTATACTCCACTTATTCAACCCCTCCCCTTTTGATCTTTTTTCTATTGCTGTAGTTTTTCCTTTTTCAGAACATGATATCATTGGAATTGTACAATATGTTGCTCTTTCAGACTGGCTTCTTTCACCTAACTATATGCATTTAAGATTCATTCATATCATTGTATGGTTTGATTGTTCATTTCTCTTATCACACAGCATAATACTGTGTAGATATATCTCCCCTATTATCATCTCAATTATACATCTTTTATATATCATTTTGGTGGTGGCCTTAGTTTTCAATATTAAATGTAATATTGAAATAACAATGTATTTGATAAAATGTACTTCAAATAACACTATACCACATCACATCCAGTAAGGGTACCTTATAAGAGAGTATTTTCAACTTCCACTTTCCATTCCTTATGACATTGCAGTTATTCATTAAATTTATCCTATAATCACCTGGTACATTGTTATCATTATTACTTCAATCAGATAACTAATCCAATTCCTGTTAGAATAATTAGGAATAAGAAAATATTTTACTATCATTTATCACTTATTCAGGAGTCTTCCCTTCTTTATATAGACTTGAGTTTCTGTTCCATTTCATTTTCCTTTTCCCCAAAGAACTTTTAACATTCTGCAGGGATACCTCTGTGGTTGCTGAATTCTATGTTTGTTTATTAAAAAAGACTTTATTTCTCTTTCACATCCCCCCACCCCAGGTTCTGGGATTTGGACCTTGTGCATGTTAGGCAAACACAATGTCACTGAGATATATCCCCAGCCCCTCTCCTTCACTCTTGAACTAAAATTTTACTGGACATGTAATTCTGGGTTAGTGGGGGGTTTGTTAATCCCTTTATCATCCCTTTAAATATTCACTCTACTCTCCTTATAGTTGCTTTTGTTAATTTGTTTTTGTTGTGCATTTTTTGTTTTGGTCTTTTGAGTCAGAGTCTTGCTATGTTGTCTAGGCTGGCCTTGAACTCTGGGCCCAATCCTTTGGTTTCAGCTTCCTTAACAGCTGGGACTATGGGAGCACACTCCTGCCTCCAGCTAGATCATCTACTTCATGCCTGCTTCTTGATAACAGGATGTAATCTTATTTTTGTTCATCCATTGATGAGGGGTGTGTGTGTGTGTGTGTGTGTGTTTTCCTGGTTTCTTTCCAAAAGTTCTCTTGATCTTGGTTTTCTCCTATTTGAATATGGTATGCCTCAGTGTAAAATGTTTTGGTACTGTCTCTGCTTGGGTTCTCTGAGCTTCTTAAGTTTGTGGTTTGGGGTCTGTTTGGAAAATTATCAGTCAGTATTAAATTATATTTGGGAAGTTAACACTCATTATTCCTTCAGATATTCCTTGTATTCCATTCTATCTCCTTTCTTTTGACGTTTCCATTACATATACATTATAACTTATAATTTATAATTATACCACTGTGCTTAGATATTCTGTTTGGGTTTATTTTTTCTTTATTTAATTTTGCATTTTAGTTTGGGACATTTCTGCTGACCTATCTTCTCTCACTCATTACTTCTTTCCTTGGCTGTGTCCTGTCTACCAATGAGCTCCTCAAAGACATTTCCTTTGATTCCTTCTCAGACCTTCCTTCTCTCTGTTTACAAACAATCTCCCATCTATTCTTGTATATTATCCATTTTTTCCACAACAGCCCTTAGTGTATTCAAAATATCTGTTTTAAATACCCTTGCTAATGATTCTGCCATCTGTGTTGTATCTGAGTCTCATTCCATTGCTTGCTTTGTCCCTTCAGATTGATTTTCTTGCCTTTTAGTATGCCTTGTATTTTTTCTGCTGAAACCCAAATATACTGCATTGGGTAATAGGAACTGAGGTACGTAGCCCTTAAGTGTGACATTTCATTTTTTGTGGCTGGGGTTTGGGTTCTGTTTAATGTTTGCTTTAGCTGTAGGTGTCAGAGGCTTCACATTAATCTATTTCCCTTGTTTTCATCCTCTCTGTTATCTTTGGACTTCCCTAAGAATGCCTTCTTGTGTCTTGCAGCAATTTCAGTTGTAATTTATTATGATTATATTAGAGACCTGTTGGTGTGTGGGAAAGTGACTTACTCTCATGATCAAATTTGAGTCTTTTGTTGTATCTGTGTCCCTGAGCCATGACTTTTACAAATGTTTCTTAGACTTTTGTTTTGCTTTAGGTGAGTCAAGATGGCTGGGGTGGCACAGAGTCAGGGAAAATATTTTTCCTCCAGGTGGGAGAATGTTCTGGAAAAGTCTTTTTATCCCAGAGAGGAGACCTGTGTTTTGCAGAAAATCTTGCTCACATTTCATTAAAATTATTCTTTCCCCCCTGTGCTACAGCCATCAGGTGATCATCCTGGGCCCTTAACCATGAGAATTTGGTAGTGTTTTTAGACCTAAGATGCACCAAATTTGAGTGTCACCCTAAGACTGTGGCCCTCAGCAATCTCTCACTTTCAGGCTAATTCATACTCAGCCTCCAACAATCTGTCAAAATTATCATTTGAAGGATTTCTACTAGTTTATGGCTTCAGCCACTTTTCCAGATCTTGGCTGGGACTCTAGAGTCACACGTCTTCAGTTTTTGGGTGGCAGTTTGTCTTGCAACCTTAGTTTTCTGATGAGAGCAAGGTAAATTATTAATCTTCAATTTGTTCAGCTATTCTTTTGCTGTAAGGATGGAAGTGACAACTCTCAAGCTCTTTCACATGTTGGAGCTGAAACTGGATGTCACTGTTTTATTTGTAGATATAAATCTGTTATTCCAGATAAATCTCTTAAAGTGGCCTGTATGTGAGAAATCTGGTCATCTCCACTTCTCTAATCCAAGGTGGCAGTATGCTCTGTGTTGAATGGATAGCAACAATCAGTTTCAGTAGTTGAGAAATCAGAGAGCTTTTGAACAATCAAGGATTTCACAGCTCATCTGGCTTGGACTTCCTTGGATTACTGCAGAAGATAATGGAGCTACCTTGAGCTTCTTGTTGAAATAGGCTAGTTAGTTCTTCAGGAGAGGAGTCTGGCTTGGATTTTCTTCCTCTCTCTCTCCACTGTTCTCTAAATGAAAACTCAAAAGTTTCTAGAACTTGGAAATGTTTTTGTTTGCATTCATTTGAAATGAAGCAATAAGCAACCTGCTGTTAACTATTTTCTCCTGCCTTCAACAGTTCCCACGGCCACAGGGAGATTTTCTCTGGCACCTTGCCTTGGGGCTCCAGTTCAGTTAGAGTGTGCAGTGCAGATGTCAAAATGAGATGGTCTTGCTTTTCATAGCTCTATTTTGAATAGAGTAGGCTTTTTAGATGGCATACAGTTATAATGTAGGTTTTAATTTGACACATGTATGTAAACAAATTGGCTTCTTTTGGGGCTCACTTTTGTAAAGGAAAGGGCTATGTGATGGTAGATGTCCTTGGAGAAAGAGGACATTCCGTTTGCAGAAATTGGTTACCATCTAATTATTGCCAGTTTGCACCCATCTGTTGCACTAAGCCAACCAATAGAAAAATGTAATTATTCCTTCACTTGGAAATTTTTTTATTTGGTTTTAATTTTGCCATTACCATATACCTAGCTCTCCGGAAACAAAGAAAATTTATACCTTAAATCAGGGAATCTTTGTTGAACTACCAGTTAGTTCACTGTGAGAGCCCAGTCTGGGTAGACATTCAGGAAATGTAGCTTTCATGTTCCAGAGAGGGCAGCTATGAGGTGAGGTCATGCAGTTCCAAAATCATCTGCAATGGCCCCATGCAAAAGCCGCAGTGGCTAATCTTGAGTGGTATTAGTCTATTCATCTGACCACAGCCTTATCCCTCTTTGTGTGGATCGGTGCTGAAAACCCTTCATCCCACCCAGGTCATAGGCATGGCTTCTCTGGATCCTGCTGCTGTGATAACTTCTATCTCTTTGAGATGGAGTGGTCTCTGAATCAGTAAGATGAATGTTGCATGAGTCTGTGGCATGGTCATCCTCCATGTTTTCTGGATTAATGCATAAACATTATTGGAATGATAGTGATTTTTCCATGGTATGTCTAATGCACTTGAGCATTTTGACAAGCCAGCAGTTATGATAATTTTAATGGGAGATCCCTATCCCATTTTGCCTAAGTGATGAATTTAAATTTGATTGAGTCTTTGAATGCAAATCCCAAGAGTATAAAGATTGAGTTTTTTAATGCTTTGAGGTCTGTGCCTGACTATTTTGATTCAAATATTTTTTCAATTTACCTTATTCTATTTTCCAGGGTATTTGGAAAGGAACAATGTTTCGCCTGTGGTTTTATAATTAACTTGATCTAATTATTTTTTTTTCAATATTCACATTTTTAACTATTTTTTATTTTGTTTTAATAGTTATACATGACAGTAGAATGCATTTATGCACTTTGATGCATCATACATAGATGGGATATAATTTAATTATTGTGTTTTTTAAGGGAACAATAGGCAGAATTTGTCAACAAAGTTTTAGCAATACAGGCTTAGCATCTGTGGTCCTACAAATTAAATATTAGTTGTAGAAGCTATGTGTCGTTTTATGAATGTTACTCAAAATAAATCCAGTGCACCTGATATTTGAATTTGGCAATAATTGAAGAATATTTGGGGGCATAAACTTAGCTCTGTTCTAGCATTGTTTTTTGTGTAATTATCAAACCCCCAAAGTTTACTTCCTAATCCACCTTTAAAACTTCCTTTGAAATCTTACTTTGATTATATTTTATGTCTAATAAATATTTTTACTAGTTTTAAGAATTATATTTGTATCATAATAAAAATAACTGGCCTTTATTTCATTCCACTATATGATTTGCCTTTGTAATATTGTTAATTTGCCTCATAACTTAGAGGTTTATCCATACTCTCTTTACAATGAAGGAACCAATGTTTCCATAACATAGGAAAATTTTACAAATTGGTGATGTGACTAGGTAGCAGATGTAGGGTCTTAACCTAATTTGTTTTCCTCCTCCTCCTCCTTCATCTTCTTTGTCTTTTAAATGTATAATCTCCAATATAGAACAGCATATTGAACCCACATGCAACCATCACTCGGCTATGACTCCCAGTCACTCCTGGCCATCTCAGTCATCATTACCCAACCCTGCCACTTCTCCCTGGACAAGTCAAGCAAGCCTGGGCACCACATTATTTCATTTCAAAATACTGAAGTATGCCTCTCTAAAAAAAAAAGTATGCATCTTTTTTAAAAATGATACAGTCACTATGCCATGATTCCACCTAATAAATACAGTAATTTCTTTCATTATCAAATAAATCTCATGGTCAGTCTCTCTGTCTTTTTTTTTTTTTTTTTTTTGAATTTGGTTTTTATGTTTCTTATGTCATTATCTTCTTCTGTTTTTTTTTCTTGCTGGACCTGAGTAGGGTGCTGCTAGAACCCATTTGTCCCTTGATGACCCTTAGGAAATATGCCACCAGAGATAAGTACAGTAAAGCGTTGATTAATAATAGGAAAACATTCCAAGAAATGTGTTGTCAGTTCATCGTTGGGTGAACATTATAGTGTACTTACACAAAACTGGATGCTGTAGGTCAGTCACTCAACCTGGCCTCTTGACAAACAACAGCCTCAATAAATAATAGATGTGTGAGGCTGATGTCAGCACGACACAGCACACTGTTCAACAGTCAAAAAGTTTTAGAAATAGAAACAATATACTCTAAACTAATGAGAGAAAATGCAATATAGTAAACACATAAACTAGTAACATTTGTTCATTATCATTATCAATGTTATGTCCTGTACATGATTGCACATGCTGTACTTTTATACAACTGGCAGTGCAGTAGGTTTGTTTTTACTGGAATCCCTACAAACATGAGGGTAATGCAATGCCCCACAATATTTCCTTGGGGACAGTGTTGCTAGATGATAGGAATTTTGAGCTCTGTTAAAACCTCAGGAATCTCCATCATATTTGTGCCTGCCATTGAATCAGATGCCATTACATGGTGCCTGACTGTAGTTAAATGCTATACTTTAAAACCACTTTCTCTGGTTAACCCAATAGACTGATTCACTTGTTTCACTTTGATTTTGATTTTAAGGATTTCAATATTTTTGTTTAATCTTGTTTCTTAACCATTTAAGACATTTATCCTTAATAAGTCAAATCTGTGTGATAAACTATTTGCAGGGAACTCTAGTTGTCCTCACTGTCCTCTCAGTCTTGTTTATATTCCTTTCCTCTATATCCCACCCCAACCCCATAGTTACTACTCTTAGGGTTTTATTTGGTGCTGAGGATTGATCCCAGGGCCTTGCACATGCTATTCTTTTGTTTCTAAATTATAAGCAAATCCTCCACTGTACATGTGCTACACATGTGCATGCATTCTCTACACATTGTTCCACCCTTGGTTTTTTAATGTAATGTAAATCTTTTCACATACTACATAGTACTCTTATGTTTGAGGATGTTAGCTCTTTGTCTATAATATGTAAATTATCCCTTTATCACCCTCTATTTATCATTTGTCTTTTTAATTTTCTTCTGATAGCTTTTTAATATGTAAAATTTTTCATTTTATGTGGTTAAATTTATTGGTCTTTTCCATTGCCACTTTGGAGTTTAAGTTATAAGAAATATTTCTCAACCTCCAGCTTATATTTTCATCTAATATTTAAAACAGGCTCTTTTTTTTCATTTCCATTCTATTTCTATTTTGAGTTAATCTTGATGTAATTGGTGAGAAACAGATGCATATTTTTCCTTTCCCATACAATATCTGGTAGTGTTAGGAGTGTAGCTCAGTGGTAGAACACTTGCCTAGAATATGAGAGGCCCTGGGTTCAGTCCCCAGCAAAACAAAACCAAAATAGAACAAATCAAACAGAGAAAAATTAAGATATCCAGTTACATCGATATCAATTGTTAAAAGTTCGGTTTCCCCTCAATAATTTTAAATGACCCTTTCATCACATATTAAATTTCTAAGGACAAATGCATCAGCTTCTGAATATTTCAGTACTGTTCCATTGGTTGTCAATTCCTGCAGTAATACTCTCCTGTTTTGCTAGTAGGGTCTTTAGAAGATGTTTGAATATCTTGTAGGGCAGTCTTCCACATTATTTTTTAAAGGAGTTTATCAGTTCTTGCTTGGCTATTCATCCAAATGAGCTGTAAAATCAATTTTCCTGGTTTCTAGAGAACACTGATGGTATTTCTTTAATCTGTATGGCATTAAATTTATAGATTAACTTTGGGAGGACTGGCTTTCTCTTCAATATTGGAGCTTCTTAGCCAAAAATATGATGCATCTTTCCACTGAATCCAGACTACCCCTTTCTTTCATGAGCATGTCATCATTTTCTTTATAAGGGTTGTAAACATTTCTCGTCAAGTTCGTACTTAGTTAATTGTGAATTTTGCTATGGTAGAAGTGGTCTTTCCTTTTATTATATCACAACCTGTTTAAAAGTGTGATTTCTCTCTCTCTCTCTCTCTCTCTCTCTCTCTCTCTCTCTCTCTCTCTCATATTTGTTTTGCATGGATTTTCCCCACATATATAATCATATGTTCTACAAATAAAAATAATTTAATCTTTTTTTTCAAATTTTATGCTTCTATTTGACTACTCTTGGCTACCTATAGGTGCTAATGTCTAAAAACTCAAGGTTGAAGATGTGTGGGCATGACAGATGCTCTAGTCTTATTCCAGACAACTTTAACAGGAAAAGTCTAGCTTTGCTTCATTAATGAAGATGCTGACTTTTGAGATAAGACATATGTTGTGTGTGAATCATGTTTTCTGTGGTGTTGAGATATGACCGTCATATCCCTCAGCTCCTCTTTCTCATTTTTCACATGAATAAATACTGAATTTTTCACATAACCTCTGCTGCATCTTTAGAAATAATCACATGATTTTTCTCCATAACTCTGTTAACATGATATTAATATATTTCCTAGTTTTGAATCACTTGTATTCTGGAATGAACTTGTTTGGATTAACCCTTGTCTTCCTGAATCTATATCCTGCTGTGATATTATCTGCTGCAGGGTAGAGGTCTTAGTCTGGCTTTGATCTTTAGAACCTACAATGACTGTCTAATATATATTATTTGCAAGAATGTTGAATGTGTGTTATTCCTTTTATACTAAAGATTAGATTTTTATATTTGTTAGTGCATTATAGTTATACATAATAATGGGATTCATTTTGACATGTTCATAAATTCATATAACATAGTTTACTCCATATACTTTTTTTTTTTTTGGTACCAGAGATTGAACTCAGGGACACTCAACCACTGTGCCACATCCCCAGCCGTATTTTGTATTTTATTTAGAGACAGGGTCTCACTGAGTTGCTTAGTGCCTCGCATTTGCTGAGGCTGGATTTGAACTTGCACTCCACCTGAGCCACTGAGATTATAGGCATGCACCACTGTGTCTGGATGCTCCATATACTTTTGAAAATAAAAAGTGAATTATGTTTTTAATAAACTATTTAAGCAATGCAGAAAAGTATAACACCAAAAGCAGTTATACTTTTATACCTTGCCTAGAATTGAACCATGCAGTGATAATCAGTTTAAAATTACCTGACCATAATTCAAAAATTTATTGATCATACAATAATAAAAGACATAAACTATGAAAGAACACACTGTGGGTATTTTTAAATTTTTTTTATGAAATTAACATTAATGTGATAGTGTTGTGAGTTCTTTTGTTGTTGTTGTATTTGGAGTTGGGGACTGAACTCAGGCCTTCATTTGTGCTAAGCACATGCTTTACCCCTGAGCCAAATCCCAGCCCCTGTGAATGTTTTAAATAATTGTGTTTACTTGAAATCAACAACAGAAAGAAAGAAAGAAAGAAAGAGAGAGAGAGAGAGAGAGAGAGAGAGAGAGAAAGAGAAATTTAAGTGAGTACCAAACTTTGGATGAGAGGTCTTTCAATATAAAGCACATTCATTTCTAGGGTTCATAAAAAGTTTCTTACCTCTATGCAAATCCTCTTCATGGTAATTTATCACAGATCTCTTCCTTCTTCCACAAAATTACTGTGGCCATCTCATGCTTCCTCCCATGCCATTATTTTGATTTTCACTCAATGTCTGCTCTATTCCCGGCTGTTTCTAAATTATTTATGAGATTCGCAATGGTGGGATTTTAATTCTCACTTTGTAATTGGTTTCCTTAGTTCTGTCTCGAGTCTCCTTTTCATCCAAGTCTCATCTTTTATCACTTGGAATCCTTCTTTTGCTGAATTCTTATTCTCATTAGCTTCTTGGGCTCCACGGAAATCCTGTGGGGAGCTTCTGTCTCTTGGTTGATGTTTTCTTTCCCATTTGCAAGCTCTCTTCTCACACTCCTGGTTCCATTTGTTTGCTTGCCTGATGTAGCTTTAGTGAGTTAGCATACGCACCCTGCCAACACTTTGTCCTGCTCACATGTGATGCAGTCATTCCCTCCTTGTGCTTCTGGGCTTGGCTCTGATGTCTGTGAATTTTCCCTGACAGCTTTTGCACCCTGCTGGGGATCAGTTTGTCTTCCCCTGTCAGAGGCTTGATTTCAGACATGAATGTTGCCTTTGTAGATTGTCCGACCCAAAGAGGGTGGGCAGGATCCCATAGGGGTACTGTGCTCCCTTGCTGGGGCCCTGGATTCTTGTCCTTCCTTCTGAAACCCTGTGAAATTTCCCTTAGGCTAAGCCAGGAGTTGGCCCTATTCCTGTGGTCCTGGTCCACCCCTCAATCTGGACCATTTCCTCCTTTGTTGACCTGCTAAGTTCCTGAGCTCCAGTGCCAAGGAGATTTAAATTTTTTTTTTTTTTTTAATTTGAGCTACCTGTGCCCACCTTTGTTCCCATCTCTCCAGACCTGAAAGTGCCCATGGAAACTCTCCAGATGCTGGCTACACAGTGATGCTTACAGATGTGGGGGTGGAGATGACTATAGTGGTTTCAGAATCTCCTTCTCTCCACTGGTTTCTGTCCCCGACTCCCCTTTCTAGCTCATAATATAATGTTATGTCTCTTCCTCTCTGTCTGATTGCTGCCCCAAAGCTCTTGAGATGTTTTTCTTATTCATATGAAGAATCAGGGAAGGGGTGCTATGACCTGTGATGTGGTTTTGATAAATGTCCCCCAAAGGCCCCTATGCTGAAGGCTTGTTCCCTAGCCTGTGGCATTGTTGGGAATTGGTGGAACCTTTAGGAGGAAGCTAGGTCACTGGGGGCGTGCCTTTGAAACGGATATTGGGACCCTGTTCCTTCTTTCTCTGTTTCTTTTGTTTCCTGGACACCATGAGATGAGCAGCTTTTTGTAGGTGCTTCTGCCACAATATACAGAGCTGCCACAGCCCCAAATCAACAGGGCCAAGTGACCATGGACTGAAACCATGAGTCAAAAATAAACCTTTCTTCTTTTTAAATTAATTACCTGAAGTATTTTGTACTGATGACAAAAAGTGGACTAACAGTCTGTGTCTCAGGGAAGCAAATCTCAGGAGCATTTAGAGCCAGCTCCTAGCCCCTGTGTTACCTGTTACTATTGGCCACAAGCTCAAGTCAGCCTGGACAGTTTTGAGGATCTCTGTGTGCCAGGCATCACGCAGTGGGTGTAAGGTATTATTTCTTTAAATCTCACAATCATCCTATGCAATAGGCATTACTCTCGAATACCTTCTATAGATGAGGAAACTGAGGCACAGAGATACTAATCAGCATTCACTCAATTTCAAGCCAGAGAACCCCAATCTAGATCCTTGCTTTTCCCCCAGCTTCTGCCTCTGTGGGAGAGAGAGGGCATATTCCACAACAGGGAACCTAATTCCTGTGACTGGTAGTACAATAGGTAAGGGAATCTATTAAAGCATTAAAACTATTTAAAAGGAATTATCCTGGTAGATGTCATTATTTCTATACTCAATTTCATGACTTCTCTCTGATTTTATTTTGTTCTGTTATAATATCCTGAATTGTGGGAGAAGCCAGATCTTCCCTCTACTCTCTTAGTGTTTGCAGCTGGGTCTGAGAATTAAATCGACATAAGACAGATTAATAGGAAAAAAGCACCTAGATGTGTGTAGTTTTATATGACACAGAAGTCCTCCTGGAGAAATGAAAATTCAGAGAAGTGGCAAAAGCCAAATGCTCTTAATACAAAGATGAACGAAGAGAGGCAATTGTGGAAAAATATGTGGGGAAGCTAAACGAAGATAATTATTTTAACAAGGCTGTTTGTACCGAATCCTCTCAGCTATGATTCCCTGTGGAATTAATGTTCTTTTCCCCCTGGTATAGGCAGGGCATCTATCACAGGAGTTTTTATCTCCTGTTTTCAGGAAAAAAGATTAAGGAAGCCTTGTTTATTAAAATAGAAGCAACTTTTAAGTTAAAATAGTCAATACGCAGCATACTTTGGGGTGGTATGTTCTTCCCAGACATTCTAGAAAGAGCTCCTCTTATGTGCCAGGAACCACCAAGGAGCTTTGCCCAGTGACCTGCAGCACAGAGAGTTCAGATCCCTGCTGAGGCTCAAACAGGGAAGGGACAGAGGAAATGAGGTGATTCCATAGCATCACCCATCCAGTGAGGGAGGCAGCTGCTTCCAGTGCAGGTCCTCTGGGCTCCCGAGAGCAGGCTGGTTTTGAGGACACACTGAGTTTTCTGCTTTGCTTGGTCCCGTGATCAGTCATCACCAGGAGGGAGGTTAGTGAAGATGTCAGGTCACTACACTTTCATGGAGAATATCTGAATTCTGGTGAGGATAACTGTTGATGTCAGAGTGGGTGGAAGAAGTAACCTGTTGACAGGCATCTTAGAGGAAGGAATTTACTTAATTTTTCATTGTTTGTCTCCCAGAAAAATCATAGATGTGTATCAGATGTTTTTATTTACTAGTTGACATTCTAACCCATCATATTGTCTCTCTTCTAAAATGAAATAATTTTTTTTTTAAAAAAAGGAAATCTTAATTAGGTGTCTTAGCTCAGGCTGCCATAACAAAATAAATACTACAAGCTTGGTTGCTTAAGAAAAAGAAATTTATTTTCTTGAAGTTCTGGAGACTGAACTATTTTCCTGTATGTGCATATGTGGCTACTCCTAGGTTCATGGGTGTGTAGACAAAGACAGAAGACAGACAGGCATCTCTCTCTCAACCTCTCCTTACAAGGACAATAGTTCTATGCAGTTAGGAACTCGCCCTTAAAATTTCATCTCGCCTTTATCACCTCCTAAAGACTGTGTCTCCAAATGCAATCACTCTGGGGTTCACTCTCTTTAGCATATGAAGTTTGGGGATTACAACCATCCCATAGCAATAGAGAAGATGTTTTTTTTTCTCTTAATCTTGTTTCTTCCATTTATGTTCTTTTCTGTGTTTATATAGCAAACCTCCAAAGACTATTGCAGTTCAATTGTAAGCACTAATAGGAAGGTTCTGTATTTGAATATCTGACCTGTGGAGCATCCAGCATTTTGTTTTTCATTTTTCATTGTCAAATGATGATGATGATGATGATGATGATGATGGTGGTGGTGGTGATAGAAAGTAATAGTAGTGATCAGTGTGTTCAGTTGAGTTAAAACAGCCAAGTTGACTTTGGGTATTTTATATGTTAACAATAATATATGATCTGCTTTTAAAACTTGGCTGTTCAAATTTTCATTCTATTTAATCAAGTAAACATCAATTGTTTTTGCATAAAAGAAAGGATAGGATGCCCTATATGTTTTTAGTAGAGAGATCCATTTGAAAATAACATTTTAATTTAGTTACTGAAAGCTAGGGAGAAATACTACTTTTCACAGTTGGATTTTTAGCAAATGAACTTAAAAATAAAAAGGATATTTGCTGAATTTTTTTCTATAGGTCTTAGGTATAACTTGTTCTTGGGGAAAAATATAAATTTAAAACTCTGGCACCATGTGATTGGAAAGAGAAGTTTATATTCTTAGAAATGAATTCTAAATGTTCATTAAGACTAAGACATTGTCGTGTGATATTCTGACCTTGTTGATATAGAGTTTTCTGGTGAGGAAAGCCTGTCTTTTTTTTTTCTCTGTGACTTTGTCTACCTTGGGGTCACCATTTCCTTTCACATTCCCAAGTACTGCCTCATGTCCCAAAGCTCTGTACGTGGGAAAAGCAGCATGCTGGATCCCTCTGCTCCACCTTGAAGGATCCCTGTCCGTGGTCCTGGAGAGTTCTCTGGTGCCTCTGCTGAGCACTGAGCCATACCCTACTTGCCTGGGGCTGACACTGCCTTTTATCCCAAAGGATTCACAGGGGTCCAAAACACTGTCTGGCAGTCCTGATGTACTTCCTAGATCCCTGTGGCCCCCACATTGCCAAATCCAACTGTCAAATCTTAGGTTCCTTTTGCTACGCCTTGCTGCATCATCTGAAATGTCCTTTCCATGTAGCTTCTAGTATAGCCATGCTGTCCTCCCATTTAACTGGCTGCCCCTTCTCAGCCTGCCCTACAGGCCTTTCCCCTTGAAGGAGGGATGCTCCAGAGCCAAGTCCTGAGTCTTCCTTCCTAGGCACATTTTCTCTAGTGTGATTTCAACCAGAACCATGGCTTTAAATAATACCTCTGTCTAGTCTAGCTTCTTTTTCGGGCTCCTGACTCACGTACCCAACTGCCCAGGCATCATCTCCATATGGATGTCTGGTAGGCATCTCAAATTCAACACATCCAAAACAGAAGAAAATTTTTAAATCGACATGTAAAATTTGTAATTATTTGTGGGGTATTTTAATTTGGTACATTCATTAAAGCATAATGATCAAACCAGAATAATTATCATTTTCCTTGCAAATATAATCATTTCTCTGTGTTGGAAATCTTCTAGATCTCCTCTAGTTATTTAAAAATGTATAATAAATTCCTGTAGATTATAGTTACCCTACTGTGCTATAGAATATTAGAACTAAATCCCCCTATCTAAAAATATTTGGATACCCATTATCCAAACCTCTCTCTCTTTCTTCTCATGCTCTCAGGTAATCACAATTCTATTCTCTACTTCTGTGTGAGCAAGCCTTGTAGAGTCCACACATAAGTGAGATTGTGCAATATTGTCTTTCTGGGCCTGGTTTATTTCATTTAACATGACTGTCCTCCAGTTCCACCCATGATGCTGGAAATGACAGGATTTCATCCTTTTATGGCTGAATTTTTTTATTTTATCCATTTATCTGTCAACAGACATCTTGGTTGATACTGTATCTTGTCTACTTTGAATATATTGCTGCAAGAAACATGGGGTGCAGGTACAAAGCCAAAGGATTCTTCGTTTCACTTCCAAGTCTGCTTCTCTCCACTATTTCATCTCAGTAACTGACACTGCTATTTGCTCAGTTTTCCAGGCCAAAATTTTAACAGTTGTTCTTGATTCCCCACTCCCTTCTCTCAGCAAGGTCCACCAGAAAGACCTCTTAACTCTACCTCTGTGATGTATCCAGAATGCACACACTTCTTTCTCATCACTTCCACCATGACTTCTCTGTTCCAGACCACCATAACCTCTTGATGGACCAGTGCAGCTGAAATGTTTTCCCTGAGTCCATGAGTGCCACCCAGGAACCACATGAACTTTGGCAAGCTTAAGTCACATTATCACACTCCCCAGCTCAAAGTTCTCTTGTAGCTTCTAATCTCACTCTGAACAATCAGTCTAAGTACTCATGCCTTACAAAGCCCTACATGACTTGTCCCTTGACCAATTGCCTGAGCCAGAAACCCTTGTAGATAATATTAATAAAAATATATTTTTATAGCTTATAAGTCATTTATTCATGCATTCAAGCAAGATTTATTGACTGCTTCCTAATAGCACTGTTCTGAGCATTTAGATACATCAGTGAACAAATCAGAGAAGATCTCTGCCCTCATGGAGCTGATATCCTAATGAAGACACATAATTATGAAATGAAAAAGACTGGGCCATGAGATATCTGTTCAAAGTCAGCACGGGTCTTAGTTGATGTATGAGTCCCTTTTCCATTGCTATGCAAAATACTTTTATTTAGCTCACAGTTTGGAGGCCAAAAGTTCAAGGTCTGGTAGGCCCATTTATTCAGTCTCATGGGGGCATCATGGCAGATGGCCTCACAATAAAATAATCATATGCAGAAGAGATCACATGGCAAGACAGGAAGCCAGAAAGCAGTTAGGGGCCAGTCTCGCTTTTTTATAGCAATCTTTTCTCAAGAACTTACCAGGTCTCCAGGAAAACTACATTGATTCCTTCCAAGGACAGCACCTCCAGTGACCAATCACCTCCCACCAGGCCCCACCACTGAACTATAGGGATTGAGCTTCCAGCACAGAAAGCCTTAGGAGGTACACTCAAACCATATCCAAACCACAGAAAATGGTATCATACCATCAGAGTATTTATGTACAGATGATCATATCAGTCAAGAAAACAAAGGATAACTTGTTCAGAACCCAAAATACAAATGTAACAAATCAAACCAACTGCATACAATATGAACTAAATGGGCACAGTAATGTCATTAAAAGTGAACTCTTTTTGTAATCTTTTCACAGGAAACCTTGGGGCTAGTTAGGAAAGAACAAGTGCCAAGGACCCCACATTCTAAGTGTTAGATGAGACTCTGCAGTTCCTGTGAAGGAAGACTGTGTGGGTTCTCAGCAATTTAGAGTGGAGTGGATACAAGATGGCTCTAAGGAGAAATAAGTTTGTCCATGTCTGCTTATCCTGATAAGCCTGTGTGTTAGTCAGATTTTTGTTACTGTGATAAAATAACTGAGATAATCACCTTAAAGGAAAGAAAAATTTATCTGGGCTTACCAGTTTTATCAGTCTTTGGGAAACATTCCAGATCCAAAATATGATGGCTTTTTATCAGAGTAACCTGAAGTCTGGCCAGATCAGCAGCCATTTAGATTGGCCTCAGTTCGTGGACCAGATCAGGATGTTCCATAGACAACTGCACGCTATTAGAAACAATTCCTAATGTGATGCCAGTCTTCTATTATTGTGGCATTTGGAAATACATGTCATATAATTAATTTGGAGAATAAATTATCTCTAAACAAATAAACATATAAACAAAGAACTTTCCAAACAGAATGCTCCAAAATCAATGAGCCATGCAGATTGCTTGAGGGTTCCAAAAGTGTTTTTCCTTCTCATGGGAAGAATCCTATTTGCACCAACTCCATTTTTCCATTTTCTGTGAAACAAGTTTAAATGGTTGGCAGAAAAAATGGGATGTAATTATTTTTGGCAAGCAGGACAGGGTTATAAATATGCCCATTTTGAAGCTACTGTGAGAGCTCTTGTCTCATTCATTTGGAAGTCTGATATAAAGTAGTCTAGCTTTTAATGGACTTAAACTTTATCAAGTTCCAGTAGAATTAATTTTCTTTTGCTTCCAGCCCACAGAGGATATTACTTAAGTATGAGAGAGCTGTGTATATCTTTAAAACACAGGAATCTGCAACTCCCTGACTCACCAACATCACTACTTACAAAAAGGCAGTGAACAGAGACTTCATATCTCACTTCCTAAGATGAAAAGATGGATGGATGAACAGCTTGGATTCGTGATAAATGTAATTTTTTTTCCTCTTGGTCTTGGTAACCAAATGTATTTCTTAAAATGGATTTTTGTCAAAATTGTTTTTCCATTTTCTCATGCTCTCTTTTTGGAAAAGAAGCCTCCACCAAACTTTCTCATCTGAAACATTTGCAATGTGAGGGTGAAGGGTGAAAATGTGCCACAAACAGAGCCAGCATCAAAATATGCAAAAGCAGAGGGAAACATGGGCATGGGTCTATCACTTAAATATGCAAAGTTCAAGATTCTGGGTGTCTTGGTCCATTTGGACTGTTACAGCAAAATACCTTAGCTTCAGTGATATGTCAACAGTAGAAATGTATTGTTCACAGTTTTGAAGGCTGGGAAACCCAAGATCAAAGCCTCAGTAGATTGATTGTCTGGTGAGTGCTCTCTGCTTCGGACGTGGTGCCATCTTCCTGGGTCCTCATACAGTGCAAGGGTCCAGGGTGCTCTCTAGAGCCTTGCACCCTCTAGTCAAGTGTTCTTCCACTGAGCTACACCTCACCTCTTGGAGCCTGTTTTTTAAGGGCTCTGATCCTATTCATGATAGTGGAGCCCTGGTGACTTCTCAAAGACCCACCTCTTATACTCCCTCCGCATTGATGATTGGGTTCCAACATACCCATCTGGAGGTGAGGCACAAACATTCAAACTGTATCACAGGTTTCCTATAGATGCTTTTATCGGGACATATTGAATTGACAATCACACCTCTACTGAAGCTGGAGACATAGAATCAAACATGAAACTCAATATAAAAATTATTTAAACTTTACCCATCTGCTAAGAGTTTTTCTGTCAACTCTGTTCTGCCGTAAATTACAGTAAAATTACAGGAAAGCAGACGGTGTAGGGAGCAGAGTACTCTGATTATCCGAAAGTCTTGCTGCTGAAAACCTTAAGGACATAAGAGAAAGTGCTTCTGTCTTAACAGATAAGAAATACTGAACACTTTCTAATCTTTGTTTGATAAGTGAAGACTTCTCAGTGCTTCAAGGAAGTTTCTAAAAGCTAACAATGTTTCTCTTGAATTATATAAAATAAAAGTGCCTTTATTTTCTAGTTTTATAGAAATTGTTTACTATTTTAGTAGTAAGAACTGCGATGAAAAACTCCTTTAAATAGCCCATAATTTTACCATTAAAAAATCTCTATTGTGGGGCTGGGGTTGTGGCTCAGCGGTAGAGCGCTCGCCTAGCACAGGTGGGACCCAGGTTCAATCCCCAGCACCACATAAAAATAAAGGCATTGTGTTGTGTCCATCTACACCTAAAAAAATAAATATTTTTTAAAAAAATCTCTATTGATATCTTAACACAAAATATGAGTGGCATAGTTAGAAAATTCGAGCTGTGCAGGAGAATGCCAAATGGAAGAGAAAAGGCTTCTTCCTACCTGTATTCCAAACCTTCTTCCTAAGTCTTCTTTTATGGGCAATATCTTTGACTCCTTCCAGAAAACACTGATGATTCTGTTCTACATATATTTATGCAGAAAGCATTTTTTTAGATGAAAACAAAAGGGTCCTGCTAAAGATGTTCTGTACCTTGCATCTTTCATATAACAAATGTTGATAATTGTTCATACCAGGCCATGGAGGTTTTTTTAATAAAATTTTTTATTAGTGCGTTATAATTATATATAACACTAGGATTTGTTGTGAATGGCCTTGATAGTGAAGAACAGCTTAGCTGATTCTGAAAATCCTTGATTCACATTTTTTTCCCCTTTGAGTTCCTTGCAATTACTGCTTGTGTCCAATCTTGATTTGTAGATTGTCCTTTAGAAGTCTCATGCCAACTTAATTCTCTTGCCATTGCAAGATTTTTGGTCTTTTTGTCTTTCTGGAGACTTGAGGTTTTCTTTATACTTAAAGTCTAATAGTTTTGCTTGAATCTCACTGAAGTTTTGATTTGCATTTCTCTAATTGCTAGAGATGTTGAACATTTTTTTTCATATATTTATTGATCAATTGTATTTCTGTGAAGTGCTCAGTTCCTTAGCCCATATATTGATTGGGTTATTTGGTTCTTTGGTGTTAAGTTTTTTGAGCTCTTTACTTTGAGCTCTTGACCATTCTGGGTGAATTTTCCCCAGTACTTGGTGGGACCATTTAGCATGTGGATTTAGATTTTCTGTAGTTTCCTGAACATTTTCTTGGACTGGATTTTAAAACATTCATTTTATTACATTGTTTTCTTTTTCTTTTTCTTTTCTGAAGTCTAATTATGTGTGAGTGGACCTTCTTTGCTTTTCTATAATCTTTCTTTTTACACTTTTTATGTTTTTTTCTTATTTTTATTGATTGTTTTTCAGCTTTTCTTCATTTCCTCTTATTAAATGGCTATTTGAATATAATCTCCAGAGGGAAAGTCATAATTTAAATTTTAATTTCTGTGATGGTTTGTTTTTTGTGAATTTAAAAAAATGTTTTTAATTAGTTATACATAACAGTAGAATGAATTTTGACACATCATACATAAGTGGAATAGAACTTCTATTCTTCTGGTTGTATATGATGCAGAGTTATGCAGGTCATATAATCATATGTGCACATGGGTAATAATGTTCAACTCATCTATTATCATTCCTACCCAAATATCCCTTTCCCTTCCTTCACTCACCTCTGTGTAATCCAAAGTAGCTCCAATCTTCACCCCCACCATTGTGAATTAGCATCCACATATCAGAGAAAACATTCAGCCTTTGGTTTTTTGGGATTGACTTATTTCATATATTCTCCAGTTCCAACCATCTACCAGCAAATGCCACAATTTCATTCTTCTTTAAGGCTGAGTAATATTCCATTGTGTATATACACCACATTTTCTTTATCCATTTATCTGTTGAAGGGGGTATCTAGGTTCATTCCATAGGTTAGCTATTGTGAATTGAGCTGCTATAAATATTGATGTGGTAGTGTCACTATATTATGCTGATCTTAAATCCTTTGGTATAAACCTAGGAGTGGGATAACTGGGTCAAATGGTGGCTTCATTCCAAGTTTTCTGAGGAATCTTCATAATGCTTTCTAGAGTGGTTGCACCAACTTTCAGGCCCACCAGCAATGTATGAGTGTACCATTTTCCCCACATCCTCACCAACATTTGTCATTGCTTGTATTCTTCCTAATTGGCATTCTGCCTGGAGGGAGGTAGAATCTCACTGTAGTTTTGATTTGCATTTCTCTAATTGCTACAGATGTTGAACATTTTTTTCATATATTTATTGATCAATTGTATTTCTTCTTCCATAAAGTGTTCAGTTCCTTAGCCCATTTATTGATTGGGTTATTTTGTTCTTTGATGTTAAGTTTTTTTAGCTCTTTATATATCTTGGAGATTAATGCTCTATGTGGGGTGCACGTGGTAAAGCTTTTCTCCCATTCTGTAGGCTCTCTCTCACATTATTGATTGTTTCCTTTGTTGTGAAGAAGCTTCTTAGTTTTAATCCATCCCATTTATTGATTCTTGGTTTTACTTCTTGTGCTTTAGGAGTCTTATTAAGGAAGTCAATTCCTAAGCTGACATCGTAAAGATTTGGGCCTACTTTTTATTCTATTAGGCACAGGGTCTCTGATCTAGTGCCTAAGTCTTTGATCCACTTTGAGTTGATTTTTGTGCATGGTGAGAGATGGCAGTTTAATTTCATTTTGTTACAAATGGATTTCCAGTTTTCCTAGCACCACTTGTTGGAGAGGCTCTTTTCTCCAATGAAAGTTTCTGTGTCTTTGTCTAGTATGAGACAACTGCATTTATGTGGGTTTGTCTATGTCTTCTATTCTGTACCATTAGTCTATGTGTCTTTTTGGTGCCAATACCATGCTGGTTTTGTTACTATTTCTCTGCAGTATAGCTTAAGGTCTGGCATTGTGATGCACTCTGCTTCACTTTTCTTGAAAAGGATTGTTTTTGATATTCTGGATCTCTTATTTTTCCAAATGAATTTCATGATTGCGTTTTCTAGTTCGATGAAGAATGTCTTTGCAATTTTAATAGGAATCACAATAAATCACTATGATGCTTTTGATAGTGTGGCCATTTTGACGATGTTAATTCTGCCTATCCAAGAGCATGGGAGATCTTTCCATCTTCTAAGGTCTTCTTCAATTACTTTCTTTAGTGTTCTGTAGTTTTCATTGTAGAGGACCTTCGTCTCTTTTATTAAACTGATTCTCTAATATTTTATTTTATCTTTGATGTTATTGTTCATGGGGTAGTTTTCCTAATTTCCCTTTAAGTGGATTCATCACTGATGTATAGAAATGTGTTTGATTTATGTGTGTTGATTTTATGTCCTGCTACTTTGCTGAATTCATTTATTAGTTCCAGCAGTTTTCTGAGGGAATTTTTTGGATCTTCTAAATATAGAATCATGTCATCAGCAAATAGTGATAGTTTGAGTTCTCCTTTTCCTATTCATATCTCTTTAATTTCTTTCTTCTGTGTAATGGCTCTAGCTAGAGTTTCAAGGACAATGTTGAAGATAAGTGGTGATAGAGGGCATCTTGTCTTGTTCCAGTTCTTAAAGGGAATGCTTTCAGTTTTTCTCCATTTAAATGTTGGCCTTTAGTTTAGCATAGATAGCTTTCACAATGTAGAGGTATGTTCTTACTATCCCTAGTTTTTCTAGTGTTTTGAACATAAACAGGTGCTGAATTTTGTCAAATGCTTTTTCTGCATCTATTGAGATGATCATTTGATTATTGTCTTTAGGTCTATTGATGTGATGAATTATGTTTATTGATTTTCATATGTTGAACCAACCTTGTATCCCTGGGATGAACCCCATTTGATTGTAGTACACTATCTTTTTAATATGTTTTGCATGCAATTTGCCAGAATTTTATTGAGAATTTTTGCATCTGTGTTCATCAGGGATATTGGTCTAAAGTTTTGTTTCCTTGATGTGTCTTTGTCTGGCTTTGGTGTCAGGGTGATATTAGCCTCATAGAATGACTTTGGAAGGGTTTCCTCCTTTTCTATTTCATGTAATAATTTGAGGAGTATTGCTGTTAATTCTTTTTTGAAGGTCTTGCAGAACTCGGCCGAGAATCTATCTTTTAATAAGGAAAATGAGTTTCAAATCCATTCAGAATTATCCAGACTTCTGTGAAATTGTGATATACTTACCCTCAGGCTGGATTGAACATCACTTTAAGGACACATGAGCTCAAATGACCAGAAATATTCAATATAAATGTAGACAGAATTTTGATGCTACCAACTGAAGCTACACCCTCTAGGGACCTGAACCTCCTGCACCCTTCTGCAACCCCCCGTATAACTAAAGCCTTGGGAAATCTGGAACACATTCTTTTTGTCATTCCCTTGGGCCCTCAATGAGCAGCACTATTTTGGAACATCATGTTGGTATGATAAGAGCTAAATGCTGCTCATTATATCTGCTCCCTGCAGGACATCAATAGAACCTGCTACTTTGGGCCCGCCCTGAGGAACCTTATATTTGAGAATCCACTGAGCCACCCTGAAGATAGCTGAACCCCATTGGTGGGATGTCACTGTTCCCCAGAACATCATCTGGAAAGCTTTGATTTTCACCAGTTCTCTGAAACTGAACGGGTTGTTGTTTTAAGCCAGCCAGTTAATGGTACTTTGTTACAGCAGTCCTGTGAAATGAATACATATCCCAACCCAATTGTTTTCTTACTAACTTTATATGTTCTGAAAATGAGTCCTTTGCCAATAATTTATGGTTTGTTGAATGGACACACACACACACACACACAAACACACACACAAGCATGTGTGTGTATTTATATATATATATACACACACACATATACATACACTCCATTGCATTCAGGGCCTTTCCTTTTTATCACAAAATGGTCTTTTGTGTGTCCTGATTTTAAAAAGTTTTTCCTATCTCTGGCCATCAGAATTTTCTGTGTTATTTTCTAATAGCTTTATTATTTCCCCTTCCTCACTTAGCACCATAATATATTGAGGGTTAATTTTTGTAATTAAAAATGTAGTTTTATTTTTCTATATTCTATATACCCAGTTGATTCTGGGTTATTTATTGAAAAGTTAGTCCTTTTCTCACAGCTGTATGATGACATCTTTGTAACAGATAAAGTGTCCTTATGTCTGTAGTTTGCTTCTGAATATTCTGTTTTATTTGATTGGGTCTTTTTGTCCATACTTGCATCAAGATCAAATTGTCCTAATAAATGTGGATTTATAAATAAGTCTTCGTATCTGGTAGGGTAAGTACTTCGCTTACCAAGAATTCTCTAAGAATCTTTCGCTGCTGGTGGCTTTGCATTCTCATGCTAGTTTTATAGTCACCGTCAAGTTCTACAAAGAAACCCTGCTGGAATGTTTGGTGAGATTATAATGAATCTATAAATGATTATGGAGACAATTGACATCTTGACCAAAGCATATATTCCAGCCTATAAACACTTATTTAGGTCTCTTTACTCTATATCTCAATAATATTCTATTATTTACTGAGTAGAAGCATATAAATAAATGTGTGGGTTGTTAGTGTTTTATGTGGTGTTTCAGTTATCTGTTACTACCACCAGCTACCCCTAGAGTTAATTTCTTGATTCCACAACACTTTATTATTCCCTAGGATTCTGAGGGTACTTCTTCTGCTGGTCTTGCCTGGAAACATTCCTTGAATTGCAGGCAGATTGTGGCTGGAATAGCTGAACAATTCACATTGCCCCATTCATTATTTGGAACTTGAATAATTGGTGGTGGTTGGGTTTCCCATAATCATTCAGTCCATAGTCTGGGCTGGGGGCTTCTGTCCATGGCAGGGGGAACCTACTAAAGAGAGGATTCCAGAAGACACAGGCAGAGGATGCCAGCCACTTGAGGCCTAGGCTGCAGAACTTACGCAATGTAATTGTTGCCACATTCTTTTGCTCAAAGCAAGTCACATTAGAGGGGGCAGAGAAATAGCTCCTCTTGGTAGAAGAAATAGACACCCATGCAAAGGTACATAGGATTACGAGTATTGTTGTGTCTGTCTTTGGGAAAATGTGCCATATATGGAATATGTTTTAATTCCGTTTTCTATTTGTTTTTGGAAAATAGAAAAAAATACTGGTTTATGTATATTAACCATATATCCAGCTACTGTGATACACACACACACATACATACACACACATACACACATTTTTTTCTATTAATTTAACTTCTGCATTTTCCTGAATTTTCTACATATATTATCAAGTCATTTAAAATCAAGTTAATTTTGTTTCTTTCTATTCAGCCTTCCCAACTTTATTTTTTTCTGATAGTACTGGTGAGACTTCCAGTAAAATGATGAACAGAAGTGGCAATAGTGGATTTCTTTGTCTCATCCATCATCCTAGAGGAAATGTTTTCAGTATTTCACAGTAGAGCCCATCGCACCTCATGTCACTGCAATGAGCACCAACCTCCCAATGGATAAACCTTGGAGAACAAACTCACACCATACGCAGATCACAAGTTAACAGATATCCAGTGCCACTTTCCATATCTCAAAATTTTTTTGTGTCATGTTTTATACAGGTTGTTTGTGGTGATTGTTTAAGTTCCCTTTTATTTTAAGCTTGGCAAGTGTTTTGTTAGGCTGTTCTAAAATCATGAGTAGATTCTGGATTTTATCATAGAAGACCATAGGAGAGAAAATCCTTTATTCTGTTAACTTGGTGAACCAGCTTGATTGATGTTTTGAATGTTAAAACAACTTGTTTTCCTTATTATGGCTCAAATTGCTCATGCTAACTCTTTTGATTTTGTTGATGTTTTGTTCAGTAGTTTTAATTATGTATTCGTGATGTAGATTGGCCTTTAATGTTCATTTTTTAAAACATCCTTGTTATATTTTTATATTAAGGTTATGCTTTCTTCCTAAGACTGGGGAATAATCGCCCCTATTTTTTTTCTGTTTTGGAAGCATTTAGGACTTGTGTTGTTTCTTCTATAAATGCTCAGCTGAATTCACTCTGGAGTCATCTGGTCTGGAATTTTCCTTGAGGGAATGTTTTTGATTCCAGATTCAGAAACTCCCAGGACTATTCAAATTTTGTGTTTCTTCTTGTATCAGTTTTATTTTTGTTGTGTTCTTATAGAAATTTGCCCATTTTCATCTATGTTTTTTAATGTACTGGTGAATGTTCCATATAATATTCTCTTGTTTATCCTTTTAATATCTGCAGAGGAGTTCATTACTATTAGGCTTTACCTTTGAGAAAACACAGATGTGGTTTCTCACTGAGAGAGCCTGACATCCAGAGCTGGGGCACTGCTGGGGCAATTCTGACAAGGACAGTAAGTGAACAGGAGGAAGTAAATCCTCCTCTCCTCACTTTTCAGCCTATTTCCCTTGGCCTTTTTTGGAAGAGCCCAATATGAAACCATCAGCATCTGTTTTCTGTTACTGTAATGAAATGCAGGGTGTGGATATTTTATAAGGAAGAGAGGTTTATTTAGCTCATAGTTCTGGTGGTTCACAGGTATGGCACCGGCACCCTCAACAGTCTGGCTTCTGCTGAGGAGTTCATGGCAGAGAGCCTCACAATGGCAGGAGTGGGTATGAGAAGGAGTAGTCACATGGCAAGACAGAGAACCAGGGGTGGGGAGGGGCAAAGCTTGCTCTTTTTATCACAACTATCTCATAAGAACTAACCAGGGTCCCTTGAGAATGCCCTAATACCTTTTGAGGAGAGTGCCCTCCTTGCCCTAAACACCTCCTGCTGGGCACACTTCCTACAGATCCCACTGCGCTTCACTTCCAACCCATGAGCCTTTGGAGGACAAACTCAAACCATATGTAGACCATAGCACCATGTAAAAAAGAACGTGGTGGTATGGTCTACATATGATATCCAATGCCAGTATCAGACAGTGGATTCGGAGTGGAACAGTCATGGTTTAATAATCAGCACGTTTCCTCACCCAAATATGCCCAGTACACTCTTCACCTCGTCCCGCATGGGGGAGAGCCTTGTAATCATTCTTTAAACTCCATCTCCCCCACGTAACTCTGCTTCTCCTTATCCTTAGAGTATGTCAAAATTATTTGGGACCAAGATCTTATGAAGAATTTACTTTTTTTCATTTCAAGAATCCTTATGGATAATTTTTGTATTATAATTTATATTTACACTATCATTGTCCATTAAGATTTTAAAAGTAAGTCCAGTCATGCAATACATTTTGGTGAATAATAGGATCACATATGCAACAGCATTGGGACTGAAAGAGGCTGAAAAATTCCTAATATCTGGTATTTTTACTGTACCTTTCTTATGATATGTAGGATTAGACAGACAAATCTCATTGTGTGATATACCTATGAGATTCAGGACAGTAACATGTTGTATGTATTTGTAGCCTAGGAGCAATGGGCTGTACCATATAGCCTAGGTTTGCAGTAGGCTATACCATTTAGATTTGTATAAAATTCATGTACGAGGACAGAATCTTGTTCACATGGGGACAGAATCGCCTCACAACACATTTCTTGGAGCGTAAGCACATTGGTAAGTGACACATTACTACACTACAAGACTCTCATTATTGATCACTGTACTCTATCTCTACCTCCCTTGGGTCTCTGTTTTGATTTGGTTCTTGGGCAAGAATATACAGTAGTATTTTTAGAGAGCACACATAGAGAGTATGTGCTTTCTCACTCTTCATAATAATTTATTTTTCTATACTGACATAATAATAGCTGTCCTGGGTACAGAATTCTTGATCAGTTCTTTCTTCTCCCTAGCCAATAAATGTTATTCCCTGGCCTATTCCTTTCCATGGTTGCAGGTGAGAAATGTGATGTTAAAATGATTATTTCCAGAAATGACTTGCTCTTTCTGCCTAGAAGTTTATGTGATTTTTCTATTTTTGAAATTCAGAAATTTTGCCTAGATGTGTCTGATTTCTGCCTTTTCAGAACTCTTTCAAATCTTCAGGCTCCACTGGGTTTTTCCTTTGACATATTCCTTTGTTTATTCTCTGTCACAGTTTTGTGTTCTCCCCAGCTTCTATTATTTACATGCGATACCTCCAGCTTCTACCTCCCTGTCTTCATTTTTCATTTGTATTTTTAGTTCATTAACTTTTTGTCTTGTATTGTGTGACTCATCTTTCATTTGATCCCCCTAAAAAATAATTTGTTTTTCAGTGTGGATCATTCTCTTTTATTGTACCTCTGCTAAAATTCAAAATTAAAAAAATCAAGCCTTATTCTGCCCTAGAAGCATTTTATCATGCTCTAATAATATCTCCTTATGTGTTCTCATTATGTTTTTATTATATAGTCTATTTCTGTTTCTGCCATTAGTTCTGCTCCACAGTATCCATCTGTTCTAGAATTTGTCTGACTCCTTCCTTCATATGACTGTACTTCTTAGATGGCATGTGTGTGTTTGCTTAGTCCAATCATTCTGTTGGGTGTAGCCCTTTGGGAAACTGGTTTGGGCCCAGCTAGGGGTCTTGATAGCTGTAATCCCTCTCAGGCCATGGTGGATTGAGAGGAAGAGTTGGGGACAGATAGGTGGATTGCTTGACCACTGCTGGGCTGGGGCAATTGGACTGGCGAACTATATCATCTAGTTTTAGATATGGGAGAGGGGTGGGACAGGGTCTACTTTCAGAATCAAATACAGCTGAATTGTCTTCGGTCCTGACTTACAGTTTCTCTTTCAAGGAGGATAACTATGCCCTCCCAGCCCTCCCAGAACTGACACTTCAGTTGGGCCAGACAAGAGCCCTCTCTGCTTCTGGGGAGCTACCCATGTCAGGGGGTTAACCCCACTCTGGCCTGGGCAGCTATTCTTCGCTCTGGGCTCTGCCAGACAGACAGTCTCTCTCCAGATGGCCTGACCTTTGGCCCTCAGATTCTTTCTGGACTCTGTTTCCTGATTTCAGCTCCCTGGCATGAGCTACTGGGGTCAACAGTTGGCTACCCTTTGGACATACCCCTACTCTGGCAGCTTCAACGAACACAGGAGGCCACTGGTTTTCTTGGGGCTTTCCAAGCACAGCTGTGTCCTAGCCATCATCATATTGGGATCAGGAAACAAGGCCTGATTTGAGATGCTACATGAATCTAGGCAACAAGGACAGATGTATTACTGAAAGCTTTCAGAGCCTCAGGTTTTAACTTCCTGTCATGTCCTCCCAAGAAAACAGGGGACCAAGGTTGTAGCATAGAGTGAGATCTTAGGAGACAAGGATCAATTACAGGCAAAGTGACAAGGCAAGACCTCAATGCCAGCCCATCTGGTAGGTGGAGAAGCAGTGACTGTTGGAGTGAAGGAACCAGCTGAAGAGTGGTTGGGGGTTTGGGCTGACCCCTGTGGTTCAGCATGCAGAGGGAAAAGAACTCCTTGTAGGTGAACCACGTCTGAGGACAAACATCATTCAAGCTAGGATGACACCCATGAAATATAAGGGCACATCTTCATGACTTCCAAACAAATCCTGTCTTTCTAACCTACAGACTTGAGCTATGTGGGCAAGCCATAGACTCCCCCCCTTTTCCAGACCCCAGGTAACATCTAGATGTACTTTTGTCATGGAGTTGGAAGCTAACTACCAACCTGAAGTCTTGCACCACTTCCTGAACAGCAGCATTTCACACTCACATTCAAATTGGCACACAGCCCAGTGACTGGGCTTCATGGCTTCAGCAGGTAAGGTGTGTGAACAACCGGTGATAGGTCCCTCCCATTGGGACTGCCAGTCTACAGGTGCCAACTGGTAAGTTTTGGGGGTTGCTCTTGGTTGCAAATGAAATAAAATCCACCTCACAAAAGTTTAAAGAACAAAGGAGGTTATCATGTCAAATGGTAAGTGCAAAGAGTGGCTGCTGCAGTTGGTTCAGGAGCCCAGCAAAGTCTAGCTTTGCACTCTGCCAGCTTCAATGTGTTCATGTGTTGGCTTAGCTCTTTGCATTCATGAGCCGATTGCCAAGCCGATTGCCACTGCTTGAGGCAATACATGCAGGTACAAAATGTTCAGTAGAAGTTCTTTCTTTCTTTTTTCCCAATGAACCTCTTTTTAAGAGCAAGTAAACGCTTTTCAAATGTCTTCAAATATATCCCTCACAACTCATTGACTAGAGTGGGATCACATGTTCACTCCTAAATCAGTCACTCTGTTATTTAACTTCCATTTAATGGGCTATATAATTTATTTATAAACTTAGAAAATGTTCTTTAGTGAGACTTGCCAAGGAAAATATGGATGAATATTAGTAATAAATGGCAATGAGTTGGGCTGAATTTCTGTAAAGTTGCATCTAATAATCACACTAGGCACAAAGAATTAAGTGTAACAGATGTATCCACATTAATTAAGCACCATATGAAATTTCCCAGTACATACCTCTTAAATGTCCAGAATAAGAACCACATTTAATTAGGTAATTTGCTTAGAGGTAAATGTGAGAGAAAGAAAGAAAATACCTGCACTAACAGTATGAACCACTTGGATAATTATAAACAACTGAGTTGCTTAAGAAAATTCCATTGGCACGTTTTTAATGATTGGTTGGATCCAAGGAAGCAGTTAATTAGTTAATGTTTGCTTTTCCTGCATCATCTCTCTCAAGCTTGTCGGATTAATAAAATCTTTAAAATAAAAATTTTAAAAGCCATGCTTCTTAAAAAATAAATAAATAAAGATGCCCTGATGCATCCAGCCAGATTAAGAAATGGTGTTGCCAGCCCAGGAGAGCAGGCTCCCTCCCTTTGTATGCATTTCGGGTTGCCCTTCCCACACTGGCTGTTGAAGCACAGCTGCAGTCAAGCCAGTATAGACACAGCCAAGCAGAAGGTTCCTTCTGCTTTCTTCCTTCTCAGACAAATATGACTCACCTGTGCAGGGCTTTTTCCTGTCTTAGCCAAGGTGCTGATAGGTGTTTGTCAGTTACCATATTTGGATCTAACTGGTTGCTGTTTTTTCCTGATATCACAGGGTCCATTCTGTCTTACCTATTTTCTGCCTCTTCCTTCTCCAGTTCCTTCTTTGTACTTCCTTTTGTCCAATTGAGATTAAAGTTGTTTACTCCTTGAAATGCCATTCTTTCTTATTTTCTCTGTTCAAGGCTTTTGACAGCTCCACACAGCAGTCAAAATATCTCATGCAACCACAGAAAAGGAGTTGGAGAGAAAACTGAAGTTTCCATTAATATTGGAATTCTGGGCATTTATTACAAAGCAGCAGTTACTCGACTTTCTAAACAAGGGGTTGGTCAAATTCTCTACTTAATGAGAAGGCCATGCATGATTCATTCATTTTATAGGGGATTAGAGATAGGTCTTTTAATCCTTTAATAGAAGTATACATGGCAGGTTCAATTTTTTTTTAAACAGAGGTACTGTAAGATCATATACACACATGTCTCAGGGTTTTCACTGTGAGCTGCAGATTTATCAAAATAAAAAATGTGAAAATATGGTTCTGAACAAGTTTACTCATTTAAACAGTGTTTATTCAAGAAAAGCAATGATCACATTGCTGCAACACATTTACTTTTTGTCCAGATGAGCAAGAGACAGTTCAGGCAAGAGATATAGGACAGAGTGCCTAACTTTCTTGTCCCTTCAGGTGAAAAGATATTTACATCAATTCTAATGTTCATGTAAAGTTTTCAAAAATAGCTTTGTGGAGCAGTATTCTATTTGTCCACTTTAATTTAAAAAAAAATGACTGTTGTTGCTAGTATTACAATTTTGCAAGAAGATTATTTTTTTCTACCAAATGAGCAACTTCAGAAGGTATATTGGGAAATCCGGTCAGTCAGCTGAGTAGACTGAACCCTGTGGTCAGTGGAGTGACATCTCTCTCCTCAATCATTCTGAGTTTTTATTAAGTTTCATCATTATGATGTATTTCTTATAAAACCTCACTGTTCTCAGCTGTCATATTTAGCAAACTGTGAGAATTTGATTTAATAAGAGGAAGACCTAAAAGAGGTGGTGTGTTGTCAGCTTTCCATCACTGACAAAATACCTGAGATAACAACTTAAAGGAGAAAGGGTTTACTTTGGGTTCAAAGGTCTTGGTCCATCATTGCTTGGCCACATTCCCTTTGGGCCTGTGGCAAGGCAGCACATCAAGATCTAACGTCCCTCCTGCTAGGTGCCACCTCTAAAGGTTTCCACCACCTCCCAATAGCACCACAGACGGAGATGAAGCCTTTACCACATGGGCCTTTAGGGGACATTCAAGATCTAAACTACAGCCTACGGTTTTAAGTGAGACCATGTGAAAGTTTAGATCCAAAGAGCAACAGGTGTGGACATAATATTGCATTTGACATATTTTTTTTATTGGTACTTTTTAGTTATACATGACAGTAGAATCCATTTTGATATAATTATACAAGCATGGAATATATATTTTTCTAGTTAGGATTCCATTCTTGTGGGTGCACATGATGGTGGGATTCACTGTGATGTTTTCATATGTGCACACAGAAAAATTATGTCAGATTTATTCCACTGTCTTTCCTTTTCCTCTCTCCCCTTCCTTCCCTTTTTCCCCATTGTCTAATCTACTGAACATCTATTCTCCCTGCCCCCATTATTGAGTTTTAGCTTCCACATATCAGAGAAAACATTTGCCTTTGGCTTTTGGGGACTGGCTTATTTCACTTAGCATGATAGTCTCTACATCCATCCATTTACTGGCAAATGTCATGAATTCATTCTTCTTTATGGCTCAGTAATACTTCATCTGTATATATACCACACTTTCTTTATCCATTCATCCATTGAAGGGCACCTAAATTGGTTCTATAGCTTAGCTATTGTGAATTGAGCTACCATAAATTTTGATGTGGCTGTATCACTGTAGTATGCTAGTTTTAAATCCTGTGGACATATTCAGAAGAGTGAGATAACTGAGTCAAATGGTGGCTCTGTTCCTAGATGATGATGATGATGATGATGATGATGATGATGATTTTATGTGGTTCTGAGGATTGAACCCAGGGCCTCATGCATGCGAGGCAAGTGCTCCACCACTGAGCTACAACCCCATCCCCACATTCCTAGATTTTTAGGAATCTCCATACTGCTTTTCAGATGGTTGCACCAATTTGCAGTCCCCACCAGCAATGTATGTGTGTGCCTTTTTCTCTACATCCTTGCCAACATTTGTTGTTACTTGTATTCTTGATAATTGTCATTCTGACTGGGTGTTTGACATTTCAATTCATTGTGTGTTTTTAGCTGTTTAGTTTCATTTTGTTTTTAACTAGAGTAGATCTTGCCTTCAGTACTGTGTGGGGAATTTGAAAACTTGCCCCCAAAACAAGAGTAAAGAATTGAGTTTAAAACAACACAGATTATAAATGTATCTATACTTATTTTCACGGATGTTAATTTGTTTTGAATTTTTTGGGGGGTAGGGGGTACTGGAGGTTGAACTCAGGGGCCCTCAACCACTGAGCCACATCCCCAGCCCTATTTTGTATTTTTTTTGGAGACAGGGTCTCACTGATCACTGAGTTGCTTAACACCTTGCCATTGCTGAGGCTGGCGTTGAACTTTCGCGACCCTCTAGTCTCAGCCTCCCTAGCTGCTGGGATTACAGATGTGCACCAGGGTGTCCAGTTTACTTTGAACTTTTGTGATTATCTTGGATTGGTTTAGGGCTGGGGTTGTTTATATAGCCTCTAAAACCTCCCTTTGTGCTTCACAGGAAGCCAGGAGGCACTAGGAACAACCAGAGCCCCATTTCCTCCATGTTATTTCATCATCAATACTGAAGTTTGATGACCCCAGTGTAGTCTTGAATGGAGGCCGTATTTGTTCTAGAGGTCACAAAGTTATACAGAGTTATGTGACCAGATTAGGAAATTCATCATATTACCACCAGATGTTCTAAGAAACTCAGGATGTTCCAGCTTGCTGCCATCTAAGAAATAATGGACCAGGCAGTTCTTTGAGAAATATTAATGTGAGGATGGACTTTCTGTTTCCTTCCAACATGCATGGATGATTTTTTTTATTTTAAATTCTTTCATAGAATAATTGCATTTTCCATTTGAAAGAGGTTGTCTCCCCTAACCCTGCATTTCTGCAGGACTTGGGGCTAGAGTCCAGGCCAATTGGAAGCTTTCTTCCAGGACCCAGAGGAAGTTGGTGGCAGAGTAGGAATGAAACTGCTTTCCTTTAGTCTGCCCCTTAACTGCCTTAAGTACAGATAAGCTTGCTTCCTGATGCTGACAGAAATCATTATTTTCACAGAGGACTTGACTCTGTTGCAGTTTGGTTTAACTGTATAATAATTCTTTTTCTGCAGCTGTTGATCCAGAAAGTCTGTATCCATTCGATGGTTCTCACTGCTGATTTATGAGTCTGTCCTTCCTGTTTCATCTCATTATACTTATTAGAGATTTTCAGCTTGACCTTCTGCAAGTTTTGTTAAGCAGTTTTATTTAACTATTTAACATATCATAAAGTACACCTGTTTAAAGTATAAAAGTTAATGTTCTTTTAGCATATTTACTATTATGGAACCATCATCATCTAATTTTTATGATATTTTCATCACCCCAAAGAGAAATCTCATACCCATTAGTTGACTCTCCCCATTTCTCACCTCCCTACCAGCCCTGCATCATTAATCTTTCTGCCTTTATGTATTTGACTCTTCTGGACATTTCATTTAATAAGTGTTATATAATACATTGTCTTTTCTAAGTAGCTTCTTTCATTTAGCACAATATTTTTAAGGTCCATCCAATTGTAGTATGTATCAATACTTCAGCTTTAATTTTCTTTTTTCTTTTTGGTTCTAGGGATTGGACTCAGGGACACCCCACCACTGAACCAATCCCCAGTCCTTTTATTTTTTGAGATGGAGTCCTTGCTGAGTTGCACAGGCTGGCCTCCAACTTGAGATCCTCCTGCCTCAGCCTCCCAAGTTGCTGGAATTACAGGCCTGCACCACTGTGTTTCACAGTACTTCATTTTTTTTTTTTAAAGAGAGAGTGAGAGGGGAGGGAGGGAGGGAGGGAGGGAGGGAGAGAGAGAGAGAGAGAGAGAGAGAGAGAGAGAATTTTTAATATTTATTTATTTTTTTTTTAGTTTTCGGTGGACACAACATCTTTGTTTGTATGTGGTGCTGGGGATTGAACCCGGGCTGCACGCATGCCAGGCGAGCGCGCTACCACTTGAGCCACATCCCCAGCCCCAGTACTTCATTTTTTATAGCTAGAAATTTCTTATATTTTTGGAGACATATCTCTTTAAACTATTTTCCCACTTTTAAAATTTGAGATTTGTTTTATTCACTTGTAGGAGTTATTTATATATTCTGTGTATAAATCCCTTATCACATAGATACATGACTTGAAAATGCTTTCTCTCAGAATGTGTCCTTTCATTTTCCTGAGAGTGTCCTCTGACACACAATAGTTTTCAGTTTTAATGAAATACAACTTATAGTTCTTTTGGTCTTGAATCTGAGACCCTTGCTCAACCCAAGGTCATGAGAATTTATTCCTACATTGTGTTGTAAGAGGTATAGTGGTAGCTCTCACATTTAGGCTTTTGGTCTTGAATCTGAGACCCTTGCTCAACCCAAGGTCATGAGAATTTACTCCTACATTGTGTTGTAAGGGATATAGTGGTAGCTCTCACATTTAAGCTTACGATTCATATTGCATTGATTTTGTGTATGGTGGCAATTTGGGGTCCAATTTCATTTTTGACACCAGTTCCATTTGTTGTTTTCCTATTCAGTTGTCTTAACCCTTCCTGAAAATTGGTTTGTTGTAGATGTAGAAGATTGATTATAGTTATTTCTGGAGTACCAGTTCTATTCCATGTCTTTGTATGTGTATTAGTTTTCTATGGCTACCATGGGAGACTACCACAGATTGGGTGGCTTACCCAATAGAAATCTTTCTCATGGTTCTGGAGGCCATAAGTCCATGAATAAGGTTTGGTCTCTATTAAGGCTTCTCTCCTTAGTTTGCAAAATGGCGAGTTTCTCACCATGTCCTCATGTGACTTTTTCTCTGTGCAAGCACATTACCAAGGCCTCTTCCTCTTTTAAGGACGCTAGTCCTATTGGATTAGAGGCCCACCCCAAAGGTCTCATTTTTAACTTAATGTATTAAAAGATATTACCTCCAAATATAGTTACAACCTGAGGTACTAGGAATTGGAACTTAAACCTGTGCCCTTTGTAGAAGACACAGTTCATGTTATAATAATATGTGCCAGTGCTGTTCTGTCTTGATTACCTTAGTGGCATTGTAAGTTTTGAAATCAGGAACATGAATCCTCAAATTTTATTCTTTCTCAGGATTATTTTGAATTATTCTGAAGGTTATTCTGAATCCCTCCATTTCCATATGAATCTTAGAATCAGCTTGTCAATTTCTGGAAAAAAAAATCAACTTTTTGTTGATAAGGTTTGATAGGGATTGTCTTGAATCTATAGATTAATTTGGTTAGTTAGTATTGACATCTTAATAATATTGTCTTGTGACTCATGAACACAGGATATTTTCCATTTATTTACATCTTCTTAAACTTCTTTCATTGTTTTGCACTTTTTATGGTATAAGTTTTTCACTTATTTTAAAAACTTTATCCCTAAGTCTTTTATCATTTCAATGCTATCATTTGTGGAGCTATTTTCTTAATTTCATTTTCAGATTATTCATTGCAAATGCAGAGAAAAAAAAATTTTTGTACGTATATCTTGTATCCTACAATCTTGTTGAACTTATCATTCTAATATTGTTTAGGGAATTCCTTGGGATTTTCCACATGCAAGATAATGTCATCTACGAACAGATAGTTTTACTTCTTCCTTCCTAATCTGGATGCCTTTAATTTCATTTTCTTGCCTAATTGCCCTGGTTGGAACCTCCAGTACAATGCTGAATAAAAGAGGTGAGGTGGGTATCCTTTTCTTGCTTCTTAGCATAAGAGCATTCAGAGTTTCATCCTTAAGTATGATGTTACCTATAGATTTTTATAGATGGCCTTTATTACATTGTGTAAGTTTCTATCTAGTTTTCTGTGTTTTTAGCATGAAAGCCTGTTTGGATTTTGTCAAATGCTTTTATTGCATCCATGGAAACCATCATGAGGTTTTTCTCCTTTATTCCTCTTAATATAGCATATCATATTAATTGATATTTCTGATACTAAACCAACTTTGTATGTCAGGAGTAAATTCCATGTGGTCATAGTGTATGATTTTTTAATGTATTACAAGAATTTGTTTGCTAGCATTTTAAAAGGGTTTTTTTGTCTCTATATTTTTGAGGATCTGTGTTTTTCTTTGCTTGTGATATCTTTGACTCCAGTACTAAGATAATGCTGAACTCATAGAAGAAGTTAGGAATCGGTCCCTCCTTCAATATCTGGAAAATGTGGAACAGGGTTAAACTTAATTCTTTAAATGTTTGGTGAAGCCATCTGGACCGGAATTCTTCTTTGTGGGAAGTTGTGAAGTTACTAATTCAATCTGTTTTAAAGTTACTAGTTCAATCTGTTTCATTGTTGTAGGTCTATTCACATTGTGTTTTAAAATAAATTGCATTCATCTGTGTCTTTCTAGTAACTTTCCCATACTTCTAATTTATCTTGTTTTTGACTTAATTGTTCACTGCTCATAACATTCCCTTATAATATTTCTCTAGAAGTAATGTCCCTTTTTTTCTGGCTTTATTATTTATTTGTTCTCTCTTTCTTGATCAGCAGAACCAAAAGTTTTTCAGTGTCATTGCTTCTCCTTCAAGTTCTTGGACCATCTTTTGTATTTTATTTTTTCTTATTCACCTGTGCAAGATTTTGTACTCCTTCCTTTGCTTTACAGGACATGTTTTTGAGAGTCACTGGAAAGTATTAAATTGCAAGTGCTGAGAAGCTCAGCAGTTTCTGGCAAAGAAAATTTTGTTTTTACGGGCTACAGTGAATCAAAGGGCACATTATTTACATGTCTTCAAAGTATCATGAAATGATCTCTTAGAGTCTGGGACTCATAAGTGGAAAACTGCTACCTCTCCTAACCTCAAAGCCCAGCAGCTTTTGACTTGCTAGTTAGTTTACTCCTCAGCAATTGGTCAACACTCTGGGACTTAGCCTCAGAAAAGAGATAGATATGGACTTTAGGAGAGACACAGACTTCTACCAGCTCAGACCTCAAAAGGTACCAGGCAATCCTAGCTCTTCCTAAGCCTTGGGACAGGGCTTGCCTTCTCATTAAGCACCCAAGCTCTCACTTTTTACATCTCAAGGTAAAGCCCTGTGCTAGCCTCCTCCTCTGTAGATCTTGGAGAACCCACAATCTCTGATTACACTCCAGTCCTGAAAGCATGCTTGCTCTCCTTGTTTGTTCGAAGGAGGGAGCCAGGAAGGGGACAGGATCCAAGACAGGGGACCTGTGTAAATTCATCATATCCCAAGATTCCTGAAATCACATATAGTTCTTTATGATTATTGCATACCTCAGGACTACCAGCTGTGCATACATTGGATCTTCTTGTCTGCCTTAAATATTTTTATTATTTTTCGATATTTGTTCATATTTATGAGGTACAATGTGGTATTTTGATTCACCCCTTGGATGTTTTTCTCTTAATTATTTTCATTTATTTTTCCTTTCTATTTCAGTGTGTTTGGTTTTCTCAATACCTATTTGCATTGTCCCCTTCTGGATATTAGCTTTGTCGATTCTCTTTCATGACCTTGCCTTGTGAGTACAGTTCTATTTTAGGCTAAAATGTAGCCTAAAATAATGAGGTTTCTGTCATCTTGCATAACCAGTAGAAAAATTCTTTGAGTTGAATTTGAACAACACAGATACTCTGGAGTAGCAGATACCTTAAAATACAGTCATAAACTGTGCAACAATGTTTCATTCAATGATGGACCACATACATGACAGTGGCCCCTAAGATCATATTGCCTAATGACATCAGAGCCATATTAATTTGTGTAAATACACTCTATGATGTTTGCCCAATGGTGAAATTACCTAACAATGCATTTCTTAGAACATATATCCATCATTAATCCATCTATGAATATATAAGTGGTCTGTAACTACTTCCCTCAGAGGGAAATCACCACCTTACCTCATATCTACATTCTGTATTGAAAACCACAGTCCCTCATGGCTTGTCTCTTTCTATGTACTGCCTGCAGCTGAAATTAAAAGCATATTCCCCAACCACAGAACACTGAAAAAACAACAATATCAAATTGTATTCAATTCACCTTTTGTGACATTCAAAAATCCTTATTGGTGGTATTAAACTTTTCAAGTTCCATTCCTGTGAAACAATGTGTCATTTCCTGATATTCAGTTTCTTGTGCATAGTGGGTTTAGCTATTGACTTAGCCAGAATTTGTTCAGTTGGAAGTAACAGGAACCAACTCAAAGCAGATTATGTAAAAGCTGATGCTCCAGTAACTCAGAATCTCCAAGAGTCTAACCTTGAACTCAGGATCTAGGGATTCAGGTGGCAGCATTAGAACTGTTTTAGTCTTTTTTTTTTTTTTTTTTTTTTTTTGCTGCTATACTAAAAGACCTGACAAGAACAATTTTAGAGGAGGAAAAATCTGGGGGCTCACGGTTTCAGAGTGTTGCTGAAAGCTTGGTCCTTGTTCCCAATGTCAATCCAAGAATGAGGACATGGTTTTGAAAAAAAGGAAAAAGAAGTTTTATTGCTTTACCAGCAAAGGAGAAACACTGGACCCTGTCCCAAAGGCTGGGATTCTGCTCATCTATAGGAAGGAACCGGGCTTTTGAAGAAGTGACTCAAAGGCTCCATGTGTTCTCTGATGGAGATGTAATTCACTTGTTAATTTGGGAGATAGTCCTTTTTGAGATTCTCTGGTGCCATCCCCCAAATCTGGATTATTTCATTCCTATGTGGGCTGAGGGCTCAAGAACAAATAATTCTGACTGGGATGGAGATTAGGGAGGAGCAGGGAAACAGGAAGAGAAAGAAACAAGTCCATTTGAATAATAAGTTGCAGTGGCAGAGGAGCAAGGGTTTTATTCAAAGCATAAAGTGAACCACTGTTACAAGAGGTCTCAGTCCAAAAGGGGCCAACTTGATTGCCCTGTGCCCACGGTGTGACAGTGTTACAGAGTGCACAAGAATTACAGATCATCATGCTTATACAGCCAAATTGAAAGGGAAAAAGGTCCTTTAATGAGCAAGCCATGCAAGTGACTGGGAGCAGGCTAGCCCCTCAAAGAACTCCCAGCACTTGAATTTTGGAAGTACAGAGTTTATAAAGGCAAAAACCACAGGAAAAATTGAGCCAGATGTAAGTCAGAAAGACCTTGTTGAGATAGATATTTTGATTACATGAGAGAATGGTTTTGATTATACATTTCAGAGTCATTTTTATTATACATCAGGACCATAGTCAGGGCTGAGGGAAAGGTCCTATGGTACTGTCAACATAGATACAGCTGTCAGGAGGCTGAAAGAAAAGATTTTAAACAAGCATAAAATGGAGTCAGGTCAGAACAAATGGCGTTTACTTTGGTTCTTTGACATTTCAGCAGAACCTCATGTCAAAAGAGTGTGGTGGAGGGAAGCAGCTGGGGACATAGTACCAGGAAGCAGAGAAGAGAGAGCTCTGTTCAACAAGGACAAAATACAAACCCCAAAGGCATGTCCACAGTGACCCAACCTCCTCCAGCCACACCCTACATACCCACAGTTATCACCCAATTAATCTATATCAGTGTATTAATGCACTGTTTATGCTAAAGTACTCAGAGCCCAATCATTTCACCTTTATACTTTCTTGCATTGTCTCACACATGAACTTTTCAGAAACACCTCATATCTAAACCAGAACAAACTATTTCTCCATCTCTTAGAGCTCTTGTGAAGCAGCTTCACCATGAGATGGATTATCCAAAGCAACAGTACAAATGGCTAGGCTTTTGTTACCCTGCAACTTGTTAGCTGAGTAGAAAGAAAATCTATATGAGCCCCCAGGAGGGATGCAGATTGGCCTTCCCAGTCGGTTACCAAAGTCTTCTACAGTTGTAAAGAGGCAGTTCCTAAAGGGAACAGATGCAAAACAGGGAGGGGCAGGGAACAAGAAAACAAAAGCAAATCTTATTGGCTACTATAGAGACCTTGTATAGGCCTTAATAATTTTCACAAAGGCCTGGGTAACTGGATGATTTGCATTTCTTAAAAAGTGTCTAAAGGTCTGGGCCAAAAGGCTGCAGTGCTTGGAAAGCACTTCCTCTTCTAGCAATCCAGGAGAGCCATGTTACTGTTTGATTACAAAGTGTTTGTTTAGGAGGGACAAAATGTTATTATGAAGACTACCATGTGGTCTAAGCAGGAATATCTTTGTTAAGAATAGGTGGACCCTTTTGTTGCAGTGAGTGATCAGAGTGAGTGGACCCAAGGAATTTTATTTCACCATTAAAAATCTGGATTGTTTTCCCTGCTATCTACCCAAATAGTGTTTGCCACGGAAGTCTTCGCACACATGCTGTGCATTGTCCCGTTTTCATCCACTGGAAAAGGTGGGGAAGCTGCTCACAAATGCTGGCTGCATGCTTTGATCACTGCTTTTCTTCTCCCAAAAGTCCTCACCTGCTTTCAGCACTGTGTTGCTCTCAGAAAATTTAAAATGTTGCTGTGGATCTACAAGAAATACTAATGAATGAAGAGGAGAATCTAGTAGATAATAAAGATGATTAGAGCTTCTAGGCAGGCATTTGCTACCAAGGAGATGAAATAAAGCATTTAATTACTTAGAGACATTTAAAGAGCAATTGGTCTTAGGCATTTCCTTGCTCAATGCATTTGAAATCTTAGCTAGCTTAGATTTTACCTCAAAGAATTTCAATTTTTTTTTCTTTTAGGTCTGTCAATAACAGTAAGGAGGTCATTAGCATAAAGTATTTGAAAATTTCTTTTCTTTTTAAACCATTTATCTTTGTTACTTCACTCCTTATACATAAAGTCACAAATGCTATATTCCAAATCACGTAGAATTTATCGAAAATTTGAATTGCATAACTTCTGTGGCATTATGTCACCATGAAGTTAAACTTCAGTGAGGATATAATATTTTCCCCAAGCAAAGAAATAAAAATTGAATCTTATTTTAAAAAGTAAATGACTCTAATATTTCCTTGACATATAGCTCCAGAACTTTCCCTGATTTTGATATGTGCATGTGTTTCACTGCAGTGAACATCTTTTTACTAAGGGGTAGCAGAATATGCCTCCCAAAATATGCCACTTTGGCATAAAGATTACTTTGAGCTAAAGGCACTTGAAAAACAGCAGATGCACGAAGGGCATTCTAGTCTCCTCTTTTCTTCCTGGGAAGAGGAGATTAAAAACTCCCATGTGCAAAATGCCTTTCCGGTACCAGCAGAAAAGAAACATTATTCCATGGGGAGCCTTAGCCAAGAGAATTCTGTACAAACAAACCTTGTTAAAATAATTGTCTTCCCTTAGATTCCCCATATAATTTACTCCTTTTCCACAACTACTTCTCTTTGTTCAAATATAAAAGAATTTAGGTTTTTCTACTTCTCTATATCATCATTTCCTTATAAGAAGAGCTTCAATGACATGTAGTACTTAAATATGTACATTTTTGGGGGGTCCAGTAGCACACGCCTGTAATCCCAGTGGCTCAGGAGGCTGCGACTGGAGGATCTCGAGTTCAAAGCCAGCCTCAGCATGCAGTGAGACCCTGTATCTAAATAAAATACAAAAACAGGGCTGGGGATGTGGCTCAGTGGCTGTGTGCTCCCTGGTACCAACAAAACAAAACAAAGTATTCTCTTTCTCCTGTTAATCTGTCTCATACCAATTTAATTCTCAGGTCTAGCTGGCACTCTTAAGAGGGTAAAGTTTTGCTTCCCCTATACCACATACAACTTTGTGTAGCACTCGTATATTTTCCTTAACATAAAGTCCCTAGAAAGAAAAAAAAAATATTATCAACTATTCTGCCAGGTGCTAAGTACTTGAAAAACCTATCTCAATCCTCTAAAGCCAGGATTAGTGGTCTCATTTTATTGATCTGGAAACCAAAACTTGGGGTATTGGTAACTTTCCCAGTGTCAGAACAGGTCTCTAATCTAGAGCCATTTGATTCCAAAGCTTTTACTTCTTCAAGAACACCGTTGTCTATGTTCTCTTTGCCTGTTTCTCCACTTGTGAGAAGAGAAATTCAATAAACACACATGCCTCAATGAGTTGTTTGGGAGAGTAAATGAAGCAGTACCTGAAGACCACTTGAAAGAAGATCTGAACCATAGTTACCTTTGTAAAACCATCAGCCATTGTAACTTATACATACTATTATTAATGCTATTATCACCCCAATTTCTACCCAAACATGCATGGCTTTCAGTGTTAAATCTGAAGTAGAATGTGGGTTTGGGTGACTTCCCCATGCCTTATCTAAATTTCAATCGAATGCTATCCACCTTTGTAAAATCATTAGCTGTTATTATTTGTATTTATTGCCACAATTTCTACCCAAAATATTCAGGTCTCCCAGAGTGAGGTGGAATGTGGTTTTAGATGTCTTCCCATGTATTATATAAATCTCATTTTATCATTTATGCCTGTGTTTTTCTCACCCTCACTCTTCTGGACAGTAGACAGGTGTTTTCAGACTGAAAACTGTTATCTTTTCTCACCTATTTTGAGTAATGACAATCTGCTATCTGAGCAAGGGTGCCACTGACAGACCCTTTTGACTTACAGTCACAGGGTAGCCTAACCAATTGAACTACTTAATAGTTTAAGTGAATACCTTAACAAGAAAGCATTGAAATACCAGACTAATTATTGACAACAGCTCTTATCTTATTTTTAATTTCTCCCCTGTCCCTTGGTTGCTGAAATTATTTGACTCAAGTTACAAATGGACTGGTCTGGAAGTAGCCTTTGCAGAATCAGATTGCAGGAGGCTTAATTGAACTTAAGTACAAATTGTAATTTTAAAGGAAACTGAAGCAGACAAATTCTTACTGTAAAATAAAATGAATGCTACTATGATATATTTTTATTAGTAGGCCTCTGACTTAGTTTGTTTCATGTTATAAAAGAATACCACACAGTGAGAAACTTAGAAACAATGAAATCTTATTTGGCTCATGGTTTCAGAGGCTGGGAGGTCCAAGGTTCTAGAGCAACATCTAGTGAGGACCTTTTGTTGTGTCATAACATGGTGGAACGTATCACATGACTGAAAGAGTACACTTGCAAGACAACTGAACTTGCTTTAATAACAGACTTGCTCTGGAAATAACTAACCCATTCCAGAGATGACACTAATGCATTCATGAGGACAGAGTCTTCATGATCTAGTCACATATCAGGCCCAATTATCCAACACTGTTACACTGGGATTAAGTTTCCAACACTTGAACTTTGGTGACACATTCAAATGACAGCAGCCCCTGTCATTAAGATTGACATTTGAGAACATAATGTTGTATCTTGTGTGGAAGAGAAAGTTATTACTCATAGTTTACTAGATTTTAGCATGTTTGCATCACAACATGGAATATGATTTCACATTTACTACTGCAGTTCCAGTACCATTATCAGACTGCATTTTCATATTGAATTACAAAAATTTTATGCTACTTACATTTAATGAAATTTTAATAAGGTTGTGTTTTGATGTTATTATTCAAATAATGTGTTTTGAATTGCTTTCCTTTGAATATATTTGCATTAAAGAGGAAATCAATTTGATTTAGTTCTTTGAACATTTTACCCAGGTTCTGGGTAGCTTTAAAAAGACAAAGAGGGAAATTCAGTTTCTTTTTTGCAAGTCAGTAAATAGAGAAGCACATTTACTAAGATCAGTAGAAGTAATGGCAGCAGATTGCTGATGGTTTGAGGTAATGAAATGACTCTTCCGCTATTAGAGTTGCACAATTAAAAATATACAAACTGCACACACCATGGATTGTAAGGGATTATACCTCTGTTCTTCTCTTTTCTTTTTGAGCCCTAAGGCTAATATATTAAGAATTAACAAATTTAGGGGGCTCAGTTATAGAGTGCTCGCCTAGAGCGTGTGAGGCCCTGGGTTCGATCCTCAGCACCACATATAAAGAAAGAAAGAAAGGTATTGTGTCAATTATAACTTAAAAATTAAAAAAGAAACCTAGGAACTTCACATTATTGGAATTCTTGACCATGAATGCCCCAAATTAAATGGTAATCTCTTGAGAGAGCACATTTCTCTGCTTGTAACATTCCACTAGGCCGTTTCTGTTAAAATTGTGGTTGTGGGTCTACACTTTTTTTTTTTTTTTTAAGATATACTCATTAAAAAAAAAAAAAAAAAATTAAAACTACTCATTTAACCAAGTTAGTTATTGGCAAAAGTGGATCCTGCTTTTGTGGATGGGTTTCTCCTGGCAGTCTAGCTAATGAAGTGTAACACCGAAAATATAAATAAAGAAACTGGGAAGAAATATTGCTTTTGAGGAAAGCCTGCCTTATAGACCTGAAAGGAAGGTAGAAAGTAATTCTATTGATCAGGAAGGTGTGAATTTGAGCAAGGAGAGGTAGAAAAACTACGAGTCCTTTGGGTCTTTTATGTGCACATTTAATGTAGGAATAAATACTTTTACTTGACTTCCAGGCTCACCTTCCTCTTTATTTTTCTCCAAAATTTATTGAGTTTCCTCCGTTTACAAATATACCCGAGTTTAGAACTCAGTACGGCCTATAAAACATACCAAAGTATGTGTGGCCTAAAAGTTGGTCGCACACTTGCCTGCAAGTTTGAGTTCTTGCTTTCTATTTGTATGTCTTGAAAAACACAGCACACAATAATGACCCAAGTGGTAGTTTGGACCCAGGGACCGCAGAAGCCTCCCTCTCCGCATGCGCAGTAGCCATGCAGACACCTCTAAGCCGCAGCAGACACCCGAGCCCCCTCTCTAGCCTGGCGCTCTGGCTCCGCCCACGCTGCGCGCGCCTTCTGGGACCCCGCCCAGGCCGCGCAGGCGCGCCTCGTTCGGACCCACAATTCCTGCCTCTTCCGCCGGTTACCGAGAGCGTTCCTCAGTCCGCTGGAGTCTGAGCTGGCGCCGGGCTCCGGTTGCTTGGTGACATGTTGCAAAAGCCAAGGAGTCGGGGTCGCTTTAGTTCCCCGGCGGAGAAAGACAGGGATTCGGGCCGCGGCGGAGACGTCCGGGCCCAGAGAGGCGGCGTCTCGGAGGAGACCCCGAGCACTTCCCGCGGCCCGGCGGGCTCTCAAGAGACCCAAGGCACTTCCTCGCAGGGCGCTCGCCGGTCCCAGGCCGCCCCCACTGTGGGGCCTCGGACCCAGAAGCAGCTGGAGCTGAAGGTGGCGGAGCTGGTGCAGTTCTTGCTGATTAAGGACCAGAAGAAAATCCCTATCAAGCGGACCGACATACTGAAGCATGTCATCGGGGACTACAAGGACATCTTCCCGGACCTCCTCAAACTGGCTGCGGAGCGCCTCCAGTACGTCTTCGGGTACAAGCTAGTGGAACTTGAACCCAAGAGTAACACCTACATCCTGATCAACACCCTGGAGCCAGTGGAGGAGGATGCCGAGGTGAGAGGCGATCAGGGCACTCCCACTACGGGCCTACTGATGATTGTTTTAGGGCTCATCTTTATGAAGGGCAACACAATCAAGGAGACCGAGGTCTGGGACTTTCTGCGTCGGTTGGGGGTGTACCCCACTAAGAAGCATTTAATCTTTGGGGATCCAAAGAAACTCATTACCGAGGACTTTGTGCGACAACGTTACTTGGAGTACCGGCGCATACCCCACACGGATCCGGTAGACTACGAATTCCAGTGGGGCCCGCGAACCAACCTGGAAACCAGCAAGATGAAAGTTCTTAAGTTTGTGGCCAAAGTTCATAATCAAGACCCCAAGGACTGGCCAGCGCAGTACTGTGAGGCTTTGGCAGATGAGGAGAATAGAGCTAGACCTGAGCCTAGTGGTCCAACCCCATCCTCTTGAAATCAGGGATGGATTCAGAGAGACTCCCTGGACAAGGGTCTGTGACCTAAAGGCACAAAGAATAAGGGAAGGGGGTTTGGAAGGAGGATGTTTCTGCAACGCTTGAATGTATGTAGCTTTAGGATGTGTTGCAAAGGTTTGTTCCTTTAGTGTTAGTACAGTTTCCAATTTTCATTTAAAACACAGACTCATTTTTGTTTGTTTTAATGTCATTTTTTTTGGTGTGAAAAGTTTGCTAACTTTGTAAAACTTTTGGGAAACTGTACTGTGTTCTAAAACAAATATTTAAGAAGAAAGAACACAAGTAAATTGTTTTGATTCCCTCCCCCCGCCAAGGAGTTATTATCTGGTTTCTGAACTACCCTAGTTTGTAAGGAAAAATAAAAGCCTTTATAAAATTACAAAGATGTAATTGCCTATATCCTTATTACTTTAAACCAAGTGTTTTTATATTTATGTTTTTCATATATATATGCATTATGCATGGTTCCAAGCAATGTACATAATGTATTTTCTGTGAATAACAATTTTTTTATATTCTTAATTATTAACTCTGTTGCTGACCTTGATTTCATTGTTTTCTTTTTTTTGCTACCATCATTGTTTTAATAAATATTGTGATTTTGAGCAGTTAACCATTATGTATTTTTAAAAGCCCATGTCTTGAGAAGATTTTTATGACTCAAAACCAGCATCTTTAAAAGATTTTGCTACATATTATTGAAGTAAATAGTGTTCTGTAGAAGTTGTTTTGTGTGTGTGTGTGTGTGTGTGGGATTGTGATGGAAAATAATTTCTCATTGAGTCTCCCAAAAGTTCATAAAACAGTGGCTTGGTGATTAACCATGCCTGCTTTGGGAACTGGACTGCCTGGGTTCACTACTGTGAATTTAGGTAGGTTCTTTAGCTTGTAGACAGACCTTTTTTAACCTATAAAGTGGGCTTCTGATTTACATGTTCTGTATGCCAATGTGATTAGTAGGTAAGGAAGTTTACATGAAGTTTCAGGCAAAGTTTCTAGTGTGGAGGATTATAGTTGTTACTTCTTAATTAAAAAAAAAAAAAACATGATTTTTATTTTCCTGGGTCTGGAGCTGCTATTACTGGCTTAAAATTATGGTTGTATTCTTCTACTCGGATTCCAATGAATGGTTTTATGGGAAAAATGTAACCTGAAATATGGTGAATTCAGCCCATGTAGAACTTTCAGAAAGAACAAGAAATTTAGACAAAAATCTCTGCTGGGCTTTGAGAAAGCGTTGCATTATAGCACAATGAGTTGATGGATCTTGAAGTCACCTGACAAACTGAATGATGGCTCCTACTAACTTGTTAGCATGGTAGTTTGGGGGTAGAATTTAAGCTCTCAATCTCAATTTCTTTATCCATAAAATGGGAAAAATAATTATACTGTAGTTATATCAGTTAAATGAGCCAAAAGAGAGTTAAGAGTCTCATTGTATTTCTCCATAACAGCTAGCCAAATGGTGTTTATATACAAAGATTCAATACATATTTTATTCAGTGAGCAAATAAGTATAATTGTTTTGAGGGAAGTTTCTGCAGATTAACCATTAAATGAAGTAAATGCTTTCACTTAGGAAAACAAACAAAAATAGGTAAACTTTTTTTACCTAAACATTGTTACCTATGTCCGTGCTGACAAATGTCATCTACAAGAATCTATGGTGAATATGAAATTGGTTTGAAGAAATAGGAGAGATTACTGGGGTTTATTTCATTCTGTAGAAATTAAGATTTACATTTATTTCATTCATAAACTACAGTTGGTCCTTGAAGTCATTTCTTTCTGGTCTGCATTTTATTTCAGTATGTAAATGACCTGCCTACTATTCTCCTTACCTCACCAGCTATGACCTCATTGTGTGCTCTGATACTCAATTTTTTGTGTGGCAAAATTTACCATTCACCAGCACCCACTGACAGTTTTATCTGAGGCAGTGAATGCTGGGTAATGATAACTATATCACAGTTTCCTCATCTAGATGTTAATGGTTTTATACTTAACCTGTTATTTTGTTTCAGATTACAAAATACAAACATTAGAGACAAGATCTGGCACTTATTTTTTTTTTATCTCACCCTTTCCACAGATAACAAGTCTGGATATCATGCCATTGTATGGTTTTATAATTTTACTATATATGTAAAAAAATTAGTTTTGTGGGCTTTTACAGTTTATATATGAAACATTGTAACCTTTCACAACTTGCTCTTTCCATGCACCATTATGTTTTATCAGTTTAGACATGTAGCTACATGTTAACATGATTCATTTTAGCTGTTCTTTTATGGGGGAAAATAATAGTTTATCTTTTCCTTAATGTTAATAAGACTGTTAGATTCTTTCCTGTTTTTTTTAATATTTGCAGACACTGTACAGTGCTTCCTTAGGCCAGAAATAAATAAAGCAATCAAGGTCATTGCCAAATGTCTTTTAAGCTCCAGCATTTTATGTAGCATTTTCCTTCTTCTGTTGCCAATAACCACCATCCTGAAACCTTTATGATACTTGGCCAGTTCAGCCATTCTGGTGGGTATGTAATGATACTTGATTGTGGCATTAATTTGAACCTCTTGCTTAATTAGTGATGTGAGACATCTTTTGCTCTCATTGACCGTCAGGTTTCATTATCTGTTCAATATTTTTCTATTTTTAGTGATTTATTCTTCACACGTTCTGCATATTAATTCATGTATCCTATTGCAAATGCCATCTACATTTCTAGTTGTTTTTTTTTTCTTTTGTCATACAGATGGTTTGACTTCAAATTATTTTAAGGGCAGTATTTTTAATAGAGTGCTTTGAAAACTTCTCCCTAATCCTAGTAATTATAAAGATTTTTCAAAATATTTTTCTAATCCTAATTATTTTTTTCCAAGTGTGCAAAGTTTTGATTTCCACCTGTTTTTAATCTGTTCTTATGTGAGGTATAGACGTAAATATTCTTCCTGTATGGATAGACTAGCACCAGGTTTTTAGCATTTACCCTTCCATACTAACTTGTAACATTGTCTCATTTATATAGAAATGCTCCAAATATAAATAAATTTATGGTCATGGCTGAATAAGTTTGGTATCTTCTTGTTCATACCTTGTTATTATAATTTTATAGCATTTATAATATAATGTTAATTTCTAATTTTAATACTGATTTTTTTTTAACTTTGCTTTTATGTTGGTTGGAATCACTGTATGTTGTCAAAGCGGTGACAGCAGACCTCATATGCATTGCTTTTTCTTATTTCTGATTTTGAAAGGACTAATTTTTAAACTTTTTCCAATGTGATACTTGCTATTAGGTTTTTTCCTATAATTACCTTTTATGATTTATTTCCTTTCTATTTCTAGCTTAGAGATATCTAGAAAAATTATGAATGACTTAAAACTTATCATATACTCATTCATTAATATGATTAAGATTTTTTTTATTTACTCAAATAGATTTTTCTAATTTCTAACTATTGTATTCCTGTCACAAATACTTACTGTTGATGATGAATTGTTTTAAATACATTTTTTTTCCTGGCTAAAATTTGATAGTTTTTGTATCTTTTGACATAAAGGGGATTTGACTGAAATGCTTCTTCATTTTTATTATTGGGTTTTGAGTTTAAGCCAAGTTCTTTAGAAATAATCTCAAACTTAATGAAAAATTGCAGACACAAATTTGAGTTCATCTAATTGTTTCTTTCTGTCTTCAAACAGTTCCTTTAGTGTTTGCTTGACGTTCATAATCTTGGCAATTGAAGTGTATGGGCCTGTTTTGTTGTTTTGTAGAAATCGCTCAGCTGGAATTTGCTGTGTCTTTATGATCAAATATGAATTATATATTTTGGCAGGAATATCACAAAAGCAATGGTATGTTACCCTTTCTATTGGAAGATTCAAAATTTCAATTGTCCTTGTTACTTTGTAATTGTTCACTTTGGTTAAGAAGATTTTTCTGCCATGCTTCTCTACTGTGAAATTTTAATCTCCCCTTTTATTATAAAAAAGTAACCTGCATGGAGATACTTTGAAATTCTGTAAATATTGAAGTGTTCATCAAAATTTTAATTTGTTTGCCTATTTTGTCCACATGGAGCCATATGTTATTTTCTTTTGTTTTCATTATATATATATATACACACACACACACACACACTCAAATGGCCCTGATTTGCTAGGGAGAACTCCTTAAACTGACTTTTATATCTTAAACATACCCCTTTAGACTTGGAGGACTTTCTTACATTCTTGCAGAAAAAAATCATGCGGCCAATGTTAAACATTCCCTGTCCCAGATTGGGAGTTATCCATTTACTTCTCTTAGAAATTTTATTCTTTTTGATGGAAAATGGAATTTAGAAACAAGGTTGCTAGGTTTGTTCATACCTATTGGAAGTATTTTGCCCAGCCCTCTAGGTCACAGAGTAAGGGGAGACCCTTCCATCTATCATCTGTGAAAACAGAAAACTGATGTTCTATCCAACACTACAGTGTTCATTCTAGATCTCTCCTTTTCCATGTTTGTAAATGTCTTCAAAAGTAAGAAACTCAGTTCCTATTTTCTTTAGCATATTTACCTGTTTTATCAACTCCCTATAAATAATTAATCTGCTATCCTAGCTGTCACATCCTCCCACATATGGATGTCCTCTTCTGGGACTATTATGTTCCCCAGGACTTCCTGTTTGCAGGACCTTTCTTATAAGGCTGGGACTCCCCTCAGGACATGCATTTTCTCCACTGTAAATAGAAACCGTTTTGGTATCATAAATGCATTGGGAAATTCCTTAAGCCATATTGAGGATTAAATATTTTGGAAGTGGAAGAAAGCTACCTGTTTGCACAGGCTGTGGTCCTGGTGCTTTTTTATATGTAGATTTTTTAAATACTGGTTAGATATCATTAATAATATCTTTAGCTTTTCTACTCTTCTAATTAGTTTTGGTCACTTGTATTTTTAGAAAGTGTTTGCATTATTTTCTGATTTATTAGCCTAAAGTATTTCTTAGTATTTTTCTTTGATGTAGAAATAATTCTATCACATATTTACTCATAAACATTCTCAGTATTATTTTTTGCATTATCAGAATTATTTTGCCTTCTATTTTTTTAATAGATCCAATCTTGTACAAGTTTGATTTATTTTATGAGTAATCAAGAAAACTTTTCTGTTATTGATTTGTATTGATTTCCTTTTTATTTTTTATTTTCTTTTTACTTTTTTCTGCTTGACAGAAAATTGGTTTTTTTTTTCTTGACTAGAGATATAATGCATTGATTTTCAATTTCTAATTCATTTTAGGCAATTTATTTCCTTCTATTTGCAATTTTACTCATATTACACAAGATCTAATATGGAGTTTTGTTATATTAATTCTAAATATTTTCTGTTATCTGGTTTGATTTATATTAGATCCATAGTTGGACAGGTGATTTAATTTTTTTTCAACTACTTGAGTATTGAAAAACTCTTTGTTGTTTTGGCATTTGAATTTATTAAATTGCTTTGAGTGAGATAAAATGGTCCAAGTAAATAAATTTTTAAAAAATTTGATATGATCTTTGATCTAATATTTAGTCGATTTTTTATATGTTCCAAGTGTTCTTTTAAAAAGTGGATATGTATTTTCAGTATTTCCATTTATGTCCAGTACCTAAGTCTTGTTGTGTTGTTTAAATATTAGGTGTTCTTTACATTTTTCCTGCCTAATAAATCAATTTTTGAAGAATGGTAAAAATCTCGCATGATCTTGTAAAATTCTTATGTTAGTTTTTCCTTTATATATTTTCAAGTTTTATTTATAGAGAAAAAACAGATCTAACACTGTCAGATGTTTCTGGAGACTTGCTTCTTTTAGACTGTATTTTTACCTAGTAATGCTTTTTGTCTTAAATTAGTATATCAACATATCTTCTCCAGCCTTCTTCTATTGTTTTTTGGGGGCTGGAGCTCAGTGCACTTGCTTACCATTGTAGTTCGATTCTCAGCACCACATATAAATAAAAAAATAAAGATCAACAACTAAAAAATTTTTAAAAAAATTAAAAAGATGTATCCTAATATTTCTTTACAGCTCATTTAAATTTTTAATAAGTAATATATTAGATTTTAATCAGTAATATATTATTGCAACAGAGGAAAAAAACCCAGCATGAACTGAACTTAACTCTGGTTCATAGAGTTGATTGGCATTTTGAAGGAAGAATCAGGGAGTAGGGAAAAGAGTGAACAGGTGAAGGTAGGCTGCAGAGTAGTCAAGAAGTGAGGAATTAGAAAAAGTAGGGGGCCTGGTGCACATGAAACCCATGTGTGGTTGTTAACTGGTGCTTATAGTTAGGCTGCTGCCCTTGTAGAGAGACTGGAAGATGATGGATCTTTAGGTGTTGGCTGGAGCAAACTAATGTGGCAAGCTGAGTTTATTCAGAAAGGCACTTTAAGGGGGGGGTGTCCCATCCTACAGATGTGGCCTTGATCCTCTAGAAACATTTTTTTATATAGTCAATTGATTAAAAAAAAATCTTTTTACATACAACACCAGGATGTACCCTGACATAATCACAGAAGCATAGAGCACAACCTGCTCTAATTTAGGGCCCAGCACTCCCCCTCTCTCCCCACACCACCTGCTCCCCTCCCACATTTTTATAGGCCAAGGTTGAGGCCTAATTGAGAAGACGGCTCAGGGGAGTCTGACAGAAATTGATCAAAGAGGGACTCTTTGGTACATTGTTATGCATAATTGTTTCCCTTAGCTTTCTTAGGCTATGTTAATTTCTCTTCATGTTTTTCTGTTCCTCAGACCAGCTAATATTCAATTGCCCATATTTGTCGCTTTCCCAGCAACTTAAACACTCAGACCTTTTGCCCACCCAGGGACATCAATTGCAGGGTTACTCTGGATTAAAACACTCAGGGGTCACTTCATGGGAATAATTGGACTGCGCAAAATAACCACACAAGAGACAGAAATACCTTTTTCTTTGGGGTTGCTGTGACAGCTCCTCTGACCTTAAAGGTCCGCAGAAATTGAGAGAGAGAGAGCCCCCACATGCTGACCCCTTTTATTGAGGAGAAGCTATTCAAATGAGGCAAGGGGTCAGGTTTCAAGGGGCTGAGTCTAGCTTCATGATGTCTGCTATCAGCAGTTGACTGACATCTAGGTAGGTCACACCTAAGGCACAGTAAGAGAAGGGGACACACAAAAGGTATTTCCATGTAACGTTCTATCCCAAACTGGGCAAGGGATAATATTACAAAGGAACAGGTGAGCATAGCTCCACCCATGGGGCTGTAGGAAGGCACACCCATATACAAAGACACAGTCACTCAAACCCTAGAAGACCTAGGCTATCTAGCAGCGTGGCCAATGCAGGATGCCACACCACTCAGCAGGGGAGTAGATTCAGTCACTTGCTAGTGGATCTCCCATATTCACTGATTCTTGTGACTCTTCACATCAGCAGATAAACTCTTTTCATGAGTGGATCATTTCAGTTGTACTTTTTACCTATAGAATTTCTTTTTACCTATAGAATTTCTATCAGTTTTCTTTCTATGCTCTATTGATATAACCTACTTGTTTATGTATCTTTCTCCTGATTTCCTTTGTTTTTTGCCCATGATTTCTTCAGCATTTTGAATGTGTTTCAGATGGCCAAAATTCCCCATAATGGGGTAGGGAAGGGGGGAGCATGGGAGGAATAGAAGAATTCTAGATAGGGCAAAGGAGTGGGAGGGAAAGGGAGGGGCAAGGGGTTAGTAAGGATGGTGGAATGTGATAGACATCATTATCCAAATTACATGTATGAAGATACAAATTGGTGTCAACATACTTTATATACAGAGATATGGAAAATTGTGCTCTATATGTGTAATAAGAATTATAATGCATTCCACTGTCATGTATTTAAAAAATAAAATCAAATATTTTAAAAAATAAGTTTTTTTTAAAGTTTTAATGGTCTAATATCTGAGCTTCCTTAGGGATGCTGATTGTCGATTTCTTCTTTTTCCCCATGATAGATCATAGTCATATTATATTTCCCTGCTTTTTTTTATTATTTTTTTGTGGGGTTTTTGTTTGTTTTGTTTTGTTTTTGTATACTTTGTAATTTTTGTGTTGGGGATATGGGTATTTTGAATATTGTAATGTTATAACCTTGACATCAGATTATCCTCACACTGTTTAGTGGACTCCTGGATACTGCTTTATAAGAGCTGTAACCATCCATGATCAATGGTCTTCCAAACTATTTTTGAAAAGACATCACTCTTTGCTGTGTATGTTCTGTTCACTTAAGTCGGTCCTGTTATCTCTCTGGTCATCCAGTGACTCACAGAGATTTCTGTGAATGCTCAGGTCTTTCATCACTCACCTCTCCCCTACATGCTGTCAGTGTCCCAAAAGATTCCTGAGTTATGAAGCTGCTAATTCAAACAGTTCTTTCCTCAAAAGTTGTTTCATCAGTAGGACCAATTACTGGAACAATGGAATATTAACGAGTCTTAAAAGAAAGGTAATTCTGACACTTGATACCACATGGGTGATACTATGCTGAATGAAATTAGCCAGTCACAGAAGGACAGATATTTCATGAAATGATTCCCCTTACAGAACATACACTGAGACAGACAACGTCATAGAGATCTAGAGCTAGAGATAGTCACCATTCATAGAAGACAGGTGGCTTCCAGGAACAGGGAGGAGAGAGAAACAGGGAGCTGCTGTTTATTGGTACATAGTTTCAGTTTGGGAAGATGGAAAAGCCCTGGAGTAGTGGTGGTGATGGTTCCACAACAGTACGAATGTGCTTAATGCCACTGAGCCCTAAGCTTAAAAATTCTAAGAATGGTAAACTTCACGTTGTGTATACTTTACCTCAGTTTTAAAAATTATAAAAATGGTGATTTTATGTATGTTTACCACAATTTTTAAAAACCCAGTAAACATGAAAAACATCCCATCCTATCGTTTCTTACTCCCTGGACTTCTCAGCAGTGTCTGTTGTTGAGCACTAAGTCTCAAGATAATCTCTTCTTAGATTTAGTGTAGCTTTGCTGTCTAGTGTTTTCAGCAAAATTTCTTTTTTGCAGTGCTGGCAATTTAACTTGGGTGTTTGTACATGCTAGGCAAGTGCTCTGCCACTGAGCTACATCCCTAGCATCAATTTCTTTTTGAGCTACTTTTTGAAACTGAACAGGCTGGCTTATTTACACATCATTAGAATTATATTGTAGTGCTCTTGTAACTTAAAATTAATTTTGACACTTTTCTCTGTAGCTAAACTTTCCCACAGGATGCAGTGATGGGTCACAGTTATTAAAACTATCTCTGAAATAATTACTAATATCTTGAACTATTTCCTAAATGAACAAAATACATTGTTTCATTTTCTATCCTACATGTCCCTTTTTAGGTAAAATGAATTTTGCTTCATTTGGGGGAGATGTACTTATGGTAGATAATGGTAATACTAATGTCTTTCTATATTTGATATAACTAAAATATTCCTTTTTAGCCATTACCAGATAAATTAAGACCTTACCACTTTCACATATTGCTAATGGGAATGAAAAATGGTTCCAATCCTGTGATGGGGAATTTGGTAGCATCTAGCAAGACATGGATTTATTTTTCTATCCTGTAAACCTGCTTCTAAGACTATATCCCAAATCCAGCCTGGCAAATAAATAAAAAGATGTATGAACAAGGCTATTTATTGCAATACTAAATACATTGCAAATAACAAAATACTTAGAAGCCCAAATGTCTATCAATAAGGATCTGATTATTCTAGACAGTGATAAAAGAGAAGACGGGGCATTTCTATATACTTTTTTGGAAGTATCTATATTAAGTGCAAAATAGGTGGAGAAAATGTGTGTATTATGCCTTTCTTGCCTTCAATGAAAAATCAAATGATAAAAGGATAGAATATAAAATTTAAACATAAATGATTACCTTTTAATAAATAAGAGGAAGGAGAGGAAGAGAGAAGACAGATTAATGACTGGATTTATTTGAAACTTCTTTTATTCTTTTATTGATTTAACTTGGGATTTCCTTTTATATAATTATGAAATTCAGTTTTAGGAACAATACCTAGTAAAAGATGAAATAAAACAAAGGAATACAGGTTCCTAATGTATAGCATAACCACACAATAAGAAAGGAAACATTTGAGTTTATAACATCATAATTTGACTCTTCTTTGTGAACTGTACTCTAAAGATAAAAAGAAAATATAAAACTGTTTTCAGTAGTCATCCTTTTGGTGGTTCTATTGGCACCGTTATTTTGAAACTGTTGTTGGGTATTATAGAATTGAATGCAATACATAATCATGTTGAGAACAAAGCTTTTCAACATAGTTGAAAGGTAGAAAATTGATATAGTTAAAATAAAAACCCTGTAGGTTAGAATTTAAATCAGAAACATCATTATGAACTCATGTTTGACAACCGAAAAAATTGAAAACAATGACCATCCAAATAGCAAAGGGTGTTTCTATAACAAAAATTGTAATTATCTAAATACCACTGTCATTAAAAGGAATCTGCACTTACTATAGAAATGACTCTATATGTGAGCAAGGAAATATATAAGATGATCCTGGAGCCTCAAAGAGCCTGGAAGTAAGAAAGCTATCAATCTATTAGACGTGTGTTGAGAGGACTCTCTGGCTACTGATATCATTGATTGCAACACAGAGCATTTATGTCTCTTGTTTCATATGACCAGAGACACAAACACTAAAAAAAAAATATCTCATTAATTACCTTTGGATGATGCTTTGAAGCCAACTATGTTTTTATAATAAACATATGTTAAAGATTATATTTAACTCCTTGTTTAATGAGGAAACCAATAGGACAATACAAGCTATTCAAAGGAGAATTCAAAGCCAGGTGCAGTAGCACATGCATGTAATCCCAGCTACGTGGGAGGTTGAAATTGGAAGATTGCAAGTTTGTGATCAGCCTGGGCAATATGGTGAAACCCTGTCTCAAAATAAAAAAAATCAAATGGGATAGGGATGTATCTCAGTGTTAGACCACCTCCGGATTCAGTTCTCAGTGCTGAAAATTACAACAACAAAGAATTCATATATTGTATGTATACATAGGCAATCAAAAGTGCAGAAATGTATAAATATATAAAATTAGTCGTTATCTATAGAGTGATAATCGGTTATGTTACACAGATAGAATTCATTTATTCATATTGTCAAAAATTGTTTGCACACCTATAAATTTTCTACAACTTTCAGAATTTAAAAATACAATACAGAAAATGAAAGGCACAAATAGTTCAGAAGTGTACACTAGCAAGATAGATTTTTGTTGTTGCCCATTTCAAAGTCTTCAACAACTTTTTTATAACACTTTCCTTCTTTTTTATCATATTATTCTTAAAAATTATTCTTGATCACAAAAAGGTGTTTTATTAGATGTGGAATAATTATTTCCATAAGTGCAGCAGAGTGTTACTTAACCATATAACCATGTAATTTGAGCATCATAGCAACTAAAATTATTTCAAAATTTGGAAATTGAACAGAAAAAAATATATCTCATTCTTTTCCTCTATGAACTCTATTCCTTAAGACAACAAAACTATTGATGAAGGAAAGTCTCTGTCTATAGATATATTCCTACCAAGAAACAGACTAGCATTATTTTGGAAACCATAATAAACTATTTTAAGAACCTTTGCCATCATCAGAAACGACTGTTGGGACATTTGCCTTGCATGCTTAGAAACCTTGAGTTTGATCCCCAGCACTGCTTCTCCCCAAAAGCTGCTAACATCACACAAAGACAATATCTTTTATTAGTATGTATTTGGTCAAACCTCTGGATGTAATCACCAAACCACCAAATTATAAGACACACAGATGCTAGACAAACAATAAGTGATAGAAGGCTACATCAGAAAGTTTAAGCTGCAGAAAATTCTATGGGACAAATGGTTTCTTTGAGAACTTTCAAGGAAACAAAAACAATAAAGGGAAAAACTCATAGATTAAAAGCTGTCTAAGATTCATAACAAACTACTTGTACTCTATGGAAGTTCACTATATCCTATGTAAGCTGTTTCAAAATGAAAAATATGGGAATTACTGGGGAAATGCAAACTCTTGAACATTAGATATTAGTGAATAAGTATTATGGATATTTTCAAAAAGTATCATTACTTTAGAAGCATACATTACCATTTGTAAGGATGAGATTTTATTTGCTGCAAAATATTCTAGAGGGGAGGGACAAAGAAACAATTGGCCATGAGTGATTAATTTTTGAAGGTAGGTGATGAAAGCCTGGAGCTTCATTATACTATTCTCTCTGGTTTTGTACATGTGTGGAATTTTCCATAATAAAATGGAGAAAAAATAAACTTACAGTTCTTCTAATGAATATATTTTTTCACATGATTTTCTCCATAATTTATGACCTCTTACTACTGAGACTATAGAATGTAAAGAATTTTCAAGTCTAGCTTCTGAAATATTTTAGCATAATAGGTTTCAAGTAAAAATCAGGGCAGCTTGCTATGGCTTTTCACAGACTTTACCTTTTCTATTTAAGTTAATGTGAATTGGAAATGTTGGACATAACAATACTTTCCTTTAAAACACATGTTATTAACATAATTATGTGATCAATCAAAAGCCTTCTTAAAACCAAGTCATTTTTTCTCTAATCCTCTCCAAGTGAATAATCAATTTTTTTGTTTGGTTTATTTCCAGATAACCTTTTTCATGCTGCTTTCTGCAGTGTGTGTAATGCTGAACTTGGCTGGTTCAATCCTTTCCTGTCAGAATGCTCAGCTAGTCAACTCCCTAGAAGGCTGCCAGTTGGTGAGTAATGAATGGAAACCTTTATTCACAGAGGTCATAGCCTTTGATTTTTGATTTTGCATGAGAGTTATTTAAAAATAATTTTATTGTATTTTTGGATTCTTATAAACTTTCAATTCATTCATCAGTTTTCTATTTGTTTAAGGAATTTCAGTGAAGTTTATTCATTTCTATAAATTCCTCCAATTAAAACTTATTCAAATTTAAAATCAGTTACTAATAAATGTATTTTATTTTATTATTTTTGCAGTACTGGGTCTTCAACCCAGGTTTCACACATACCAAGCAAGCAATCTACCATTGAACTATATCCCTACTAGTATATTTTTAAGGACCTCAGTGTAGTGCTATTTTGCAATAAATGTCTTCAGTGACTATTATATTTTAATATTGGTTGCATTAATTTTTATTTGCACTGAATTTTTAAAAGTCATTCTTACAAGTAAATTTTAAGTGCTTGACAATGAGTGCATCAAAACAATATAGTTCTCAGTTTTTCAATTAAAAAGAGAATTTTATTTAGGAAATTGTAGACAGTATGCTATGTACTTTGTAAAGGGTCTGTTTATTGGATAAAACTGGCCCTTTAATTTTGAGGCACACTTAGAGCACTTGCCCTGGGTTTGATCCCCAGTACCTCTAAACAAAACAGAATAAAACCACAATAACTCATGATTGCCATGTATTCATCTGGCTGGGACAGCAACTGAAGTGTATATGGTGCACTCAAGTATGGGTCTTCTTGGACTCCTGATTGGACTGTGATTCCTGAGTACAGGAGCATTGGCATTTGTTTCTTTATCTTGGAGACACCACCAGGCTCCCTTTCAGAGCCATGTTGGTCTACAGCTGCACATGTACCTGCTCTGCCTATTGGCTGTGGTTCTGAGAAATCGGTAGTGAATTGCCAGAAGTTTTTCTGAAGCAAGGCCATGCCTCCTTGTCCATTCTCAATGCTGAAGTACCTACTGAGTTACAAAAAGTAATTGTTGGAGCTTAATATTGTTATTTTCTGTTTGATGTGGCCTAGAGAACATTGATCAGATTTCACCCAAAACCATGTGCACAGAAGTTTCCTCCATGTGCTGCAGTCTTCCCTGTTGATTACTAAAGGCTGGCTCAACCTGAATCTCCATCTCTGTCAGAAGGCTGACTTGTCATTCTGTATCGATAACTTGGTCATCCTCTTGATAGTTATCTATTGATAACTTGGTTGCTGCAGGAAAGAATAAAGAAGGAAGATCTTGTTTCCTCTGTTCTTTTGTGAATTGCCTGTATGTAGTACTTACCCAGTTTCCCAGGTGTCACAAATATAGTAAAATATGGTGGCCTATATATAATGTCTTTAGTGACTATATATAAACAAATAAAAAGAGATTGGCTATTTGTTCTGGGACTCTTATTTTCCAGTGCAAAGCCCTGTGTGAAAGAGGCATAGGGAAAGGAATGAGGTGAAGCCCATACATCGGGCCTAGACCTTAAGGGTTTCCCCTCCTTGATCTTAATTTCGCTACCCTGTTGCTGCAGGAAAGGATTAAGAAGGAAGATCTTGTTTCCTCTGTTCCTTCTGCCTTCAGTACCTCCACAAATCAGTGAAAAGAACATCATAACACCCACAGATGTGCACACCTTTGCACTCTCCAGCATCTCTTTGGTTAAATGGTAATTGGAATCCTAAGTATTTATCCTACTTTGAGCTTGATCCTAGGTATCTCCCTGCCATGGCTCAAACAAGGCCAGTAATTTCTGAGCTTCAGACCAGTATCCTCACTTGCTTAGGGGCAATGCAGGCAGGAGAAAGAGTTCTGGATTTGGAGTTAACAATCTACAATGGAAGCCATGGCTTCATGACCTACTATTAGGTGACTTCACATAAGCCGCCTTTTCTCTTAACTTTCTTTTCATGTCCTGTTTACCTGCCTGAGGTTTTTTAATAGGCTATTAAATTAGATAAAACCTATAAAACATGATAGATTAAAAGTATGCATTTTCCTGTTACAAAAATTACATGAAAATTCAGAAAACAAAACACACTCATAATTCTTTCACCTAGTTTTTTATGCCCATCCATCTTTTCTGTGTACAATGTGTAAATGTGTCTGAAAGTATGTACATGTGTACCTGTGTGTGTGTGCATGTATTACATATATGTTTGATATACTTGAATGTGCTATAATCTTCCTGCTTTGTGATTTTTGAAATAGATAATAAACATTGTTCTATGTTTTTAAATGTTTCTCTAAAACTTCATTTGCAATGGCTGCTCTGTATGTGTGAACATAATCTTATTTATTTAAAATATCTGCTTTTTTTGATCATCTTCATATAAATTCTTTTTATAGCTCCTAAAAGTACATTTGCCTGATCACAGTGAATCCATATCTTTAGAGCATTTGGTGCATACTGACATGCTGCCTGGTAGGAAAGCTTACCAGTTTACTCCCAGTACATGAGAATGCTCTTCTCCCTACACCCTTGGGAGCACTGAACATTGTCACTCATTTTAATCATGTCAATTTGAAAGGTGTAAGATGATATCATTATTTTAATTTGAATTTCTTTGAATATTAATAAGATTGAACTTTTTATTCATTTATAATTACAAATACATAAGATTAGGTTTGTTTATATATGTGTATATATATGTGCATATATATATATATATTTTTTGTATTTGTAAACTATTTATATTCATCTTCCTTTGTGAATTGCCTGTATGTAGTACTTACCTAGTTTCCCAGTTTTTGGCTTACATGCTTATCTTATTGATTTGTAAGAGTACTTTATCATAGTTTTAATCCTTTGGCTTATATTGGACAATTACATTTCCTGTATATTATTGTTTGCATTTTAACTTTATTTTTGACACAAAACCTTTTTAAGGTTTTGATTTTTTTATATTCAAACTTAGCAATGTTTTCCTTTCTGCCATTACCTTAGAGTCATGCTGAAGAAGACCTTTTGCTTCCCGAGATCGTTTTACCCCAGTCATCACTGGTTTGGGGGTACTCTTATTTTTTGATAGTAACTCTCCAGTATTCAGAAATATATTTGACAAATTTAACTTTTTTCTCCCCACATGGTTAGGCAATTTTCCTAAAATCATTTTCTGAGTAACCTAGTACATCCTTTGTGATATTAAATACCACTTGAATCATGAAGAGTCCTATGTAACAAGCAATAATAACAGAATCAAAGTTCTTTTTTCTGATCTTTTATTGATTTTACTTTTTTTAAATACATGACAGCAGTGGAAAGCATTAAAATTCTTATTACACATATAGGGCAAAATTTTTCATATCTCTGTATATAAAGAATGTTCATGCCAATTTATGCCTTTATACATGTATTTGTGGGTTTTTTTGCATTACAATTCTTAATACACATATATACCATAATTTTTCGTATCTCTGTTTGTATATAAAGTGTGTGTGAGGGATGATGGGGCCTATAAAATAACTGAGGGATCTGGAGACCAATCTTAGAAACTGGTTGCTAAGGAAGCTTCTGTTGGTTGAGGATTCTGACTCAGAGAGAGGTCTTTAGCAGGAACCCTGCAACCCACAAGATACAGTTCTGCAGAAGAGAGCAATTCCAATGATTCTTAACCTCTTGATCCATTTCCTTTTGCAAAGTCCATGGAAGACACAGTCAAGGAGGGAGCAATCTTTTCTAATAGCTGGTAGGGCATACTGGATCCTACCCGCCCATCCCAGATTTTAATCTACTTCCTAAAAATTTGTTTAGTCATCTAAAAGAGCTTAGGGTTTTTTTTCTTTTAGTAAAGACTCAGAAGGAATGAATTTGAGATTTGACCTGAAATCATGTTATATTTATACCTTATCTTGAAGGAAAATTAACATCTAAACACTGTCATGTTTTTCCATACAAGAGAAAGCATATGCTTTGGTTTATCTAAATATTTTTTAAGTTCTTCACTCTAGTTTTTGTTTTTCTTTAAAATACCTACAACATTTCCATATGGTTGTATAATATTTGTATCTTTTCACTATATGTGATTTAAAATTAGCTAGTTTCTCTCAATCAAAAGTAAATACAGGGCTGGGGTTGTAGCTCAGTGGTGAAGCGCTTGCCTTGTACATGCGAGACACTGGGTTCCATCCTCAGCACCACATAAAAATAAATAAACAAAATAAAGGTTTTGTGTCAATCTACAGCTAAAGCAAAAAATATTTTTTAAAAAAAGTAAATACAGGAAAAGTAAAATACTTTTTAAAAAATAACGACCAGGATTGAATCCAGGACCTTAATGCATGCTAGACAAGGGTTCAACCACCAAGCTATATCCCAAGCTCTAATTTTTAATATATATATATATTTATATATATATTTAAATTTTGAGACAGGGTCTCACCAAGTTGTCCAGGTTGGCCTTGAACTTGTAATCCTCCTCCTCCTTCAGCCTCCTGAGCATCTGCAATTACAGGTGTGTACCACAGCACCCGGAAAAAGTAAATCTTTTTTCTAGACTTTTAGGACCTCTCTCTTCCAGAAGTAGCCACTGCTAACATGTTTAAAGAAACTTCCCAGTAATTTTCTATGCATATTTTTGTGTATATATCACATGGGGGGCCACTCTGCACATCATTAGTCACGTTGCTTTTGGCAGTCAACCATGTAGCTTGGTGACATTTGCACATCAACATTTGGAGATCTTCTTGAGTATTACAGAACAGCAGAGAATTCCACTGAATGGATGCATGATGATTTATTTAACCACCCCCTTAAGGTTGGAGATGTTTCTAGTCTTTTGCTGAAATGAACATGGCTGAGAATATTACCCTTTGCATACATTCATTACTCAACCAGTATTGAATGGTACTGGCACTGCTGGGGAGCTGGCCCAGGTGCTGAGTGTGTACCACCGAAGAAGATAGGAATGTGCAAACCAACCTAGAGAAGAAATTAGGAAGAGGGTCCTTGTAGTCAATGCATGTGCATCCACTTTAAATTTATAAGGTTATTCCTAAACTGTCCTCCCAATTTGGGGCACCATCTTACACCCTGGCCAACAAAATGGGGTCGTGCCTGATTACCCAGATCCGTGCACACTTATATTACCAGAATTTTTTTTGTCTTTGCCAATCTAGCAAAAATTTAAGATTTTATTATATAATATTCATTTCTTTAATGAAAGTGAAGTTGATCATCTTTATGTTGCATATATTTCATTACCTGTTAATTGCCAGTATCTGTATATTGTCTATTTTTTCTCTTGGGTAGATTTTTATAATTGATATATAAATGCACTTCCTATATTAAGAAAACTGGCCATGGTTTTACATGTTGCAGATACATATTTTTTCACAATTTATTGTTAGCATTTTGAGGTTTTTAATGGTTTTCTTTATGTGGGAAAGTTTTTTATTTATTCTTAACATTTTACACTTATGGTTTCTGGGTCATGTGGTTTTCCTAGAAAAGCCTTTCCCACTCTAAGATTATAATTTTCTTGCTTTCTCCCCAGTATTTTAGGATTGTAGTTTTTTTTTAAAAAAAAACTTACAAATTTCATGCATCTGGGATTTGTGTTGTTATAAATATCAGAACATGTTTCTAATGTTAAAAATATACAGATAGACCTATATTTTTAAGTTTAGTATTAAGTATTTGAAGTATTTTGTTCTGGTGGGTAGATTTTTTAAATTGGTATTTTGTATTATAGAAGTATATAGAAGTATAACTATTTGTGATATATGAGATAAGATTTTTATTACTTCCACATCATGGTACTAGGAGTTGAATGTACAATTGAACTTTTGATTCCATAATTTGTCATAATAAATAATTAAAATACTATCACTCACCTTCCAGGGTTTGTGGATCTTGTTTTGTTCTGTCTAGTGGCATTAGCTAAATCTGTTCAAATAGTGTTAGAAAATGGCACTTCCTCATTCACTTCTTTCTCCCGAGGTTCATGGGAACCTCTCAATGACCCACTGCCCAGTATGATGCTGAGAGATGGTTTCTGTTAGTCTATGTAACCATGAGCTACAGAGGACAGAGGACAGGAGACACCGCGGGGGCAGCATCTCCACATCACCTAGAGACCAGTGTCTGCATCTGCCCTGCACCCACAGGGAGTGTGCAAGGCTCTCCCAGATGAGAGTCGCCCAGAAACCACAGCCTCAGTTTCCCACAGCTGTTTTCATAACACTTTTGGAGTCACAGATGCCCAGGTTATGTATGGCAATGCACAGTTATGGTCCAGGTGCACTCTACACAACAACCAAGTGAACTGGACATTCCGGAGATCTCAGTTCTAGTGTCCAAGGAAAGAAGCAGTGATATGAGAACATAAGACTTTCAGGTCATTTTTCCAGGCAACCTTATACAACCCAGGCCTGATGTACCCTTTACTCTTTTTGAGGGTTTATGGGGGGAAAGATTGACTGGCAATGGTATTTTATTTCATCCATGATTTATTCCTGACTTTCTCGAGATTGCTCTTGATTTAATAAGAGATATGCTGTCAGCTTCTGAGAGATGCCCTTTTTAATATAAGGCATTTCCTTTCACCTGACTTTCTAAGATTTTATTTTTTAATCAAGATGCTTGTAAATTTTATGATCATCTTTCCAACATCTGTGAAATGATCCTATGACTTTCCTGCTTTGATTCATTAATGCAGTGATTTACATTAATAGATTTCTTAACACCTCATCACCTTTGTACCACAGAAACAGGCCTCCTTGGTCCTGATGCTTTTAAAGTATACATATTATGCTGCATTTATTTTGCTGATATTTTATTTAAGAGTTTTGCATCCAAATTCTTAGATGAGATTGACCCACTGTTTGTCTTTAGATGCTATCCTTGTCTAGTTTTCATATCTGAATCATGCTTAGTTTTCAAAATGAAATAGGTTATATTCAGCTAGTCCTATGCTCTGACACAGTTTAATAACCTAGGAATTATTCAGGGTTTTTTAATTTGGGGGAGTTGATTTGGCTGCTTTCAACATTTTTTCAGTGATCGTTGTGTTATCTGAAGTTTTCTTTATATTTTAAAGTAATTTTTGTCTTCCTAACACATGTCTTCCTAACACTATTTCACATGGGTTTTTCTGATTTTTTTATTTTAATGCTATAAAATGGACATAAAACTTAATATCATTTTATAATTAAAAAATAAACCTTTTAGCAAATGTTTGGAGATAAAAGTAGACAATTGATTGCCTAGAGCTTGAGAAGAAATGGGGAGTTTAGGAGAAGGGTACGGGGTTTCTTTTGGGGGTAATGAAGATGTCATAACATTGATTGTGGTTGTATGACTCTGTGAATATACTGAACACCTGTGAACTATACACTTTAAATCAGTGAATTGTATCTTAATAAAACTATTATCATTTTTAAAACCTTTTTCTTAAATAATTACTTGTACATCAAAATTTTGTTTTCTCTCCGTTGAGCTGAGGTATCTCTTTTCTTAAAATTGTTTTTCCCCCAAGAAATAACCATTAGTTTTATTTAACAAGGTTTCATTGATTATGTTTTTATCTTATTAGTCTTTTCTATTTGGCAGGGGGGTGGGTACCTGGGATTGAACTCAGGGGTACTCGACCACTGAGCCACATCTCTAGCCCTATTTTGTATTTTATTTAGAGACAAGAGTCTCACTGAGTTGCTTAGTGCCTCACTTTTGCTGAGACTGCCTTTGAACCTGCAATCCTCCTGCCTCAGCCTCCCAAGCCACTTGGATTACAGTTGTGTGCCACCAGGCCTGGCCCTTTCTATTTTTTTAAGGCATGTTTTGTTCATTTTCTACCTTTCTCAGTTGAGTGACAGTAGCAATATTGTTTTTATAGCTTTTATTATTTTTATAGTTTGTAGTTTTTCCTGTGGGTACTACTAATACACAATGCTCTGATTGAGTTAATTTTAAATCGTTTGTAAATTTAACTCTTTTACTTTTCTCTTTAATGTAAGCATTACTTAAATTAATGTTCTCAGCTTCTTGGGTGGCTAGGCTTTTTATTCTTTTGCTCTTCTTTGTCCCATGAAAATATATGGCCTCTAATTTCTATTTTTTATAACCTGATAAAATTTTCTGTACTTTGTACAGAACTAGTTTTGGAGTATGTTTTGCAGGTTTCTGTTAAGAACGAAAACAAAACATATATTTTCCATTTGTTGGGTTCAGAATTCATTCAGTTGTGTGTCTGTCCCTGGAGAGAACTTACTATGAGTTCACTCCTTGCTGATCTGACCCTCCTGCGTCATTAGCCGAGCTAGGGTAGGGTATCTTATCTTAGGCTGCTCCCAGGTGCTTCCCCACAGATGCTCTTCCTCCTGCCAGGTACACCGAGGCTCCCAAATCCTCCAGATTTCAGATTCAGTGCTTTGGTGCTTTATAAATGGCAGAGCCTTTCTTCATTGCCCTTTCTTGAGAAGCTGCCCACCTGTGTTGTTCTCTCATTTTTTGGCCTCATTTCCTCCAAGTGCTGTCATTTCCCATGACTCCCTCTCAGCCAGAGCTGCACAAAGCAGAAGGCCACAGCTGTGTGGTGCCTTGTCATGCATCCAGGCCTGCCTGGTACCAGTGCTGGCAGGGAGCACATGCAAGGGACTCAGTCAGAGAGTGCATCCCAACTGTTCCTTTCCTAAGAGCCCCCATAGAAAGTTAAAAAAATCATTTTGGGATTTTAAATAAACATACTAATTTAGTTAAATTAATTATATGAAAATGCATTGACTTTTTTTTTTTCAAAAACCCTTTAAATGCCTCACTGTGTTCTGTTTAATTTAGGGCTTCATGGACATCAAAACATGACAGTATGAAATTTGTTTAAATCCTTATTTTTAATGACCTAATTTTTTCAATTCATTCTGCTGAAGTTTTGGATTTACTGTCATACTTTTCTTACTGTGTCTTTAAATGAAAGTATAACAGGATGCTTTTCAAATGTAATTTGACATAATCTAGAGCATTATATATGTTGGTAAGTATTCTGTCTTGAATGAAATGAGACTAGCTTCTCTTTCTTTTTAAAATACGGAACAAAATATAAATTGATTCTCTTTAGAAAATATGCAAGTAACACTAAGTTTGAAAATGACTGGAAATCTGTCTTCACCTCCCATTCTCTATCACATGGGCAATTACTTCATAATATATGAAGATCTTTTTTGTATACATATGTATTGATGCACATGTACATATACGTACCCAAGCATATAATTTTATTCTTATACATGTAAATTTATACTCTTTACATTTGTATGGGACATTTTCCCCTCTCAATGGTATGTTTTAGATATACCATGTAAGTATAAGTAGGGTGTCTTTTGTTCTTTCAAATATAGCAGGGTATCCTTACCAGGGTGCACTATATTTACTTGTGCTGAGAAGTGTTGGGTCATTTCCATTGAATTTCTATCATAAGCCTGGGCTCAGTGAACACACATTTTTGTCATTATATCTGGTAAATTTGGATATATAGTCAGACACTGTTTTTTTTAAATAATTAAAACCTCCAACACTGTAGTATAGACTAACCTAAAATATTTGTCCTACTTGGTATTGTCACCAGAATTAGAATTAGAAATGGAGGCGAAAATTATACAAAAGACATCTATTTGACTCATTTTATTATATGTTCAGACATAAGCTTGAAATGTGCTTTTGATTATTTTTTTGCAAAAAGAAAACTATCTGTTGCATGGGAGTGATGATGGTGATGGTTGCTCCCTGTATTGAGCACGTGCTGTGTACGGGGCTGCTTTTAGCAGTTTACATGAGTTCATTTATTTCCTCCTGGAAAATTTGAATAGGAAACAGTTACTATTTTATAGGTAGGTAAACTGAGACCTGGGCTTTAAGTAATTGTTCCAAAGTCATGCAGCTAGCATATGCTGGTATCATAATCCAACCTGTGCTCTTAACCACTAACGTATCATTGCACTTCTGTTTTATAGAGCACTTGAACTTTAGAATTATGCTAACAATTAAGAGAGGTGAGAATATGAATCCATGAATCATGGAGATAAAGAATATTTCTTGTTTATTTTTGGTCAAAATAAGTATTTGGATACATGGGAGAAACTCTCTTATATAGAAAAGAGTGATAAGGAATCTCAGCCAACACTTCAGTGTTCAACATGCAATTTGTAAGGAGCATGGGCACTTTTTTTTCCCAGCCTCATCAAGCAGGCAAGTGGAGAAAAGATGTTTCCCTGTGAACAAATAATTGCATGAGTTATATTGTGTTTACCCATTGCCACATCATTGTTTTTCTGACCCCATGTTGTTTTTAATCAGATTCATCACATTATAGGGACAGTGTGGTCTCTCCTTGTTAGCAGTAAAGCATGGGTGCCCTGATCTGCCAGTGCCTAAGATCCACACACTAATTGGATGTCTCTAGTCCTGTCCAGGTTTTCTGGTATGTACCTGTGTCCCCTGGAGTAAAAGAGGGTGGTCCAGAGAGATCTGACACCTGTATAGGCTTTGGAAAAAAAGCTACTTGCTGCCTTCTTTCTGTCTGTTTTTCTGATCCATGACTTGATCTCAGCCTCTCCCTGGGGTGTGCCTCCCATGTGAGATGTATAATTTCTGCTAGGTGAAGTTGCCCCCTTCCCTAAAAAGTAATTAGCAAAGGACTTTTCCTACAACCCCAGGAACCAGTGATAAAAGACAATCAAGTATCTGGTGGCAAAGGAAGAAGTCGGAAAGTGCTTTGTTTTTATAATTTCCACCTTAACCTTATTTCCAAGTCCATCCAAGATGCACAATGGGTTATGGTTTTGTGGAGAGACTGTTTTCTCCCTTGTTGGGGTATGAAATTTCTTGAAGCAGGAATGTGTTAGAGCAAGTTGGTATTGTTTGGAAGAGTGGTTTATTAAATGATCAGTTTTGAAAAACAGCTTTAAGAGATGTCACAAATCACACAATTCACAACCCTGCCCATTTAATTCCATGGTTTCTAGGATATTCACAGATATTTGCAAACATCATCATAGTCAATTTCACCTTAGAAAGAAACCCTGTACCTCTTAGCTATAACTTTCCTTCCCACATCCCAGTCCTAGGCACAACTAATGTCCTTTCTGTCTATAAATTTCCCTATTCTCAACTTTCAATGACTGAAGTCACTTAATATGTGGTCTTTTATGACTGGTTTCTTTCCCTGAACATGTTTTCAAGGTTCATGTCTACTGTAGCATGTATCAGCACTTCTTCATTCTTTGTATACCTGGATAATACTCCATGGTATGAATAATACCCCATTTCGCTTATCCATTCATCTATCCATGTACATTCATTTCCCTAATAACTAATGATTCTCAGCCTCTTTTTATGCCCCATTTGTATAACTTCTTGGGAGGAATGTCTGTTAGGTCCTTTGCCTATGTTAAAATTGAATTGCCTTTTTATTATTGAGTTTTAAGAGTTCCTTCTATATACTTGAAACAAACTCCTTATTGGATACATTATTTGCAAATATTTTACTCTGTTTTATAGGTTTTCTTTTCATATTCCTGATATTTTCTTTGAAGCCAAAATATTTTAATTTTGATGAATTCCAATTCATATATATTTTGTTCCTTCTGTTTTTAGTGTCACATTAAAAATTTGATAAATTCAATTTCATAAGATTTACCTCTATGTTTACTTCTAAGAGTCTTTTAGCTCTTATATTTAGGTCTTTGATCCATTTTGAGTAAGATTTTTCATGTGCTATAATGGTGAAGCTCTAGCTTTGTTCTCTTGTATATATGTCTCCAATTTCTTTACCACCATTTTTTAAAAAATTTGTTTTACTTAGATACACATGACAGTACAATGACCTTGACATATCATACATTGAATCAGATGGGATACAATTTCTCATTTTTCTGAGTATTCAGGTTGCAGAATCACATTGGTCATGCAGTCACATATATACACACAGTAATAATAATGTCTGCTTCATTCTACTATCCTTCCTATCTCCCCAACCCCTCCCCTCCCCTCCCATCACTTCTCTCTACTTAATCTAGGGTAACACTATTCTTTTTTTTCCCCTCACATCTTCATACATGTATTTTGTATAACAATGAGGGTCTCCTTCCACCATCCATGCAATTCCCTTTCTCCCTCCCTTTCCCTCCCACCCCTCTTCCCTATGTAGAGATAATCTTCTTCCCATGCTCTTCCTCTCTTCCCCATTTTGAGTCACCCCCCGCCCTTATATCAGAGAAAACATTCGGGATTTGTTTTTTTGGGATTGACTAACTTCACTTAGCATAATCTGCTCTAATACCATCCATTTCTCTGCAAATGCCATGATCTTATTATTTTTTAGTGCTCAGTAATATTCCATTGTGTATATATGCCATATTTTATTTTTATCCATTCATCCATTGAAGGGCATCTAGGTTGGCTCCACAGTCTAGCTATTGTGAATTGTTACTACCATTTTTTTTGAAAAGACTGTCCTTTCTTCTTTGAATGGTCCTGAATCTCCTTTTGAAAATCAGTTGACCATAGATATTTATTTCCAGACTCTGAATTTGACTCCATTGTTCTGTAGGACTCTCCTTGTATTGCTCCCATGCTGTCCTGATTCCTATTGCTTTGTAGTAAATTTTGAAATTAGAAAGTGTGAGTCCTCCTATTTTGTTTTTTTCAAGATGATTTTATTTTTTGCTATTGGGACTTTAACCCAGGGATGCTTAACCACTTAGCCATATCCCCAGCCCTTTTTATATTTTATTCTGAGACAGGGTTTCACTAAGTTGCCTAGGGTCTTGCTAGATGCTGAGGCTGGCTTTTAACTTGCAATCCTCCTGCCTCAGCCCCCTGAGCCTCTAGTATTATAGGCATGTACCACTGCACCTGGCTCAAGATTGTTTTGATGTCTGAATTTTAGCATCAGCTTATCAATTTCTTTGAAGATTGTCTCAACTGTGGGAAAATCACCTAGCTCTTTATTGGAACTGTTGGTAGTTATTCTCCAGCTCTTGATTCTTTGTGGCTAATTTGAGGAAGATGTGATATAATTAATTCAAAATAGTGGATCAGGCTATGTGCCTTTGCTGATTTGTGGCAAAGCATTTTTCCAGTTATCATTAAGTAGGGCATCCAGGTTTTTGTAGGAACCTGTGCTTCAAAGGGTTATGCAGTCATCCATGTTTCAGTTCCCTCCCCGACCTCAGCAGCTTCTCAAACTGTTGCCAAGCAGTTTTTCAGGGATAGGAAAAGAAATTAAATGTTTCAATTAAAAGGTTGACAAAACCTGGTGGTTAGGATGGAATTAAAAAATAACATTTAGATTTAGAGCAAAACAATACATGAGAGAGTTGAAGAGAATAAATAACAAATCAAACCTTTCAATTTATTTCTGCTTCTCTTCTCCTTTTACATGGAAGGTAATGAATGATTAAATTGAGATTGCAGTAGAGTGAACACAGAATTATAGAGCAAGAATGAAACTTAGAAGCTCTCTATGATTAATTCTCTCATTGTAGAAATGTTTTTAATCAGATCATTTATATATACCACATATCTCTGACTTTTAGTCCCTAGGGCCAGTCTGAAAAATCTCTCTAAGAAACCTGTGAAAATGAATACAAACACTTGTTTTATATTTAATGTATTCTACAATGATTATCTACGGAAATGGCACTTACAAATTCTTTGTTTCTACAACAGAAAGGGAAAAGGTTAGAACTGTAAATGTAAATTTTTAAAAACTTAATTAAAATTTTTACTGAGGCAATTGTAGATTCACATGAAATTATATGAAATAATAGAGAGACATTCACAGTATATTTTGTCCTATTTTTCTCAATGGTGACAGCTTGCAAAACTACAGTATACTAGTACAAAGTCACAACCACAGTATTGACATTGATGAAGCCACCTTAGAGTTCCCTAGTTTTGCTTGCACTCATTTGTCTGTCTGTGTATGTGACTCTTTGTATAAATTTTATGCAGTTTTGTCATCCATGCAGGTTTGTATAGCCACCACCAGAGTCAGGCAGGATACTGGTTAACACAAGGATCCCTAGGGTTGAACTTTTTATAACCATATCTGCATCCTTTCCACCCTGTTCTTCATTCCTGGCAACTACTAATGTGTCCACCATTCTAAAACTTCTGCATTTCCAAAACGTTATAGAAATAACTATTAGGAATTGTCTTTTTCAAATTTGAAAATATTTGGAGGTAGCTTTCCAATTGTAATAACCATTTGGAATCATTTTCTTTTCATTTAGCCTAATTCCTTAGAGACTCATCCAAATTGCTTCTTGTATCCCTATTCCACCTCTTTTTATCACAGAGTAATATTCCATGGTGTATATGTATGGCCTTTTAACCTTTTCCTGTTGAAGGACATCCGAGCCAACTCTGGCTATTTGCTGTGGTGAATAAAATAATAGCTCTTGGTGTGAACATAGTTTTCATAGTACCCAGTGCAATTACTAGTATCATATGATAATAATATGTGGTTTTGTAAGAAGCTACAAACTGTGCATCTTCACCATCATCGATGATGTCAGTATTTTTATTGGTATGTAGTGATATGGTGTTTGGGTATTATTTTTCATTTCTCTCCTATATAGTGTTGAATACCTTTTCAGGGGCTGCATGTACTCTTTGGTGAAATGATTGTTAACATGTTTTGACAATTGGCTAATTAACTTCTTTGTTTATAATAGATGAATTTTGAGATTTTTTCTTATTATTTTAGATAATGGTTCTTTGATAGACATGTGGCTCACAAATATTTTCTTCCTTTTTATAGCTTTTCCTTTAGCATTTTTAGATAGACTTTTCAGAGGACAAAGATGTTTAATTTTGATAAGGTTTCTCAATTTAGATGGTGATTTTAGTGGCAACTCTAAGAACTCTCCTTAGCACTAGATCTTAATAATCTTCAGGATTTTTTCTCCCAAAATTCAGTAGTTTAACCTTTTACATTTAAATCTCATTTGAATCAATTTGTGCATAAGGTATGAGGTTGAAGTTGGGGTTCATTGTTTTCCCTATCATTGTCTGATTGCTATAAATTATTAAGAAGTCTATCCTTCCTCTATTTAATTGCTTTTGTGCCCTTATAAAAATCAATTCTGAGTATCTGCAAGGACTTATTTCTGTGTTCTCCATTTTGCCCCATTGATCTGTATTTTTTTCCTTCTGACAGTGCCATACTGTTTGGGTTGTTGTCACTATATGATAAGCTTTAATAGTGGACAGTGTTTCCTCCCACTTGATTCTGTTTTCTCAAGTCTGTTTTAGTTGTTCTACAAGTTGGACTTTTCCATGTAAATTATTTGTGTATGCTGTCTTCCCATACAAAGAAAATCTCTTGTTGAGGTTTTTATAGGAATTATATTAAACTTACAGATCAAATTATAATAAATTGACATCTTTCTATCTTGAGTCTTCCAATGCATGAACAGAGTGTGTCTCTCCATTTATGCACCATTTTAAAGTTTATCTCACCAGCATCTTGTAGTATTTGGCGTATAGGTCTTATACATGTTTTTGTTTAATGTATACTTAAGTGTCATCCTCTTTAGGTAACTTTATTTAATTTCAATTTCTGCATGTTTATTTTTACTATGTGTATATGCAGTTGATTTTTGTTGTTGGTTTTTATCTTGAGAACTTTCTGATTTCACATGAGTTCGGGGAGTTTTTTGATAGATTCCTTGGGATCTTCTGCATATTCTGTCATAGCATCTGCAAAAAGAAGAGATAATTTGTTTCTCAGCTTCTAATCTGTTTGCTTTTTATATCTCTTTCCTGCCTATTACACTGCCAACAATGTTCAGTATTATGTTGATTAAGTGTCATGAGAGAGACATGCTTACTATATTGCTAATCTTAAAGGGAAAACATCCAACCTTCAACCATCATGTGATGTTAGGTATAGGGTTTGTTTGTGTGCATATGTATAAAATGTATATACCATACATTATTATGCCTGTACACATAAAATGTATAATAGGTATACATATGAACAGAAACACACATGTGTGTGTTATATGATATAGTGTTTGTTATAAAAGTATAGTATATATTTCAAATGTGGTCATCCTCTTATTTTCCTGACTTGCATGAGTTTTAAAATGAATTCATGTTGGATTTTTTTCAAAAGATTTTTCCTTGTCAATTGATATAATCACATAGTTTTCCTTCTTTAGCTTGATGTTAATGGTGGGTTACACTGATTCTCAAATGCAACCAGTTTTACATACTTAGAATAAATATAACTCAGTCATGTTATATAATCATCTTTATACATTGTTGGCTTTAGTTTGCAAATAATTTTGTTGTGGAATTTTCTCTTGTTTTCTTCCTAGTTCATTTCATTTTATTGTTTATTTGTTTGTTTTGTTCTCTACTCTTTTTGTCTGGTTTTGGTATTAAGCTAATAGTAGCTTCATAAAATGTGTTGAGAAATTTCCCTCCTCTTTTCGGGAAGAACTGAGGTTAATTTAGGCCTTTGGTATAACCCTCCAATGAAATCATCTGGGTTTTTATTTGTTTGTTTGTTTTTGAAAGCCTTAAAATTGTGGATCCAACATCTTTAATAGTTACAAGGATTTTCAAATCATCTATTCTATATTATGTAAGTTTGTTTTTCAGCTGAATCCATTTCACTTAAGTTGTGAAATATATTTGTGTTGAATTTTCATATCATTCCCTCATTATCCATTTGATGTCTGCTGGGCTTTTAGCTATATCCCTATTTCATTCTAGAGCCTCACAATTTGTATCTTCTTTTTATCTTGCTAGAGACTTCTCAGATTTGTGGATCTTGTTAAAGTACCACTTCCTTTTTAAAATTTTTTGTCTCAATTGTTTTGTTTTATATTTCACTGATTTCTGCCTTTATCTTTGATTTAATTCTTTGGGCAGAAGAATTAAATCAAAGATAAAGGCAGAGGCAGAAGAATTAAATCAAAGATAAAGGCAGAAATTCTTCTGCCCACTTTTTTACTCTTTCCTTTATCTAGTTTTTTGAGGAAAAAGATAGGTTATTGATTTCAGGCCTCTCCTAGTTTCTTTCTTTTTTTTTCAATTTTTTTTGTAGTTGTACACAATAACTTTATTATTTATTTATTTTTATGTGGTGCTGGGGATCGAACCCAGGGCCTTGTGAGTGCTCTACCGCTCAGCCACATCCCCAGCTCCTCTCCTAGTTTCTTATATAAGTATCTAGTGCTATAAATTTCCTTCCTAATATTGCTTTAGTGGTATCCCACATGTTTTGATATGTTTTGTTTTCATTCATTTCTCTTAATTAAAAAAATTTTCCCTTGAAACTTTAACTTTGATCCATGGATTACTTAAAATGTTCTTTACTTTCTGCATATTTATTTTTTTTCTTCATAACAGCAAAGAAAAACTAAGGTATGGCCAGAACTTCTATTAGGAGAAACAAGATGAAAAGACAATATATGATGGCTACACAAATGTAATACAGCCAGAAAAGGGAAAGGAAGTAGTAAATGAAATATCATCACTTGTAAAGGAGACCAATCTTTATTGTAGTGATTTTGGAAACTTAGAAGACTTTCTTTTTTTAATGTTCTGTAATGGGTATGCAGATGTATAGACTACAGAATTGTCTCTTCCATGATGATTTGAAGAGATTCACCAATTACATTTTCTGAATCAGCTAATGTTTATAAATGTAATTTTTGGCAATATTTGCATTTTTCAGAGTTGTGATCTGTTTGGACTTTCAGTCTTTTTAAAGTCATAAGCATAAAATAGTTTACAGTATTTTTTTTTTTAAGAACTGGTATCTTTACTGTGTTTCCCAGGCTGGTCTCAAACTCCTGGGCTCAAGCAATTCTCCTGCCTCAGTCTGCTAAGTTGCTGGGACTACAGGTGTGTGCCATTGCACCTTGTTTCTAGTATTTTATAAATATTTTATGATATCTATATATATATATTTTTTTCAATATATTATGTTCCTCCATATTCAATGTTGAATCTATTATCTCATTGATAATTTGCACCTTGTTTTTTTTTCATTTTTACTTGATGGGACTCATGAGTTGACAATTAAATCATATTATTCTGCCTATGAAGGTGAGAGTCCTTTTTTGATTCTGAAAAAATAGACACAACATAAAGCTTACCATTTTAACATTTTTAAGTGTAAAATTTAGTGGCATTAAGTACATTCACACAGTGTGCAGCCATAACTACTACCCATTTCTGAAACTTTTTCATCACCCCAAGTGGAAACTCTATATTTATTTAACAATAGCTCCTCATTATTCCCTTCTCTCGGTCCCTGATAACGAATATTCTACTTTCTGTCTCTATGAATTTGCCCATTGTAGGTAACTCCTGTAAATGGAATTATACAGCGTGTGTCCTTGTGTGTCTGCCTGCTTTCATTTAGCATAATGTTTTCAGTATTTTTTTTTGTTCACTGGGAAATTTGAGCTACTTATATTTATTTGGTCCCAATCCTATTGACTTATATAAGATGTGGGTGATTAAAGTTTTCATATTAGGACTTAAAAGGGCAAAAATGCATTCTTCATTATCTATATCTCACCTCCTCTTGGCATGTGTCCACTGACAAAGGAAAAATAAATTTCACTCTTATCACTGCCCAGTGATTTGGTCTCTGTTAGTTTAAGGGAACCTCTCCAAGATGAGCTCTGTGTCTCCAGGAGGTGTCCAGCTCTTCCATCTTTTCCTTTCCTCTCCATCTTCTCTTCGTCTCTGGTGGTTCCTGGGTATGGAGAGTAGTTGAGTGTCGCAGACATGGAGGTGGGGTGGCCTTCATTCTTTGGCCTATCCTCTGAGCTCTTTCTGGCTTATAATGATGATGGCTCTGATCTCACCCAGCTGATTGGCCTATGTGGGCATCAGCTCCTGATGTCCCTTATGGACCATGAATATAGATGTCAGTTCAGCATCTCAGACCAGATACTAGGCTCAACCACATTTACAACCCTCCAGGTCCTCACAAGCATGTCTCAGATCTCTAGTCCAATAACCCCTCTGCCTTTTTCTTATCCTGAGGTCAGAACTTCAAGTGCTGGATCCCTGAGAAGGGCCCCCAGGATGAATTCTGACCTTCCACTCCCATCTTCCCCTTCCTCCTTGTTCAACACATTACTCTCCTTTTGGGGAAATCAGTTCTTTGGCCACATCCTCTGTCACTCCCCTTCTAGATAGACAACACTCCAAGTTGCTGTCCCCAAACTTCCTCCTCTCTGTACCCAGCATGGGGTACAGGAACTTGGAAAATATTTGCTGAATAGTGATCTGAGTGGCATCTTTACAGCCAACTCTGCATCCCGTGTAACAGCCCCGCTTCAAGCAGCTGAGGTAATCTCATTAGTCTCATGATTCTGTTTGGAGTAACTTCTTTAAAAGGTGCTTATTGTTTTCCTGAGCCAGTTACTTTATCTGATGTCACTGGACTGGTAAGGACCACAGGTAGAGACACATAATGGCATGTCTTGAGGAGGTCCTTAATTTTGCGACTATCTCATTCTCTCCAAAGCCTATTACAATTTCTTCTTGAGGCTTAGAGCTGCATTTATCACCAGCACTCTCATCTCAGAATTGAAAGCATCCAGTAACCAAGCCAACCCCAATTATGTAGCCACAGCCCTTCAAAGAGCCCCACAGTAACCAGGGCAACCCTGATTAAGCTTCATGAGGATGAATAATAAATTATAAGAGGACACAGCCACAGGCTGGGACAGCTGGACACGTCTGGCTGTGAAGATGAAGAAAAACTTGGCTGAAGTGCACAGCCCCCCTCTCTCGGTCTCGTTGGCCCTTGCCTCCATCTTGGTTGCCATTGTCGCTGAAAGGTGCATTTCTGTGGTGCGAATCGTGGATCAAGAATAGTCTTGATTTATCTTGGCCTCATTAAAAATGCAGTATTTGACTTCTGTTTGGGCTTTGTTATAATGATTCAGAATTTTTCCCTTTTAAGGAAAAATTATCCCGATTTAATTATCTTCATGCGAATTTGGCTTATCTCGGACAAACAGATTTCATGGCAAAAGCAGCCATTTAAAGAAGTTGCTTCCAAACTCGAAAGTTTCCTTGCAGAGAAAACCCCAGCAAAATAAAAACCAATATGGTCACATGTAAATATTTATCTGTTCACTGTGTGCATTTGTTCATTCTCTTATTTACTGGATCCACACATTCTGCCTGAAGGGAACCCCATGTCTAGCATGTTCTTGATGCCAGGGACACCTCAGTGACAAGAAAGAGTAGTAATGATTCAGCGCCCTCTTTGTGGGTGGCTCACATTCTAAGAGGAGACAATTTTAAGCAATGGGAAGTGCTACCAGGAAAGGAGCAAGGAAATGTGGTTGAGGTGGCTGGTGTTTCTCTGAGCACATGGCACATTATCTAAGGCTCAAAAGGTACAAGGTGACAACTAGGCACAAAGCCCTGAGGCTAACTTGATGAGTTTGGAGCACAGAAAGCAGAGGCAGGGTCTGAGATGCCCAGAATTGATAGCCTTGTCCTTGCTGTTTGTCCCTTGGTTTCCAGGAGCTTCCTCTCCAGAAGCTCAGACCTGGATATTTCCACTGCTTGCTTTTGCACTTGTCTGGGAGTGAGATTCGAGGTGCTGCCCTCTAGTGATATCATTTTTTTTTCTGTGATTTATGACTGGGGCACTTGAAGAGTCTTTTCACTTTGTAGTGCACCAGCCATCTGTTAGAGGATGTTTTTTTTTTTTTTTTTTCACCCTGTATAGAGAACTGGACACTATGTGAAGTGGAAATTATTTGCTGCCCACCTCTGTCAGTTGTTCACAGCAATGTAACAAGAACTTGAAGATAATTGTCAGCTAAGACTAGGGTAAATTCTCCAGCATTTCTTGGGGAACCGCTAATATCAGCATATGTAGGTATTCTTCTGTTGGTCTATATTTCTCCAGGCTTCCAAGTATACAGTTGGAGCTAACTGTATTAGGGATGGAGCAGGGAGGGGGCAGGAGGTGGTAAAGCTTCCAACTTTGCTTAATCCTGATTGGACTTCTCCATCCTCCTCAGTCCTCTGTTAGCTGTTACTCCTCTCCAGGGAGTATCTGCCATTCTTCTTCAGGGCCTCTGGGATGTGAGGGATAAGGCTTTCCCTCTACAGGGGCTGCAGGCTCAGGGAAATGTTCTCATTTCCTTCACTCCTCACCCTGGCCAAGAGGCTCTGCTACAGCCAGACCTCCTGAATGGGCACTGGATTTAGTAGGACTTTAATATCTGCTGGAAGTGTGTTCTCTAGAGGGAAATGTGATGGTCAAAACAATTGTGTGAATTTACAGAACATTTTTAGGCAGTGTTAGTGGCTGAGGTAACATCCAGTTACCCATGGCTGACCCAGTCCCCGCGCTGTGTCTGCTCCTTAGGAATCCCTGCTAGCTTGTCAGTGAAGGATCATAAAAGGAATCAACTCACAGGACGGAACTGACATCCACTGTGGAGGATAGAAAGCACAGAGAAGAGGGCACCTCACTTAGCAGAGAGGAGGAAATGGAGTTGCACAGGCTGACAGGGCCAAGCCAGATACAGATCAGATCCAGGAAGACTTGTCCTGAGGGAGTAGCTCCCACCAAGGTCCTAGTGCCTGGAATACAGCACTTTTAAGAGAAGCTAGAAATTGAGATTTTTATGTGAAGGTCCCCAATTTTACCATCAAATACAATATGATCCTCCCACCATCCAATAATAAAAGAAAGTCAAATTTTAAAAAATCACTGTCTATTGGGTCAATGGTGACCAGCTGGCAACCCCACCCAACTTCTTCATTTGAAAATTACCAACAGAGAGGGTTGCCTTCCTTTTTCATGGGTTTTGCATCTGAAAATTCAACCTATATAAATCTATGGTTCAAAAATGTTCAAAAAAAATTTTAAAGAAAGCTCCAAAAAAAATAAACTTTGAATTTTCTGCATGCTGAATACTAAGTTGAATTCACAAAAATGAAATATGTGGGCATCATATTAGGTACCCTGAGTAATCTAGAGAGGTGTGGTTCTTATGCAAATACTATGCCATTTATATGACAACTTGAGCATCTTGGGATTGGAATTTGGTAACTACTGGGCTCTCAGAACCAACCTCCCATGGATACCAATGGTTAACTATTAATCTGTAGGTGTCCACTGTTGTGTTTTTAGTTTTATCTAGAAACACACAACACTGCTGTGAGCAATGCATTTCCACATAGAACTCTGAAAATCCTGAGGCTTTTATCACATGTTAAAGACCATAAAAAAATTTGAACTTGTAAAAATGTTCTGATTTATTGGTTTATGCTCTAGGAAGGAAGAAATTCCAGTTGGCAGGCATTTGTGTCTGAAGATAGAGTGATTAGAGTGGGGCTGAGCATAAGGGAGTTGGCTCCTCTGCAGGCACCCCCACCAAAGCTGGGCGCCAGGAGGGTGAAGCACCTCCCCACCTGGCCACTCCCCAGCCCCTCATTCTGAACCCCTCACAGCACATTCTCCTGATTTACAGAAGATAGCAATCAAAGTTATTTTTGAAAGGAGAAGGAGGACATGTCAACTCAATATGCTCGAGTTCCCTTTTTGGAGGGCAACAGCATGGACTAGAATGTTACAAATCAGAGAAGCCATGCAGGAGAGAGAGAGACATGTTTATTCTTTTAATAACACAATTTTCTAAGTTAATTTGACCACAGAACCTAATTTAGTTTCTTGCCAATTTTTTTCTTATTTCAAATGCCAGTGCTGCAAGCATTCTTGTTTAGGTCTCTGGGGAAGAAAAACACTGAATGTTCCTTATTTTCCTGTTAACCAGGACAATTTGCTTCAGCTCTTTGTCCATTTCTGCCAGTGAACTAGAGCTGTACTTTGATTACAGTGCTAATTAATGAAATTTCAGAGTCCAGCCTACAAGTGCACGTCTACATAATTAACAAAAGGCGTCTCGGGAGAGGTAGATGCAAGGCACTTCCCTGAAGTTATATGGGAGACAGAATCTCTGTGCCAAACTCCTTCCACACCTCTCCTGCGATACCAACATCTTAAGAGAAGCAGCCTTCTTTTCTGTTTGATGGGGAATGCTTGTGCGAACATCCATAACTTACCAACTGATGCTGTCCTTGGACTTTTCATGTACATAAAAAGGTCTTGTAAAAATCCGAAGGACTGTGGTAATGGGTTCCACTTCCTCTGAACATAAGCCTTCAGGGAGAGCTTCTGAGGGTGGCTTAGTGTTCTCATTTGACAATTGCCTCCCTGGCAGGAGTTCCAGTTAGCATCTGCACATTTCTATACTCTTAGTCTTCTCTTTTTTTCCCGTCTCCTTCTCTCATCAGGATGGCACATATGTGATTAAAAAAAAAATTTAAGCCCATACTTAAAATAGACTATTTCACAAACAATCTAAGCCTCTGTAGCAGAGGCAACAGGGGAAGTAACAGAATATGATGAATCAGAGACCAAAATAAAGGTGAAATAGCTGATGATAGACATGAAAAACATGTAGGCTTTTTTTTTCCCTAAAAATCTAGGGAAGGTTATGAGACTTGATTATATGATTTATACAATAAAAATCCTGTCTTCTGGAATTAGATAATTTTTTCTTAAATATTTTACACACACACACACACACACACACACACACACACACACACCCCAAATAAAAAACCTTGGTTTAGATCTGAAACGTCCCCAATCTGTGTCACTATTGGAAAGCAGTGGAACCTTTAAGAGGTGGAGCCTAGTGGTAGGAAGTTAGGTCATTGGGGGCAGTCCCATGGAGGGGCTATTAGAACCCTAGCCCTTTCCTTTATCCCTCTTTGCTTCCTGGCTGCCATGAGGTGAGCAGACCTCCTCTGCCGTATACGTGTACTCCCACCATAATGTGCTGTGCCTCCATGAGCCCAAAGCAATGGGGCCAACCAATTATGGACTGAAACCACTGATACCATGAACCAAAACAGACCTCTCTTCTTAAGTTAATTATCTCATGTATTTTGTCCCAACAATGGAAAGTTGACCAACACACCTGGATTCTCATCAGATTGGGGATTTTAAAAGAATAAATACTTTTCATGTCTGTTTCCTTCCGTCGCCATAGTGCAAATACTAAAAGGTGATTTTAAAACAAAGAATGCTACAGCTGTTTGCCTTCACCAGCCACATAAATGCATTTCCTATACCACGTGCCTGTGTTCTAATGCACTTTAATTATATGAAAAGTGAAATTCAGAAATGCTGATCAGTCATAATGGGCAGGCTTTAGGCCATAAAATATATTGAAAGTAATGCAGGGATAAAATAGTCTGTCACTTTAAAGGTGGAAATTTAGAATCTAATGAGCTTAGATGGAATCAAAAGAATAATCCTGCCAGTAGTCTTTATGATTTAGGTGTCTCTGCATTCACATATGCAGGGTAAAAGCTGGCCTTGGGATGATTCAAGTCCTGGAACAGGACAGGGGACGCTGGAGTGAGGCGCACTCCACCCCAGCAGATTTGGTGGGACTGACCTTCCCACAGATTCAGTAAGTGCTAGAGGAATACAATGTATCATCATTAACTATAGTCACCTTGCTATTAGTAGATCTCTTGAAATTCATTTCCCCTTATCTAACTGTAATTATGTATCCTATTACTGATATCTCCCCAATCACCCAGCCTCTGGTAACCACCTTTCTACTCTCTACTTTTATGAGATCATCTCTTTCGGATTCCACATATGAGTAAGATCATGCAGTACATGGTATTGTATCCTTGAAAAATGTAAAGAGAATGGATGTTAAGTGCTCTTACCACAAAACTGATAGCTATGAGAGATAATGCATTTGTTAAATTAGCCATATTGAACCATTTCACAATGTATGTATACTTCAAAACATCCTGTTGTGCAGTACAAAAACAATGCTATCTGTCAACAGAAAAAAAAAAAAAAAAAGAGTGCTTGAAGTCAGGGCTGACTGCCAGGCTACTGGCATAAAGTGTAGCATCCCTGACCTAACATCTCTCATGTCCACTTACCAAAGTTTATTTTCCCATTTCCTAGAATGGACTTGTATTGAGGAATGCCAGGGTGAAATAGGTCATAGTTTTGAAGTTCCTGGGCCAAGGGCCGGGCCCTGTGTGGAGGGGGAGTGTGGAGTGGCTTCAGGGGCTGAGCCATCTGGCCCCTTTAGGCTGTAGGTTTCCAGGTGCTCAAGATCTAGGCCCAGGTCAGGGAAAGGACTCGGGGGGACAGAGTGGGGCTGATGAGTGGCTCTTCTGTCATGCAGAGGTTCCCTAAACGGACTGCCTGTCCTCTGCCCAACCTGCCTGATATTTCCTGTGCATGACACACAGTGAGTGAGTTTGAGAGATGGTCAGTCATATTCTGAAGCCTGGAATGACATGGCATGACCACTACTCTCCACTAGCTGTACTGTGGAGTTGACAATGTGCAGATTTTTATAATTTTATCATAGAACAAATGAGGTCTCTCCCATTTATAGTAGTACTAAAAGCAAAATGAAAAAGTCTCCCAAGGGAAGGACTAAAGAAATATATTGACTTTTACTCTTTCTATCATTTTGCATTAATTTGAATAACTTCATATTTTATTTTATTTTTAAATATTTTTTTAGTTGTAGATGGACACAATACCTTTATTTTATTTATTTATTTTTATGTGGAGCTGAGGATCAAACCCAGGGCCTCACACATGCTAGGTAAGCGCTCTACTGCTGAGCTCCAGCCCCAGCCCCAGCCCCAAATAACTTCATATTTTATAGAAGATCCTCTTGTATCACACATCATCTAATCTTAAGTATGAGGAATAATACTCATACAGTTTATTGATTTCACTCTATGACATATATCAATATATTTGAAGCATAAGTGTGTTAGTCGGCTTTCCAACACTGTAACAAAGTACCTGAGACAATCAACTTATAGAAAGACAAAGTTTATTTTAGCAAAAAATTTTGGAGGTTTCAGTCCACAATTTTCCTTGTTCCTTTTGGCCAGTGGGGAGCAGCATACCATGGCAGAAGCACATGACAGGACAAAACCACTTACCTCATGGCTGGGGAAGAAAGGAGCCTGAGATCCCATTATCTCTTCAAATACATGACCCCAGTGATGTGAAGATGTCCCATTAGATCCCACATCTTAAAGTTTTTACCACCTAATCCAGTAGCACCAAGCTGAGGAGAAAGCCTTTAACACATGGGTTTTTAGGAGACAACCAAGTCCAAACTTGTGGCAAAAAGTATCTGTTAAAATATGCTTATGAAAGATCAAATTGGAGTGCCAAGTGATTAGAGAAGGATTTATCAAGCCTGTTTGAAAGGTAGCCAAAATTTGTTGTAATCAGGTATAGTAGGACACAGACATAAAGACAACTGTCTTGAAAGAATAGTTTATTATTTATGGTTTCCATACCATGAAGAGCCACACGAAGAGGTACCAGGTAGTCAGGAGGCAGAGGGGTGTAGGGCCAGAGCCTTTATTGTGACTTCTCTGTGAAGAAACAGATAAGCAAGTTGGAACAAGCTTAAGACTGGCAAATTTAAATAATTTTGGTGGGTTTTGGTTATATGGATGGTCCCTAGTTGTCCGAGACCTAGTCCTGAGTTGATTTAGGACAGGGGAAATATTGGCTGGATGTGCGATAGTTAGATAAAAGGGATTGTTGGGGGTATAGACTATGAGTTGATTGGTTAGCCTACAAAAGGGGGCTTGCAAGCAAGTTGTTTATTATCTGTGGGAATTAGCTACCCCTGGGAGGGGTAGCCTCTCCAAGGTAGTAAGGCTCCAGGATGTCAAGGCAACATAAAATACAGAAAGTAACTTAATACTAAACCTTCTGGAAGCATTGACAATCCGGTCAAATTACCAAAATGACACATTTACACCCAGCTTTTTAGTGCCATAACTCTCTGTCCATCCTCCACTTCCGTCAGTTGTGAGCAGTCACCGTGTGCCAAGCCCTTGTCCTCAGGGAGTTTGCACTCTGGTGAGGTTGCACCTCCTACAAGCACATGGAGAAGGAAACTCATGTTTCAGAGACACCAGCTCTCACTTGAGAATGAAAAGGAAGATGTCTGTGCTGAGTCTTGGTGGGGAAAAGGAACTTTCCCAGTATTCTTTGCCTCAGTTAATGGCAACAGTGTGAGACAGGCCTATTCCAGGGGGAGGAACCAGCCTGTGAGCAATCAAACTCAAAATGCAAGTTTCTCCACCATCCCTTGAAGGTTTCCTTATGGACATGTGTTATGGTTGAGATGTGAGGTGTCCCCCAAAAGCTCATGTATGAGACAATGCAAGAAGGTTTAGAGGAGAAATGATGGGGTTATGAGAGCCTTAACCCAATCAGTGAATTAATGCCCTAATGGGGATTAACTGAGGGGTAACTGAAGGCAGGTAGGATGTGGCTGGGGGAGGTAGGTCATTGGGGGTGTGTCTTTGGGGCATATACATTTTATACCTGGTGAATGAAGTCTCTTTCTCTGTTTCTGGAAACATGTCCCCAGCTACTTTCCTCTGCCACACTCTTTTGCCATGTTGTTCTGTCTCATTTGGGGCCCCAAAGAATGGAGTCGGCTATCTATGGACTAAGACCCCTAAAACCGTGAGCCTCAAAATAAACATTTTTTCCTGTAACTGTTCTTTTCAGGTCGTCTCATCACAGCAGCAGCTGGGAGAATCTGAAACAGGCCCCAAGATCTACTCAGTCTTAAGCAATTGATTGTCACCCAGGCTCTTTATATGTTTTCGATAAATTATCCATGTTAGCTCAGACATATCCCCAAAATTATTGGTTTAGATGGGAATCAAGAGATTAATGAGAATGTTTGCATCGGTGGTAGAATCCCAGCAGTATTAAAAATAGGGTCTACTTTCTTCACCAAATGATTTAATCAACAAAGTGAAAAGGCAATATTTACAAATTATGTATCTGTTAAAAGGTTAATATCCATCACTTATAAAGAACTCTTCTAATTCAACAATAAAAAGACAACCTAATTTAAAAAATGAGTGAAGGATATGAATAGCACTTTTTCCCAAGAAGATAGACAAATAGCCAAGAAGCATACAGTGGCATGCAACCTCACTAATCTTTCAGAAAATGCAAATCAATGCCACAATAAATTACTACCACATGCCTATTAGAATGGCTATTATAAATTTTTTTAAAACACAGAAGGTAACAAGCGAGGCAAAAATGTAGAAATAGGGATCCTTGTGTACTACTGGTGGGAATGTAATATGGTACATACTCTGTGGAAAACAATGTGGCATTCACTCACAAAATTAATAGAATTACCATATGATCCAGTAGTTACATTTATTGGTATATACTCAAAGGAATTGAAAGTAAGAACTGAAACCAATATTTGTACACTCATGTTCATAGGAGCATTGTTTACAACAGTCAAAAGGAGACAATCCAAGTGTCCATCAGCAGATGAATGGATAAACAAAATGTAGTATATTCATGTAATGGAGAATTTTTCAACTTTTAAAAGGAGGGAAATTCTGACACATTCTACAACATGGACAGACATTGAAGACATTACATTTAGTAAAATAAGACAGCCACGAAAAGAAATACTATATGATTTCCTTTATATGAGGTACCTAGATTGGTCAAATTCAAACAGACAGAAAGTAGAAAAGAGAAAGGAAGGGGAAATTCACACTCAATGGGCGAGTGTTTTAATTTTTTCAAGATGAAAAAATTCTGGAGATAGATAGTGGTGATGGTTGCACAGTAACGAATGTATTTAACAATATTGAGTGGTACACTTAAAATGGTGAAGGTGGTAAACATTGTGCAATGCGTATTTTGCCATAGTTAAAAATCAGATTTTATAAACCCATACTTTCATTAACATAATGATAAAAATGATCACATCTGCAAATAATGACACTGACACTGTGTTTTTACCTCTGTGACCTCATCTGGTCCTCAGCAGGGTCCCAGGATCCTGCAGCTTGGAAAGGTGAAGTGGTCTGTCCTGGACCACTTTGTGGCAGGCAGCCCTCTGAGTACTGCTAAGCTCCTCTGCTTATGATAGGGTTTCACCCCAACAGACCCATCATAAGTTGAAAACATCCTTGTCAAAAAAAATGTATTTAATACACCTACCCTATAGAATACCACAGCTTAGCCTAGCCTACCTTAAATAAGCCGAGGACATGTGCATGAATGAGCCTACAGATGGACAAAACCATCAAACACAAAGCCTATTTTACAATACAGTGTCAACTATCTTGTCATTTACTAACTTCTGAAAGTGAAAACCAGAATGGTGATGGGGCTGTACTTTCGCACCATTGTCCAGTTGAATACTCCCAAGTTGAATCATTGTAAGTCAGGGACCCTGGTGGACCCACTGTGCACGCCCCAGCCCACAGTCACTGTGGCCTCTCTCCCCGCTCTGTCCTGCTCTCTCTCCCTTGAACTCGATGACACCTTCATCTCCAGGCTTAGCCCTCTCCTGCTGCTGTCCTTTTAGGAGTATCTGAAGGTCACCTCTCTATCTCATTTGTGCTTCTATGAGAGAATTGCAGGGTCATTGCATCCCTGTCTTTTTGTTGTACAAGCCCTTTCTACTATGAGACAGGCTGATGTGCCATAAATAAGGGGGGCGGGATAGCTTTTAAATACTCCAAAGAGATTCATGAAAAATTACTGTGGCTTCCTTTGCAAAGCTCTGCTGTGTTTTTTCCAATGACCCCAACACCAAGGGGCATTCTTGAAATAAATCTGTCAGCTGCCTGCATGCCCAGATGCCGAGGTCAAGGAACTAATCAGGAGGTTTCCAGAATTTTTCTTAGAATTAATCACAAACTCAGTGAAATAACTGATGGAAAAGATTTATTTGGATATCTATTCCTTTGGGCTACTGAAGGGTTATTTTATGTAATAAAGCATGCCTGCCAGCCAAACCTATTTCCCTTCCTTTTCCCTGGACGATCCTTCACTGAGGAAACTGTCTTGTTATTTACATTAGCTACTTCAGTCTCAATGCCAAGCCTAGAAGTGTGATTATATAATAATTCCTTGCATGTTTATGAAGTGTGGGAGAATGAACTACACTTGTCCTTCACTATCCATTGGGGATTAATTCCAGGATACCCCCACAAGCACACATATACTTAAAATCCTTACATGCCTAAGTCCCTTACATAAAATGGTGTGGAATTTGCATATAAACTATGCACATCTTTGTATGCTTTAAGTCATCTCTAGATTGTTTTAGATTGTTTCCAATATTTAACACAATGTAAATGTGTTGTAAATAGTTGTTATACGTATTGTTTAGTGAATAATGAGGAGAGAAAAAAAGTCTTATTTAGTACAGATGTAATTTTTTTCTTCTCACATTTTCAACCAGTGGTTGGTTGAATCTGCAGAGGCAGAGTCCGCAGATATAGTGGGCTGACTGCATATCAAGAAAGTTGGGCTTTTATACAGTTGAGAGCAGCAAAGAGACAGCCAAAGCCAAAGATGAGATTCACAAGCCTAGACACCAGGTTCTGAGTCAACCTTGCCTCCCTGCCCATGGTTTATGACGTGTTGAAAACTTGACAGAGTAGAACTTCACTAGTTTGTACTTAAATAGTTCATAGAAAGAAGAAAAGAAGAAGTAATTATTTGGTATATTTCTTATGGTTTCTTTTGGTTAGTTTCCAAATCAGAAGAACCTTTTCAGGAGTTGGGGAGTGATCTGTCCATCACACACATTCCTGGTGTACAGTGTTTGCTTGGCCAGGGGGCAGGCCTATGATCCCAGCTGTTCCATCTAGCCATTCCAGGATTTGGAATCTTTAGTAGAGTAACTGATAGAAGGGGAAATAAGGGTTTTCACTCCAGCTGTGCATCTAAAGCAGATAGTAAGCATTTCCGGCCACCTAAATTTAAAAAAAAAAATTTTTAATTGATTTAAAGTTTACTAGTACTGAGTTATTAGCATTCTCTTCTCATTTTTAATTCTCTCTACATGTGTATGTGTGTCCCCTTTCTCATTCCTAATGAATGTTAAATTTTTGTGCATCTCCTAAAAATATATCTGGGGGTTCAAGATCTTTAACCCAGGAACTTAGCAGCCTGGGGGCAAATGTGTCGCTGGTTGCTCCAGCCCCAGGCCTGGCTAGCCGGGTGTACCCCTGGCTTTGTCCTGGTCTATTTTTTGTTTTGAGGCCTCATAGCTTCGGAGATTTGGGGTTTGCTTTTCAAGGGACTCCACATTCCATGTCAATGTAACCATTCTTTTTACATTGTCCTGGATATTTATTGTTTTGACTTAGATCCTTCGTAAAAGATATTTTACTTTTTATATGAGACAGCTAAGGATGAATAGTTCATTATGCTAGCCACCTTTGTTAAGCAAACAATCATTTTCCTACTGAATTGAAATGCCATTTTTTCATATATTATATTCCCGCAGATAATTCTATTTCTGAAACTATCTCACTGATCTCTGTTTTTTAAGCCATTGCCTTAGTGTTTTGAATATAGCATCTTGATAATACCTTTAATATCCATTTCTCCCATTGTTACCCCTTTTCAGGATTTTCTGGGTAATTCTTGTACAGATGTTATTATGTCTACAGGACTTTAAAATATTTTTCCCTGTTCTATTCACTGATTCTTATTTGGAATGCCTGCACATGAATCCTTGGGAAGGATCACATTTTTAGAATCCTGCACCTTTCCATTCAGGAGCAGCCCATGTGCCCGCCCTGATCCAGGCTGGCTGTTTCAGTCAGGGTTCTCAGTTGTGAAGGAGCCAACTGCAGCTGTTTTTCACCTAGAAGGACTTATCATAGAACTTCCAGTAGCTCACAGAGCCTCCAAGACAACCAGAAACCAAGTTTCGATGTAGCCAGGAAAGGAAGGATAATCCAAATTGAACCAAAGAACTGCATTGAGGGTGACCCCACTATTTTGGTAAAACCTGGTGCCAGCATATGAGAACCAGCTGCCAAAGGAGAAGGTACCAGAAGATTGAAGGAAGAAGCTAACAGATCCAGGATTTCACAAGCACAGTTTATTGGAGACTTTCAGACAGAAGTGTGTCTTGGTCAGCAGGAAGATTAGTGGATCCCTGTATTCCAAGGCAAGAAGAAGGGGTTTATAAGCTAAGCCAGATAAAGGTGGGACACAGCCAACTGGAGCACACATGGCCTCTCTCAAAGTGTCTATCATCAGTTAAGAAACAGTACCAGCATCAGTGGTTGGTATAAGTCACACAGCATCAGTGATTGGTATAACACACACAACTAACCGTCTAAATGACTTTGTCCTATAATGACTTTGTCCCATGGACTTCGGGATATATGTCAAAGTCACCTATCAAGAAAAATAGTGGTTACAACCAAGATGGCTATAGTCATGTCAAATTGTATATCTACACCCATCATCACCACCTGACCAAGACTCCACCAGCAGAGTGTTGATGACCTTGTTGACCCTGAGCTCTGAACCCTGCCTTCTGAACCTCAGTCCCTTTCCCCCTGAAAATAGAAGGTGTCTGCTGCCCCTTATGCCAGAATGGAGTCTGCTCAGTGCATGGTTCTTGTGACCAAAGCTCTGTCTGAAGTTTGATGAAGTCCTGTTCCTTGGATGGAGCCAGGTTGCCTGCTAGCTTCCTCATTGCTTCATAAGGCAGGCTGGAAGGGCATTTCTGGAGAAGGCAGAAAAAAGAAGGTGGGGGATTCCCTAAACCCAGGAGGAGGCTCATTATTAGTGGTTGGCCATATTGAGTGACCTACATTCATTATATCTGAGTTCTTGCTCTTTAGTAACATTTAAACACAACTTCGCATAGATCACTTAATTTTCATATTTATTTATTAATACTTTATTTTTACTGTGAATATAATATTTTTGTGATATTTGTTCTGACTAATTTTTACTAGTATTGCATTTATTATAATTGGTGTAACTAATACTCTCATTAATTTCATTAGTTTTTCAGTATAGACTCTTAGGTTGTTTTAGACATTCAATCATGCCATTTGAATGCAAGCAGGTTTATAATTTATATAGCTTATAATGTTTTCTTATCTTATTGAATTTAGCTAAAGCTCCCAAAAGAAAGCAAAATTGTGGTGATAATTATGGCTATCTGAGAGGCAAAGTCACTTTTAAAAAGCAATGGGAAATACAGATAAGGACCAGAATGGTAAAACCCACAGGAACACAATGAAGAGGCTTATTTGTAGGTGTTGTTGCAGCCAGCCCAGTTGAGAATTCAGAACGCAAAGGGAAAAATCTAGGAAGCTTATCTCAAAAGCAATGGATGCAGTGAGCAGGCCTTGCAGAAGGAAGTGGCCCATTGGATGAGAGCCTCCACATTTCTTGGCTCTAAGAATGCTGCATTACCCCACATCCAGTGATTGTAAGTAGCAGACACAGGGATGCATGAGGATTTCACAGCATCATATTTTGTAATACTTCATGCAATGAAAAAACATTTGTTACACTTATAATTGATCAATATTTATCTGAATAGCATTCACATTTTGAGTTGGCTGGTAAAAGACAATATTTATTGAAAAGTAGGGCACCTCCTAGTCTAAGAGAAATCATTTGTTTCCTATTATGGGCTATTTTGAATAAAATTGCATAGATTTTATTGATTTTCTTTCTAGTCATTTTACCTCTAGGTTTTTATATTTTTAAAATCCCCTGTCTTCCCAGGCATGGGGTAACTCTGTTCTTTCCCCTGTCACTGAGACTCTCCTGTATCTCTTGGTCTAACACTGTTTATTGAAATGCTTAGAATGTTGTTCTTTCCATCCATGGTTTTTAATTTTCCAAGCTGCTTTTATTTACTCAACATTTATTAAACACCTACAGTTTATTCAACACTGAAAATATGGTAATGATAAGATATGTAACTATAGCTGGATAAAATAAGTGTCAAGTAGAGGTAGGACTGGAAACCCAGAAAAGACCTTAAAGACAGAGCCTGGAGTTGGGCATTGATGGATGGGTAGGAGTTTGATACCACAAAATCAGACAGGAAATTTCTGACCATGAGAAAAGCATGAGTCAAGGTGCAGAGCTATAACATATCTCCGTGCACAAATCAGTTTGAGTGATTTTCAGCATTTTTCTGTAATTCACCTGCCATTTTCTGGAATGCACAGCTAAGCTTTCTTCAAATATACTTTTTCTTTTTTACTCATTGCTGTTAAAATAGGAATTTCAAGGAATTCCTGATGGTGTTCTTCCTGGCCTTGGTCAATAGAAATTGTGTTTGATGTGTTACTTGAGGGTAACTGAAATGGGATGCTTTGCACTGAGCCATCTTCACGCATCCTTAATCATGTCTCTCGGGCCTGCCCTCGAGGTCCCAATGCCATGTTAATGGAGAGGTAACGGTGGGGTCTGTCTGTGTTCCCCCGTCTAGATCAAGTTTGACAGTGTGGAGGTGTGTGTCTGCTGTGAGCTGCAGCACCAGTCATCTGGCTGCAGCAACCTCGGGGAGACGCTGAAGCTGAACCCACTGCAGGAGAACTGCAACGCTGTGAGGCTGACCTTGAAGGTGACCGCTGGGTGCTGTTTGTGCATGCGTTTCTTCACCCCGTGCTTTACAGACATTATGGGAAGATTTATTAGCATACAGTTTCCTTTCAGCCCATAATTCATCCAGGTAGATTCAATGCCAGAGGCAATGTCTTTCAGGGGAACATTTTAAGGATCATAGATGTTCATTTGGAAGATGTTGCTTTCTGGATAGTGTTTTCCATGTTTACCTTTCCATTTTCCTGCCACTGACATATGCAAAGTGGGATGTGGATATTTAAGAGAGTTTTTCTTTTTCTTTTTTTTTTTTGTCCTTTTTACAAATGGCGATGTGATGTATTCTATTGCTTTTCTGACATTTTTGCTATAACATCATCAGAAAACACATGGGTGGTTTTTTTTTTTTTTTTGCTATTTAAAGGGCATTTGGAGAAGAATCGAATAATCTCTCATGGCAATCTGTTTTCTTGTTAAATATCTGAACTTAAGAAAAATGACATGGAAAATTTGTTCATATTATTCTGTTTATTTATTTTTGTTGCAAGCATTTTTTTAAATTTCTGAAAACCAAAATTGGCTGTTTAAAAACACATATGAACAATGAGCCCAATCTTTACATTGAATGCAATTGTGCTAAAACTTTTTTTTTTTTTTTAACAACAGACATGGCATGTTCAAAGGAACCCTTGGTTAGTGGTAGGATTATATTTATAGTAAATAGAGAACTCTAGAATGTGTACAGGAAACACAGTATGTAGGAAAATGGAGGCTTCAAGAAAAGCCACATCAAATCTGGAAAGAAGGAAGGGACGTGTGGCCCTCTAGAATTTGACACCTGTGATTAGTTTTCCATGGGTGGTGAGTAGGTGGCAAACAAGCAAAGATGTGCAAAGGATGCACCTAATAATGTGGTAAGAGTCGGCCTGGTTCTGCAAACCTGCCTTGTTTGAGATGGAAGTGCCCAAGCTCTGGGTCCCAGCATCCCACAAGATAAAATATAAAATTGCATAGATTTTATTGATTATTATCACAAGATTGATAATTCAGCAGGGTTAGGGGCAGCCAGAAGCAAAACAGTGCAGGACGCCCTCTCTTATGGTTCTAGGCTTTTTCTTACTGTCCCAGATTACATACAATCACTACATATGGGACCTGCTCAGCCCTTCAGAGCCCTTCTTAAAGGGACAAAAGCAGTCATTGCTCAGATCTCCTTCTGGCAACTCCCAAGTTACCTAGGCAACTGGGTAACTTTTATTTTCATATTTAAAAAAATATATAACAAAATAATAGGTAATTATGATGCAACTACCCATTTCCTGGAAGAGCTAATAAATCCCCAAGGGAATCTTTCTACTCTCTAGGCCACTTGTGTGTGTTAATAACTTGATGTCACTATAACAGAATCCCTGAGATAATCAACTTATAAGAGAAAGTTTTATTTTGGCTTAGTTTGGGAGGTTCCAGTCCATGATTGAGTAGCTCCTTTTGCCCTGGGCCTGTGGCAGGGCAGCACATCATGGTGAGAACTCATGGCAGAGCAAAACCACTCACTTCATAGGAAACCAGGGAGCAAAAGAAAAAGTGGAAAGGACTGGGCTCTCACATCCTCTTGGAGGGCACACTTCCAATGACCTAGGGACCTCCCTATATCCTAAAGGCTCTATTGCTTCCAAATAGCACCCCTTTGGGACTGAGCCTTTAATATGCTGACTGTTGGAGGCAAACTTACCAAACTGTAGCCATGTAGGATGCAGTTAAACCTGTAAGTCACCTCCCACTCTTCAGCTATGGTTATGTTTGGCTAATTCCATAAAAGCCGTGGAGTTCTCCTTGGTACCTTGCTTACTCTGTGGGACCCAGGACACATCTTCATCAACCTCCAGCCCCTGAGAAGGTGACTATAGCTTGAAAAGTAGTGACGGTGTTGGAAAAATAATACCATCTGTAAGAATGCAGACTCAGGCCTGTGGTGAGCTGGTGACTTGCAAACTTACCCTTATTCACTACTTTAGTACCTGGATGAGAAAAGCATTTGGTATAGTACTGACAAAATGGAATAAAGTGAAGAATACTCAAGAAGATCATGACAAGATGGTAAGCCTAGTTGGCTAGTCTAGCCTATTCAGTGTCTCTTCCTGGTGGATGTTCAAATTGCCCGGGAAAAATGGTAAGGGTTTGAAGGCAAAAGAAAGAGTATTCCAATATCTTATTGAATACTGGAACTGGTGACATGAGACTCAAAGGAGGCAGGATTTATGACTGAGGTAGGAGGCCGATTTTGCCTAGAAATTGCAGCTTAGGAATTAGAAGAAGGGGCAGCCTGCTCAAGCCCCCTAACTGAAGGCTTATATAGGGGAATGGGGTCTGAGTTTCATGTGAAATCAAGAGGCCTGTTGGAAATGAATGCCTGTCTATAGTTTGTTTCTGTCCTCTAACTTTATTATTATCTAAAAATGCTTTGACTATCCTAAGTCCTTGCATTTCCATATAAATTTTAGAATCAGCTTGTCAATTTCTACAGAAATCCTGCTGAGATTTTTTATTTGAAATCCATACATCACTTTGAAGAGAATTGACATATTCATGGATGATGTAGCTCTCCATTTATTTAGTCTTATTTTTTTTAACATCCGTGTTGTAAAGTTTTCAGTATATAGATTTTAGTCTATTCTATAATATTTATGCTTAAAGTATTTCACATTTATTGATGCAATTTTAATGGTATTTTAAAATCATCTTTTATTAACTGCTAGCATATAAAAATTTGATGTTTCTTTCTGGCTTGTATCCTGCAAGTCTTGCTAAACTCACTTATTAGTTCTAGTAGCTTTTTTTTGTATGTTCTTTTGAATTTTCTATGCAGAGAATCATGTGATATGCACTGAGGCAATATTACATCTTCTTTTCTGTATTAAGGTTCTCCAAAGAGACAGAACCAATAGAATATAGGTAGTTATATGTAATTCAGAGGGATTTATTAGGGGAATTGACTTACATGATTAAGGAGACTAAAAAATCCCACAAGAGGCCATCTGTAAGCTGAGATGCTGGGATGCTGGTAGTGTGGTTCAATGCAAGTCCAAAGCTGAAGGCCTCAGAACCCACATAATTTTCCCCCCAGTATAGAATTCTTGAGGAATATTTCCACCCCACCAAGTTTTGTAGATGAAATGCTATTCTCTTTTGCAATGGGTATTTATTTAGGGAAAATTTTTAAGTTGGTTTAATTCTTTTTTCCTTTTATGTATGTTGTAGTCATTAATGCCATTTGAAACTATTTCTGGCTCTTTAGCTTATCCTTGCATGGTACGATTATTCTATCTAGTCCTCTTCTGATTGCTGAAGGCCATGAGAATAACACTTATATATATCATTTCCAAACTAGAGATTTTAATTGTGGCATGAGATTCTCCAGAGCTCTTTTTCCTCCAACTACTATCCTATCAGAGATACCATAAGGAGTAAAGCCTCCTGCAACTTACTCACACTGGTTGTGTAGCATGAATGAGAAATAAACCTTTATTGTTTTAACCCACTGAATTTGGAGGAATGTTTGTTACTGCAATATAACCTAGCCCATCCTGTCTGATACAGGGCAACATTTTTCTTTTGGTACAGATTTCAGTAGTATTTTTTAATTATCAAGTTTATTAGATTCATTATGATATGTCTTTTTTGGTATGTCTTGATACTTATCAATCTCTACCAATTTTCCCATGATACCCAGTGTCTTCTTACAACCTATGAATTTGCATCTTACTTTATTTGAGAAAAAATTTCTATAACTTTATATCTGAATCTTTTTGTCCTGTTTCAGGACAAAAGTGCATTTCTTGGACCACTTTTATCTGTCTTTCATAACTATCATTTTTTTCTCTAGTTTTTAAAAAAATCTTCCTTTTCTACCTCATTTGGCTGTATTTCTAAAACCTCTCTCCCTTGCTATATTTTCTGCAGTGATCGTTGCCTTTTTGCTCTGCTGTCACTGTGATATTGAGTTTTGGCAGCTCCCTTCTCAACTTTCTGTATCTTCTTCATTTGTTCAGTGAGCCCTTGTACCTCTGCTTTGAGCCCTTAGATTATTGCAGCTTTCTTCTCTGGCCACAGTGTGCACCCATGGATGTCTCTAGCTACTTAATTACACTGGAGCTTTCTATGTGTCTCATGTCTTTCTTAGATCTCTTCTGTGAGGTATATGGACACATCAAAGCACTAAAGCACAGGTGTGATCCTTAATTGCTAACTGAAGCTTTATACTCCATTTAAATAGGCTTTAGATCAAATAGGATTTCGTTCTTCCTTCTCATAATCATAGAAGCCCTAAGGGTCAGATAGATCTAAATGCCATCTTAACTAGTTTCCTTGTAATTGGTGTTGTGGTCACCCTTTTTTTTTTTTGGATACCAGAGATTGAACTCAGTGACACTCAACCAATGAGCCACATCCTCAGCCCTATTTTGCATTTTATTTAGAGACAGGGTCTTACTGAGTTGCTTAGTGCCTTGTGATGGTGGTCACTTTGAATTTAACATTATTCTTGAAAAGCGATTCGAACCATGTTGTGATTGATGACATTCCCTGCAGTAAAGAGGTCTTCTGCATGGACCCAGTGTTGCTTCACTGGCATTAAAACTCTTAGGTACCAGAACAAGCATAGGTAGTAGGAAATGGAGTCACTCTGGGATGGGGGTATATAATTCTATATACAGAGTTCCATGGGAGCCCCTGCTTATATAACATTTGCAAAATGTTCTTGACACTTAGCAAAAGAAAAGGCTACAGGAAATGTTCTCTTCATTATTGTCCCTTGCTCTCTCTTTTTTGGTCAGCAATTAGAGCAGGTTCATTGATCTTTTCCATAGTCTCATTTGAGCTCTATTTATCTGGTTAGTAACACTCTATGTCTAAATTTCCATATTAAATTATAGATTATCCATCCTTGGCATCTGAAGGATTCATTTTATGCTGGGAAAATCCCTTATAATTGGCTTGGGAGTCAAAGCACTTTGATTTCAGTAGTGTTTGAATTAACTGGTGCTGACTTAATGAGATTTGTCTAACTACCCACTGTTAGGCCAAACCCCCTTCCTACTTCCCTCCCTACCTTCTGAAACCTGAAATGTTGTACAGCCACAATCCATAAAGGCTGGGGTTGGGGGGAAGCAGAAATCAAAGTGATGAAGAATATATTGGGAATTCAGAATATGATGCAGATGTTGTTTCATTCATCCTTCAGATTGTTTTTTAATTTGTTTTGGTAGCTTGGAGGCCCTAACATTCCTATGTCTCTTTTCTGTGCTTTCTACTCAACACTCCTCCTGGACTCTCTGAATCTTTAGCAGAGAACTGCTGGGGACACACAAACCCCTCTGGAGGGTAGTGATGGTCTCTTACCATATTAACAATATCTCAGGCATGATGAGGTTTTCTGCTCCACCTTCACCCTCACTCAGAAAAGGGCATGAGGGCACATGGGACTCCACCATGCCAGCCATGCAGGGATTCTCACATTGGTAGAGCTGAGGGGATGGGACGCTTGTTCTGTTTTCCAGGTACCCCTTGTATGGAGGGAGGTCAGGCAGCTCCTCTTGGGACCTAGGGCAAGTCTGGGTGTCTCCTTTGGGGAGCCCTCCAAGACCCATGGCTCTGCTCCCTTAGGAAAGGTCCTGGGTGTGGGCATCTTATCATGAATAATCAGAAAATAGCTTCTAAAACTTAGGATTCCAGCATCTGCTTTCCCAAAGCCCTTGACAATGGTGGGGAACTGCTACTGAAGGAGAAAGTACCCAGAGCCCCTTTCCAGAAGGAGTCTAGGCTTTTGTAAGATAAGGTGACAAAAAACATTATAAGATTTTTTTTTAATTGGTATTTTAATGGTCATTTTGCCAAGTCAAACTTAACACAATGCAGACAAATTTTCTGATCTGTATGAACAGATTTTTTAAAAGTCACAAAAATCAGAATTAGCTGGTGGAACATGCCTCTCGTATGCCAATATTGTGCCTGTCCCAACTTTAATTCTTTGCTATATTCAAGAAGGTCATTATGGTTTTATTATAGTGATACAAGTCTAATTCACAACAAAGGGAAATATCTGTTTCTTCTTTTTTCATGTACCTGATTTAATTTATTGAGCCACACTAAACCAAATTACCCAAAGAAACCTTATCAATGAACTAGGAGATAAAAGTTTTCCAAGAAATCAATCAGTTATTAAGTTCATGTACTTTCTTATCTTAAAAATGTTTTATCTTAGTCCCTAATTAAGTTAAAAAAGAGGCAAAACAATTCCCTAAAAAAAACCTACTAGAGACCTGAAAAATAAACTCATCATTTAATCTTGAGTAAGTTCTTAACCATGCTAACGAAATAAAAATGATTTTGCTAATAAATGAATGGTCCACATTTTGTGATAAAACTTGCAGCATTTATTGGTAGTATGAACCGGCAAATGCACACACACACCACACAAGGTACACATGTGCACATGTATACTCGTACATGTCACACAATGCAAACACACCCATGCACATACATTCACACACATGCATGTATAAGTGCACACACATAACACTCCTAGAAATGAACTTTCCATATTCATAAATGGGCAGCTACATAAGACAGATTTGCTGCATCTTTACACAGTTTAAAAAATTCACCCCTTGGGGGTGAATGGGTCCTTCTGGCCAGGTGGGATGTGGTCAGAGATGAGAAAGTGTCAAATTCCTGCTGACTTACACTAGCTACCACAGGCCCCATGTAAGGGAGCATCCAAAAATATTTGGCTCTCCTGACCATTGAGCATTACCCAGCCTGGAAGGCAGCCTCCTTGGTATAAGAGAGGGTGCCTACCATGTCTCTGAATGGCGTCTCTGTCCCTGGTTTCTTCCTCCCACCCTCTGATTCTACTGGCATTCACTTTCCCCTGTGTGGTGGAGATACTGAGTTTGGTGTGACATCCACACCCACAAACCCATGTGGCATCTGTATAGTCACCCAACTTCTAAAACAGTCATAAGAGAAGACAGTTCACCAAGGAGGTCTGTGACTTGTCTGTGCCTGCTGAGTGAAAACTAGGTTCAAGATCTTCAAATGCTGAGATAAAATATTTTTAGTGACGTACACAGCAATCATATCCTCTTCAACTCCAAGAAAGAGTAGTGAGTAGAGCCTTAAAGGCTGACCAGGTGTGGACAGCCTGACTGGACTGTCTTGTGATGTTTCCAGCCCCCTGTAGGGCTTGTGGGTGAGCTTCAGGTGCAAGCACACCTCCTCACACAGTTGGTGAAGCACTGGACCAGTGCAGGAGGGGCCTGCTTACTGCTCAGGATCAGCGTGTTTTCTGTGGTTACGCGCCCTCACCGGCACCACTTTTTTCCCTGTGGGGAGGGAGGGATATCTCTAAGTCTCCTTCTCTTTCCATGGAAAATATAACACTCCAGAGAGATGGTCCACAAAGGGTCCTGGCATCTTATGCTCTTAACCCTGACTCTGAAACCTGGCTCCTCCATCCCAACACAATGGACTCCACCAAGGTCACCACCTGATCAGATCATTTCCCTGAACTATGCTACCTCCAGGATCTCTCCAGAACACTCTGACGGTCAAGCCTTGGACTCCTCTCCTTTTTGCATTTCTAGGTTCTAAGAAATGCAAGAAGGATAAGAAAAACTAAAGCATTTTCCTACTGTAACAGATCACTCAACATAAGACTTCTGACACCAGATGTGTGGTGGTTGTTTCCCCACACACCAGGAAATTCTCCAGGGAAGATCAGTTGGGTATCATCTAATTCACTACCTGGTGATGGTATCAGATCCACAGGTTTAGGACTCAATCTCCAACTGCCCCACTTCAGATGTCAGTTGTACTCCAAGTTCCCCTAACTCCTATACTTATCTTCAGTCACATGAGAGTGATCACAAATTATAATTATGTATTTACATGGCTTTTTTTGGGGGGGGGAAGGTACCACAGATTGATCTCAGGGACACTCAACCACTGAGCCACATTCCCAGCCTGTTTTGTATTTTATTTAGAGATGGGGTCTTGCTGAATTGCTTAGTGCCTCGCTTTTGCCGAGGCTGGCTTTGAACTCACAATCCTGCCACTGGGATTACAGGTGTGCACATCTGCTCCCAGCTGCATGACTTTTTATTGACATCTGTGCCTTCATAAACTATAAGATCAGTGAAGGCAGAAAAGAATCTTTTTTTTTTTTTTTTTGGCTAACATAGCTTACAGCATGGGGGATGACAGCAGTGACTCTGTTTTAGAAATCAGTAAGAATTTTTTTTTTTGAGCAAGAGTTTTTAATTCATTCATTCAGTAAAAATTTTTGAGCACCTCTTCTGTGCCTAGGTTGGGTGATAGGAAATGAAAATATTGAATTATAAATATTTTCATTGCTGCCCTCTCTTCTTTGTGTGAGTTGTTACTTTGTTGAGTGGGGAGAAGAGTAAAATTTGAGGTTTGCATAGGTGGTGTGTGCATTAGCTATAAGAAATATAGGAAGTGGGAAGATGTGGAGAAATACTTGGGTTTCTATTGCTGAATGATGTAAGACACATGCAGCTCTAGAAACAGTGATAATGCTAATAGGGATATTTTTCCACAAACACACATACCCCACCTATAATCCTACAAAAGACCTATTAAATTGGTACTCAGGATTACATTGGACATTAGTGAAGGGTATAACAACCAGTCCTTTCTAGAATATTCTAGAAATTCCTGATAGACATATTGTTTATAAGAGCCAAAGAAAGAAAAATGAACCCAAGTTACAACTCAGCTCTTGGAACCTTTCTAGGAAGTCACTGGAAGATGTATTGTGTGTCAAGAGTGTGCCCTAATTTTGAAGAGCAAAGACTGAGAGGTGTTTGGCCAGATACAAAACACTTATATGGTGCCAAGGGGTAATTTATCGAAAAGATGGATGCTAAAGACCCTCATAATCTCCATAAGAAGCACTCATTATTTGAAATGACAGAAAATAGTTTTAAGATCTAATGTGAGGGCTGGGGATGTGGCTCAAGCGGTAGCGTGCTCGCCTGGCATGTGTGCGGCCCGGGTTCGATCCTCAGCACCACATACAAACAAAGATGTTGTGTCCGCCAATAACTAAAAAATAAATATTAAAATTCTCTCTCTCTCTCTCCCCCTCTCTCACTCTCTCTTTAAAAAAAAAAAAAAAAAAGATCTAATGTGATATGTTCTGCAAACACAGTTTCAGTATACAGTATCCCCTTCAGACCCCAACTCCAACCCCTGCACACCTACCTAGATTTCTGCCCTGAAGTCTTCCCAAGTAGAAATTCTGGAGCCACTTATAGCAGGATTCAGGGCAGCTTCCTGGGACTCTCTAGGACTCAGACAGCTGGGCCACACAGGTGGAATACCCTCTGTGGCCCAACATACAGACCCACAGTCTTTGGCACATTCAGATTACCAACTGCAAAGAGCCTCTTCCTTCAGGCTGCAGGATCTCTGCAATGTTAGCACAGTCTCAGTTTCAGGGACATGGGAGAGAGCTTCATCTATCCAGGTTTAGCAACACAGTGGTGGGCCCAGGACTGTCCCAGCATAAATATTAACAGACTCTCATTTCTCTCTCACACAGGTCCCAATTGATCTAGTGTCCAAAAAGGAAGTTAAGGGTCTCCCAGAGGGGTTCCATTGCCTCACATGGGAAGCAAATACAAGGCTAGAGAAAAATGCTCATGATTGACGCAAACTGGAGAAGATAGCATAGAGCCCACACCTGGAGATTAGAGGTTATTTTTAAAGCACGTAGTTATTTTCAGGGTTCTAAATTGGTATCAGAATGAGAGAAAGGAAAAGGAGAGGCAAATATGCAGTATGAGAAAATGTTCAAGAATGTATAAAATTGGAATAAAATAAAATCAGAAAGAATATGTATAAAATTGGTGGAAGGGAAAAATGAAAACAGAAAATAACTACTGTGTCAAAATGCATCTGTGTGTGCTCAAAATATGTGCAATTTATTGTATGCCAATTATACCTCAATAAAGCTGTTAAAAGTTTTTGTGACAGATGAGTGGGTGAAGAAGGAAAGTATAAAATCAAAGACAGGAAAGACAGAGATGGAATAATGCATGAGTTCAGAGATTCGTTTAGGGTATTTGATGTGATTCAGAAATCAATAGGCAACTGGTTACAGGAACTTGAAGAAGGAATAATATAATAATGGAAGAGCTGAATAAAATTATTTTGAGTGGCTTGATATACCAGGGCCACAGGGGAGATGGCCCAAATGAGAGGCGTCTCATGCAGAGCATTTGGCACAGGGACAGAATATAATGTGGAAGAAACTTCTTAGGGGAGGCAAAATATCTCACTGTGATTTTGCGTAGCCCTCTGCTTGGCTTCTCTGTGAGCTGCCGTCCTCTGTGAACAGCCTTTTAAAATGCATCATGCTGTTTTCTCCAGCCTCAGAGAGATCAGTGAGGTGGACTTGGTTACTTGAAGTCTAGGGATAAGAAAATGGAGGCCTCAGAATGTGCAGGGACTGAACTGCAGTCTCAAAACTAGTAGTTGACCTGGACTTCTGTCTTTAATGCCAGGTTTGGGGCCTCCTTCACCACCAAAGTGATCCACTTGGTAGGAGACTGAGGAACCTGAAGAACAGTAGCCAAACAGTGGACAGTAAAGGAGTCATTTCTTACCAGCTCCTTGTCCCGTGCACCTCTTGACACATCTGAGAGTGACCACTGCCCTCTTATGAAGTTATTAGCAAGTTCAACATACAAAAAAGTATGAGAATAGGGGCTGGGGTTGTGGCTCAGTGGCAGAGCACTTGCCTAGCATATGTGGGGCCCTGGGTTTGATTCTCAGTTATCGCCTATAAACAAATAAAATAAAGGTCCATTGACAATTTTAAAATATTTTTTAAGTATGATAATATTTTAAGTAATTATAAGTAATTAAATTATTTTTTAAAGTATGATAATATTTTAAAGTAAGATAATATTCCTCTCAGATTTATCCAGTCCTACTATCTGTGTTAGTCAGTTTTCTGTTGCTGTACCAAAATTCCTGAGAATGGGTAATTTATAAAGAATAGAAGTGTATTTACCTTTTCCCTGCACAACAGCACATTTTTTCACTAAAGTTTTACATGAAAGTTGATACAAAATATCCCATAAGAAAATGTCTATTTTCACCTGCATCACTTTTCTGATATTTACTCATATAGATGTGAGTCACTTTGATTCTGTCTTTGTAACTTCTGTGTAGTTTTACAGTATAGGAATGTTCCACAACTTGTCTATCTATCTAATGCTAGTGGATAGATAGTTTCCGACTTTTCACTAGTGTTAACAACACTGGACTGAATAGTTACATGCACTCAGTGGCATGTGCACATGTACTCAATTTCATCTGGTGTGTGTACTTATCAGGTTGTAAGATGAGCTTCTGCAAGACTTTTCCTATCACCCAGCACTGCAACTTGCTGACTTACCTTCTCACCAGCCACTGGAAGGAGGTGCATGTGCTTCTTGAAGTCAGATTTTTCACATAATCAATGGCTGCTTGTGCTTCTCATCTGTGAATTGCCTCTTTTCCTTTAGGGTTATTTGTTCTTCCTTCCTTCCTTCCTTCCTTCCTTCCTTCCTTCCTTCCTTCCTTCCTTCCTTCCTTCTCTCTCTCTCTCTCTCTCTCTCTCTCAGAACTGGGGATTGAATGCAGGGCCTTTGTACATACTAGGCAGGTGCTCTACCACTGAGCTGCATTCCAGACCTTTTAAATTAATTAGTTCAATTTTATTTTAGGACAGGGTTTCACTTAGTTGCTGAGGCTGACCTCAAACTTTTGTCCTCCTGCCTCAGCCTCCTGAGTGGCTGGGATTATAGATGTGTGTCACCACACTTTTTTTTTTTTTTAATCTACATGATTGTCTTTTGTCAAAAATTTTCTCATCACTCAATGTTATTTTGGATGTCATTTGTCACTGAGAAATTTTCAGTTTTAATAAAGGCAAATTCATTTCATTTATGATGTTTTAATATTTTTCATCCTAAGGCCATAAAAATATCCTCTGGATTTTTTTCTATAAGTTTTAAAACATTGCTTTTTCATTTTTGGCTCAATAGTATCCCTGGGGTTTAATTCTGTGTATGGTAGACATGAGGATCTAATTTTAGTTCATCATTTGCATATAAATAATCATTAATAATTGCAGCACCAATCTGCATTTCTATATTTGAAGATGTCGATTTCTGAATCTCTCTTTTTATTCACTGGTCTATGGCTTGGCTTTCTATCTTCACCATGTCCTATTAAGGACGGTTTCTTGCTGTGATCAGTGTTGCGTGCCTGTAATCCCAGTGACAAGGAGGCTGAAGCAGGAGGATTGCAATTCAAGGCCAACCTCATCAATTTAGCAAGGCCTTAAGCAACTTAGTGAGACCCTGTCTCAAAATAAAAAATAAATAAATAAAAATGGATGGGGATGTGGTTCAGAGGTTAAATGCCCTGGGTTCAATCCCTGGTACCAAAAAAAGATAAACAAACAAATAATATGGTTTCTTTATTAGTGCTGTATTTGATAAGATAAGCCTTCATTTTGTTCTTCAGACTTGTCTTGACTATTCTTTTTCCTTTTTGCCCTATCTTCTCTTTTCCTTTCCTCTTCTATTTCTCTCTCTCTCTTTCTCTCTCTCTCTCTCTCTCTCTCTCTCTCTCTCTCTCTCACACACACACACACACACACACACACTGTTTATAACTGCAATGTACTTTTTGCAATGATAAAATTTAGGAGAGTGATAATTTTCCATGTATCTTTCCATTCATTTAGTCTTCTATTATGTTTTCCAATAAAAACATTATGAGTTTTGGTATACAGTTCTATCTTTTGTTGAGTCATTCATAGATACCATACAGTTCTGTGGCTATTGGAAATGTGCGTTTTTTAAAAATTACACTTCCTTATTATATTTTTTATGATAGAAACCCATTTACTTTTGATCATTGGCCTAGTATCCATTTACTTCTAACCCTATTTGCTCCCACAGTTTGCCTGAAAAGGGTTGGGATTTTGTATTTAAAGGATTACACGAGAAATAATGAGAGTCTTGCTTCCCCCTTTCCAATCTTTACCTTGATGATTAATCCCTCACCATTTTCCCTTCCTTTCTGCACTAGGTAGGACAATGCTGGGCGCAAGTTGAGCCATCAGCATCCTTGTCTCGGTCCTGATTTTGCAGAACATGGTTTAATAATTAAGAATAATGTTTGTTGAAAATTTCTGGTCCTATGTATTATTTGCCAGGTGAAGGAAATCCCAGTCTTTTAAGATTTTATATCCAGTCTTCTAAGAGTTTACCAGGAAAGAGTTCTCAATTTCAGCCAGTGCTGCATCTGTTGAGGCAAGCATAGGTGCACATATGTGTGTAAGAATGTACACATTCACACACATGTGTATAACTAATTCTATTAATATATGTGAATTCCACGGATGGATTTCTAATGCAGAACTTTTCTTGCCTTTATGGGATAAGAAAAAATCTGCTTTGCTGATATTTTATGAAGGATTTCTATCACTATTTGTAAGTTGTATTAATCAAAATTTTGCTTTTTCTTCTGGGGCTTGTCTAGTTTGCCATCTTTTTAGTTTACACTAGACTTAAAGGATGAGCTTGGGAGCACTGCCCTCTTTCTCCCTCCATAAGCAGAATCTGCATAACATTCTATTCATTTGTTGAATTGAGTGCTTGGTAAAACCTGTGAACCTTCTGGATGTGGTCACTTCTTGTAGTCAGTGGATAGTTAAGTGTGGATTTGATGGATTATAGGGGTTTCCTTTTTCTTCTTGAGACCATTTTGCTACCTTTTATTTTTCTAGAAAGATTGTTCATTCAAATCCATTTGTATGAAAAAAATCCATATAGGATACCTATAGTTATGTCTCTTTAATTTCTAATGATTTCAATTTATTCCTTTTCTTTCTTTTGGCAATCATCCTTGCCAGAACTTGTCTTTCATCAGGATCTTTTTGTCCTGAAGAACAAACTTTAGATTCTGTCTGTTGTTACTTTGTTTGCCATTTCATTCATTTCTGCTTTCATTTCCATTTATTCCTTCCTTCCAAATTCCTTTTTCTTTTTTTTCACTTTTTGCGTTATATGCTCTGCTACTAAATTCAGTCATTCTTCTTTTCTCATGTATACATGTAGGACTTTACATTTCTCTTCAACTGCATATTCCAGCTTTTGATGTCTAATAATTTTTATATTCAGTTCCAAGGATACTCTGATTTCCATTGTGATTTATTTTCCAATCCTTGAGTTATGTAGCATCTTTTAAAATTTTCAAGAATATAGAAGGTTTTCTTGGCTATCTTTTTGTTATTTGTAGCCAAATTAATTGCTCTCTAGTCAGGTAACCTATTTATAAGATACCTGAGGTCAGGTCTTTGGTTTTGGTTGAGATTGACTTTTTAGTCTGTGGTGAGTTTTTGGAAGTCCCACATCTTGGTGGTATCCACCTAAGATAACAACCAGAGAGTCTCCAAAATATAATAATACTTATTTGGGAACAGCAGAACACTGCAGTGGGAATGTATCTACCACAGTAAATTACATATATTTAAGCAGATTGCAAGAGGAAGTTTTTAATGATCAAATGAGGAGGATTACATAGACATTTTGACACAATAATCCCTGGTTACAGAGATCGATAGCAAGGTGGCATCAGTGGTACTTCTTGGTCAGATGTCCTTGTAGAAGCATTGTTTGTGGAAGGTTGTGACTCTGGCAGTCGTTTGCGAAGGGTTCTTGCCATAAAGCATGCATGCATTGGATGCCCCCTGTCCCCTTCACAGCCTCCAAGCCTTATTTATTATTCCTTTGTTGTCCGGGTTTGACAAGAACGACTCCATTTTGCTTCTGGCAACTTCCACATTGGCATAGGTATACCCATATGTGCTGTGTGTTCCTCAGCTCTGTCATGTGGTTTGACTCTTCTGGGTCCTCAGTAACTCGTTGTTTGTTGGGTGCATTGAGACTAGTGAGTGAACCCTTTCACCACGAGGCTGGATTTCTACATTTATCCACCTGCTGTCGACCGAATTCTCTGATCACTCTCTTCTTGATCATTTCTATATAGGCAGCTTCTCCCTCTTGATTCTGGATCTTAATCCAAACTCTCTGCTCTCCTTACTGAGCACACCCTCCCTTGGGCAAATTCTCTCCACTTCCACTGTATCCGTCCTTATCTCTCCACAATTATGACTCCAGGCCAGATTCACTCTCTTGCCTGCTGGACACTTCCATGCAAGGGGCCCTCAGTCACGTCAGATTTAAATGAAAACCCAAGCTCATCCTCACTGCCTGCCTCCTCCATATCCTGGCTATCCTCCACTTGCATCAGTCTTCCAACTGAGAATGACTTGGATTCTTCCCATGAATGAGGCCCCCTCCCCTCCCAAGCAGTTGAGCTGTTACAGCTTCCATTTGTGTGGACTGCCAGGTTCAGAAGAATAGAACCTGCTGCAGTCACTCCCTGCTGTCTTCCCTAGCAGCTCTACCTGGGACCCATCCCCCAGAAACTGTCCCCCAACCTGGTGGATGACATCATCAGCACCCCTCATCTTACAGGGCAGAGAGCTGGGGGTTCCCCGACTCATCCTTCTGTGCATGTCAGTCACCCTTATCTCTTGACCACCTCCTAAGAGATTGGGTCTCCAGCTGGGAACACTGAAGGGTGCCTCCAGTTGCAGCTACTCAGAAGGCTCAGGCAAGAGGATTACTTTATTCTGGGGGTTTGAGGTGGCCTTGGGAAACATCGCAAGGTCCCTGTTTGAAGGAAGAAGAAAGAAGAAGAGAAGAAAGAGCCAGGGCTCTGTGGAAACCAAGGAGTTGGTGTCAGGGGGAAGAAGGAGTGATGACCAGATTTGTAATAAAGGGTCATCCTACAGCAGTGGGGACAGGACTGAGAGAGAGGCCCAGACAGGAGGCACAGAAACAAGAAGGGCAGAGCCTGCATAGGCCATAGCAGAGGAGGAAGGGAGGGTTTTGATTTGGCAAATGTAGTAGTTCATCTCCCCAGCCATGGCTTTGTTTTTCAAGGTTGGAACATCACAGTGCTGTGTTCAGTGACCCTGTATTTTACTTACCAGTGTCCCCCAAAAGCAAGAGTACTGATGCTGGCAACTTAGATGTGTCAAACAGAAGCAGAATCACAGTATTTAAGGGCTTGGTACTTCCCTTTCCAGACAAGGGAAGGGGTCCAGGTGCCAGACCCTCCCTGGTCCCGTGTCCTTTCAGTTCTCTGTGTTTTGCTTTGTCTGGTGAGATGGGGAGAATGCCCCCCACAGCCTGGAGAGGCCTCCCTATGCTTCTCCACCTTCTCTCACATGGCCTCTTCCCACTTCCAAGAACAAGCCTCCCCTCCTGAATAATGATTGTCTCCAGAGTAGCCTGCCCCCGATGGTCCCCAAACTGAATGTGTGAGAGGCCCACCTAGAGGTGCACACTGAAAACCCCAAACTGCATTAAAGCAGGATGGTTGGTGAAGGGGTGCAGGTGCAGGTGATACTGCCGGTTATCCGTGACTGCTTCCCCACATGTTGAAGTTTGAACATTAGAGAAGCACGCTGAGGCAAGCGTATGAAGCAGGGTTTATTTAAAAAGGGGTAACATAGACTTCTCCTGTGAGGGAGAAGGGGGTCATAGCTGGTATCATGGTGTCCCGAGAAGTGAGGTGTTCTGCCCTTTTAATATGTCCTAGGCTTCCTTTGTTCTCCTGCTTTCCCCCCCTTATCTTTCTCCTTCCTGTGGACTAGGCCCAGGACTGCTTGGTGGGATGGCCAAAAGGTGGGAGACAGGTGGGCTGAAGGGGGGAGGGCAGGATGGTGCCGCCAAGGACACATTAACAACCTTATAGGTCCCTGTAGGGAGGGGAAATTCCTGGGACAGGTTACCTTGGCAACAGGTTGAAGCAGGGGTAGGTTGAGAAAGAGAGAGAGAGAGAATTTTTTTAATATTTATTTTTCTTAGTTTTTGATGGACACAACATCTTTGTTTTTAATGTGGTGCTGAGGATGGAACCCGCGCCGCACGCATGCCAGGCGAGCGCAGACCCCTTGAGCCACATCCCCAGCCCCCAGGGGGAGGTTCTTGATAAGATCCCTCAGGGGACAGTCTCCAACTTCACAGACTCCTTCAAAATTGGCCTTCGAGAACTGACCTGACTTGATTTACCTATCTACACTGACTGTCTGTCTAATTCTGGCTTCAAAGGGTTCCTTCCCCCAGAGTCAAGCCAAACCAACAGCTCCTCTCGGTTTTCTTCCTGTTTACTATAGCCCTTGAGGGCATTTAGTGAGAACTTCATAGTCTGGAAGCATGAGGAAAAGAAACATGCCTATATCTTTAAGGACGTATTATAATACCAGTTAAATTCAGATTGGAATGTTACTTCTGGTTGTAGACATTATCTAAGTACTCAGGAGGCAAAAGGATAATAAGATAATTTAAATTACTTCTGTGTGTTCGTCAGTATTTCCCACAAGCATCTCTTCATTCTTTTTAACTTCATCCTTGATCTGCCTGGGCTTTAATCAAAATATTTTCACTTACACTTAACCTTATGGAGAGTAAGACAAGCAATCATGAAGCAGAACATTCAAGAGACAAAAATAGCAAAATAATGAAAGATAGACAAATATCAGAATAAATCTCTTGATCAGTTGACAAAAGGAGTAAAATACATCAGTTCAGACAGCATAAAGGCATTCTTGACATTTTTGGATACATATTGTCTTTGTCTGTTTTCTATTGCTGTAACAGAATACCTGAGACTGGGTAATGTATAAAGAATAGAAGTTTATTGGCTCACTGTTCTGAAGGCTGAGAAGTCCAAGAGCATCATGCCAATATCTTCTTGGCATCTTGTAAGACCTCATTGGGTCATGACATTGAAGAGGTTATCAACAGAGGGACAGAGACAAACTGGCTTTTAAAACAGACCCACTCTGGAGATAACACATTATTCCATTAATCCACTAATACATTATCCAGTCAACGAGGCTAATCACCACTTAAGGCTCCTACCTGGTCTCACCCTCAGTATTTCTCAATGGGGATTAAACTTCCACCTGAATTTTGGTGGGGACATTCAAAACAGAGCAGATGTCGGATAATTTTTTAAGTATTCATGGATGACACTTTAAAGAACTCTGCTGAATTCATCCTCAGCTGCCTATGTTTTTAATTAGATTGAGAGTACCTCAGATGATTACCTGTATGGAATAATTATAGCCAATGTTTAATGAACCTTTCTGTGTGCCAGGCATTGCTACAAGTGGACCTGTGAACTAATTTTACCCTCACACCTTACCCTGTGAGGCACAGGTCCCTTTATTCCCATTTTATGGTTAAGGGCACTGAGACAAGACAAATTAAATAGCTTCCCAAGGTCATGCTGATTGTAAAGGTGGAGCTGGGATTCCAGATCAGCCGGTAGATAAGGAGACAATGCTACTGCCCGAGATCAGGGCTCAGCTGCAGGATAGTAAGAACAGTCAGAACAAGCCAACACCCAGTAAGAATCTGATTGCCTTCTGAATTACCATAAATTAAGACATACTTACTCTCATTGTATGCTGTATCTTTAAAACAAATGTGAATATTGACAAACTATAAATTCACGAATTCCATATGTGATAATTCTCTGAACAGAATATTTTGTGTGCATGTTTCCTACACCGAGTAGATCAGGTAAAAGGTGTTGTTGTGAATTCTGCCTGTGAAATAAATACCTGGTGCAAGGAAGTTCTGGCTTTCGAAAACAAAGGCAAAGCTTTATGGCTCATGGTATGAGGTGTTTCTAGTTTTGACAGACTCCTGGGAAAAGGCAATTTGTTCCTTCCTTGTCTGCTGAGTAAAATGTCAGCAAAATCACCTTGCAGTTCCATTCTATTGCCATGCAAGGGATGAGCTGTCATTCTGATACATGGGAGGAAAAAAAATGATACAGCATCCTCCACGAAACAAACACAAGACACTCAGTGATGCTCTGACTTGGGATCTGTCCTACCAGGGAGGACATGTCCCCCAAATCAGCAGCAATGCCTGTAAGCAAGTCAGATCAGTAGATGTCTTTTATTTAGGAATTTGAAGTCTCGGAAGTCCTCATTTACAAATTTTCTTTAAAATTTACAAAATATTGTATTATTTTTTTTCTTTTAAAATAATGTTTACAATAAGGTCTGGTATTTTCTAAATCCTAAATGTTCCCCTGTCATTAGTAAAAGACGCAGATTTTTTTTTCTTTTTGGCTACAAGAGATTAATTTGAGCTGTAGAGCTTTACACTTATGAATAGTTATAATCAACTGCTTGTGTAATTGCTAATAAAAAAGACTCTAAGATATCTTAAAGCAATTAAAATTTAGTTACCATTCCAAAGTAACTTAAATATAGGCAATTATTTCAGCTGTTAAATACCTGAAAATGCTTCATAATGTTTACAGATTAATAACTTAATGATTTTGATTATGTTGGCCCTCTGGTTTCCAGGGATGAATTTATACATGAGTTTGAGTTGAGTGAAAACTATCCAAATGTGAGGACCTGTCTTAAGACAAGAGTAAAATGAATGGCTCCAACCTCTCGGGAGCTGGTCATTTCCTCCCCTCTGACCCAGAGCCTCCCAAAAATGAGCAGCTTGATACTATAAAAAGCTCTGCACACCCCTGATGGGAATTCCCCCAGGGAGGTGTTCCCCCAGGGAGGTGTTCCCCCAGGGAGGTGTTCCCCTGCTTCAGTTGAAGTGAGTCTCAGCTAGTAGTGACCTCATAGATGGGGAAACGCAAGTTCAGAGCAATGAGGACATGCTCAAAGCCACACAACCAGGAATAAAAGAGCAGGGCTGAGGCTTCCTATCTAGGGATCTTTTGTGGAAGTGTGAGCAGGAAGAGACTAAAAGAACATCAGGGGGGCATCTTTAGTGCCATCTTCTATCATATCACAGGGGAAGTAGACAGCATTTGCTCCCAATGATGAGCTCCCACATACACCCCACATACAGCACCCTCCTGGACACTCCTGCCTCAGTTGGCTGGCCCAGGAAGTGAACTCCTGCCCAAGCCAGCTCCTTCCCTGGGCAGCAGAGAGAGCAAGGCAAGCGTCCAGTGCTAATGCTGCACGTTTATCTGAAAGCTGGTCTGCAGAGACAGCAGGAGTGAAGCAGAAATGGGCTGCAGATGGCAAAGATTTTTATCAGCTGCTGCTGGCAATGCTTTACAGATGATAACTTGTGAGGGACTGGAGCCAACTTCTGCTAAAGCAGGTAAGGTAGCTGTTCTGGAAGTCTGCTTTGCTGACTGGCAGGACTGGACCAGGGCATTGAATCCCAGTCAGAGGGCAGATGCTTCGCTGGGTGACAAATGAGCTGGAGCCCAGGGCCAATTGACAGCATGGCAGTCTGCATGAAAGAAAATTAAGTCATTGTGGCCAAGACCTTCTAAAGTGAGGTAGGAAGATTGTGAGAGGATTGTATTCACACCTGCTAAGGGTTAAGCCACAGAAGGCTTCAAGAGACTTGGATAAACAACGAAGTCAGTGTCCTGCCAGCCTTCAACATCTCTCAGCTGGGAGCGCCCTAATTAACTAACCAATCACACAGGGCTTGCAATTTAGGATTTCTGTCTGGCCAACAAACTACCTCTGAAAACAACTCCTGGGCAAATCCCTTATATGAAATCTCCCCTGCATTTGTCTTATGGGACACTTATGGGCACCCCTGACTCAATATTCCTGAATTGCAATTCTTTGATCTCCAAATAAATGCCATTTCCTCCATGCCAGTCTTTTTCTTTTTTCCTTAGTTAATACTGGGTGTGATGGATAAGTTAAGGATGATACAAGGATTTTGGCTTCAACATATTGATGACACTGCCTAAGCAAGAAGAATGGACCTTATAGAAGAGCAAGGGACCCAGTGTTCCTATTATTCTCTCTGCTCTCCCTCCTCTCCCTCCCTGCACCACCCCGGCCTCCCTCACCCCGAGTACCTCAGCAGTGGGGCTCCTACTTGTTTTTTCTCTTCATCCATCTCCACTGCTGGTCTAGTCCAGGTGAAATGGCATTGCCTCCCCAGGAGTGTGGATCCTCCACTATTACTGTTTGTAAGAGGTAACTCTGCCGCCTGGCTCCTTGGTTTCCTCACCTGCTTGACCTCCGTGTTTTGAAATGGAATTCCTCCAGAGGACTGGGCAGCCATTCTCTGCCCTCTAGGCCCAGCCAAGTGCAGCCTTCACCACTCAGCCCTCCTGGCTCCACACCTTCCCTGTAGCTCTCCTCATTGGGTCTTACTCCCCTCTTCTGTCCCTGTGCCTGAGGGATCAACAACAGCTGGTACAGCCATTTCCAGCAAGGATGCATTGGACACTGGTGGATACCTTCTCTGTCCAGCCATCTGGGGCTCCCACTCTCTGAATTTCAAGGAGATAGAGGCCAAGTGGATACTGGATTAAAATGGCATTACCCAGATAAATTGCTCAATGAATCAAATTGCCCTTAACAGTCAAAGCTAAATCAATAAATAATAGTAGGTCAGTAATTGGCTGTTTTTTATCAAGTTCCTAAAGTCCAGACTGGTCCCTGACATGAAGACTGTGTGAATGTAGATGGCTAACCAATTGGTTCCTTTATTGCTGAGGTTTTCTTTCAAGCAGGCTTGAGTCTAACTGGGCTTCAATTCCTAAGCAAAAGAGGTACATTAAGCATTGTTTCATGAGTGAAAACACTCCACTCCTCTTTGTATCTTTGGGGGATTATTTGGCGGTGGAAGATGAAGCACAGTAATTGAAGTCAATCAAGGTTAAAAGAAATGTGCTCAGCAGCACTGCACAAGGGGCCATTTGCTCACCTTGGTCAATATTGTTTTTCAGACTTTAACTTTCAGGGCTGTAAACGACAGCAGTGCCTTCACACACAAAGGAAGATTCTGAATGGCCCTTCCATAAGTGACTACATAGTGCTACAGTTGCAAAGCCTTTGATCTTTCTCTTTTCTTATTTTTAAAAATTTTCCTTGTAAATCATGCCACGTGAAAACTCCGGGAAAACACTTCATGGAGCATTGTTATTTTAACTGGTGACTAATTAAGTTGGAGTACTTCAGGCATTTTATAAGTACCTAATCACCTTTGCATGAAAAGGGATTGCTAATGAAGATAATTTCCTTGTGTCAAAATTAAAAACTGGAGGGAGAAACAATACCTTTCTTCAAATACCTTCCTGGGATTTTCTTGTGGAAGGAGGAGGGAGACAGAAGCCTGCAGTGTAGATGGAAGGTGCCCACAGCTGGTGACTGTCACGCGTGTGGTATTCTGGAGTGCCCATGTGCGAACAGTCAGTAGCACTCTTAGGATATGAGTGAACCTGCACTAATGAGGGTGAACCCACACCCCAAGAAATACAGGATGTTGAAATGCTTGAGACATCAGGCCCTGCCATGAGAGGACCAGTGGCTTTTTGAATGGTTTTAGAGATAGGAGATGGAGAAGCCCACTGTTGTAGTCAGTTTGGGCTGCTACTGCAGAACATTTCAGACTGGGTGGGTTGATCAACATTTATTTCTCATTTTTCTGGGGCTGGACGTCTGAGAGAATGCCTGCATGGTTGGGTTATTGTCAGGGCCCTCTTCCTGGTTTGCAGGAGTCAATCTTCTCATTTCGTCCTCATGTGGCAGGGGGAGAGAGAGAGAGCGAGCAGAAGCAAGACCTCCCCTCTTTTGACAGAAGCACATATTTCCACATGAGAGTCCCACCCTCATGCCCTAACCGCTTCCCAAAAGCCTCATCTCCATATCCCATCACCTAGGGTGGGGGCAGGGTTGGCTCGGGCTTCAAAATATGAATTTGGGGGAAATATAAATTCAGACCCTGGTACCCACCAATACTACACCGCATTCAAATAAGTCAAATTTCTTTTGTTTGTATTTTTCAAATAACTATATTATTGATATGTAAGTCACAATTTATTAGTGATGTCCTTTTATATTTACTGTTTTGTACTGAAGTAAATATTTTGAAGATATAAATATGAACATGGCAAATTATATTATTTTCTGCTAACACATATTTCTAAAATTTAAGAATAAGGAGAAATTAATGATTCAAGACAGTTTCTCTGCAGAAGCCACCACGACACCCCCCACCCACCCTAACCCTATTGTGACCTAAGCCTTGCTGCTCCCCCTCAGGTCTTTCTGCACACATCTCAGCTCACAGGCCTCAGGTGATAGGTCACAGATGACATTCAAAGTTCAGAGCTCAGTGTCTACTTACAAGTCACTGCTCACAGGTCATAACACTACTCAAGTTCTCAGATACTAGTTCCCAGTCACAGGTCCCAATCATCGATCACAATTCACAGGTCACAGGTTACCTCTCATGGGTGACCTCAGGCTGGCTATAGTGCCCCCCTTGTGTGCAGGTTAGGACCTGCCCTGCCTTGGCTAGATCAGGTTTATTCCTCTGCTCTTGCGATGGGCTCCATGTAGATGGTATGGTTTCCCCAGTGTATCAGCTTCTCAGTGTCCCTCACCTTGTCAGAGGTTCATCCAAGCCTCCTCCCCTCCTGAGAGTAGCCCTGCTCCTAACCCCTATCCCATGCTATGTGGCTTTCAGAAGTCATCAGGTACCAAGTCCCACCCACCCACTGTCGTGGAAATGCACTGAAGGCTGTCAACATGCTCCCAGGACTCCCCGCCTTCAGACCTGGATGTTTTAAGTGCCTCACCTTCCCTTTTTGAAATCTCTATGCCAGAGCAGGACACCCATCTCATGGGTGCACAGCACCTTATTACAAACACATACACACACCCACCCACACACACCCACCCACACACAGGATCCAGGGACACTCAGGAACACAGTGATCCGCCTTGCTCCAGTGACAGCCCAGCCAGGTGACTCCTCTGGTCCTCTGCCTACAAACCTCCCACTGACACCCAACTGCTGCCTGGTTCTCAGGGGCACTCTGGGTCTCTGTTGGGCACAGAACCTGCTATCCCCAGCACGTTACCAGCAGCCCTGGCCTGGCACTTCTCTTCAGGGCCTGCTCAGGATGGGCATGCGATGAATAGCAAACGAGCCCAGGGTGCTGGCTGTGTGCCTGCCCAGGAAACTGCCTGCCACCAGGGGTCACCTTAGCGCTCTGGTATTGACATTATGTTGGGGCAGGCCAGACTTCCCCCACTGTGACACACGTTTTGACAGACTGGTTTTATCAACTCTGGCCAGGTATGACGGGCCCTGTCTGTGGAAGGCAGTCTTGCTCTTGGCCACCTTCCTCATCCAGCTTCATCCCCAGCAGAAGTCGCCTGGCCCAACTCCATCTGCCTCCTAGGTTTCCATTTCCCCCAAAAAACATTTGTTTTCAAGTTTGTGTTGGTGAATAAAACACCTAAAACTGATCATCACCATAAACTTCTCCTGCCTGACAGATTGGCTTTAAACTTTTGTCATCTGGAGTTTTTATTTTTTTTTTCAGTCGTCTAGTTTTATGTGACCTTGGTATTTATTCAGGAAAACTTGTAGCATTATGATTGATTGAATGTAGATTTCTGAATCTAGAGAGTTATGACAGGTTCCCATAATTATTCCAAGCAGAATTTTGTACAGTAAATTTTAAGGCTTTCCCTCAATGCTTTTTATTTTAAAAAGAACGTTGGTGCAGCTCAGTGGTAGAGCACTTGCCTAGCAGGCGTGAGGCCTGGGGTTCAATCCCCAGCATTTAAAAAAATAAATAAACAAAAAACACCTTACTGAATATTTTTAACTCTTTTTAGTTGTAAGTGAAGACAATCCCTTTATTTTATTTTTATATGGTGCTGGGGATTAAACTCAGTGTCTCACAAGTATGAGGCAAGTACTCTACCACTAAGCTACAACTGCAGCCCCTGAATATTTTTTATTATAAAAACTACACCTGATCTTTATATAAAAAGATAAAACAGTTGATTAGTAGATGAAAGCATGACACACAAGATAAATGGATAGAGTGAAAATTCTTCAATGGATACAAGTCTCTTCTAGACATTTTTCTACACAATAAGTATCTGTTATGGTTTCAATATGAGAGGCCTCCAAAGCTCATGTGTAAGTCAATACAAGGAAGTTTAGAGAGGAAATGATTGAGTTCTGAGAGCTGTATCCTAATCAGTGCATTAATCCACTTGAATGAATTAACTGGGTAGTAACTTTAGGTAGATAGAGTGGGGCTAGAAGGAGGTGGTGGCTGGGAGGCATGACTTTGGGATTTCTACTTTGTCCCTGGAGAGGCAAGCTTAGTCTCTCTCTGCTTCTGATTGTCATGTCCTGAACTGCTTTCCTCTGCCATGCCTTTCCACCATGATGTTCTGCCTCATCTTGGGCCCAGGCAATGGAGCTGGCTGCCTATGGACCGAGACCCAGAAACTATGAGTGCCAAATACACACACACACACACACACACACACACACACACACACACAAGCTTTTCCTCAGCTAAAATTGCTCTTGTCAGGTCTGTTGTTTGCAGCAATGAAAAAATTGACTAAACTTACATATGTAAAAGTTTTAACACAAATCCAGAGCTACACTAATACCATACAGCAGTCTCACTTACTCATGGGGGGTATGTTCCAAGACCCCATAGAAGCCTAAAACCACAGAGAGTACCAAAGCCTACATATATGTTTTTTTCTCTGTATATGCCTATCTATGATAAAGTTTATTTTATAAATTAGGCACAGTAAAAGATTAGCAATAACTAATAATAAAGTAGAACAATTATAACAATATAGTTTAATAAAGTTGTTTTGTAATTTTTGAATAGTTTTTATTTTTGGAATTTTCCATTTAAGACTTTTGGTACACAGGTAATTCAAACCACAGAAAGAAAAGCTGCATAAGGGGGAAGGACTATGCTAGTAACTTTGCTGTTTTCAATCATACATAGAGATAGAATGACAGCTGATCTAGTAGACAGCTGATCTGTTGCTTCCCCCATACCCCATTACTGTCCCTTGGGCCTTGCTTTGCTCCTCAGGGCTGATCCCTACATACAGTAGCACCTGGACCCCCTTCTCTCTGGCACCTGGCTGGGTGTGTCCCACGTGGTACTAGCAGGAGACTAGAAGAGTGGGCAGCCCCTTCTCTCAGGCTAAGAGTTTTGCCCACTGCCACAACCCTGCTGAGGGGCCCCTCTCTCTTGGCTGTACTATATCTGGGTCCTGATAATGTACCTCTCCCCATCTTATCTTTAGCTCTGGTCTAACAGTCCCTGCTCTGCCTAGTTCTAGTCTTGCCATTCCCTGTCGGTTTCCTTAACCCTGCTGCACTGATGATTCATTACGCTCCTCTCAGTCAACTGTTTTCTGCCAGGGCAGACTGACAGAGTTGGATCAATGTATGCGGGGACCTCTTTCTTTGTAATGCTGTAGAAAACTTCCCTTGTTGGATTACTAATAACATTTTTTATTTACCTAGGCAATATTTAAGATGCACACTATGGTGTGGAAAATAATAATAATTAACTACAACGTGTCAATAATATGTGTTAGGGAAGAAAAACATTCATCAGTTTACTAACATACCTGTTTCCAGTATCCTCCCCTACTGCTGTTCACAGTTTTTCCTGTATATATAAATATTGTAATTATAAATAAAAATATATTTATGTATGTAGAAAAATGTATGTATGTATACACACATACATACATGCATATAAATATATGCATCCCTATAAGATTGTGAAATCTCTTTTTGGTCTTCATCCCTTTTCTCTGGCATACAACTAAGGGTTTTTGTATATGTTAATGAGTTGACTGGTGACTGCAGTCCCTTGGATGGAGTCTGGTCCCAAGAAGGACCAAGATGGGATTATGGGGTTGATACTTGCTTTCCCATCCCCAAAGTTCTAGAAGAATAGAGAGGCTGAAGGTTGAATTGACCATCAGTAGCCAATGACTTAATCGATTATGCTTCCATAAGAAAGCCTCTAAAAACCCAGACCAGGGCCTGGAAAGCTTGCAGTTGGCCCACCAAATAGAGGTCTCTGAAGGGCTCATACCCAGAATGGACATGGAGGATTCATGCCTTGCCCTGGGTGTATGTTTATCTATCTTCTTTGTAAGATCTTTGATAATAAACCAGGAAATCTAAGTGTTTCCCTGTGGCCTGTGAGCTGCTCGAGCAAATTAAACTCAACGAGAAGGTTTTGGGGAACTGTTCCTTGTTACCAATGGGTCAGAAGCACAGCCAAAGCAACCTGGAGGTTGAGATTGGCATCCAAGCGGCAGGGGGAGTCTTGGGAACTGAGCTCGCAGTTCCCAAGGCTCTGACACTATTCAAGTCAGAAAAGAATTGGGCTGGAGAACATGGTTGTCCACTGCAAAACTGCTTACTTGCTGGTAAAAAGAAATCCCCACACTCTGGAGTCACAGAATTCCGTGTTGATTGTGGCAATGTGAGAGCAGAGGAAGAATGGTCAGTTGTTTTCCTACACAGCCCCTAACAATATTTCTTTAGTTTGGGCATGTTTTGGGATTTCATGTGAATGGCATTTCTCACCTTTGTGTTTGTCCTTAGCGCATTCCTTTCCAGTGCTATTTTGTTTGGGAGAATCATTCATGAGAGTGTGGGGGGCTCTAGTTTATTTTACACTGCTATCTACAACCTTCCACTATATGAATATCCCAGCTCTTATTTACCCTTTCTCCTCTGAATGGAGATTTGGACTCTCACAAATGTTCTTATTGCAAACATGTTGCTCTCAATGTCCACATCCAGGTCTCCAGGGCACCTGTGTGAGCACATCTGTAGGGTGCATCCCTCTTAGAGAAATTAATGGGATTTACACATCTTCCACTTTACTGGGTTTGGCCAAATTGTTGTCTAAAGTGCTTGTGCAAATCTATACAGTCAATAGCACTTTATTAGGATCCCCATTTCTCCATCCCTTTGACAGACCTTCTATTTTTGCCACCTAAGAGGAGGAACACAGTATTTCATTAAGGGTGTTATATATGTATTTCCCTGACCATAGAGAAGCGAGACAACTTTCCTATGTTAAGGATGGATCAGCCTCATTCATGAATGACTTGTTCTTAACTTTTTCTCCTTTCATATTGGGTTGGCATATCCTTTTTCACTTTTAAATGTTTTGTATTCCTTCTGAATACTCATCTTTTCGACATATTGTACATATTCACAGCTTGTAGCCTAGCTGCCCCACCCACACTTTGCACATGTCTGCAAATGGCTGCAAGAGCACTGCAGATATTGATTTTGAAGTCACAAATAAATTTTAGCAAACATTCAAATTTGTAAGTACAAAATTTATAAATAATGAGGATCCATTCTACTTCCATCCTCCAAAGTTACAAAGATGATCTCCTACATTTTTCATCTAAAAGTTTTAGAGTTGTGTATTACAGATTTAGGATTTTTAAATTCCCATTTGTGAGTGATGTGCAATTATTGATGAGTGTGTACAAATAAACAATTACACTAGCATCATTTATTATGAATCTATCTTTTTCCTACTAATTTGTCCTATGTCAAGTTTCCATGGGTTGTTTTTGTTTTTGTTTCTTTGCACATTCTTCTTCTTCCATCTTAGTCTATTTTTCTACTTTTTATCAATCCCATTGCCTTTATTTACATTGCTTTTATAACAGGTCTTGATACCTGACAGGGCAGATCCCTTTACATGGTTATTTCAAATTATCTTGTCTATGCATTTATTTTATTATCTTGGATCAATAGTGGACATAGTAATAGAGTGTATGTAAGTTGAAAAGCATGGTAATAAAATGAACCCCTGGACTCACTAGATACCACTTATACCCCTGTGACTACCAGTGTGGGTTCCTAGCAGAAGGAACTACCATCTTGAATTGTTTTTCTATTTTTAAAACGTTTAATTACTTAAGTGCATTTGCCTAAATACAATGGTGTTTTGCTTTTCCTTAGTTTTATAAAAATGGCAATTTATTCTGATAGGCTTTTACAACTTACTTTCCTTAAATTCACCTGTGTTGTGTGATGGTAGTTTATCCATTTTCATTGCTCTGGAATAGTCTGTCTGTGCATACACCTTTGTGTATTCAACCCTCCCTGGTGGAAGGGTACTTGGGCACGATTCAGTTTGCTATTGGCAACAAAGCTGGTTGGAATGAGCACCTATATGTTCATCTCAAGGCACACATAGCAAGCCCTTCCTGAGAAAATTGCTGCAAATATTCAACTTTAGAAAATTATATCAAATTATCTTCTACAGTAGTTGTATTAATCTTTACACCCTTTAGAAATGTCTTTGAGTCTTCATTGATTCACATCTTCAACACTTGCTGTTAGTATTATAGATTTTTGCCAGTTGAGCAGGAATACAAAAGGTATCTTGTGGTCTCACTGTACATTTATCAGCTGTTACTGAAATTGGTCCTTTTAAAAGATATTTATTTGCTATTCATGTTTCTCCTTCTAAGAATTGTTGCTCATATCTATTTCCTTTTTTTCTGTTGGTTATTTGCCATTTAAAAATTGATTTGTATGTGATTTATCTTTTAAGAAATCCTTTCTATTTTAAGGACATAAAGATACTCTAATATATTTATTTTCCTTAATCTTTCCTTTCACATTTGTATTCTTTTTTAAATTTGTTCTCTTTATGTATAAATGACAGTAGAGGGTATTTTCACATTTATATTCTTAATCCATCTGACATTGATTTTTGTGTATGTTATGCAAATAACTATTTATGTTAGCATTGTTCATTGAATAGTCCATTCTTTCCACAAAACTCAGTTTTGTCTGTCACACATCAAGTTCCAATATTTATTTGCATCCTTTTGTATTAAATGACTTTTTTTCTGTCTTTGCCAGTATAATCATCTCTCGGTGACTACTGGATATATCTGAAGATGCTCAATTCCTTTAAATAAATGGTGTAATATTTGCATATAAGTTACACATGTACTTTAAATCATCTCTGGATGACTTATACTACCCAACACAATGTGAATGCTATGTAAATACCTGTTCTGCTGTATTGTTTAGTGAACAATGATAGGGAAATGTCTGTACATGTTTACTGGAGATGCAATTTTTTCCCCAAGGATTTTCTCCTCACAGTTGGTTTCTATGCACACTGCCTTGATTATTATAATTTTATGATGAGCCCTGCTAGCTGCTAAGAATTTAAATCTGTAAATTTACCTTCAAGTAAAGTTACTGCTGCCTCCCACAAGTTCTAATATGTAATGCTTATACTTCACCGGTATTCAGTCCTGCCTCTGCCCAGGAGCCCAGCACCCAGCAGCAGAGCATCGCCTCTATCACCAGAGCCTCCAGTGCCAGCACCAGGCTCTGTCTCACTCACTGGTGAGCCTGCTGGACCAGCTGCTAGGTCTTTGGAATTTCACCTCTGCCTTAACCTTTCAAAATAAAGAGTGTGTGTTGAAATGTTCAAAGTCATTTTTAGAAATGCCTGTTTATTCTGGATTATTTCTATACAGTGCTCATCTTTGTAGTTCTATTTTTTAAATGTTCTTAACATTCCATACATGCTATTCAGTCCTCCATATTCAACAATTCCAATTTATATAGTCCTTGATGCCTCTTGCTGATACGTAGCTCATGCCCTCATATTTGGGGTAATTTTTTAAAAATTTTACAATTTCTTCACACTGTATCTACTTTTACAAAATGGTTTTGGTAGACTTTTAGGTATTGGAGTGGTTATATAATGCTCTTTTATATAATATAATATCCCTTCTTGTGACAAGAGCACCTAAAAACTACTGTGTTAGAGAACAACCCAACATTATCATCTATTGTCTTCATGCTGTGTGTTAGAATTCTAGATTTGTATGTACCTATATGTTACATATTTCTATAACTTTGTGTCCTTTGACCTACATCTCCCAATTTTCTCTCACCCAACACTGTCCTTGCAAACTATTGTTTTATTCTCTGTTTCTAGGTAGTCAACTTTTTTTTTTTAGATTTATGGGAAGATTTCTGATTGAGAACTCATATTTTCTTGATGTTAATATATAAGAATCCTGTGGGTCTAAACTGACAATTTTATCCCCAAATTGAGGATTCCCATACTCTGTGGGCAGCCAGAAAATACTAATATTGGGGACCACTTTAGTTACTTCCAAGGGGATGGATGAACTTAGTTCTGGAGTCTGTCCAGCGGGCTAGCTCAGGGAACCAAATCCCAATGCTTTAATTGATATTTACACTCAGGTCAACCCCATTCCTATACTGGCTCACTGCTCAGTCTCCAGCTTCAGTTTTGGCTCACAAGTTGGTCTTTTAATTTAGAAGAAGAGTAAAGATGAAGATTTTAGAGATGTTCCCTATGTCTGCAAGGTTATCAATACATTAAAAACATTCATATATCAGAATCTGACTCTCTTGCAACAGAAGGGATCCATCTTATAAAGTTTGCTATCCTACCTGTATTAGTTCATTTTCTGTTGCAATAACAAAATACCCAGGACTAATACTTTATAAAGAAGAGAGGTTTATTTAGCTCACAGTTTTGGATACTAAAAGTACAAGATCATGCAGCAGTATCTAGACAGTGCCTGGGGAGGGCTCCACAATGGATAGAATTGTAATGGCAGGAAAACATGAAACAGGGAGAGATAGTATGGTGAGACAGGAAGTCAGAGTGCAGGGAGGGACCAGTCTTCTTCTTTCTATAACGACCCACTCTTTCAGAAACTAACCCCATTCTAAGACCAGCATTAATCCCTTCTGAGGATGATGTCCCAATAAGCCACACCTCTTAAAAGTTCTACCACCTGTTATATTGCCTCATTGTGGACCAACCTTCTGACAAATGTACCTTTGGGGGGTCAAACCACATTCAAATAATAGCACTACTTGGAAGAGGAGGTCTGCCTTGGACAATTCTTAACCTTATGCTTTGCTATCTGGAATTAGTCCTGTCACGTTCCACCCACACATACACACACACACACACACACACACACACATGCACAAACATACACACAAACAAGGCTTTGTTATGGTCTTTCTTGGAATTCCATTAGGTTCATAAATTAATTTTAAAAGAATTGACTTTTTAAATCTTGCATCTTTGCTATTTGTTCATAATAAACTATTATTCACAATTATAAAATTTTTCTATATTTTTTCTTGAATATCTAATATTTCCATTGCTGATATAAGTCAAATATTTTTAAAAAATTATGCATCCTGGCTTTTGCTAGTCTATGGAAATGGAATTAATTTTGCATGTTTATAACATACACAACAGTACTGCTCAACCATCTTACTTAATTCCAAATATTTTACAATTGTCATTGGATTTTCTATGTAAATAATTGTACCAACTTGGACAGTTTTTCTTCCTTTCCACTTTGGGTACTGTTTACTTCTGATTATCTTGTGCAGTGGTTGGGCCTGCTATACAGTGTTAAACAGAAGTGATGGTGGCAGCCATCCCCAGGTCCTTCTTCATGCTTGCTACAGGGTTTCTTCAGTTAAGGGAACTCTCATCTTATTAGAGGCTTTTTACACTAGTGTTGAAATATCAGCTCCTATATTATGTCTATTGGGTGATCAGATGGTTTTTCTCCTTTAATGTGCCGAATTCCGTTATCAGTTTAGCTTATGGTAAAACATCTTTGTGCCAGGCATGGTGACAAATACCTGTAATCCCAGTGGCTCGAGAGGCTGAGGCAGGAGGATCATGAGTTCAAAGTCAGCTTCAGCAACTTAGTGAGGCCCTAAGCAACTCAGCAAGACCCTGTCTCTAAGTAAAATATAAAACAGGGCTGTGGATGTGGCTCGGTGGTTAAGCACCCCTGGGTTCAATCCCTAGTACAAAAAAAAAAAAAAAGAATCTTTGTAATACTGAAGAAAACTCAAATGGGTCACATTATATTTGCAATATGCTACTAGATTTTAGTGTGTCAGTATTTTGTTTAGGGTTTTTGCATCTACATTCACAAGGAATAATTTTCCTCTCTTGTTCTTTTCACATCTAGATATATCTTTTTTTTTTAAGAGCTGATTATCTCAAAACAAGCTACATAATTTACCACTCTTATCCTATAGTATGAGGATCTCTGTCTGAATTCTTCTGTTCCTTAATGGATGCCATATATTCTATTTTAGATTTACAGTACATTTTGATGTGTGTGAAACATTTCTTTTCCAAAAATTTCTTAACAATGCTTGTTTATTTTTTTCTTTCACAATCTTGTAAATTTAGGGTAAAGTCAAAAATTTTTAAATGGTGTTTTAAAGCTAGAGGAGAATTAGGATCTCAATGGTTTTAGAAATTTTGAATTTATAAAGGATTTTGTATACACTCACACACACACACACACACACACACTCTCTCTCTCTCTCTCTCTCTCTCTCTCTCTCTCTCTCTCTCTCTCTCTTTTGGCCTGATTACCCTTCCTTGAATATCAGAAAAGGGGCAAATTGTTTTCTTCATCTTAAAGGTAGATAGACTATAAGGAAAATAGTCTATGAATTACAGTAATTTATACAGATTGTAGTTTAGATAATTTACAGCCATCAAGTAAAGACTAAAATCTATGGCTTCAGAGGACAAAGACAGATTTTCAGTTAACAAATAACTGCACCACTGTGGAGAGTATGCAAGTTTCCTCATGGGTCCTGGTCAAAGTTAAAAGTGCCATTGAACAAAGCGCATATTTGTTGTGGGGAGCAGTCCCATCCTCTTGTACTATTTCCTTTATTGATGGCGCTGGAGTGGTCAAATCAAGACCAAAATTGACTTACATTTTTAGGAATCTTAAACAGGTTAAGTGTTTAGCTTCCACATGAATCATTTACCTTCTTTATATAGCAACCTTATTTTAGCTTTGTTTATAGGATCAGTATTTAAAACAGCCACAAAGATCTCTGTAGCCAAAACTACTTTCTATAGGAACAACTTAAATGGCTGAGGGTCTGTTGCAAGTTGTATCCCATCACTTGAGAAGTTTTATGGAAAATTAAATTCACAAGTTTTACACACACACACACACACACACACACTCACCTGCATGCACACACACTGATCATGCTACCAAGAGGTTTTGTTTTTATTTTATTTGTTTTTACTGAGTCTTGTTATTGTGTTAATTTATTTAAAGGTGAAGACAAATTTTCCTGAGTGTGTGGAAGTTTGTAAAGTGAGTATGTTGCTTCCTTCTAGTCCAAACTTAAAATTTAGAAGAGAATAATGAGATATTCTATAAACTTTCAAACAAATATTTAGCAATCACCTGTTTGGGATGATCTACTCTACTACACAGAATAGTAGAAAATATGGACTCTGCTCTATTCCTACTGCAGGGTCTGAGACTTACCTCTTTTCAAGCTAACCAACTAGCCTGTTCCTTTTTACTGTTAATTCTCTGGCAGAAGACATGAGACTCCTGGTTCAGAAACAAAGGACTTCATTACTCACAGCAAAAGCAGTAACCAGAGCACTATGTTGGCTTGTGTCAGTTCCCCACGTCCCTCCTGTCTCAGGCTGGTGATATAAAGGATGCATCATGGAACCTGCCCAGCGAGTTACATTGTAGGGGAAGAACAATGAGCTTGGGAATCTACTGCCTAAAATCTATGCTTTGTCTAGGAGAGTGGTTCCCTTCTTCCTCAAGGTTGTTTGTTGTAAACACAACCTGGGGAAACAAACTGGGTAGAGCATAGTCAAGGTTTTCCATTCTTGACAGGAACTTGAAGCCAGGCCCAGAGTAATGGTGGTGTCTAACATCATAAGGCAATAAACAATAAATGGTGCCGGCATTAAATAGAATAATTCAGATAAACCAAACCCCCAGCCCACACAAAATTAATGTAGTTTTTTGGGTTCTCACTTCTTTTTTATGCTATAGATCCCGTCTTATGATTCTGCCTTCGATCGCTGAACTCTGTTAAAGGGCTTTGATGGGACCTCTTTAATTATTCAAAGAAAGAAAAAATGTAGGAAAAAGAAAGCCAGTGAATGTGATAATAGAAATGAATGTAACAGTTTGTCTTCCGAATACCAATATTTTGAGGAAACAAAAGATTCAAAGTTATGGATTTTTAATATTTTTAAATATGTAGGCATCTGTCAATTCTCATGCCTGTCACCTTTCTCCGGTAATTGTGTTATTAATGTCCAGAATCTACTTGGACTGCTGAGAATTTAAAAGAAGTCATCTTTTGTAGGTTTCCTTATGTATCTAAAATTTTTTTCTTCTAATTTTTGTTTTCTACGTGATTTCCTTAATTATAATTAGTGTTAATAACTTCAAAAGCAAATATGCAATATGTTCAGCAGCAAAACTCAGTATCAATGGAAGAGGAACAATACTTTCACACTTGCCATTTTGATGACCTTGCCAAGGGGTTTTATAGAACATGGATTTCAGGGCTTGTGGAGGACTCTCTGATTATGCTGTCAAAGAGATAGAGGCCTTGTTGAAGCCAGAAAAGAATTTTAAAGAAACACTCAAACATAATTTTTGATGGTATGAAGTTATTTAGAGAAGAAGAAAAGAATTTAAACATCTGGAGGAAAAGGAAAAGGCAAAAGAAGTATTTTGAAATGAATCACTTTAAGAGACATAAAGTAGTATTTGCCTCAGGATGCATACTCACACAAAAGGTTATGATACATGTTTCTTTTTTATGAGTAGTTTTATTTAGTTTCAAATGGGAGTATAGGAAAAATTAATGTTATTTTGAGAAGAGCATTCATTTTAAGACTGGAATGTTCAGTCAATACAGTTGAGATTTCTAGATTGAGGACAAAAATATAAGTATTGTTTATATTCTTAGCCACATTACATTGACAGGTGTCACTATTTTAGTCATAATTTTTAATTACTCCCTGAGAGAAATAAAATATGTATTTAAAAAGAGCTCTATATAATCATTCACTGTACTCTCTGGTGTATTTTTATGGTAATAATGGTAATTTCGTAGAAAAAAATGCCCTCTTCTATAGGATGTTGGTAGGGGACTCAAATCCCCTGAAGTGTAATGAATCTGGAGGGGTTGAATGAATAAACACAGGGGGCATCAAATGCATCAGGAACATGTACAAGGTCAAGGTCATAGACATGACCTCTAATCCACATCTTCAGCTCTAACCACCATTGTGAACTTCTGACTCAAATTTCCAACTATTTACTAAGATATCTGAGGGACAGGCTGCATGACAACTCAGCCTCTTCATATCCCAAACCACATTGGTTACTCTGGTTTTCGAAATGCTTCCCATATATGATCCCCTGGCCTAGGTGCTGGCATCTCATGTTCTCACCTACCAGAATCATCTCCTATTATCTCTTCTTCCTCATCCCAGTCCCCCTCTACCACTGCCAATGACCAATAAATGTCTATGCCCTGCTGGTTTGGACTTTCAAGTCCCTCTCAGACTATCTACATGTTTCTTCCCTGAACCCTCGTTTATCTCTCCGGTGGTGTCTCAATGGTCACTTCCAAGTTTTCAGGAGAATTTCATTCAACAGATGTTAACTGAGCACTGATTATGCTCAGATTCTGTGCTAGACCCTGCAAGGATATCTTTATTATCAATCATTTGTCAAAAGAGGGTGCATCATTTCTTTCCCAACATCACACTCCATGAATTGTACCCTCCAAGATGGAGAACAGGAGGAAGATGTGTGCCCTCATCTTACTCATTCTCAATACTCATAAGTCCTAGCTAGTGCTATAAGGCAAGAAAAAACAAACAAGAAGAAAGTATTTAATATCATTCCTAGGAAATTGTGCTGAGTGAAACAAAGCCAATTCCAAAAGTTTACAGCCATATGATTTCATTTATGAAAATTCTTAAAATTACAAAATTATAAAAACATAAAACAGACTAGTGGCTGACAGATGTTAGAAACAAGGGATTGAGCAAGCAGCAGGGGGAGGGGTGAGTATATCTACTCTGACTTAATCATTGTTAGATTCCTGGCTGTGATATTGTGCTACAGTTTTCAAGGTGCTACCATAGGGAACACAGGACCTCTCTGTATAGTATTTCTTAAAATTGCATGTGAATCTACAATAATCTCAAGATTATTTTAAAACTTGACATTTTATTAAGCACTCATTGAAACTTGGAGTTGCATGTTGTGATTGATTAAAAAAAAAAAAAACACCCACTTACTTACTTATTGACCATTCCAAGAACTTCTTAGATATTTTACGATCTAATATTTATTAAAATTGTGAAAGAAATTACTTAGTATTAAGAATAATTTGATCAGCATTGTAAAAGAATAAACAAATGTATTATATTTAAGGCCAATTTTGAGTATGAAAACACACACACACACACACACACACACACCATGAAGCAAATGGCGCTCAATTTCCACCCTTGTTCTGGACCCAGACAGAAGGGCTAAGGATTCTACTGCCTGGGTGGCCAAGATGAGTTGACCTTCTCCTGCATCTTTTCTCACAGGATCTCCTCTTCAGTGTGTGCGCCCTCAATGTCGTCTCCACCATCGTGTGTGCTTTGGCCACGGCTATGTGCTGCATGCAGATGGTCTCCTCTGACGTCCTGCAGATGGTGAGTGACCCTCTTTCTGCCCAAACCCACCCAAAGTGGTGGACCTGATCCCTTTTCCCACAGCCATTTTGAGACCAATACAGAAGCAGATGCTTCTGACTGGAAGGGGAGCCTCCTGACCCTAGGAGATTGCCTCATGAAGCTCCCTAGAAGACAGATAATCCGTATGTTTGGTGCCACCAATGTCTTTATTTAGATGTTGTTGGAGTTCAATATTGGTAGAGTCCTACCATAGCCCTGTCCTAGATGGCCCCTGACATGTGCTCCTGGATAATTTTAGTGAAAGCCTGGCAGCTCTAGACATCACCAGGGTCCAAACTTCCAGATCAAAGCACCTTCCTCACACTTCACAATTCTCTTTTAATAAAGGAAGTTCAGAGTTGTCAAGAGATTAGTTCTCAATTGAAAAACTGCTATTCTTTGCTTTTTAAAATTGTTAATTAACCCTGAGCTCATAATCCAGTGGCAGGTCACTGGCCCATCATTTGGCACCTGGGCCAGGGTCTCATAGAAGAATAACTGCTGCTCCCAAGGAACCAATGAGGCCAGAAGCAGGGGTCATACACTTAATTAATACACATTTATAAACACATATTTCATAAATAATGAAGGTTCCTGGTTGTTTCAATGTGGATAAAACAAAGCTCACTGTCCAGTGTGTTACAACTAAATTCAATACAAGTAAGAGAAATTGATAAGAAGACCTTCTTCTTTGATGCTAAGGGTAGGAATCCCACTGCCAATCTCACTCTTTCCCTCCCTGTCCCTTTCTCTTAGTTTATTTTCTGTTACTATAATAGAAGACCAAGATTCGGTAACTTTTTTTCCCCAATACCAAGGATTGAACCCAGGAGTACTTTACATTGAGCTACACCTCCAGCCCTTTTTATTTACTTATGTTTTATTTTGAGACAAAGTCTCAGGAAATTGCACAGGCTGACCTCATGCTTGCAATATTCCTGCCTTGGCCTCCCAAGTCACTGCGATTAATGGGCATGTGCCACCACATGCAGCAAGAATGGGTAATTTGTAAAGAAAAGAGGTTTCTTTAGCTCACAGTTCTGGAGACTGGAGAGCCCAAGATGGAGCAACTCTCTCTGGTTGGCTTCCCATGAGGGCTTCTGGGCAAAAGGCAGAAGGGAAGTGGGCACAGAATGAAGACAAAACACAAGAAGAAACCTTGCTTTACAGCAACCCACTCTGGTGGCATCTAATCCCATGAGAGTGAGAACTCACTCCTCCCCCACTCCCCGGTGGCATTAATTCATTCATGAGAGTTCCCCCCCACCAGGCCCCACCTCCCACCCAACATTGCCATGTTGGAAAATTCAACCTCAACTTGAATTTTGGTAGAGACCCATATTCAAACCACAGCACCATCTTCCTGTCCCCCAGCTTGCCCCTGGAGAATAACCCTGCCTTCCAGCCAATGTTTCATGCATCTCATCAAAGAACAGGCAAGATGTTCCTGGAGTAGGCTCATGCTGTTGTTTTGCTCATCCACCCTGGGGCATGATCAGTCAATCAAGATATTGGGCAGAGAGCATCATTACCAAGACATTAAAAATCTGCTGGTCCTGATCATATGCCACGCGCAGCCTCCCCTCCCAGTATATATCCACACAGCTGTCACAGCAGGCTGACCTTTCAGAGAGGTTGCAGTGTTCTGAAAGGTGTCTAATTAAGCAGTTATTCAGCAGAATGAACTTTTGGCCTTGTTCATGGAGGCCTTGTGTTGGCAATTTTCTCCAGTGTGTTGTGTAAAGGAAAGGTTAAGTACCAGGGGGTGTACTCACCTCAGCAGATTTTACTATCGATCTGGAAATATCACACCAATTTGACCAAACTAACAGAACTAAGAGCTATAAATGCTGGGAGCTTGCATTCCCCTAGTTTTAAGCAATAAAATGAAAATAATGTGCTTTAAATTAGTTTTAAATACACTTTAAATCAACTAAATAAAAGAGATGCATCTTCTAGCTATGAAAACATGTACACTTATATAACAGCAATGTGCAGGGTCATTATATAGTTGCAATGTGTGGAATAGAAGGAGGCATCGAGTCATGAGTTTAAAGTCAGGCACCTCCAGGTCCAAGCACACCTCTTCTCTGTTTGAAAAATGTGACTCTGGCCATATCACTGAACTTACCTGTAACTTAGTTTTCTTACCTATGAAATGGACCAAATGGAATACCTGGTGATCACTCAACAATTATAATCTATGCTGATTTTTTTTAAGTGCTAGACCCATGATCTCACTCTTACCAGACAATTGCTGTACACTGAGCTACACTCCCAATCCTGTTGATTTTTAAACTTGGAAGAAACATTAGTTTGTCATTGGGACATCACAACAATGACTGCAAATATTTGTGGATATACTTGTGGATATAAAGTACATACTTTGATATACTTTATCAACTATAAAACACTATGTAAACGAATTATTGTAGCATGACAACTGTTTGAGTGGGTTTTTGGTTGATATGATAAAATACCTGAGGGTGGTACTTCATAAAGAAAGGAGGTTTATGCACCTTGCAGTTTTGATGGCTGAAAGTCCAACCAGCATGGTGCCTGCTTTTACGAGGCTGCATTGCATCATGGCAGATGGCATCATGATGGATAGCATCAGAGTGGCAGTAGCATATGGGAGAGACTGTGATCACATGATGAGACAGGAAGCCAGAGAGGGACTCAGAAACCAAGCTTGCTCTCATAAGAACTAGCTGTCTTCAAGAGACTGGCTTTAATCCCTTCCAGAGGCCTTGTCCCCTGAAGCTAAGCACTTTTCCCTGGATCCCACTGCTCTAAAGGTTTCACACCACATTCCAACACTGCTACACTGAGAACCAAGTTCAAAACATGAATACTTGAAACCACTGCAAAAATGTAGCAAGCTCCCATCAGAAACTGGCTGTTTCATCATTAATTATGCTGTGAATTAGTTTGCTTCAAACCCCGGCTTGGAAGTAGAAATAATTAAGCTTCCTACTGGTGAGGTCCTCCTCCTGTGTGACCATGTGCTGTGGGACTACTAAGGCTCTGCTCTGTCAAGACCTGGCCATGCTGCTGAGCTCCAGAGTCGCAGCAGAGGCTGAGACATGGCGGAGCATGACTGTGCACCTGTGGACCAGCACCTGTTGGTGTTTTTTTCCTTTGCTTTAAATGAGATTATTTCTGCTCTTCTGTCTTCACAGAGCCACTGAGAAGATGAGTCAGTGGGAAATGGGGGAAATTGATGCTTTTTGAAAAAGCATGGGGGGCCTCATGGAGGTTGCTTTTGGCATGTGGGTAGGAGGCTGGGCCAGGCCAACTGCCCCAGTCTGAACCCTCAGAGAAGTAGGGAAGCCTGGAGGAGTCTTGTTATGCCTGGAAGGATGGAACCAGGAACTGAGTTGTGCAGGAGGATGCTTCAGAATCTTTCTTACTTAATTTCAATTGATCATTTAGTCCTTTAATTAAAAATGTAACATATGATCACTGAAACAAGTCCAATAATATAACAAAATATAAAGAAAAGTTAATAATCTCCAGCCCCGTGGAAGGAATCAATGCCAAAACTTCGCAGTGACTCCTTCTGTTTATTCCTTTATTTCTCAAGAGCTTTTATAAACAAATAAAAATAATCTTATTTTCCACTTTTTGCCTTTCCCTTCCTCCTTTCTACCCCTTCTGTTGTACATTATATATTTTTTATCCATTCATCAGTTGTTTCCACTTCTTGGCTTTTATGCATAATGCTTATGAAGATCCTTGCATACACTTTTATGTGGACGTAATTTTTTTTTTCCTCTCTTGGGTGTATGTCTAGGAGTAGAATTGCTAGGTCATAATGAAGACTCTGTTTTGAGGAGCTACCAGGCTATTTTCCAAAACAACTGTGCCATTTTATACTCCCACCCAAAGAGAAATTTTCTACCTAATTGCTAATACTTACCTATCTTTTAGTTATAAACATCCTAGTGGTTGTGAAGTGGTATATCATTATGGTTTTGACTTTCATTTTTCTCAGGATTAATGATGTTGAACATATTTTCATGTGCATAATGGCTTTTTGTATATCCTTCTTGGAGAAATATTTTTTTCAGATCCTTTATCCATTTTAAAAATGGGCCTGGTACAGTGGTGCATGTAATGCCTGTAATCCCAGTGGCTTGGGAGGCTAAGGTAGGAGGATCACAAGTTCAAAGCCAGCTTTAGTAAAAGGGAGGTGCTAGGCAACTAGAGAGATCCTATCTCTAAATAAAATACAAAATATGCCTAGGGATATGGCTCAGTGGCCAAGTACCCCTGAGTTCAATCCCTCATATCCCCCCCACACACAAAAAAAAAACTAGAATTTTTGTCTTTTTATTACTGACCTGTAAGAACTCTTTATATATTCTTAATATGAGACCCTCATCAGATACATAATTCACAACATTTTTCTCCTATCCTTTAGGTTTTCGCTTGATGTTGTCCTTTGAAACACAAAACTTTTAATTAAGATAAAGTAGAGTCTGTCTATTTTTTCTTTAGTTGCTTGTGCTATTGTTGTCCTATCAAAGAAACCATTGCCTAATGCAACATGGGGAAGATTTATGTCTATGTTTCCTTCTAAGAGTTGCCTAGTTTTAGTTCTTACATTTAGGTCTTGAAACCATTTTGATTTGATTGTTGTATACATTGTAAGGTAGAGATCCAGCTTTGTTCTGTTTCCTGCAATGCTTGTTGAAATTACTAATATTTCCCTATTGAATTATCTTGGTAACATTGGTGAAAATCCGTTGACCAGACCACAGAGGTATATGTTTTTACATTTGGACTCAGTTCTATTTCATTGATTAATTTGGTCGTGGTTATTGTAGAAAGTTTTCTCTTTCTCTTTCTTTCTTTCTTTTCTTTTCTTTTTTTCCTTTTTTTTCTCTTTTTCAGTATTAGGGATGGACCCCAGGGACTAGCATATGCCAGGCAAGTGCTCTACCATGGAGCTACATCTCCCACCCTTTTTATTTTATTTGGAGACAGTGTCTCACTGAGTTGCTCAGGCTAGCCTCAAACTTACAAGTTTCTTGAGTAACTGGAATTGCAAGTGTGTGCCATCATGCCCAGCTTATAGGAATTTATAAAGTTGAGATGTGTGCATCTCCCAACTTTGTTCTTATATTTCAATATGGTTTTGGAGATTCTGTGCCCTTTAGGTTTCATATGGATCTTAGGATCAGTTTGTCAATTTCTGGAAAAAAAAAAGGAAAAAATAAAAGGAAAGAAAAGAAACCCTATTTGGGACTTTGATTAATATTGTATTATATCTGTGGATCAATTTAAGCAGTATTGTCATCTGATTGATATTGTATTCTAAACAATAAACATGGGATATAATTTCATTTATTTAAATATTTTTTTAGTTTCTTTAAGTTATATTTTGAAGTTTCCAATGTAAAAAATTACACTTCTTTTATTAAATCTATGTCTGAGTATCTTTACCATTTGATGCTATCATAAATGGAATTGTTTTCTTTTTATATAACTCATTGCTTGTGTATAGAAATAAAAATAATTCTTTCCATTTTGTCCTTAAAACCATCCTGAACTTGTTCATTACCTTTAACTTTTGGGGAGATTTTTTTTCTATATGCAAGATTATGGCATCTACAAGTAAAAGTAGGTTTACTTCTTCCATTTCACTCTGAATGCCTTTTATTCAGTTTTCTTGCCTAAATGTTATAGCTGGAGCCTCCTTCATTAGCTGGGGAGTGGACATCCTTGTCTATAACTATCTTAGGGGTGGAAGCTTCCAGTATTTCAGAGATGCCCTTTATCAGGAGGGCTTGGGAGATTCTCTTCTGTTCCTAATTTGACAAATGTTATCCTTTATTATAAAAGATTTTGGATTTTGTCAAATGCTTTTCTGCATCTATTGAGATGATCACTTTTGTTTTCTCCTTTATTCTATTGATAAGGTTTATTACATAGATTGAGTTTCTGATGTTAAACCTATTTTGTATTTATGAGAAAAAATCCCACCTGGTCATAATATGAAATTATTTGTATGTGTTCCTAGGCTTTGATATCAGAGTAATATTGACCTCATAGAATGGATTTGGGAGTGTCCCCTCCTCTTACATTTTTTGCATGGGTGGGGCAGGACATTTTTGATGAAATGTTATTAATTCTTCCCCAAGTGTTTAGTCGAGTTCACCAGGGAAACCATTTAAGCTGTACTTTTCCTTGTGAGTAGTTTTTATTATTATTTGAACTCAGTCTCTTTACTTGTTCACATTTTATGCTTCTTTTTGAGGATGTTTTGGAGTTTGCATCTTTATAGAAATTTCTCCATATATGATTGGTATTATATGGACAAATAAAATTTGTTATGTTAAATATGTTAAAATAAAATTTGTACATGTGTGCATTGGCTGTAAGTTAAAGTAAATTGTACTATGTTTGTAGTGTGTGTACATTGGGGGGGGGGGGTCCTGCAATACCTTTTTTGGTAGCTATGATTCATTTACCAATGAACTATTCATACCCAAAAGGAAGGTGTTTGTTTGGCATCCTTGAGGGTTTTTGTTTTTTGTTTTTTGTTTTTTTTTTTTAATGCTTTCACAAGCCTGACTTTTTTCTTACCCTCTCCTTCCTTTGGAACGTATTCACTTCCTTCCTTTCTTACACTATGGCCAACTTCTGGGTTTTCCTGAGGTAATTGAAAATGTTTAGTTCCATTCTTCAGGCTTTCTCCCATGGTATGGCCTTTCTATTTCAATTATCTTTAATCTTGAAATCGCAGCACCCCATCACATTTCCATTTATTTCCCCTCTTTAGCTCTATCTAGCATGCACAGCTTACCATTATTTCTATGTTCTTTATCTTCCTCTATTTTGACACCTTCATTCTGACCCAATTTTCATTTGGGGAGCTCAGTGTGACTCTGTTTTCCTAACCCATCATTTACCTGAGACCTTCACAGTGAAAAGCACTAATTGATGAGGCGCGCATTCTCCTCACAGGGGAGGACATTGTGAGCTGGTGTGCAGAAGGCCTCTTGCCATCCTTTCCTGATAAGCTAACACTAATTTCTTTTCTCAGAAAGAACCTGTGGGATCCTCCTAACCCATGGCCCTTCTTGTTGAACAGCATGCGGGGCAGGCTGGGCTGAGGGAAAGAAAGCCAGTCTCCTGCTGAGCTGTGGGGCCTGCTCTGGATCTCTGGCTACCACAGAAGGAGCATTTCCTCCTATTTGAGCCCAAGGGGCAATTATGCAGGCCTGGCATCCCTGCAACACCTGTGGCCTGGACTCTTACTGCCACATCCCAGCCCTCTCGCTGCTCCTGAATGTTGGCAGTGGAGACCCTAGATGTGAATTCTACTGTGGTCCACATGCTAACAGCCTATGCAACAAAACACAATTCTAGCTATAACAGTTTCTCAGGAGAGTCCCAGGTTTGTGTCAATGACTTGATGTATTCACTCATTTTTTTTATTCACTTATTTGCCTTCTCAATCATTGGTTCATTCTTCCGTTTGATTAGTCAGCAGACATATCATATTTTGCTACGAGTTTAGTGCTGTTAAGAATATAGAACTCTGAGAAATAGTCATCCAAAGAACCCATAACTCCTTTCTTATTTGTATAGATCAGCATTTTGGGATAATTAATAGTTGTTTAAACTAACATGATAAATGTATATGTACATGAAATGTAGTGGGACATCTACTGTCAAAATTGATGAAGCTCAGGTACTGTAATGTGTGGAAGTAGTGGCAATAGATCATCTGATTGTACAATTCAGTTTATTGATGTAATTTAGTAGAAAAGGCTTTTTACCTCCTAAGTGTCTATACTCTCATTTCTTTAGTTTTATTTTAAAATATAATCTCATTTTTCCCCATTTTTCCATCACATTACTTTCCTCCCCACTTCCTTCATCGCCAGCCACTTTAGCCTCAGGAAGATCATCCGCTATTACATGCATCTCCATCAGTCACTGGCTTGTTCACTTCATCTTCTATTATTGTCACATATTCTCTCACCTCTAAGTTTGTGGCTTATAAAGTAGAACTCCTTTAGAAACTGCACATAGGGAATGTGACTTCCACAGTTGTGGTAATGTGGTAATGTGGGCACAGAGCTGGTATGGATGCAGGCCATTTGGGGACATAACCAGAATATTCTTTGTTCACCCCCTTGCAGAATGCATCTGTTTGGATCTAAAGTGGCCATCCTTTTAGCCTGGGCTCAGTAGCAGATGCTACTGTTCTATCAGACCAGCACCAAGGGGCAGCTGATTAACCTAAGCCAATAGTTAAAGCAGACATTCAGCAAATGATGCACATGACTTACCTTGAATTTAAATATGCTTCAAGCATTTGTCTGCCAGTCTTGTGATTTGGAGAAGTGATCTTTCCTTTGGTCTTAGGTCCATTTGGTATGTCAAGTTATCTTTCTCTCATAAGCTTCATGAAAATTGCATGATTTGTGATTTCCAGGTTCAGTTCTTTTAAAGTGGGATAAGCCATGGGAAGCAATGTGAATGCAGAACACCTTTAGATTTTTTGTGATTTTTATGATTCTCCTCACTCTCTTAGAACTGCCTCGCCAAGACCTAATTTGGCAGCAGTTTCTGCTTAGCTACTTTGATTTTTCAAGTCTTTCCAAAGCATTCAGGTTGGTTTTCTTAGAACAAGCAGTTCTTTCTGCCTGCATCCATATGTCATTATGCAGTTACTGTATTATCTGAAACTGGCCTTTCCCTGTGAAGGAAAACATGTCTAGGGCCCTGACTGGCATGGAATTCACCTGGGGGATTAGGAGCCATAGGGTAAGCAGGTGCCATTCCAGAGTCTAAGCACAGAGGAAGAGCACCAGCTTATCTGGTGAGCTGATAATAAGGAATCAATTAAGAACATTCTTACTAGAGTAGTAATTCTGCTATTTCTACTAAGTCAAAGGAAGGGTAGAGGAAGAAAGCTTTGCTCTTGTATCTCTTAGTCTTTCTGGAAGATCTCAAAGGTTTTATGTTCCCTCCAGAGAGTGCAGTGACAAGGCTGGGGGAGGTTGCTCTGCTTCCTGGTGCACAGACCTGTCCTGGGACCTGGAGAAGTGGGTGCTCAGAATGCCAAGGTGTTCCTGGAAATCCCAGACCCGTGTCTTCAGGCCCTACTGGTCTACTGTGTCTTCCACGATACCCCCATGGAAGGAGATGGAGGCATGGGGGCAGAAGAGCTAGTACTTATGATAAGAACCTTTGTTTAAGCCACATGACACTACCATATGGTCTGTGACTGAGAAATTATGTTTCTTGGTATGGCCCTTTCAGGTCCCAGTGGGGCCAGGCCAAAAAAAAAAAAAAAAAAAAAAAAATCACTTGGTCAATAATATGCTGTTTGTTGTGTGGGTCCTCAGTGAACAGTCAGGATCTGAAGACCAGTCCTCTGCTATCCAGTCTGAAGCCCTTGACCTTTTTGTGCTTTTCCTCAAATCCCAGATGCTGGGCTGTATAGATGGAATCAAATTAGAGGGGCTCTGTGCTGCAGATCTTAGCAAGCTGCCCAAGCCAGGTAGCCCAGTTCTGGTCACCCCTCACTTCCAGGAGTGTCTAGAAGGACAGCTGGGATCCCTTTCCTCAGAGAAGACAGGATGAGAGACTCTCAGATGCATGCTCCTTTTATGTGAGTGACAGCCATGGGAGCATATCAGGAGGGTCTTTGTTACCACATGGGCCAGATGGCTTAGGGCAAGCAGAACCACTTGGAAGAGATGACTTGTGCCCTTTCTGCCCACCACCTCCAGATGCAGTCATACTTTACACCTGGCAATAAAAGTACCCATGTGAGGTCACAGAGCATAGTACACAGGAAGGTGTGGGGGATGTGGGCTGACCAATGGTCTTTCCAGGGTCACAGTCATTTCTGCCTGATCCTGAAAGGTGGTAGGCAGGTTGCCAGGTGAGAGGGAGCTGGGGATCCAGCAACTGGGAACAAAATGTGTTTGGTGTTTAGGGTAGAGATGAAGCAGTTTTGTTCAGAATGAGGAGTTTTTTTGGCATTGGTTGGTTAGGAAGCTGGAAACTTGATGGGATTCAGTGAGCAGAGGTCTCATTCACAAAAGAGTTTTCAATGGCATTGACCTCATTGGTTTAAAAATAGCTCTGCTAGCAGGATGGCAACTGAATTCCAGAGGCAGAAAAGCAAAGCAGAGAGAGAAGTCAGCTGCTTCTGTATAGCGAGATGAGCAGGGGTTTTGCAGAGGCACCATAGTGAGGAGGTGTCTGTCTGTCCATACAGCAGATGTCCCAAGCTAAAATCCACTGGTGGATAAAACAGGAAAAGAAAATGCCCTTAGCATTTCTGCACAGTTAATACAAGGAGCAAGTTACCTAGGAAAGCTTTCACACCCCAGAGGGAGGAGGACCACAGTGGCTTCTTTCCTGCTGCTCCCTCTTGGCTCCCTCCAGCGCCCCCTACTGGCAGAACATAATGCGGAGCCAGCTGGCAAGGGAGCCTGGGAAATGTAGTTTGGCAGCCCCGTCATCTCAAAACAGAGGACAGAGCTGGTGACCTTGGGCAGCAAGGCATAATCTAACCTCATTAAACATATGCTGATGGTGGGGGAGAGAGGGAAGAGGGCAAGTGTGACTTGCAGCCTTCTTGCTGGGAAGGCTGAAGAGCCAAAGTAAAAGTGTCCTTTGAAACAAGCCCAGTCTGAGCTGCTTCCCTGAAGATGGGGCCAGCAACATTCCTCTTGAAAGGGGGTCTGGAGCTTAAATCTGATGCAGAGTCTGTTTTTGTTTGTTTCATTTGGTGGTACTGGGGATTGAACCCAGGCCCTGGCATATGCTAGGCAAGCGCTCTACCACTGAGCTACACCCCCAGCCCAGTCTGTCCTTTAATATTCATAAGGCCTCTGGTGTCTGGCAGCATCCAGTCATTTAAACTTCCTAATGGAATTGTCTGGAGCTCCCACCTTTCCTAAAAATGCTTGTTCACATGCCTGGTGGACTTAAGGCTTTAATAGACAAGTGTTCCGACTTTTGCATTTCATTAGTTTTTCTTGAGTATGTTATTGATTTTCCTAATTCCTGATAGAAACTAATTCAAAGTATTTCCTCGTTAGACCTCATGGACATTTGCCCTCATCCAAGTCGCTTAACCTTTGTGCTCTAAGCATAAGGATTAACAGCTTTCCATGGCAGAGAACGACAGATGCACGTTCAGCTGCTCAGAGCTAGTGATTTACCTCTATTTGAGACAATTAAACAAACATAGCTGTGGGTCAGATCAAGCTGGAAAGGCAAGGAATGTGCTCTGTGGTTAGAAAGACCCACAGGAACCATTTTTAATCTCATTGTTATGTGTTTTGTCATAGCCACCCATTCTTTCTCCAGCCATCTGAGCATGCTAATTTTGCAGCATGTGTCCGTATTCAGGATTGTGACCTTACCTGTACTGTGCAAAAATGTTCTAATGTCCTGACCTCTATCAATTCCAGCACACCCTACCTCTGGTGCCAGAAGGCACTTCCTACCTGCAGCTTCAATCAAGCTGTTCCCCAGCTCCAACACCCTCTGGCTCCCTTGTGTTCCCAGAATTAAGAATTGACTTCTAGAGCCTTATCTACTTGTTATTCTAAAACACATCCTTCACTGGCTTGTGACTGTTCTTCCTCCTGAGTATTTTCTAACCCCACCCCTTGAAATCCTACCTGTCTTTCAAGGCCTATTCAGCTGTCATGTCCTTCATGAACACTCTATAGACCCCAGGTTCCTAGACTGCTTGGTGACTTCATTGTTTTCTAAAGGAGTTGCTGTGCTTGACCATCTACAGGTGACTCTGGGTTCTTACCTCTACACCCTGTCCCTCCCCTTACTTTACATGCCATGCAGTGGGTTGTCCCAGAACACAGAGTCTTGACAGGCCAGAGTCTTTCGCACCTGTAGACTCTCCACTGAAATCAATGGAGCAATGTCTCAGGCATCTCCATGCCACAGGTGGCCTCTGGTGACCTAGGGTGGAAAGAGAAGCAATTATTTATTCTACTTCAGAAATGGAAACCAGACATGTAGCATTCATTGTGAGTTTTGCTCCATTTGTTTACGCAGCATCTCTCTGTTCAGGGTTGCCTTAACAATGTTCTGGAGCTCATAAAGGGGTCTCTTCACAGGGTATGCAGAGTCCTTGGAATTGCAAAATATAATAGATGTTCTGTGTCTAATGGGGACCATAATGAAATATTTGAGAAATGTTGGGTTAAAGGATTAAATGGTGAAGTGAATTTTTCAACACAAGCCTGATCAGGACCTTTAACATACTGATGCATGTTGCAGGGTTCTGAGAAGAACATTCGTACAGAGCTCTTTCCACATGTATTTCACTGTAGGAATTTGGTGGAAGTGCATTTTGAGGATTTAGCATTGTCTCATGAACATGCTTTGGGAAGCACGATTACATTGTGGATAACCAGCATCTATTTCACTACAGACTTTGAACAGTAAAATCACAGAAGCCAGTATTGGTGGTAAGGATGATATTAATGACTTCCCAGATGGTATTTTTTTCTCCAGAAAAAGTGTAGCGGAGCACTCCACATAACAACATGGGAAACCAGCGTAATGAGGATTCCAAGGGGAGATATGAGAGCGAAGCAATCCTTTTAAAGTGTGTGTTTAGCAGCTATGGCTTGACAAATTAAATTACAGACATTCCACACTGATCATTAAAGCTTATGTATAATTAGCTTAATTAGACACAAGCCACACAAGATGTCCCAAATAACTCTGATTCTGTTTTCCAGTTCTTTCCGCAAAGGTCGCATTCTGCCAATCCTGCCTGTGTGACTCCCCATGGCACAGTTCTCCATCAGACGCTGGATTTCGATGAGTTCATCCCCCCGCTTCCACCTCCACCTTACTACCCTCCCGAGTACACCTGCACACCCTCAGTTGAGGCCCAGAGGTGGGTCTATCTGCCAATGCCCCAGATGAGTGCCAAACCACTGGGACAGGCAATCATCCTGGGGAGGAGAAAGTTGAAATGCCTGCTTGCCTTCAGGGGAGACACTGAGCAGAACAAAGACCACGCCTCGGAAAGTGTGTTTGAAGAGAAAATAGACAGTGAAGGGGAGAAGGAGAAGTTTCTATTGGTATCTTTGCAATGTCACCAAAAAGAAAGCACAGGCAGAGAGAAGTAGCTCTATAATGTTCTTGTGATGTGCAGAATGTTTAGTTATTCTTAGAACATATAAAATTCAATTAAAGATTTCATCAGTGGTCTGATTATTTTAATAGACAGGGCCATAGAGTTCCTTGAAAAGGTGGATGTCTTTCCAAAAGAGAAACAAAAGGTAAAATGGCCCAGTGATTCAGGCTTTTATTTTTTAAGCATGACAAGTGTTGGATGAGGAGAAACCTTGACAATCGGTGTTCTGATTGCTTTGAGAACATCATCTGCAGTTGGGGCTGTTTCCTTAGAGAATGACAACGTGACAGACGGTTCTGCCTTTTCAGGGGCCTCCACCTGGACTTTGCTTCCTCTCCATTCAGCACTTTGTATGATGTTGCCATCAACAGCCCTGGCATGCTGTACCCTGCTGAGCTCCCGCCGCCGTACGAGGCTGTGGTGGGCCAGACTCCTGCCAGCCAGGTGAGGCCGGGGATGCAGGTGGGGCCACTTCCTAAGGAAGTGCTCAGGGAAACCTCTTTGGCCTGTCCTCAGAAAGCACTGGGCCTGGGGCCCAGTGGGAAGTGTGATTAACACCCATGACTATCCTGTCCTACTGTGTTCATCTGTATTAATTTAAGCCTTTTTTTTTTTTTTTTTTTTTTTAAGCCTGAGGTCTTCTTAGCCCTGGGCTATAGATGAGGTGATAAATTCAGAGAACAGGACCTGCCTGATGTCATCCCAAGCTCTCATCCCTGCCCTTTAGTCATCCTGAAGGTCCACATCTACATAGTGCCAGACCTTATCTCATCCACTGACCAAGGAGGTGTCAATCCTGAGGAACCTCTGTGGGTGGGAAAGTGCCCAGTTCAGCCTCAGGCCCACAAGCCTCGAAGACCATCACGTCCATTAGAACAGGTCATCTTTGCTAGGTCAGTAGTGGTAGGACAAGAAGAGAAGACAAGATTGTGCCTACTCTGTGCCTAGTGGGAACCAGAGTGTTTTCACTCTTGGCAATTGTAGGGGGCAATATTTGCTGTAGAGACTCTCCTTCAGAGTGGCTTTTGACAAGCCAACTCAGCATTGGACTTGGCCTCAGGAGTCCCTGCCCACCCTGGCATAAGAGATGCTGCCTGAAATGCCCCAAACGGCTCAGCAGTCTGCACATGGCACCTCTAGACTGGGCCAAGGACTTCAACCTTTTGTGTGTGCAGAGTAGAATCTACTGTGTGAGCACTGCCTGTGGGAATGGGATTCTTTATTGAGAAGGCAAATCATGGCCTTGAAATTCCTGAATTTGCAGTTATGGAGAGATTCTCTTGAACTTTTTCCTTTAAAGCTGAATGGGTTTTTGCCTTCCTGATGTGATTCATCTTCCCACTTATGATAAAAACATAAACTCTGCCAGGTGCCACAGCACACGCCTGTAATCCCAGCAGCTCAGAAGGATAAAGCAGGGAGATCAAGTTCAAAGCCAGCCTCTGAAAAAGCGAGGCACTAAGCAACTCAGTGAGACCCTGTCTGTAAAATAAAGTGTAAAATAGGGCTGGAGATGTAGCTCAGTGGTTGAATGTCCCTGAGTTCAACCCCACCCCCCCAAAAGTAATAGTATTAATAATAATAATAATTAACATCAATATCAGTGAAGACTGATGGCTGTGATAGAAGTCTTTAGCACTCAGTGCACTGCAGGACACTTGTCACAGGCACCTGGCCTGTACCTGGGCGGGGTCCAGGGAGGATCTGAGAGTTCATAACACATGGATATGAGGCAGGGAAGGGTGGGGAGAGAGCTGGGAATGCCGCTGGGAGAGGGAACAACATTTGCAAAGACTTGGAGGAAGGAAGAGAGGGAATGATCTACCCAGGAAATAGAAAGCTACGCAGGACTAGTCTCAGATGAGTGGACATGGATGTCCAGGTGTGATTCACTGGATTTCAAGGTCATCAGAACATTTGAGTGGGTGCCCACTAGGCAGCAGGATCTGTAATTCAGAGCCTTAGAGAGAGTAGAGTTAGTCACAGAGATGGTCACTGAGGCCTGGAAATGAGGAGGATATCCAAGGAGAGGGAGAAACCTGCAGAATAACACCGTTGCAGGTTGTAGCAGAAGGGCCTCCACCCATAGGACAGGCTGCAGAACAAGCAGAGCACTGAGTGGGGATCCCACAAAGCCTGGATTTGAAGAAAACAGAAGTTCAGAAAGAAAGGGATGGGCCTGGACTGCCCAGAGGCTTTGAAAGACTGAACCCTTGGATCCACCTGGCTTACCATCAAGGGCCAGCTGGTGATCTTGGCAGGCAGTATTGATACGATGGTGGAGCAGGAGCCAGTTTGCACTGGGTAGAGGAGTGGCTGGGTCATGAGGAGGGGTAGGAAGCTATGGGTCTTAGTTCTTTGATTCCAGTGGGCATTCTAGTCCTCCAAGGACTTATCAATCAAATCCTGATGGCTGGGCCTGTCCCCAGGGTTTCTTTCTTTCTTTTCTTTTCTTTTTTAATTTTTTTTGGTACTGGAGATTGAACCCAGGGGCACATGACCACTGAGCCATCTACCCAGCCCTATTTTGTATTTAGAGAAGGGTCTGAGTTGCTTAGTGCCTTGAGTTTGCTGAGGCTGGCTTTGAACTCGGGATCCTCTGCCACAACCTCCCTAGCCGCTGAGATTACAGGCCTGCACCACCACAAGGCTGCCCCCAAGATTTCTAAGTGACTAGCTAGTTGGAGGAGAAGGGTGTGCTAAGAATTTGCATTCCAAACAAGGTCTTAACTCCTGCAGCTGCAGGGACCCACCTGGAGAACTAGAATGCAGCACTATTGCAAGACATTTGCTAAAGAGAAGATGGATGGTACTTAGAGGGGAGTGTGGATAAAAGGCCTTGAGGATGTCACCAAACAGATGTGAAAGGATCAGAGGAGGGGGCAGTGGGGCTAGGGCAGGTCTCTCCATGGAGGGTATTCCTCAAGAAGGCAAGAGGGGGAAGCTGATGAAGCATGCAGCAGATGGGCAGCTGTGCCTTGTGACCATCAGAGGCACCAGTCAGGGTGGCAGGCACACCTGGAAACCCTGAAAGGGCACGGGGGTATGTGATTCTCGCCAGCTGCCTCAGAGAGGGACGGGCAACTCTGCCATTCTCTAGTCCATACCACGAGCCTGCTCGCTACCATCACAGAATTGCAGCTCCATGTTGGGGAGTCTTGGCCAGCTTCCTCATCCTCCCTTTTGTCAGCTGTGACTCCTATTTCCAGAAGAGATGACTGGGTGGAATGATTCACAATCCCAAGTGCACTCGATGTGGAAAGTGGCAGGGCTGGGCATGCTGCTCTGCTCAGAGTCCTTTGCTTTTCAACAATAAGAACCCTGTCCAGGAGCGCCACCCCCCTCCAGCCCCCGCCCCAGATTTTCAAGGCCTCTGAATGCTAGAAAGAACTTTGATTTGAGTGTAACATTCTTTGATGAACAGACGATACTGGAGGATGACAATACTGGTTCTAAGACCTATATGACACCATTCTCTAAAACTAGTGGAAATGCTCTATGTTGAAATTTCTCTCATAGAACTTTGGTGAGAAGCATTTTAAGGTCAAAGCCTTGTCTCACGTCAGCTCAAAAAACTCTAGCTCGTAAGTGCTTACGCAAACATTATCTGCAGAAACAGCCCAGGCGAGTGTCTGTCTGTGTGGCCTCTCTCACAGCCCGCCCCATGTGGGAGCAGAACAGCATCTGGTGACCAAGGGGCCACGGCGGCCCACAGGCCAATTCCATTTGACCCCGTGCTCTAGGAGCACTTTTCAATTCCACAGACATCTCCGGGAGTCCAGAAGTCAATGAAACCCATTACCGTCCACAGAGGGATGGCGATACCACCAGCTGCCCCCTCCCTTAGGGTGGCCGATTCCCCCTGATTAGACAGGGAAGAGCTGCCCCCTCCTTCACCGCACAAGCATCTCCCTGGGCAAGGAGGAGGTTAATTGTGTCCCCTTGTTAGGACAAATGGCACATAAATTGCCTATCAGGACTCGTTTGGATAAAAAGAGGAAGACAGAGTGACAGGAGAGTGAAGCAGCATCACGTGGCTCTGTGTGGTAAGAAAGGTACTCCTGGGATTTTTTTTTTCCTTAGATGAGATCTTTCTCTGTTGCCCAGGCTGGCCTGGAACTCCCAGGCTGAAGCGATCCTCCCACCTCAGTCTCCTGAGGAGCTGGGATTGTAGACGGGCACCACACACGTGTGAGGAGATATTTCTAATTGAGGGAGAAAAGCCACCCTTGATGAAGGATGTTCATTTAGACCTATTCCCCTCTGTGGATCAGTCACACGTTGCCTTTGGCCTCTTCGTAGTGAAGTTGTTCTTTTCAGTGGCTTCTGACTGTACTCTTGAGCAAGCTCATAAGGAGTGCATTTCTTTCTACAGCAGTAAAGTTACTGAGGATTTATCTGTTTGATATTCCTGTTTAAAAGATAATATTCTGTTCCAGGGACCATTTCTATCCACGAGTACTCCATGGGATATAGAACCAGGGATTGGACAGAACCCCCTCCCTTCTGGAACTAAGAGTCTGCTGTGGTGAGGGGACAGGGACAAATAAACTTCTTTATGTCTTCAGAGGGAGAGTTGAGCCTGGCTTCTGGGTAGGGGTGGGGTGTGGGTGTGAAGGAAGGAAAGGGCATTAAGGCAGAGGACACAGCAAGTCAAAGGCACAGAGGTGGAATGGCTAGGAGCTGGTGTGGGAGCTTCAGGTTACAGGAAGGAGGTCACCAAAACAGCCTGAGTACAGGTGTTGTCACCCTGCTATCAAACTATGGAAGTGTCTTTGAGGATTGGTATCTGGGTTTTATGACCCAACAGTGCTTTGAGGCTATATTTGGTGGCAGCATGGTAAGCAGAAGCGAAATCTAAGCATGAGGCTACAAGACCAACAACTCCAAGCCCTGAAAGTCATTAGTTATATGTTCAAAGGAAATGACCTCTACATTTTAAAGTCAGTGTCTCCAAAGACTGCCTTGAGTATGTAACTCACATTTTCCATGATTGCTGATAATTGCCCCCAAATAACAGCTCTTCAAAATTCTGGTACTAGAGAGCTGACCTCACCCAGGAGTGAACTCATTACAGAAATAGGGCAGGATTTCCTTGCAGTGTTAGTCACACAGCTGTCTAATAGGAAGATAAAGGGGAACTTAAGTGATTTTCCTGAATGCCAATTGATCTTTCAATTACAATGACTGGTCAAAATAACATACCCGAGATTTTCTAAGCCCAGGTTAAGTTATGCATGCCCAGGAGTGTCCCAGTTTAAATTACATATACAGCCTCTCTTTCATGGGCCCTCCTACTCACCTCCTTCAAGGACTTCTGTTTATGAGCCCTTTATCACATACCTCAAATTTTAACTTAAGTTCCATGCCACAAATTTATTTCCTGTCCACCTTCTTCTACTTTTATAGTTCATCGACAATGCTACGTGAAGTGAACAGCTATTTTCCCCACAGCTTCAGTGTGGCAAGGTGGTTTTTGACATCAGGGAAGACCAAATTCAAATTAAACCCTTGGCACTCTGCCTTCGAGAGGTGATAGATGTGCTCCCAGGAGCTGTCTCCTCTCAAAACTAAATTTTCTAGCTCTTGAATGCAGGGAGCCAGAGGGAAGTGAGTACTGCTTCTGCAAAATATGAAACGAATCCAATTTCCTCCTGACCTTGTCCCACTGTGTATTTTATTTCTCTTGTTTTATTTATATTTCTTTATTACCGGAAGCTCTTTTTTTTTTTTTTTCCCTTCCAGGCAGCAGGTTTCTAAGTTACCTTTCACCTCCACACACACACACAAATCAAATAGAAGATTAGATATGGTAAGAGAGTTATGGAATGAATCAGACCTTGAGGGCACTGTGTGTGTGTGTGTGTGTGTGTGTGTGTGTGTGTGAGAGAGAGAGAGAGAGAGAGAGAGAGAGAGAGAGAGAGAGAGAGAGAGCAGAAAGAGTTAGTTAATGGAAGATTCTAGCAGAGATTTCCAAAATTGGTTATTGGCACATAGCAACACAATGAAAGAAAAAGGTGGATGCGAATGGTGGTGTGAATTATTCCTCACCTGATTCCCTCCCCACAAGTACGAGAGAGCTGAGAGGTCTCCTGTGATGGGGTCCCAGGAAGCCTGTAGGTAGCTCTCTTAGGCAGCTCTTTCTCTGGTCTTCCCTGTCTCCCCAGTCCTCCTCCCAGCCCCTGCAGCAGGAAGCAGCTCACACCCTTTGTGTTGGTGCAGAGGCTGCAGCTGGAGCCACCTGCCTTAGCACTAGCCTGGTTTAAAAAGGAGAGATGAAGAATATCAGCTCTCTGATTGAAATGGTGGGGGAAGGAGGGAGGCAGAAATGTAATTACCTGAGCTGGAATCGGACCAAGCCACAGGGGCCCGCCTCACCTTCCCCAGCCTCCTCCAGAGCTCATTATTTGCAAGTGTGTCCCCAAAGCAATTCTGAAATAACACAAGGAATCAGAAATTGTTTTCTGAGCTAGCATGGGGGTGCACGGAGGTGCCCGTGTGCCGTGTGAGTCGTGTTCAGCACATTGAAGCACAAGGTCAGTGAGGGGCTGGGATGTCCTGGAACAGGGATGGGACAGCTGTGCCCACCCACGTGGAAACCATGCTGCACAGAGGACAGACAGAAGACTCGTGGGGCCTGTCCTTTCCTCCTTCTATTCCCTGAGGCCTCTCTGGGTAGAAAAGGAGTCATTCCAAGAAGAAAGCTGCCAAAGCTTGGTAGCTATTGAATTTGAGTCCAGCTGCATAGCTACTTGCCCCCAGGACAGAATGGCACTGAGGTGTGCCATCACTGTTGTGCTGCAGGATCCACATTCAGACTGGCACACCACCCTGTGTGGACCTGGACCCTGACCCTGGCAGGGAGGGCAGCCAAGGGTCTACCTCTCCCTCCCCTTGCAAAGGGGAGAGAGCCAAGGGCCAGCTTGCTAGAGTCTGATGTGACCATTCATCTAAGGCCCAGTCTGTGCCCAAACCATGCCAGCATGAAACATGATGAATCTGGTGACCATTTGTCCTGTGGCCTTATCCTTCCATGAGTAGAAGCCAGGACAAGATAAAGTGAGTGACAGAATTGCAGTGGAAGCGAAGTCAGGGCCTGTCTATGTCCCACATAAAGGATCCTAAGTATCCTTTGTTGGTCCCAAACAGTGCCCTTCAGTGGTAGGTGGGCAGACTTAGGGTATGCCAGGTTGCAACAAGGTGCTCTTATTACAAAAGGTCAGAGAAATGGGATTGACCTTAGCAAGGACAACTTTAACACCCCCATCTCATAAATTTAGGGGAGAATACTGGGCATGTATGTACATGTCTCTTAATACTTCTTGCTAGGAGGTGAGTTTTAAAGCCAATCTGTATAATGATTCCTCAGTATCCACAGGGGATTGGTTCCAGGGGATATGCCTCTCAGATACCAAAATCCACAGATGCTCCAGCAAGTCCCTTGATAAAATGGTGTAGTAATTGCATATAACCCATAACCACCCCCAAAGATTCAATCATCTCTATACTGCTTACGATGTCTAACACAGTGCCTGCTTGTTTTACTCATATGGATTCAGCATAGTACTTGGTAGCTAGAAATTCAAGTTTTACTTGTTGGAACTTTCTGGAATCCCTCCTCTTCCATATTTTCAGTTCACGGTTGGTTGAATCCATGGAATGGGTGGATACAGAGGGTTGACTGTGTTGCTGGAGGCTGTTGTGATGTGTTCCCAAGCCCCATGATGACCCACCTTGATGCTTTATGTTTCCTGCTGAAGGTTACAAGCATTGATCACCAGGTGGCTGAGTCTAGCTCCGGGGACCCAAACACCACTGCTGGCCTCAGCACACCAGGTAATGTTAATTCTTAGTATCTGAAGCACTGTTTCTATTTTTCAAGGATCTGTCTTTTTCTCCTGTTTTCTTCTCTCCTCTTCTTCTTACTCCTGCTCTCCATTTTTTACTCATTATAGGGGTGGAATTTGCTATATCCTTTTCCTTTAAGTACTATATAAATTCTCCACATTTTTCCTCTAACCTTTACCCAGTAAGTCAGTATTCCTGGAAGACCTCATGCTTTCTCTGGGAAGCACTCAGAAAGCACATAGGTCCAGCAGGTTTAGCTGCAGAAAAGATAATTCCCACCAGGTAATTAACTACTGCATTGGAGTGAGGTTGGGTTGAGATTCTTTTTATGACCTGTATATATCCAGTTGCTCCAGGCCATTTCTCATTTTTGCACTTTAATGGCAACATAATTAAGTTGGACGTCATTGTGTGGGTCTGTTTCTGGGTTCTCTATCCTGTGTCTTTGATCTGTGTGTTGCCCCTCTGCCCACACTACACTGTCTTCATGACCATAGCTCTGGAAGAGTAGTGCCCCCCTTGATCCTTCAAGACAAGATTGTTTTAGCTCTTCTAGGATCTTTACTTTCCATTTTAGATTTTAGAATCAGCTTATCTGTATCTTCAAAAATCCTTGTTGGGATTTCAATAAGAACTGCATCAATCCTCTAGAGCTATTTGGAGAGAGCTGACATCTTTCCTACCCTGAGCCTTCAAATGTACAAAGTATATCTCTAATTCTCATTTTGTAATTTTCACCATATAAATCCTATCTGTGCTTTGTTAAGTTTACAGTGGGGCATTGGTTCCAGGTCCCCTCTTGGGTACCAAAATCCAAGGATGCTCAAGTTCCTTATTTAATTGGCAAAGTATTTACACATAACTTGTACATATTCTCCCGTATACTTTAAATCATTTCTAGATTATTTATCCAACCCAAATAAATTCTAATAAATAGCTGTTACACTGTTTTGTTTAGGAATAAGAGAAAAAAAGTCTATATGTGTACAGTACAATTGAAAAAAAAATTCCATTTACAGCTGGTTAAATTCATAGTTGGTAGACCTCATAGATATAGAGGGTCATCTTATACTTAATGTATAGTTAAATATTTCATATTTTCAGATTAACTGTAAATGGTATTATAATTGTAAGTAGTTTTTAATATTTTTCTGCTTGTTCATTGTTCATCTGTGAGATTGTGTGATATAAATGTGATTCATTCTTGTATGATGACTTTGAATCTTGCCATCTTGCTAAACTTATTCTATTTTTTTTCATAAATTCAAAGGTTTTTTTTTTTCATCTATTAAAACAACAAAATAGTGATGAGGAATGGATGCTGGCAAGGCCACAGGAAGCCACTACCCATAGCCACTACCGATTGGCATCCAATACATCGGCCACCCATTTTTAGGGCTCTTTATCTAAAATACTTTACCAAAAATGTGTTTGTTGTTAGATGTAGTGATCTCAATTCTGTAGCTGGCCGAGGGGAGTAATGCAAGCAAAGAAAAGTACAAATGAAGATGGTTGTTTACATTTTTCATAACAGTGGAAACCCTGGAGAACAATGAAGTACATTAATAAGAGTGAAAAAATCCCGTTGCATATGATAAATACATTGTTATACATTAATTAAGAAAATGCGTGTGGTCTTTTATTTAAAAATTTAGAGGTCCACTAGATTATGATGTCCTCAAAGCAGGCCCACAACACAACTCCAGGTGAGAATGGGCAAAAATGAGCATCGCAGTCTGGGGCAGGAGCCTCTCCTGAAGTTGTACCACAGGTTTTTAAGTTTCTGGTAATTCTATGTATGCAGAGATAGGTCATATTTGTCCTAAGAAACTCAGTGGATTAGCACTGATGCTAAGAGAATTGAGATCAAGAGGAATCAGCTGTCATGAATGTAATTAACATAATTTTGAAACGGAGTTTGGATTGGATTAATAAATACAGTTTCTGGGATTGAAATTTTCTAATGACATATAAAGTGTCTTTTTTTTTCCTTCTACATGATCTATTCATCTTTGAACACTTGCTCAATTATGTCCTGGGATAAATACCTGAAAATGAAATTGCTCAGTCTAAGGGAGTATATATTTTAGATTTTAATATATTGGCTAAATTGCATTCTGGAAAAGTCATATTACTAGTTTATATATCTACCAACAGCATATGAAGCCTCAGGACATGGTCACTCCTGATGACCATTGTCACCCTTTCAGGTGAAAGACCCATACACAATTTCTATGTTTATAACTTTTTATGTTTATTGCCCAGTTATAGGTCTGATTTTGATTGATATGTTCTCTTTCAGTGTTTTTATTTTTGAGATTTTGTTTTTGTAGATTTATAAGAGAAAACATTTGTTAAATGTAGACATGAGAAAATGTGAAGGCTCATACCTTTCCTATTTGTGACAGGTGTACCCCCTCAGTTTCTGCTTTACTTTTCCCCCTGTTAGTGACATCCTGTTCCATAAGCAAGTTTACAGTTTTATTTTTGTTTTCAAATTTGTCCTTTAGGATTTCCATCACGTTACAAACTCTCCACTCCAAGGCTGTAGATTTGTTTTCATCTTCTATTTTTATAGTATCTTTAAAATAAAAGGGTAATCTTCCTGGAGATTTTTTTATACAGCGTGTGAGGTACTGTTCATATTTTTCTATTTTCCCAAACAGACTACAAATTGTCCCCAAGCATTTATCAAGAGGGAAGTAGTGGTTAAGCAAGAGTACTCTAGAATCTTCCACCTGGCTCCACATCTTGGGGCTATGTAACCTCTTGACTTTCTATGGAATGGGGGTAACCTGGCATTGCCTCATAAGTGGATAGTGGGGACTAAGCAGGAAATTAGCTCCAAAAAGGGGCTGTGGCCCCAAAAGCCCCAGCAAGGGAAAAGGTCATAGACAATGGGGGAACATGGAGCATAGAGAAACAGAGGCTTCCCACAGAAAAGGGTGGAAGGAACAGACACCCAAAAACCTCCCACGAGGAGTCTAGTATGTTGTGACACAAACCATGTGCGCATCTTGTAGTATGTACACTGACGCCAAGGCCAAGAGGGAACCTTGAAGGCAGCTGATAATTCAAAAAGAATGTGGATCTGGGCATGGTGGTGCACACCTGTAATCCCAGCAGCTTGGGAGGCTGAGGCAGGAGGATCACAAGTTCAAAGTTAGTCTCAGCAACTGAGTGAGTGAGCCCCTCAGCAATTTATCAAGACCATCTCAAAATAAAAAATAAACAAATTAATTAAAAGGGCTGGGGATATGGCTCATTCTTTTTTTAATATATTTTCTTTCATTTATTTTGTTTTATATATCTGTAAAAACTCAACAAGATGTATGGATGGAATACACTGGGTATTTTAATTGATCTAATATTTCAAGAAAATCTTTGGTATGGACATTTGACCCCTCCTAGCTGAACTAAAATCATGATAACAAAATAAAAAACATACACCAAGATTTTTTTATGATAATGTGAGTTGCTTATGTCCTAGAAAACAAAATAAATCAACTTTCATGTAAATATTCATTAATATCAATACCGTTTTCAGTAACCAGCCACCACTATGTAAGAATGCCTTGAATTTTATTGCAGTAAGAATGGGAGACTGAAGAAAAAGGTGTTCCTAATTATTAGAAACAACATGTAACATGTAACTGCTCACATGTCTCCAGAAGCTTGAAATCATTTACCACGTTTTATTAATACAGCCTCTTAATATCATGTACTTATTGCATTTCATGTATGTAAAGGACTTACATGTGTTATCCTTTTAGGATGCTAAAGAGAGAGATACATTATAATGTTCACTTTGCAAGTGAAGATACTGAGGCTCAGAGGAGTTTGCAATACATGGCTCAGTTCTTAAATGCCCCTGGGCTCAAGTCCTAGTATCCTACCCCCCCAAAATGGTAGATCAGCACTACTCTGGCTTTCATGTTTGTGCAGGTCCCTAGGGGGGTCTTGTGAACACAGAATCTCATCTGCCCCCTGGATGCCAGCCTTGGAGTGATAAGGGGGCAGGAGCTAAGACCTGACTGGCATTGCTTGTCCAGAATAGCAGTTCTCAGTTTAAAGGGCATCCACTTTCCATGGAGGGCCTCTTTTCACCTGGATGGCCAGGCTCACCCCCACAGTCTCTGATTTTGTTTGGCTACAAGTTTGAATTTCTTTCTTTCTTATTTTTGTTTGTTAGTTTTTTGGGGTTGTGTGTGTGTGTTTTGGTGTTGTGCTGTGGATGGAACCCAAGGCCTCACACATGCTAGGCAAGTGCCCTACCACTGAGCTGCCCCCCAGCTCCAAGTTTGCAGGTTTGACTTGTCCCCAGGTAAGGTGAAAGCTGCTGGCCCAGGGATTTCTTTGAGAACCAAGGTAGATATTGAGTGGGTTGGATTTATCCTGCTTGCATGACCCAGGGGCTGCATTCCAGGTCCCAGGTTTCACCTCCTATCTGGGATGGGGAGATTCTCAGGCCCCTAGGGCCTGGCTGGCATACAAGGTCTCCCTCAGAATTCTCACTCTTCAATGGCCCCTGCTCATTAAGCATCCTTGTGACCAAGTATCTGATCTCTGATTTCTAGTGTCTTGTGGGGTGTGGAGGACCTGAGTACCTTGTATCCCCTTCCTAGAATCCTCCTTGAGAGGTCATCTGGTACCCCAAACCTTTCAACATCAGACAGCAATGTTGGACAACCTGGTCCAGTGTTCCCATGCTTCTAAGATTTCAGAGTTTATTTAGGTTTGCGGTTTAAAGGGCAGATGCTGTCCCTGCCAGGGTGGCCTTGTAGTCACTTGCATTTATGCTGTGCTCATTCTCTTGTAGTGCCAGCCAGCAGCGCAAGCCTCCCAACGTCAGAGGGAGCAACCTCACTGGGTCCGAGCCAACCATCCCCCGACGACACTGCGGGCACCTCACCGCCCCTGCCACCTACCCCAGGCCCCCTGGAGGCTACAGGTGTGAGCATGCAGGCACAGCCAAGTCCTGGGCGTGTGGCCCGCTCTGCCAGTGACCCTACCTCCTGTGCATCCAGTGAGGCAGGTATGGCTGGCTGAGCCCATCTGTGCCCCCAGGGTGTGTCCTGGACACTGAAGTCTCATAACCTCTGAAAGTGAAGACCCAGCTCTGGGAAGTTGGGGAACACAGTCTGGATGTCTGAGACTGTAGCTGAGTGCGGGTAGTGGTAGCCTGGGGGGCCTCTGCTGTGTGAGCAGAGGAGGAGGGATGCGAGAGCTTGGAATGATGGGAGTCCCCCAGCAGTCATTCACTCTGGGGTTAGCCAGGAGTGTTGCACACCTGCTCCAGTGTCCAGGAAGGGCCAAGGTTCAGGCTAGGACAAGTGTCCTCAGGTGAAGTCTGTGGGTAAGTGGCACGTCCTCTGCCTGGAGTCTGGGGCAGACCCAAATTTGTTCTCAGCAGCACTTTATGACCCCCTTGGTAGTCTTCCATGTGCAGTCTGGAGTGTGAGTGGAGTCCCTGTATGACTGTGTGAGTGGACACCAGCCTGGGCTATAAGACTGTATAAGACATAGTCTCAATGTCCTCAGCCCTGGGATTTACATTTCAACAAGCTCCCTCAGAAGTCTTATGGCCCCTGATGTGGGAGAACCCATGCCCACCCTCGTTGCTATGGGAAGGGCTGCATAGTGTCCGTAAAGATTGGTGTGCCTTTTGACTATGGTTCCATCACAGTCCGGAGATTTTCACAAAACCACTGTGAAAGAAGTCCCAGTGTGACTGCACCTGTCTTGTCTCAGTGGTCTTGTCTAGGGGACCCCCAAATAACCTAGAGTTCAGCCAGCCAAAGAAGAAAGAAATCCTGAAAAGGAACCAGAAAGCCACACCAGTCAAGCCTAGAAGCATCCTCCTGGTTGAAATGTCTTATTTTGCACCTGTAGACTTTTGTAATGGGTTCTCTCCACCTCTCTTTATCCTTCCCTCCCACATGCAGTTGCTGGCTTACATAAGAACATTCCATCTGAATTTCCTGAAAAAGTCCAGCTCTGCTAGTTCATTCAGAGCTTCTCGGATTCCCTCTGCCCTGTGAGGGCCAACCCCTGAGCCTCCATGCCCACAGTCACTCACTGAGGATTGGGAAACAATCCTATGCACTTCGGGGGACTCAGAGATGTGTTCAGGATGTGGCCCTCTGCTGGCTTCCTTTGGCCTGTTCCCCCTCAGTGAAATTAATGGTCTGCAAATCATGACATCCAAGGATGGCAATGAGGGAAAATCCAATCACCATTTCTTTTCTGCGTCTTGCACACCAGCCTGTTGCTTCTGGCTCCTCTCAGCCACAGGAGATTGTTTCTATTCCATAGGACAAAGGCATGTGTCTGACAGGTCCCTGAGGAACCTCAGAATCAGAGGCAATTCTGATGAAGAGTTCAGGGCTTGTGTGAGGAGTGTTGTAGGTCCCGGATAGGAGGACCTGGACACCACCTGAGCCACAGTGGGCCTGGTGAGATGCAGGGCTGCTCCCCTTTCATCCATGGACTGGTTTGTTCCTGCTTGTCTGGCATCTAAAATGTATGTGTTAGCCACAGGCAGGCGGAGATAGTTTTATCAATAATTCCTTTTTCCCTTTCATGTGTTAACTGAATTCTCTTTTGGTTAAGATGCCTCTTCACACTCTGCCTCGTGCAGCCAGGACCTTGAAACAAGACTGTCTCGGGCTACTCTGGGGACAGGTGAGGTAATTCTTTTCTAAAATGCTTGACATCTACTGCTGTGAAGTAGGGGTATGAGTTAGCTGCATCAGGTCCTTAGCTGCATTGCCTCTAAATTCAGCTCCCCTCAATGTCACCTGGGAATGTGTTTCCATCTCTCTCTCTCTCTCTCTCCTCTATCTCTCTCTCTCTCTCTCTCTCTCCCCCACCCTCTCCCTCTCTTCCCCTCTCTCCCCCCTTCCTCCCTCCCTCCCTCTTCCTCTCTTTCGCTTTCTCTTTTTTTCTCTGAGTGCAACTGTATCAGGGCCTACAACTAGTTTATTATGCATATGGCTGCTTATTTTACTTTATTAATGGCATTTTAGGGAGTTGATTTGGAGGTTTTTTTATACTTTTTCATGTTTAATTCCTGGGCTTGCTCATTGCCATCAAAAAGACCCCAGAACAGTTCATTCAGAATATGTCTACTTAGAATGACGTAGAGAGCGTTGAGCAAGTTGGGCCTTGATGTGGTCCTCCATGAGTGGATCTCAGCTGACTGCCTGGGCCTGGCTTTGTCCAAGGTACCATCTGACCCATGCTTATTCTATGTATGATGCATTGTAGCTGAAAGTCAGCCCTGTGGGGAGCTGAAGCCATTTTTCCAGCCCCTGACCTGGTGGGCAGAGGGGGAACGACCCTGAGAGTTGGCTGCTCTCCATGACTGACATGGTGGAGGGGGTCTCATTGCCCCTCTACCACTCCCTAGCTCTGATTTTAAGGCAGATCCTGTGTCTAGGTGCCACAGTTCTGGCCCAGCAAGTGATCCGACCCAGAGGGAAAGGTCATGGAGCTGGGGAAGGCTGAGAAGGGCATTGGCTTAGGAACTCTGGCTGTGAGGCAGATAAAGCCGCTCCCTGCCCGGCACCTGCCCTTCTTCTCCCTGGCCTACCTCGAATTTTGGCCCCCATTCCTAGTCCTTCAGCTCTGGGAGGCTGCAGCCCTCAAGGTTAATACCAGCTTAACCTTGGGCTGAGAAGGGAGGGAGGGACACAGGAAATAGGTCCATGCCCAGATGCCAGATCAGAAACAAGAAACCCAGCAGAAAGCATGTCCACAGCATGATTCTATTGCTTTGTAAAGAACTCAACAGATGCCTTTTGTTGGTGTTTTTTTTTTTCCTGGTTGTTTTCAAATTGCATCTTTTCCCTTGATTTTTAGTTTCCACATCTCGCTCAGTCATGGCTACCTATCAGCACCAGCTCTCACCCTCCAGGGACCCTGGGACCTGGAAAACTGACCAACAGACAAAGCCAGAGGCCTTACAGATGGTCTCGAAAGTGCGGCCACACTCTTTAGTGGACAGCAAGGCCTATGCAGACACCAGGGTTTTGGTGGCTAAGTTTTTGGAACACTCGAACTGTGCCCTCCCTCCAGAGGTGCGGCATGTGGTGGGCACCATCCACTCTGCAGTCACCTCTGAGGAGAACCCGGTGGAGGAGGCCGTCTTTGGTGCTGGAGTCCTGGACCAGCTATGAAGCAACCAGAAGTCTCTACGGGACACTGAAGGAACTGGTGTCAAGCACAGCCTTTTCTTGCCAGAAGATACCATGCTTGACTGGGAGGAGCCTTTGGCCCAGCCTGGCAGAGGACAAATGGAGACCACCCGGAAGTGTCGGGGTGCTCTAGTGGGCAACTGTTATTCCTTCTCTTGAGGTGGCCCTGATCAGTGGTCTTCTTGGGAACTGCATTTGTTACCCATTCCAGTATCGGAACGATGATTCTCTTGTGTCCTTAGTGAATTTGTTTTCATCAGGCATGTAGCACTTTGAACTGACCAGCGTTACGTGAATGCCAATACATGACAGGTGACACTCATGTCACTGAGAGACACTACATATCCTCCAAATCAGGGCCATGAAAGCAGGATTCTCCTCCATCCCCAATGTAGTTTAGTATTAAGTGGATAGAGGATGTCATTCCGTAATGGGACTATTTTCCCCTGTGGTTCGTATCTCTCTTTAATGAAACCTTTATCCTATTATGGCCTGTTATTTCCTTTAAGAGGAAATAAGTAACTTCAGCACAGATGGCACCCTGAGCCCAACTCTTTGCCCACAGGGCTACAGAGCTATTGTGCAAACAAATCCACAGTGATGGGATTCACCATGGCCCTGCCACCCCTGGGAAGCAGGAAGGTATTGCAAGGGCTTTAAGGCACCTGCCATCTCCTTGTCTCCTGGACCTCTCAGCTGGGCCTCCGTCTGTGGGCTGCCATCCTCACTTTCTCCCTAGGCTCCCCTTTCTCCATGGTCCCCTGTCCTTAAACCAGAGTCAACAAATAACAATAAGCATCTTCCCCTTGTATCTAAGCTCACCTCACTGACCTGGGTTGGGCACAGGGCCCCTTTTTCCAGGGTGTGTATACCTCCTGCTAAGGCATGACCCAGAACTATCCCTCCCCCAGCCAGGTGGCAGCAGGCACATCTGCATTGCATATTTCTATGAGAGCTCTCTCTGTGTTGGTCATGCGGAAGCAGCAAGCCCAGCTTGGGTCCAACTCGATTACCTTTGGCCAACTTGGGCACCTTTGACTCTCTTGTCCCACCCTTGCCCCTTGTTTTCTGGCAACATCAGCTGCAGTCACTTCTCAGCAATGGCCCTAGAGCAGCGCTATCCACAAGAACTTTCTTTGTGCAGGAAACACCTGTACCTGGACCATAAAAAACAGTAGTCACTAGTACATAGGGCTGTTGAGTCCCCCAACTGTGGCTAGTGGTTCCTGCTTTGGGCAAAAAGCTTACCGTTGTGCCTGGCACAGCAAGTGCAGGAGATGGGCCGGCGGGTACCCACCACTGCTCAGTGCCTGGCTAGGGGTTCGTGATGCTCTTCTCTGTTCTGCATGGCCTGTGACTCTTCTTGAGCTCCCCCACCTCAATATCCCACATCCCATCCCTCAGCCTCTAATTCCAGTTCATCCAATGTGCTGGGGGCACTTCTCTTGTGTTTGGAAGTGGGTCCGGGGGTTGGAGGAGGGTTCCAACTCAAATATGGTATAGGAACCCCCCAGCCAGGGTCAGCTGCTAATGGTTTGATTGCTTTGCCAATGTCTTTGGTTGCTGCCTCCCTGAAGTTACTGAGCTCAAAATATATAAATCAGGCCTTTTGACAGCAATCTTCCTTTTCCACAAGAGACATACTAGAGATGAGTTTATGAGCACTTTATTCAGACTATGAAATGGGAAATCTTCTCTAATTTTTCTCAAGTGAGGGCTTTTGAAGCAAGTCCCTTTGCAGGTAAAGTTAATTGATGGTTTTTCAGAATGGCTTCCCCTGAGCCATGGGCAAAGCAAAGTATTTACATCCTGATGTCCTAGTCCGGGAATAGCAGTATTTTCACGGTCTCTGAGGTGAGCCAGAGCATAGCCAGCTGCAGTGCGGGGGGGGGGGGGGGGGGTTGCCTGCTGGCAGGGCAGGCAGTGGAAAGTGGGGGTGTACACAGCAGTGTCCCTGAGCCCTGCCACTGGCTGGGATAAACCATGCAGACCTCAGACCTGCTTACAGTCTGACTGAGGCCAAGACTACTTCCCATGACACTGACTCAAGCTCTGGGGTATTTTTATTGTGCAGTCAGGGGACAAGTCATCCTGGAGTTCCGTGTCCTTCACTTGGCCTCTCTGCAACAGGGCCTTATCATCTGTCATTTGGGTCTCCTGCCTCAGGCTGTACCTCCCCTCAAGCATAGACTGATGTGCTGTCCTAAACCCTTCAGTCCCAGGCATTGTCCAGAAAGTGCCATCCACACACATACCCACTCACACTTAGTTCTGTGTTTGCTGTCGTAACAACTCTATCTTGTGGATAAAGAAACTGTATCCAACTGGATGCCACTTGGCTAGAACCTTCTGCCTCATGGAAACAAGCCTGGCCCCTCCTCTCAAGACCAGGTTGACCCACATGAACACTGGGAAGGCCAGAGCTCCAGGCTTCCAGAAAAGATCCCCAGAAGGCACAGCGGCTGGTAAGGCCCACTTGGGAGTGTGCTGGCAACTTCAGCTCTGGTCCCGTTGACCCAGTTCAGCGACATCCTGGTGGTAGCAGTTCCAGCAGCAGGCCTCCAAGGCTCCAAGCAGCATGTGGGCTCTCAGCCAATGGGAGAGCTGGCTTCCTTCCCCTTGCTGTGCATTCTTTCCATCTGGAAGCTTATTCTCCTGTTTCCTGTTTTGGTATCTGGAACAGGCCTGAATGGCTGTTTTAAGAAGTTACTTTCCCCACTTTGGTATGGCCGGGACCTAGGCAGGAACCCAAAGGAGGCTGGCGGCTACTAGGACACCACCTTTAACCCTGGCCTTGGGGGGTGTGTGAGGATGCCGAGGTGGGCAAACTTTGGGCCCCAACTCTATGGCTAACAAGGTTCGGGGCATCTTTCACAAGCACTCAAGGTCTCCTTGAGCTGGAGATAAACACACAAATTAAAACTTGTGATGAACCATGATGTAACAGAAAGCTTATTTCAGATGGATGTTCCTTTTCTTTCCCCTCTGCTGTATCAACTCACAGAAGCTGCTAAGGCAGAATTTAAAGAAAATTGTTTTCAAGCCACCAGAGACCTGTTTGTACAACTCAAACGGTTGTATTTATTTAATGTACCTCAAGGTGTTTTAATAATGATCAGTGTTTTAATAAAAAGTATTTCTGGCCTCTGTGTGTCTGAGGTCTAATTGGGACAGAGACAGGCTGAGGGCTATGTGCACCATTGGCCAAGAGCAGGGTCCTGAGGACTTGGGCTGGGCTCCCTGCCAGCTGCTGGGGAGTGGGAGGCACCCAGAGCTGCCCAGCTGTGCTTCCTAGGAGCCCCCCAGAGAGACTGAGCTGCAGGAGCTCAGAAGGAAAAGGCAGCCCCTCCACCCGATGCACGCACGTCCCATCCACACTGACCCACAGCTGCAGCTCCGCGGAGGCAACACCTGAGGGCTTCCGGGAGAATACCACAGCTCAAAGTTTTCCTTCCTCTTTTTTTTTTTTTTTTTTTTTGTATCATTTTGGCGGGAGTCATGCCCCCATGTCATCTGCTAGCCGTAGCCTTCCTCCCTGGAGCCCATCACACGCCTTGTCCTGGGCACTGCAGGAATAGCCCCTTGGGTTGCCTGAGCTGTGATCCCTCCCCTGCTTCTCCTAAGGTTATGATGGTTCTTTTCATTCCCCAACATGGTGCTTTCCCTGCTAGCATTTTTTTTTTCTTGGCACAGAACTTTCAACTCTTCGCCTCCCCTTTCTATTATAGTTTCCTACTGAACATTTTTCTTTGACTCTACCATGCATCCTTTCTGAAAGAAAGCCTGGAGCTAGAGTTCGCTTTGAAATCAGACTGTTCTTACATGCCCTGATGGCCAAGGAAGAGCTTGACGGAGTGCTTAGCTAGCATCCCTCGGGGGGCCTGGTAAGAAAAACCGCGTGTTCTCCCCCAGAACCCCAGGCCACAAAGGTGCTTGGAGTAGCTCCGATCGGCAGAGCATGCACTGCTGTGAGCAGGCCAGAGAGAAGGGGTCCTGTGTGCCGAGGTCCCCAGGTAGTAGAGCTGGAATCTCCTCCCTGGACTTTCTGACTAAAGCCCAAGTTCACTCCATGGCCTCCCCATGCCAAGTGACACCAGGGCCATTTCGCAGAGAAAAGAATGTGACAGCAGAACTGCCTGAGTCCTGTTTAGACGACTGCAAAGGACCTCACAGGTATAAAGAGGGGGCTGGGAGTGGCGCTTCAACTCTGTATCATACCCACACACACACACGTGTGCGTGACCATGTGTGTATACCTCTCCTGGAGGCAACTGATATTTAAATCTGAAGAAGCCCAAGTCTCCATCTCTTTCTTATTCAGTTAGTAGCTTGTGGCCATGTCTCTTACCTGGGGCAGGTAGGTAGAGAACCCAGAGCAGCCTGGTGACCTGTGACGACTGCTGACACTTCCAGGTGCTGCAGGGTTTGGCCCACACGAGAGCCGATGACCTTAGCATGCATCCTCTGACCTCATGGCCAAGAGCTCCCAAGGCCCTAGACTCGGAAGGGATGCTGTCACCATATGGCAGACTTGCAGAGCCACTCACTAGAGAGTGAGAACCAGAGGCCAGTTGAACATATGATGCTCAGTGAACACACCAGCCACACAAAGAGCTTCCATCATGACTTCAGGTTTATTAGTGAGATGCGCGAAGTCTTCCTAAGGTCAGCTGCATGCAACACACAGGTTACTCCTCAAATACAGTAATCCTAAAGCTTTAGTTACTGCGTGGTAAGGCTTCTTAAGTCACAGTGTATTCTTCAAGGCCTGGGCCAAAAAAAGAGACTTCCAGACAAAATGATGTCAGTTAACATTGATCTCTAATGAACCGAACCGGACGATGTGTTCCTTCATCTACACACGCTCTAATACTGCTCATGGCGGGGGCGTCTCGCTTGCCACATAATTAGCGCTCATGGCTGGTTGCCTCAGGAAGGGCAGAGGTGGAGTTTTCTGGTGGCTTTGGATTGTTGGAGAGGAGCGTGTGTGGATGTGTTTGTGTAGATAGGTTTCAAACAGGGGGCAGACGCCTGTGCTGCTGTCCTTGTCCCTGGCAGGATGGTGAGCGTGTTCCCACCTGGCAGGGGGCCCTGCCATGGAGAAGCGTTCAGGAGGGTGGGTGCCCAGCTAAGTTCACAGAGACTCAATGACTCGGAGTGGGGGAGGGGGACAGGAGAAGCAGGTGTGGTCACCAGACATGGGAAACCCCTAAACTTCTGAAGAACAGCTTGCCCAAATAAAAGTCCAAATGGTAACATTTTCTAAATAAATATGGAGTTTTGATGTTATGACCATCATCCTTTATTGAACTCAGGAATATCTCCTTTCCCGGTAAATACTTACAATCGATCACATGTTCCCACACTTTCAGTGCAAGTCACATCCTGGGAGCCGGGCTGCCCACGCTCCTGTGGAAGCAGCAGCAGAGTCAGCTGTGCGGGCTCTTCGGGGCTCCAGCGGCACCCCCATCAACCCAGGGGGCGGGAGAGGGCTGCCTGCCCCCTTGCAGGCGCTGTGTCCCTCAGAGGCCTCCCTTCATGGCGGCATGAGTGGGTTCCCCATGTTTGTGTTCTACAACTTCAGGGAAGAAAGACACACACTCTCTATGCCACACAGAGGTACCCATGAACACCCCTGCCAGTCACAATGAGAAAAACAGTTCAGAATGTGGCAAAATACTTGAATGTTTTACAAAGGTTTGTTCCTGCGACTCTCCTTTGATTAAAAAAAAAAAAAAAAAAGTACCCTTTTGGCAGAAAACAAAAAACAAAAAAACAAAAACAAAACAAAACAAAAATCAAATAAAAACAACCGGGAGGTAAGGGCACACCCTTCAGGGGCCAGTGTTCTTGGCTGGGCTGTGGGATCAAGGGGCAGGGCTTTGTCCTGGCTTCCTGCTTTCCTGGGTCCAGGTGAGCCTGCCTGGCGACCCCGGCTCCGTGGCAAAGGCTGGGTGGGCCTAGATGTACAGCGGGGTCTCCTGGCCCGTGAGGAGCCTGAACATGGCAGCAGGCATGGTCTTCATGTGAATCTGTCAACAGAGACAGGAGAATGAGCTGCTCACCCACTCCCCACAGGTGCTCCCCTCAGTGCAGTCAAGTGAGAACCAGCAGCAGAGGTGAACATCTCCCAAGAGCCTTCTGTTCAGAGTGAAGGAAGGAGGAGTGCTGTGCAGACAGACCTGGGTTCCCCATCCCTGTCTTCACACCGTCCAGGGCTAGTTTTCCCTTCAGCTCATGCTGACATCAGGAGGGTGGAAAACTGGACTTTTAAGGGTGTCTGCAATTCGCCTACTCGGGTGAGGGAAAGGCTGGAGCATCTCCAGGAACCGTGGGGCGTGCACTGTGCTTCAGTGAGGGGGAGACCAAGAGAGCCCTGCCCACTAGGCCGGTGTTCTGGAGGGCTGGGGAGGGGCTCACTGAGGAGCGGGCTGCCCTCAGACCATCATCCTTTCAGAATCCCTTAGGGAACCACCCTCAGTGCCTGCCCTCCCCCCCTACCTGGCTCCAAACAGGATGGGCATAAAACAAGGAAGGCATGAGGCTGCTCCCCAGGGACACGAACCCCAACATCCTTGGGGACACTGGGAGGAAGGTATGTCCTGGGGGGCAAACACCAAGCCACTGGAAGCAACGAGAAGGTGAGCTCCAGCCCTGCCCAGCCAGGCAGAGTGCTGTGCTCCGGCCGGAGGGTCTGCCTTTGCCCACTGCCTCTATGGGTGGGTGTTGTTTCTGAAATATCTAGCTGGCATGGGTGCTGCTGGCCTCCACCCATGCCCAGTGCCCAGGGAGAGGCTACCAGGAGTTAGCCGCTGATCCCGCCCAGGTCTGGCCTTCCTCAGTCAAATAGGCTCTGGTCTGACCAATGCAAATGGGTAAAACTTGCAGATAAGATTTTCCCACCTTTGCCCCTTCAACATTTGTTTGATCTCTTCAGATGTTGGCTCTTCCATCACCCCAGAGAGGCTTTTTCCATCAGAAATTTCATTCTGGGCAATTCTTCAGTCTGAAACCCACCCCCCAAGGCTCATCCAAACTTCAAGTCTTGTTTATCAGTGACTAATTTTCCAAACGTGCTCAGGCACGATGGAAAACACAGGCAAGCGCTTTCCTCTCCCAGCTCAGCCAGCAGGTCTGCGGCCCGCGGGGGCTGACGGGACTCCAGCACCTCACAGCCTGTTCTCCTGCCTCTTTGAAATCAATCCATCTGGGGTCTGAGGAGTGGGAATCATTTCTCACTGCTCCCAGCCTGGCTTCTCCTCTGGATTGATTTCTCTGTGGGTGTGAGGCTGATTGCTCCCGTGTGGGCAGCCATTTCCGAGCGCCTACTTAGGAAAATTGGATTTTCCTTTCTTGGAAGCCATTTGTAAAGGGAAGTTAATGGCAGCTCCCCAGCCCCTCTCTTTCTTCGTAGAGTCAGCCATCACCACCACCATTCGGGTGAGGGGGGGAAATGTGTCTCCTCCCTCGGCCCCACAGTTTCACAAAATACTGAGTGTCCTGATGTGGCCCAGGAGATGGGATCTGAGGGGTGACCTGGAGATAGCTCACCTCCCCACCCACACTCTAAAATGGAGTCCAGGCCCTCTGCCTCACATGGCCGCCCGGGGAGCACCACACACCAACCAGAGCCTGGCCGGACCCTCAGTGTGCAACCCAAACTCTGCCTGGGCCCTCTCCCCGCTTATCTCTCCAGCTCTCCTCGGCCTTACTCTTTGGGCCATTACCCACGCCTCTTCCAAAGAGACTGTCACCCCTCTTCAATGACTGCCTTCACAGGCCCACTCACACTCCTATACTCACGCATGTGAACACCCAAACTCACAGAGACCCTCACAAAAACACACCCACACTCACTCACTCCCAGGTACACTGATACCCATACCCACACACCCACATTCTCATATACACTTGTTCATACACACCCACTCATCTACATTCACACACACACTGTCACGTGCACCTTCACACACCTCACACATACACACGCACCCACATTCGTGCACACCCCCGTACCACACCACAAGGGGAAGTCCTGCTCCCCACGTGCTGCGGCATCTCCCGTGCTGGCCTCCTGCTCGTCACACTGAGATATGCTGCCCACTTGTGAGCCTCTTGAGGACATCTGTGCCCTTCCCCTGGTACCCTGGACCATCCTCTCCCGAAGCCATGGAAATGACACCAGAAAGAACTAAACTAGGAATAGGTTCCAAGTCGACAGGAAGGAAAGGGCAGAGCAGTCTTGCACTGAGAGGGCAGGCAGCAGGCAGGAGGCAAACTCAATGCCACAGTGCTCCGAGCCCCAGGCCCTGGAGGGCTGGCCCAGCAGAGGAGAGGGGTTCCAAATGACATGTGAAGAATTCAGTTCCAGAAACTGTGCAAAGGAGCTCCACCCCACAGCCTTTGCCCTCCTGTCTGTTGAGAGATGTTCAGCTGCTTTGTTCAACTGAGCCAGGAGGGAGGGCCAGGCACTGCCTGCCATTCTGCTCATCCTTGTGACAGGCACTGGTAGGGTAGAAGCCAGTCTGGCCTGCCCAACAGATGCCCAGTGGCCCCTGGAGAGGTGGTGTCTCTCAGAGGTCAAAGTGGGCAGTACACATGAGCCAGCACACAGAGGTATGTCCAAGGTCCCAGTAGGGTCTCCTTGTCCCAAGAAGGGTAGACTTCCCTGGGTGGGGACTAGTGGCTTTCCCAAGCACATCATGTATCCCCTAGTGTAGCCCATGGGGTTAGATGTTGGTCATGGAAGAAGTATGGGTCAAGATACCTCTAAACTCTGGCCACAAGAAAATGACAAGGGATGGAGGGGAGATGGGCATAGTCTTACCTCCCCAACAGAGTTGGACAGAGCCTGGACTATCTTCTCATGGGCTGTGGCCACCACACTCTGCCCATTGATCTCGATGATGCGGTGGCCAACACGGACGCCACCTCGTTCGGCGATGCCCCCTCTCATGAGGCTGCAAATCTGAGTAGACATGGTTGGGTCAGCGTGCACATTCCCACCACATCCCCAGGGGCTCCACCATGTCCCCAAAGATGGGAAAACAGAAATTACTCATGCAGAGAGAACAGCCTTACTTGACAAATACTTCTACATGTAATTCCCTGACTCATGAAGGGACATTTATGATTTGGAATATGTTAAAAGAGAGAGAGAGAAAAAGAGAGAGAGTCAAAGCTGTGGTGTGAGTGGGGGACCATCCAGGTCTTCAATCCTCCCTCGGTGGAATCTGTGACCTTTGCTCATGGTGTAGGCAGAGGGTGGGGGGCCAGTGATGGGCACAGTCGGTACAGGTTCTGGATGATTCTCTACAGCTGCACCCTAGCCATCTTTCAGGGGAAGGTAATCCCATCCCTACCTCCTGAGGACAGAGGAGATAAACTCACAAGCTGACAATTGGGGTTTAGGAAACTGACAGTGAAGGCTGTAAGTTTGTCTTCATTAAAAATCCAGGCATCAGAAAGATGAGCATTCGTGGAACACAGAGGGAGAACAGCCCCTGGAGGGTGAGGCCTGTAGGCTCATTAGAGAAGGGAGATGGGAAGGACGAGGGGGCAACACCCACGAAAGGTATGGAGATGAAGGTGCCGCCGCGGGAGGAGAGGTTGAAGTCCTGGGACTAGGTGGCCCATTCAGACCCAGCTCGAGATGCAGTGAGGTGGGGCAGGGAGCAGGCCCAGCCTCCCTCCACTGCCAGCTGCTTCCAGGGGCCAGGGATCTTAATCCGCTGATAGCCAGGCAGAGTGACGGGTAGGCAGCAGCCTCACTGGAGCAGAGGCATCCTGAGAGCAGCCACAGCACACTTGGTGGTCTCTCTTGTCCACCCCCTGCCCGTGCCCCAACCCCAGACACCTCAGCCAGCATGAGTGAGCCCTCAGAAGCCCCTTGGCAGCATGGGCCACACAGGGACAGTGCCCAGCCCCGTGCCCAGCACCGTGTTGGCATCACTGCACGGGGCTGTGTGTTTGCAGATGAGGAAGATGGGGCCCAGAGGCAAGTGCTAGAGGTCCAGGCAGGCGTGACTTGTCCTCCCTTGCCTAGGGACCCACATGACATCATCTGAGAGCCTGGATGAATTCATCATGGCTTTCTGTCCTTCGATTTCCTCTACCTGGAAACCCTACAGCCCAGCTGCCATCTCATTGCTGTTTTTATGACTTTTGACAGGTCCTCATATTTAAAAGGCAGGAAACCATGACCCAGGCCAAGCAAGGTGCTTCTGGAACACCAGAGGGAGAACAGCCTAAAAGGTCAAGGGTCAGCTGTCCACAGGAGATGCTGGTGTGGATGCTGGGAGATCTCAGGCAGGAAAGCGGGGCCCGTTCAACCCATGGAAAGCTTTTACCTTATGGCTCTTAGTGCCCTGACGTGAATCACTCCCTGCTTGCCCCAGAGACTTGGGAGTTTGGGGAAAGCCCCACCTGTGTCAGAGCGCTAGCTGGTGTGGCCTCCCTCATCTAATTCTTGGTCTGAGCACCTCCACCAGCCTACCCTTGCCCCTCTCCCTCAGCACCTGGAAGTGCATCTCTTTGAGAATGATGTAGGCTTAAACGTCCACTGCCCACAGGCTGGCCCTAGTGGCCCCCATATGCCTCCTGTCTGCCATTTATTTTGTGAGTTCTGCCTGGTCACCAACACAGGTCTTTCCAAAGCGAGCGCATGTGTGAGGATCCTATAGGGTTCCTGCAGCCTGTCCCTCCCTGCACTCAGGACTCCTCCATTTGTGGTAGGAGACATTCTGTGCTGGCTGGAGACACAGGTGCAGACTGATGGTACAGCCCAAGGCCACTGCCACCTAGCCACCTGGACTCCTGTGGCAGAGTCTGATTACTACCTGGGGAACCCAGGCTCTTGGGCCAGCTGTGGGATCCTCCAGGGAAAAGGGGTGTGGGTGGAATCGGCGGGGGCTGTATTTGTGGCTATGGTTATTTAGAAAAGTGGAGAACTCTTCTGTCCGATGAAATTTTGATTACCTGTTAACCAGGCAGAGTGATGGATACTCTACACAAACACCAAGGAATGACTTTTATTCTTCTTTTCCCCCAAATGACTTAGTGTATTTTGTGTCAAAACTGACAATCCAGAAGAAGGTGATTCGGGATCACCTATGTCACTCCTCTGGCCTGGCCAGAAGAGGGCCTTCCTTAGAAAGGGCTATTTTGGCTAAGTCCCTGGTGGTGGCTGTCTGTCTATTCATGGAGACTTGAGAAAAGAGGACCAAAGGGGAAAAGAAGACAAAGAGGGTGAAAATGGGTTTGTGCCTTAGGAGGGGTGCTGCTGGCAGAACACACTCTGACCCCGACACACAAGCTGTCAGAATCTGGTGACAGTGAGAAAGGGGAGCAGGAGGTGTGGGGTGGGGGAACATGCATGAGGCAGAGGTCTTGCCGACCAAGGCTGGCCCTGCAGAGACTGAGACGGTGACATATTCTAACTTCATGTTGTGCACTTTGGGGGAAGAAGACGGTCTCCAAGCTGGAGGGTTCTTGATTTCTTGGAAGATATTGTGGGAAGAGAGAGGCGGATCCATTTGGAAAGAGCATTAATTGGATCATCAGGGGTTTGTCTGCTAATGCTTTGTTACTTCAGGAGTAATGAGGCTGCAAATGGAAAAGGTGCTTATGCAAAACCAGCTCAGATGTGGGCAAACTTTTCCAGGAGACACAGGGGACCCCTGACTCCATGGAGCGCAGCAGCCAATGGGCGCTATGCTCCCTGTGGGCCCAGCAGGAGGGTGGACTAGCTCAAGGACCTGAACTGAAGCCGTGATCATGGGCCTCGTGGGCATCTCTGATGCCTACTTTTTAAAACCCTGGGCCCTAGATGTAAGCATAGGAGTCCTGCACTGGTCACGGTGCTCCCGATCCACACATGCACCCTCCACTGACACCCTGACACCATGCAAAGAGGCGACAGGCGTGTTCCCTTCGTCCCTGCTCTGCCTCTTCCCAGCTGAGAGGCCTGGGGCAAGTTACTTCACCTCCCCGACCCTAGGTCCTCTTCTGTGAAATGGTGACAGATGATGCCATTCTTAAACTGGACCATTCTTTAACTGGACCCTCCCAAACACCGGTTGCCCCAAGGATGCCCTCAATATGCTTGTCCATGGTGGAAGATTCCATTTTCTGGTTCCTGGAACTGACCCCCGACAGGTGGACTGGAGAGACTGAGATGCTGAGACTAGATGGGACTGGAGGAAAGATGAGCTGCACACCCATGTGCCCACAGCACGGTTCACAGGCACCAAGAGGTGGGAGCGACCCAAGTGTCCATGGAGGGATGGATGGATAAATAAAATGTAGCACATCCATACAGTGGAATATTATTCAGCCGTAAAAAGGAAGGAAATTCTGATACTTGTTTATGGGATAAACCTCAAGGACATTATGTTAAGTAAAACAAGGCAGTCACAGGAGGACAAATATGTCACGGTTCCACTTATAATGAGGTACCTAGAGTACTCCAGTTTATAACAGAAAATATCATGGAGGCTGTGGGAGGGGAAATGGGGAGGTCCCATTGTTTAATGGGGACCGAGTGTCAGTTTTCAAGATGAAACAAGTCCTGGAGACTGGTTGTACAGCCATGTGAATGTATGTGACACTTCTAAGCCTTACACTTAAAGATGGCTAAGATGGTAAGTTTTTTGTTGCTTTTATTTTACCATAATTATTAAAAAAAGAGAAAAAGATAAAGAAAAATAGATGTTCTAGAAGAGTTGGGATTTTAAAAAAAGGGAGGTAGAGCGGGGGACGGGTGTCCAGGGGCCTCTCTCTCTCTCTCCTCCCCTGCCACACCCAGACCTACTTAGCTGCCCTAGTGCTGGGACACAGTTCATCTCTGCTCACCACCATATGAAGCCCCGCCACCTGCCCCAGGGGGTGTTTCTGCAGTAATCAGGCAGAAAACCACAGTCTGTCTGTGGCAGAGCTGACAAATGCCATTACCTAGTAGGTGCCCTCTACCCCCCTGCCCAGTCACTGCCTCGCCAGGCACTGTGGAGGCTGGGGACTCCCTACTCACTGCCAGCCATCTCCTACTATCCCAGTGGCCCCTGGCCATCCCTGGCCAGGCAGAGTGAGCACTGGGGCTGGGGGCCTGGGAAAGGTCGGAGGGGGTTCAAGGGAGCTTTTCCAGGCACTGGGGCAGGGAGACCTGTGGGCAGGGAGGCCCAGGGAAGAGAGTCGTTGCTGCAGGGCCAGGGGAGGGGGCAGCAGGAGCCCCAGGTGCCAGGCCAGGCACTGACTGGTGGGCAGGAAGCGGAGGTCACAGTCTCTGAGCCATTGGTTGCATCCTGACCCTGGGGCAAGGGATTTGAACCCGAGAAGCCAGTGCCATCAGGTCTCCCAAATGCCTCCTCCCACTCACCTTCCTCCCAGTGGGAAGCTGCTGCGGGACCTCCAGCACCTCCCCGGAAGGTGGGTGGGAGAGAGCCTGTGGCCTGTCATGGTCACCTGGCCCTACCTGGCTGTCCCTGACTGAGGCTCACGGCTCTGACCTGAGGCTGGCCACAGCACTACCTCTCTTTTCCTCTTGCCTTAGCCTCACAAGGCACAAACCCTCCTCGTCTCTCTGCTCCCACTTCCGGACCTCTGTTCTGCACATCCTTCCTGTGACCTCAACAGTGGTGGACCTTGACCTGAGGTCCCGGGACAACTCCCAGGCTCAGCGTAGCCTCCGCACAGCTTGCAGATGTGGAGGCCGGGGGACTCCCTACCGACTCACAGTAAGAAAACTTTTCTCTCATTTGTAGTTGTCTTTCTAGAATGTTCTCCTCGTGTCTTTCCTCGGTGCTATTGGTGAGCACACACATCCTCCCCACTCACCCTGACACCACTTCCTCCTTACACTCTCTCCTCAGCTCTTTAACACTCATTTAGTGGCCACATCACTGTCCTCTGGGACCTTTGCAGGAGGAAAACACCAAGGAAAAAAAAAAACTCATGCCAACGACACTTAGGTCAAAGAGAAGGTGGGAAACTTTAAACTGAAGAACTTTGGCTTGAGGACCAGGCACAGATTTTGGCCAGCCCAGTATTCACTCAAGCCCCAGGAACACCTCCTCCAGGCAGCCCTCCTGCCTCCTTAGTGTCTGACATGGAGCCTGATTCAGGGCAGGTATTTCACAAATGTCTGCTGAATCGCTGAATGAGTAAATGAACAATGAAGAAAGGGGTGAACCAATGAGTGATCATGCATTTGTGGAGCATGGTGAGTCTGATGTCACTATGAATTGTGTGTATTCAAGCTATGGTTGCTACCAAAGCCTGCTGCCCCCACCCCCCCAAGCAGATATTTGCTAAGTTTAGCCATCACTGGGACATAGGTGCCTAGACAGGGCTTAGGGACCACTCCTTTCCTGGCCTCCTTTTCTAGCTAGGCCAGCCCCCAGGGATCCACTGAAAATTCCTTCCCCATGTGGCTTGGCTAATGGCAGCTGTGCCCATGGCCTTCCAACCAGACAAGAGCTGCCATCACCAAGCTCCTGACGCCCCGTCCCCACATGTGGCGAAGGCGGCCCAGGGTGGGGAAGTAGACTCACGATTCCATTCTGCACACTGAAGCCCAGCTGGTACTTGAGGTCTGGCCGCTTGATGAGGACCGTGGTGACCGGGGGGCAGCTGACGATGTTGAGCTTCACCTGGGTCTGGTTCTTCAGGCCCTGCACAGCATGGGCACAAGAGTCACAGGCAGGGTCTTAGATATCACTTTGTTGGGCAGAAAGGTGGGAACGTGCCCCGGGCCCGGGGAGGGTGTGCTCATGAGAATACACTTCTCAGCCTCGGTGAGCTATCAGCCTCACTGTGCCCAATAAACACAGGTCACTCAGTCATTCACTCATTTCCTCAGGAAGTCATTTCTCCACCTCAGCGTCTCCTCTATGCAGGGAATGAACATTATCCTGATTCTCAGGACAGTAGCTGGGTATCCCGGGTGGCAGTGTATACGGTGGCCCACCATAGGCTGGTGCTGTCTCTGACCTGTGCATAAACTAGCCATTTCAGGAGTCAGAAGCCAGGCTCTGAGAGCCACTGAGAACCAATGGGTTGAGCTTCAGGGTCACCCTCAGGGTGCTCACGGGAGGGGCTGCCAGCATGCTGAAGGCAGAAGGAGAACTTCCTCTTTGGAAGGACTGTGGGGGATACTTCTTCAACCAAACATCCTCCAATAATGACAGTGCCAAGAGGGACAGCTCAATGAGACTCAGCATCCAGAATACCGGAGGTTTTGGGTGCTGCATCAAGGTGGGCTAGAGTCACATCAGGCCCCAGGGAGGACATGATTATCAGTGAGCGCCCCCCCCCCGAGACTGCAGTCCTGGGGTCAGGCAGAAGTCCAGAGGCAGGGGAGGGCCCCAGCCCTTAATATGGCTCTAGTTTTAGCCTGCCTGGAGGTGGGGACAGCCCTCATGCACAACAGCCCCCAGAGCTGCAGGGTCTCTCTATATTCATTTCCCACTGGGCAGAGGCTCCACTGGGTCAGCTCCAAAAGCCCATTTGCAGAATATTCTGGTCTTGGGGTGCCCTTCATCTCTCAGGACAAAAGGGAATTCTTCCAGCACCAGGACCACAGAGGGATAGGGGTGAGGCCACTTATGGGTCACAGGAGCTGCCACCAACAGGCTGCTGTATGGAGTCTGCCCCTCCTGAGGCAGCCAAGTGTAAAGGCCCCCCCATCCACTTGCTTGTGTCCCCTCTGCCTGATCCTCTTGGGGACAGGCAACTCATGTCTCCCAAAACTACAAGCCCATGGGTCAGATGGTCAAAATGGCCTTTCTAGCACACGATCCACATGGCTGATCCATTCCTCCAGTCCACCAGGACCACGGGGGTTTCCAGAAGTGGGACTTTCAGTGCTAACCTGGGAAAGTACCAGGTAAACCCAAGTGAGTTTGGCATCATATGCCCACAGGTCCTCAGCCCCTTGCCTCAGGCCGACGTGATTCAGCCCTGGGCTACGGGAGTAGGAACCTTCCCCCAGCGCCTTCCCAGGGCTGCCTGAGTATTTCTGATGTTAATCATGGGGTTGAGTCTTGGCTTCAAACTTTTACTCTGCCACTGACCAGTCACCAGGTGGTTCTCTCTGAACCTCAGTGCCCTGACATGGGTCAAATGAGATAGGGCTGAGGAGACCACCAGGCAGAGGTTCCCAATGCACCCACCTTGATGATGCCCTGGCAGGTGGCGAGAGGCAGCCCCACCAGGCTGGTGCCATTGATGGACATGATCTGGTCCCCGATGCTCAGCTTCCCAGAACGAGCTGCTGGGCCTCCATTCATCATGTTTGCCAGGATCACCGTAGGCAGGATGGAGCCCCAGCCCGACTCTACGACCACCACGCCCAGAATCTCACCCTTGTGCTTCTCCAGCTGTAGCTGCAAGGGAATGGACAGGGTGAGAGGGCCCAGAGTGGGGTCCAGGTTCTGGGCCAAGCACCTACAGAAGGACTGGCCTGACCTGGATCCGGTGAGTCCTGACTTGCCTCTTGGCCAGTTCATCTCAGACAAGAGAAGTCTGCCTTGTCCCCTGACCTCACCCAACTTGGGGTCCCAAGACCCTCTGGGGCCCACCAACTCAGGGAACCTGGAAGCCCAGGGTTCATCTCCTCCTATACCCAGCATGGAAGCCCCCAACCCCAAGCAGGACTCCCATTTCCTGGCTTCTGCTCCCCACCCCCAAATTCACAGAGGCCAGAGGCATGTTCTCAGCGTCCGAGAGCCCATCCTCTGCTCCCAGGCTTTCCTCTTATCTAGGAAGTTCTGTTTTTCTTTGCCTCAAGAGTGGCTCTCTCAGAAAACAACCTGTCACTTCATTCAACAAACAGTCAAGAGCATTCATTCAAGATATACTCAGATTCATTCATTTGATAAGGATCCAGGATCATTATTTACTCATTCACTCATTCAATAAGTAGCCAGGATCGTTTGTTCATTCATTCAACAAACAGGTCAGGAGCATTCATTCACAGGCAGATAAATTCATCTATTCTAGAAACAGTCATGGTAGGGGCCACCCCCAGGGGAACCTGCTGAGGCCTCTTCCGCTGACAACTTCAAAACTGCCCTGCCAGAGCACCCAAGTTCCCTATTTTAAAGATGCCTCCCACATGCTTTTCAGAAATATCTCCTGGGTGCTGAGTGCCAGTTGATGATAATAGCAGCATTAGAAGGCACATTTTCAAGGTCATTAACACTGATTGTAATCAGCTTCTTTGTTAGAAACATCTCATTTCACACACCAGCTCAGCTCAAGGCAGGAGCAAGATGTACATGCTGGGCAGCCCCCGAGTCTGCTGTGAGGCAGTGATGTGCATCTGAGAGACAAATGAAGCCTCACTCTAGCCCTAGCCTGGCAAGCTGAGGTGGGGAAGCATTGGGTGTTGCAAGGCTGCCTTGACTGAGTTCCTCAAGAACTTGGCTTGGAGAGCAGAAGCCAGTGGAATAGGCTTCCAGTGGCCTGCAGAGGGCCTACCTCCTTGCAGTTCTCAGAGTTGGAGAAGTGGATGAGGTCATCGTTGTACATCTCCTGGGTGTTGATGATGTCGCTGTACTCCTTCTGGCTGAGGTCTTCTGGGTTGATGCCATTGGCCCGCAGAAACTCCTGGTAGGCCACACTGAAGGCCTGCCCGATGGACTGGGCTATGAGTTGGGCCTGTGGGGAGGGAGCAAGCCCACTAGACACAAGTTTGAAAATACAGGTTTCACAGGGTCCCTGGTGGAGGGGCCACAGCAGCTGTGGGTGCAGAGGGTGTCCTGAAACCTCCAAAGGGACCCTTGCTTGGGCTTAAAAGAACAAGAGAGTAACCCTGGGCCCTTGGCAGGTGACAGCTGTCTTCTGCTGATATCCCACCATGGGCTACCACAGGTAAACCAATTTGCTTGTCTTGTACCATCAGGGCCTGGTCCTGACTGTACCTTCCTGAGCTCCTTTATGTCCCAGACATTCCAGGACAAGCCATGATTTCAAATAAAGTCAGAGAAAATGGTGACGTATTTGCTAAATGTCATATTTGATTGCTTTAATTGGTAACTGTACTGTATTTTCTTTTTACCCATCTTACTCCAAAAATAGATTTGAGGTATGCTTTCCAGGGAGCATCACAGACATGGTTAATTGGTCCTCCCACATCTATTTCTCCTGAGCTACAGAACCTAGTACCAGCTGGGTGGGGGCCAGCGTGAGTATTCTGTTGCTCTCATAAGCAAGGCTGTGGCCCATGAGAGGCCTGACACCTTGGCACGTCAGTGCAGGCCCTATGGAGCAGATCTTTTCTTGTTCCTTCAACTGAACCATTTCTGTGGATGTTACTGACTCTGACAATACAGAGGCCTTGGACACTGACACTTCAGGATGGGGCCTTTTCTGCCCCCTGCTGGTGTGCAGACAGGATGATGAGAGGCGAGAGCTAAAGATTCCCAGCTCCTGGACTAGGCGTAGCAAGCTCATGACAGCAGAGCAGCCTTGGGATGGCAGTGGGACTTTGGGTGACATCTCAGCACACAGCAGTATCTTCTCCTGCTCCAAGCCCTGGGCTGTACGAGCCCAGCGCAGGTCTGCCCATGCTCCCCACCTACCTCCCATTTGCTATCAAGGCGCCCCCAGCAAATCGGCTCAAAGGTGAAAAGAAAGGAATTGGCCTAAATTCCTTTCTTACTGCACAATGCATGATTTAAGTGCTGCAAATGAATATGCATTTAGGAAGGCGCACTGGGCCAGATCATATTTGCAGAGCATCTGGGCCTTTCCTTAAATAGGCACTGATTCTAGGTTGAACTACCCGCACTGATTAGGCTCTAAACCATTTATAGGAAGGACACATCAACAATCTCCCTTGTTCTCATGACCAACGTGTTGGTGGCGGGCTGATGTGGTTGCCCGGGTACCACCAGGTGGCGCTGTCGGACTGGACAGGCGCAGAGCAGAGATTGGGCTCCTGAAAGGGCAGGCGACACCAGTCCAAGGAGGGAGGGGCCTAGGGGAAAAGCTGAGCGCTGTGGACACGGGGTCCTGGAGCATCAGTGGGTCTGTCCTGTACCGACAGGGATCTCAGGGTTGTCTCACCCCTCAGCACCTGGTTGTCTCCACCTGAAGGAGGTCATCTGGCTGGAAGGGCAGTCGGACAGCATCAGATTTCTTGACCACTAGACCAAAGGCTGGACTCAGGCTGCCTGCTGCCCCCGGATTCCCATCTTGGGATCTCTGGGGACCATGTTCCTAACCCCCAAAGCTCCTTTCCTTGGACAACATTTTGATCCTCATCCTAACTCCATGGCCCCTCTGAGGGAGAAAAAAGACAGCCAGGCACCCTGGGGATGGGTATCCCCTCTGGGCACAATCCAGAAACCTGCAGAGTCCTGCTGGCTGCCTGCTTCCCAGTTCCCCCTTTAGCCTGTGTCCTGGCTTCCCTTCTACCTGGGCAGAGGCCAGCTCAGAGGGCCCTCTCTGGCCGGCTGAGGCCCAACTCCAGCATCCTTAGACAAGCGGCTCCTTGCTTGGCCCAGCTCACAGCCAGGCCTGAGGATGTTCACTGCTGTGAAGCTAGGAGTCCTGCCCTGGACCCAGCAGGAGGCCAGGTGCCAAGGGCTCTCAGCCAGGGCCTGGGCAGCAGGCAGGCTGCTGCTCAGAGGTGGCCTCCTACATGTGGGTTGCGTGAAGACAGGGAGGAAGAGGATGCTGTGCCCAGCACCACGTTTTCCTGGCACTTTCATGTGTGCAGCTTCATCTACCGTTGCCTCAGTCCCAGAGCAGCTGGGCTCCCTCCTACAGGGAAGAAATCAAGACTGAGTAGCCATCTGGACCACATTTCTGAAACTCCGCTTGCTCTACCTAGACAGATCCTTTCCTCATTTTTTCAAGGACCCATTCATTCGCCCTTCCCACTGTGACAGCCCTGTGTCCTGTTTGTGTGCCTACAGTGGGCAGCTCCTGACTTTAACCCTCAACCGTCCATACTGGTTGTGCCATGGAAACTCTTGCTACTCCCTGCTCCTTGATTTTCACACTAGCTGGCCATTAGCTCCCTGCCATTTGGCCTGCTTCTTGCATACACCATTATTTGAGGCTCCACACCCGTGCCAGGTCTCTAAGATATCCCCAAGTCCCCACTCAATGATAAATGCTCATCCAGGTGTCCACAGACCTCTACATAATAGTGAAAAGTATATATATATATATATATGCTTAAGTAGGTCTGTACTGAAATCATGTCTGCACCCTATAAATTTGCCGTTGCTTCCAAGCGTTCTACGTTGACAACTTCTTGGGAAAAAGATGACTGCCCTTACCCACAAGTTTGCATCCTCTTTTCAAATATAGTTTCTATGCCATATTTCATAATCATAAAAATATCGAGACCCTTTCTATGGCTATCAGTCCCAGAACTCCTTCAAGTCCTCATGTGAACAAGAATGCCTTGCACTTTGGCACTTACTGCTGCCTAAAAGGGGTCACTACTAACAAAGCTTGAAATGACCTGTCTTCACAGAATAGAATGGGTCCATGGAGAATAGATCATGATCAAAAATTCCACTCTGACAATATCAATAGGAAGGGCTCAGCAAAAGCCTCCTTGGTGGTCCCTGGGAATATCAATCTGCAAAGGGGTCTGTCAAGAGACTAGTTTCACTCTCTCCTGAGTTCCCCCGACCCCTACCTTTCTGTGGTATCCGAATTGAATCCAGGGCCTTTTGCATGCTAGCTAGGCAACACTCTGCCACAAAGGCATATCCTTGGCCTTTTTAAAATTCTATTTGGAGAAAGGATCTTGTTAAGTTGCCCAGGCTGGCCTTGAACTTGAATCCTCCTGCCTCAGCCTCCTGAGTAGCTGGGATTACAAGTGTCCACCACCCTGCCCAGATCTTTTGTTGTTGCTGTTTTCCAAGACCATCTTCCTCTGTTGCCTAGGCTGGGCAACAATTCAATCCTGAACTTCTGGGCTCAAGCCATCCTCCCACTTCAGCTCCCTGAGTAGCTGGGGCTATAAGCACATGCCACTTTATGGCCTCTTGGCGAGATCTATGGTATTTTGAACTTCAAAATTATTTTTTAACTTGTTATGCTGTGAAATGACAAGTACAAAGGCAGAGCTCAACTTCAGATGCAGATATACAACCCTGGCAGGCAAAAATGGATATTTTATCAATAGAATATTTAGGCAAACATTAACTTTATTTTAGGAGGGGAGAGGTTTTATAAATGATTTCTTCAAATGGATAGTTCCCTTTGTACATTTAACTAAGATTAGATTTATAAACAGCTCCCGAAGAACCCCTTTCATGAAGTGAAATAAAACTGTCTTCGCTATCTTCACAAACTTGAAGAATGTGAAAAAATGCACCACTAATGCCATTGGAAATGTTCACATGGCACACAGGGCTTCCCCTTGCTAGGTGGTTTCGAAAAGTGCCTGGGATCATGGGGCCACCATAAGGCACAGGGCTGTCGGGGGGAAGGCCTTTCCCACTCTTGTGTTTACTTACATCTTCTGACTCGAACACGTGGCAGATCATTTTATACTGCTTCTTCCCCTCCTGGGCCCCCGGTGTGGTCTCAATGCAATCTTGAGAGGCTGACCGGGGCATGCGGCGTCTGGCCATCAGCACTACGATGTTCCCAATGTCAGCAATGTAGGAGATGGTACGCAAGGCATGGTCCATCATGGTCTCCTATCGGGAGGGAAAGGAAGGCCCAGTGAGGACAAGCCAGTGAAAATCACTTTAATCTGGCGTTTCTCAACCTTGACCTTACTGATATTCACTGCTGGGTGAATGTCACTGCTGGTACTGCTGGGTCATTCTTTTTATTTATTTTTTTTTAAATTAGGTTCTTTTTAGTTTTACATGACAGTAGAGTCCATTTTGATATAATTATACAAGCATGGAATATATCTTAGTCTAATGAGGACCCCAGTCTTGTGGATGTACACAATGGTGAGATTCACTGTGGTATATTCATATATGTACAAAAGAAAGTCAAGTATACGAAAAAAATGTTCAATATCTTTAGCAATTAGAACATTATAAATTAAAACCACACTGAGACTTCATCTCACTCCAGTCAGAAAGACAATTATCAAGAATACAAGCAACAAGAAATGTTGGCGAGGATGTGGGGGAAAAGGCACACTCATACATTGCTAGTGGGACTGCAAATGGTGCAGCTACTCCGGAAAGCAGTATGGAGATTCCTCAAACACTTGGAATGGATCCACCATTTGACCCAGTTATCCGACTCCTCAGTACATATCCAAAGAATTTAAAATCAGCATACTACAGGGACACAGCCACATCAATGTTTATAGAAGCTCAATTCACAATAGCTAAACTGTGGAGCCAACCTAGGTGCCCTTTAACAGATGGACAAGCCACTCTTTATTGCACAGGGCTGTCTTGTACCTTGGAGGATATTCGGAGCATCCCTGGCCTCTCTCTACCCCTAGATGCAATAGTACCTCCTCTTCTTAAGGAGAAAACCAAAAAACATCTCCAGTAATTGCCAAATATCCTGGGGAGCAGGAGTGGGGGGGGGGAGGCAAAATGGTCCCAGTTGAGAACCATAGTTCTAGACAACAGATGCTCGGGGTAGGAGTGAGCCTCAGCATGAGCCATATAATGGGGTTATTTCAGAGCATTTTAGGATGCTGATTTGAAACCAAAGTAACCAACATTTGGCTCTGCCTGCACCCAGGTAGACATGAGATGGGGTACCCTATCCTCATTAGGATTAGAGGACATTTGTGGCTCTGGATAAGGACCTTCCCTACAAGGCACGTGGCCTTGTGTAGGCTCAAAAGTGGCCCGGCCCAGAGAAGCAAGGCAGGGAGGCCAATGATGTCCACTAGATAAGCTCTTCCCAGGGAGCACAAGCAGCCTGGGCCCAAGTCAGGAGACACTGAGGCAGCATGTCTGCCTCCCATCCATGGGTTTCCATAGCTGACTTGGAGTCCCAGGCCCCAGGTCCACTACTATTGATGGCTCTTGTCATCTGGCAGGAACCTCCACCAAGCATCTTGCCCGTGACTCCTCTCTAACAAGGAGGCACACAAAGGCTCTGAAAAGCTGATCAGTAGGTCTTCTGTGCCTTTGCTTTCCTTTCACAAAAGAAAATCGGGTGTTTCTGTGACCTCTGGTGCCCTATTCTTCCCCACAGAATCATGTCTTGCAGTGAATATTGCACACATTTGTGTAAGAGGGTGATTTGTTTTCTGGCCCATGCTACTGGGGGTTCATGATCACAAGACACAAGGGAGGGACCCTGGAAAAGGGAAGAGTGAGAGTAGTTCTTCAGCGTCTCCTGATTTCTGACCACTATCCAATTTCCTATCAATAGCAGAGACGTCTTCCTCAGACAGAGGCTGCCCATCAACATGGTGGCCATTCTCTCTCCTGCCCTTTCTGACCACTTCTACCTCCACAGTCTCTCACCTGTTCCCTCCTCTCCATCCCTTCAGTCAACACTTTTATATTTTAGTCAAACCAATTTCCTGTTCAAGCCACTCCTTCCAGTTCATCCTAAACAGTGACTTGGGACAAGTTCTCAAACCACCAATGGCCCATCCTCCTACCCTGGGTGTAGCACAGGAATATGAGCAAGAGGGTGGAGTGCAGAGAAGAGTCACCACAGCAGGTGAGACAGCTGTCTACTGATAAAGGCCTGTAAGGTCCGTCTTCAAGTGGCATTTGGGAACCTGGATTTCAGTGGATTTGCCACCACCCTTAACTGATTAGGAGGACTCATTCAGCCTTACCTGCACAAACAACATATCCTAAGATGAATATCTCTGCTTTTCCTGGGAGTCTAGAATTTTGCTACATGCTGGGCAGAGCATGCCTGCATGACCATCCCCTAATAAAGACCTTGGGTTCTGAGTCTCTGTGAGCCTCCCTGGTAGATAAAACTTCACAATCATTGCTGGGGCAATTCAGCAGGTCTCATGGGACTCCACAGGGAGAAGATTCTGGAAACACAATCCAGGTATCTCCTAGATTTCATCCACACACCTTTCCCTTTGCTGAGTGGTATAGTTTGGGTCTGGAATGCCCTCCAAAAGCTCCTGTGTTGGAGATCTGGTCCCTAGCCCATGGTGCAATGGAGACATGGTGAAACCTTTAAGACATGGGGCCCAGTGGGAGAAAGTTAGGTTATAGGGTATGTGCCCTTGGAGGAAATGTTGGGATCCTGGTCCTTTCCTGTTTCTCTCTTCACTCCCTGACCCTTATGTAGTGAGCAATTTCCTCTACCTTATGCTCCCACCATGATGTGCTACCTCACTACAGGTCCAAAGGCAATGAGGCCAACTCACTTTGGACTGAAACTTTTGAAACTATGAACCAAAATAAACTCTTCCTCTTTGCAAGCTGATTATCTCAGGTATTTTGTCACAGAGACGTAAAGCTGACTAATACACTGATTTTGCTCTGTATCCATTTGGTGAACGGATACATCAATATGCCCAAATCCTTGAGTCTTCTTAGAGACTCACTTAGGGTGGTCTTCTTAGAGACTCACTTAGGGTGGATCCCCAACACAGGTGGGTAGATGAAAGATAGAGGATGGAGAGGTATGAGGGGGGAGTGAATTCAGACTGTATCCACAAAGGATGAAGAAACAAAGTCCAAGTCTGAAGCATCACACAGCAGATGCCTGGCCCCTGCCAGAATCAAAGTTGCTCATCAAGTTCTGATCACTTGGAAGACTCTACAGAAGGAAGATGGGAGTGGGGGGTGAGACACAAAGATCAGTGGGACAAAGCACAGGCCTAGACACGGAGACGACACGAGAGGAGGAAGTTGAGTCCATTACCCACCTTGGGATATGCCAAGGGCCTCAGTAGCTGGGCAAGGCAACATGATGCTCGGGGTAGGGAGTGAGCCTCAGCATGAGCCATATAATGGGGTTATTTCAGCTCCAAGATATGCCCTACTGCTTCCTCTGCCCCCAAATTCTAGGAACCCCATGAATGGGGAAGCAGAGGAGGAGCTCAGGGCTCCCAGCTGGTTTTCCCCACCCACTCCTGGCCTCTTAATCCCTCAGGAAGTGACACATAGCTCATCTGCTACCTACTAAGTTCATCTTTGTTCATTTCAGCAGGCTGGTATAGATCGTAGAAGATAGTATTAATAGTTTGGAATTTTCCTGAATTTTCCCTAAAGGCCCATTATTCTCTAGCCCATAGCATTCTTGGGAGGTGATGGAACCCTGGACGTGGGGCCTAGTGGGAGGAAGTTAGGTCATCGGGGTGTTCCCTTGAGGAGATATTGGAGCCCTGGCTCCTCCTCTGCCTCCTTCATTGTTTCCTGACTTCTCTGAAGTAAGCAGCTTCCTCCACCAAATGTTCCCACAATGATTTGCTACCTTGCCACAAGCCTAATAGCAATGGGGCCGACTGACTATAGACTGAAACCTCCAAAACTGTGAGACTTTAATCTTTCAAAGTTGATTATGTCAGCTGTTTTGTTACAGTAATGGAAAGCTGATGAACACAGAAAACAAATGAGAAAAACACACTGATATTGGGAACCAGGGTCTATGCTGCGGGACAGGGTATATATGAAATTGGGGATGGTAAGCATTCTATGCTGCCAATAGGAGACGTAAGTATAAACCCATGGCTTTTAAAAACACATATACCGTCTGGATTTGTGCATTGCCAGGCCCCAGGAGCAATGACACCCTAGAAACAATGAGCACAGCCAATACCCAGGGCTTTTTCCTATATGTCATTGCTCAGTAAGAGGAGCCATGGTGCCTCGAAGAAATGACCGATTCCTGGTCTGGAGCAGGAAGGCATAAGGTGAGAATGTCTTTGTCTCAGAAAGTGTGAGTGTTCAACAACCGGAAGGAAGATGCCGAAATGATAATGCAAGTTAAAAAAAAAAAAAAAAGAATCCCAGAGTTCAGAGTAAAAAAGAGGGAGGGGAAAACAAAATTAGAACACACTTTCCCATAGAACATCAGATAATAAAAATGGAAAGCACGGTATCCTTAGGAAATCACCATTTTGCGCTTCCAGTGTTATCAAAAAAGTCAGGTAAGATCATCGTCACTTGATCCCCCCTGCACCTGGGGACAGTACTTCTACATCTGGACTTTGTTCCCTGGGGTCCCCAGGGTGTGAACTCTGGAGATGGTTTATGTGATCTTAGACACTGTCTTTGGAACACTCACCTGGGTGTCAGCATTTAGAACCTTAATCCTCTGTGTGGAGATGAAGAGGTCCACTTCCGTCAGTGTCTGCGCATCCCCCTCGGAATTCTAAGAAAGGACAGTGGATGATGTTACCAATGGAAACATTCTTACAGCAAAGTCCTGGTGACTTCATTAGTCACCCTGCATCCTGTGGAAGGAAATCGCGATGCCTTGGCTAAGAATCCGTAGCTACGTGAGAGTCTTAAGTTTTAAGGCAGTTTTTAAAAGGCACAGGGAAGAGGGAGAAAGCTGGCTTCTTGGAAGGTCAAACAGGAAAGGGACACCTGGGGTCTGCGTTAGAGTCTCCTCAACCAGCAGACAGCAGGTTGAAAACTGCTGACCCCTTGCTGAACTCACTGAACTCAGGCTGTGACTTCTTGGATGGGGGATTCCAACTATCCTCAGGAAATGGGGAAGACATTTTCAAAGAAGCTGGATAAAAAACATCAGCTCTTCCTTCTCACTTACCCAGCCACAACCAGATGGACCCCCTTGACCCTGCCATCTGAAAACCATTAGGGGAGGGAGACCAAGAATAGGCCCAAGTGCAGCCCTCCAGTGACAGAAGAGGGGAGAAGTTGTCACACCAATGACCCTGGTTTGTCACCTATGCTGGAATAAGCTCAGCGTTCAGCTGTGAGTTATGTTTCCATGGACTGTTGTGGAAGCTGAGTAAACTACTCAGGTCTGCCCCAAAGCAGGGTAGCCTTTCATTAGTTTTTTTTACACCTGGGAGAGTCCTAATTACTACTGCACACTGGCAAATAGGTCCTGTTGGTTTGCCCACTGGGGTGAGTAATTCTGTGCGGTTACTTGGGAGCTTACCGTGGTAGATCTTCCAAACAGCAGAAACTATGGCTTTAATTATTCACCAGAAAATCTCAAGTCAATAATCTCCCTGCTGACAGTTCCTCAAGAATTCTGAGTCATGGAGTTCAGAATTATAATGCATTATAATGATAAGTTTGTATTTTAGCTCAGTTTTCAGGGGTAAAGATCTGTGGGGCTTTCAGTCTACCACAGGATGATATTACTTTTAACTAATTAGAAAGAGAACAGAGTCCTAAACAATCCAGCACCAGGATCATGGAGGACCTTTTTCTGTTTTAAAAAATTGGGTTATGGGCTGGGATGTGGCTCAAGCGGTAACGCACTTGCCTGGCATGCACGGGGCACTGGATTGGATCCTCAGCACCACATAAAAAAATAAATAAAAATGAAGATGTTGTGTCCACCGAAAACTGAAAAATAAAAATTAAAAAAATTCTCTCTCTCTCCCTCTCCCTCTCTTTTTTTAAAAAAATGGGTTATGTACAAAATCAATGGGGTTTTAAGAGTTATATTCTTTAATTGTAACTCAAAACTTTCTTGCTGAAAGAGCAGGTCAAAGCCAGAAGTAAATCAGAAAAACTGCAGGTGGTCCTTGTTGTTACTGACAACAGCGGATGCTTGAAATACACCTGAAGTAGATGAGGCTCACGGTGGGTAAATAGATGGAGCCACAATCCTAGCAATAACAGGGAAGAGGACAGTCACCCATCATGCACCCTAGTGAAGAACAAGGGGAGTCCTACAGAGGGACACCAGGGAATAGGGTGGGCCTATTCAGCATGTCCAAAAATGGGGTCAGCCATTATCAGGTGTTTCATCAGCTGGGGACAGACCAGAAAAGGGGCCCTCAGCAATGACCCTGAGCATCTCACTGCCCTACAAAGAACACGCCTTAATCCAAAGTAACCTGGGGGAGGTGGCATGGGGGTAGGAAAGATGGTGGAATGTGATGGACATTCTAGCCTTGGGTACACGTATGACTACACATATGGTTTGACGCTACATTGTGTACAATCAGAGAAATAAAAATTTGTGCTGGAATTGTGTACAATGAATCAAAATGCATTCTGTTGTCATATATACCTAATTAAAATAAATAAATAGACTGAAAAAAAGTATCTGGTTGCCGAGGCCTTTCTGAGCTGGGTCTACCTGTGCCCAACCCTTCCAGACACAGTGGCAGGCCCCAGGAACAGGCAGTGGTCCATAAGGACTCCCCTGCTCCCACAGATGCAGGTCCTTGACAATTCAGGGGTAGAGTGAAAGGCTACAGGCAAGGGGCCCCTCTTCTCTGGAGGGGGCACATCCCAACTGCAGATGTGCAGCTGGGGCCCATTCCACTTTGCCCAGAGGCTCCCAGAGGAGGTCTGTTGGCAGAACCCACTTTAGTCCCCAAAAGACTGAAAGGGAGTCTGCAGCAACAGAAAATGCTACCACTTCAAAGTGAAGAGGGAGGACTAAATCTCTTGTTTTTTAAGCAGAAAGAAACATTAGCCAACAAGCCAGTGCCAAGTCTCCATGGATTTGCCCAGGACCTTCTGACACTGGGCATTGTGATATTTTCTGTATGAGGACCATGTTTAGAAAATCACCAGCATTTATTAAATGACTAGGCTGACAAACAAAGGACTAAATGTCAATCCAATTTTTTAAAGTCTGTCCAGACTCCAAAAACTTTTTTTCTCCTTGTGGCACTGGGAATGGTACTTGAGCATGCTAGGCAGGCCCTCTACCACCGAGCTACACCCCCAGCTAGCTCTCAAAAACGATTTTCAATAGAAAGGCAGCTCACAGGCAAACGGAGCTACTCATCATCCTGTTTTAGTAAATGAAACTTAATAAATGTAAACATCAGAACAATTTAACTAATGCTGTACAGGAGGCCCAGGTACTAAATACAACACACTGTCATATCAAATGCCACATTTTAAAAACTCCACATAGAAGAGGAGCTTCACAGCATTAGTCATGCTCTAGGATACGGAATAGTCTAAAAAAGAAAAATAAAACAGACTAATTATTAAATTCTTCTGTAAGTGGGTGATAAAAAAACAAAAACAAAAATGAAAAACCATAGTGTCTTCAGTTTCATTCAAGCATCTAGGATTCCCCAACTAAAGGAAGAGAAAAGCTGTTTTATAATATTGTTTGGATTCCCACCAGAAACCCCCTGCATTGCACAGAGCAAGCCATGGTCACACAGCAGACACTGCTGTTGCAGGGCCACAATGGTGCTACACACCGCTTTTTTCTTGATCTTAGCAGCCTTTTGCATCCTCTGAGCAGCATGTAAGAGAAAAGAAAAGCAGGTGGGCACAAAGAGAAGGAGGAGAAAATTATTTCAGTCTTGTGCTCAACCCCCCAATACTCAGGCCTGGCATCCAGCATAGGTCCCCTGCAGGGATAGGGGACAGTCACTGCCTGTGCTGAGCACCCAGGCTAATCAAGGGAAACCCATATACATGCTCGTCCAGTGCTAGAAATAACTGTCAATCATCCCATCTACAGAGGGTACAACGGAGGACAGGAGAGATGTAATCAGTGGGCAGGAAAGCAAGCCAGGCTGGGTCAGGAGCCAGAGGGTCAGGTCTCCTGGTTGCTTTGCTTTTTCTTGACCACCAAGGATACCTCATGGCTCCCCTTTCCTTCCAATAAAGGAGGTCAGTGAATGGCAGGGTAGGGGAGGGGGCTGACATGCTGGGAGTACAGACCCCACCTTGCCCAGAAGGGGTGCTATCTCAGACTGCTCATCCCCTCCCTCCTGAGCCCATTTGGTTTTGCTGACATGGCCACATCTTCCTCTTGTCTAGCTTCACCCACTGTTCCAAACCAGACAATCCCACATGCATCTAGAACGATAAGTAAGTCCAAGTTTTTCTTGAGGTCAGGTATTTAAATAAAACATGACTTATTTTCCCTGTTCTGGAAGTACTTTGGGTGAAGCTAAAAATACACATACTGTTGAAATGGGACTTGAAGCTCCAAACATGCTTTCTGACTAGAATGCTACAGAATGGTCATCTTTTAAAAACTGTGCTTCTGAGGGGCTGGGAGGACCATTAAGGACTTATTAAGAAGTGAGTGGCCTTTGTGGCCAGTCTAGTATTTGCTCAGCCAATATACCAGTGTCCCTCTGCCTTGCTGGGCACCTGGGCCATTCCCCTTTCTGTGCCAAGGGCAGTGAGTCAGAGCTGGACAGGACACGTGTGTTCCACTGCACTCTTCCACTTCAATGCTCCCCCGAGAAGCCCAGCTGAATGAGTATCCCTTGGGCCTGGGAGCACTCCTACCTTGACCCTGCTGACGGCCTCCTGTGCCTGCATCATTCTGATGTTTTTGGAAGGGTTGCGTTCAGAGAGCAGCTGGGTGGACCCCAGGTAGTTGGCAGCAAAGATGATCCCGTCGATGAGGTCTTCTGGCTCACAGGGCCCTGGAACTGAGCGGGGAGCAGAGTGAGTGTCTTCCAAGAGGAGAAACGCCCCAAACAAGAGCTCACACACCTGGCCCCAGCACAGGGAACTCAGCAAGCCAGGACAGGAGTGAAGGAGAAGGACGGAGCCTTCTAGAATCTGCCAGCACTCCGGGGAAGCCAGTCTTCTTTCTCGTTATCCCTGGGTGCCTGGTGCAAAAATCAACATGTGGGCCAGAAAACTCCGCGTGAACAGTGTCCCAGGACCACTCCAGGATCCCAGGTGACTGTTACTCAAGGAAGCTCAACCTCCATGGTGACAGGCACATGCCATAAACTAGAAGGCACTACTTCCCAAACATGACAGCCCTTTCTGTACCTTCCAGACTTCTCTGGAACTACAGAGGTGACCTGAAGGAGCATTCTCTACTTGCCCCTCTCCTGTGCTGTGGGATTCCTGTTTGCCTGCAGCCTCTCATCCAATGATACTCCAGCCAAAGTGGGGCGACGGGATCCCAGTGGCCTCTGGACTATGGCGACCCAACAGAACTTCCTGCCACGATGGGATGTTCTGCCTCTGTGTTGTTCAGTGCAGGGGACACAGCACTGTGTGTGCTGAGCACTTGAACTCTGGCTCCTGAAACTGAGGACTGAATCGTTTCCTTGGATTTACGGTTGTCCCTCTGCGTTTGTGGGTTCTACATCTGTAGGTTCAGATCGTGTACCATATAGTTAGACTTATGATGGCTGGGCCTGCACTGAACATGTACAGACTCTTTTCTTGTCATTATTCCCTAAATGGTACAGTATAACAACTATTTACACAGAGTTTACATTGCATCGGGTATTCTAAGTCATCTAGAGATGATTCAAAGTATACAGAAGGGTGTGTATAGGTTCTATGCAAATACCACAACATTACATATAGAGGACTGGGGTATCCATAGATTTTGGTATCCACAGGAGTCCTCTGTGGATACTGAGGTATAACTATAATTTTAATTAATTAAAATACAAAAAGCCACATGTTAGCAGCTAGTGGCTCCTGTACAGTGCAGCGCAGCTCCAGTGAGGGGCTGGCCAACCTCTTTTATTAAAGGGCCAGATGGTAACTATTTTAGGCTCTGTGGTCTCTGTTGTAATGAGTCACTTCTCTACCTGAGGGGTAAACGCTGTTGTAGACAATATGGAAATGAGTAGGTACAGTCGTTATCTCAGTAAAACTTTATATAAGCAAGCCACGAGGAGTGGCCTTGGGGCTGCAGTCAGCAAGCCACTGAGCTCGTCTGTACTATCACTGACCTTCCTCTGAGGCCCAGGATGGCTGACTTCATCCTCCCAGCACCACATGCTTCCTGGCCAGAGGTCTCCCTTTCAGGGACCCTGGCTCCTAGTTTCCTCCTCCCACCCTAGCTGCCCCCACACCAGCCACTCCAATGTCCCAGGACCAGCTATCCTATACTTCCCTGGCCCTGTCACAGGCACCTTCTCCTGACCCCTCCCTACCCTCGGCCAGCTGCCCAATGGTCTTACCTCCAACTCCCTCTGTTGCTTGAAACTATCACCCCACACTCCGCCCCACAATTAGGATGCCGAAGTCCGCCACCTCAATAACATCTGCCTCACACTCTCACCTTGCACGGTCTGTCTGCCCAGGGTTTGGTGCAACTCTGACCTGTTTTCTTTGGACTAGTGGCTGGAAAAAAGCTATCCCATGGGGGCATATTGCTACCATTAGACATTTATCATAAAGTTGTTCCCCCAAAGCCCTCAAAACTCAACAGCTCTGACACCTTTCTCTAGAAAGCAGAGCCTCACCCAGGCACCAGCAACATCCTACCTCCCCCTGTCTGTCTGAATTTCGGCTGCATTTCCCTCACCTATTCCTTTGCCACATGGCCGAAGTCTGAACCCCCCCTTCTGGGTTTTCCGTTCAGCAGTGAGGTCTCCCCCTGGGGTCTGAGGACCACCTGTAAGCCCATTCCTCTGTTCCTACAGCAACCTTTTGTCCCTCGGGAACTTAACCTTAAGTCTTACCATTTGGGCCTCCCCACAGTTTTGAAACATCCTCCAGTTTCCCCAAGTAAATTTAAAAAGACAAAAACCAAAAACCTTCACCAGTGTCTCTAGTGGCCCTCCTCTGTCCTGCCTTTCAAAGCCAAAGGCCTAGAAAGAAATGCCTCCTCGCTGGTTCACCCCAGCCTGGCCATTGTCCCTACCACCCCATGGACACCACGTTTGCTAACAATGCCCAATACCTCTGGTCCAGCACGGCCTGTGGGCCCTTTGGTTGTCACTTCACCACTGTCTCCTTCTGAAGTCACACCAGGACTCTCCCCTGGAGTACGCCCCATCTGATCTGGGACAATCTAGGGGCAATTACCCTCCCCCCACCAAGTTCATATCTAGAGATCCTCACCCCAAGGCAATAGTATCAGGAGGTGGGGGCTTTGGGAGGCAATTAGACCAAGAGGGTGAGGCCCTCACTACTGGGATCCGTGCCTTCTAGGAGAGAGTCCCGGAGAACTCTCCTGCTCTGCCTGCCCTGTGAGAACACAATGAAAGACAATAAATAATTCACAGCCTGAACGTGCCTCTCACCAAAGCCTGACCATCCTGGCACTCGAACCTTGAACTTTGAGCCTCCAGACTGTGGGAAACACATTTCTGTTATCTAAAAGCCACTCAGTCTCTAGTACTCTGTTGAAGCAGCAAGAACTGAAAAGTGAATCTACTTCCCCCTGAATTCTGAATACTCTTTTGGACTAGAAACCAGATCCTTCATTCACCCACTGCTCCAAGCCTCTTGGGTCCTCCATTGGAAAGTTGATGTCCCTAAGCCTCAAAACCCAGTTTCCCTGTTTGGAAGTGAGTACCCAAGGCAGGTCAGGAAAACTTTTCCCTGTCACCCCAACATCAGAGGCCCCAGAGCTTGGAATACTGAGCTCTTACTCATAACCTCAACCAGGCTGCTTGGGTGCGTCACTCTCAGCAAGTGGCCAGAGTGAGCAGGTTGTCAGTCACCCTGAAGTGACCTGAGAGGTGAACTTGAGGCTCCACTGGCACCAGACTGACACTGGATTCTGCCCCCATAGTCTAAACAACCCTCTGAGACTTTAGTTCTCCTAAAATCCTGGGAGAAAATGGCACATATCTTTTGGGACGCCTAAAAAGAGACCTGTATATCATACTTTCACATCTGCAAAGCTCAGCACTGGATTTTAAGAACTGCCTAAAAGGTCTATACCCAGGGGCTCACATATCAGGCTGAAATACCAGGAAACCACAGTGCACAAAGGCAAACACAGACTCTCACATGGACCCTCGAAACTTCACCCTAAAGCCCACACAGGCTGTCCCCCCACTCCTAATGGTTCTCAGGTTGCCTCTCTCAAGGGATTTTTCAATAACCTGGGGGCCCCTGCAAGACCCTCACAAGGACTGAGCTGAAGAGCCTTCCAGCCTGGCCTACAGAAGTCGTTGATCTCTCTGGGCCTTCCTGGCCCTCCTCAGTGGATGGACGCTCCAGCGGCTCCCACAGTCTGCTGGCAACGCTCTTGGATGCACAGTGGTTAGTAATGGTTTTGGCGGCAGGATACTTTAAAGCACTAAAGCAATATAGTGCTGTTACCGTGAGCCCAAACGTGGGCTAGAGAGCGACTCTCACAGGTTTAAACACAGTGTTGAGACCTGAGAGGCAGGTAACCCTGGTATCCAGGGGCCCAGAGCCCTGGATCCAGGGTGCTGACTAGGCTCCATGAGCTGACTTCTTCAGCCCTTGTGGGGGACTGTGAAGGAGCACCCCCACAGTGGTGACACCTCTCAAAGAAAGTCCTCCAAGAGCTAACCAAGAGAGGGGCTCAACTTCTGAGCCTGCAACCCCCAGGCTCCTGATCCTAGGACCTATTCACCCTGGGTCCAGGACGCTTGCTCCAGGAGTACATCAGGGACTAAGGGGACAGGGCAAAGACCCTGCACAGCTTTAGAACAGGCTCAGAGACAGGCTCACCAAGCCCTGGGATTGATATAGGCTTTTTTATACTGAAAGAAAGACTGGGGAACTGTGCCAGGTTGGGTGGGGTGAGGAGGGGAATGAATCTTGGCCTCCTCCCTAGTCTGTCACCATTTTAGAAGCAAATAAGGCAGCAATCTTCCAAGTCCAGCCCCTCTGAAAGGCACAGGCCTAGGCTTGCTTTCTCAGGCTGCTGCCCAGGGACACTGGCCCCCACAGGCTTGGCAGATCTCTGCAGAGCTCCAAGGCCAGGGTCAAATCATGCTCTTTCTTCTACTTCAGGCACTTTGGTCCTCGCTCTGGAACAGACAGATCTCCTTGCCCAGCTGGGCAGGCATGGATGCACCAAGCAAGTGGCGGCTTCAGGGCTTATCGGGGTGGTGCCAGGGGAGAAACCCTGCCCATCTGCCCACTAGCAGCAGTGGTTTGTACTCCAGGTGCACCTGTGAGGGGGAAGCAGAGGCCACCCAAATAGAGGGAACAGAGTCCTAAGCAGCACCCTCCATCACCCTGACCTCCAGGACCTTGGACTACAGGTCCCCAGTTTTTACTACTTCGTGTCACCTTGCCCTTGGGCCTTGTGTTCCCCAGTGCACATGGTTTGGAGCATTCATCATTTGTTTAGGGAATCACAGTGATGCCCACGACCTCCAGAGGGGCCTGAGGCAATGACAGTTACTGACCAGAAGACGGTGTCACTTTGTCCTACGAGAAGGTGCTGGTCCTCCCAGCCTCCCTGGGGTGCCCTGGGCATCACACCCTCAATCAGCATCGGGGGCTTGTTCTGAACAAGTGAGCTCAGGTCCTGTGTATGCATGGCTCCCTGAGGGCCCCAGTCCCTGAGGAGAGGTGGGACAGGCCTTGCCTTTTGAACCAACTCCCACTGCCTTCTGACTCCTCCCTGGCCAGTTCCCACTGTGACCTTGGAAGCTCTCTGGATCTTGCTGAGTTTCATGCTCCTGTTTGAACATGGACTCATGTTCCCGAGTACATTTATGAAGGACTGGCTCCCTCTCCCCCTGGAGTGTGCCCATCTGATCTGGGACAGTCTGGGGGTGAATACTCCTGTGTGGGAAGGGCGCCTGGACCCAGGATGTCTGTTCCTTGGGACAAGACTAGGGAAGCATTCAGCGACTTAGCTTTGACTCCACAGATGCCCACCTCTGTCTGGCCTTTCTTCCTTCCTGTCTTGGAGACTTTTCCAGTAGGAAACCACAATCGTAAGAGTGCTGCCTTCGACTCACCTGCAGAGCTGCCTCCCACCCTCATACGTATGAGGGAAGGAAAACCAAATGCAGAAAAGAGTCCGGTGGGGGTAAGGAGCTCTTTTGGACCCACATTCACAGCTGTCAACTCCCATCATGAAATGCAAAACCCAAATCAAACAGCTTCCCCACTGTATGAAAGCAGCTGGGCCGAAGTGGGTATGAATCGTTCTCATTTTGCACGGTTCCTGCACTAACCCTGAGCTGAGACCACCAGAGGGAGACGAATGACAAAAGAATAAAGATGAAGCTTTAAGGGAGAGCCAGAGAGTGATTTCTCCCCTTCAGGACCTACCTCTGACTTAACAAAGGCCTACGTATCGTGTATCTGCGCAGTTTGGAGAGGGACAGGGTACTCCGGTTTGAAGAAGCCTTTGTTTAAAACACCTGTTAGGAAAACCCAAGGCCGTGTCAGACTGCCCATTCTCTGGACAGGGAAGCAGTGGCAGAGCCATACCAGGGACCCTCCCTCGTCTCTGGGAAAGAAGACCCTGTACACAGGTACTGGGATGAGGCTTCCAGTCACCAGCCTGGCTCCACGCGGTCTTCTTGACTCCAAGGCCTGTGCCGGCCTCTCCTTGGGTCTCAGAGGGGCAGCTGGGTAGAAAGAGGTGGAGGAGCACAACCACAGTGGGGGCTTGGGGTGCATCTCAAGATCGGGTGCTCTCTGCACAGACAGGAGATCCCATGTGCAGCATCTACTCCCTAAGCACCAGCCCTCTGTGGGACGGGATATAGTCCCAGCCAGTCCTCAACCACCCCATGAAACAGACCTCATTGTCTCAATTTTATAAATAAGGACCATTCAAGTGGAATGAAATGACTTTGCCCAAGATCACTGTTCCAAATTTGTCTTCAGATTTAAAATATATATATATATACATATCTTTTATTTTTATTTGTTTATTTATTTTATGTGGTGCTAAGGATCAAACCTAGGGCCTGGTGTGTGCCAGAAAAGCGCTCTGCCACTGAGCCACAACCCCAGTCCGGTCTTCAGAATTTTTGAGCCTACTCTGTGAAGACCTGTATTGTAAAGAAAACACAGAGCTTGCAGGTTGGATGTCAATCACACTACTACAAGACAAATGTGTCTGGAAGGCCCGTGGTGAATACCAGGAAGAGAAGACATGACCCTAGAGAAGAAAGAACAAAGGGGGCCAGCCCCAATGAGGAATCTGTCCTTTGAACTGGGGCCTGAAGGATGAGAAGGAATCAGTGAGTCAGAGGGCAAAGAGGAAAGATTTCTAGGTTGAAGCAAGAGCAGATGCAAAGGCCCTGGGGTGACAGAGAGAGTGATACTTTAGAATTATAAGAAGTCTAGATTGCCTGACACAGGATGGGCCAGCAGTTGGAACAAGTCGGTAAGAGTGCTGACCCAATGTGAGGACCCTGGAACCACACAGAAGATTGTCACTCCAGGGTATCAATCAGGGAAGTGGCCCAGTTACTCTGGCTACAGAGGGGCAAACAGTGGAGAAGAAGAATAAGATAAGGAGGGCTGGAAAGCTGGTGGATTGGCTGGCTGGCTGGAGCTGCCACTCCCTGAGAAGGAGCTGCTGGAAGAGGACTGTCCTTTGGGGGTGGGGATGCTGGACATGTTTGCTTGCAGGAGCCAGGGCATCTTCCAAATGAAGCTCAGGAGGCAGCTGACTCAGGAGTCCAAGTTAAAGGAACAGAAGAGGGGATGAACTGTGTGACGTGCCACTGAAGCCACAGGCATGATGAGTCATCAAGGGGAGGGCAGGGGTGGGGGGAGGTAGGGGAGGGGGACCCAGAAGCCAGCGCTACCAAGTGCCAAGAAAAGGGGCTTGGAAAGGGAGTCATGCCCATCTGTGCCTGTGCTAGCAGGAGGGCTACAAGAAGCCCTCATGTCCGGGGCATCGTGACAAGCAGGCCAGCAGTGACCTTGGAGCCGTTCCAGAGGAGAGCCAAGCAAGCGCCAGCCGGAGGGTTGAGGAGTGTGGGAAGGTGCAGACCAAGAGGCAGCCGTTCCCCAATTCTTATTTGGAAGGAGAATAAGAAAGTGAATCGTTGGCTATGCATAAATGCAGGATGGACAGACGGGTCCAAGAGCCAGTGGAGAGGAAAGTGAAAGACACAGGAGAGAAGAGACGTCAGCTACGGGGTGTGCCCAAGTACAGACGTGCACCTGCCCCCACTCAGAGGAGGGGCTGCAGCTCTGATGGGACAGACGGAGGGGGAACACTGACACCACGTGCTAGGCAGGCCACCCAGGTCAGCAGAAAAGGCAGCCCCCGAGAAAGGGGCCTTCAGATAGGAAGACGAGACAGGAAGTGACGAGTATCAGGGTCACATAACTGGGTCGAACGCCGGACCTTCTGCTACAGAGCCAAGGTGTGTGATCTCCAGACCCTGGAAAGGCTCTGCCACCTCCAACACCTCCCTCACCACACCTGCCTGTCCTAGACTCAGACGTTCCTGCACCACAGGGGCCTGTCCCCCAGAAGTGCCTTTTAAAAGTGATCTAATAAGGCTGACAAGAAACAGAATATGCTGTCTGTGAAACCAGACCTGCAGGACATTCAGCAGGGAGAGGCAGCCCTGAGCCTGCAGTACCAGCCAGGCTGTCACTGAAGAGGAGGCTTTGGAGTTCCACACTGTGGCACTTTACAACCCGGCAAGTGACATAAGGTCACTGGCCGCTGGGAGGCTAGAAGCCATGACAGAATGAGGGAAGGAAGGTCAAAGCCAAGTTCAGTCCAGTGCCCAGATTTGCTCAAGACAGATCCTCAGCATAAGCTTCTATCTGGAAGAATGACTTCCCAGAAAAAGCATCATAAATTTTAAAAACCTGGCAAAATCAGGAAAAGACCTATGCCTAGGCTGTTACTGCAGCACTGTTTGTAATAGCAAAAAACTGGAACCCACCCAAGTGTTCCTAAATAGGAGGCATTTATCCAACAGTGGCATTCTACAAAGCATCCTCTATATACTGCTGTGCACAGTACAGAACTTTGGCATAATTGCCAGGATTTAGCAGTAAGTAAAAAAAGCAAGATGGAGAAAAGGGATGCCCATCGCACCATTTACCTAAGGGAAAGATAATGCTTACAATAAATATGTGTAAAATGTTAAACATTATACAATGTATGTACATATGTGTGTGTGTGTGTGCGTGTATATATATATATATATATATATATATATATATATATATATATATATATATATATATAAAAACATCAATGGTACCCCATAAATATGTACCATTTTATGCTTTTATATATCGGTTAAGAGAATTTTTAAAGGTTTATGCAAAGATAAAACAATTTAAAAAATAAGAAAATAACCTATCAAACATTGAAAATGGTTATCCAAATTGGGAAGAAATACATGCACAAATAGGGTAGAGGAAGAGACTTTGATTTTGGAACCAGGCAAGTATTTAATATAATTACAAAAAAAAAGTTCAATGAAAAAGCAAATTCCTAAAAATTAAAAGAAAAATGAAACAAATCTAAGTGTGTATCCACTTGTGACATAATCACAAAAGGAAAAGCTATGCCCAAATATTGTTCTGGTTTGGATAGGGAGATGTCTCCAGGAAACTCTGAGGTGTTAATGCAGGAAGTTCAAAGGTGAAATGATTACATTAAGAAAGCTGTAACCTCATCTACGGATTAATCCATGTAGAAGATTAATAATTTGAATGGATTACTGGGTAGTAACTGCAGGCAAGTGTGGCATGGCTGGAAGAGGTGGATCACTTGGGAGCATGCCTCAGGGGACTAGATATTGTCCCTGTGTCTCTTTCACTCTGCTTCTCAGCTGCCATGAGCTGAGCATCTTTCCTCTATCACGCCTTCTGCCCTGATGTTCTGCTTCATCTTAGGCTCAGACAAATGAAATCAAACAACCATGGACTGAACCTTTGAAACCATGAGCCCAGCATAAACTTTTCCTCCTCTAAGTTGTTCTTGTTAGGTATTTTGGTCGCATCCATGCAAAACTGACTAACAGAGCAGTCATTTGATCATACACCCCTCCTGGGCTATACTCTAAAGAAAAAAGTAAATGCAAACAAATCATAAACTACAGCCAAGTGTCCTTGGCAGTGTTGATACTGTTATCCTGAGAGTGCTGTATGATTAGCAGAATAAAACAAATGCATAATCATGCTGTTGTCCTTGAGAATGGGAATTTGGGGCACAGGCAAAAGAAAGTACAAATTTAAGAATCTAATACTCCTGATAGTATCAGCATAAAACATGATGTATTTTCTCTTTAAAAATATAGTATATTTTTCACATTTGTTTATTGTATAACAAATTACCCCCAAATTCAGTGGCTTAAAACAACCCATGTATTGTCTCACAGTTTCTAAGGGTCAGGAATGTGGGTGGAGCTTAGCTGGCACCACAGGCTTGGCTCTTACAAGACTGCGGTTAAAGAGGGCCACAGAGGCTGTAGCATCTTAGGCTTGAACAGGGGAGGATCCATTTCTAAGTTTACTCCTGAGGCCAGAGACATCAATACATTGCCATGTGGGACTCTCAATAGGGCAATTTACAACCACAGCAGAAACAGCATGGCTCCCTTAGAGAGAGAAAGCAAAGAAAAGAAAAAAAAAAAAAAAAAAAGGGGGTGGGAGGGAGGCAAGCAAAACAGAAGTCACTGTCGTTCTATAATCTGATTTTGGAAGTGATATTCCATCACTTTTGCTATATTCTATTCAGTTCAAGGGAATCAACAAGTCTAGCCCACATTTGAAGGAAGGGAATTACATGAGGCCATAAACACCAGGAGGTGGGAATTAATGGAACCATTTTAGGGACTGCCTATAACATATTTGTATTTCCTAACCTCAGACCAAATATATAGTAATAAGCACCCAGAGGGCCCAAATCATAGTCTCTAAATATTATTTCACAGGATCCCTTATACGAAGAACTAACTAGTTTCATCAAAGACTCATGGGGCCATATTGATAGGAACCAAACTAAACAGCCTCACATTGCCCAAAGATGAGACATGGAAGCATCACTATGCATGATAACTACAGCATATTAAAACACACCAACATGCTTCCACCTGAGAGCTCCTAATGACAACATGTAAAATCTCACTGGTCACTTTTAGAGATGGTTGGAGCAACTCATTAATTTCAAAATTGTAAAAGAGAAGGAATCAAGATTTAGACTGCTTTCCTTATATGAACCATATCATAGAGTGACAAATACTTGATAAGAAAAGTTTCTCTGAATTGAAGAAGTCCAGCTAATCAATAAAAATGATGAAATTAGAGTAAACAATGAATGGGTCTAGACAAAGATCATTAATTGCTGCTAATATCACCAAGAGACAACCAAATTATCATGTGCCTCCTGGTGGAAGAACACAATATTTATGAAGGGTTTTTCCACCCAAATAATGAAACTGAATATGATCAACCTCCATATCTAAAAAACAAACAAACAACAAACAGAGACCCACCACTCTACTGCACACAGGGGACAGAGAAATATGTTAAATGACACCATTAGGATATCCTTAACAAAACCCAGACTTCACGAAATTCTATAAGGTAAATGATACAGATTCTTCCACCATAGCAACAAAACAGTTGTACAAAAAGACAAGAGAAATAGATGGAGAACCTATAAAATGAAAGGCAGAAGAGGATTATAAAATATATTAAGCTATCTCAATATATGAACCTTATTCGGATCACCATTAAATTAAGGACACCAACCTGGGGCAATGAAATCTCTATCTGGGTATTTAATGTCATAAAGAAATGATTACTATTTTTTAGTTGTGATAATAGTATTGGAAATATTTTTAATATAGAGTACCTGTATTTTAGAGATACATATATGGACTATTTTAAGAGGATGGTATGAGGTCAGATTTGCTTTAGAAAAATCTGGAAAATATATAGTAATATATATATACTGCCATCCACAAATGGGTAAACCCTGGTAAATCTGAATCTGGTGATAGGCACATGATGACAGGTATAATATTCCCTTTGTTTTTATATGTGCTTGAATTTTTTATGAAAAAAAATTAAAAGAATGGATCTTTCAAAGCAATGTTATTTTTTAGCAGATTTAGGCAAATCTCATTGTTAAAGAACATTATTTCTTCTGCTCTATGCTATTGAAGTAGACAACAGGAAGAAGTAACAGAAAACAAGAGAGGAAGTATCAAAAAAATCATTCTAATTTGCAGATGGTATGATTACATGCCAGGAAATTAAAAAAAAAAAAAACAGCTAAAATTCTATTTTCAAAAAAAAAAAGGAAAGAAAAGAATTCATTAAACCAATAGTTTCAAATTTACCATGTAAAACAAATAAATATCTTTATTTGTACTTACAAATGCAACAAGTTAGAGGAAAAAAGGAAATAAAAGATAACATTTACAAAAACAATAAAAGTTATAAAATGCCAAGGAACCAACAAAAAGATATGTATTGGATTTTTACAAATAAACTTTCTGGATGAAGATAAACAAGCTTGAAGAAATGTAAAGATAATCCTTTTCTGTCTGGGAAGAGTCTATATTGTAAAGCTGACAATACCCTCCTTGCTTAGTAGGTGAGTTTCATGGGTGCCAAATAAAAATGCAGGGAAGGTGTGAAAAGGCACAATGGTGGCGAGGCAGAAATGAGTCACCTGGTGATAAAATGCACCCCATGTCCCCAGCCAATAAAGCAGCCTGGGTCTGGAGCCAGGATGGAGAGTCCCTTTATCCCACCCAGAAACAAGTCCAGTCAGACATGGAACAGGCAGTTTTCCAAACCCTGAGGGAAAGATGACTGAATACCTTGGGCACAGCTGGCTAGCTATTTGGAAAAAAAAAATATGCTCAAAATGTAACTCTTTCTGTATCCATATACCAAAATAAATTCCAGACAAGTCAAATATTTAATCTAGAATAAAATTATAGAAGTTCTGGAAGAAACTTTTTTATTAAAAAATAATCTTAGAATTGTGAAGGTCACGCTCACTTCAAAAATTCAGTGACATCAAAGGAAAAAGACTGATACATTTGATTTCACAAAATGTTCAATAAAGTTAAAAAATATATATGGTATACAACAAAACAAAGACAACAGTAAACTGGGAAAAAACTTTAACAATATAAATCAAAGTGCTCATTCCCTTTATACATAAATTAATACAAATTGATTTACAAAACCACCCAAGTCCTGGTGTCTTGAGCTGGGGACAGGGGTGGAGGAAGTGGTGGGGGAAATGTTGGCCAAAATATACAAACACCACTTAAAGACAAATAAGTCCTGGGATCTAAAGTACGGCATGGTGAGTGCTGTTAACTGCCCTCCATGTCCATGGGTTCCATATCTGAATTCAAACAATTTTGGGTTGAAATATATTTTTAAATTGCATCTGTACTGAACATGCTCAAACTTTTTCTTGTCTTTATTCCCGACTCAATAAAGAATAAAAACTCCTTACATAGCCTACACGTTTTGTAAAGTGTTTTTAAGTAATCTAGAAATGATTTAAAGTCCATCAGAGGATACACAAAGGATATATGCAAACACTACACTGTTTTCCATATGGGACTTGAGCATCTGAAAATTTGGTTTCTAAGGGGGTCCTGGAATAATCACTCTTTGGTACCAAAGCATGACTGTGTTATGGTTTGGATACAAGGTGTCTTCCCCAAGAGCTCATATTAGGCAATACAGCAATGTTCATAAGTGACATGATTAGATTATGAGATATACAACCCGATCACTGGATTAATTGATGAATTAATAATTTAAATGGATTACTGGTGGTAACTACAGACAGGTGGGGCATGGATAGAGGAAGTAGGTCAACAGAGAAATGCCCCTGGGGATTTTGTCCCTGGCTCTCCTCTCTTTCTGACTCTGTCTCCTAGCTGCCATAAGTTAAGCAGCTTTGCTTGGCAGTACCCTACCGCCATGATGTTCTGCCTCACCCAAGGTCCAGACTAATGAATGAGCCCACCATGTACGGAGACCTCTGAAACCATGAGCCCAAAAGAAACTTTTCTTCTTCTAAGTTGTTCTTATCAGGTATTCTGGTCACAGCTACAGAAAGCTAACTAACACAGACTTAGAAATTTGCTAAGAGAGTAGATCTTAAGTGTTATTACACACATAAAAGTTAACTATGATAGGTTATGGGTGTGTTAATAAGATGGACTGTAGAGATCATTTCACAATGTGTACATGTATCAAATTTCATGTTGTACATTTTAAATTATATAATTATTTGCCAATTATATATCAAAAATATCAGGAAGAAATCAAATAAAAGAATAGGCACAGTATATTTCTTTTTATTTTTAAATATTTATTTTTTTTAGTTGCAGTTGGACACAATACCTTTATTTTATTTATTTATTTTTTTATGTGGTGCTGAGGATCAAACCTAGGGCCTTGCATGTGTTAGGCGAGTGCTCTACCGCTGAGCCACAGCCCCAGCCCAGCACAATATATTACATGGTTTAGATTTTAGATGTCCCCCAAAGGCTCAAGTGTTAAAGGCTTGGTCCCACATGACAGTACTATTGGGAGGTGGTGGAACCTTTAGTACTTGGAGCTAGTGGGAGGAAGTTAGATCATTGGGAGCACGCCCTTGGAAGGGAGATTGGGACCATGGCTCCTCTTCTTCCTCCCTCTTTGCATCTTGGTAGCTGAGAGGTAAGCAGCTCGTTTCCACCATATATTTCTGCCTCGCCACAGGCCCAAAATGATGGGGTCAAGTGACAATGGACTGAAACCTCTGAACCTATGAGCCAAAATAGAGTTCTCCTCCTTATAAGTTGACTGTTCCAGGTATTTTGTCACAGTAACAGAAAGCCCACTAACATGTGATACATACAAGTCAAGCTCAGGAAAAAATAAAAAACACAAACAGCTTATAAATACATTAAGTGGTGTTTGATTTCACTTATGATGAAAGATATGCACATGAAATCAAAAAGATATCCCTCTATGCCCATCAGCCTGGGCATAGTATTGGTGACTGTGGAAGTACTCTCATTCACAACCAAGGGTACTACTGTCCACTGTCCCCTCTTGGGAAGGGTACTTGGGACATGTCCATCAAAGTTTATATGCTCCTGTGCTCTGTAATCCTGCTTTATCCAGAAGTTGCTTCTGTGAAAGAATTCACACCTGAACACAAAGACATATCCTTGAGACTACCTACTGCTATGCTGACTGGCAACTGATTGACAGTTGGTACACAATAGGTTGGTTAATACTCCATTTATGTCCATGGAATAGATCCTGGGCTTAAATAACCAGGTCGACTTAATATCTCCAAAGTCTGCCAGAAAGTAAAAGAGCAAAGTGCAGACCCATGTGGCTAGTGCAATATTTATTTAAAGAAAATGGTCTACGTAGGCTGGCATATTTCTACACCACAAGACCCCCACTCCCTGGAAGGATTCACAAGCAATTTAGCAGTGGTGTCCATTGCAGAAAAGAATTGAAATGAAATGAACTGGTCTGTAATGAAAGTTTTCTATCATGTACAGGCAGGAAAGGAGGACATTTCATGGGGATCTCCAGGGTAGAATTCATTTTTGCCTCTGTGACTCCTGATCTGATCCAAGCATTATTTTTTTTTCAAAATCTTTAAAAATCTCTACCAGTGAATAAAAGTTCCTATTATAAAATATATCTAATCCTTCCTCCACAGACAGCATAGAGTACTAGAGAAAAAAAATCACCTTGTTTGCAAAAATGGAAAGTCATTTTACTTTTCATAACCCCTCTTGGGAATGTCCATGTCCCTCTCGTCCCATAGATCACCTTAAACCTGTCCTCCAGCCAATAGCATCCCCAAACCATATCAGTTCTGGATTCCTGGCCTCACGGAAGAGGAGGAGGCATGAGGTGTCTTCAAATTAGGGGTTGTTTCTGAACGGTTTGCTCCAGTTGCTTATTTTAAGAAAAAAAAACAAGTCTCTACTCCTAAGCACCCATTTTGTGAAACCAAGAGGATGGCTTTATCCCTGAGAGAAGGACAGTATGAGGGGTGACCTCAGCCCCAGGCCCAGAAGTTCCAGTGATTGGGGTCCCCATTCTTCCAGGTGGCCAGAATATAGGCGTGGAAAGTTGACAGGTTGTACTGAGAGCGTTAAGACCCCAGGGCTGCTGGAAGCCCTGCAGCAGGTAGGCAGGAGCCTACAGCTGTGGGCTGGGTGGTGGGTTTCAGGACATCTTTCGTGAGCTTTGCCTGTTAGATTGGGAAGAGCACAAATTGTGAGGGACAGAACATGATTTAGTGGTCTTTGCTATTTTGTAATAAAATTGCCATTGTTAAGTTCTGTTGCTTGGGACCAATACCAGCCTTTTGGTTTTAAAAAGTGCATGTCTACCTTTATAGAAAAGTTAGACTTACATATATTTGTTCAGACGTGAGGACCCTCAGGCCCCCTGGGACTCATGCTGTTGCTAGCCTCCATATCCAGCAGCAGGGGACATCCTGAAAGTGCCTGCCCTTCCTCTACACTTCTGGATCCCTCCCCAGGGTGAGGCAGTGAGTCCTATGTGCAATTATCACTTTCCAAAGAGATTTTCTCTGCAGTATGAACCTTCCTGGTCTCAGAGGATCACCTTACTCCAAGCATTTTCCATGGGGCAGGGGGGTGGTTCCTGGGAATGCCTCTGGTGAGAGAGGGCTGTGCCTCTGGGAATGAGAGGGCCCAAGAACTCTGATATCTGGAACGTTCTCCTCCAGAGAACTCCTGGGAATATGAATGGTATGTCTTCTCTAAGCTAAGACTTTTCCTTACCAGCTGCAGCTGAAGATTGCTGAGGCAGTATGGTGTGGGGGGTGATGACCTGAGACTTGAGCGTGAGTCCCAACCCCAGCTCTGCCACTCACTACCTGGCAACCTCAAGTCCTCAACTTATCCTTGCTGAGCCTCTGTTTCCTCATCGACACCAGCCCCTTTTGCTTACTGTTATCCCAGAGATCAATGAGTTGATATATTTAAAACCCTTAGGTTTTTATAACTGGCTCAAAATAAGTAGCTGACAGGTTTTACCAATTGGTTTTATCAGTTTAGGTCCTGGGGATTGAACCCAGGATCTTGCCTATGCTAAGCACACACACTAATCATTGAGCTATGTCCCCAGCTAAGAAGTTATGTTGACAACATGGGTCAAGTCTAGGTCCTACCCTTCATCAGCTATGGGACATCAGATGAGTGACTTTAACCTCACTGTGCCCCAATTTTCAAACCTATAATGTGTGGTGGAAAGTATCTACTCCTCATGTGGTGGTTGAGCAGGTGACAGGTTATAGACCTGGCACACAGACAGCATCTGAAACACTAAGCCCTATACATGTTAAGATGAAGATGCTCTCACTTTAATTGTTGGTGTTGTTTTTAATTATCATGAACAGCTATCTAATCTGAAATGAGGCATAGATTGGAGGGTCAGAGGCTGTCCCTCATTAGTACTCCAGGAAAGCCTCCTCCAGGCAACTTCTCAGACAAGGATGTGGTGGAAAGCCCACTTCTCTGCTGTATTCACATGGGCTCTTCCCAGTTCTTCTGATATTCCATCTCAGTACTAAATGGCCACTGGGGTTTGAAATGCTCATCACCTGAAGCAGGTGTTGCAGAAGACACCCGAGGGCTAGGTCACTCAACACTCATTCCCAGACAGTCTCCCCTCCTTCATGGAAAACAACTTGAGTCTCCAGCCAACACTAAAATTTGTGAGCTGTCTGGTGACATAGATCTGGCTAAAGAGAGATAAGGAGAAGTGTGCTGAAGAGATCTCCAAGGTCTTTCAATATTCAGCTGAACATTTAGATTCAGGAGTTCTCTAATATCCATCTAGTCATGGAGCCATTTACCCAGAGGGAAGAAGACAGAATGCAACTGGCCTCTAATCTCTTCTACAGGAATCCATACAGAAGCCCATGTAATGTCCACACAGCTAATCTCAATGGATCCCTGGATGGTGGCTATGAGGATTCAAAAGCCCATCAAGAAGATGTGTGAAAATCATCCAGTTTTAGAGCTTCATATTCTCAGGAGCCAATATCTTTTATAATCACTCTCTGGATGTAGCTTTCAGGATCCCCTCAAAGGGACATGCCTGCCACTGTGGGAAGCCCAAATCTCTGACACTTCTTTAGTATTAAAATTCCCCCCCTAAAAATACAGTATACCAATCAGAGTCATCTTTGCCATAGCTGTACTTCCTAGTGACATAGTTAAAAAATTACCTCCCAGGTTAATTAGGGAGCAGATTAAGAAAATAATGGAAAGTCAGATTCTTGTGCAAAAAAAAAATCATTCATTCTTTATCTATAGTAAATCTTTGATTTCTTAATACAAAGGGGAAGACAATATAGCTGGTTTGTACCTTTGGCCTTCTTTCTTCTTCCTACCTGGATCAGGAAATAACAGCTGTAGCTATCCAGACATTGTGTTATGATGAGGTGACAAGCTTAAGGACAAGTCCAGGTGAAGCAAAAATGCTGATCCTGACATCATAAAGCCACTGAATGAGCAGCCACTCACCTATAGACTTCTTTGTGCTAGACACATAACTCCCTGCTTATTCAAGCTAAGATTGGGTGTTTTGATACTTGGCAACTAAATGCATTCCTAACTGGTCAAGGTGCTTAACTTCAGGATGTCCTTTCACATTCATTATATTCTGGGTCTTATGTCATCCTATGATGCGCTCTTCCTATTGCTAAGTAGGATTTGGGTCCATTGCTGAATATGGATTTTCTAACGTAAAGGGATGTAGTTTTCCTGAAGGTCACTTTAGAGCTTCTCTCCCACTGGAACAATTCTAAATTAAGATTGTTCACTTTGGTGTGAGCTGGTCATAAGCAATTTCAGACAGTCTGAATGAGTCTGAAGCATCCAGCCTTGTTTTGATTTGGTCTGGAAGAGTCTAAGGTGGTCCAGAGAAATGAGTCTTCCGGAATGCTTAGTAGCTAGAGACAGGCATCATAGGCATTAACACTGTTTCCAGATGGCTCTCTACTCCTCTCTCTTGCAGGTATAATACTGGTCTAGAAGCCAGAAAAGTTTTATGTCCAAATCATCTCCCCAGACAGTTTGAAGAGGTTCTTTCCAAATGATGCCATTATTCATTGAAAAAAAAAAAAAAAAAACTTGTTAGATTCACAGACCTAATTTCACTACAGCAGCAGGGCTGGGGCACACCCACCCTGGCTCCTGACCACTGGGGAAAATGGTGCAGAGATGTGCTGCTTATGAGATGTTGCCTGCTATAAATCAGGAACCAAATCAAACCCTACTGCAAGAAGACACAGGGATATGGGGGTCTCTTCCTGCCGGTTATTAGGTCCTGGAAAACTACAACTAACCAGTTGACCTGGAACCCTCATAACCTCTTATGACTTGATGAAGATGAGTTTGAGCGATTTGGAACCAAGAAAAACGTACCTAAAAACACATGTACATTGCTAGACATTTGAACCTGTTTGCACTGATCAAAATGGAGTCGAGTCTCTTTGGATTCTAAGTATTGATTCTGACAACTTAAAACTGATTTTCATCCAATTTGAGCAATTTAGCCAGTCATAATAGGAAAAATTGGTTTGAATTGATTGATTCATTTTAAACTGGTTAGAACTGGTTGAACCCGGTTCAAACAAATCCTTTAAAGGGTAATTTGGGGATGGGGGCATGTTCAGTTTCCCAGGTTTTAGTTGTTTACTAAAAAAGAAGAGGGGGAAAAATTTTAAAGTCATTAATTTTGAAGACCAATTACTTTACTTCCATAAATATTCATATGAATTAATTACCAGCTTATTGAAAGAATTAATAAAATCACACTGCTTATTATAACACATTAGCAGGGGCAGGAGACCTCCTCCTGGTCCAGAGAAAGATCCTACTTAAGAGGCTTTTTGCTCTGATGTTGGAGCAGAAGCAACCCACAGGAGCTCCCAAAAGGAGGCTGTGGGGACACCTGATGCACTGCAGCCCACACAAAGGCAGGTTTATCAACAGCCAAGCAGGTGTCCCCTACACACACACACAAAAAAAAAAGTGACACAAAATAGATCAATCAGTTTTGTTCTTCACCGAATGTGAACATGTACAATAAGCCTCCTCAAAAACACAAGGGCGGGTAAAGGGAAATGAAGGGTTTAAAAAAAGAACAACAGCTTGGGTTTGGAAGCCATTACATCCACCCTGATCAAAAGCATTAGTTCATAATTAGCTGCTTATACAGACACATTTCAATCTATTAATTCAGGCTTTGGTGTTATCTGTGATACAATTAATGAGGGTGTAATTAAATGAATGGTCTACTGTTCCTTGTATCAAAGCAGGCAAATGGGCTGGACCTCCCTTCCCCACTCAATGAGAGTTTCTGCAGCCCTCAAAGAACCAAATGCTCAAGCACCTTGCTGGAAAAGGCGCTTTCTAGACAAGCTCTGCAGGAGAAAACCACAGACAAAAGCACCATTTGTTTTGACATAAAATGCAACTACCCCTGAGAGATAAAAGTCAAAGTCACTTACCAGCCACAAAACTTGGAAATGATGCCACCTTCTTTGTCTGTTAGGAGATAGGAAAAAATGAGACATACACTAGTTGCAAACAGATGGTCCATAGAAATTAGGCTAAGATGTGTACCATCACAGGAAAAGCCTAACCCCATGAGTGGCTGTGTTCCCAAGAAGTCATCTCTGTATAGAAAGCTAGTCTCATGCAGGCAGCATGATGCTTGGCAGAGACACTAAAGCACACCCTCTAAAACTCAGGGACCCTCAGGTCAGCATGAAACAGCTAGAAGGGAGCCCAGAGACCATACAACCCAATGACTCTCCAACTGATGGGCATATGAACTTTCTGAGCATGTCTTTAAAAAGCAAGATAATAGAGAATGGATGCCACTCCATGGTGGGGCATAGTTATTTCATCAAAGCTAGAACATCTCATATAAATTATGCTACCCAGAGAGGGGAGATAATTTGCTTAAGAGCTCATTTTAATAATCTCCAACATTGCAGGGCTACTTTATATGGAATAATTTTTTTAAACCATGTTGTTTGAATTAGAACCATGGTTCTCAACCAGGATGATTTTTCTCCCCCAGGGACATTTGTCAATGTCTGGAGACATTTTTAGTTGTCATAACTGGGCTAGTGAGTAGGAGGTACTGGCATCTAGAGCGTAGAGGTCAGTGATGCTTATAAAAATCCTACAGTGGTCCAAAACTACCCCTAAAAGCCAATGGTACCACTAGTGTAAAACACAGATTTCAACATGTATATCGAACAGGGTAGAATGGGTTCCTACAAGATCGAGGAGCATCAATGATCCCACACACACCATCAGCAGCACACGAACACTTTGTGGTGTGACTGCAAATCATCAAGGAAGTCCCTTTCTTCTCTTCTCCCAGGCCAGAGCACCCTTACCTCCTCCCACCCAAGTTTGCTAGACCTGAAAACGCTCTCCCCAGATATTGGGTGAGAAAAGAAATTTACCGAGAGTGAGTGAACTGTGATGGGGTCAGCAACTCCATCATGAGGACCCAGCCCCAGAACTCTCACCCTTGGAAAAAATTACCTCTGGGATGTTGTTATTATCAATGGGTCCATTGAGATCAGAGCGCTGCTGCTTCCTTGGCTGCTCCAAACCATTGCATACCTAGAAACCAGGAAGTTAAAAATTGTAAAGTTAAAGATTTTTATGTTAGAGAAATGAACCAGGATACAAAACGTGAGTATTGGATGGGATTCAATTTTACAAAATGCATGCATTTGCAGGTACGCAGTTGTATATGTGTACGAATGTGTACGTGCATACATGCATATTCAATTAAAGTGTAATGTTGATATATGTGCTTTCTACTTCTCAAAAGTTTTTTAAAATTGTTTTAAAATTTTATGGTTATTGTTATTTTAATTGTAATAAAATACATATAACATTATTTACCACTGAACCATTTTTAGGTGTATGATTGAAGGGCATTGAGTACATTCACATTGTTGTACAAACATCTCCAACATACATTTCCAGGACTCATTTCACCTTACAGAAGGAAAACTCTGTGCCCACTAAACAACACTTCCCCATTCCCTTCTCCCCTTATCCCTGGCAATCACCACTCTACTTTCTGTCCCTCTGAATTTTACTACTCCAAGTACCTCAGAAAAATGGGATCATTTGGTGTTTATCCCCTTGTGACTAGCTTATGTCATTTAGCATGTTGCCCTCAAGGTTCATGCATACTGGGGCCTAAGTTGTGGCTCAGTGTTAGAATGCTTGCCTGGAATGCGTGAGGCACTGGGTTTAATTCTCAGCACCCCGTATAATAAATAAAATAAATGTCCATTGATAACTCAAAAAAATAAAATAAAAAAGATTCATCCATATTATATCAGGTGTCATAATTTCCTCCCTTCTTAAGGCTGCATGACATCCCATGATATATATGTACCAAACTTTGTTTATATACTCGTCCATTAATGGATGCTTGAATTGTTTCCACCCCTTGGCTACTGTGAATGATACTGCTATGAACACAGGCATGAAAATGTCATTGCAATCTTGCTTTCAATTCTTTTGGATATATAACCACAAGTGGAATCACTGGATCACATTGTAATTTTTTAAAATTTTTTGAGAAATGTCCATACTTCACACATTCACACATACAGTGCCAAAGGGTTAATATCATATTTTTTAAAAACCCTAAATTGGTGGATGAGAATAAATGCAGAAAACTCTGTCGGGTGCACTTTGCTGTTTTTAGGGGCACTTAGAGCAGGTCAGTATTTTGCCCTCTTACGTAGAAGCTCCCCAGAGTAGTTACCTGCCCACGGGGACTTCGTTTCCTGAAGACTTATGCTACCTTACTGAGGGCTAAAGGGAACTATCCATCTCCAAGAAAACTCCCAAAGAAACCAGCTTACCAATCAGCAAATGAAACTGGGTTCATGATACCCCTCTTACAAATGCAAAAGCTGGGGGTGGCATCTAATTTTTCAGCAAAGGGAGGGCCAAAGACTCTATGCAGCTCTAGGGAGGAAGCAACATGAGACTGTGGCTCCCCACAAGATTGGGAACAGGCCAGCCACTGTGTCTTTATGAGACTTCAGGACAAGGCTCATGGGTAGGCCAGGGGGCACTGGCTGGATGTCTGCACCCCCCACATTGCACCCATGGAACTCTCTGGTGCTGGGCCACCGTATGGCGCGCCCTCCCTAGGCTTGACCTCGTTCATGACAGCATTTCCTCTAACTCCCTCCCGAGTGAGCGCTGCTCATCACCATGACAACCACATCTCATGATAAACAGCCAGGGTTGATTTTGAAAGAGGCAGGGGGTGGGCCTGTGATGTTTCTCCTTGGGAAAGCCCATCTGGTGCTCTGATTTTCATATTAGTGGGCTGAAAGGGAGGGCTGGCAGCACAGAATGCAGAACCTGAAATTCACATGGTTCGAGGCCCAATGTGGATTTGGGGCTCCTGGCTTCTTAAGTGAAAAATGTTATTTAAATCCTGTTGTGCCTTTCCCCAAGTATAGCAGCCAGCCACACCTCAAAATAAGAAACCAGCCAGGATTTTCTCAACCCCCGCCCATACCCAACAGGGACAAGAAGGTCCCATCCCTTACTAAGTAACTACCATGGGGTATTCTCAATGCCAGTAGCTGGAACCTGTATCTGTTACCCACCCAGAGAACACGGTGGGGTAAAGCAAATGAAGTGAAATATGCTCTTGGGGTGGGGAAACCCCTCCTGTGGAGATGGGATGAGAGAAAATTAATATGCAGGATGGCATGGACTGGTGATAACATGCTAGAATCCAGGGACAGTTGTCCAGGGCAGAGATAAATGCCCTTAATAAAAATATACTAATGTGAATAAATCATTCTCATAAATATCTTGGCTCCAGTTAGTGCAAACTAAAGGTTGGGTTTTTTTTTTTTTTTCAAAGTGTCAATTTTGATTTGTCTGCTTGATTAAACTGAAAACACAGCAATATAACCTGCATTACTTTGGATGAACTAACAACAAACTAGCACCCACCCACTCAACTCACACCATCTGTAATAAAAGTAGAAAGTTTCCAAGCATTCTCCTGAATTACAAGCATGTTTGCAGCTCAAGTTAGGGACAAAGAACATCAGCTCAAAGCCAGCTCACAGTGAGTCCACTAGACTGTCACATCTACCCCCCCCAAACATGACCCCATGACAGAGAATCCCCAGGGCTAATGAATGGCTCAGTTAGCCAATGGCCTTCTCTGGGAATCAGTTCAAATTTCCTTTTTTCAAGAGTCGGTCATCCCTGCTCATCTGGTCCGCCAACAAAGACATCTTCCTCCATCCAACCTAGCTGCACAATGAGACATCCGAGGACAGACGGGCTGAGAGCATTAAACCCCAGGGTCAGCTTGAAGGTCTAACTCAGATCATGGACATCTTCTTTCAAAAGTCCTTGAATCTACCTCCTGTCACAGATGTGCCTCAGAAAAAAATTACAACCCTTGTTCTTTTCCTTCTGTTCCTCTTACAATTCAGGTCACTCCTGTGATATTTATCTTGAGAACGGGAGCTTGGGTAAAGTATTTATTCTTTTAATAGTTACTCCCACGAGGGTGATCATTTTCTCAAAGCAGAGCCATGGCTTAAAAGTATCATGACAAAAGACATTAGGGACACCAGCTGGTCAGTCAGTCTGTCCTTTAAAAACCCCTAAGCAGGCCTGTGAATGGGAGAGAAGGAGGAAGGGAAGAGACACCTCTCCTGAACCCCTGTGTCCACAGATATTTCATAGAATACATCTATACCAAAACTTACTCATTATTTTTATGAAATATAATTGTTATCCATTTTTTTAAATCATGGTAAAATGTGCATAGCATAAGTTTTACCCTCTTAAGTTCTCCCTCTATTTTTTTTCCATGCTGGGATAGAACTCAGGTTGTCAAACGTGCTAGTTGTACCACTGAGCTACACCCCTGACCCCTCTTAATTACTTTTAAGTGTACAACTCAATGATGTTTAACTACATTTATAATGTTGGGCAATTATCACCACCATCCATCTCTGTAACTTTTTGTCTTATAAAACTGAAACTCTATACCCATTTGAAATTCTGATTCAACTGGGCATCTGTATTGTTATTTGCTAAACCTGGCAGCCTTATGCGGGGACTGACAGGCTGGTTCTTCCACTTAGGCCTGGCTTTGTTCTCTGTGCCTGGTCTGCTGAGCTATCTCCTCCCCCACTGACCATTTGGACCACCTGGATGTATCTACTTATCATCATTCGCTCTCTTTTCACAGAGCCCTGAAAAGGGGAGGCACTGAATGTTTTGTTCCCAGCCCAGCATTTTGGAGCAGAATTGTATTTTTCCAAACTCACCTCTGCAATTCAACCCCTTATCAAGCACCTTCCAAAGACAGCCAGCTCCAGTAACTACTTGTCGTGCAGACAGCACTGGGCAAAGCATCTCTTATTGAGAGCAGGAAGATGTGTACAACAATGGCCCTGACCTGGCACGGTTCATGGGCCCATACGGAGACAGAAATCAGCACTCCTGCCAGCTTTAAACCCTCCATGGGATAAAACAAGGTATAAACAAGTACACATGTGAACAAAAGAGATGAGGCCTGAGAGAAGAAGAGCCCAGAGATCACCCAATCAAGGTTTTTTTGTTGTTGTTGTTTTCATTTTGGAGTAACCAGCATGTGTGGTGGGCATGAAAACTGTCCTGCCATTGTAGAAAGCATCTGTAATTCCTAAAAGAGGAATTGTTTAATGCTAAATGACCATATAACCCAGCAATTCCACTCCTAGCTATGTACTTCCAGAAGCTGAAAACAAACATCTACTCAAAAAAACTTGTGTACACATGTTCATAACAGCACTGATCACATTAGTCAAAAGTAGAAACGACCCAAATGTCTAGCAGCAGGTGAAAGGAAGAACATAATATGGTCTATCCATCCTATGGAGTATCATTCAGCGCCCCACAAGGAATGAAGTATCGACACCCACTACAACATGGATGAACCTGGAAAACCTGTTAAGTGAAAGAAGCCAGACTCAAAAGGCTACAGATTATACGATTGAATTGATATGACATACAACAAGTAGACAAATCCCAAGAGAGAGAAAACATATTTGTCATTTCCAGGGGCTGGGGGTGGGAATACTAGGGAGTGACTACTTAACAGAAAATGAATCTTCTTCTGGAGTGATGAAAACATTCTGGAAGTGGACGGTGGTGGTGCTTGCATAGCACTGCAGTAAAGGTCATTGAATTGTTCACTTTAAAATATTTACAATAACTAATTTTATGTTATGTATCTATTACTACAATTTTTTAAATATGGGGGTCAGCAGGTATAGCTCCATGGTACAGCAGATGTGTAGCATGTGCAAGGCCTTAGGTTTGATTCCCAGCTCTGTAAAAAAATAAAATAAAAAAATAATAATAATCATCATCATCTCCATAATCCTTCTGCCAATGGATCTACTAGCTGACTGCAAATACTTGCAATTTTTCCATCCGACTAATCTAAAAGCAAGAAAGCCCATGTACATGGAGTTGAATGACAACAACCCACCAGAACTAAAAAGCAATCACTTGGCTTTATTGGCAGCTCGAGCCTGTGGTTCTCCTGAGGGTCTGACCTGGGACATCTCCTGAATTCCCCTAGCTGCCCCTCACTTATCTTTGAGCCCTGTACACACATGCTGAGAAAACTAGCTTGACATATGAAAAAGGAATGAAACAAAGGTGCCCAAGTCAAAAGGAAAGTAAATGTCCAGTACTAAGTCAATATTGGGCTTCAATTTCCAGGGGGCATTTTCTGTATTTAACTTCAACAAGTCTGTGCAGGCTGTCATGCCCAGCATGGAATTGCTAGTACAAGATCTCTATTCTCCTAATAGGAAAAGGAGTCCTTTGTTTCAGTCAATATAATTAGTTCTAAATCCTAAATAACAAACAGCTGCATTTAGACTCAGAGGCACTGCCTATGGCTGCAGACATTAAAACAAAGACCTATGATTCAGAATTTGAGAAACAAGTTTCACTAGGTAATATACAAAGAAGACTCCAATATTTCAGTTAGTTACTACTAAATCTCCCTGCTCAACTTTTATATTTGCTTTTCTTAAACTTGTGGGAAAGGACAGAGAATAGTAGCATTAGCAGTGATTGTAATGGTAGATGGTTCTTGATTTACGATGTTTAGATTTTTGATGATTTTATTTTATAATGGTATGAAAGCAATACTATTTAGTAGAAACTACTTTTAATTTTTAATTTGAATCTTTTCCGGGGCTGTGGGCTCTGCAGTCCAATGGTCTCTCACGATGCCAGGCAGCAGCAGCCAGCCACAGCTCCCATCAGCTGTGCCATCCGGAGGATAACCAAACAACACTCTCTAGTGTGCTGTGTTGCTAAGCTGTGATGTTCAGTAACTTAGGAGTAGGTGATGCATTTTGGACTTAATGATATTTTCAATATATGATTTATGGGTTTATTGAAATATGACCCCATCATAAGTCAAGGCATATACATTTATTTTAATGATACTAAAAGGTATGACCTCAACCACTTTACAATAAGCCAGGAGCCTATGATTTATGTAAATAGTCCCAAGAGTTTTAATAACTTTTGTTCCTGATACTCCTGCCAAGATGGAATCATGTTCGCTACTGAACAAGACCTAGAAGCAGAGAAAGGAAGATTCCTCTTCCCACTCAAGATGTGATCTGCTACTCATGATTCATTTTAGCTTTTACATCCTCCTGAAACTTCCCAGAGATGTGTGGACCCACATCTTGTGACCACACACACCAGGGTCCACAGCCCAAATGGAGTGGCTACCTCCTCTCTGCTATGGATGGACCAAATTCATTCTGATTGGCAGAAAATAGTTTTGTTTGTTTGCATGATACTGCTTACACACAGTATCAGATGGGCTCAACTTGGTTTTAGATGATTCAACTGGGTTTTAGATGATCCAAATTGGCTCAAGAAAGTCAAGGACCCAAAACTTTTTCTTTTCTTTTTTTCTTTTATTATGGTAGATAAACATAACCTAAAATTAACCATTTTAACCACTTTTAGGTGTACGTACATTCGTACTGATGTGCACCCAGCACCCACCACCCATCTCCAGAACTCTTGCAAAACTGAAACTTTGCAGACATTAAACACTAACACTCCACTTCCCTCTCCCAGGCCCCTGGAAACACCATTCTACTTTCCGTCTCTATGAATTTGTCTACTCTAGGCTGCTCATAAGTGGATTCACCCTTATTTACCCTTTTGTGACTGGCACATTTCACTTAGCACATTTCACTGCCAATGGATCTACTAGCTGATTGCAAACACTTGCAATTTTTCCATCCAGCTAATCTTAGCATAACGTCTTCAAGGGTCATCCATGTAATAGCAAATGTCAGAATTTCTTTCCTTTTTAAGGCCAAATAATATCCTATTGTATGTAAAAAGCCTTTTCTTTCATACTTCATTACTATGACTGTGGCACAGAGCAACAAACAATCCTTCCACAAGTGCCTGAAAAATCTTAACAGCCCACATGATCTCTGCCTATGCTCAGATTACAGGTGATGGAATTCCCTGAGTTAATTCATTCTGTTTCATTCTTCTTGGCGTTTAAAAGGGAGGTTGACATTAAATATTGATAAGATATTAAGCAAGAAAGAGCTTCTATTTTTCAGTGTCTAAAAAGAAAGAAGGGGTGACCACAGGAGTGCAGAGGCATTAGCCTGGGTGTGGGGTGGTCACAAAGAAGATGCTGGGTGGGGGAGTTGGCATAGGAGTGCATGATGGTCCAAAGTAGATGAACCCAGAGTACTCAAAGTGAATGTCAGGAACTGACAGCTCCCAGCTGGTACTAAGGGCTGCCTTGAGGAAAAGCTGGGCGTGAAGTGTCAGGGGCAGGGGTAGCGCTGCGATAGAAATTAGAGTGGACAGACAAATCTCCAAGGTGGAATCAGAAGCCACTTGCAAGAAGCCACTTGTAAGGGCCAAAGGAAAGAGGAGGGCATATCTAGGAGAGAGGCAGGTGAACCAGCAATAACCCCCAACAGCAGTATCTTGCCCTGAGTTACTCTTATGGAGCAGTCTCCTCCCATCTAATACCTCTTAAGTGGACCAGGGCCAGATGCAGACCTGGGTCACATGTTAGCTATTGAAACAAGAGGACCTGGACAATGAGATTTTGCACTTCTAGTGCTGAACATCCTTCAATTCCAACTGTACGGGCCTTGGCTTGGTCTCAGGTGAAGAAAAGCCAGCTTCTCTGCTGTGAAGGTCGATGGTGGGATTGGCTACAAACCTGGACTTGGCAGCTTTTGGAAGTTATCATTTGCTCCAGGATGCACCATTTCCTCCCTCAAAACACTCCTTCTCAAGTGTCTGAGTTGTGCTTAGTGTTCCTGCACCATCCATGCTGTTATCTGACATAGGGTTGGGAGTTATATTTGATGAGACCCCTATTACCATAGGCCCATGCCTTTCTTAGTAATTGATTAGCACTGGCTGTAAGCTGAATGCTATTTGGTGAAAATCCCATATCTGCCATGTCATGCCGTCACATCTCAGTGAATGTGCACATGAAACAGTATGCATTTCTACATCTAATGTTCAGCTGTGTGGGCTTTCTTCCCAAACAGATAATGTTTCTAAAAATTCTTCCATGGAGCCCTGTACTTCCCAGGGAATGTCATGTGATTAGCCAACTTTGTCAGCTGGATGTCTGTCTCTCTAAGGCTCTTATACATGTGAGGTGCTGCAAGGGTCCAATGATGGGAAGCCCAAGCACCTCCAGGAGCAAAGAGAGGGAGTTTCACACAGGCCAGCTCCCTGCCTTGGGTCCTATATCCTCCTCTTTCATCCCTGACAATCTGCCCTAGACATACACCATTAGAAAAGGAGTGCATTTGAGTCACACCCAGTGACTGTCCTCTCCTTGCTAGCACATTCTTAGGTCCTTCTCTATATGTTCCTACAGACAACACCCATCTCCCTCTTCCATTCTCAAGAGCAACTCTCTGCCCTCCCAATCCACCAGACCTGCCTCAGGCTACCCCCAGACCCCAGCAGCCACAGTCACAAAGTGCTTTCATCCCAGAAAGATAACCCCCCACCTGCCCTGCTGCACTTGGCCTTCCTGATGTCCTGCCTCTCAGCTCCTATGCCCCAATTTTCTCCTAGCTCCCTTCCTCATCTCCAATGGCCCTTCTCCCTCCTACTCCCATCCATTATCTTCAACCCAGATCCTCTGCTTTCCCTTATCCTCTTTTGGAAGTCACGGCCCCATCACAGTTCTACTCCCACTCCATGCTGAGGACACACAGGCACTTCCAAGGTTAGTCTCACTTTATTGGCTGATTTCTCAACGTCCCAGAGCCACTCTGCTTCTCACAGGCTCTGGAGCCTATCCCCAAAGTTTGCCTGGAACACCCAGGCTGAGTGGGCATCTCTCCTGAGTTCCCAGTCCCAGCTGGATGCAATAGGTGGGAGAGAAGTCTCTTCATGTCTGACTCCCTCCAGAAAGAGTTTGGAAATGCAGGACCATGCCATTTTCATCTTGGCATCCCCAGTGTCTGTACTCCACAGGTGCCAATCGGCATGAGCTGGACTGGAGGAGATGCAGAGCCGGCCAGCGCAGGACTCAGGGGCAGACTGGCAGGGAGCGGACTTTGAGGAGAGTGGGCTTTATGAGAGAAAACCAGGGAGAAGTTGCACAAGCTTAAGAAAGCTTTAGGCAGCACGTGGAATTAGTGATGGACATTGGGTCCCCAGCACAACATATTTGCCTGGAAAACAAGCCGAGAGTTCTTAGCTCATTTTCAACTTGAAACTGGGTATAAGAAAATCAGAGCTGCCATGGGAGCTGAGGGGTGTCTTGTATCCCTCAAATCACAACTGCAAAGCAGAAAAAGGCTGAGGATGTCCCTAAGATGGGGAGTAGATCAGAATCTACCCCCCACCCCCGTCCCCTCCCCGGGAGAGGCTTGCAGAGAGGGAAGAACTTGAGGACACCAGTGGCAGCCACTCCACTCCATCAGCTCCTCAGCAGCTCTGGCCTGACCTGGTTCTTCCTCCTGAGCTGTCTTACCAGCTGAGCTTAGTCCTCCCTGGGTCACCATCTTGCTTCACTAGTGTCCCTCGTCCTGCCCAGCATAGTCTGTAGCCAAATTGCCTCCCCCACCCAAAAAGAGATTCCCATAAACTACAGTCTATCATCATCAGGGCAAGCACTGCATGCCCCTTACCATCCACTCAGACCCAGATCCAGAGAAGCCTTCCCCCAGCCCCAGCCCCAGCCCACAAGTGATAGGTAACAGAACTGGAATGTTCTAGATCTGTAACCACTGCAACAGGATGGAGTCCAGGCTTGTGAGCCTTAGCACCTGTATTCCTAACCACTGCACTCTGCACACTCTCCAAGGACCAAGAGGTTACTTTCCAGATGACTGTTAGTGAAAGGGCTTTATAGGATCTGACCTATTAGTACCTGTTAATTGGAAATATTTTTAAAATACTTAAGGAGTTGTTAATGCTAACTACCCTGATTCAATCATTTCACATTGTATACCTGATTAAATTATTACACTATAGCCCACAAATATGTAAAATCAAAATTATAAATATAAATTAGTTAATTAAGTCTTTAAAAAATGAAATACTCTTTTAGAAACCCTGGCTTTCATTAGGTTTAAAAGCCCTAGAAGCAATCTGCTAAATAAACTGCTCCCTAATAATAATAACAAACGCTGGTAATAAGTCATCAAAAGGTTTCTTAAAAAAAAAAAATCAAGTTTGGCAGTTTTGCTGGCTCAGCAAATAAGTGAAAAAAAATCAGGCTGAAAGCTTAGAGCAAGCTGAGGGGCTAATAGCAACCTGAAGGCTGTGGCCGCAAGATTTTATTTTTCAAAGCAGTCCTGGGAATTAATAAAGGTAGGTGCAGAGGTCACCTTTCACATTGCTGGGAAAGGAGGGTTCTGGGAAAGGGCTCTGTGCAGGCAACATGGAGCACAGAACATCTCTCCCATGGACAGATTCAGAAGTTCTTGGTCTGATGCCCCAGGTGGGCAAAGGAAGGGGAGGGCAGCAGAATCTGGTGGTGGGCTGTGGGAGGGACGAAGCAAGCTGAATTCTACCAAGGTGCAGGGAGCTGGGAAGGAAATTCCTCTGATTGGGCCATGCCCATATCCCTGAAAACCCCTGTACTCAGCACCAACTGCAAACTCTTTCTCCAGCTCCATCTTACCTGTGCAACAGGTTTGGACAGACCATTCCCTCCTGGATATAATGCAACCCTCCAATCCCTTCTTTGCACGGCCTCCCTCATCTGGACTCCTGCTACCCCACTGCATACCAATAGAGGGCGGGGGTCCCTAGGTACCAAAAACCACACAGCACTCCTCTCTCCATCCTCTTTTTTAAAGTGGGAGCTAAGACTTGCTTCACATGTCACCAAATGGGGCCCAGAATATACAAGGTGTCACTGCCTCACAACTAGGGGACTGGTCAAGGTTGCCTGTACATTTAGCATTTTGTCTGCCCATTTGGTACTTGTATTCCTATCACAATCTTGAAAAGTCCTTTGCAAAACAATTCTCAATCAAATGCCAGATCACAGTCCAAGAATCTCTACACTAAGCAGTAATGGGCACTTGTGAGTTCAATGTGGCTCAGGGCCCCGTGGCATGTCTCACTTTAACTGTTGTATTAAGTTGCTCATGATGTATTGATTTTCTTTTCTTCTTCTTTTTTTTTAATCTTAACTTTTAAAAAATATTTTTAATTGTAGATGAACACAATACCTTTAATTAATTAATTTATTTTTATGTGGTGCTGAGGATCAAACCCAGCGCTTCACATGTGTGAGTCAAGCGCTCTACCACTGGGTCACAACCCCAGCCCTAAATTTTAACTTCTTTTGCTATCATCAGAGCATTCTTTATAGAAAGCACAGGTGATGAACAGAAGTCATGAACACTCCAAAAATCAAAATATGTATTTTGTTTGCAGGCCCAAAGTATAGAGCTGCAGAACACAACTTTTGTGTAAATCAAATACTTTCAACTGAATCATTGAGGAATGCCAGTAGCCCCGGAAATCCCCAGGGTCCAAAGGACTGAATCTCTAATGGCAGAATTTCTGGTTCAGAGCAGACCTTTTCAGAATACCTTATCTGATGATAGACTTCACAAGGTTCTAGGTGAAGAAGAAAGGAGGGACAGGGACTCCAAAACAGGCCATGCTTAGTAGACCACCCAGAGGCACTCAAAGCACCTGCTATCTCAGGCCATGCCACAGACCCACAAAAACAGAATCTTTGTTGCCAGACAGAGATGTCCTTACAGTGCCCCCCAGGAACACAGGTGGGCAGTCCAAGTGAAGCATGAATCAGCAACCTGCTCTTTTCCCAGGAGGTGCCCCAGTGGCTTGTCAGGTCCCCAAAGCTTAACTCTGGAGCAGTGAGAGAAGAGCCAGGTTACAGATACCTGGCTGAGGTCCTCCCTCACTTTCATACCTCACTGCAGGACAGCAGAGGACCACAATGGTAGGAATGGACATGCCACTTTCATTGAGACAATTAATACCGCCTGGCTGGTCCTGACTCATGTATTCTTTAATGCCTGCACATAAAAAAAATCAGTAATTCATGTCAACACAGCTCCATAAAATTAAGAAAAATGTCATGTGAATCATTTCTATTAGACTTGTCTGAGCTGTGTCGTGAGCCCTCATGAAATCAGGACATGTCAGAACCTAAGTTTGGCTCATTTTTAAGACTGGAGCCTCAACGTCTACCAGTCACCTCACTGGTGCCATGACACACTTGCTGCAAACAGCAGAGCATGGCGAGCCTTTTAATACCAAGAAAATTCACAACTGGGCAGAAGCAGCCATCACAGGCTATGGACACTAGCCCACTCACAGGCTGCTGGACTTTCAGGCACACTGTGAGACATTTTCAAACATTATCTTTTGTGGAGGCCTGTCAAGGGCTACATAGTGCTGTGGCTACAGACATAAGTTTGGGTGAAACACAGTCTGTTTAGCCCTCCTACACTCTAACCAAAGGTGAAGTACTTATCCCACGTAGGGATCAAATGTCCCAGTTGTCCCATGGGACTAACCCTTGTTCCTATATCTTGGGTTGTCCTAGAAGTTCCTGAAACCATATATAAAACCCTTCATATGGTGCTACAGTCACCACCACCACTGTCACCTCTACTGTAACCCATGGACTTTCCAGAAAGAAATGCAGAGGCAAAGGTTTCCAATGGTGACAAGGGTATGTTCCCATCACCACCATTTGAGGTTGATGTGTAATCATACTAGAATTGAGCCATACAGGAGAGGTCTGAGAAGTTCATGAGTCTTGGCCATCCATCTCCTAGGATGTGAGACTAGGTCTGTATTTTCCCCACAGGTCACACAAAGAGAGAAAAGGGATTAATGATCCAGAATATTCAGGCATGCTGGCCAGTCAGTACAGTGATTCAGGGAATTAATGCAGGAGATGTGCAAGCAATGAATGAAGTTCTAAGAAGAGGAAAGTTTTTAAAATTTCCACAAATCATTTGCCAACCAAATACAGCTGACCCTCTGCATCTAAGTTCCATATCTGGGGATTCAACCAGCTGCAAACTAAAAATATTCAGGGGGAAAAAGAAAACCCTGCATCTGTTTTGAACGCATAATAATTTTTTTTCTTGTCATTATCACTAAATGAGAAAGTATAACAACTATTTACACAGCTTTTACAACATATTAAGTATTTTAAGTTATCTAGAGATGATTCAAAGTATACAAGAGGATGTAGTTTATATGCAAATACAACATATAAAACTTATGTAAGGGACTGGAGTCTGTACTGATTTGGGTACTCACAGAGGAGTCCTGGAACCAATCCACCTGGAATGCTGAGGGGCAACCATACAGTCAATTTTCATTCATGGTTGTTCTGTTTTGCCAAGTTGCCACAAACATTGAATTAGTGAACACTAAATTACTGCTCCTGAGGCAGATATATGGTTATGTTCCTGTGAGCCTCCAGTCACATTTTGTCTACCCATTAACACAGAACCTTGTTTTATGTATTTTTTTACTGTTTAAAGGAACTTCATTGAATATAGATATTTCTTACAAATAATTACAGGCAGTATTTCTTTACTAGCTGAGATCCCCAACCCTGGATCATAAGACCACACATTTCTTAGACTTTCAGCCTGTCCATTAGGCTTTATTAAAGTTGGTTATCATCTCCATCAATCTGCAAATTTAGCCATATTTATGTCTTTTTCATAATTGCATCACACATTATAGATGCTACTTTAACATGTTCTAGAGTGGCTAGATACGTGGACCGATGTATTTCCTCTCTCTTGTTCTGGATGCACCTCATTGTTGCTGACTCACTAACATTGCTCTCACGGCCAACAGTCATAACTCATGCCTGAATAAAGTCATCAAATGCACACTTGTTTTCTCCATGAGGTACCTCACAGCCTTCTTGTACTTTAGGAGCTCTGGACAGAACTTCAGCACTGCTCCGGGGGTCATTTTATCACCAACAACAACAACAACAACAACAAAAAATCACCAACAAACCCCACAAAAAACATAATCCCAAAAAAGGTACCAAATATATCATGAAAAGTTTACAGCATGAGGAAAAAAACAATAGCACAAAGCCTTGCTTGGTCTCAGCTGGAGACATGTGAGCAGGTGACTCAAATTTTTTGCCCTTGCCCATATTTGCAAATGACCACAAAAGTGTCATGAGAAATGACTTTAGGGTTTCAAATAGATTTCAGCAAGACTACAAATTCACAAATATGGAACCCATGGATAATGAGGATCAAACTATACTTTGTTTGGGGGGGGGAATTGTCAACACTGATGTGGAACACAGGAATTTATCCTTAGGTAATGCACCATAAAAAGCACAGTTTGTATAGCTATTTTCTTACATATAAGGAAAAATGCCATCTTGAACCTGCATGCTAATGGCTGTGTGTGTAGACAAATAAATTATATGGCACATCATCCAAATGAAAGATTAAAAGGTCACTAAAAATAACCACGAAAATTATGTGGCAATATGGAGAAACATCTTATGACATGTTTGATTTTTAAAAGCTGGATGACAAAATTAAAAGCTGGGATATAATGACTGCTATGTATTTATTTATGTTCTATAATCTGAAAAAAAACAGAGAAAAATTAAAATAGCTCATCTGTTGGGGTGGCAGGGACTATCAGAAATGTAGTTTTTATATTCCCATTTCAATCTCTGTTATACTTACTGTCATCGAGGCAATGACTAAATAGACGCTATTCAGTACAGGTTGAGTATCCCTTATCCAAAATGCTTGGGATTTGGGTGTTTTAGATTTGGGATTTTTTCAGATTGTGGAAAATCTGCGTATACATAAGGAGATTCTTTGGGGATGAAACCTAAGGCTAAGAATGAAAATCATTTATGCTTCATGCACACATTTTACACAAAGCCTGAAGGAAATTTTACACAATATTTTTTAATGTGCCTGCATTATGACTGTGAGCCATCTCAGGAGGTAAAGTATGGAATTTTGCACTAGTAGCATCAGGTTGGTACTCAAAAAGATTTAGATTTTGTGGTATTTTGGATTTTGAGATTAGGGATACTCAATTTATCCTCTTAAAATGTATCTGTGACTTAATTTTTCAAGTTTTACAATAAATAAAAGGGGTGGAGAGGGAGGTTATGCAATTTTCCTCCAACTGAATTCTCAAAATATTGCATTTCCTTGAAATGCATATTAGGACTCAGAAGTTCTGGGGTGGGCCACCCCAGTGATGCTGTGTGGATAGGCCATGGCCACACTTTAAAAAGTGACAGTCTAAAAGGCCAAAATTTGGGGCTGGTTTGTGGCTCAGCAGTAGAGCACTCGCCTAGTACGTGCAAGGCTCTGGGTTCAATCCTCAGCACCACATACAAATAAATAAAGATATTGTGTCCAACTACAACTAAAAATATATATAAAAAATAAAATAAAAGGCCAACATCGCCTATCCTCTTTGCAGATTCTTTTTTGTCTCAGTCTCAAATCTAGGCAATGCTAACACTAACTGCATGGATGACATTAGGAACAGAGAGGTGGGCTTGGGACTCAGTGATACCCTGAGCACCTGTCTTAGACCAAGCTTTTATTGGTTCTCAGAACAGCTTCGCTGTCCCCAAGGAAGCAAGAGATTGCTTGTAGGAAAGTGGGCTGTGGTTGCAAACAAGGCATCACCAAACCACCTGGCACATACTCTTCATGCAGAATCTGGCTTTCACAATCATTTCTAGCTTTGGCTCTTTGGGGTCCAATTTCAAAGGGTTTCTTGTGTAAAATGGGCTACTTGGGAATACAGGATGTGAAGACCCTGCCCACATGTGCCAGGCCCTATAGAGTCCTCAGAAGGAGCACTGGGCCCGTTCATATGGGACCTGGTCAGCCCTGAGTTGGGAACTGCTAGGCTCTTTCCTGGATGGAAATAGTTTGTGAGTAAATGAATGAAAGCAGAAAAGCTCTACATCATTAGCCAGCTTAAATGAGCTTTTCCGGTGTATTGGATAAGAGCATTAGCTTCAAGGACACACTCTGCTTAGGGACCAAAGATGCCTGCTTTTCCATTCAATGCCTCTTCTCTGAAGAACAGACCTCCTTCTGGTCCTCCGCAATGGCTGGGGACTACCTCACCTGCTCCTGCCCTTTTAAACAGCCAACATCCTCCATTCATTCCCTTTCATTTATCCCCCAGTTCTCCAGCCTAGAGTCTCACTCAAATTAGCATCTGTTTAGCACAAAGCACAAAGGAGCAAAAGATCAGGTCTAACTTGCTCCCCACAGGCTCTAAAGATAATTTTCTCTTGACAAAATCTTTGACAGGGATGCTATTCTATTAACAAAATGCAGTACGTCACATACCCTGTGCAACCCTGTGGTGCCATCACTATTGCTGGGGACAAGTTCAGGCTCTGCCAGCGACTGATGGAAGATGACAGCATTTTGGCCTAAAGCCCAGATCCAGGGCCCAGAGTCACCTGACCTCTAGAGAAAGCTCCCCCAATGTCCACAAGCATATAATAGCACTTTCTTTACATCTGTGGCCTCCATGAATGCAGAATTTCTGTGAATGACAGGAACACTCCCAGAGTGAACTTACACTTGATAATCTTCAGAAAGAAAAAAAGGCACCAAGTGCAAGTGCCAGAAATCTAACCACAATTCCAAATGCAACCTTTCACTATGTGTGTGTGTGTGTGTGTGTGTGTGTGTGTGTGTGTGTGTGTGTGTGTTTTCAAACTCATGAACTCTACTGGGAAAAAAATAATTAAGATTTTAAAAATATACAAGCAGTCCATATAATGGACCAAATACATGTTCCTTTACACAGGTTTAATAATTGTATCTTCTTTATGTACTCATGGTGGATTTTTTTTTTGAATGGCAGCTTTTCAAATGTGTTTATTACAGTACATGCTTACTTGGCTATAATTAAAAGAAAATATAGCTATACTTATATCCACTGGCCTCAACAGCATGCATTTATCCTCCAACTTTGTGAAGCTTTCAAATAATTATTTGCAGAACAGAGTGGTTATTCATAGCTAACTGCCCACCAAGCCTGCAGCCTGCAGCCTTTGAAGACTTGTAACCTGGATGCAATGACCACTGCTGACCCTTGGCATTAGTCAGGTCAGTGCATGAACACCATCAATCCCCCATCCTCATCAATGCCCTGCTGGCCTCAGGAAAGCACTTGGGGGAGGCAGGGAGGCAGGGACCATCAAACAGATGCTCCTCTGCCATCTGCAGAAACAGAAATCAAACCTCTGCTGGCAGGGTAGAGTAGGGAGTCTTCTGGAAGACACTAGCTGCCAGTCAGCCCTCAGTGAAAGACTTTCCTGATATTCCTGAATTTGAGGGGTGAGCTTAAGAGTGATCAAAACGTCCCTGAAATGTGACCGCAAAACTGAGAAAAGGAAGAACAAAGCCCGCATTTTGAACTGGAAAAGCAGCCCAGTCCCTCACCCAGGCCTCAGATTTACCATCGGCCATGCCTACACCACAGCTCTCTGGGCTCCTCTGCCCCATTCCCTGGGAACAGGAAAGACCTACCTGCTCTTGGGGCCACTTTGGCCTCTCCTCTGGGGTCCTGGTCTTGGCCTTGAAGCCTCTCTGGGGGTCTCCTGGGTGCTTGGACTCGGGAGGGAGGTTCAGCGACTTGGGCCTTGCCTCATGCCTGTTGGGCCCGCAGCTGGCCTCGTTGGGTGGGCAGGCCTCTGTGGAGTCCCCCGGCCCTGGCTCAGGCATGTGCTCAGGGCTCGCCTCGCTGGCACTGGTGATGCTGGTCATGCTCAAGCTCATCTTGATCTCCGCCACAATCTGGTCAATGTCTTCCTCCTGGTCCTCCAGGTCCCCGTCCCCACGCCTCAGGTGATAGGGGGAAGCACCCCCTGCATTCCCATTGGCCTCCGAAGGGTAATAGTCCTGGTAGCCCTCTTTGCTGGGACAGTAGTGACCATCATCTTCCTGGCCGTGGGCTTCCAGCACAGAGGGCTCGTCCTCTGGGATGGGCAGGTGGCTCTCTGGGTAGTCCTGGCTGCCTTCGGCCCCATGGCCATGGGGGTGTGGGCCCGCTGAGTCTGTCCACTCCTCCACCGCCTCCTGGCACTCGTCAGTGTCCACAGGGTGTGTGCCGTGGGCCACATACTCCTCCCCGTTACAGTCCATGCCCTCCAGGTAGCTGTCATCCTCGGGGCAGTAGCGGATGTAGTAGGTGATGCCCTCCTCCTCCTCGGGGAGCCCTTCATCATAGTCCTCCTCCTCAGAGGTGTTGTTCACATAGTCGGAGCTGGAGTCCCCATCAGGGCTGTGGTTGTGGCAGTCCTGCTCCTCGGGTGTGGGGCTCTCTGGCCGCAGGGTGGTCAGCTCCAGGCCCTTGGGCACATAGCCCTCCAAGGGCAGCTCTGCATCCTCACTCTCAGGCTCCTGGCCATGGGGGATGGGGCCTGGCCTGGCCCTGTGTTCCAACATGCTGCTCGTGGTGCTCTGGCGCTTCCGGTGGGCCATGGCAGACACTCACGCGGCCATCATCACCCGGAGGCAGTCACTGTGGGGAGGAACGTTGGAAAGTACAGAGTCAGAATCCCACCGACGGCTGATCACCACCAGCCCAACAAGCACGCAGCCCACCCCACGCGCCCACGCGCCTTGCCACCATGTTCGCTCAGAGCCATGTGAACGCACATCTGTTCAAAGAATGTGACATTCCCGCCTGGCTGCCTCATGTGCCAGGAACAACATGCCACGGTGCCAAGGAGGACAGGCAGCGCAGGAGGAAAAGGTGGCAGGGAGAGGAGAGGCACCCTCAGTCACCAGGACGCCAGCCTGGGGCCTGCAGCTCACAAGCTCATTCCTGACCCCGACACTGGGCGCACTCCCTTCCGGGTTCCCCAGGTGACCAAGTCACAAGGCCATAAGCAGGTTAGCTGCTCTCAAAAGAGAAAAGGGGACGCTTCCATCCAAAGACAATGATGATGGATGGGGAAGGAGGTTAGATCTTCCCAGTTCAACTCCACACCCCATGATGAGGTAGACACTGAAATATTACATTGCACCCCCGGATTGGTAAATTTACTATGTGGCATTTAAAAATGAAATAAGAATAAAAATGTCTATTTGGGAGGAGGACTGAGAGGGATGCCATGTAGAAAGAAAAACGGGTATTAAATACTCTTTTCAAATAGTTTGAATTTTTTTTTTACCATGTTACATGGTAAAAATGTAGAACATTCAATATACTACTTTTATTTTGCAATAAATTTTTAATAAAATTATATATTAATTCAAAATAAATCAATCTGTGCTCCTTGAAGACCATCCCAGTCCCCTTCCCTACCGGCTTGTCCCACCCTCTCCCCATTGCTCACTCCAAACCAAACAGCATTCACCAAGGGTCTGAAATTGCGGGTGCTGTCTTGAGTAATGAACAGAGAAGCTCAACGTAAGTGCCCAGGCTTTCAAGCCCAAAGGTGTGGCAGGGAAGGCAGCTCTGCCTGGCCAAGGGGAGACGGACAGGGATGGGGCTGCAGGCGGCAGGGCACGTATCCTGGTACCACACAGACCCTGCAATGATCATGGGGGCCCACAACAGAGAGGCCCTGGAGCCCACTGCCCAGGACTTTGCATTTTAACCCCCAAACCAGGCAGAGTCATTGGGCAATGTCCAGTAAGGGCACAACACAGTATCTGTTAGTCCCATCTCTCTGGATCCAGCATGGAGGAGAGAAGGCTGGAGGAAGGGAGACTGGTAAAAACATCATTCCAGTCCTCTAGGGGAGAGGAGGAGCTGGCATCCAGACAAAGGCTTAGAAAGAGTGTTCAAAAGTTTGGTTCATGTTCTTTTTCTTAGGCTGAGTGGTTACTCAAGGGTTCACTGTATCCTTTAAACTCTACTTTTACATTACAAATGCCTTTTTTGCATCATGGTTGGTCCTTTTTAAAAATGTATTCCAGTAGTCCAGTTAAGAAAAGAGAACTAATATACATTAAAAAATGGTAAGATGGTCAATTTTATGTTATGTCTATTTTAGTACAATTAAGCAAATTAAAATGAAAAAAAAAAACATATTGAGAGCTTAAATTAAACCAGTGCAGATGAGGCAAGAGAAGGGGCTTAGCTAGTATTTAGGGGGTGGGAGCCTTGGGACCTGTAGTCAGAAGAGAGGGAGCAAAGACGGAGGAGGCACTATCCATGATGCTCAAGGCAGTCACTACCCAGGCTCTGAGCTCATGTTCCTGTACATCCTCCTTCTTAAGTATCATCTCCCCAGGGAGCTCATAAACTAAAGGACTTTCACAAGCCGTATCTCCCACAGAGCCAGTGCAGCACCTTGCTTGCAGTGGTACCCCAAAGACATCTCACTATAAGAGTACCTTTACCAGATGGTTAGTCACAGCATTATGAATATTCCCAGAAGAACCGAGAAGGAGATAATTACTTCATCTAGTCCAGACTCTCAGAGTGTGAGCACAATTACTGATGGAGACACATGCTTCCAACGCGTGAATGCACATTGAAGAAATTCACCATTGTCAGAAGCAGTGTTTACTCCGTTGTCCGCAAAGGGATCACGAATGGCTGTCTCTTGCTAACAGTACCAGAATGATGAAAGATTCATAGCACTTCCCCAGAGTGGCCTGCAGACTACAAAAATATCCCACATCAGGAAAACTAGGACTGAGAAGGACCCTGCAGGGTCTGAATGCCCTCCACAATCACCCCATCCCAAACTCTGAAGTTGGCAGGACTATTCCAAAGACCTGTTCCCAAGAACAGAAGAGGGGCTCAGCATTCACCAGAACAACAGGCACCAGAGGACTCATCAAGGAGGATGAACTGAGCCAGGCATGGTGGCTGGAGCATGTCTGTAATCCCAGTGGCACTGGAGTTTGAGGCAGGAGGATCACAGGTTCAGAAACTTAGTAAGGCCCTTAGCAACTTAGTGAGACACTGTCTCAAAAATAAATAAAATTGGGTGGGGGGATATATCAGTGGTTAAGTGCCCCTGGGTTTAATTCATGGTACCAGAAAAAAAAAAAAAAAGAATGATGAACTGCCTGAAAGATAGTTCGTTACTCTACTATAGAGGAAGCCAACTACAGAGACAGGCTAGAGAACTGATGTGAGAAACTTAATGACCACACTCTGGACACAATCTACCAAAACAACATTCCCCAAAGTGATCTCTCCGAAGTATGTGCCGAAGGCTATGGCCAAAAGGTGGCCATAGTTGTCCATGCCATGTCAGGATGACAGAAGGAAGGGTGGGGGACAAATGGTGGCAGCAGCTACATGTCAGTGAGCCCACAGCTCCTATTTTGTGGAGTGGTACCATCTCTACAGCACCCTGAGTCTCCCCAGGGCTTTGACACCAAGTCACATTGCAGGTACAGTAGGCCTTTCCTATCTGTGGGTTCTCCCTTCTGCATCTTCAACCAATCCTGGATTAAAAATTTTTATTTAAATTGTGTCTGTACTGAATATACGCAGACTTTTTATCTTGTCATCACTCCTAAACAATTCAGAATAACAGGTATTTGGAGGACATTTACACTGTTTTAGGTGTTAAAAGTCATCTAGAGATGATGTTATGCTCAAATTCGGGACCCCCAAAGACCACCAGAGACCCAAGATCGGTGTAAGCAGCAAAGAGGTGTTTATTGCGAGCTAGCTCGGTCCTCTGCGCACACACACAGCAACTAGTGACGCTGAGAGGCCCCGAACCCAGGGTTTGCAGCATTTTTATACATTCTTTGGAGAGGGCAGGGACTTCACATACATCATAGCCTCTTTTAGCAAATCATCACACACTGTGGGAAAATCAAATAACAACTCTAAAACATGATTAGCACATTCACTGGCGGGAACAAGTTGGGTAGGGGTGATTGGTCAGTAAAAAAGGGGTATTCATTTGAACTGATTGGTTTAAGCCAAGAGGGGTGTACGTGCTGAACTATATGGTTTCCCAACACCATAAACTACTGGGAGGGTCATCTGGCATCCCAGGTATTTCCCTGTCCCATGCTGATTGGTGGCTGCTAGGGGGCTGCTATGGGTCCCCACCTAGCCTGAGTCAGGGACACCTGGCCAGCAGATCTCTCCTGTTATTTGTAGATAAACCACTTAGCAGGGTGGGAATGTGCCTAGGAGTGCTCTGTGGGTTTTTCCAAGGACAAAGGTCATGTCCCTTCCTTGGACAGACTTTGCTCTGAGGTAGAGGCTGTTTTTTCAATGATTTGAGGTATGTGGGAAGATGTACACAGGTTGTATGCAAATAATACACCATTTTATGTAAGGGACTTGAGCATCCATTGATTTTGGTCTCCTCATAGTGTCTTAGAAACCAGTCCCTGAAGAATGCCCACGGACAACTCTATTTACATCTTTGTTAGAGAATAAACTAAAATACACAGTACATCTTATCATCTTCACTTCAGATGTTATCAGTACATGCACTTAAACATATGTTACCTACACCTGTATAAAACACCTATATAAAAATATAAGACTTAAGGACTAAAATGCACACATTAGTCACAGAACAGTCCTCAATTCTGCAGGTTTTTTAAACCTCAATCTCTTTGGTTTGGATAAGTTTCCCCCAATGGCCCATGTATGAGAGGCTTGGTCCCCTTCCTATGTTGCCATTGGCAGGTGATGGGAACTTTAAGGGATGGAGCCTATTGGGAGGTCTATGAGCCATTGGAGGTGTGACCTTGAAAGGATATTGGGAAAAAGCCCTTTCCTCTTCCTCTTTTTTTATGCTCTGGCTATGAGATGAAAGCTTTGCTCCCCACCATAATAACCTGCCTTGCCACAGGTGCAAAATGACAGGGCCAATTGATCATGGACCAGAATCTCTGAAGACATGAGTTAAAATAACCCTTTTCTCTTTTTAAGTTTACTATCTCAGGTATATTTGTTATAGCAACTGCCTAGTGCATTCACTGAGGTGGTATTATAGAACTAGAAGAGAACCAGGAGTTTATTTTTCACTAGTTTCCTGTTATCTCTTAGAGTCTTCAAATAATTTCAGCAAAATTTACTGGAGGTGCACAACACTATCAGTAACTAAGTATGCTGGACAATAATTATCTAATTCATTGCCCACCACTGTTTCTTATATTTTATTTAGATTTCTCTCTCTCTCTCTTTTTTTTTTTTTTAGATTCAAACAGCAATTCTTTATTCCCGATCTCACACCGGCCCTCTATAAACACGTTCTGGGGAAATCCACATTCTCTGCCCAAATCCTCTCTGAATCCCGTGAGAACTCAACGGGAACTACTGGAGGGGGCACGCCTGAGGCAGCAGGATACGCCCTATTCCCAGCAGGGTACACCTTAAACCTGGAACCGCCCTAAACCCAAGGACAGCCCTAAACCCTGATCCGCCCTAAACCCGGATCCGCCCTGGTCCTTGAGCAAGGGCACCTTACATGCAATGGCACTGCAAAATGTCCAAGGCAGGTCCATTTTACCACGAGTCCTTCCTGTAAGCAACATGGGGTACGCTGGCAAGGAAATTGTCATACCTACTTGGCTAATGGCTCCCAGCATCTCCCCCCTTCTGATTAATTAAACAACAAGCAATGTGGCTTAAGGACCGTGCCTGGTAGGTTGTCCAGTTCAACATATGGTTCTTACCCGTCATCGGAAAACTGACCTTTAGGCGTCAGCCTCCTGTCTTAGGTGATACCACTGCAATTGGATCATACCCGTCACTGACTACTGGTCCAGCATATAGCCATTGGCCCCCAAATTTTAGACCATCACTAGCAGAAGGGAGGAGGATACAGAAATGCCACGACACCAAGCCAATTGACGGCTCCTTTGGAAAAATTGCATCACTGGTGACACCATCAGCAAAGATATGCCAGCACTACCACAATTAACATGGGGTGCGCTGGCAAGGAAATAAAAATTGCATCACTGGTGACACCATCAGCAAAGATATGCCAGCACTACCACAATTCGCTGCACCAAATGATAGTTACATAGTCCAGGCAAGTTCTGCAAGCAGTTCAAAGCGGAGGAATCTATCAATATGTCCGTTTCCTCCCAAAGTAAGTTGACTCCTTGATTGAGCATTACTTGTTGAGTTATATTCATTGATGCATCAGTTTATACAGTTTACTGTGATAGCTATCATAGAAGCTGTAGTTTGGTTTTATCTTTGTCGTCACCGGCACTGGGATGAAGATGTAGATTTTTCTCTTAAAGTGTTTTTTACAATTTCATTTTTACTTTTCTATAATAATTGCGAGGGTCATTTTGTTCAGGTAATAGGTAATTCTTCTATGTCTAGAGAATGGATTCTCACATAGACTATTTCTTTATTTTAATATTTATTTTTTAGTTGTAGTTGGATACAATACCTTTATTTTATTTACTTTTTTTTTAATGTGGTACTGAGGATCGAACCCAGGGCCTCCTGTGTGCTAGGTGAGCGCTCTACCGCTGAGCCACAACCCCAGCCTGACTATTTCTTAAACTACACCTTTATTTGCCAGCCTGTGAACACTACCTATTTCACTATCTTCCAGTTGGCAGCTTGTAGATGTGTGGTTTAAAACAAATCTGATTCTTTTTACCTTAGTACCACATCTATTGCTTGTCTGGAAGCTTGTGGAATTCTTTTCTCTATTCTTAAGAGTACAGAAATTCCACTGGGATATGTCTGGATGAGGGTCATTTTTTTTTTTTTACATTAATCTACAAGGATTCATTTGTTGAGCCCTTTCCATATTGAGCCCACATCTTGTCTAGCTACAGGAAGCTTTCTGATATTTATTTATTTTTTATTTCTCTCTCCCATGGCCTTTTCCTCCTTTCAGAACATCTCTGGGTTCTATCCTCTCAATCACTTAACTTTACACTCCTAACTCCCATTTCATCATATTTTTTTCTCTGTGGTAAAAATTAATTCTCCCATTTTACTTTCCAGTTTTTCAGGAAGACACAGCATGAACCTCTATGGTCCTTCCGGCAGCAAAGGGCCCCTGTGACACAAGGAAGGTGTGTCACAAAGAGTCGTGGATTAAAAGGTAGTTCTTAGGTATGATAGGAGATGATTTTCTGGTGGCCTGGCAGCAACGGGGTTGGCCATCTGGGATTTCATTACTGAGCTATGAGAAGGCTCCTCTATATTTTAAGTATGGACAGAAATGAGATGTGCTCAGCTAAGACTGCCTCATTCAGGGAAAAATGTCCCCTACTCTGTGTCAGCTTTCTGTCAGTGTAACAAAATACCTATGACAATCAACTTAAAAGCAAGAAAGGTTTACTTTGGCTCAGGTTTCAGAGTTCCACCTCATAAAGTCCACACCACCTCCCAACAGCACCACAGGCTGCTGACCACACTTTTAACACATGGGCCTTTGGGGGACACTCATCCAAGCCTTAGAACCCTCCTAATGGGAAATAGGTACTCCCCTGAAATTCCCTGGGTCTGTGTGGCACAGCCCACCCCAGCTCTGATGGTTCCAGACTTCTCATGGGAGGAGGCAGACACTTTCCCTTAAAGCAGGCAAATTGGACTAATATCTATAATCTTTTATTCTTCATGTTTAAATATTGAGCCCCCCTGAAGAGAATATATACACAAGATAGGAAGCATCTTAGCTTCCCCGCAAATGGTTAGTCCAGTGCTTTTCGAACTTGCTACCTATTTAAAATCTGATGCACAGATCAATGAAACGAGGATATCTCAGGTAGGAGAGAGGCTTCATGGTTTGATCCTCATTTTCACTGTTGTAACAGAAGACCTGACAAGAAAATGCTCATTTTGCAGTCAGTCCACAGATGGTTGACTCTTGCTCTGGGCCAGAGGCGAGGCAGAACATCATGGCTTCTTGTGGCAGAGGGAAGCAGCTGGGGACATGGAGCCAGGAAGTAAAGAGAACTCCCCTCCCTGTCGACACAATAGACATTTTGGAAAGCCCAGCTCCTCCAGCCACACCCCAGCGGCCTGCAGTTACCAGCCAGTTAATCCCTATCAGGGGACTAAGGCACTGATTATATTAAGACTCTCCTAACCCAATCCTTTCACCTCTAAACCTTCTTGCATTGTTTCACACATGAGCTTTTGGGGGACACCTCATATCTAAAACATAACACCTCAGTATGTGTAGAGATCCCCCAGATTATTCCAACCTACAGCAAGTTTTGGGAACCACTCATTTATCCAGCTCTCCCAAAGCTCTTTATTCAATGGACTATTTTTTTTCCTCTGGTCTTAGGGCAATCAGCCATGGCAATTTTAATGCTGAAAGTCCCATGTACCAGGAAACTCCTAGTCCCAGGAATACTGGGATGGCCAGTTACCCTGCATAGCGTGCACAAAAGCTCCTTGATGTACGATGAGGCTGCATTCTGATAAATGATGAACCTACCAGAGCTGGAAATGCATTTTTAATACAACTTACCTTTTAGACACCATAGCTGAGCCCAGCCTACCTTCCATGTACTCAGGACATTTAATCAGACTACAGTTGGGCAAGACGGTCTAGCACCAAGTTTATTTTATAATAAAGCGATGGATATCTCACATAATTTGTTGAATATTATACTTAAAGTGATAAACAGGATGGCTGTATGAGGAAATGATTTCACACCACTGTAATGGTAAAAAAAAAATCAGAAGTTGAATCATTGTAAGACAGGACCCATCAGTACTAAATTCTTATATAAAATTTGATGTGTTTCTGGGTCTTCTAGTCTATGCCACTTCTATCAACAGCTTTGTGGTTTTCTTCACAGCTATGGATATCTTTTAATAAGTTTATTCTTGGATATATTACATCTGTGGCTGTCGTGAATGGAGTTTCTCCTCCGTTATGTGTTTACTTGGTTATTATTGGCGTTCAGAAAAAAGCTATACCGATCCTGTACAAATACATCTTATTAACCTACATTTAAGTCCCAATTATTTTTTTTAAGTCCCAATGTTTTTTAGTTAATGTTTTCTTCTGGGTTAATGTCATTTTCTGGTGGTAAATGACACCGCTCTCTAGTCATCACCATCTGGTTTCTCCTTTTCAGCATGTGATCATCTTCTCTGACCCTTGCCCTGCACTTTCCTATGAGGTTAAGTAACAATAACACTAAGGAACATCCTTGACTTATTCCTCATTTTAATGAAGATGTTTTTATTTTTCTAGAGCTAGATCAGGGTGAGACAGATGAGGCATCAAGAACTTCAGGGATCAAAATAAATGATATTTTAATTGCAATGCTTTAAAAAATAAAAATCAATGCAAAATACATGATGAACTAAACATCAAAATATTAAATAAAGACAGGACTGGTATTGATTTTTCCTTTTGCCTCAGGCAACAATATGGCTCTGCAGGACTCTGGCAATGATCCTGTTTTTTAAACGTTTTCACCATTAAATGCAATGCTGGCATCTGGCTAAAGACAGTTCTTTTCTAGAGCTTGATATCACAGACCTCTGATCTGGTTCTCTGTTTTGTGGACACAAAGGGAAAGGGGCTCAATGGCAGCTGCCCAGGAAGGAGCCACATCTTTAAAGAGTGCAGAATATATTTAACTTACTGGGCACTTTCAATGCAAGAGAAAGAGCCGTCCCATTAAAAATGAAGATGGAAGATCCTTGTTTAAATTCACATGTCTATTTACTGGGAGGCCTTGGGCAAGATGTCTAATGGAGGGATGGCCTTCCTCCCTTGGGAAATTGGGAATGACATATTTGCCTGCTGGGCTTGAAGTAGGTTAAGTAGGAGAGTGTATTAGTCCTTTTTTTGTTACTAAAATGAAATACCTGAGGCTAGTAACTTCATAAGAAAAAGAGGTTTATTTAGCTCCTAGTTCTGGAGGTTAAAAGGGCATCAAACTGGCATCAGTTCAAGTCTGGTGAAAGACTCAAGGTAGATCACATGGCAACAATGGAAATGTGTGCAATGGGGCAGATCACATCACAAGACAGGAAGTGCATGAGCATTTTAAGGGTCAGGCTTACTCTAATAACATCTTTCTCTCTCGAGAACTAATTCAGAGTCCCACAAGAACTACCTTAATTTCTCGGAAGGTAACACCGCCAATAACTTTAGGATCTCCCAGCTAAGTCCCATCTCTTAAAGTTTCCACCATCTCTCTACACTGCCACAGGGGACCAAGCTTACAACACATGAACCCCTGGAGGACATACAACATTCAAACCATAGCAGAGAGTGACCAGTGCAGGCCTGGGCTTCATACACGCCACACACAAGGAGCCAAGGAAAACTTTCAACTAAGTGTTAACATCAAGAATGCCCTGATGGCTCTGCTAATACAGATGGACGGGAGTGGCATGTCCAGGCGACATGGACTCTGCCTGCGGATATAGTGTGCACTCTGCAATAGGATGTGGGTGTATCTGTGTGGCACTGCAGAAAGGGGAGAGGTCCTGTAGCAAGACAAGAATTGCTTCCCCTAACAAAGCATTTTGCTCATTTTGGTGGGCAAAATGCCCACCTGGGAGATTGCAGTCCATGACCCTAGACTCTGGGTAGATGGACCAAAGGTCGGGTCTAGAGCTCAGGTGGTTCTGATGTCACAGGTTCTAAGACTGCATTTTAAAACTCTGCCTGAATAGATGTTTGTGGGCCTCTGCTGACCCCTTTCCCCACTGCCTGTTAGATAGATACTGCCTCCCGCCAAGAAACACAGCCCCCCCCCCACCATGTGCTAAGCCTGCTCCCTCTAGTTTTGGACATGAGGAGGGAGGCCAACTCTCAATTTCTTCAGGACCCAGCTCCTGGGTCATCTCTACTGCCATCAACAGGGAAAAGGTGGGTGGTCTTGGAGGAGGAGGTGCTCAGAGAATAGCAGATGTTTCCCTAACCAGGAATGTGGGGTGTGGCCAAGGGGAGGTGAGAAGAAACAGTGGACAAAAAAATGTAGGTGGGATAAAGAGATTCTTTAAAATAAACAGTTCAACAAGACTTACAATATCTGTTATGTTTTCAGTGTGTTTCCCAACAGTTCATGTGTTAGAAACCTAATGCCCCAAAGACATATGGTAATGATCACAAGGGTGGGACTCCCACTGTGGCATTAGTGGCTATCTAGGAAGAGGAAGAGAAAAGCCAGCTAGTATGTTTGCTCTGCCTCACCATGTGATGCCCTCTCAGATATGATGCAACAAGAAGACCTTCACCAGATGCTGGCACCTTGCTCTTGGACTTTCTGGCCCCCAGAACTGTGAGCCAAATAAACATCTGTTCTTCATAAATCCCCCAGTCTGTGGTATCTAGTTATAGCAACAGAAAATGGACTAAGACATGATCCTATTAAGTTCAATCAAAGTGTATCCCTGCTATCCCTGCAAGGCACTAACACATTGCCTTTTGCATGGAAGCAGTTTGCAGCCCTATGATAATGGATGTCGTTTTCAACACCTCGATTTAAAAGCAACTTTTTCAGGAAGCCCTTTAATGCCTGAAGGGAGTTCCAACTCAGCCACCAAATCACACCTACCTGGCTGCCAGACTCTGAAAACTCACAGGCAATGTCTGGTGGAAAGATTTCAATTACTTCAACTGCATACTCCTTCTGGGGGTACAACTGTTATGTGGGGACAGCTGTCCTGTAGGAGGGTGTGAAGAGCTTCCCTCCCCACCTTGGGAGAGAGCCGGAGATGTGACTAATCTAACACATCATTTGCTAAGCTGATGTGGGCAGATTCTTACATTCAGAAGGCAACTACTTCTGAAGGCACCATGCTTCCAGGAGATGAGAATTATGATCTGTTTTGTTTGCATTAAATGGGAAATGTAGGGAAGAATGGACCACCACTCATAGAGGTCCAACCAAAGACATCCACTGTTGTGACATGATACCATTGTGTCACGGCATATTTCTTTCCAGTCTTTTTTCTATGCATGTATTCTACACATCTGAGACTTTACTGTAAAAACAGCACCATATTTTTCTCTTTTAACATAACATGATAAGCATGTTATCATGCTTATTTGAGCCATCCAGTCTAGTTTTTTCTTAGCTGCCTAAGATACTATTCTCCTACTGAATACACAAATAGTGGCTTGTTTTTGTATTATAAATGATGCTGTCTTGTTTCCTTAAAGATATACTATAGGCCTTTCTCCCCAATTTAGGGCCTTTACCTAGAATGCCTTAAAACTCTCTTTGCACAGATAGCAACAATATGAGGCACAGGTCCTCAGGTGAGTCCAGGAGCAGTGTAGCCAGGACAGAGTTAACCATCCATCCAGTGGAGCTGGAGAAATCTGCATCGCAGAGCATGTGCACAAACATATTGAGGTCCTTTGCTTCTGATTAATCATATTAAAGATAAATCCTTCATAACAGACCATCTGGAAAGCAATTTGAATGTACAGGAGAAGCATGATTACCTGCTACATGTCCAAGAAAATGAGACCCTGTGCCCAGACTCAATTAATTCTATAACAGGACACAAATCAATAGAAAACGCTGCCCCTGACACTGTGCTCACCACTCACCTCCTGAAACATCCTAATGAGATGTGGGAAATAAAGGCTCATTGTCAACCATAAAGAGCTCCAGTGTCCTTGTTCTAAATCATGTTTTTCTTTTGCATGGGAAAATAGCATTAGCTGGCTCTTAGACGAGCTTGTAATGTAGCAGACCAAGATGAAAAATAGCTACTCAGTGACCACGATACTGGCTGGGTGCAATCGTATCATACAAATGAGATATGGACTTGGCCAAACTGTTGTCGACACCAATCTTGTTTCCCAGTTTGGTCTCTGATGTTGTAAAGATAATATTCCTTTGTTCTTTTCAAATATCATTTAGTTGCTTTGACTATACACAATTTGAATTGAAACAGTCCTGGAGTACATGTGCATAAGCAGCTCAAACAATCCAGACAAAAGTCACTGAGTAAGTATTTCCCTTCAAGGTGATAGGCTACCATGAGCTCCAAAGGGTGGTTAATAAATTAATTTTTCAAGAACCAGGCTGATGTCCAACACTGTTGAGTAAGACCCTATAACCTAGCTTAGCGTCACAGAGGGATGTACTTTTGTTTGAAATATGGCAGTGAAATCAGGACAAAAATGTTAAGCACACACTAAATAATCAATAACAGGATTCTACTTAAATCAGTGTTGGCACATCCACAAGAAAATCAGGTGGCATTTGAAATGCATTTAAAATTCATTGTTATAATTTATTTACAGGCAAATAAATAAAGAATAAACTATTAAGGGATGCATTAAAATATTAGCAAGGATTGTCTTTGAGTATTGAGACAATAGTATTTACTTCCCACCTTTCTTCATTTGGTTATAGAAGTATGGTACTTCTATAGCCAAAAAAATGTTTAAAAAGTCAAGTGTCTCTGAAGCTCCATGGAGTCTTGGGCAGCCACATCTGTCAGGTGACATTATTGCAGCAGGAAGCTTGCAGGTCTTAGCATCCCTTGGAATGGTGGGTGGGCAGGGGACTAATTTGTCCCTTCTGGGATTTTATTATGCTGGGTTATCTTCCCCACCACATCCTCATCTCCAAATGAACATAAGAGGATGATGTGGCCTTGAATACAAATAAAAACTGCTTTCAGCCCTTCATCAACAGTAGTTAGTCACCAAGAACTGGTAGTGCCAATATTTTGCTATATAACTTATACCTCAAGCCAACATTAATGCCTCTATGATCAGAGGCAAGGCAACTTTGTATATTTCTGGGCTGGCAGATATTTGCTGTTCTTATTGGTTACCCCTAACAGTAAAAAGTTAATTCTCTCCTAAAAGAATTCCTGTTGGGGCTGGGGATGTGGCTCAAGCGGTAGCGTGCTCGCCTGGTATGCGTGTGGCCCAGGTTCGATCCTCAGCACCACAAACAAACAAAGATGTTGTGTCCCCCGAAAACTAAAAAATAAATATTAAAAATTCTCTCTCTCTCTTTTAAAAAAAAAGAATTCCTGTAAGTAGTAGTGCTTTTCCATTATCAACCTCAGTATGGCATGTTTGTTCCTGCATGCTATTAGGGGTGCTACAGTTTGGATGATGAATGTCCTCCCAAGGCCCTTGTGTTAGGGACTTGATCTCCAACTTGGTGCTATTGGGAGCTGGTGGAACCATTAAAAGGTGGGTCATAGTGGGCATGCTGTCAAAGGGGATTGTAGGAACCCAGTCCCTTGCTCTTCCTTTCTTTAGCTTTCTGACTATGAGATGAGCAACTTTGCTCTGTCATGCACACCTGCCATGAGGTGCTGCCTCACCACAGGTCCTAAAGTGATGAGGAGAACCAACCATGGACTGAAACCTCAAAAACTTTGAGCCAAAAAAAAAAAAACAAAAAACCTTTCCTCTTTAAAAGTTTATTATCTCAATTATTTGTTAGACTAATGAAAAGATGACCTCATACAGGTAGCAAGTAAAGGTACAGAGAAAATGACAATTAAATGACCCAAAACATTGCCAGCATTCATCTTTTTCTCAATATGCTTAAGAAAAGGGCACAACTTTTGCACTTGCCAAGATCTATGTAATAGTGCATAGCTAAATATACCTTTTACCAGATTCATCCTCAGGAACAAAGAAATCTGTCATCCCCAGAAAAGGCAACCACAAGACTACATAGTTAGAAAGGACTTGTTTCTGCTGGCTATCCTGTTATTTTCACACTTTCCTAGTCATTTCTAATTGCATGCATCATGGTACAAATTTAAAATAAGCTACGCTGAATTCTGCCTCCCCTCCAAATTCATATGCTGACGTCCTAATTCCCACTACCTAAGAATATGACCTTATTTTAAAATAAGGTCACTGCAGATGTAATTCGTTAAAATAATGTCATTTGGCTGGGCCATAATCCCAATATGATTGTGTCCTTATAAAAAGGGAGATTTTAGAGACAGGAAAATTAGATAAGGAAAATTTTCAAACAGGAAGAATACCATTTGAAAATGAAAACAGAGATCTATCAGCAAAGGAACACCCAAGATCATCAGCAAACCACCCAAATCTATGGAAGAAGCTAGAACGCACCCACCCCCACTGCACTCAGAAGGAATCAACCCTGTCAGCTCCTGGATCTGGCCTTTTAACCTCCAGATCAGTGAGATGATACATTTTGGTTGCATATGCCACCCAGTTTGTGGGCTTTGTTATGGCAGCCCTGGCAAACTAACCCAATCCACACAGATAACATGCACGTTACTCAGAGTTGGCAGTTGTCTTGTTTTTCATCTTCCGGGGAATGTGCCAAAATGTAATCAGGGTGTTTTTTTCACTCTGGATATGACCACTGTCAGCTACTCAGTGTCCCTTGCTCTTTAATATAAATTTTAGACCCAGTTTCTCTAGATCTATTTTTTTTTAAATCTTGCCAGGAATTTGGGACTGCATCAAATCTGTAGGTCAATTTGGAGAGAATTAACATCTTAACTATATTGAATCTTCTGATGCATGCACATGACAAATCTTTCCATTTATCTAAGTCATCTTTAATTTTCCTAATTATCATTTTGTAGTTTCTAGCATACAAAATTAGCACATTTTCTTAATTATAAGTATTTCCTCCTTCCCTCCCTCCCTCCCTCCCTTCCTTTCCTCCTTCTTTCCTTTTCTTTTTTTCTGGTGTTACTGTGAGTGTCATTTTTAAAAACTAGTTAGCAATTCAGTCTAGAAATATAACTGTTATATACTGACCTTAATAAATTTATTCATTAGTTCTAATAACTTTTTCATAGATGCCATAGGATCTTGCAGACAATAATGCAGTCTGCAGAGTTGTTTTTTTTTAATTTTATTATTTGTTCTAATTAGTTATATATGACAGCAGAATGCATTTCATTCCATTGTAAACAATTGCAGCACAACTTTTCATTTCTTTGGTTGTACATGATGTAGAGTCGCACCATTTGTGCAATCATACATATACCTAGGGTAATGATGTCCTTCGCCTTCCACCATCTTTCCCACACCCATATCCCATCCCTTCCCTTTTGCCCAATTCAAGTTTCTGCCATTCTTCCTGTGCCCCCTCCCCCATTATGGATCAGCATTCACTTACCAGAGAGAACATTTGGCCTTTGGTTTTCTGGGGATTGGCTTATTTCTCTTAGCATGCTATTCTCTGAGATTTCTTTCTTATTCTATTACAATCTATGTGCCCTTGATTATTTTCTTTTCTCTCCCTCTTTTTCCTTCCTTCTTTCTTCCTTGCTGTACTGACTAGAACTTTCTATATGCTGTTGACTAGGAATGATGAGACCATAAGGCCTTATCTCATTCCTGATCTTGGGTAGAAAGCATATTTTTGCAGATGCCCTCTCTTAGGTGGAACAAATTCCTTCTATTTCTGTTTACTGGCAGGTGTTTTATAAAGAGTCATGAGTGGAAGCTAAATTTTATCAAATGCTTTTTCTACCACTATTGAGGTAGTTGTGGTTTGTCTTCTTTACCTTGTGAAATGGTAGAATACATTGATAAGTGCCGCAGTCTGGCTGGGCACAAATAACCAAGCTGCCACAAAGCACTTGTATGTTCAAACAGGAAACTTTATTGCCCTAACTCCACCAGCTCTCCATGCACACTCCCCAGAAACTCTCCCAACTCTCTCCCGGGGCTCCGCACCAACTCCCCGGGAACCCTGCGAGAACTCCACCGGAACTCCAAAGTAACGGGCGGGCCCCCAAGGCAGCAAGAGCCGCCCTATTGCTGGAGCAGGGTCCATATACAACTCAATACACAGCCTGTTTCAATTTAGCATCATCCAGTCACAGCAATTATATACAGCTTAACTCAATCATCATCTTAATGGCTCGCTGGGGTCACCTTTCAACCATTCCCTCTGGCAAAATGCTAGGCGTCATTCTGACTTGACTGTGGCTCCCAACAGATAAGTGAGTTCTAAAATAGCCTTGCATTTCTAAAATAATGCTACTTAGCCATGATGCATCACCCTTAGATAAGGCCGGATTCACTTTGTGGAGTTTGGTGTTTTTGTTTTGTTTTTAAATCTATATGTCCATGAGGTACATTTGATCTGTAATCTTCTTATTTATTTATTTGTTTTTTACTTATAATGTCTTTTATTTGTTTCTCATATAAGAATAATTCTTCCCTCACTAAATTAATTTGGAAATATTCTTGCTTCTTTGGTTTTCTGAAAAAAAATTATGGAAAATTGACATTATTTCTTCCTTACATATTTGCTAGAATTCAGCAGTGAAAAATCTGCCCCTAGATTTTGTTTGAAAGGGGGAAGGTTTTTAACCACAAATCTGACATAAGACATTTAGGAAACTTTGTGTTCTCTGTTTCTTGAACAAGTTTGGGTAGTTCATTTCTTAAAATGAATCAGTCCATTTCTTGAGGTGGAGTCTTAGACTGATTTGAGGCCTTTGTTTCTTTCCTAATATGAGAATTTAATTTCCCTCAAAATATCATTTTAGCTGCATTCTGCAAATTTCAATATACTATAATTTAATTTTCATTTAACTCAAAATATTTCATTTCTCTTGAGCCCTGTTCTTGACCCATAAATTATTTAGAAGCATGTTATTTAATTTCTAAATATTTGGGAATTTTCCCTATATCTTTTTAGCATTGCTTTGTAGTCTAATTCTACTATCATCAAAGAACATACTTCACAGGGTTTAAATTCTTTTAAATTTGTTAAAGTTTATTTTATGACCCAGATACGGTGTGTCTTGGTGAAGGCTCCTCATGCATACAAGAAGAATGTATATTTTGCTGCTGTTGGTAGGGGTATTCTATAAGTGCTTATTAGGACATATTTGTTGGTCATATTGTTTAGAATTTCAGTGTTTTGGCTAATATTAGATCTACTTGTTCTATCAGTTATTGAGAGAACACTGTTGAGGCCTCTAATTATTCTATTTCTCCTTGCAGTTCTATCACTTTTGCTTTGGGTACTTAGGAGTTCTGCTGTTGGAGCATGTATGTGTAGGATATTTATGACTTCTTTGTAAACTGATAGACCCAACCTGTTCTTTTATTAAAATTGGGATCCATCTTGCCACAAAGCCATGAAAAGATAATTTCGGCTTTACTATAAATTACTGCAAATTCTGAACCTGCTTGGAATGCCTGCCCGTGCCTTGAACTCACCCATGCCTGGCTCTCTGACCAGATAGCAGGCATCTCTGAAACTTTAGTGACACCTCATAAATATTGGCCTTCCCTGGCCAGACAACGACCCTCTCTGAGGCTCTAATGGTCCTCAGAAATTCTGATGTTGGGGCCAGCAAAAAAAAAATGTAAACTACCATTAGTGTGATGCTTGTCAGAGTTCTGTTATCTGTAACCCCCCTTTGTGTAACTTTCTGGGCTATAAAGCTGGGCTGCAGGAAAGCTGGGGTTGCTGTCTTGTTCATGCCGTTTTGGGAGGGAGAGGCAGCCCGGCCGGTCGAAATAATAAGCTTGCTTTAATTTGATTTTAATTGGAGTCAGTGGTCTTTTCTTGCGTCCTGGTCTAACAAAACCAGACCTTGTCATCAATACTATCCTCTTTATCCCTGGTAATTTTCTTTGTTCTAAGGTAAATTTTCTATGGTGTTAAAATAACCACTCCAGCTTTAAGTTATGACCTGAACAGTTATCTCCTTCCATCCTCTTAGTTTTAATCTGTGTCATCCTATTTAAAGTAGATTCCTTATAGAAAGATAGGGTAAGGTCTTGGTTTATAATCTAATCTTCTAATGTATATTTTAATAGTGTTTTAGGCCATTTAGATTTAATGAATTTATTGATCTGGTTGGGTTTAGATCTACTTTTTTTTTTTACTTTTCTGTTCACTTCCTTAGTTTCTTGTCTTTATGTTTCCCCTTTTCTGCCTATTTTTAGGGTTTTTATTTATTTATTTGTGTGTGTGTGTGTGTGTGTGTGTGTGTGTGTTTCACTTGTCTCTTGTCCTTTGGCTTTATTTCTTTAATGCTTTTAATGCTTGTTCTACTCATTATAATATGTATTCCAAACATTTCATGGTGTGAGTTAAGATTTTAGCACTTCAAGAAAAACAGAAAAGTCTTACAATCATATGAGACCCTTTATCTATACCACTTATGCCATAATTGGCACATATATCTATGTACATTAGTACATGCACACCTGCTCACATAACCAGTGGACATCATAATGTTTGCTTGAAATGTGCAAACGTAAGGAAATGAAGAGCTGGAAAATGACCTATTATAATTCTGTTGCTTTTTCTCCATTCCTAAAGTTCCAAGTCCCTTTAGTACCATCTCCCTTTAGCTTGAAGAACAGTCATGAACTACATAATGACATTTTGGACAATAAAAGAGCATATATGATAGTGGTCCCATAAGATCATATTGCCTATTGAGGTCATAGCCACCTCAGTTTGTGTTAGTTCACTGCATGAAGATCAAAGAACAACAGAATTGCCTAATTATGACATTTCTCAGAATGTTTTCCTGTCATTAAGTGATGCATGGTGGTGTTTTGTTTGATTTGGTTTTGTCTAGTGATTTACTTACAGCAGGGCTTCTGGAAACAAACCCTTTCTGTTTCCCTTCATTTAAGATGATGATGATGATGATGATGATGATGATGATGATGATGATGATGATTACATATGACAGCAGAATGCATGAACAATTCTTACTACACATACAGAGCACAATTTTTCATATCTCTGGTTGTAATAAAAGTATATTCACACCAATTTGTGTCTTCATACATGTACTTTAGATAATAATGATCATCACATTCCACCATCATTTCTAACCCCATGCCCCCTCCCTTCCCCTCCAACCCCTCTGCCCTATCTAGAGTTCGTCTATTCCTCCTATGCTCCCTCTCCCTTTCCCACTATGAATCAGCCTCCTTATATTTAAAAAAAAAAAAAAATCGGCATTTGTTTTCATCTAAGATTGTTATTGCACTTTCATTCCTGAAGGATTTATTCACTGAATACAGAAATCTAGGCTTTCCCTTTGACTTTTTAAATGTTAAAGACATTCCTCCACCAACTTCTGGTCTCCATTGTTTCTGTTGAGGAAAACAGTTACTTAAATTATTGTTTTCCTATATACAATGTGTCATTTTTAATATGTCTGCTGTGAAGATTTTTCTTTTATCTTCAGTTTCCAACAGTTTGATTACAATATAGTAAAATTTTCTTTCTTTCTTCTTTCCTTTTCTTTTGTTGGGGGGTCGCTGGTGTGTGCTGGGCTTTAACCCAGGGGCAATTTACCACTGAGCCACATCCAGAGCCCTTTTTATTTTTTTAATTTTGAACAAGGTCTCACTAATTTACTTAGGGCCTCTCTAAATTGCTAAAGCTGGCCTTGAACTTGTGATCCTCTCCCAAGGCACTTGGTAGTATGATTTTCTTTTGATTTATCTTCTTGGAGTTTTTGAGCCTCTTAAACCTGTGAATATATATGTCTTTCACTAGAAAGACAAACACTTTTTTTGTTCAAATGGTTTTTGTACAATAAGCTTTCTTTTCATTCAGGAATTCCAGTGTTGTAAATCTTAGAGTTTTGATATCATTCTAAAAGTCACGAAGGCTTTGCTCATTTCTTTTTTTTCTCTTTTTGCCTGCTCCCCCACCCCCTGTACTGGATATTGAACCCAGGGTCCCATGCATGCCAAGTAAGTGCTCCCTTTTTATTTTTAATTTTTAGACAGGGTCTCCCTAAGTTGTTGAGGTTGGTTTCAAGCTTGCAAACCTCCTGCCTCAAATTCCTGAATAGCTGAGATTACAGGAGAGCATCACTCTGCCCAGTTAAAATCTGTTCATTTCTTTAAAACGGTTTTTCTCTCTGCTGCTCAGGAATAATCTCACTGATCTACTTAGACTAACTGACTCCACCCTATGTCATGTGCATTTTGCTTTGGAGCCCTTCCAGTGGCATTTTTCATTTCAGATATATTTTTCAGTTCTAAAATTTCTATGTTTTAAGGTTTATATTTCTCTGTGGAGAGTTTCTAACTTTTTATTCACTTCAAAATGTCCACCTTTATTTCATAGAATATGGTTGTGATATCCACTTTAAAGGTCATTGATAATTCCAACATTAGGTCATTTGTTGACATTTGTTGATTATCTTTTCCTTTGAGATAGAATTGTATTTTTTTTTTAAATTTAAACTGATTGATTAAAGAATTAGTCAGACTTTCTTTCTTCTTTGTATGCCAAATAAAGTTGGATTGCAGACTGATCATCTTAATATTTATGTTTTGATATTCTAGTAAGTGCTGATTTTCATTTGTTTATTTCATCAGGCAATCAACTCATCTAGGTTCAGACCACAAGCTTTGTCTCACCCTCTTTAAGAAATGGTTCTAATGTCAGTTTAGTGTCAAAAGCCTTTGCTGTGTGTTTGGGTCTGCCCTTCACGTGAACCATTTAGGGAGACAGAGCCCATGGCTTATATTGTAATTTAGTTCCAAAGCCTTTGCAATGATTTTCTGGGTGGTCCCATTCACAATTGGATTCAGTCATATACACAGGGGACCCCCCCTTTCCCAGATTTCTCGTCTCCAAGATTTCTTCCACATTCTCCTACTACCAGAGATTCCTTTTCCTGGTTCCTCTGGCCATAAAATTGGGTCTCCGAATTTTAGCCTATCACCCTATGCTTTTTTTTTTTTTTTTTTTTTGTACAACTGGGGTCCCTGTGGAGGGCAAACCACAGAGAAAGTGGGGGGGAAATGACAACCTCCCCACAATCTTTGCATAATAACCGGATCTTCTATCCAGGGAATTGAGTTTTGTCTGAGGATTTTAGTAGTTGCTATTTTATGTCTGACAAAGGAAAAGACAGAAACAAAACAGCAATTTTCCCTACTTTCCAGCTTGCAGGTCTCTTTTCTGGACCTCCCACCAGAAAGAGAGGTTCTCAGAGAGTTCTTGTTATCCCTGCTCACTAGGCTGTTTCTCAAATCAGTCAGCACTGAGATAAAAGATGAAAACAACATCCCCAAACAGAAAACTCAATGCCAACCTACTGGGCATCTGAGCTTTGACCTCCCTCCTAAGAGGGTTGCTTTTAATTCTGTTCCCAGGGCTTAGTTCTAAGCAGTGAAAGAGATGGGCCGCGGTGTGCGAACTCTGCCTTGGCCAACACGGTATGTTCTCTATTGATCTGTTTATTGATTTTGAAAGGTACATTAAGTTAAAACCTACTTATTTTTATTTCATTCAATTCATCAAACAAATGCAACTGCCAATCAATGTTTGGCTCAGCCTGATAGCATCAGCATTATCATCAGCAGGAAAGGTCATGCCACAGGAAAACTGACAACTTCTACTAGTCCCTGGGACCTCCACCCAGGCTGCATGTTGTAATCAAGCAGAGGTTTTTAAAAATATCAATTCCTGGATCACATCCTAGTGCTGAGAGGTCAGAATTTCTGGGTGGGGCTCCAAAATCAATCTTTTGAAGTTTCTTAGTAACCGACATACAGTTTAAGCTAAAAACCACTAAACTGGATAAAGTGAATTTATGAAGGGTCCATGGACCTTTCTGGTGCCTCTAATCTCTCGTGACATTCATTGTCACCTGATGGGAAGCTCTGGGCCCCCCAAATAAAGAGAAACTGTGTAAGGAATGGAAGTTTCCTGTTGCAGTGTGGCCTCGCAGCTTTCCACCACCTGCCCCAACCTTGCAGTCATCTGAGGTTTCTGGTGTGTGTAATAAGATGCTACCTTTTTAAATAGCACATAATCCTTCAAAGACCTTGTCTGACCCTGGTCTCTGATAGCAATCTACCTTTTGGGCATCTGGGAAGCAATGCACCTTGGAGCCTCAGCACTAGGACAGACATAGGACCACATGCACACACGCACACAACACAGGCCCACATGCCAGCATACAAAGCTCTACTTGCCTTTGGCACAGCAATGTGTAGCTGAAATAAGGTAGCGAGTTCAAGGGACACTTTAGGCAGGGGATCCATCCAATGCCTTGATCAATCATCTTGAGATCCTTCTAAGAAATGCATATAGATAGGAAAGGGGCCAGGAAGTAACTGTGTTTATGCCTCTTGAGGCCTCCTATTCCAGATGGAATATCTGGGCTTTAGTCTACAAACTTCACAAGTGCTTTAGCACTGTCATCTTGGGGTATCGGATTGCAGGACCAGGATGTTGAATTGCCTAATTTTAACTGGGCAGCTTTGCTAATTTGGTTCAATATTGTACAGACTGTCTTGGAAACCAACAAATGGTGTTAACGATATGAGATCATTTTCCGAAACTATCCACCCAAGGATGACCCATGGTTTTGGTCCCCTAGACCTCTGTGCTCCTCTGTACCTGAGATCCCTTTAGTTTCCAAGTACTCCTCTGCAGCTAGGAACTAGGCAGTACCTAGGGATACTCCAGGGAGGTGTCTGCAAAGGAGCTGGGGGGGGGGGGGAAGCAAAGGTTGCTATCAATGCACAGAGATGGGGATCAATCCCAGCTAAACTGGTAAGGGCACACAGATTCCCCAGGGGCTTGGCTAGAGGTGCCAGCCAGAGTGTGGATAGGTCTTGGGGCACAAGTGGCCAGGATACCTGGGAAGGGCAGTCACTCTACAAGGAGAGTCAAGGACCAGTCACTCTGGCACTGATTTATCCTCAGCCCTACCTAACTCTGGTGGCCTCTCTGCCTTCCTGAGGCACTCAGCCACCAGCCACCACACATAGCTACAGACCTTCCTCTCCCGCACAGTCTTGTGGCCCCATTCCATCCCCAACAAACCCCCTGGAGGCATCTGTCCTTGGTGATGGCTGACCTGTGATCTCACACAATGAGTCACATCATCCTTCCAGGAACTTACCCCAGGCTTTCTGCCTGGTCCCCGGAACACACATCAACCTTTCTATCCATGTGCTTACACACCTTCCCAGTCCATAAGCCAGTGAAGCAGGGGCTGGGTCTCCTATTTTTAGGTGGCCTCTTGTGCCTAGTAAAAGGGGTTCAATGACAGCTGCAAAAAAGTTATAAATGCAACTCGAAATGTTGAAATGAATTCTCCAAATGGATAAATTATAGGATACTACATCACTTTGTCAAATCTTCTGACTATAAGATCTCCCAAAGGATGTTTTTAAGCAACGAGCTTCTCTTGGCTTATTTTAAATGAGTTAGCTTTATTTATGCACAACTTTTTTTTTTTTTTTCACAAATGTTCCTACTGTGAAAAGCAAGGAACACTGGGGTGTTAAGCAGGAGCTGTTATGAAAGAGAGGGGGGCATCACCTTCTGGACCTCTGGCCACCCTTCCTCTGCAAGCCACCCAAACCCCAACCCCCACACATTCCCCAGTTACAGTAGGGAGGCTCCACATCTCTGGGAGGGGCAGAGGTGGCTCCAACCTACCTGTATGTCAGCATCTGGGGGCTGTGACAGGGAGCACACCAGATTTCTCCAGAGATATTCTTGGCCCTTCTGGGCGCAGCAGCAGCATCCTCCCTCCCAGCTGAGCACCCCGGAGGCCGCTGGGGATATTCACTTGGGAGTGAGCATTTCTGCTGAAGCACCTATCCCCATACAGGAGCTTCTGGGCTTCTCTAAAGGAGTCTGGGGGCCTTTTTTCTCCTTACTAGCATTTCTTCTCCTAGAAAATTGTGGTAAGAGGAGAAACTATCAGAACTTCCAAAGAAGAGCCCTGACTATGGTTTTTCAAGACAGGAAAAATAAAATCTGGCCATCTGTCAGATAGTGAGTGGAGGCAAGGCAGAAAGGTATGATTGGCAGATGAGAGGGAAGCATGGGGTAGTGCAGCTCCCCTGCAGGGAGGTAGGGGTATGGATTAAATGGTTTCTAACCATGAACCAGGTGCTTCTTCAGCCTTCTTGATCCCCATGCCTGCCCCAGAGGGTACAGCAGGATTGATATGGGGATCACTCTGGACCTTACAACTTGGAAATTCCCTGTGGCTGCCTCAGGCTGAGGGCCTCCAAGGTGACAGTTGGTACCCTTGGTTGGGCCATATTCAGCATACTCCTGCCTGCTATCTCTGGCCTGCATTGAACCTGATTGTTCCTTCATATGTAGCCCAGTCACCCGGGGGCCAGGCCCACCCCAGTAGGTGGTTCAGCATGTCTGGGGTAGAGCTGAGAATGTGCCTTTTTAACATTTGCCCAAATGTCACTGAGAACAACTGCTTTAAATGTGGAATACCACATTTGTTATGTGATGGGAAGCAAGCACCTCCCCGCCCCCAGCAGCCACATGTGTGGAATCAATAATAAAAAAAGCCCATGATTACTTCCAAGAAAAATGGATGAGCAGATTCCAGATCTCAGGAGATTAAAATGCAATCATCACAGCATGCCCCCAAGTCCCCACACCCCCTCCATTCCCATCACCTCAGTGACCATGAGAGAGAAATCAGGATTTCAAGGGCACACCAGCTGTCATTTAACAGACAGATATTTGAGTGACAAGAACCCCTACCTGAGATAAAGGCCCATTCGCCCTTTCCTTTCAAAATTTGGCAAACTGCCCTCCCAGGCTATTCCTGAACCTATTTTTCAACCCATGAAAGCTATTTACTAATTTATTCTAATGAACCTGCAGTTTCAACCTATTAAGTGTTTGTCACTCCCTTGGTAAGCCCTCACATCTCTGTTGGCCTGGCTCATGGGCTTCTGCCAGATTAAGGCAAGGACAGTGTTTCTGGGTGATGATGTTAGCAACTAAAGCTATGGCTCCATCTTACATTGCAAGGGCAGGATGGATTTCAGTTGGTCCCTTGGAAACTGGAGGCTCCAAAATCAAGGATGCCGATACCCCTCTCTAGAGCCGAATGCTCTGCCACATTCAACAGTCATGTAGCAGCCCACATAGAAACTGTCCACACATGCCCATCAATCCCATTAAAGTCTAACTGAATCCTGAGATCCTCTGAATGTCAGCTGAGGACTGGGCAGAAGCACCAGGGATGTAACAGGACAGGAAGAGCCTTTTGGGAGCCTGTGTGTGGAAAAGACTTTTATTCCTGCCAAACATTCCATTCTGTCATTGTAATGTAAAACCTATAATGAAAAATCCAAAGTTAAGGTGAAGAATCCAAAGTTAAAACACCAACATCAGAGAAAGTCTATTTCAGTGCTTCTCAAAATGTTGGTCCCTGGACCAGCAGCGTCTCTATCCACTGGGAACTTATCAGAATGAAAACTCACCCCAGACAGACTGAGACAGACTGGAACTCATGGGCGGGTCCCAGCAATCTGTGTTTGAGCAAGCCCTCCAGAGGAGTCTGATGCACGCCCACATCTGAAAGTCACTGCTGTATTTTAATACCTTGTTACTTTGAATTTGAACTTAACAGTTCTGTGCAAGAAACCAGAGGGTAAGCCGGCAAGGCTGACATTGGCTGGAAGTATCACTCTTCAAAGTACACACACAGCATGCATACATCCTTCTTAATATTTAATTTTCATGGAGTCTTCATCTGAGGTTTGTCGGGACTGAAATCTAAAGAAACCTGAGGCCCTACCCTTTATTAACCACCACATGATACCAAGTAGACAGCGTGTAATAAGACTGGCTAGTTCGTATCTCTGGCTCTTGGGAGGTAGCCTCTAAATCCTTGAAATTTCCAAGTGATAGGAGTGTCTTTGTTATTCATGTTGGGTCCCTGACTTTATGTTAAAGAAATGACTAAAGCTGGGGGTTGCTCAAACCAAAGAGAACAACCAAGCTACTAGAGGATTGGGGCTTTGAGACCAGAGACACCTGATATAAGTTGACCCTTGAAAAGGGGAGGAGGATAGTGGGGGCAGGGTTGGGGAGGGGTTAGTTATTGAGTTCAAGCAATGATTCTATTAATCATGCTTAATAATTAAACCCCAATAAAAATTTGACACTGAAGCTCACGGAGCTTCCATTGTGGGTAACACCTTTTGTTTATTGTCATACTTCGATGCTGGGAGGATAATACATTTCCCAAGGATGAGACAAACTTGGAGTTTGGAACCCTCACAGACTTTGCCTTGTGTGTCTCTTCTTTTGTCTGTTCTCACCATATCCTTTTGTTAACTCTCCTTGTTAAGTATAGCACTTTTCTGAGCTCTGTGAGTCATTCTAGTGAACTGTCAAACGTGGGATTTGCTGCAGGAACCCCCAGATTTGCAAGTAGCTAATAAGAAGTAAAGGTGGTCTTATGGAAGACTGTGCCCTTAACCTCTAGTTTTATTAATTCTGGATAGAAGCTCAGCACTAAAACACATTCAAATGGACAGACTGAGGGCCAGGGCTTGACAAGACCTACATCCGTCACTCAGATCTCTCCTCTTTGATGTCTTTCCTGCACCTGACACCTGTTTCTGATGTTCCCTTATCTTGGTATATGTGATAAGACCTTTCTTCCTGCATCAAGAATTGTTTTCTTCTTCGTCTTCACCAACTCTGAATTCCCCTGCCCCTTAAACACATGGTTCTCAACCTATAGCTTGCACATATCACATGGGCATCTTGCTGATATGCCAATTCTGATTCAGAGATTGGAGTGGGCCCCCTGATGCAGACCTGGAAGAGCTAACTGGCCATCTAGGATAAAGATGGAAGATGGTCCCATTCCTTAGCACACGGGACCTCAGGGAGCCACCCTGCTACAGCAGGGGACAGAGTCCACACTACCCACACTGTGGATGTCCAATCAGTGTGTCTTTCTAACCTGTCTTCATGTACTTCACTCCATGTGCTTCCAACTTCAGGAGTAGGCCACGATATAAAGAAAAAACACCTGACTTCAGAAAGCTCAGGATTGGGTCTTACAGGCACAGAACCCTATGTGATGAAGACAGGGAAGGCTGTGCTACTAACTAGAAGGTGCATTTTGACATGGGACAGGGTGGCATCATCTTTGGGGATGAGGAGTTTAACAGATGGCTTCTTTCTGAACTGGAGGTTATCCCAAGTCAGAATTTGGTAAGATAGGCAGATGGATCACAAGATGGAAAAAAAATCTGCGGTATTACTCGAGATTTTACAGAGAAAGAGGATCATAAGGATGGTTAGAGAGATTTATTTCAAGGAACAGGCTCATGTGATTATGAAGGCTGGCAAGTTTGAAATCTGGAGGACAAGATGGCAGGCTGGATATTCTGCCAGAAGCTGACACTGCAAATCTTGAATCTGAAGGCAGCCCTGCCTAACCAACTTGACACATGAAATTAACCATCACAAGAGAATATTCTGTTCCTTTGAGACACACCAACTACAGGTACCAGGAGCAAACAAGACCAAGTTCCTTTTCTTATAGAGGTGTCACTTCTTCCTATACTGCCCAAAGCTGGGCATTATTCCTATAGATAGCACTTGCAAGAAGAGTCTCTTTGCTATACACCTGTGGCCTATGGCCATGGTATCCTGCTGCTAATTCCACCTTATTTTCTCACCAGTAAGACAACATCCTGTTCAGTCTGCCATCCACTCCAACCTCACCGTGGTGATTATGGCATCCTGGGATCCAGACCTCAGCTATAAAGCAGCCTGGCTGGAAGATCCAAGGCAGCTGTGCTAAGGCAATAGGCACTATGCAATTCAATCATCATTAATACTTGCTAGGCAAGGAATGGTATCCCTCCTTCAGATACGTCTGCAAGTACTAGACCTTCCTTACACCATACCAGGGGCCTTTATCAGAGGTCAAGTTATTCATCCAATCTTCAAGTATGCACAAAAATTATTGGCATCCATACACAAACACTAGTTCACCAAAGCACCTGTAGTACCCCCATCTGTATAATTTAGGAGGTGGGTCACCTAATTTAAAAAGTAAAATTGAAACAGGTATCATTTATTGACTCTTGGGCATAATCCCTAAGTCTTTTCCATTTGTTCCAAGCCTTCTGGAGTTCCCTACCTTCCCAAAGCAACTTGCTATACTTTTTCTTTCTTTTTTTTTTTAATGACTCAGAAATAGATAGAAAGCCAAGACAGTGACTAAAACCCTATTTCAGAACATGATGGGAATCTATCTTTGTATGAAGCACCTCAGATAATTCTTATGCACCCTAGAGCTTAAAAATTACAACCCCCTGTAACCACAGGTTCCACATTTGAGGATTCAGCCAACTGTGGATTGAAAAAAATATATATTTTGGGGGAAAAAAATGTGCCTGAACTGAACACGTAGAGACATTCCTTAACATTATTCCCTAAACAATACAGAGTAACAACGACTTACATAGCATCTACATTGTATTAGGATTATAAGTCTTGTAGAGGAGCTGAGGTGTAGAAAATACAAAAAGAATTCATGAAAAAAAAGTGACATTACAAAATAAAACATAAGTACAAGAGGAGCAGCGATAACAAGGAGGGAAAGTGAGACATTCCCAATCCTAAATAACTGTTGACTGGAAAATGCTTCCGTTATCTGCCATTCTGGAACTAGACTCAGAAATTATATCAATATGGAAGAAGGAGAAGTCTGTGGAGGAAATAACATCATGTTAATATTTTTGTTTAGTAGGGAAGATGACACTAATTAACCCTGAATGTTAAAATAAAAATAAAACTTTTTATCTTTGACATTTCTATGAGAATAGGATGCATAACTTTTAAGCCATTAGAGGAAAACCAACAAAACACAGAAAACTCAATCCACTCAACAAAAGACAGAAAAGAGACAAAAGAGAGAATTAAAAAATATTAACAGACCAAAATGTTGAAATAGTCTGAACATATCAGTATCACTGGATTAAATTCACCTGATAAAAAGATTTTCAGATAAAACTACAAAATTGAAACAGAATTCAGTTCTGTGCTTGTTAGGGGTGGATGGTGGTTCTCCCTGCCCGCATGTTCAAGTCCTGGCCCAGTACCTCAAATGTGACTGTGTTTGGAGGTAAGGCCTTTACAGGGCTGATGAAGTTGAAATAAAGTTATTAGGTGGTTCCTAATCCTACTTGAATGCAGCCCTTATAAAGAAGATAAATGTGGACACACAGAGAGACACCAGGGACACACACACACACAGAGGAAAGACCATGTGAAGAGGCAGCAGAAGGGCAGCCATCTGCAAGCCAAGGAGGGGCCTGGCACCTTTATCTTGGACTTCCAGCCTCCAAACTGTGAGAAAATGAATGTCTGTTGGTAAGTCCCTTGGTTTGTGGCACTTTGTCATGACAATCCTAGAAAATTAATAGTGTTCTTTATATTCTCTTTTAGTCCATCTAGTGGAAAAGAGATTTTCAGATGATTTTAGAAAATTCAACCATGGGTTGCTTAGTCTCTTGCATCACTCTTCCTAAAACAAAATGACATGAAGACTGCTAAAAATTACAAGTACAGAAAAAGATATACCAAACAAATGTTATCAAGAAGAAAGCAGGCATGGTGATATTAATCAAACCTAAGAGATGTGAACAGGAACGCATGTAAAGGAACAAAAAGAAGCATTACTATTAATAAAAGGAAAAATCCACCAAAATCATCATCGTGTACCTTGCTCCACTTAGCAATACACCTCCACAATACAAACAAAGCAAATAATGATAATGAATGATGAAATTAATAGCCATTACTCACGTGGGACACTTTCAACGAAATCGAGTTAACTAGATAAAAATAAGAAGGGATAGAAAAATTTAAATAACAATGAAAAAGATTTAGTTAGAAATTTTTACCCAACAGAAAATAAGGTAGAATTTTCAAAAAAAAAAAAAAAAAAGAAAAGCAATACAATGATCATTCAGCAAAACTGATTATGCAGTATTAGACCACAAAAGAAATCTTATATTCTGCAAATAATTTGTGTTGGCCACACTCATTGAATACCATGCAATAAAATTATAAATTAATGACCAAAATATTGTTTTAGTTATCAATTTATTGCATCCCAATTCAGAACACACCCTTCCACATTTGGTCTATGATGAATAAGAGAATTTCCCTAAGCATTTCTCCTCTACAATGAGCATAATATTAAGCTTTCTTGGTAGGAAAAAAAGGGGCCATTATAGGAAGAAAAGGCTTCCTGAAATTTCCAGCTTCCTGAAATTTCCAAAGGCCTGGAATATAGTCTTTTTAAAAATTTTTTTTTGTAGTTGTAGATGGACAATGCCTTTATTTATTTGTTTATTTTTATGTGGTGCTGAGGATTGAACCCTCATGCATGCTAGGAAAGCATTCTGACACTAAGCTACAACCCCAGTCCTGGAATACAATTTTTCTACGACTTATGGCAGTGGTCTGGCCATCCTTTGGATATTGAAACCAGAGCTCTGCATGGCCAGCCACCTGCTGGACTCCCTCGACAAACCAGAGTAGCTGCATAGTCTGGGAGGTCTCTTACTGAGCAGCTGTTCCTCTGCATGCTGTGCACCTTCTGATCAACTTTGCCTGCTGATGCCCAAACTTTCTTTACAGGCCATCTGTTGCTACTCCCTTCCTGAGCACCCAAGGGAGCAAACCTGCTCTAGCCTGCTCCAACCAGCAAATTTCCATGCTTTCCAATGGCTAAACCTCCCCAAAGAAATCTGAACCCCTTCCAAGTTTTTCCCTCCTTGGGTATTCTCAGGCAACCATAAGATACTTATAGAATTTCTTCTCTTTATAATTGCTCTAATTATCACAGTTAATAATTCCTTATATAAATGTCTCTTGATTTATGATGGGGTTATGCCCCAATAAAATCACTATCGAGTCAAAATATTGTAAGTCAAACCACTGACTATCCCTGTTTAACCTTCTGTGTCATTTCTATCTCCTGACTGGACCCAGACTTCTCCAGAACTGATGCATGGAGTAGTCCCAGAACACAGATCCCTTAAAATGTGATTTGGAGATGTCTTGGTCCCCCTCTTGGGTGGGAGTGCCAATGGTAAATGGGATGCTAGTAACCTTATGGAAGGCAGTGGCATCACGATTAGTCAAACCATCACTGTCGTCAATTGTGATGAAGTGCAACTGAAGCATGTACTTTGGAAACTCAAGTGGCTTGCTGTACTTGACCATATTGGCAGTAATGACGACTGTAAGGACTGTTGGTGGCGGTTGGACCCTTTTGAGTGCACTTGAGTGTGTGACAAGTTCAGATCTATTAAATCTTTTCTTAAGTCATGGTCTGAGAATCAAACACTTTCCAAAACATCCCTGAAAGAATAATTTCTTGAATCCATAGGGCTATTATTGCCAGAAATCGAACACAAAATTTAGCTGTGCAAATTGATGAATGAATAAGAATTGAATAATAATAATGGAATCCACAAACTCACAAAGTTTTATGTGGGAAATTGAAGCAATAATCAGGAAGAATGAAATTCTGAGCTTGGAACATAAACTTCTGATTGGATCCAGGTGAAACAGGCACTCTTGAAGCCCCTAGCCATTCTGACTTTCTCTTAACTGTAGAAGTATCTGATGGGATGATGTCTAAGGGGGCAAGCCTTTCTTGAAAACTTCGTGACATTCCTCCTTGGGGTAGAGGGATTCTCATTCTCCTCAAGACACACCATACCACTCCTTATCACCATGAGACCTACAACTAGGGACAAGTCTCTACATGTTGCAGGACCAGATACACATTAGAAATAGCCTAACACCAAAAGCATTGTAATATCTTGCTAATACATGGGGGACAATACCTAGGGGCATTGAGGTACCACAGACAGTAAAATATAACACTAGATCAGGCCAGTTTCATTGAATGAGTGACTCTGAATTTAACATATGAGCTGATACAGCTAGATTTGGTTCTAATGGCTTACTGGGCTGCTTCATTGAAATTTGGACACAGTGATGGCCTAAATTTAATGACTTCAGATGTCAGAGCTTCCCTGGCATGCCATAGAGGAGGAAATCCAAAAGCTCAGGAAAATAGGAATGTTGGATTGATTTATTATGCATGACCTAGACACTCACCACCTAGCTATATTTTAGGAGAAAGTTCAGAAGGCAGTCCATTCACCAAGGCATTGAGAACTACACGAATGACAAACATCTGCAAATCCAAAAAACCTGTGGTTGCTCTCCTTCCTAGGCCAGGTGAGACTTTAGGAGATACCATCACTGAGATGGATTCTTGATTCCAATAGGGATCATGGGATCCCAGAAGAGCAGAGACCAAATGAGGTATGTCAGCCATAAAGAAAGCCAAGGGTGTTTCAGTAATCAAAATGCTTTAGCTTGCAGAGATCTTGGTGATATCTGATTAATCATGGTGTTCCTAAGAAAAAATAAATGGGCAACCTACTAGAGTGCTGCTAGATCTATAATAGGAAAAAACTCAAAAAACATGACTTGAGTCACCAAAACAGAGAATCATGGTTTCTCACTCTGTTTCCAGATTAAGTCAATTCAAATATACAGAGCCCTTTTGTTGAAGGGGAGGCAAGGGCCCCTTAAGGAAGAACTATACATACAACTGTAAATCTTCCTCCAAGCTTTCCCCCAAAAGACCTTATTATGGTTTAGATGTGAGGTGTCCCACAAAAGCTCATATGTTGGGGCTGGGAATGTGGCTCAAGCGGTAGCGTGCTTGCCTGGCATGCGTGGGGCGCTGGGTTCGATCCTCAGTACCACATAAAAATAAAATAAAGATGTTGTCTACCGAAAACTAAAAAATAAATATTAAAAAATTCTCTCTCTCTCTCTCTCTCTCTCTCTTAAAAAAAAAAAAAAAAAAAAGCTCATGTGTGAGACAATGCCAGAAGGTTTAGAGGAGAAACAATTGGGTTATGAGAGCCTTATATCAATCAGTGAATTAATTCCCTGGTAGGAATTAACTAAATGGTAACTGAAGGCAGATAGGGTCACTGGGAGCATGCCTTTGGGTACATGTATGGTGAGCTGAGCTTAGACTCTTTGCTTCCTGATTATCTGCTTTCCTCTGCCATATTCTTCCACCATGAGGTTCTGCCTCACTTTGAGCCCTGAGGAACAGAGCCGGCTGTCTATGAACGGAGACCTCTGAAATTGTGAGCCCCCAAATAAACTTTTCCTCCTCTGAAATTGTTCTTTTCAGGTCTTTTAGTCACAGCAGTGAAAAAGCTGTTTAAAACAGACCTGCAATTCCTCCAGAAGTCTGTGAATCATAGAAAGGAAACAGCCATATTTTGTGGGGGATACAAGATGCTGACCATGGATTGGTAGCAATTCCTGTTCATTATGGAAGAATGCCAACGAAGAAATGCAAACAGTAGGAGAGAATTACAAAACCACCAATTTGCAACAACTAATGAATTTACTGATTCAGGCCAGGATCATCAATAGATAATGCAAAGTTAATTGGGCACCCCATGTATGCATGCTGCCAACGGACTGTTCATAGATGACTAGTAAGTTTTAAGAGGAATAAACAACTTCATAATTGAAGGCTCACACTGTTGCCTGCTTAATTGTAACTAGACAAATCAATTACTAATAGTGAGACAATCACACAACAAAATATAGTTAGCCTCTATACCCACAGATTCCTCACCTGCAAATTCAACCAACCATGAATCAAAACTATTTCAAAAAAGTGTACTGCACAGATATAGTTTTCTTGTGACTATTTCCTAAATAATACAGTAATTATTTACACAGAATTTACGTTGTATTAGATATTGTACGTCACCTAGAGATGATTTAAAGTACAGGGAAGATGTGTGTAGGTTATATGCAAAAAAAAAAAAAAAAAAACCAACAACAACAACAACAAAACACTACACCATTTTAAATAAGGATTTGAACAACCCCAGGTTTTGGTATCTGCAGGAGGTCCTGGAACTAAGTGGCCATGAATACGGAAGGACAACTGCATTACATGATTGTGATGAAACACGAAGCACCACTTATTAAGTATTCCTGCCAAAAAGTTTATTCTGTATCTAAATATGCTTTGTTGTATTAGATTTATCATTCAGCAAAGATCCCTTTTTCCACAAAAGGAGCACATTTGCCCACTCCCTTGACATTAGGCTTGCCAGGGGTCATGAATCACATGACAATGTGAAATTTCCAAGACCATGCCTTAGGGACCCTGTGTTTCTATGATTCTCCCTGAGCAACCCACACCCAGGCAGCCCCTAGCCCTCCAGTCTGGGTCTCAGAATAAACACACTGGGCGGAGTGCAGGGAATTCTTATACTTTTATTCTGCTGCAGCATCCATCCTAGATAAAAGTTGATATCCTTCTGTCCTTCTACAGAAGAAACAGGGCTCAACCACCCCCTGGACATGGTTTCCAGTTCTACACTTCCTCTCAGTTCTGGGATGTGGTCAATCAACTATCTGCTTATACAGTTGCTCCCAAGTGGCCATTTCTCTACAGGACAGCTAGATACAGCATACTTGATTATCCATGGGGACTCGCACATTCCTCATGGCCTGTGCAGAAATGCCTCAGTAATTGCCTCTCTGTTAGTGTGATCCCCCAAAACTCACATCTTCCTGCTTTAAACCCACCAATTAAAACTCACAGGAAACCTGTTTGGATAATGCCCTAGACCCCAGTAAAGACCCTAGTCTATGGATCTCTAGGTCTCCATCTACTCCCAACCTCTGCACACATGCATAGTGTAAGCACGTGTGTGTGTGTGGGGGGGGGGGGGGCTTTGGGTGTAATGTTTTACCCAGAATCTGTGAGTAATGCAATCTTTATATTTATCTTCTGTCTTTCTTAGTCATTGGAGGGGTATTGTCCTTCTAAAATATGCTAAATTGAACACACAGAGTCATCTCTGTGGACCTGCAACATGAACAAAGCTGCCCTTTTGCTGATCCTGGCTATGAATATGAAGAAATAGGTTCACTGCTGTTGGTACTTCTGTTGTTATGCAGCAAAATTGACTAATACACAAGACTTGTTATGAGGGGATCTGACTCTGATACTGTGCATCTGAGGGAACATTAGATGTCAGTTACTTTTGGAGAAAAGGAAAGGGCAGCTTTTAGTTTGTGAGAACCACAAGTTAAATGACCCCACAAGAAAGCAATCAGGACAAATGCTAAAGATACAGGACAATGAGTCTGATCTAGTCTCAGCAACGGAGAAATGTAAAACAAAGGCAGAGAGGGATGTGCTTGTCAAAAGAGAAGACAGGAGACATTACAGCCCACCATGCTGTCTGGCCATGACTGGGACCTGGTCAAAAACACAGCTGTAAAAGGCAGGGAGAAGTGGAAAATGTGCAAGATAGGCTGAGTATTAGATGATAGTAAATGACTATGAGTTTTTTTAATATGATAATGACATTGTGGAAATGTAGGAAATGTACTTATTTTAAAAGCACATACTGAATTTTTATGGCCAAATAATGATTGGTGACTATAATAACTTTCAAAACTTCAGCAAGAAAGGAGAGGATTCAAACATGACACATGAAAAAATGTTAGCAACAGACCAAACAAATAAGGAAATGACTGTGTATTTGTTACAGCTTTTTTTCCCTTTTCCTGTAAATGAGAAAAATTTTAGTCCAGTTGAAAGGTCATGATAGTCATTGAAGATATGTTGCCATTACCAACAAAGATCTTCCTCTCCAAATCTATCAATGTCAAACACCAAAATGATAGATCAAGAGGGATTGCATACAACAGATTCTAATGAAATCCAACAATCCATTCCTGATTAAAAATAAAACCTAAAAAGTAGATCAAGAAGCAGACTTTCTTTACTTGATAAAAATACCTAACTGCAAATGCAGCAAACACCATGCTATGATCCCTAAGTGGACAATTTAACAACAACAACAAAGACATTTTTAATGTGCATTAAGAAAGAAACACCTGAAACAAAGAAGACAAATAATGAACTGGGAAAAATATTTTAAGTATATATAAGAGATGATTAGCACCCAATAGATAGATAGATATAGATATAGATATCAAAAACTTCTTTGCTTATACATCCACACCCAAACACTTACATGAATACCAAAATACCTCATAAATATCAGCACAAAAAGAAATATAACTCAATGGAAAACAATTACAAACGGATAACTGATCAAAGAGAAAATATAAATGCCAATAAACACATGCAAATATTCTTGACCTCGCAAATAATCCAGAAAACTAAAGAAAAGCAAGCAAACAAACAAAAAAGACTGAGATCTTTCTCCCATCCATCAGCAAAGTTATATCAGGAGTTGGGGACATGGTGGAGACAAAACTACTTTGTAGCCACTTTGGAAGGGAACCTAATAGTGTCTGTGAAACTGCAAAGACAGATGATATCCAGCACTTCCACTTCTTATTGTCTCCCCTAGAGAGACATTAACCCACAAACATCCCTGTTTATGATAGCAATCATTAGAAAACAATCTGAAGGTTCATTAGTAGAAGAGTGTTCATTAAGTGATATCTCAGGCTGTACACACAGTCCCTAAAAGCCTCTGCAGCAGTTAAGACAAATGAGGTAGATCTCCAAGAGGAACCTGTTCATACAGATAGTTCTCCAAAGTATCTTGCTGTGAACAACTCAAGGAGCAGAGTAACGCACAGACTCCAAGATTCCTTCAACAGGTGTAAAAATAAGATGCAGCCAACATTTGCTGCTGTGGACTGGATATGTTTTGAGTGTGTCCCCCATGGTTTCATGTATTGAAATTAATCCCCATTACAAAGGTGGAAACTCAATCCAACTATGGTGTTTATAGATGGGGCTTCAGAGAGGTGATTAGGAGTGTATAACATCATTAGCAGGGGGTCTAGGGTTGTGGCTCAGCGGTGGAGTGCTCGCCTAGCACGTGTGTGCAAGGCACTGAGTTCGGTCCTGAGTACCACATAAAAAACATAAATAAATAAAGGAAGATATTGTGTCCAACTACAACTATAAAAATAAACATTAACAACAACAAAAAAGATCATTAGGGTGGAGCGCCCATGATTGAATTCTGGTGGTTTTATAAAAAAGGGAAAGACAAAAAACACATTCAGACAGACAGACAGACAGACACACACACACACACACACACACACACACACATTCCCACCATGCTCTGACACATACATCCAAGGAGATTCTAATCAGAGCTCAGTCAATGGCAGCACCACACTCTTGGATCTCTGTTATAGTTTGGATCTAGAAGGCTCCCCCCAAAGCTCATGTGCTTGGTCCCCAATTCAGCTGTGTCCAGAGGTGAGGATTTGGGAAGTGAGTGGATCATGAGGGCTCTGACCTCATTAGTGGATTAATCCATTGATAACTGAATCAATGACTGGGAGGTGGTGAAAACTGTAGGCAGGTGGGGCATGTCTGGAGGAAGTAGGTCACTGGAGGTGTGCCCTTGGGGCCTGTATCTTGTCCCTGGCCTCCTTCTCTCTCCTCTTCGCTTCCTGGTTGCCATGCGCTGAGCAGCTTCCCTGTGCCACACCCTTCCACCGTGTTATTTCTGCCTTGGAGCCAGTCAAAATAGACTAAAACCTCTGAAACAGTTGGCTAAAATAAATATTTCCTCCTTTAAGTTGTTTTTCTCAAGTATTTATTTGTCACAATGATAAAAAACTAACACAACCTCCAAAACTGTGAGCCAAATTAAATCTCTTTATTTTATAAAGTTATCCAGCCTAAGGTATTTCATTATAGCAATGAAAAATGGACCAATGTATATGCACACAAATACATATATTCTTTTTGCATAATTTTTTTAGTAGTCAATGGAACTTTATTTTACTTATTTATATGTGGTGCTCAGAATCAAACCCAGTGCCTCACACATTCTAGGCAAGTGCTGTACCATTGAGCCACAACCCCAATCCCATATATTCTTATATAACTGTGTGCAGAAATAACTGGAAGGAAACACATGGAACCCCTAAGAGTAGTTCTCTCTGGGGAGGAGAGGGTTGGAGATGGTGACCAAAAGAGAGCTCTAGATTTATTTCTGAAAACTGAATTTTGATCCACAATATGTTCCTCTATTGCACCATTAAGTGTTTCACAAAGAAAACACAAACAACTTCTGCCTGTCTATAATATCTTTAATCAAAAACAAGTGACAATAAGCACTGAGCCCAAAGGCTACCTTTCTCCTCTGAGAACTGCAGAGGTTGACTCAGCCTGAGACCAGGAAAGGCAGAGGAAGAGGTGAGCCGAAGGCAACGGGAGCCTCGCCCTGGGCCTCACTCCAAGGGCCCAGCTCTCTCTGAGTGGGCAGCCGGCCTCCACAGTGCCCTCTTGTTCCCTCTGCCTTCTGTCTTGGTGCCTTAGCCCGTCCACGGGTACAAGGGAAAACCCGGTCTCGATTGCAATGTGGGAAAGTTACACCGTAAACTGAGAGTCATATAAATAAAAACAGCAGCGTTGCCTCCTGTGCCCCAGTCTTTTGGTCTCCATCCCCGACCACCCAGCAGCCCCTTCATTCTCTTGCTGGACCTTCTCCTCCCTGGGAGGTCATGATCCTCATTTCCCAGTCCCAGAAGTCCAGGTTCCAAGGAAAATAGGGTCGATGCCAGGTCACAAGCCAGTTTGGTGGTGATGTCCCAGGCCCTAGTCACCTCCCTCAGATAGGGAGTGATGCTCACCTGCTTCTGATGTTTCCAACTTGTCTCTGTCAAACTTCAGGTGTTTCCTACTTATAATCTATCCTCTCCAATCCTGGACTCTGACTCCGCTGGTTGCCCAGAGGTTGGGGGAGGAGGGACGGCGGGCTTCACCATACTCATAAAGCCAAGTTCTCTGATTTCAGCCCAAGTTTCCCTGGCAGTTTCCACTCCATCACCCGGGCAGGCACTGCTCCTTAGCCTCATTTGCCTCCAGATGGCCCCTCCTGGGTCTCACTCTTCACAGCTGCCCTTCCCACACTTCCCGTCCCAGCTGCGAAGCCTCCTCTGCCAGAAAGACTGCCCACCCTTCCCCAGACACCAACTCATTCTCCTTGCCCAGAGATCCCTGAAACTTAACTCACTGAACAGTCTCTGTAGGAATATACATTTCCTCCCACTCTGCAATTTGCCAAAGGTGCAGAAAGACAGAAAATCGTACGGATGCAATCAGTCTCTCAGGCATCCAGTGCGGTGAAAAGCACTAGAATGGTTTCTCTGCACGGTGATTATGCCAGCTCTCAAGAGGGACAGCATTGTTACGCCAGGTGGCATCCATCTCTGAGCCCTGGTTGCACATAGGAATTGCTGTGAAGTTAAAATATATTTATCCCTATATGTCAATTTATTAATACCCAACCCACATTTCAGGAGATGTTAGCCCAACTAGCCTGGGACTTCCAGGATTAGTATTATTGATGCTTCCCAGGTGATGCTAAAGTGTTACCGCCATTACAAACTATTCAATCAACTTTCAGTGCTTCACTCCTAAACAGGAATGAACCACCAAGGATCATGGATCTGGGAGGAAGGCCTCAAAGAGGAAGAAAATAAAGGAAAACAGGTTCAAGGAAACCCAAAGAAACAGATAATGCAGGGGGAGAAGCGAATAATTGACACAATTGAAAGAGAAACCAAATAGTAGTTTTGACTGTGAAGAGGAGACAATGACCAATGTCGATGGCAGTGACATCAGATAACAAGGATGGAGGGTGAGGTCCGTGGCTGTGAGCAGCAAGCTGTCTTATCTGGATGTGAATGGGAGGCGTTGGAGACGGTGCTCTAGCCCTCTGAGCTGAGTTCTGTGCCTGGAAAGGAAGAGAGTCAGAACACAAGGCCAGGTCCACCCAGGCTCTGTGTGGTTCTGGGAAACTTTCTTTCATTTTTCTGTTTTATAATTTCCTTCTATTTTCTTTTCTTATCTTCCTGGAACTCCCGTTGATCTGCTGTTGGACCTCTTGATTTAATCCTTTCTCTTGTCTTTTCTTTAATATTTTTCAATCTCCTTTTCTTTCTGCTCTGCCTTCTGGGTTATTTCAATGACTTTATTTTTAAATGCCTGTATTGAGATTTTTTGTACTTTTTCTTACTTTACAAAAGCTCTTACTCTTCTTTTATCATTACTTTCTTTTTTAAGTAGTGCCTCTCTTTTGTTTCTTGGAGGCTGCATGTTCTTATTTTATTTATTTATTTTTTGGTTCCAAGGAATGAACCCAGAGGCACTTAAACACTGAACCACACACATCCCCATTCCTTTTTATTTTTTATTTTTTTATTTTGCAACAGGGTTTTGCTAAGTTGTTCAGGACCTTTCTGAGTTTCTGAGGCTGGCTTTAAACTTGTGATCCTTCTGCCCCATTTTGATCAGCTTTCTTGGAAAGAAACATAAACATATTAACAACCAGACTCATTTAATAAACATCACTTGATAAACAACAACAAAAAAATAATCCTGTTAAAGTTTGCAGTAAAGGAGGGATAAGGAACTGAAGGAGATAAAAATGCAGGGAGAGAAACAGAGACAGAAGAGCAAAGAAAAAATAGGCAAAGAAAAGTACTGATCACAACAGCCCGGGAGTGGAATTAGCCAAAGTGTCCATCAATGGATGGATGTGAAAAGAAAGTGTGGTCTATACACAATGGAATAATATCCAGCCTTGAAAAGAACAAGACACTGTCATTTGCATCGACAGGGATGGAACTGGAGGAGAGTATGTTAAGTGAAATAAGCCAGGCATAGAAAAACAAATACATGACCTTACTCATATGTGGAATCTAAAAAAAGTTTTTCTCATAGAAAGAGAATAGAATAGTGGTTGCCAGAGCCTGGGGAGGGTAGAGAGGAGAAGGGAATAGGGAGAGATCAGTCCATGGGTACAAAGTTATGATTACAGAGGGGAAATCAATTCTGGTGTTCTATAAAGTAGGGTGAGCACAGTTAACACTGCTATGTGGAAGCTAAGAGAGTTGATGTCATAAATGCAGGGAATAGAACAAAGGTCACCAAAGGGCAGAGAGAGAGAGAGAGGATGGAAAACAGGTACCAAATTACAGTGAGATTGGAGGGAAAAGTTCTGCTATTCTACAGCATAGTAGGTGATTATTGTTAACATTTTACTGCATATTTCAAAATAGAAAATGGAATTTTGAATATTCTCAGTACAAAGAAATGACAAATGTTTGAGGTGATGAAAATGCTAATTACTGATTTTATCATTTCACATTGAATACATTGTATATCATACACAGTAGACCCTATAAGTATGTACAACAATTATGTGCCAATTAAAAAAAAAATTTCTAAGAACTTATAAAAAATAAAAAGACAAAGAAAGAAGGAGACAGCAGAACAGCCGGAGACTGTCAAAGGAGAACCGACACTCAATAACACACCCACGGTGGGGACCACGTGGATCCAAGAACAGCCCCTCATGTCTTCCCCCAAAGCTGATCACCTGAGCTGCAGGTGCATGCTGTGACTGCTGCCTTCTGAGAGACACGTTGCTATCCCAGTTTTCCACTGGCTCTTGACCTTGGGTCTTCCATTGTCATCATGCAACCATGCATGTGCCCAGCCTGCTGCCTCTTTCTCACTCCCCACCACCCTTCACGTTCAAGGACTGTCATCCTCACACCACATGTGTCATTCTAAAGGCTGGAGACCTTCTTTCCTGACTCACCTAAGGTCCCACAGAGAAAGTAGGACTCAGGAACTTAGACATCTTCCCATAAACATGACAACAAGAGTTACGTCCAGTGAGGGCTTCCTCTGTGAAGTGCATGCTATTTAAGCTCAGAGCCTCCATACCAAAGAGGATGATGGCAGCTGACCTCCTTTCTGCCATGACCAGAGGTAGATCTGCAAAGTGCTGCTAACACAGCACCTGCACAAACACTTCTAGCCCTCATACTGATTCTGTTAAGCAAAAGGGGCAGCAGATAAAAAAGACTCAGCCCTGCAATGGCTTGCCTGAGATAACACAGCTGGCAGCCCAGCCCAGGGGTCCATCCTCAACCCTCCCTTCACCCTTGTCCCCCACATGCTTGGTTCATGATCTGTTCCTTGGATGCAGATATCACTGAGCAAAGAAACACTCCAAAGGGCCAACCATTATGGATTACATCCTTTACTCCTATTGCCCTTGATCAAATCTGATGCTAGAACAAGATTTCAAAAGGTGGATGGCATTTCACAGATCTTGTTAGCATAACAGCAAGAAATCCCACATGCCTAAGGAGCACTTTATTATTTTTTTTAATGTATTCACTCAACTAATGAAGATTTTTCTTCTTTGTGGCATAATAAAAAGCTGTCTGCTAACAATGCTGTTTAGGACCTAGGTCCTGACATATTTCCATCTGTTCCTCTTACCCTTACTATCCACCGGCAAACCAAACTGGGGAGTTTGGCTCGGGGTCATGGAGCACTCCGGGATCACAACAGACAAGAGAGGGGCTACCCACTCAGAATACGATTTAGTAGTTGAAGTTGTCAACCCCAGAAAAGCTGGAGACATTTCCTTTTGTCTTTTGAAACTGGAGAAATTTTTTCTACTAAAAATGTAGTAAAAGAAAAAAACAGAGGACCCCAGATACTTCTTTTACAAGGTCCTCATACACTGCAATTATCCTGCATGACATCCACTTAAGGAATAAGACAACATCATGGCTGATTCTCCAAGAACGTGCTTCTCAACTTCAACAGTGCTCAGAAACCTTTATCCAGGGCCAACCGTTGGGGATTACATCCTTTGCTCCTATTGCCCTTAACAATAATAGTAGTCATGTCAACGCCAGCAAGACAGACACTGCTGTTTCACAGCCTCAAATACTTGAAAATCAAATGTGGCCTTGTTTCACCCCCAGTGCAACTTCATTGGAGGCCAAAAAGACACTTCTTACTCAATCCTGTCTTTTAGACTGATGTGAGTAATAGAGCTATGGTGTCATCTTTAAAGGTGATTTTGGTGACTGGTGAAATAAAATCTGATGCTAGAACAAGATTTCAAAACAGCTCTGTTCAACAGAACTTCCTGCAATGATAGAAAATTTCTCTCTCTGCTCTCCAAGACGGTAGGCGTTGTTTTGAAATGTGGTTAGTTCCAATGAGGAACTGAATTTTTAATCCATTTCATTTGAATGCATTTAAATAAAAGTTAAACAGCCACATGCAGCTAGTGATGAACACATCGAATAATGCAGTTCTAAAGGGTTGGTGTGATCACCTTTGAGAAAAGTGATGCTTATTAGAATCAAAAATGAGTTCCAAAAGAGGAAGTCTGAAATTTTCCCCATTTCTTTCTCTGATAGGGTGTCTACAAATATAGGTAAGGGAGATCCAAAAGACAGTATATGTGGATTTTTAGTAAGACACAAAACAGGACCTTCTCAACACTTTTAAGGCCTGCACTGATATAATGCGAAATGAATGCAACAACATGAGGTGGATTAGTAGTTGGTTGAATGATCATATTAAAAAGGGACCGATTTTTGCATAAGTGTCAACCTGTGAGGATTTTCCAATGATAGAGTTCTTTTCATCCCTGAATAATGATAAAGAAGACAGCAATTCTTCGGAACTGCAGATGACACAAAACTAGGTCACTGACTGAAGAGGATGGAGAATCATCAAGCCCAAGTGCAGCGCTGGCAGGAACAGGGCTGTGCAAGAGCACGCAGGAAGATCTTACCTGTACGGCTTGACCTAGCACAAGGTACGCTTCCACTGCCCAGTGTGCAGTGGAAGTGAGGCTCAAACTTCATTGCTGAAGCAGGATCCTTAAGCAAATCCACATCTGACCATCCAGGGAAGATTAATTTATTTAAGGCCTAGCCAAAATTCTGCACCAGTAATTACACTGTCTTCAGATCCCCAAGGCTGAAAAGTTTATTTTACTGCTCCCCTTCTGTTCCTTTCATCAAGTACTCTGTCTTCAACGTGTACATTTCATTTCGTTTGGAATAAATGCCCAGGAGTGGGATTGCCGGATCATATGATAGCTCTAATTTTTAATTATTTTGAGAAAACTCCATACTGTTTTCCATAATGGTCATGCTTACCTTCTCATCAGAGGTGTATAAAGGCTCCTTTTCCTCTATATCCTTGCCAGTACCTGTTATCTTTTATTGCTGCACTATTCACAATAGCCAAGATAAGAATCAATCTGGGTGTCCATCAATAGTTGAAAGGACAAAGAAAATGTGGCACAGACACACAATGGAATACTATTGTGACAACATGGATGAGCCTGGAGGACACTGTACCAAGTGAAATGACCCAGGCACAGAAAGATAATACTACATGACCTCACTCATATGTGTTATCTAAAGTTTTCTCAGAGAAACAGAGAAGGGAACAGTGGTTATCAGAGGTAGAGAGGAGGGGGATGGGAAGAGATCTGTCAATGCATACAAAATTTATAAACAAATAAGAATAGGTTCTGATGTGCTATTACATAGTCGAGTAAAAAACAGTTAACAATTAAGCACTGTATATTTCAAAGTAGCTGGAAGAGAAGATTCTGAATGTTCTCACCACAAAGAAGTGATAAATGTCTGAAATGATGGATATAATTACCTTACCATGATCAATGCACAACGTATACATGATTGAAACAGTACACTGTACTCCATAAGTGTGAACAATTATCATGCATCAATTAAAACTATTTTTTTTAAAAAAGTTATTCTAGTGGCCATCTTCTTCCAAGATTATCATTTTTTTCCTTATCTTAAAGAAAAGGCAGAAGCCAATCCTTTGTGACTAAGCTGAGGTCCTGTGTGACTACAGGTAAAGGAGAAAAATAAATGCAAGAAATGACTCATTTTCCTATATGACTTACAATATCTTCATTACTTAATATGTTTGATGAAGGGATGCAAAGTATCAGCACCTGAAATTGTAGGTGATACCACAATCATGACATAATGGAAGAAGGAAAAAATATGGGGCCTGAAAACAACACATCCAGCTTTGATATGATGCACTAGCTTATATAGGACTAATCCTCACACCAGTAACAACGAGAAACTCTTGATGGCATTGGAGAAAACACAATCTTTGTGGAAGTATCAGAGAACTACCAAAGCAACTAGGACTTGAGGGCTGAGATTATGACTGGTAGGAAAAGATCAACAGTGTGTATTGCCGTTCGGCTTAAGGCATTTGGGGACTCATGAGTGGTGAGAGCCAAAAGATTAAAAGAACAACAACAAAGAGTAGAAAGTAATGGTTTAGAGGCCTTAGGACTTAGCAGAACTTTTGGTCATCTCATGAGGCTGGGAAACAAGAAATTTTAGCCCAGGGCTAATAAAGTAGTGAGAGGACAAGTTCCTGGAGAGAAGGGAAACAGGAAAGTGAGCCTGATATGTGGATATCTTAGGACAGGAAAGAAGCTGGAGCAATTTGAACAACAAAATAAATAGTACCATTTGACTTTCCCTTATCCAAAATGCTCGGGACCAGAAGTGTTTTGGATTTAGGATTTTTTTTTTCAGAGTTTGGAATATTTGCATATACAGCATGAGATATCTTGGGGATGGGACTCAAGTCTAATATGAAATCTTTTATATTTCATACATACCTCACACACATAGCCCAAAGGTAATCTTACATATATGTTTAGGGTGCTGTGTTTTAACTAAGGCCCATCACATGAAGTATGGAATTTTCCACCTGTGGTGTCATGCCAGTGCTTAAAAAGTTTCTGAATTTTGCATGTTTCAGATTTTGGATCTTTGGATTAGGCATGCTTAATCTGTACTGGATTATAACCCAAAGCATAAAATGACACTCATGAGTCTATACAAATGTAAACAAGTGAATTAATGAAAAAATATGTAGGGAGAACAGACAGTATCCCTATAAAGAATTCTAAATAATTTGTGTAGATTTGGTTTCCCCAAAGAAATGGCCCATAACTTCCAGGTGTCAAGGTTAATATGAATGGTATAAATTATAGACTCCTGATTTGACAGGATCTGATATTCTGCCCAAAAACCCATGAGAAAAATACCTTAAACTGTAACATTTTTTTTTTTAAACCCTGACTAGGAATCTTCCAAAAGAGCCTAAAGAAAGATGACTAATGTAACACAGTATTCTAAAATGAGTCCTGGAACAGGATATTAGGTAAAAATACAAACAAACAAAAACACCCAACCTGAAATATGGACTTCAACTAACAATGATATATTATTGATACTGTTTTGGCAGTTGCAACAAATATACCATACTAATATAAGAGGCTAATAGTAGGGGAAAATCAGTGTAGGGTATAAAGGAACTCTCTCTATTATCTTTGAACTTCTCTGTAAATCTAAAACTACTCTAAAATTAAAAGTTTGCTTTAAAAAAAAATGAGCAGGGCTCCTTGATACACTCCTGCAATTCTAGCAACTCAGAAGGCTGAGGCAGGAGGATGGCAATTTCAAGGCCATCCTCCATACTTTAGCCAAACTGTCTCAAAATAAGAAACAAAAAGGACTGGGGAGGAGGAAAAAAAAATGCTCAGTGTTAAAGTGTCCCTGGGTTCAATGCCCAGGAAAGAAAAAAAGAAAGGAAGGGAGGGAGGAAGGGGAGGTAAACAAAGTAGACTTTAGAAAAAGAACTCCCCCCCAACCCCTGCAAAAAGAAAATAAAAGAAAGAACTCAGGATATTCAAGAGCACTAGAAATAAATTTGAAATGTAAATTCTTAATGTATTATATATCCAGTTATATGCTTTTAAACTTTACAAATTGAGAATTGACAAAAATATAGAAGGTCAAATCTAAAATCACAGAGGTATAATTTAACTTCTTTCAATAAACAATATAGCAATCAGGTAAAAACGAGAATAGAAATAGAAGATTTGAACATCACAATTACCAAGCTTTTCCATATTAATATAAATAAATTATTGAACCGAGGAACTGCACCCAAGTGCACATAGGCTATTTTTTGTCAAAATTAATCACGAAGTGGGGAAGATCTAAATCTAGTGTAAGGAAATCAAAATGTTAAAATTATAAAATATTTGTTTCTGACTCCAGTGTAATTGATCTAGAAATCAATAACAAAATATAACTATAAAATATGAAAAGTATTTGGAAATTAACCACTTTAAAATAATATTGAAATCAATGAAAAAAATCATGAAAATTAAACATTTTGAGCTAACAATAAAAATACAAAGTTTCAAAAACAGAGCTTCACATCCATGTTCATGACAGCATCATTTACAACCGCCAAGGGATGGAAGCAACCCAAATGCCATCAGTGGATGAACAGATACATAAAATGCGGTATGTTTCCACAACTGAATATTATTCATCCCAACAAAGAAAGAAAATCCTGTCATACAACACAGTGTGAATGAACTTTGAGAACATTATGCCAAGTAAAATAAGCTGATAGCAAATAGACAAAAACTATATGATTCCTCCTAATACAAGGAATCTAAATTCAAATTCATAGAAACAGAAAGTAGAATGTTCCAGAGGCTGGAACAGGGAGAATGGGAACCATTGCTTAGTGGTTATAGAGATTTGCAAGATGAACAAGTTCTGAAGATGGATTTAAAACCTCTATGAACATACTAACACTACTGAATGGCACACTTGATGATGGTTAGGATGGTACATTTCACTCTATGTGGTTTTTATCAGAAATTTAATAATCGTGCTAATGCCAGTCAAACAGAATATGCACAACTTTGAATTCATATACTAGAAAATAAAGGAGACTACAAAAAAAAACTAAATAACTTCAAAATCTATTTGCTTTCAAGTAGTTTGAAAGAATAGGAAATTAAATTCCATGTAAAACTGAAGAAAGGAAAGAAATTAAGAACCAGAGAAAAATAAAACATAAAACAAATGTATACAATGTGTAAAAAGGAAAACTCAACAAAGCCAAATGTTGATTCTTTGAGGAAAATTTAAATTAATAAATCCTTAACAAGATGATAAAAATGGGATGTGAAAAAGGAGAGGAAGAGTATAGAAATTACACTATCAGGAATAAGAAGATGAGGATTACTCGTAAAAAGATAATAAACATTATAAACAACATAACATTTGTAATTGTGACCTTTTTTAATGAAATGAATAAATTATGGAGAACATACAAACATAAAATCTGATGGTAGAATAAACTACCAAAAAAATTCAAATAGTCCTCTATCTACTAAAAAAGTCAAATCTATAATTTAAATTCATCCTCTCAAATAACTTCAAGTTGTATTCTGGCAAATAAAAACAAACAAACAAATCACCAACATTACCCCAAATCTTCCAAGGATCATAGAAAGAGGAAAAATTTTCAATTCACTTTATATGGCTACCGTTACCTTGATAACAAAACCTGACCTCTACATTATACATTTTTTTAAAAAGAAAATTGCAGGGCAATCACTTTTAAACATAATTACAAATAAAACTATTGATAAAATAATATATCAGAAGGATTTAGATATAAAAATTATATTACAACTCTGTTGGGTCTAATTTGAGGACTCAAGGTTGGTTTAATATTTTTAAATCAATAAAATTATTCATGTTAATGAAATAATGGAAAAACATTTTATAATTATCTCATTAGATTCACAAAGCATATATTTGATAAAATTCAACAATCAACCACATGTTTTTTTTTTTTTTTTTTTGGAACCAGGGATTGAACTCAAGGGTGCTTAAGCACTAAGCCACATTCCCAGCCCTTTTTATTTTTTGAGACAGGGTCTTCCTAAATTGCTCAGGGCCTCACTAAGTTGCTGAGGCTGGCTTTGAATTTATGATCCTCCTGCCTCAGCTTCCCAAACCGCTAGGATCAGTATAGTTTTTATTTGCATTTCCCTAATTACTAATGATGTTAGACATTTTTCATGTATTTGTTGGCCCTTTGTATTTCTTCTTTTGGGAAGTGTCTGTTGAATTCATTTGTCCATTTATTAAATGGGTTATTTGATTTTTTGGTGTAAAGGTTTTTTTTAGCTCTTTATATATTCCAGATATTAATTCTCTGTCAGAATAATAGCTAGCAAAGATGTTCTCTCTCTCTGTGGGTTCTCTCTTCACATTCCTAATCGTTTCCTTTGCTATGCAGAAGCTTTTAACTTGATGTCATCCCATTTATTAATCTTGGTATTATGTCCTGTGCTTTAGGCAGTCCTATTGAGAAATTTCTTGCCTGTGTCTAAAAGCCAGAGTATTGACTCTACATTTTTTCCTAGGAGTTGCATAGTTTCCGGTCTAATTCTGAGGTCTTTGATCCATTTTAATTTGATTTTTGTACAGGGTGAGAGATAAAGGTCTAGTTTCATTATTCTATGTATGAATAACCAGTGGTTCCAGCACCAATTGTTAAAAAGGGCTGTCTTTTCTCCAATATATGTTTTTGGCACCTTTTCAGGGATCAGAGGACTGTATCTTTGCGGGTTTGTCCCCCTGTCTTCTATTTGGTGTCTTTGGTCTGTGTCTGTTTTAATGCCTGTACCTTGCAGTTTTTGTTACTATCACTCTGTACTATAATTTGAAGTCAGGCATTGTGATTGTGTGCAACCTTTGTTATCAGGATGCTGGGATGTGGAGCAGCAAAGAAGTGGAAGTACAGCCCCAAAACTGCCAGCCTTCAAACACTGAAAACTAAATTGGGCTTTTATAGAGAACAACAGTGTAACAAGTGGAGCTGGGTCAACTAGACACCCATATGGAAGAAAAATCTGGACATTTGCTTCATACTATACATTTAAAAATCAGCTCTGGGGCTGGGATGTAGCTCACTGGTACAGTGCTTGCTTAGCATATGTTAGGCCTTGAGTTCAATCTCTAATATGTCTAGAAAAACAAAAAGAAAAAAGAAAGAAAGAAAATAAATATCAGCTTCAGGTGAATTGTAAACCTAATGTGCAAGTTCAAACAACAAAGCTTCTAGAAGCTACCACAGAGAATGTTTTCATGATACCAGGTTAAACATAGATTTTCTAATCAGAGCACAAAGAGCACTGACCTAAAGGATCAAGGTTGATGATCTGGACCCTCTCTGCCCCCAAAAAATATCACCAAAAGTGAAAAAGGAAGAATATAAGAAAATATTTGCAATATGTACATTCAGCCAAGTTCACGTGTATCAAATATATAAAAACTCCAACAAAGCACTAAAAGAAAAAAAAAAAGAAAAACGAACAAAATATTTGTGCAGGACTTCAGAGAAGATTTCTGAATGACAATAAAAATATCCAAAAGAGATTCATTATTAGTTTTCAGAGAAATGCAAATTACAACCACAGGATCCCAACCTAGGTCCACCAGAATTAAAATTTAAATGACTTTCACCTCCAATTATTGGCAAGGATGTGTAGCAAATAAAATTCTCCCATTTATTTGTGGAAGTATAACTTTAGTACAAGCATTTCAGAAAATGAATGAATAGTGTTCACTAATATATAAACACACCAAGACCCTGTGATCTGACAACTCAATCCCTAGATAGATACTCTATAGAAATGCAATCAAGTGTGCAGCATGTACATAAAAATGCTCCAAGCAGTGATAATGATCCTGAAAAGATCCATGTTCACAAAATGAAGAATGAATTCTTATATATTTAATGTAAACTATAAAACAGCAACAGTCAATGAGCTAATGTTACACTCTACACCCATGAATTATTCTCAGAAATGCAATGTTGTATGAAAAAAGTTACCATAAAACAGTACATCTGATAGCCATTCATTTATTAGAAAATTCAAAAAGTAGCAAAAATACTTGGTGATAGGATTCTGGTTATCTTTGGGTATAGGGCTGTACAGTTAGAAGGGAAGTCTAGGGGGAGACTCTTGGGTCCTGGTGGCTTTATGTCTTAATCTGGGTCGTAGTTTCATAGATGTGCTCCTTTTGAAAAAAAAAAAAATTCATGGCACTGAACACAGGATCTTTGTACTTTTCTGTTTATGTTACATTGAAATTAAGAAGCTTGGGTTTGTTTTTTTTTTAATGGTCTTGCTTATCATGTTGATATTGCATGCTGTTCAGTCCAAAATTGAAAACCACTTAGAAGAGATGAATCTCCAAAACTTCCTCCCACCCTGGTAGTAATTCCAGTTGCTGGTTATGAGGATGTGGATTGTTCTAGTGGTGGGGAGGGGGATGCAATTAGGTGACATATTAGGGACAGGGCTCATCTTTTCAAGTTCTTCAGTTTCTGTCCTGAGCTATAGGCTCTGCCTGCTGCCACAGTACCATAAACATTGCCTTAACTTCTGTAAGTCAGAGTTACTGCATTCTCTATGATGTCCTGGTGCACAAAGTGATCCAAGGCACTAGTGTCACATTTAGTAATCCAGTCGGGAAAGGGGAGCCAGCCAGCTTCCCCTCCACACATATGCACACCTGGGTACTGGTTAAACCACCCTGGAGAACAGATTCCCAGCTGCCCTGATTATAGGACAGAGACGTGTTTACCTTTACACTTGGAGAAGAGGAACAGGAGAAAGTAGGGACTGGAATCCAAGTCTCAGAGTGGTGGGAAGGCAGAAATTCAGGGACATACAGACAAATTATAGTTAGAATTCATGTGTATCGCATGTCTCTGTCACTGGCCCTGTGCCTCTGATAACACCATTTGGTAAATGTTTTACTAGATACATTGCTGAGTTCTTTTCCTGTTTTTTTTTTTTTTTTTTTAATTTGATCCCAGGCCTTCATGCATGCTGGGCAATATCTACTACTGAGCTATGTATCCCCGCCCTTTTTTAATTTTTTATTTTGATACTAGGTGCTAAGTTTCCCCAACTGGCCTTGAAATTGCAATCCTCCTGCCTTAGCATCCCAAGTAGTTGGTATTATAGGAGTATAATCTTTTCATTTTAAAATTGTGGTAAAATATACATTAACTTAAAATCTACCATCTGAACTATTTTAAGAGTACAGTTCAGTGGCATTAAATGCATTAATGTCATTGTGCAACCATCCCCATCCCTCTTCAATACTTTCTTCAACTTGCACAACTGAGACTCTGCCTACTAACTCCCCCTCTCCTGCCCCCAGGCCCTGGTAGCCACCATTCTGCTTTATGTCTCTATGAATCTGTCACAGGTGGTGTGCAGAGATGGACAGTCACTTCTTAGACTGATCTCAGGAAGCAAGTTGTCAGGGGCCCTTTAGGTTCTTTCCAACTCTAAAAGGTTCTGGTTCTTTCTGGAACTTGGCTTCCAGAAGGGATTCTAAACATGTCCCTAAATCTCCAGAATGAAGGTCTGAACCTCAGTCTCCCTGCAGCAGCCCAGTGAGCAGGTGTGGATCATCCACCAACTCACTGAGCCTGGAGTTAGTGAAAGAATGAAGGAGATGAATTATTCTCACAAATGAATTCATTCCATGAATAATTCAATCCTGCCACTGTGCAACTACGGTACCAGCTTTGGTCCTAGTAAGTCCGCCAGATGCCAGGTGTGCATTCCTTTGGAAGTGCTGACTGACTAGCTACCACTCTACTCTAGGTGTTGCTGTGAAACTCTCCAGTAGATGTAATTAAAGTCCATAATCAGTTGACTTTTAGCAAAGAAGAGGATCCTAGGCAATGTGGCTGGTCCTTACCCAATTCACTAAAAGGCCTTAAAGCAGACTGAGGCTTCCTTCAGGAAAAGTTCCTGTGGACTTAAGCTTCAGCCCCTGCCCTAGAGTCCCTGCCTAGAGTTCCTGTGGTCCTTACTCACAGCCTTCCCCGAGGATCTCAGGCTTGCTTAGTCAAGCCCCACAACTGCACGGCCAATTCATCAATCAGTCTCTGAATATCCGTCTCCTGCTGTTTCTCTGGCTCAACTCTGGCAGACCAAGCATTCCCACCTAGCTTCTAGGGCTCCATCTCATTGTCAAAACCATACTGGTTTATACTCCCATCTCCACAAATGGTGCATAATGAATTTGCTATAGATCTCCTGTCAGCCAGCTGTGAGACCTGGAGCTAGCAGCTTAACCATTCTGGGTTTTTGTCCTCAAAAAGCAAAACTCTGATTGAAATGACAGATCTATAAGGCCCTGCCCAGCATCAGGAGAATCTAAACCCTTTCTTGGATGAAAGCACAAAATGCAGAAGATCATACAGCAACTTTCCCAGTTAAAGTAGGGCTGGAACAACCAATGAGGTGAAGAGAGAGCCTACAATTTGGGAGCAAATTTTTGCCACATGCATGTCAGATAGAGCACTAATCTCAGGATATGTAAAGAATTCAGCACACTCATACACTGCTGGTGAGATTGCAAATTAGTGCAACCACTCTAGAAAGCAGTATGGAGATTCCTTGGAAAACTTGGAATGGAACCAGCATTTGACCCAGCTATCCCACTCCTCAATCTGTACCCAAAGGACTTAAAATCAGCATACTACAGATGCAGCCACATCAATGTTTCTAGCAGCTCAATTCAAAATAGCTAAACTGTGGAAAAAACCTAGATGCCCTTCAATAGATGAATGGATGAAGAAACTGTGGTTTATATACACAATGGAATATTACTCAGCATTAAAATAGAATAAAATTATGGCATTTATTGGTAAATGGATGGAGTTGGAGAATATCAAATAAGCAAAGTAAGCCAATCCCAAAAAACCAAATGCCGGGAAAAACAAAAATGGCCCCAGGGGCTATTTGGGTGTCTACTCTCTGCCCAGAAACTTATCTATAACATTAAAGCAAATGAGGGAGTCTGGGATGGGGTGCCTTCAAGTCTGCAGAAGAGAGTGGGGAGAGTTAGACTGCAAGCTCCCTCTCTGAGGTTTTATAGCCCTGTGGAGCCTAGTTCAGCTACTCTCTTCTGGCATTGCATAAGACATCACACACCACATCTGTAAGCTCACTTTCTTTTCTGTAAAACAGAAATCATGATGTCTACTTTACAGAGTGTTTAAGGAGTACTAGTTAAGTCTAATTATTAGCTACATATGTCTGCACATAGTTGAGCTCAATAAAGGAGCATGGTAGCCCCCAGAGGATATATACCAAAACCCCCACTGCCTGAAACTGAAGGAATAGTATCAAACTCTAAATATACTATCTTTTGTTCCTATACCTGCATACTTACAGTAAAATTTAATTAATAAATAAGAGCTTAACAACAATTGCTAATAATAAAATAGAATAATAATAAAATGCATTAATAATTTTAAAATGTACTACTACTGCTGCCACTGAATTAGCCAAGGCACAGAGGGGAGAATGCACTAGTAGAGAGAAGTAAAATTACATGCAAGATATCTGCCTCCTAGGTGGCTACTTAGTGCAAACACAGAACCTCTCAGAGAACGGGGCAAGCAGGTGCTTCAAAGCATTTAAGAATCATTTGTTTCACTGGGTCCCACCCAGAGCCATGAAGGTGGGCATGGCTGAGATGCTGTGAATGATTTGCCTTGAACTTTACTCTCCCACCCCACCCCTCGGACGATGTGAGGAAAGGGAAGCACTTAAGATTGACCTATTGGCTAATGGCTCCCCAAACCTGATGGGTTTTTATCTGAGGTGGAATCACACTTTGTCACACACAGGAGCTAATTTCTTTTGGCAACTGACAGGTCCCTCAGTTAATAACAACTTCCAGTTTCTCCTGCCGTAAAACACCCTAACTTTGCTGCAAGATCCCTGAGTAAGACTGTCAGGACTGAGTATTGACAAAAATAAAAAACAGACATACATACATCTAAATGAATGTTGTCATCCTCAGCCTTGACGTTGAGAAGCCACACAGATAACCCAGTGTTTTCGGTGAAAATAACACCACAGGGTGCACCTTTCAGAATCTAGTTCAGATGAGTCAAGCCAACCCTCCAAAGAGCACCAGCCACTAATGAAGATATCTCCCCCAAATGTCTAACTGGTGCTCCATGATTTCCCATGTGATGATCCCCTCTGCACATGGTAGACATCACTCCCACTTTCCAGAGAGGAGACAACCTACATATGGAAATGTCTTCCATTGCTCCCCACAAAAGTAAGAAGCTCTCTTCCTTGGCCCCAGCCCACCTCCAAATTCCCTCTGTGCTGCATCTCTGACAGCCATTGCTTCTCTGTCCATTCTCCAACAATCAATTGTCCATCTTTATGGAAAATACTTTCTTTCCGCCTGTCTCTATCCTTTCTGTGTTCCCTCTCTTGGCCATTCTCAGTGTGTGTGTATGGGGGGAAAGTCTGCACATAGTTGGGGGAAAGTCCTATAATTCACTTTTTTTACCTTTTAAAATCCCACTTGGTCTTCTAGCGACCATCACTGAAAATCCTAAGGGTCAGTCCCTGCTCATTTCAGTCAAACTTACTGGCCACTCTCCATGATCCTCCAGGGCACCGGTTTCTCCACCAGGGCAAAGTGTCAGGGCCACATTTCCCTCTTCATTCCATCTCTCCTAGTGGAGCTCTTCCCCACCCATGGTTTTGACTAGCACAGATTGGCAAGTGACTCCTGCTGGGGCTCACAAAACACGCCATTTGGGACTTCAAACTGAGAGCACCTGGGAAGCAGCAGATGCAGGGAAGGGTCTTCCCTAAGGTCCCCTTATCTACCGACAGACCAGTTCCACCAAGGAGGAACACAGTTGCCTTTAATCCTCTTACTGAAATGTCATTAACCAAGGAAGATTAAACTCAGCACAGGAGGAGGAGACGAAAATCAAGTAACACACTCCGAGCGTGGAGGAACTTAGTCCCAGGCCACTGTCTGTCCTCTGGGTTCATTCTCTCCCCTAAAAATCCTTCATGACCCCCTCTGAAGCTGCCCCAGCTCCCCATTTCCCACTCCCTTATAACAAGGACATTTAAGTTTAAACCATCGGTCCCTCTTTGACCTTCATATTTTGTGTGACTCCTATGCACATAGGCAGGTTAGTAAATTTGTGTGCTTTTCTCTCATTAATCTGCTTATTCTTGGTTTGTTTCAATCTCAGAAACATCAGAGGGAAAGTCTGAGCTTCCCTGCATTCCCAAGTCCCTACCCACACACTTTCAAGACCATACCCACCCCCTCCATAGCTCCTTGGTTCTCCTTGGAGTAGGGAACTTAACAATTGTTTTCCCACATCCGAACAGGTCCCCCGAGTTTCCACCTCACCTTCCCCTGCCTGCTCCCTTGCCTGGACTGTCCACACCAGCTCTGCTGACTCTTCCTTCACAGTGCCTCTCACCTTGGTCCTGTCCTGTCTTCACTCAGGCCTTGACCTCTCTCCCCAGGGGCCCTATGAGGAACCTTTGCTGGGCAGGTCTTTACCCCCATCCTTACTTTCCATAGTCACATGTCCCCACCATGTCAGTCCTCTGATGAAGACCCCAAGGCTTCTCCTTGGCTATTCAAATGAGAATTTGACCTCTGACACCTCTTCTGCCTCACCTTCTATCTTCCCCCATCAAACCAGCTACATTCCTTGGGACCTGCCACACTGCTTACTGTCTGCACACTTTGATCATATAAGTAGAAGTCTCCCCCTAATGCATGGGGCATATGTTCCAAGACCCCCAGTGAAACCACAAATAAAGCATACCCTGTGTGTACTATGTTTTTTCTATACATACAAACCTATGATAAAATTTAACTTATAAATTAGGCATTGTAATAGGTTTAACAATAACTAATAACAAAATAGAACAATTTTAACAATATGTTGCAAAGAAAGCAATATGGATACAGTCTTTCTTGAAAGAGTCAAGACAAATATCAATGTTATAGAACTAAAATCGACCATGGGTAGCTGACACTACAGAAGCAAATTCCTGGATAAGGGGGAACTACTGTATGTGTTTCTGATGGCCTGGAATGTCCCACCTTTGTATCTCTCTTTCCCAGAAATCTGTACTCTTCCTTCAGGATGAAAGATCAAACTCTACTTCCCCCTGAACAACCTACTAGGCAGCTAAGTCCCCTCTTCCCTGGGGTCTACATTTCATCTCCCTTAAAATGCAGCGTCTGCCAATAGCCAAATATGGAACCAATCTAGATGCCCTTCAACAGATGAAAGGAAAAAGAAAGTGTGGTATATATACACAATGGAATATTACTCAGCCTTAAAGAAGAATAGAATTATGACATTTTCAAGTAAATGGATGGAGCTGGATTATAGCATGCTAAGCAAAATAAGCCAATCCCAAGAACCAGAGGCCAAGTGTTTTCTCTGATATGCAGAAGCTAATTCACAAAAAGGAGGGGCTAGGGAAAAAGAAGCACTTCCCAGCCTGAGGAGTACAGGGACTACCATTTTCAGGAATATCTCATGGGACTCCACAGAACAGTTTGGGAATGCCTGCTTGCACACTGATGTCCTCAATTAGGGCTGGACATAATTAGATCTGAATATCATTAATAAAAATTACAGACAGAAATGACTAACTTCCTTCAATTTAATCACATTAATTATGTTAGGCTCAACCTAGTGGCAACTCATAGTGCTGTTTTTTAACACATTTTTCATCTTTGTAAAAAATGGTGTTGATAAATTTTTTTCTCTCCTAAAATGCAACTAAAAAATAAAAAAAAATTGGGTGTCAGAGTAGGGGTTCTCAAATATTTGAAAACACATACCGTCTGAAAGAAAATAATAATGGCCAGCTCCATGTTCTCTTTTGCCTCCTCTAGAGAAGGAAACTAATGACATCAGGGGAATATTATGAGCTATGTAACCCCATCCATTGTGTGGTTCATTCACAATCCACTTGCCCTCCCCACTAACCTCCTGAATTCCCACTTTGCAAAGGAGGAAAATGTACTTCTGAGCATTTAAGAAACTGGAGTTAAATAATGACCCCCATCCTTCTTGAGCATCTTCTATATATGGGGCATAGGACTGAAGGATGCATGTCAATCAGGCATCTGAATCCAGACAGATTAGCAGGCAGCCAGGCAAGAATGAACAGGCAGAAGGACTGTGGGCTCAGATGCCCAATTAATGCCTCCAAAGGGGTGGCCTGCAAGCCTTGACTGTGAGGATGAGAACCACACAGAGAGGGATCAGCCACACAAGGCCAAAAGGATCACCCTGTGTGAACGCAGCTCCTGAAAGAACAGAGCCATGTCAATGACCAAAGCCTGGATTGCTGAGAAATCCTAACTATTTCAACAGAGACAAATGCAAAATCATCTGTAAAAAGGTGAGGCCAGGAAGTCAGCCAATAAGAGGATCAACTAGTAAACCAGAGCAAGATGGCCCATTAGAGGAACACACAGCACAAGAACAGTATGATTGTGTGTGCATCCAACATTTTCATGCATTCGCTTCCTCAAATACACAGAAGAAGGGGTGAAAAATAATCAGGCAAACCTCCATGTGTACACCATTCAGGATTCACCCTCACTATCGTCCCCATACCTCTCCCCCCTCTCTCTCCAGTCCCCCAGTACAGAATCACCAAGCAACGCATGTCCTTTACTGCATGGAATGTCCTCCGATAACTTTCACTCTGTTCTATGCATTTTAAAACTTTTTAAAATGCCTGTTGTGAACCACTTATGATTGTTAATTTTTTTATTATTTCTACTCTACTATAATGTTTTGTTTCCATTACAGTTAACTTTGCCTTTGTGTATCCACAGTCCATATAATTATTTTTTTACTTTTTCTTTTGAATCCCATTCTATTTTTTATTTATGTATGACAGCAGAATGCATTACAATTCTTATTGTAGATAATATATAGAGAGAGCACATATATAGAGAGCACAATTTTTCATATCTCTAGTTGTATACATTGTATATTCACACCAATTCATGTCTTTATACCTGTACTTTGGATAATAATCATCATCACATTCCACCATCATTAATAACCCCTCAGTGCTCTGGCGCTGTGTTTTCTCTTGGCGTAGTAGCTGGGAATTTCTGTGCCTTTCTTTGGATCTTATATTTTTTAAAACATTTTGGCTGGATTTCACACAGCATTTATATGTGTCTGTACTGGGGTAGGAACATGATGATATCACATCAGTCAGCAACTTCATGAATGCCACAACCTCTCACTTCATATATTTTCTGAGTCTTGCCATGATTTAAATACAGTTAGTCTTTCCATCATTCCTTTCAGGATAATGACTGAATTTATATAGTTCACTATTCACATTTTACAGACCAGAGCTAATAGGACTGATACATAAAATAATGAGATCTAGAATTTAATTATTAAAAAAATAGAAAAGATCCTCTAACTTTTCATGTAGGTGGAAGTATATTCATAAGATTATTTTTTGAGAAGACATCAGGCACTCGGTGAGTATTAGTATTCTGAAGTTACAGAATGGTTACGGAATAATTCCGTTTGCAGTAGAAAAATAAATAAACCCAGGCCTTTTCTTCTCTTTGCAGATCTCCTCACAGAGATTCATTCTGGCATAATTGACATTTTAAAATATCCATTTCATTGCCACTTTTCTTTTCAAGAAGGAATATGTTTTTCTGCAGGGAAGCTATAGAGAATTGTGATAAGCATATTCACTTAAATGATGGGCCTATTACACTGCAGATGGGTGAGAGCGATCAGGAAGAGAGCACAGTGTCTGGTCTATTCCAACTGATTTTGATCCTTTATTAGTATTTCAGGCTCAGGGGTGGGAAAAAAAAAAGGAAGAAAGAAAGAAAACTTATTCCTTAGAGGTACAAATTGAACTTCCCCATGGCTCCATCCAGAATGCAATGGCATCTCAGTTCATTAAGGAAAAATTCAAGAGGCCAATTTCATAGTGGAAAGTTCGTAGAGGGTGGAAAAGTTGGGCTATGGGTTTGACCCCATGCTCCCAGCAGTGCAGGACTTCACTGTAATCGGTGAGACTGCTTCCCCACAAGTAACATCTCCTCCCTTCACAAGCTGCCCTCACTGTGTGACAAACAAAATCTTCTCCCTTGACAGAATCCACTCAAATTTTTTGGCATTTTCAGAGCTGAGATTTGATGATGTATCTGATGAGGTTAAAACTGCAGTGTGTTCGCAACTCTAAATAGAGAATCAAAGGGAACTGAAAAGGCCTGTTGTAAGGACAAAAGTAAATCCACAAACTTTAAAAGCCAATAATAGGAAAAGTTCAAAACAGCCCAGACCCATTGGAAACACAGGCAACTCCTCTGAAGTTTCACCCTCTGTTTCTTTGGACAGGAGCTGATTGCTCCACAACTGTTAAGTGCCTTATGAATGTGCTCCAGACAAGATTCACACAGAACCTACTGTCCAGGGCATCTGTGACAAGAAGACTCCACAGTTTGATGTAAGGGAATTCCTACCCATGGGCAGGACAGGGATTATGAGTGGCCACCTAGACATAAAATAGACACTGGATTAAATGAAGCTGTCCTGCTTTATAAAACAAACAAAAATAGGTTTAAGTTGCTTCCAATAGCAAGACCTATGGGCTCCCGCTACCCTAGAGGTAAAACAGCAGTTCTGAACCCAGTTCTTAATGTTCCAGAATCCTGATCTTGCCCCTGGTAGTCTTCATCTCTATCAGAAGTAGCACAGAGCTTTCTTGGGACACCCAAAGTTTTCCTCTCCTTTGTGAATCCCAAAGCCACCACTACCCTATGTATGACTATGGATGGTGAACCCATCCAAGCCCAGCAGATGAATCCATAAGAACCCACAAAACCCATCCTAAGCTCCGACCAGCTCTTGGCATCAGGACACAGAAACCAAGACTGCTGCAGCCTCTTGGCCTCTAATAACTTTCTCCTCTGCTAACCACTCTCCAAACACAGCTCAAATCACACACCAGCTTCCCTACAACCAACCCACCTGCTGTGCCTCTGGCCTGGGAAGAAGAGCCAATTCAGCTTCTACCCAGAACCCATCCCCTCCAAGTCTCCCCTTGCTGAGCATTCAGCTAGCACCTTGGCTGTGCTCCGTAGATCCTGCGGAATAAGAACAAGCCAAGTGCTGACTGTGGCTGTTATCAGGACGGTAATACAGCTTTACTCACAGGGCAACAGCAACTCAGAGCCACCCTTCATCCCCAGCAAGCTGAGGCCTCTTTTTGATCCAAATTAAACCTCTTATACTTAGCTTCCTAATACTCCACAGTGTTTGACTTTTCAAAGTAGGCTACAGGTTGAATAGCCTTCATCCAAAATGCTTTGGACCCAGAAAGCATTTCATATTTCAGAGTTTTTAGGATTGGGGAATAAATAACATAACTTCTCATGACAGTGCTAAAAAATATCTGTTCTGAATTATTTTGGATTTCAGATTTTGGATAAGAGATGCTCAACCTGTAATGAGTGCTCACGTTTAGATAGCAAAAGTTTTCAAGTGGTGTCTGTTGTTGGTATCTACTTTCAATGTAAATGGGAATCTGGGTTAGGATCACACAAATTAATGACTGAGCCTAGTGAAGACACTGATTTAAAGAAAAGCCCAGGGCAGGTGGGGGGAATGAATGGGGTGAGTATAAGTTGCTATTGTTCTGGGTGTGGGGGAAAGGTGTCAGCTCCAGGAAAAGTAAGTGGCCAATGAGAATTCCAACATTCATCCACTCCTTGGGTGGGAATCAAACCCCAGCTTCAAACTCCCAGTGCTAAGACGAACACTCAATCACACACACACAGTTCCCTGCAAACAAAGAACAATGACAATTGCCGGGTTCCATTTGCAGTGTGGCATCCTGCTAGTGAAGCAATTCCATTCCTCATGTGTCAGAAGCAAAAGCTCACTCCAAGTAAAAAGCTCACTCGTGTTTCTTACCGAAAACAACTGGTTTGATAATGTCCCGGAAAACCTCCTGGTGATCAAATCTTTCTGGAACAAAGCAGAATGAAATAGAGGAAATTACTTAGGTTTCAGAAATGACACAGGTGCTTATATAGAGTTCCTTCAAGTATGGAAATTTAAATGAGTGAGAAGCTCTGAATCACCTATAAAAGTGAACAAATTATAATTCTAATGAGATGATCAGAAATTACCCTAAACAAATAATTAAAATGTTTCTTTAGTCATTTCATCACATAATTATTGCCTTAAGAACAACATGTTGGGCAAATAAAGCGATGGCTTGTGTACCATTCTGGAAGGAGAGACTACCCGCATATTAATGAAGCTCCTCAAAGCCTTCATGAATATGTATCTTCCCACAACAAAGCTTGACCCCAGTGGTTTGCAGAACCCGTGTTTTGTGACACTTTCAGAGAAAGCTGACATGCATGTGGGGGTTGGAGGAGAATGACAAGTAACTAAAGGAAAGAGAAAGGAAGTCCCCTTATTTCCCTTGTCCAGGGTCTCAGTCCACCCTTCCTCCTGGGAAAGATGGTTTCAAAAGAGAGCTGGAAAGAGGCCTCCAGGTCTCACACTTCCGTTAAACAGAGAAAGCTTTTCAGATGAAAGCTGAAGAGGAAGCCAAATAGCCTGGAGGGGTTCAAAGTCAGACCTTGGGTGGATCAGGATTTTGTGATGAGGGCAACAGGAAAGATACCTGGGGTGGGACAGAAAGAGAGGGCTTCATTTGTCCTAAATTCCTCTTCTCCCTCCCATTTTGCTAATGTCAGATTGAGTTATAAAGCATCTTGATCTTTCTTTGTCCCTTTCAAAACAATAGTAAAATACCCTCCTTCCTGGAGCCTGCTCAATTGGAAAGCACAGGGCTGAGATCTTCATGAGCAGATGTGCTGGTTGCACAGTTCACCTTCAATCTATTCCTAGGGTCTAACGTCACAGGGGATGGCATCATTCGTTGGGGGAAAGAAACAGGGTCTTGCTATTGGCACCTGCTCTGCAATCGTTTCTACTTCACAAAAATCTAATCTGGACTTGGTGTTATCACTTTGCTAACAAAGCCAGATGGCTGCTCTCGGTTCCCTGGGCAGACATTTCTAGCAGTGGGTTTTAATTAGGGAACTTCCTCCACTCCAAACTGGCCCTGTACAGATGCCACTGGTCCAGATATAAAGGAAACTGACAGGATATGACAAGATATCCCTTAGAAGGCTGAGGAGATTTCCATTTTGACTAAGTCCACCTGTTAAAAGAGAACTGCAAAATGGTTAATCTGCTGGCTTTTATTCAGAGGTAACTTGACATTCACATAGCCGTTCGGTTTCTTTCCAAGGCTATTGTACATAAATTGCCCTTCAATATCTGTGCCTCTGAGCTTCACAGATTCTGGCCCTTTGAAAGAAGGCTTCTTTCTCCCACCCAAGCGAACATCACAGGCAAGTAAGGCATTTCAACCACACACAGACTTTCCAAACTCAGCCAGTGTGGGCCACTTGCTTCCGGTGTGAGCATTAACAAAGCCCTCTGCAGCCTCTTGCAGCATGCCTCAGTTCCATCTTGCATAAAGCATGGAAAATGAGAATGATTTCAAAGGTGGCTGGGGAGGTGAAACTCTGGAATACCGCTTGGGATCACACTTGCATCAAATATTTTTCCTTCTCCCCCAAAGCTCACCATCTGAGGATCTCCAGAATTAAGTAATTTCTGGGTTAGTGCATGAACTAAAGGTTACATCTAGTCACGAGACCACTTCACTGGCTGTCAGGAGATGGAGCCTTGGGTCCTCACTCAGTTACAAGTTAGCTCTATGACCCAAACACAGCAGTCGGTGGATATGGCTTGCATATGGTTTGCCCCCTCTAAATTCATGTTGGAACTTAGACCCTATTGTGAGATATTAAGGGGTTGGAAACTTAATCTCACTCTGGTGTTCAGAGGTGGGGCTTTGGGGAGATCAGGATTAGATAAGGTCATCAGGATGGCCAGCAACCCCATGGCTGAATTGTAGTAGCTTTTTAAGAGGAGGAAGAGAAACCAGAACACACAAAAGTGTTCTTCCTGTCTTTTGCCGTGTGATGCCCTGCACCCACTTTGCTCCCACCGGTTCCTGTCCCAGAAGCACCTTGGGGACTCTCAGAACCTGTGTGAGGATACTCTCCTCTGCCAGGGGAGGCCTGCCCTTTGCCTCCTTCCCTGGAGGGAGCCGGCACAGCTCTCCCTGGGTCTCCCCTGAGTCTGCAGGTCCCCTGAAAGGACAGTCTCATTCATCTGTATCTGAGCATCCCCCACATGCTCCACGCGGATTCCCAGCAAAGGCACAGAATCATCAAACCCCTCGGGAGCAACGGCAGCGTGCTGTACCTTACATAAACACTTCCATACGAGGAAACAGGCCCACATCTGAACTCAATTTAGAATTGGTTTTTAAGTGTCTATTTATAGGCATCACACAACCATCTCTGGTGGATGGTGGAGAAGTCAGGGCTCTGGGCTCCTGTCCGCTGCAATTCATTTGCATTCTTTTCATGTTTTCTTCTCTTATTTCCCAGTAGCATTTTAACTCAAATGCAAGGTCACCTACCACTTGGACCCAGCACCACTTATCAGTTTCTCTACAGAAAAATGCTAATTTTCTTCCCTGTGCAGCAGTGCCCTGTCCCCTCCCAATCCAGGACCCCGTGTTTGCACTGGCTAAAGTGGAGTTTTGTTATTTGAATGACTTGTGACTTTGGACAGATGGTTCACCTTAAAGACATGTCCCACAAGGTCATGAGACCCAGGAAGGTCCATTGGGGGTCAGCTGTCATCTCTCCAACTGACTCTGAGTCACCAGCCAGTCAGGCACATTTCAGCTCATTCCCAGTGGCTGGAAAGAACACAAAGATCACAACATGGTTCGCTTGGATCACCTGAGCTCTTCTTCATGGTCTAGCCATTCCTACAACTGCCATATACCTTTCTCCATTGCCTTTCTTCCTCTTTGGAAAGAAGTGAGGGCCAGGCCAAGTCCCCAGTCCCTCTTGGCCATTTGTAATTAGACAGAAATGCCAGAGTCTACTCTTTTTCTAGGAATCTAAAGTCATTTTTGGAATAATCTCCTAATCCTTTGCAATCTCCAGAGTGGAAATACAAGATTAAAACACTCTTCTCTCCAAACTATCTGTTCATTCATAGGTTTTGGGTTTTATTTGGTGCAGAGGGTGAGAGGAGGAAGGGATGTATCTTATAACCCAGCTTCTTGGCAGGGTCATGCAATACAAGCCACAGGATCTCTCTTTTCCCATGAGAATGACTGGATCCTCCAGGATGCCTGGGCTCCCTGAGCCCTCCACCCTGGGAACCAGCCCAGAAGCAAACATAGTCTTGTCCATGACTCTGAGTCCACAGCAGAACTCAGACACAGAGAGCACTTCAATCCACAGTCCTCAGCTGCCTGACTTCAAATACCACCCACGAGGTGCGGTTCCCTCTCAAAGATTGCTGCTGTGGCAGTTGGCACTAGGTTTCAGGACTGATTAACTTTCCCACAGGACACCACTTCAACTGCCATCATCAGTTTCTGTATTATTCGATATGCAAATTTCTGGCAAAAAAATAGATCTGTAATCAAACACAGCCTTTGAAATGCTGTGTTTCTAGGCACTCTAGAGGTAAATAGAAATGCTAAATATTCCTTGGAGTGGACGGCTCCAAATTTGCTGATGCCTTTGATTGCTAAGTCAGGGAGGAAGGTCCCAGATCCAGAAAATATCCTCAAGGCCCTCAGGGGCACCAGTGCTTGGGGAGGGGGCCAGAGCAAGGAAGCCACTCAATCTACGAGAACATCAAAGGACCTCCCTAGATAGGGCAGCTCACATAAACTCCCATCCAAAATGATCACAGGTCCCAGAGCACAGTCAAATCCAGGGTCAGGGGACTGGGTTCAGAACAAGTCTTTAAAAACAATTTCTTAGCAAAATTAAAGCCATAGTTACAATTTCACAAACTGCCAGATCTGGAGAGTGTCCCTGGAAGGCACTTAGGAGTAAGGAGCAGGAGAGATAGGAGAGATGGGTGCCAACTGCCCAACACAAAGGTAAGAACTGGGTGGAGTCAGTCCTGATCTTACCCAGGAGCAGTGGAATCACACTCAGAGTGGCAAGGGGACCAACCAGACTGCCTCTACTCTCATCTCTTCCTCCCACTGACCCCAGCGTTAGAGTTTAGTTTCCTTAGGTTAAATGGGCAACCCTGAACTCTGTAAAGAGACCAGGTGCTGGGCACACAGTGCCTGAGATAAAGAACCAGGGAATGTGGTAAGGTATAATAACCTCTGAAACACTTGTTAACAGGACATTCTGGCCACAGTGAGCAAGGGCCCTGTGATAGGCTCAGAAATGATCCCTGCAGAGCAGCACAGCCAGAATGATGGAGAGGTATCAAATTGCACCAAAAGCAGAGCAGAGTGCTGAAGACTACTCTGCTTTGGCTCTTCCAGGTACCATCTGGTGGTTATAGCCAGCACCCAAAGCCAGATGTGTGTGGGACTGGCAGCACCACTGCATGGGGAGAGATTGAATGCTTGCATGGCTTTCATGGGCCAGCCCAGGCTGCCACACACTCACCTGCACTGTGCTGCTTCCTAGAGGAAGTGGACAACTAGCAGAAGTCAGTATCTAATAGGTAAGCTTTGGCACAAGCAGGTCTCCTGGGACCTGGTATTGCAGCCAATCAAGCTGCCCCAAGAGGGTACAGTGAGATAGCCCAGGGTACTCACAGTTGTGGCTGGAACCACAAGTCACCTACGAGGAGAGTTCAGAGGGGAAAAAGACTGCTTCCCCAGGCCAGGATACATGTTGATTATTAGGGACTTGGAGAAGGGGGGTGTCCACCTTCTGATGGGACACACAGGGACAGTGCTTGGGTGGGGAGAGGGGGGTCCTTCCAGGACAGAGAAAGAGGCACCATGGAACCACTTTAGGAACAGGCCACAGATGAGTTTCAGAGAGGGAAAAGGGGGCTGGGCTCAGACAGGGGCCCCAGGGGCTCACAGGCAGTGGGAAGAGGGTTGGAGGTGGGTAATGGCAAAACTGGGGATGACCCAGCTTGAGTAGAAATGAAAGTGCTGTCAACAAGTAAAATTTTAAAATTCTGAATAACTGAGTCCCTAAGCTGGCTACAAAGTAAAGTACTCAAATGTTAATAACTCCATTTATAATTTCAAGCATGTATTATTTTTCTCCTTCTGGGAAAGAAGCTGCATCTTCAGAATAAAAAGCTCAAACTTTGAGATGCTTTGGGAACAAGCTGGATTTGAAGTTAGCCTTCAATGGTCTCAAAGTCTCAAGAACAATTGCCTGTTTGGGCAGGTGGCTCCTGGCTGTTAAAACACACCAGAATACTACACAAACTTCTATCATTAAAATGGTCAGAAAGCTCCATTCTTGGAAAAAAGTCTGGAGGTGACAGGACATGTTGTATGAATGACACTGTGCCACCAGACCCTCACTTCCTGCTTCAGATTTGAATAGGAAGATTTTAGGGGTGCTGCATTCCCTAAGTGGGGACTAATTCTTTCAAGGTGACTATTTCCTTTCATGGGACCAAGGAAGCACACCAAAGGTAGAGCTGAGGATACAGATGTGGAGTAATTTAATCTGTTCCAAAACTTGGAAATTTTTCTCTAAAACAAAACTGGATTTTAGAGTTCAGAAATGTGTTCTAAACCAATGTTCAAGTTTCTAATTTTATCACCTTTCCTATATTTGCTTTTACATAAAATACTCTTAAGGGTTCCTAACACTGTCATAAACCACATAATGACATTTCAGTCAATGAGGGCCCACATATAGGTCACATAAGATCATATTGCCTAGTGACAGCCATCTTGATTTGTGTAAGTATACTCTATGACGTGTACACACAATTACAAACTTGCATTCAACACATTTCTCAGAATGTTACACATGACTGAAAACCTAGGACTTGCATTACCGCATTGTTGAGCTGATTTGTTAAGGTAGGAGTTAAAATGAAAAAAGTGTTCTGTGCAGGATACTTTGACATATAAAAATCAGTAGCATCACTTTAAATGCTCTCAAAATCTACTAAAAAGCTATCATCCTCAAAACAGCATGATATTGCACAAAGCAGACACTTGGAGCAGGTGAAATCTTCACTGAGTCTGCTCTTGTGCAGCCTGTGGCATTAGAGAGACAGAAACACGGTTCCCTGTACCCTTCTTGGCAGAAATAGTTGCCTTATAATCTCAGACATATTTCTCCAATTTCTCATATTTCTCATACTAAGCCGTTCCCGTTTTCTGCGAGAGGGCAGTGCAACACTGAGGTATTAAAAACTAGAACTCAGTGCCAAAACTGTCCATGTCACAGGACCAAGAAGGATGCCAGCAGGAAGCCAGGATGAAAGGAAAGGGGAGGTTTTCAGGAAGGCTTGACCATGCCCCTGTCTGACCCCAAGGAATGAAGGACTAGGGGGCGGTTTACACAAGCCCCCAGCGGCCTCTGCCTGGCTGTCCTTCTTTTTATTATTCTCTCCAAAGCAAATGAGGCTTCTATTTTTGCTGCAAGGAGTCTGATGCTTTCCAATTCCCAGGCGTCCCCTGGAGGGAGGCTGGGATTTCGTTTTCTATTCAGGCAGCTCAGGGATTGAAGGGAGGGCTGCCCAGAAGGCTGAGAGCCAGAGAGAAGCAAGGCCTGCCAATCTTATCAAATGAGGACACAGCTCTCACTCGGGCTCTGGACAAGGTGACCATCCCTGCACACACAGAGTCCCATGTGACCATGAAGGGCCGTGTGCAACAAGGTTTACTGATTCCATATCGTGCTCAATCTGACAGGCACGCTGTTTGCTAGAGTCTGAATGTGTCCCCCACAGTTCTTTGTTGGAAACCTAATCCCCTTGCAACAGTATTGAGCAGTGGGAGCTTTAATGCTGTTATGTGGGGTGGGGGGTTAGGTATCACAGGAGTGTGCACCTGACAAAAGGATATTTGGCCCCCTTCTCTCTCTCCCTCTCTCACATTTTCACCTCCCATCATGGGGTGATGCAGCACAAAGGTCCTTGGCAGATGCTGATACTTTGATATTGAGCTTCCCAGACTCCAGAATGGTGAGCCCAATAAACCTCTATTGTTTATAAATTACTGGGTCTGTGTTATTCCATAACCATAGCAGAAAATAAAATAAGGCACTATTTCACAGATATAAACTTAGTCCTTTCAGCTCCCCTTGCATAAAGAGGATTGTTGCCGTCCCCATTTCACAGATGAAAAACAAAACTGAGGCAAACATTAAGCAGTGCACCTGAGATCACACAGGAAGTGCCAGAGCTAGAATTTAATCCTGGAAGTGTGCCCCCAAAGTCAACATTCTTTCTTAGCTATATACTATGTATGAAGGAAGAAAAGGAAAAGATACTTATAACAAATAAACCCAACAAAGGAATAGAATGACCAATAAGAAAATAGAAACAAAAAGTTGGAAAAGATATGACTAGTAATTCATAGGATAATAAACATACGAGATATATAAATACATTCAAATGTATATATGAAAAGATGCTCAGCCTCATTGGCAGGCAGAGAAATGCAAATTAAGACCTCATGTAGATAACACTTTCATTGGACTGACAAACATTAAAAACATTTGACAATACCAAGTGTTGTCAAGGAAAAGGCAAAGAGGAAACTCATATATGACTGGTGGGAAGGCTCATTAGTACATACACTCACCCACTTTGGGAGGCAATTTGGCTGCTTCTAGTAAATTTTAAGATTCACTTCCTCTATACCCACAGCAACTCCAATCCTTGCTAAATACTCCAGAGAAATCTGGCTCATGTTCACAAAGAGACACACACTGAAGTCTTCATGACAGCCTTGCTGGTAATAGCAAGAAAGTGGAAACCATCTAAATACCCGTCAATGGAGAATGGACAGAATATTATATCCCTATACAGCACTGAAAATGTGTGAATGACAACTACCTGCTTTCATGTGGATGAATCTCACAAATGTAATGTTAAAAGCAAAGAAGACAAGCTACACGGGGGGAAATCCTACCATTTGATGTCCTTTATATAATATTTAAAGACAAAATGCAAATCTACCAGGCACAGGTATATTTACAAATGCAGTAAATGACAGACAAAAATCAGACTCAAACAGTGTTTACGAGTGTGGGAGACAAGATGCAACCAGGGAGGGGCTCCCACGGTATTGCTCACTGTGATGCTTTAAACTATGTCCATAAATTCTTTAACATGCTCTTCAAAAAGTGGAGCCTGATTCCCTCTTCCTTGGGGAATGGATTTAGTGACTTACTTCTAGTGACTAAAAGAAAACAGAAGTGACAGTGTGACTAATGACAGCAGTCACAGCAGGCACTGTGGCTTCCTCCTGATGTTCTTTGGGATCACACGGTCTGGGGAAGCCAGCAGCCATGTTGTGAGGACGCTCAAGCAGCCCCATGGAGAAGTCCATTGACAAAGAACCAATACTCCTGCCAACAGCTTGTGAAGGAGATCTCAGAAGTGGACCCATCCTACCCTAGCCAAGCCTGCAGAGGACTGCAGCCCAGCCCACAATGTGGCCCAGCTACAACCACCCAGTTAAGCTGCTTCCACATTCCTGACCTACAGACTCAGTGTTTGAGATAATGTTTACAGTTCTGTACCACTGAGTTTTGACATAATTTGTTACCCAGTAATTCATGATCAAACAGTAACATTCCCCACCTTAAGCAGGTTACAGGTACCTAACTATTCATCATGTTAATCTTTTTACCTTTCTGTGTGCTGCTGGGGACTGAGTGTTGGTGTCCATTCTAAATTCATCTACTGAAATCCTGAATCACAAAGTGATGGTTTTAGGGCATGGGGACTTTGAGGGGTGATCAGGTCATGAGGGTGGGGCCTTCACAAATGAGATTAGTGCCTTTACAAAAGAGACCCCAGGGCTGGGCATGAGACTTGGTGATAGAGCACCAGTCTAGCATGCAAATGGCCCTGGGTTTAATCCCCAGCTCTACAAAAAACAAACAAGCAAAAGGAAGAAGCCATAGAGAATTCCCTCACTTCTTTTACCATGTAAAGACATCATAAAAAGTCAGCTCCCTAGGGAGAAGGCCACAGGCCTTCCCCAAACACAGAATCTGCTACATGTTGACCTGGAACTTCCAGCCTACAGAAGGTGAAAAATAAATTCCTTGTTGTTTATAAGCCACGAGTCTATGACGTTTTGTTATAAAAAGCCTGAACAGGTTAAAATATACACAAGCCAGGACCAGGTCGCCAAATATTTCATAATGAAATTTTTATTCCAAAAGACCAACTGAACAATGAGAAGAAAAAGAAGCCCATAGTGACCAACTGAGTTCAGGCTGGGACCATGGGGCTCCTTCTTATTGAACAAGCCAGGTATTCCCCTCAATGACACACAGTGGGGTAGATAACGTGACATGACCGGCCAACACCAACATAGGAAACGCTGCCTGTCCCCAGTGACCACTGAGGAGTCCTCCACTTGAATGCGCTCAGTACTCCAGTCAGCAATTACAAGTGACGGACAGTCCTAGACCAGGCACAGGACAGGCATGTACTTTTCCTTTTTAGGTATTTGGGCAATCACTCTCTCCCCAGGGAGATAAGAAACTTAGACAAGCCCCTCTAAAAGGCTGAAGAATCATAAAAAAATTGTGATTGAGCAAGAGAGGAAGGGACCAAAGGATTTCTTGCACTAAAATATTGAAATGGGGACTTTTTAAGCTAAGAGACCTGCAAGGAGGCCATCATATGTCCTTAGTGGATCTTGCTGGAATGGAAGACATTTGGCAGCAGCCAAGATGGTCTGACTCTTTTACTGCCCTTCCCAGGCCTTAAAGCCATCAGAGAGAGGCAGAACGGCACACAAGCCAGGACCAGCTCAGCAACATGTCTGTCCTTCTCAGTGTCTGTCTGATTGTTACTCTTTTCTTTAGGTTCCAGAGAGCACAAGTGCATTTCATTTCTTAGGACCATGCTAGAGTTTGGATCTGAAATGTTCCTCAAAGACCCATGTGTTAAAGGTTTAGTCTTCAGCTAGGACTTCTGTGAGGTGGTAGAACCTTTAAGAGATGGGGACCTAGAGGGGAGTTTTAGGTTTTGAGACATGCTCTCAAAGAGGACTGTGGGATCCCAGTCTCTTCTTCTTCTTCTCTCTCTCTCTTTTCCTTCTCTGCCACAAGACTCCCCTCCAAGAAAGTGTTACCTCACCACAGGCCCAAAAGCAAAGGAGTCGACTGACCATAGACTGGAACCTCCAGTGAGTCAAAATAAACCTTTCTCTTTAGAAATTTATGATTTAAGGTATCTGTAATAGTGACAGAGAACTGACTCAGCCCAGTCAAGCTGAACAGACTAATCCAGCTAAAGCAGCCAGAACCAGTGGAGTCCAGCAAAGCCAGCAGTTCTGGCCAATCATGAAGACACACCACCCAACTACTGAAGATCACTTACTTTAAAATCCTCACTTACGGTATAAATCCAAAATCTCACAACCTGTGCTATTTCCTTTGATTCACTCATTCAAAGAAAAAACCACCACCCAAACCCATCTCAATTGAAACAGCCACTTTTCTTGCCACCGCCTGACAACAGACACAATACAGACTAATACATTTCAAGCTTGCTCTTCTTTCTGAAAAAACACTCAGTTGGAGTGACAGAAGAGTTTCAGCCACATTTTTCATGTTCTCCTTTGACCTCAACTTGTTGGGAAAATCACCACTGAGAATCTGGGTCCATGTTCTGATTGCTCTCGTTACTCATCACTCTCTGGCTGGTGGATCTAGGGGGTAGGAGGAGTGCTGAGAAAAGCCACCACCAAGGGGAGATGTGCAGCACTGGAGGTACCGCTGAAACCATGATGTGCCCTGTCCTTGGCACATGCTCACCCGTTACCAATGCAGGTGGACACAGAGCTGTAACAGATTCCAGGGCCACCCCCTGCCTCCTTCCTGTTTTCTTTTCCCAGACAGTCAGAGCCTAACTCAGACAGGAGCTTGAAGTGTTTGATACCCCCAAACTTCCCAGTCATTGCCACCTAAGCTCAGTGGCAGGATCTTGGAGGGCTGGAACAGCAGAGGTGTCAGAGCCACATCGCATCATCCCAAGGCAACATCCCAGAGGGCAACACTCCCTCTCTGCTAACAGGCTGTGACCACAATGCACCACACTCAGTTGTTCTAAGCCTTGAGCTCTGACCTGGAAACAGAAGATCCCTGGGATCCTGGCACTCCTTCAATTCTTCTTTGGCTTTCAGTATAACAGTTGATCCTCTTGAGAAGAAGCCACGGCAGAAAGGTCAAGTCTGGGGTCCAAGAGTCAATGCTGGCTCAGGATTTGGAAGCTCTGTGACCTTGAGCCTCAGTTGTCTTGGGTATAAAATGGGAATAATGATAGTCCCCTACAAACCTGTGTCAGAGGATTGTTATGTGGCTTCATCGGGGTGCCAGCAGGCACCAAGCAAGAAATACATATTGGCTCTTGATCTACGACCAACAGAGTTGCTACCAGAGTTGCCCCTGCCCACACTCCCACAACACCTCCCTAATCAGTAATGCCTCAGGTGCTCATTCAGCACCCCACTGCACACCCCTCTAGGGGAACACCGGGATTATACCCAGACCGGCATCTTCAGCACCCAGCTCCATGCCTGGTGTACCTGACTCAAGACCCTCAAGCCTTTGCAACCCACAGCAGCCAAACTAATGAGCTGAGAGGATGTCTCACACCAACGTGTGATAGTCTCAGCACCCTCCCATACACTTCAGAGAGGAAGTTCATTAACCCAGAAGGAGACAGGACCCTGGAGTGAGCCAGGGCCTTCTAGCACCATTTATACCTCAGTAAGACCCTGAATCAGGAGTGGGGACCACCTAATGGGCCTGGTGTTTCAAATCACAAAGACCTGTTACTCTCCTAAACCCCTTCCCACACACCCCTGGACCCACACTCTGCTCAGTTGTGAGCTTCCCAGGAGAAGGCAATATTCTGTCTTGGATATATAGGGGCATCTTCCCCCTGGGGTGAGAAGGAGCTCAGATGCCCACAGGGCTGACCTCAGGCCAGATCTCTCCAACCCACTCTGAGAGTGACTTTCTGACTCTCCATTTGCTACTGGGCTATGTGTGGAGTGAGGGCTGTAAGGCAACATCCCATCTGGAGGCCAGTTCACTCATTGCACCGTGAACCATGGAGTCTTCTGCATCCCCCACCAGCATTGAACAGAAAGTTTGGGTTTTTTTTTTTTCAATATTCTAGAAGAGACTCGAGAAAATAATGCACTGGTCTAAGTAGAGGAAGGGGATGGAGAAACAGGAAGGAGGGGAGGTCATGGGGAAGCACCAGGGAACAAAATCCACCAGATCATGTATGTTCATGTACAAATATACCACAATGAATCCTACTTATGTATATAATTACCATACACTAATTAAAATAACAATAGCAATAATAAAATGGAGATCAGCAGAGTGGAGCAAGTAGATCAGGGGGAGGAAATAAGAAGGTGTTAGGAATGAGATCGAACAAATTATATTATGTACATGTACAAATATGGCATAATGAATCTCACTATTAATGTATAATTATAATGTGCCTATAAAAATAAGCTTTTAAAAGCTGAGTGGAAATTTTTAAAAGAGTAATTTGGGGGTGCGGGGGCAAGAGGTAACAAGAGATTGAACTCAGGGACACTTGACCACTGAGCCACACCCCCAGCCCTATTTTGTATTTTTTTTAGAGACAGGGTCTCACTGAATTGCTTAGCACCTCGCTTTTTTGCTGAGGCTGGCTTTGAACTTGAGATCCTCCTATCTCAGCCTCCTGATCCAGACAGTAATGTATTGACAAAAGCTGAAAAGGGACATAAAACTGCCATGTGCAGCCCCAAACTGAATAATAGAACAAGACCCTAGCAGTGGCATCCTTGTCAACACTAGAACCAATTACTCACGTGCCACATATACACCACAAATACACATCCTATCATGTGGCAAATAAAAACAAGGAAATGAATTTGATCTTCAAAATAGGGTTCTGTTCAAGCAAGAATCACCTTGCTTGTCACTTCTCTGTGCAATGGCTAAATAAATCATCCCAGGAGATGGTGTCTGGGCTGGAATTGTTCACAGACATGTTTACACCTTCTAAACCTCAGGTTTGTCCAGTCCATCTGTCTAGCCTGGTTATATCATGACAACGTGATGTTTCATTTGGTTTGGGTCCATCCTTATCAATTCATTTTCCAATGACTAGATTTTAAAATAACATGAATACTTTGAGGACCAAATATTTTATCTTCCATTGTAAAAACAGAAATATACATGATGAGAATATTTTCACTCAGCATATTAGAATACTTGAATCACCCTTAGGAAGACTCTGATGGGATAGAAGAGAGAGCTGAAAGAAAATGGAACCATGATAACAAAGTCAATGCGGTTGATTGAACCTTGCCTGAAACCCATGGTCTGGACTTCTCAATTATATAAGAAAAATTTCAGGTCACTATAAAATGGATTTTTACTTACATCAAGTGTCTTAATGGATGAAGAAACAGCCCAGGGAGATAACATGACTTCATCAGCCCAAAGAGCAACAGAAATAAAGTCCAGTTACATTGCATTAAGTACCACTTTGTGTCAAAATATTGGGCTGTGTCCCATGTGGTTTAAAACAAACGCAAAATCCCCAAATCTTTACTAGCATGGAGGTAGGTCTGTTTTTCAAATCTCACACTAACGAAATCTAACAGAAATAAGATTAAACTCAATCAGATCTCCTTTACTTCACCAAAACAAACACGTGGAGCCTAAATGGTCAGTCATGAATTCTAATAAGTGTTTAGGCTAAAAGGCACAATTTACAATGAACATTTCTGCACGGCTTCCCTCTCTTTGAAAGATAGCTCTGACCCTGGCTCACACTCTTGTGCTTATAGAAAATCTCAAGGCAGCTTTCAGAAAGAAATTTTCTTTTAATTAGCAACATAAATAAGCACTGCTCTGGTGATCAGCCGGCTGTGGTGCGTTGGCTTGCTCCCACTGATCCTGTTTTTAACTGATGCAAAGATCCAAAGAACAATCAGAAAAAAAAAAAAACATGTTTTAAGTTCACTGCCCACCCTGTTTTGGACCTGAGCATCTGGGGAGCCAGAGGTAGGTGATTTGCTGGATCATAGCAAATCAGGTCAAACCTACAGGGCCAGAGGACCCTGGGTTCATTCCATCACCCCGACTCAGCCTCCTTCCTGGGAGCCTGATAGGCCACAAGGAGCACCTTCTACTCTCACAAGGCAAGAGGCGATCGGCGAGGCTAGGGAGTCTGGGTCCTGTGGGGAGAGGAGATTGTGCCCAGATTACGCAGAGCAAGAATCTACACCAGATGCACCAACTACTGATGCCGATGGGGAGTATTTGAGGAAGAAACCCAGGGAACCATCTCAAGAGAAGGGCCTTGTTACGGTTTGTAAAAGAAAATGTTACCCCAGAGCTCATATGTTGAAGTCCTGGTCCCAGTGCAGCAGTGTGCCCAGGTGAGGCCTTTGGGAGTTGACTGAATCATGAAGGCTCTGGCCTCATGAATAGATTAGTCCATTGATGGATTCACAGAATAATAAACTTTCGGAAGGTGGTAAAAACGTGGAGAGGTGATGCCTAGTCGGTCCTTGGAGGCCTGCCTTTGATGGGTATATTTTTATCCCTTTCCTCTTACCATCTCTCTCTTCTTCCTGGACACCCTGAGGTGAGCAGCTTTGCTTTACCATGCACTCTCCGCCGTGATGTTCTGCTGCATCTCAGGCTCAGAAACAACGGAGTCAAGTGACTATGGACTACAATCTCTGAAACCAAGAGTCCTTTAAGTTGATTTTCTCACATATGTTGTCACAGCAGTGGGAAACCAACAACAGGTTTCCACAGCTTTCTCACGTGGTACCCCCAGAGAAGCCACGCTGTCACAAGAGTGTCGGGTGGTCCTCAAAGCTGACAGAGGGGCTTGCAAAACCCTCCCATGATAGGCAATCAAGCCCTTTGATCGATGAATCAAATGATGATGGGAAGACCACACTCCTGACATCGGGTTAACTGGCTCTAAAGAGAACAATGTCCCAAAGGAGATGCCATCCAACCCCATTTGCTCCAGAAAAGGAGGAGGGGCCAGACAGAAGGGTCCAGAGCCCAGGAAATCCACTGGTTTACAGGGGAGTTGAGACAGAGAAAGGTTATGGAGAGATTGAGGGGGAAGGAGGTGTGAAGGGAGCCAGAGGCCAGGCCTGGATCAGGGGTCCTGAGCCAAGTGGAGAGATGGCTGCAGTGCATCCTGGAATGGTGCTTGCGGGGAGCTCAGCTCGCCACAAACATTTCTGGGAAGCTGAGCACATGTCAGCATGGCTGCCACCCTGGAGCTTGCTGAAGCCACAGAGAGCCAACGGGGCCAGACCCACAGGATTTGAAGATCTCCATGTCTCCCAACCTGCCAAATGCAGAGCCTTTTGGACTAATCAAATGCTTTCAGGCCCATTAAGCAGCTTTGGCTGCTTGAGATTCTTAATGTGTTTGGAAAAATACAATCCAGCTCCTGGCGTGAGCAGAATCCTTTCAACTGCCTGCTGCATTGCAAGTCTGCAGAAGAAAACTAGAGTCTGCCCACCCTCCTGCAGTCCTGGAGGGGAATGTGACAAACTGTTCCTTTCCGCAGGGTGTACCTGGTGGCTTATCACGAAAGGACAGAGACCCCATGTCAACTCGACAAATAAAATTCCTCACAGTTGATTCTATTACAGCTCGTAAGTTAGCAAAATAGCTCTATGATTGAAAAGAAGGTGGAAAAAAAGAATCTGCCCTCCAGAACATTAGCAATCATGGCTCCCTTAGGTGTACTACAAATAAGTTGCATTGCCCAACAGCTGAACACTGGGGAACTCCTTGCTCTCCCTTCTATCCCATCATTAACATAACCCAATCCCAATCCTAGGTGTCCCACCCAATTTGGGGGAGCAAGATGCAGTACAGCTACCCCCGGCCCAGGGCCCACTAATTCAATCCATGACATGAACAAGTTGGAAGGCTATCCAAACCTGCCTTTGGCAAATGTCCAAGGCCATCACCTTTGAGTGAGATGGAAGCTCGAAAGAGAGGAAGGGAGACGGGAGCTAACCTGCCCACTCTAGCACGTAGCAGCCCTTTCATAAGCTGTCACCACATCCCTTTGAGATAGATTGTTTTGTTTTGTTGTCTCCACATGTCAGTTTCAGACAATGGCTTAGGTCCTATCTGTACAGTCACACAGTCCCTAAGTGGCAGAGCTGAGATTTGAAGCTATGTCTGCCTGAATCCACAGGGTGAGCTGTTCTCACATACTCTAGACTGAGGATGGGGGCAGATAAGGGACTGAGTCCAAATGCTATCACATCTGACTTTCTGAGAGATATTTAAAGCGAGCTCTCACTTCTGTGTGCTCCTCAGCATGTCGGTGTTATGTAATGAGACATCTAGACAGGGTATATGCTGGATGCAAACAGGGCCATGACATGCACACAAGTGGAGGGTGCCTCACTGGGCCTATTCCAGCATGCTCCAGGAGGCGGGCATGCTGAACACAGGCTACCGAGAGAAACCGGAAGCAGCTCTGGGCACCCCAGCAACTGAGCATGCCCTACATGTGTGATCGTTTGCTTGCTTTAACAAGCCAGTGTCTTTTGTGTCCTACATTCATCTCATTCCCAGGCTAGCATGGGGCTCAATCACAGCCAATGGAATCAGGAAATTCCCAGTTAGACCTACCCCAGTCATCAGAAAAATCCTAAAATGTTCTAAGGCATGGAGCAAGACCAGAGAACAGCTATTTATTTAGTTAGGAAAATCCTGGGGGCAGGGACTAAGGACTAAATGTCTATGTCCTCTTAAATTCAGATCTAGAAGCCTAATCTCCAGTGCAACAGTATTAAATGGTGGGGTCTCTGGGAGGTGACTATGTTTTATGAGGATGGAGTCCTCATGAATGGGAGTAAAAGACAGTAAAGAGACAGTCTCTCTCCTCTCCTTCCCTCTCTCCCCACCTCAGAACACAGCAATAAGGTGGCCACCTGCAAATCAAGCAGATGGCAGCATGGCTGCAACCATTTCTCATGAGCGATTAAGCAGCGACTTTGATCTTGGATTCCCCAGCTTTCAGAATTATGGGGAATAGTTTCTAATGTTTAATCCACTTGGTTGATATTTTTTGTTACAGCAGAGCAAACCCAGCACCACAGGCACACATAGTCTTCACACTTAAGGAGAAAAATAGTGGCATAGAAGGAAGCTAACCAGTGAGGTGAGACTTATTTCTCCATTCTGAAAAACTTAATTAAGAAAATTTTAATCTGTGGTTAAAAATCTGCCAACTAGTAATGCACCAGGACCAGAAGCTGCCCTCAAACTCCTGGGCTCCATCAATCCTCCTGCCTCAGGCGCCCAAGTAGTTGGGGTTCCAGGTGCATGCTTTAACAAGACCATCAAGGAACAGATCACCTCAGTCTTATACCAACTGCTCTCCAGAAGAGAAAAGTATGGGATATTAAATGTTATGGGTCAAATAAGACCTGTACACTAAAACTCAGGAAAGACAGAACAAAAGAGGAAAATTTTAGGCCAAACTCATGTAAACACAGATACAAAAATCCTAAGAAAACAGCCAAATGAACCCAGAACTTTGTAGGAAGAATCATGACGAAATATGAGAATATCAACGTAGCATAGTATTAGAAAGGCTATTAATGGTATCACATAATTCATCACATTAACAAATTGTCTCAATTGATGCAGAAACCACCTGAGAAATTCAAATTTATAATGCATTCATAATTAAGGAAAGAATAAAGAAGAAAATAAACCTTAGCAAATTAGGACCATAAAGGGACTTCCTTAACAGAGTAACTATCTACAAATCTTGGTAAGTACCATACTTAATCGTTAGATATGGTCCTACAGGATAAGATAACACAAGATTTCAGAATATACTTCTTCTGCTTAACACTGTCTCATTGCTCCTAACCAAAGAGAGAAGAAAACAAAAGGAATTGAACAATGAGGCTTGGAGTAAGTGAATGAGCTCCAACTGTCATTATTTGCAAGATATTTTACAAATTACTGAGTAAGGCTATATTGGACAGCAGATCAAGACACAAATTCAATGACCGTCAGAAAAGGTTGTTTCCATAGAGATGCCACTGAATAGTACTCAAAAAACTAAACCAATGTAAAGTATGTAAAACCTTTACCAAAAAATATCCGTTAGTTTATTGAAAGGCATAAAAGAAGACCTGTCAAAATAAAGACCTACATGTGCCATATTCGGGCTTTGATTTGGAGTGTTGACTCTTGAGGGGGCTTGATTCAAGTTTGTAAGATAACTACAAATATACCACAAAGAAACCCAAATGTTGTTCAATTAATGTGCACAATAAAAAATAAAATAGCTGGGCATAGTGGCACACAATCTGTAATAACAGTGTTATAGTTAAAGCTTCGTCCCAGGGTTTCATAAACTGACTTCCAGACCACTCACGTATAATCGAATCAAGCCTTTATTGAAGCACACGGTGGCGGCTGACCAGAACATAAAGCTGTTCCCCTGATCAGCCCCGAACAATTGCAAGGGCACTCCTTATAAGCCTGAAAATCGCAAAAGGGATGTTCAGGGGGTCTAGCCAATGCAAGCAAGCCCGGTTACAGAAGCGGGACAGTGCAGTCAAGCAGAGGGAAGCCTAACCAATCACAGTTAGCCCAGTCACCCCAGTTACAGAAACAGAGCCCCGTTACCCTAGTTACAGAAACAATGCCCCATTAGGTAGTTCCGTGTTCTTAAAGGTTTCTATAGCAAAAGGAAAAGAACATCTTGCTCCAGTCATGACTCTTCTACTTGGCATGGTTGTTTTACAAGATGAAGTCATAAAACAAAATGGAGTCACATTTGCTCCTACTACCACAACAGCAACTCCAGTGGCTGAAGCAAGAGGATTGAAAGTTCAAGACCAGCCTGGGCAACTTGGCAAAACCCTGTCTCAGACTAAAAAACAAAAGAATAATAAAGGGTGGGGGTGTAGCTCAGTGGTAAAGCACCCTGGGTTCAAACATCAGTTCAATAATTATAATAATACAAAATAAGTCTATGCAGGTGCACTGGCCCCCATTCTAAGGGCCAGAACAATGCCAACAGAGGGTGCTGTCAAACTTGGAGTTTTGCCAGTATAAGAGTAAAAATGGTATCTTGGTGTGATTTTAATATACATTTTTCTTGTGTTAAAAGTTGGTCATCTTATTCATACAAAGTACCTTTTGCATTTATTTCTCTGTAAATTATCTGCTGAGATTTTTTGCCCATTTTCTATTTATTTATCCATTTACTGTTAATTTTTATTTATATTTTAGAGGAATGAGCTTTGGGAAAATTTTTTCAAATATTTCTATTGGTTTATTTTTTTTCACATTACTTATGGTGTTTTCTTCCTCATACAAAATGTTTTTTTTTTTTCCTAATGCAATTGGATTTATCAATCTGTTCTTGGGTTGCTTTTGGATTTTTAACCACAATTTGGCCCATCTGCAGATTATAGTAAACAATTTTCCTGCATTTTCTTCTAGTTCTTGTGGTAACCTGTCTGGAGCCACTTGAAACATATGTTGGTATATGATAAAAGGCATCAAATTTTATCTTTATCCAAGATATAAATAAACCTGGCTATCCAGGTTTCCCAAAATCATTTATAAAAAAATTCTCTGTAGAGCTGGGGATTCAGCTTAGTAGTAAAGCACTTGCCAAGTCTGGTGGGGCCCTGGGTTCAACCCCCAGTATGGTCCATAACAAACAAATAAAAAGAATTCTCTCATTTATTGAATAATCTTTAGGTTTCTCTTTCTAAACTCTGGAATTACTTAAGTAGTATTGAGGTTATCTGTGCTTTGCAATTTTGATAGAATTCTACTGTGCAAACATACAAGTTTGGAGACTTTCTATTTTCTTCTTCCCAACAGAAATCATTTGCTTACCATTTGGTGACTACTGGGGTCAGTTTGGGTAAATTATATTTTTCTAGAAAAGTAGTCTTTCTACCCAGATCTTCATATTTATTTGCATGGCTTTATGCAAAATGATTCTCTTTAGTGTACTCCATATTGTTGGTTATTTCCTCCCATATATATTTATATATGATAAATACATATATATTTTGCATATTTAGTAGTTCTATTTTTTCTTTTCTAATTTATTAAGTTTCCATCTTTTTCATTCTACTCTCAATTTGCTCAGCTTTTTTATCTAACATTTTGATGTCATACATGTTTATTTATTTTTATATTTGAGGCAAGAGCCACAGCTTTATTTGTATCCCTATAGACTAATATATTTTCATTATCATCATATTCTAGATATTATGCAATTTGGGTTTGCATATTTCCTTTCATCAAAGAACTTAGTTAACTGAATTGAATTTTGTAATTTTCCAGACTGTAGGTCCTTTTTGAATTTTTTATTCTATGATTAATTTATAGTTTTATTGCACTATGATCACAGAATGTTGCTTATATTATTTCTAGGTTACGGACTTATTGAGGTTTCCTTTGTAACCTAATATATGTCAGCTTTCATAAATGTTCTATGTAGTCTTGAAATGAAGTTGTATTCTCTATTACCATGGTACAAGTCTGATATGTTTGAGACGTATTTTTTGTCACCTTCCCATGTCTTCGACTGAGAGGCTGTCCCAGTATCCTGGAATTAGTGTGCTTTTTTTTTTTTTTTTTTTAATCTAGGGATTTGCTTATTTTATTTAAGTTTTCATTAGTCCTTTAGGTTAAAAAATTAACAATAATATACTATATAATTAACATTCGAAAGTAGCTGTACTTCTAATTAATGTATATTCATAAGTGATTACTTGAAAAATAATTTTTATTCAATTTTTATCCCTCCTTTTAGTCACTGGATAATTATTCGGTATGGTGTCTTTATTTTATGACTGCTATTCTAGCACATTATTAAGTACATTTTCCAATGTATATGATGCTATTGAAAATAACTTAATTAAAAAATAAAAGTTGAAATCATGGGATAATCATCTATAGTTGATATATTTATAAAACATTTACATTTAATATTTGTAATATGTAATTTAATTTTATAAATCTCTTTGATATAAATGTTAACAATTATTAATACAAATTTCCTTCTATTTCATTGACTTAGAAATTCCCATTGCTATAAAACATATGATATGAAGATTATAGTTCAATAAATATTATTAGAAATAAACTGAAATTTTCTTTTTTTAAATTTATTTCTTATATACATGACAATAGTGGAGTGCATTACATTCATAATTACCCATTCACAGCACTACTTTCGTAACTCTGTATATAAATTATGTTCATGACAAATTATGCCATTATACATGAGCTCTCTTATTTTTTGTTTGTTTGTTTTTGTTTTTGTGTGCTTTTATATCTCCCTGCCTCACCCATTATTTCTGCTAGTGCAGGTTCTGGCCATGTTATGTGGAGCATACAAAACCACAGCTGCTACATCTTTGTCTGCAAATTGCAGCCATTAGTGTTATACAGTGTCCCTCTTTGTTTCAGTTAGTGTCTTTGTCCTGAATTCTACCCTGGTTGAAATCAGGATTAAAACCATTGATTTTCCTTTTCTTTCTGTAGGTTTCATTGCTATAAACCCACGTGTCATTTTCAGCCTTTCTGAATCACTTTAATGTAGACATAATTCCTTTAAACAGTAGAGCACTGGGTATCATTGTGTGAGCCTTCAGTAAGTCTTCTCTTGTAATAGGTGGACTCAATTCATTTGAATTTATTGATGTGTTTGGCGAGGTTTGGTTTCCACTTGACTGATTACGTTGTATTCTATTTACTGGGCATATTGCACAATGTGCTCTATTTCCTTTCCTCCTTTAAATTTTTTTTTTGTGTGTTTTTTAATTTGGGGGGTATTCAGGAGGGTCTATTTTTGCTTCAGTTGTCATCCTTATTCCAATGCTTTTCACTATCTGATTTGTCATTTTCCATGTTATAATTTGGCTTCATCTTCTTACCTACATAGCAATTAATGAGCTGATTCTTTTTCCCTCTTTTTCTTCCTGTTCCACCCGTTATTGTAATTGATCACTTCCATTTTGCCAGAAAATATGGCATTTATATCTATCTGCCACATTGATCTCTGCCTTTGTCTTATTCTTTAAAAAAATATTTAATATTCAGTACTTCTGCAAAGTTTCCTACATCATATTTTAATTGAATGTTTGAGTTTTAAATTGTTGTTACATAGCATATGTAATTACTTATCACCCAAAGTGAATCATTTCTAATATCTCTGTCTTCTAATGTGACCAAAATATTTTCAATAATTATCACAATAACCATTATTTCCTTGGTTGATCTGTAGTTATTAAAACAATGAACATCTTTTAAAGAAGAATTCCAGTCCTAGAGATATAATTCACATGCAGCAAAATATTTCATTTGTCAACTAAAAATGCCACTTAACAGTAAGAATATTCTACCTCGCACTTGTGCTCTGTTACACTATTTAAATTTTAAGCACAAATAAAAATGCCACAGGTCACACAGAATGACAGAACTAAAAATACTCACTCCAGGGTCTACACCTTTACAACTATGTGCTATTGTCACTTATTTCGAATCTGCTGTTTACACAGAGGAATATGCAATGCCAAAGACAAAGGCCACCTCTGAAGGGGGATTAAATGATTCTGGAATGTTCTGAACTTGCTCTAAAAGTATACACCAGTACCTGAGTCTGCATAGGTCAAAGTCATTGGTATATTTAGGAATTCTCCAAATAAACTGCCACATAAGACACAATGCTTATTAAAGCATAATTAATAAAAATGTGCAACTTTGAAGTGTGTAAAAATTACTAGAATTCAACAGTAATAGAAAAATTGTTTAAGAATTAGACAAAGAAAGGCTTTTATGGGGAGGGACTTTTTGGGGGGTACTGGGATTGAACCCATGGATGCTTAACCACTGAGTCACATCCCCAGCCCTTTTAAAAACATATTTTATTTAGAGACAGGGTCCCAGTAAGTTGCTCAGGGCCTTGCTAAGTTTCTGAGGCTGGCTCTGAACTGGCAATCTGCCTGCCTCAGCCTCCCTGCTGGGATTACAGGCATGTGTCACCATGCCCTGTGGGAGGAGGACTTTTCAACAGACATTGTTTAAAAGTGCTGGACCATGATGACAACAGAAGGCACAGTGACATTAGAAAGAGAAGAAACAGTTTCATTATTGTTCTTAAGTTACCTACAGGTGATGCCATGCCACTCTGTTGCCTGCATCCAGTGCGAAGCCCACATACCACTAATTCTATTAGATTCCTTAAGTGGGCATAATATTCTTTTGGTTCGTGTATTAAATGATTGTAGGCTGGATAGAAAATTCTACCTTGCACTTTTCAATTTCATGGAAATGGTGTGCCCCTGTCGCCAAGGCTGATGTCAAGCTGCTTTCCAATCCTTTGTAAGAAGGTTAACGTGGTCTTTTTGCCTAGAGTCCCACTGATATATCTTTAAAATTTACTATTTTTAGAGCGTAAGTGTTGAGTTGAAGTTGTCCATTCCCAGAGTGACAGTGGATTCTTTCCATGTAGATTCGGTTCTTGTTTTATTTCAGGAAAGTTTTTGTTTTACTTGTTTTAATTTTAAATTTTAGTTCTGTTCCATTGCCCTGTTTTTTGTTTGTTTTTTTTTCCTTTGGGGTCTCTAATCTTGGATGTTGGATCTTTTTTCCAACTAACACCTTTTTTTAAATTCTTTCTACCTCTTATATTTCAATTTTTTTTGATTCATTTGTATCCTTACTGAACTTTCAGTGGTACCTATTGTCCCCTTAAAGCATCTTATTATTTACTATTATTTCAAAGATCTTTTTACATTTTTCCTCAATTTCTTTCCTTACTCAACTCCCATTTCATATCTTCTATTGTATATCCACTTCTACTCTCTCATTTTTTGAATTGCTGGCTCATGGTGTTTCTTTCACATTTACAATTACTATTAATGTACTTCATTTGTGTCTCCATCAGCAGCACCACTTTTCTTTCTCTCTTTTCTTTCTTTCTTTTCTTTTTCCTGTTTCTATACACGTAGACATTGTTACATATCTTGTATCTTTCTTTCTTATGGTACTACTGTGTGAGTTCTAGGTGTGCTTGAACTTGTATTCCTTTTAGTTGGACTTTCTAGTCCCCTGGCAAGAGATTAGCCAAATGGAGCAGCTAGGAAGGGATTCCTGTGACTTGCTGAGGTCTAGTCATGGCCTTTCGTCTCTCTGCTCTGAAGTAGTTGCTCTAATTAACAGCAGAGGTTTTCCTTCTCTTCCTACTGCTCCCCTTCCACCTCCTTGGTCTTTCTTGTTTGTAGTCTTTGATGCTTTATTTCACCAAGTTTCTTATCTTCAGCTGGTCCCTTCTTCCCATTAACATCAAACCTTCTGGGAACACTCCCTCTTAGTGGAATCTCTTGCTCCCAGAAGCTAAACCCCTTATCCCAAGCCTCTCTCTTTCATTCCCTCAACAGTCAATACGGTGAGTTACCAGGTCTCAGACCTGGTCTTGGTATTTCCCCTGTTCTGGGAACTAACCCCAGTTGATGCCATCCCTCTCTGGCACCATCAGGCCCCTACTGCATTCTTGTGTTCTACCCTGACAGGACCGGGCTCTAAAACTCAGTCTCCTAGTCCTGGAAGTTCACTCCTCCTTCAGATGATTAATGAAGAGATTTGCTACATGAATGGTCTCCTCGTTGTGGTAGGATCAATGCCTACAGATGACGTTATTTCTTTCCTGGTTGATCATATGGTTTACAGAGAAACAGATGGGAAGAGTCTACTTTTGGTGATTGCCATTATCCTACAAGAATCCTTCTTTACCAACATGATTTAAAAAAAGAAAAAAGAATAAAAAAACACTGCATGCATAGATGGAAAGGAAATCTTGAATAAAAACAACTTCATGCCCATTATAAATATAGTGGAAAAGCACATTTTTTATAAACAATAAGACCTAGGGTAATTCATTGTTGAAGAAATTTGGCATAAATTAAATAAAAAAACAGAAGAAGCAATTTACATGGTGAGAGAAAAATGGAAACAGGGATGATTGTGCTGGTAGTCCTGGTGTCAGGTGTGGTCTGAGGGACTCTAAGTAGGCTAAGCAATGTGAAGGCAAAACACTGGTGTCATGCGTGTGCCTGGTAATTCAAATGGGAACTGTTGTGTCTGTGTGCACACACACGTGTATACACCTGAGTGTATGAATGAGAAAGAGAGGGCATTGAGATGGGGCTTCCTTTACCAGTTTTCTGCCCTGCTTCACCCACTTACCACTCTCACTGGGCTCATCCCCAACCCCCACCTCAGAAAAACAAAATGAATAGGAATGTTCTTATCCTCCCTCATACAGTGTGAAGTTTTCTGGTCCTGAGGACTATTAGAAGTATATGACATAAGAAGGAATTTTGCAGGACATTTTAAGTGACAAAATGTAGATGTAGACTTAACTACATAGAAAAAGTAAAGTGTATTTCTAAAACTGTTCTTTAAAATTAATGTCAAGGGGCTGGAGGTGCAGCTCAGTGTTAGAGTGCTTGCCTAGCATGTATGAGGCTCTGATTTTGATCTTCAACACTGAAAAAAAAAGGCGGTAGGAATAATAATAACAAATTATTATTCTAATTATAGTAATTATAATACATAGTATATTATGTTATATATTATATATACTATGCTATATACATTATATATTATATAATCATGTTCTACAAATAAATTTATATTAAGATGAATTTTGTTACATAAAATTTGGTAATAGATAATAGAATAATAATCATAGGAATCAGAAGATATGTGCTTCTGTGTATTATTTTCAAAACCATTGGCATGGGCATCCACAGCTGTTTTGCAATAGGTAGGTAGTCTGGTGTGCATTGCATTATTTGGGTTTTGCAGAATAATGGAAAAGGTCTAACATCATTCTGCACCTAAAGGAAAACATGAGGACAGACGAGAGGCAAAGCCACCCAGTCTGAAAATCATATTCCAATTTGAACAGGCAGTGAAAATCTCTAGTGTGCTTCCGAAATTGAGGAATTCACCAATCCAGGCAGGTAGTTAGGAAGTTCTGCACATCCGGCCTCCCTTGAGGGAGACTGGCATTTCCTTGGCAGACACAACACCTCAGACAGGCTATGCAAGGAAGGATCTATCTCCGATTCTGGATTCAACACCTAAGGGAGAATTTCTGGGAACTACAGAATAATTCATGCCTGAGTCCATCTCACAGCTCCACATGAAGTTTCGTAAGCTTTTGACTCCTTTAATCCTTAACCATACTCAGTCTCCTCATCAGTCATGGGAATCACTGCCATTGCTTCATGGGTACCCTGGAGGTCACCTCCATTTTCTGGATATCTCAGCAAACCCCTTTCTGTGTGAAAGGTCAGGAAGCTGAGGATTCACCAGAACATGTGCTGGTTTGTCGGGGAAACATTTCAAAACACACCCTGAGTTTCCTTTGATGTCCACATTGAAAGCCCAAGCAGAAGTTGAAGTTATTTTATTTTTTATTTAAAACAGGAAGTTAAAACTGCTTTATCACCTTAAAAATCTATTTCAATATTCTTTTAGTTGACTTTGTCTCTGAGGACTGGTGTGGTAAAATCAGAACCCCCTAAGGGGCAGCATAGGACTGGCTGACATCTACTCAGGTCTCATCAGAACTTGAGCAGATTCACTGCAAACACACAGTTCTCCATATTATTTTCCTAAAAATCAGACTTATCAATATCAGCACATGCTCATAGACCTTCCAAGTTTGCTCCTACACAAATATGATTGTGTCCTTGATTAAAAAAAAAAAAGGGAAATTTGGCACAGACACACAGATAGTGAGAATGCCACATAAAGGTAAAGATAGAGCTCTATAAGCCAAAATGTATCATAGATCACCAGCAAAACACCAGAACAGAGGAGAGGCCCAGAACAGGTTCTGCCTTGTGGTCCCCTGAAGGAACAATCCTGCTGACACCTTGATCGCAGACTTCCAGCCTCCAGAATGGTGAGGAAATAAATTTATGTTCATGTTATCTTCCAGCTTCTATAGATCTCTGGGTCTGTTTTTGTGCCAAATGTAAAAGAAGGTTTGCTGAAGGTCACTAGGGTTTGAATGTGGTCTTTCACCACAAAACTCATGAATGAAATCGGATTCTCACTGTAGCAGTGTTGGGAGGTGGGCCTTTAAGAGAGATTCATGTCTTTCTTGCAGTACTGGATCAATTCCCCCCAAAATGGGTTAGTTCTCATGAGAGTCAGCCATTATAAATTAAGTCCACTCCTTTGATCCCCTCTTTTCCACACATGCACTTGTGTCCTTCCACTTTCCTCCATAAGATGCCACATCACGTGGCTCTCACCAAAGCTAAACAGATGTTGGCACCAATGCTACTGGACCTGCAGGACCATGCGCCACAATAAATCTCTTTTCTTTATAAATTATCCAGTCTCGGTTGTTCTATTATAACAATAGGAAACAATAGTTTCCTCATCAGTCACATGGGAATCTGTATCATTACCTCATGAGTACCCTGGATAAAGCCCTAAAAAAGACAAACCAGAAAAGAATGGCTATTCAGATCATCACCACTAGGGGAGTAAGGACTCAGAGGACAGATGCAGACTCCTTCACCCAAACTGTCAAAGATATTCTGCATCATCCAGTCATGAGGCACTACCTGGTAATGGGGATATCCATACTACCACTCATCTTCAGTTATCCCTAGAAATTTCTAGAGTTACCTAGATAGAGGGTGGATGGATTGAAAGGAAAGCAAAAAACCGGGAGACAGGTGAGCGAGAAATGAAAGACAGAGACCAGGCAGAGATACACATGTCAGTTTATTTGTCAGAGGTGACAAATAAAGGCACATCTCTCCATAGATGGAAAGAGGCAAAGCAGGCTTGGGGTTTGGGACTTTTATGGGGCAGGCTCAGGGATTAGAGCCAGGTGGGTCCTAAGGCAGGTGGTTAATGGTGGGGTTGGTATGAGGGAGTGGTGAGCCTTTCTCAGAAACACTCTTGGGCAGGAAAGCAAAATTTTTCTTAAAATGGTGGCTGTCACTTAAGATGGCCATCCAGATGCTAACCAAGGTCCTTACATGGATTCCCAGGGCCCTTGACCCTGAGGGTTCTGCCACAGCGTCTCTCCTTGCCACATGGCATCAGAACAGTGCACTCCACATAACCCAATGTTTCCTCTTTCTCTTTCTTATTGCCCAAACTTCTCAGTGATATCACTAAAGCAATGTTCCAGATCTTGAGCCGAAGGTGCTTGCCTACCAGGAACTAATAGGTGGCATCTCTCCTTTCCAAATGTACCTTCTGGTGTTTTGTGGATCTGAACTGGCAATGTGGCAGAATCACAAAAAAGAATTGGGCATGCTGCCAAGTGTCATGTATTCAGATGCAGCATACTTAGAGTACAGGCAAAAAAAGCAAAGCTTTGAGGTAGGATTCAGGGAGACAGCAGTGTTGCCAGCTGCATGGTTGATAATGCCCACGTAAAACACATACAGCAACTACATGGTATATTAAAACCCAAATCACACAGATAACATTTACAACACAACAAAAGGACAATGTTTCCCCACAAACTCAAAAATACAAGCAAGGTGGAAACAAGCTATTAATAGTCTCAAGACCTGTGTGGTCTCGGCATCTGCAGAAGACACTAAGGGAGCCAGCAGGTTGGTAGGAAAACTGAGAACAGGAGGGCCCCAAAATAACCAACAAGACAGCAGAGGAGAAAGCCAGAAGGGACTTGCCCACAGCCACAGTGAAAGAGCCTCAGTGGGCACCACAGTGGTGCAGTCTCTTGGAATTGAAAGCAGGGCTGTTCTCAACTCACAACCAACCCTGGGCAAACACCCCAGGAACGGAATCAGAACGAAGCAGGACAAAGACTGCAGAAACAGAAGTTCCAGGAAAACATGGGGAAGGGATGTAGAGATTCAGATGGTCCAGAAGTCAGAACTTTTTTACAATACTACATATAAATAACAACAACAACAAAAAAGTTCCTAAGAATGTCTACATTCTTAAAGTTATCCTGAACCATGTTTCCTAAAAGTTCAGGAAAACTAATTTCACATGAAAAAAAGAGAAGAAGAAAAAAAGAAAAATATCAAGATGAAATATTATACAAGATCATTACAAGGAGGAAAAAAAGCAAAATAACCTCCCTCCAATCAAAGAATCCAAAAATACATGCTCACAGAACGGTTACCTTTGTTCCAAAAGGAGTTAAGAGAAAGTAAGAAAAGACACGGAAAAATGATGTGAATCAAAATTAGAGATACTCAGAAACTAGTGATACAACTCAAGAAAGAATTAGAAATATATTCACTAGTAGTGAAAAATTATGTTAGGCTTTTAGTTGTAACCTAAAGGAGCACAAAAGCATAAAAAGAAAAGGAATTCCATTTAAAAAATAGTAAGTTAAAAGGAGGAAGAGTATTGAAACATAAAACTAAAGAGAGAAAAAAGAAATTCTAGACAAAATAACAACTACAGGAGGTAACCAGAGCGAAGAAGATCGGTTCACAGCAAGAGATCCTAAATAAGAAAACCAGAGCAAGGGAAGGACTACTGAAACCTTACTTCAACAAACATTCCTTAAATTAAAAAAAAATTAATTACAGATTGAAAGAATCCACCAAGTACCTAGGAATATTGATCCAGAATGATCAATATTAAGATACATTCTAATAAAATTACTAGACTTCTAAAAATAGGAAAAATATCTATTGAGCATCTACAAAGATCTATTGAATATCTAAAAATAATTCCCTTTCTCTTATATCACACGTAAGAAAGAGAAAATTAGATTATCATCAAACGTTTTGACAGTAACAATTACCACCAGAAGAAAATAGAGTAGTATATTTTAGGGAAGTCAAAGATTTACTATATAGCAAATCTTTCAAGGACAAAGGCCAAGAAATAGGTATCTTCATGTTCATATGATACTGCTGTGTCTTTACATTATCTTCCCTCTGTATGTGATGTGTCCAAATTTTCTCTTCTTATAAGGACACAAGTCATTTGGATTAGGGTCCACATCAATGTTCTCATTTTAACTTGACAACCTCTGCAAAGACTATTTCTGCAAATAAGGTAACTCTCTGAGAGTTGGGAATTCCAATATGTAATTTTAGAAAAGATATGGTTCAACCCAATAGAGTGGTCATGAGCATCAACAGCCACTAAACTCATGAAAGAGGGATATAGAGACATTTCATGCTTCCTCCAATCTTGCCAAAGGGATGGAACCCAAGCCTGGTGAAGGGACAGATCCAGCTGCCAATGTCCAAGAAAGAAAGGACAAAGGGATACATTGAACTTCATCTGTGCATCCACTCTAAACAAAACTGATGCATTCCCCAGATCAAATACCCCAGATCTTCAACAGTGTTTTAGCCAGCATTTTCACTGCTGTGACCAAAAGACCTGACAAGAACAATTAGAAGAGAAAAGTTTATTTGGGACTTATATTTCAAAATTCCCAGTCTACAGCCAGCTGGCTCCATTCCTCAGGGCTTGAGATGAGGTAGAACATAATGGCAGGTAGAGCCCAGTGGAGACATCATACTAGGAAGCAGTGAAAGTGAGCTCTTTTCCACAAAGACAAAATATAAACCCCATAGGAACACCCCCAGAAACCCACCTCCTCCAGCCACACCCTACTTGCTACAGTTACTACACTACCAAGTTAATCACTATCAGGAGATTAATGCACTGATTAGGTTAAACCTCTTATAACCCAATCATTTGATCTCTGAATCTTCTTGCATCGTCTCACAAATGAGCTTTTGGGGGACACTTAATATCTAAATCATAACAAACATATTTTGTAAGGAAAACACAGGAATAGGTAATATGGTGATTTCTCAAATTTTTAAAACAGAATTACCATATCATCGTTTAACAATTCTTCTTCTGGGTATATACCCCAAAGAATTGTAAGCAAGGTCTCAAAGAGATATTTGTATACCCATGTTCATAGTAGTATTATTGGACAGCACCCAAAAGGTGGAAGCAATACAAGTGTCCATCAGCAAGTAATCTGATGTATAAAAATGTGATGTATTCATATAATGAAATAAAAGAAAATTCTGGAACATGCTACAGCATTATACTAAATAAAAGAAACCCCTGGGCCCCCACACACAGTATGATTCTTCTTATATGTGGTACACAGAATAGTCAAATTCATAGAGAGAGAGAGAGAGTAAGATGATGGTTGCCAGGGGCTGGCAGGAAAGGGGATGGGGGGGTTAGAGTTTATTGGGTATAGAGTTTCAGTTTTGTGCAATGAAAGGAATTTTGGAGATTAGTTGCACAACAATGTGAATCTACTTAATGCCACTGAGCTGCACACTTGAAAAAGGTCAAGATGGTAATTTTATATACAGAGGTTACTTGGTACAGTTTGGAATTGACCTTATTTGGACATAATCTGCCAAACTTCCACTGGGATTGGCTGGGAGTCAGTTATTATTGGCTGAGCCTCAGTTGCTTGATTAATAGTTGATTAGTTGACATATGAGTATCATGCTTGCCTGTGCGTCAAGCTGCGTCACAGTTCACTATATACAGAGACCACCTGGGATGAAATTTAATCACTCAAATATGGAGGCTGATTTGGGCCAAATTTAACACAATCAAAGCTGGACACGGTGGCACACGCCTATAATTCCAGTGGCTTAGTAGGCTGAGGCAAGAGGATCACAAGTTCAAAGTCAGCCTCAGCAAAAATGAGGCACTAAGCAACTCAGTGAGACCCTGTCTCCAAATAAAATACAAAATAGGGCTGGAGACTTGGCTCAGTGACCGAGTGACCCTGAGTTCAATCTCTGATACCAAAAAAAAAAAAAAATTCATGCCCATCTTTATTCATTGAAACCTTTGGATCTTGCCCTCTTCTCATCACAGCACTCTGTCAACTTCCTCAATGTACCTGAAACCCATACCCATGCCACAAAAGTCTCCTGGGCAGTTTTCAAAACCTATTGATTCTACGTGTAAAGTCCTTGTATTGTCCAGGAAAAGTGAAAGTATCAGTTAAATAGATTGTATAATCACGATAGTCTGATGAGTCAACACTGTGTGTTATAATCTCTAGAACAACCAGTAAAAGGACAATAAAGGAACCCAACCCGAAGGAGCGAGTGGGGGAGGGATGGAAAATAAAATGAATTTTTAAAAGGAAAGAAAGCTCTCAGATATGGCTAGGATTGTTTCTAAAGGTCTCAGGGGCCAAGTTGAAGACACATTCATTGGCCAGAGACTGAACATTCTGAGCTTCAATAAGGATGATAATCGTCATAGTTTGAACCCTATCCAATATGTTCACAAGTTTTAAATGATAGTTTTAAAAAATTAGTTGGTCCCCTTTGGAAGGTCATGAGTGTTATGGTTTGAATATGGTTTGTCCCCACCAAAACTCATGTGAAGGCTTGATTCCCAGTGTGACAGACTCAGGAGCCCCGGGAGTAGAAAGATAGTCCTGTCGTGTGCAAATGGGTTAGCTATCACAGAAATGGCCCCCTTTTCTCTCTTGTGCACATACCTACTTTCCCTTCTGTCTTCCCCCATGAGGCCTTCACAGAGCAGATGCTGGTGCCATGATCATGGACTTCTTTGCCTTCGAAACCAAAAACCCAAATAAACCTCTTTTTACAAATTAACCAGTCCCAGGCATTCTGTTTAATCAACAAAAAGTTGACCAAGAAAAATGTCAAAATAAATTTGTCATCTTCAAAATTGGTAAATGCTTTTTCTCTATAAACTGTCCGGCCGGTTAACCAAATACCAGAAGGGTGGTACCTCTTTACAGAGCAGTCCAGCTGAGAAGTGAAAAAGAAATGAAAAAATTAAAATATCACTTCATTTAAAAAATGTTTTAAAAAAAAATACTAAAATCTGGAATCTATACCACAGACCAGTTAAACCCAAATCCTTGGGAGTGAGGCCCAAAAAGGTATGTTTAAAAATGCCCTTCAGGGGCTGGTGTTGTGGCTCAGTGGTAGAGTGCTCGCCTAGCATGCATGAGGCACTGGTTCGATCCTCAGCACCACATAAATGTAAAATGAAGATATTGTATCCACCTAAAACTTAAGAATAAATATTTTTTAAAAAAATACCCTTCAATGGCTAGACTGTGTACCCAGAGTTGAGAACAGCTGGGAATCCCTCCAACTTTCTGACTCTTACCTTTCACAAGCTTCTCCTTCCACATATCTCATGTGCCTGTTGAATAACAGGATCCTGTTCTTCCATTTGGAATCCCCTTCAGAAATTTCCCCTCACCAAAAAGACACTTAGTCCTTCATATTCGGCTCAAAGCCTCCTTCCTCCAAAAAGACACCCTTGATTTTCCACAGAATTAAATGATTTTCACAGTTTCACCAAGATATAACTTATGTACCATAGAATTCACCCACAGGAAGTGGGAACCATTTTTACTGAATGTTGTTCAGGCATTACCACAACGCAGGTTTAGACCATGCATCAACCCCAATGCTCCCTTCATGTCTATTTGCAGCGGATCTCCACTTATATCCCCAGACCTAGGCAACCTCTCATCCTGCCTTCTGTCTCTGTAATTAGTCATTTTCTAGAAATGTCCTATAAACAGAACTGTACAACATGTAGTCTTTCATGTTTGGCTTCTTTCACTCAGCCTAATGTTTCTGAGTGCACTGGGTATTTTTAAATGTACATGAGGGTTTAGTATTTAAAGTTATCCTGAATGAATCCATTAATAAGCAAATGAATCATTTCATATTGTGATTCATCATTCCCCCATTTATTTATTACATTAAATAATGTTTGCGTCTTGGTCGACCTTGGACTCAGCTTCCTCTCAGGGGTGATTTGCATTCTGGCCCACATGATAGGTTTGGCTTGATGGAGGCAAAGACGTTGGGGCCAGAGTGCTCATTCCATTTTCACCCATTTTTAAGCTTTGTCCCCCCCAAAATTCAGTTGCTGAAATTTTGGTCTCCAGAGTGTTGGTGTTAATGTGACAGAATCTTTAGGAGCTGGGGCCTATTAGAAGGCAATTGGATCATGGGGGCACAATCCTCAAAGGTGATGAATGCTGGTCCCACAGGAGTAGATTATTTCTCCCTACAAAGGGGTATTAAAAAGTGAGGCTATTCCTTTGTCCTTCTGCACACATCCAATTCTCTTTCCATGTCTCCACCATGTTGTAATGCAACCGAGGAGGGGAGGACAGTTTGCCAGAGCACTAGCACCATTCTCTTGGAGCCCTCCAGTCACAAGAATAATGAGCCAAATAAATCTCTTTATAACTTACCCAGTTTTGAGTATTTTGTTATAGCAACCCAAAACAGACTAATACATCCATTTACACAACAAACCCACCCAGTGCCTGAAGCTTCAGTTCAAAACTGGTAAGCCTAGGAGGGTCTGAGTATCCACGTGCATACTCTGTACTGCTAGAAAACCATCCATGTGTCAGTTAAGGTTTCTAAGATATGTAGATGTCAGAGGCTTATGAAAACTCAAACTGTTCTTAGGCAAAGCTTGTCCTTATTCATTTTCGCAGTTTTCAGAGAAATGAGCTTCCCAAGAGTAGGTGCTATCTCTAATTCTCTTCTGCATGCCCCAGGCTCCAGGTATATCAGGGCAGTCCATGAAAACTGCTTAAAAATTGAAAATACTAAAAGTGGAAGATAGTACATGGCAAATATATTCATCTGTTTAGGCTGCTATTGGCTAACAAGGTAACATGTACTGGGTGAAGGAAACAATAGTTTCCCTACTTCTGGAAGCTAGAAATCCAAGATCAAAGTGCCAGCAAGGATGGTTTACTCTGAGGCTACTCTCCTTAGCTTGCACATGGCCATTTTCTCCCTGGTATTTACATGGCCATCCTGTATGTGTGTTTGTGAGGTAATTGGGACTAAACCCTGAACCTCACACATGCTAGCCAACCATTCTACCACTGACCTACAGCTCCAGCCCCTTTTATTTTATTCGAGGCCCAGTCTGGCCTCGAATTTGCGATCCTTCTGCCTCAGCTTCCCAAGTCACTTGGATTATAGGCATGTGCACAGTGCCTGTCTTGTTTTAATTCAATCATCTCTTTAAGGACCCATTGCCAAATAAGTTCATATTCTAAGGCACTAGGAATTAGACTTTCAACATGTGAATTTAGGGAAAGCACAATGAGCCCCTAACAGGGACTGATGATATCATTTTCTTTGCTTTTGTGTATATTCGAAAAGTACTTCAATGCAAAGTTAGCTTAAAATAGAAAAGATTTGTTTAGTGAATAGTCCCTCGCTGACCACTGAAGTACTAAAAATATGACTATAGCTAAATAGGGAAGGTCTTGAAAATTTTATGATATTAAAAAGACATTTCTGTAGTCAAAACAAAATTGGGGAATATCTACTAAAAAAAAAAAAAAAAAGATTCTCTTGCTTTGCAAGTGTAATGAGGTCCACAGAGTCCTGGGGTTGTCTCCTAACATTTAAATAGGCTCAGAATTTGATAAGCACTGGAAAACACAGAGGCCATTAACTCCAGGCGGAGCTGCACTGTTCATGAGTTCTCATCAGTTTCAAGCCCCACCTGGGGCAGGCTGCAGGCAATCACACGCGGCTATGCACCACTGGCAAAATGAAATCATTAATGTCTGATAATTAACTCTTCAGCAAGAGACTTACCTACAGGAAAATGCAGCCCATTCATTCAGTCTCAAGTCTGCTCTGCTACCCCTGAGGGTTCATTACATTGAGATATTAAGAAGCATACGCACTTTTCCCAAGATGTTGTTTTCATCTTAACCTATTTTTGCACTTACAACACTTCCCAGGTCCCTTCTGGATCCATCAGGATAGGGTAGGTTGTGCTGCAGTAACAAACAACTCCTAATTCACTGTGCCTTTGCTCAGTAATGGTTTCTATGTTTCTCAAGTCTATTGTGAGTCAAAGGCAGACAACATTCCCTTGATATTAAGACACCTCCTTCTTAACATATTCACCTAGGGTTGATGTGATTGAGGAAAAGAACCTGGAAAGTCTCTTAAAGCTTCTACCCCACATGTCACTGCTACTAACATTTCATTGGCCAAAGCAAGTCACATGACTATATCTAACTTTGAGGAAGTGAAGAAGCACAATCCTCACATGGGCCCAGAAGAAGTAGTACTGGTACATATGCAGTCCACTTCAGTAAAGACACCCATGGCAAGGCACCCATCCTTCACATGTTCCATTTTGGCTTCTCTGACTTCAGCACAGTAAGTAATGGTTGTAGGGCAACTATGGAAGGACTGATGCAGACAACACACCAAACTAGACAGTGCTTCCTGTTCACTGAAGGACAGAATCCTGACACACCAAGTTCCCATAGAAGCCACTGGTATAGTTCAGACCTGGAATATCCCCTAAATGCCATGCAATGAAGGCCTGGTCCTCAGCTTAATGCTATTGAGAAGAGGTTAAAAACTTCAAGAGATAAGGCCTAGCAGAAGGTCTCTGGGTTGTTGGGGGATGTGCTCTTGAAGGGGTCGGTGGGACCCCACTGCCTCCCTTTTTTTCTTTCATGTCCCTGCCACAAGGTGAACATTTTTCTCTGCCATGCACTTCTGCCATGATATGCTGCCTGGCCCATAACAATAGTGCCAATTGATCGTGGACTGAAACTCTGGAAATATAAGCTAAAATAAACTGTTCCACCTTCTACACTTATTGTCTAAAGTCTTTATTATAGTATTGGAAAGCTTACTAACAGAGTCACCAAAGCAGCGTGGAGAAGGTCAGATTTGCAGGTATAAGGGGCAGCATCCCCACCACCAACATCCTTAAGCCTGGTCCATAATGAGCAGCACTGCCTTTATCTCTCAACACCCCTCTGCAAGGCCTCCCCAACACAGAGCACTATGTGCTCCCTGTGCAGCTCAGCAGGCCACAAAACTCTTGCACAAGGCCAGGTGCTCCTTACCATTGGTCCTAACATAAATGCCAATCAAAACCATGATGGGATACCACCTCACTCCTAGCAAGATGGCCACTCTTAAAAACAACAACACAGAAAATAATGTTTGGTGGAGAATATGGAAAAATTGGAATCCTTGTGCAGTGTTGGTGGGATTATAAAGTGGTGCAGCCACTGTGGAAAACAGTGTTGCACTCCCTCAAAAACATAAAAATAGAATTTCCCTATACTCCAGCAATTCCTCTTTTGGGTTCATATATATCCAAAAGAAAAGAAAGCAGAGATTCTGTATGCCCACGGTCACAGAGCATTATTCACAGCAGCCAAATGGTTGAAACAACCCAATAGTCCATCCTAGGATGAATGTATAAACTAAATGTGTTTTGTACATACAATGGAATATTATTAATGCTTAAAGAGACAGGAAATCTTCACACATGCTATACCATGGATGGGCCTTGAGAACATTACACTAAGTGAAATATGTCAATCCCAAAAAGGACAAATACAGTGTGATTCACTTATCTGAATGAGTTACCAAGAATCATCAAATTCATAGAGACTGAAAACAATGGGATGTTGGTGGCTAGGGGTTGGGGAGGAGAAAGGACAGGGAGGTGGTGTTTAATGGGTACAAGATTTCAGTTGGAAATATGTAAACATATTCTGTGGATGGATGATGATGATGGTTGCACAACAATGTGAATGTTCCTAATGCCACTGAATATGTATTTGAAATGGTTCAGATGGTAAATTTTATATTCTGTGTATATAAATGATTTTCGCAGTGAAATTTTAAGTTGAAAAATTTTTGCAATGGCTCCCACACGTACTAGATGAAGTTAAATACCTAAAATTATGATTTAAGTCCTTCCAGAACCTTGACATCATTTGCCTCCACCCAGACAGTAGATTTCCCTTGTCTGTACCCAGAATCCTCCCACCTGTGCACCTGTCATCATGCAGCTCCCCACCATGCCTCAGGTCCCCCTCCTCACCTGTCCTCCCTTCCCACATCTACATCCAGCTGCTTCTGGGTGCCCACAGCACTCTTTCTGAAGCACCATTATGCATGGCTCCCGTGTTTCCCCCTCTACAAAAATCTTCACATGGCAGGACAGAGCTCTGCCCTGCTTCTTTAATACCCTAGCACCTGGCATGGTGCCTACACATGACAATCAAACTGTATCATCTCTAATGCTGAAGATTCCCAACTTGAGAAAAATCATACCCCAAAGAAAGACACACATGCTCAGTCTAGAGCTGCTCCAGCCATGACATATGTGCAAACCATCAATCTTATGAGGCCCCACCTGCCTCCCTAAGCACCCAGGTAGCATTTTAGTGAACACTCTTTCTTATTCAAATCATACGCTCCTGCAGATGGAATCAGCTTTTTTATTTAACTTCATTGTTATCTACAGTTCAATCCATTACTATAAATCCAGCTTCTTAGACCCTCTTAATAACCCAGAAGAGAATACACAAAAGATGCATTTCCCTGAATAGAGCAGGTGGGCAGCTACAATAAAATTTCTTTAATAGAGCTAATGCTCCTCCTGGGGTAATTTAAATAAGCCACAATGGTGCAATCATTAGAATTAATTTTATAGAAGCCTTAAAAAGAGTAACAGGATGGGAATCAGAGGACAGGATTCCAGTTGTGGCTCTTTGGCAAATCCACTGATGTGCCCTTAGCTAGACTCTTAGTTCTCTACAGCTCAGCTTTCTTATCTATAATAAAATTATGATGGTCGAGAGAGCTGTGGCTCAGGATTGCTGGAGACCCACAGGCAGACATGAGTTAATTTACTGGATAGCACCAGAATTCTAAAAACAAAATAGAATATTGTACAAAATGCATTACCTCTAGTGAGTATAAGGAACTATTTGCTAAAACTTCTGCAGATTCTATACAAATACTATGCCATTCCCTATAAGGAACCTGCGCATCCACAGATTTTGATATCTATGTAGAGTAGTCCTGAAATCTCTCCCTGACAAACACTGAGGAACAACTGTACTCACAGATGAGCAGAGTGACAGCAGTAAGGTCCAGGGACCGAGTAAACCATTGGTTTCATGATATGCTGGGACAGATTATGCCTCTAGCCAAGTTCCATGTGGGGATACCAAGCTGACCAATCTATGTCCACACACACACCACCTAATAGTCAGAGAACAGGCCCCTTCCTGAGTAAAAATCTGCAGAAGCCAAGCAGCCAAGTCTTAGGAAGTTCCTAGGGTTCCAAGGACATTGGGCAGATAAAACAAGAAATTACTTGACTTAGCTTCAGGACAAAGGAGAGGTAAGTGAAGGACCCCAGAGTGCAAAATTTAAGGTGCCCTTTCATTCAAGTGCAAACTGTGCATTTGCACCAACCCGAAGTAAGTACCTCCTTGAATCATGGGGCAGAACCCAAGAACAAACCCAGGGCTGAATGAGGCTTAGACTCATGAGGTTTCTGGGCTTCCTCTCTGGTGGGGATGCAGAAAATAATCAATAAATAAATTTGGAAGTTAATGGAGAAGGTACTTATGTATGGCAAGGGGGTTACCAGTGCTGAATGCAGGTCAATACCAAATGGGCCGGACTACAGAAGCCACACAGGGAAAGAAATGTTTGAACCACCATATAAAGGTGACAAAGTTAATGAGGAAAATTTCTACAGGATATAGTTTTAGGAAATAAAGTCAGAGAGAAAATAGTTATAAGGGACCACTGGCTTTTACTGCAAGTGAGACAGGGGCACTGAAGACTTCTGGCCCAAGGGGTGACATGGTCTAATCTGAGTTCTAAAGTGATAACCCAGCTGTTATACAGATATGAACCTGGGTAGGAAGTTGTGGAGTCAGGGTAGGAACAGGAACTTTGTCAGGAGGCTGATGCAATAATTTAGGGGGCAAGATGACAGTCACACCACACAGTGACAGTGCAGGTGACCAGGGATGGTATTCTGGGACAGATTAGACATAGAACTTGAAGGAAAAGGTTGACACCAAGTCTATATAGTTCAGGCATCTTGAAGGATGGAGTAGCCACTTACTGAGAGAAGAGACTAGGGTTGAGAGGGATAGTAAGGGACAGCTTGGCAACTGTTGTGCTGAGATGCCCATTAGGTCTTCAAGAGGAGGCAATGTGTGGCAATTGGATAAACAAGTCCAGGGCTCAGAAGAGAAGTCTGAACTAAGATATAAATATGGGATTCTGTAGCATATGGATGGTATTTAATGACACAGGATTGAATACAGCCAATTACAGTGTGCATGTGGATTAGGCAAAGAGGATGTCCCTGGATGGACCCTCAGGGACCCACTCCAACACTCAGACATCAGTAAAGAGACTGAGTGAAGTCTAGTGAGGCAGGAAGAAAATTTCAGGCATATGGCGGCCCAAAGACCAAGAGACGAAAATGTTTCCTGGGGGAGGGAGAGGACAAGTTTCCATATGCTTCTGGAGAGTCAAGTGAGAAGAGGCCTGAGGATGGACCACTGGACCTGGAGCCATGAGGGTTTTATTGTCCTTGATAGGAACAATTCCAGTGTCAAAGTGTCAACAGAAGTATCAGAAGAAGTGGTGAAAGCCTGATTAGAGTGGATATGAGAACAGGACACGAGGAATTGGAAACAGCCAGTAAAGACAAATCTTCTCAGAAGCTATACAGCAAAACAAAGCAGAAAAATAGGACAGTAGAAGGAGGAGGAAAGCAAAAGAGATTTTTTTTTTCTCTCTTTTCTAAGATGAGAGAGAAAAGCAGCTGTTCGAATGTGCAGGGAATGATCCAAGAGACATCAGGAAGTGGTGCTACAGGGCAGAGCAACATTGAGGGGTGGCATCTGGTGCTAAACACAGAGGGGGTGACTCCAGAGCCGGTTGCATTATTTCCAGTCTCAGAAGGAGGGTGAAGGATACTGCACAGACGCTGGTGGGGAGGGATGAGTGAGTGCGAGACTCAGCCAACCATGAGTCCTCATTTCATCAAAACTCCTGAAGCCTGAAAAATCTGATCAAGAATGGTATTCCAGGCAGAGGAAAACCCCGGACTCCAGAAGCCATGGGAGCCACAGTTGTGATACGACCAAGAGACCATTTGCTCTTCCCTTCCTCAATGCATCTCAACATTTAACCAAGACAAAGAACATGAACTTGAGCTCTGAACATGCAGATGTGAACCCACTTTTTTCACCTGCTTGAAGTTAGCAAAAATCACATCTTGGCTGGAAGTTACCCGTTTCTCTGTACAATGGAGAGAGTGGCTCTTGCTTTTCTCAGGATTGCTGAGATGATATAAATAGATGTAAAAAACTTGAAAATTCAAGTTGCAGGGACACAGTAAAGCAGCATTTCTTTAAAGTTTGAGAGTATACAAAACAATGAGATATGTCATTTCAGCATAGACACAGTATAAAACTAGGAAAGCGTGCTCCCAAATAATAAACAGTAACTTAAATATAGTGGGTCTTACAAGGGGATTAGAGTGACATATTTATGGAAGGTTGAACTGTATTTGTACTTGTATTATTTTTTTAAACTCAGTGGTAGGTACCTTGCTGTTCCTCTTATTATTCTCTGTATTTTTTGTGTATCTGGAAAATATTCTTTCAGATTTCTGAGTCTTTTAGTCGCTCCTGTCTACAGGTTTCCAATAAGAGGAAACAGGGCTCCTTGGAGAAACAGCTGATTATAGGGATGAGGTAGGACATACTAGATGAACCTGGAGTGTCTGATGCCAGAAAGTAAGGAAATGCTCAAAATATGAAAAGGTAAGTGTCTGTCAAAGTTATCCAGTAGGCAACCTAAAAGAATTTCCAGTGATCAAAGCTTTTGAACAATTTGATCAACAAAATAAATTAATGTAGTACAGTGGACCCTGGGAATCCATGGTAGAAGCTGGTTCCAGGACTCTCTGTATATATCACGATCTAAGATGCTCAAGTCCTTTATATAAAATGGCATAGTATTTACATAGAATCTATATTTATCTTCCTCTGTGTTTTAAATCATCTCTGGATGACTTATGATATCTAACACAATGTAAATGTTATGTAAATAGTTGTTACACTGTATTGTTTAGATAATGATGACAAAGTCTGTACATGTTTAGTACACATTCAATTTTTTCCCAATTATTGTCCCAATCCACAGATGAAAGAATCTCCAGATGTAGTACCTATGGATATAAAAGGATGACTATATTGAATTATACAGCAAAGTATAAAATAAATACCCATGAATCCATAGCAATGTGAGTAAAGTTTGAACAAATGAATGAATAAATAAATAATTCAGGGAGAAATAGACAAATCTCCAACACAGAAAAATTCCAAATAGAGGTTGGGGATGGATCTCAATGGCAGAATGCTTGCTTAGCATGCACAAGGCCCTGACTTTGAATTCCAGCACTACCAAAATCATCATCATCATCATCATCATCATCATCATCATCATCGCCATCATCCTGGGGGATTCAAGATGGCAGACTAGAGAAAGGCTGCCTTCCTAGATTCTCCATGGCTTGCAGGAGTACTGCTTCTCTGTGACATGGATAAAAGAGGGATTTCACTAAAACTCAATAGTGGACAGTAAGAGTATCTTAGATACTCAGTTGTGGGTACATTAAACAAAGAAGAAAAACTACATTGGAGCCAAGCCAGTTGCAGAAGCCACAGCAGCGGAAGCACTATGGTTCAGCACAGAGGAAGGGGGAACACAAAGAGAAACACTATGGACAGATTTAGTGTGGAAGAACCTGAGATCAGAAAAGCAATCTGCCCTTAGCTGATCCAAAGGCTGCACTGTGCAGTGGGGCTCAAAAAGTGCACGCACGGTGTTTCCCAGCTGGCTGTAGAAAGCTGAGGTAGGAGTCATCCTTTTTTGGGGGGGTGGGTACTGGAGATTCAACTCAGGGGCACTCAACTATTGAGCCACATCCTCAGCCCTTTTTTGTATTTTATTTAGAGACAGGGTCTCACTGAGTTGCTTAATGCCTTGCTGATGCTGAGGCTGGCTTTGAACTCTCTATCCTCCTGCGACAGTCTCCAGAGCCACTGGGATCACCAGTATGTACCTCTATACCCAGCAGTGAGAGCCATCTTGAAGCAACCACACCGCAGCTACTGCCTCAGAGCAGGGAGATTACAGCAAACACTGCCACACTGTCCCAGCAAGTACATACTGTGTGGCCTAGGGAATATCTAGGACAGAAGCAAAACAGCACACAGAATATTTTACCCAGGGAGTTAAAGTTGGAAAAGCCTCCTCCTTGGATTCTGGTGGCTCATGTGACCAGCAGAAGCTGGTCAGGAATCTGAACAGGCAGGTGTGAATACACTCAGGGACTAAGCCTGGAAAGCCTGGAAAGGCTGCGTTCATGGGCAACACAGGGGTAAAGGACTGGCTTCCCCACCCCCTGAGCAGAATCCTCTAGATTCCCAAGATCCAGACTCCCAGCAGAGATCAGCAACTGCCAGGCCCTAGAGGTGTGTTAATCTAATCTCTCCAGAGCAGAAACCATCTATCAAAGCCCTGATCCCTGATTAGACCTAAGCCTCACCCGTTGGAACTCTACTCATAAAACTCTATAGTGGTCCCACCCTGGGAGTGCATCAATCTGTTCTGTGCAAAAAAAAATTCCAACTGACAGTATAGTTTTGACCACCTCAGTGGAAATGATTATTTAATTTTTCATTAAATTTTTTTTTGGTGTGTGTGTGTGTGTGTGTGTGTGTGTGTGTGTGTATGTTTGCTGTGGTGATTGGTTCATAGACATATATACATATTTGTTTCTTTTCCCCTCACTTTTAGCATTTTTAAAATGTAGTTATTTTTTCCTATCCTTGTCTTTTGAGGGTTAGAGGTTTTGAGTAGTATATTCTGGTTTTGTTTTGAATTGCTTATCATTTGTCTGTTTCTCTTTCTCTCGTTTCGTCTGCTAACAGCAAAATTCTATTGTTCTCTCTTTCACTCTCCCTTTGTTATTTCTATTTCCTCTCCTCCTTCCCTATAACCATCATATGCTACATCTCTTCTGCATTCTCTTTGTTCACTTTTTGAAAAAACTCTTTTATGCCTTTCTATCACATTTTCTTTTCTCTTAAGTAACTGCATTCTTACAATTTTTAGCACTAATTGGGTTTATATAACTCCTGCCCTCACCACTAATGCTATTGCTGTATATGCCATAGTTGACACCTGTTCTTTGCTTTAATGCTAGATAAAGATTATGGTATTACTCACTGATTCTACCGTAGGAAGTTGCTGACCTTAATATTTCTGTTTTGTGTGGTAATTAATACTGTAGCTGTCATAGTAAGAACCAAGTATTTAGTTTAATGCTGTATATTCTTTGCATTGGTTTTGCTATTGTTTGTTTCCTCCTATTCTGTGAGGTGCTGGGAACCTACAGGAACACTACAAGCTCACATGGTAGAAACTCTGTTGCTGAACTATATTCAACCAAAAGACAGCACATCTTGCTCCACACACAAATTAATGACACTCAATCTTCAGCTATACTTTAATACAAAGAATAGAAGAGACAAACAGCCAAACTAACAACCAGGCCCCAAGTAGAAACAGCTAGATTTGGGGCCCAGGTCCTATGTATGAACATTCACTGCCAGAGCAAAAACACAGCAATAACAAAAGGCTGTGGACACCATACCTATGAGAGGGGTCTGAATTCAGATCACTCAAGTACACTTTGGCAAGTTAGAAGTGTGGCCTAAAAGGTCCACATGTAAGAGTAGAAGAAAAATCTCTTCTAACAGGTGAATAAATGCCAACACATGAATAAAATAAATATGTAAAAAGCAGGCTTACCACAACACCTCCTAAAGCTCATCATTCACTAGCAAATGACCCTAAAAATATTAAAGTGGATGAGAAACATCAGGTAAGAAATTCAAAAGAATCATGAAAATTATCAATGATTTCCAAGGAACACGGAAAAACAACTATATGAATTAAGAAAGTCAATACAGAATATGAATGAAAAATTCAATAAGGAGATAGAAATATTGAAAAAGAACCAAACAGAAATATTGGAAGTGAAAGAATCAATAAATCAAATAAAATGTTCAGAATCTAACAGAGTAGATCATGCTAAAGACAGAATCTCATAGCTGGAAGACAAAGTGGACATCCTCTGACATTTAGATAGTATTAAGTAACTATGATCAGAATACATAAGAACTCTGGGATAATATGAAGAGTCCAAATTTAAGAATCACTCGACTTGAGGAGGGCTGTGAGATGCAGGCTAATGAGATAGGTAAACTCTTCAGGGAAATAATAATAAATATTTTTCCAAATCTTCAGAATGAAATGGACATCCAGATACAGAAGGCATTCCAAACCCCAAGTAGACAAGATCAAAAAAGAATCTCTCCACAACACATTATAATTAAAATGCCTAATGTACAGAACCAGAATAGAATTTTAAAAGTCTCAAGAGAGGGGCTGGGGTTGTAGCTCAGTGATTCAGTGCTTGACCTGCATGTGTGAGACATTAGATTCAATCCTCAACACCACATAAAAATAAATAAATGAAACAAAGATATTGTGTCCATCTACAACTTAAAAAAAAAAAAAAAACTCAAGAGAAAACCATTGTGTTAAGTCAATCAGAATCACTTCTGGTTTCTCAGCACAAACTCTGCAAGCCAGGAGGGCTTGGAACAATGTCTTCCAAGTCCTGAAAGAAAATAACTGTCAACCAAGACTGCTATATCCAGGAAAGCTATCACTCAAAATCAAAGATGAAATAAAAAACTTTCCAAGATAAGTAGAAACTCAAAGAATTCATGACTACTAACACAGCACTATAAAACTTACTTTAAGAAAGACTGCCTACAGAAGAAATAAAAAAAAAAAAAACCTCAGAGCTCACAAAAGAATAAATCTCATTTGAAGAGTAGCTAAGCAAATGAGAAACAGGACCAAGACCAAATGAAATAGGATAAATAAATCAAAATGGCAGAAGTTAAAGAACATCTCTCTATAATAACACTGAATGTAAATGGTCTCAACTTTCCAATTCAAAGATATAGGTTGGCATAATGTATTAAAAAAAAAAAAAAAACAAGACCAAGCTACATGTTGTCTCTAAGAAATGCACCTTCCAGGCAAAGACAGCTACAGGCGGAAAGTGAAAGCCTGAAAATTGACATACCGTGCAAATGGAGCCCTCAAACAAGCAGAAGTAACTACTCTCATATCTGACAAAGCAGATTTCACACCAAAATTAATCAAAAGAAACAAAGAATGTCACTTCATACTAGTAAAAGGAACAATCCAACAAGAAGATATAACAATAATAAATATTTATGTCCCAAATGTGGGTGCAACTAATTACATAAAGGAGACACTACTCAAATTGAAGCCTCAGATAGACCCCATTACAATAACACTGGGTGATTTCTACACCTCTATCACTATTTGATAAGTCATCCAGACATAAACTCAATGAAGACTCTTTGGATCTGAAAAATATCACAAATCAAATGGACCAAACAGACAAATATAGAATATTTCATCCAACAATAGTTGGATACACTTTCTTCTCAGTGGCTATGGAAACTTCTCCAAAATAGGCCACATTTCAGGCCACAAAGCAACTCTTAGCAAATACAAATATGTTGATATAATTCCTTGCATCTTATCAGAGCATAATGAAATGAAATTAGAAATCAACACAACCAAATCCTATAGAAATTATATAAAAACATGGAGATTGAGCAATACTCTTTTGAATGATGAAAAAGAATGCTAAAGCTAATAAACAAATTTGGCAAAGTAGCAATTTACAAAATCAACATACAAAAATCAACCTCTTGGTGCTAGAGTTGTGGCACAGTGATAGAGCACTTGCTTGGCACTATGTGAGGTGCTGGGTTCAATCCTCAGCACCAAACAAAAATAAATAAATAAAATAAAGGTATTGTGTCCATTTATAACTAAAAAATATATTTAAAAAATGTTTTAGAAAAAAAATCAATTTTCTTTCCCATATAAACAACAATGAATCTGCTGAGAAAGAAATTAGGAAAACAATTCCATTCACATTAGCATCAAAAATAAAATAAAATTCATAGTAATAAATCTAACCAAGGAAGTGAAAGACCTCTATAATGAAAATTATAGAAAGCTGAAAAAGGAAATTGAAGAAGATCTCAGAAGATGGAAAGATCTCCTATGTTCATGGATAAGCAGAATTAATATTGTTAAAATGGCCATACTACCCAAAGCAATATACAGATTCAATGAAATCCCCATCAAAATACCAATAACATTCCTCAAAGAACTAGAAAAACCAGTCCTAAAATTCATTTGGAAGAATAAAAAATCTGTAACAGAAAAAGAAAAAAAACAACCAATGCTGGAGGAATCACAATATCAGACTTCAAATTGTACTACAGAGGTATATTAACAAAAACTGCATGGTACAGGCATATAGACACATAGACTAACAACACATAACAGGAGACACAAAGACACACCCATACATCTACAGTCATCTGAATGTTGACAAAGGTGCCAAAAACATACATTAGAAAAAAGACAGCCGTTTTAACAAAGGGTGCTGGATCAACTGATTATCCATATCTAGAAGAATGAAACTGGACCTTTATCTCTCACCTAGCATAAAAATCAACTCAAAATGGACAAAGACTTCAGAATTAGACCAGAAACTATGCAACTCCTAGAAGAAAATGCTGGCTTTTAGGCACAGGCAACTTTCTCAGGACATAATACAAAAGAATTAGTAAATGGGAAAGCATCAACTTAATAAGCTTCTGCCCAGCAAAGGAAACAATTAGGAATGTGAAGAGAGAACCCATAGAATGAGAGAAAAATCTTTGCTAGATACCCTTCTGTCAAAGAATTAATATCTAGAATATACAAAGAGCTCAAAAAACTTTACAACAACAAGTCAAATAACCCAATTAATAAATAAGCAAGTGAATTAAACAGACACTTCTAAAAAGAAGAAATACAAATGGCCAACAAATATATTTTTTTAAATGTTCAACATCATTACCAATTAGGGAAATGCAAATCAGAAATATACTGAGATTTCATTTCACATCAGTCAGAATAGTCATCAAGAATATAAATAATAATAAATTCTGGAGAGAATATGAAGAAAAAGGACCACTGTTTTTTTCTTTTTTTATTTGTTGTTTTCAGTTAAACATGACAATAGAATGTATTTTGAGATATAATACATGGAGTAAACTTCCCATTTTTGTGGTTGTACATGCTGTGGAGTTACACTGGTTGTGTATTCATATATGAACATAGGAAAGTTATGTCCAATTCATTCTACTGTCTTTCCCATTCCCATACTCCCCCCCCCTTCCCAACTCCATTCTATTCATCTATTCAATCTGGTGAACCATCCCCCCCCTCACCCCACTCTTTCCTATTTTGAGTCAGCATCTGCATATCAGAGAGGACATTTGGCCTTTGATTTGGGGACTGGATTATTTCACTTAGCGTAATAGCCTCCAGTTCCATCCACTGACTGGAAAATGCCACAATTTTATTCTTCTTTATGGCTTCTATATCCCATTGTGTATATGTACCACATTTTCTGTACCCATTCATCTGTTGAAGGGTACCTACATTGGCTCCATAGCTTAGCATTGTGAATTGAGCTGCTATAAACATTGATGTGGCTATGTCGCTACAGTATGCTAATTTGAAGTCCTCTGGGTATATGCCAAGGAATGGGATAATTGGGTCAAATGGTGGTTCTGAGGAATCTCCATACTGCTTTCCAGAGTGGTGCACCAATTTGCAGTCCCACCTGCAATGAATCTTTTCCCACATATCCTCAGAAACATTGTTACTTGTAGTCTTAATAATTGCCATTCTGACTGGAGTGAGATGAAACTTCAGTGAGTTTTAATTTGCATTTCTCTAATTGCTAGTTATGTTGAACATTTTTGCATATATTTGCTGACCATTCAATTTTCTTCTTCTGTTAAGTGTCTGTTCAGTTCCTTAAAGCAATTATTGATTGGGTTCTTTGGGGGGTTTTTGGTGTTAGGCTCCTAGAGATTAATGCTCTGAGGTGCAGTAGCAAAGATTTTTCTCCCGCTCTGTAGGCTCTCTCTTCATGTTCTTGATTGTTTCCTTTGCTATGAAGAAGCTTTTTAGTTTGATACCATCCCATTTATTGATTTTTTTATTTTCCTTCTTGTGCTTTAGGAGTCTCATTGAGGAATTCCACTTCTAAGCCAATATGATGGAGAATTGGGCCAACTTCCTCTAGTAAGCACAAGGTCTCTGGTCTAATGCCTAGTCCTTGATTCACTTAGAAAGGAGTTTTGTGCAGGGTGAGAGATAGGGGTCTGTGGGGAGCCACTCTGAATGATTCGTGCCTTCCATCCTGGAGTGGAGAGGCTTTGACTGGTCACTACAACTCGTAGTGACCTGGACATTGCCCAGGTCCAGGAAGTTTGAGACCATGTCTTTAGTTGTAGGCGTGTTGCCCCACGGATTAAGCTACACTCACCTATTCCTTTGTAATATTACCCCTTTGCCCTATTTGGGATAGAATGTTCCATGGAAACGTCATTTGTGTGTCCCCTTCTCTTGCTCTGCCTTTGGGTGTAGCTTTCCTAGATGTCAGTCAACCTGCTGACAGCAGACATCACAAAACTAGACTCAACCTCCTGAAACCTGACCCCTTGCCTCATTTCAATGGCTTCTCCTCAATAAAAGGATTCAGCATGTTCTCTCTCTCTCTCTCTCCCTCTCTCTCTTTCTGCAGACCCTTAAGGTCAGAGGAGCCGTCACAGGACCCAAAGAAAAGGGTATCTCTGTCACTTGTGTGGTTATTTTGTGCAGCCCAGTTCACCTGGAGTGACCCTGAGTGTTTTAGTTGTGAGGAACTCGACAGGAGTCTAATTTCATTTTGTTATATATGGACTTACAGTTTTCCCAAAATCATTTGTTGAAGAGGCTATCTTTTCTCTAATGTATGTTTAAGGCGCATTTGTTTAGTATGAGTTAACTGTATAAAAGGACACTTTTACACTGTTGGTGGAACTGTCCATTACCAAAACCACTATGGAAAGCCTCAAAAAAGCATGGAACCACCGTATGACCCAGTTACACCACTTCTCGGTATTTACCCTAAAGAATTAAAGTCATCTTGCTACAATAATACATACATACCCATGTTTATAGCAGCACAATTCACAATAGCCAAATTATGGAACCAGTCTAGATGTCCATCAATGGATGAATGGATTAAGAAAATGTGGCATATATACACAGTGGAGTTTTATTCCTCCAAAAATTACAAATAAAATTATGGTACTTGCAGGAAAATAAATGGAACTAGAGACCATCATGCTAAGCAAAATAAGTCAACTCAAAAGGTTATGGGTCATATATTTTCTCTCATATGCAGAAGCTAGAGAGGAAAAGGAAAAGTGGGGGAATCACCTAAAAATGGAAGGCAGATCATTAGAGGAAAGGAACCAAGCAGTAAGACAGAGTGAGGGCAAGGGGAAATGCTGTGGAGTGATATTGACCAAATTATATTGTTATATTGTATGCATGTATGAATATGTAACAATAAATCCCACCAATATGTGCTCCTATAAGGAACCAATAAAAAATGTTCAAAATCCTAAAAATGTATACACATAATCCCACTAAAACTCCCTGCTGCTTAAATGTGAACTATTCATAGTGATTTCCTTCTGAAGAGTACATTGAAAAGGAGATGGGGTAATTTTACAGTGAAAAATCAGCCAATGCGACAGTCAGATCATCAAAGTCAATATCAATAGCATTAATAATATTGATAGCATGTAATGTTGAAAATGCCACTTCACCCTGAAGGTTTTCCCCAAAAAACCCATAATTCCAGTCTAACCATGAGAAAAACATCAAATAAATCCAAAGTGAAGGACATTCTACAAAATACCAGCCCCCTTATATGCCTCAAAACTGTCAAGGTAATTGAAAACAAGGAAAGTTGAGAAACTGTCACAGACCAAAGGAGGTTAACAGGACATATTTCATGACTAAATGGAATATAATACCCCGAATGAGATCTTGGGTCAGAACAAGGACACTAGGTAAAAACTAAGAAAAAAGAATAAGCTTCAGAGTTCAGTTTATTGTGTTACAACAATGTTAGTGTGTTTGTTTTTTTAGAATTGTTATAAAATACATGAGAAAAACAACTTGAAGGAGGAAAAGTTCATTTCTCTCACATTTTTAGAGGTTTCAGTCCATGTTTTCCTGGCTCTATGGTTTTAAGCCTGTAGCAAAACTGAAACATCATGCCAAAAGGGCAGAGCAGAGGGAAGCTGCTCACTTCATGACACACATGTCAGGAATCAGAGAGAGAGGGAGGGGCCAAAGACAAGGTAGAGTTCCCACCCCAAGGATCCACTCCCTTCAACCAGTTCCCACCTCCTACAGTTTTCACCACCTCCCAATAGTTTCAGCTATGAATCTACCAGTGGATTAATCCACTGATGAGGACTGAGCCCTCATAATCCAATCAGTTCCTAAAAGCCCCACCTCTCAACACTGCTGTATTTGGGAACCAAGCCTTCAACACATGAACCTTTTGGGAGATGTTCCAGATCCAGATCATAACCACTGTTTTCATAGTTGTGCCAAATACAACACTGTGATGTAAGATGTTAACAAGAAAGGAAACTGGGTAAGGGGACATGGGAATTCTCTAGGATACCTTTGCAACTTTTGGATGAATCTAAAATTGTTCTAAAAGTAAAAGTTTAGTAGCAACAACAACAAAAGTAAAATATAAGTATGCAGACAGATCTTCTTTGTGAACTAAAGGAACCAGCTGGCTTACACACCTACCCAAGCATCCTGGAAAGCCCCACTGAGACTTCAGCAGATACCCCAGGGCTTCTCTCTCTGAACCACTCTGCTCCTGACTTGCTGCCTCCATGGAATGGGCCTCTAGGAGCTTCACCCTCTTGCAGACACCTGCACTTGCAGGTAAACACACATGTCATGCCCAAGCTGCTCTGCAGGGGTGACCCTTTTCCAAAAGTTTCCAGAGCACAGGAGTCTGTGTTGCAAACCACTGTAACCCAGGCAGATGACCTGCTGAGTTAAGTCCTCTGCCAATCTGTCAATGCAGCTCAGTCATCCTCTCTCTCCCCTCCCTTCTCAATCTATTCTCCTCACATAAAAAAAAAAAAAAAAAAAAAGCAAAACCAAAGGCAAGCTCCTTCCTTCATTTCTCAGGCAGAGCCTCTTGGTTCTGTTGTGTTTCCTCAAGCTGGACTTGCCAGCTGCCCCCAGGGGACCCCCACTTTGCAGCTTCAGGTGACCTTCTCATACCAACTGTCACAGTCCTTGCCATTTCCTAGCCACCAATACTGACTGAGCAGCTGCTCTGTGCCTGGCACTGTGTGAGGCTTGGTAGACACCCAGAATTTTCCCACCACTTGGCACATTCCCATAATATTGTTAGAAGTAAGTTATAGAAGATACCAGAAGCCCCAACACTCAAGACCACAGGACACATACTGTGTTATCACATTCACCCTACAACAAGAGAACAGATACAGTAAGACCACAAAACACTGACCCAGAGAGGACAAAAAAGAAAAAAGCAGAAATTCTTATTAAATGTCACTGGCTGCCAGTCTATGAGTTGCTAAAACACAAAGAACCCAGCAGAACTTTGACAGGTGAGGTTGCGGGGGCAAAACTGAGGATACCAGCGCTCTCAAATGGACAGATTTCCCCTTCAAAAATTCTGAAGTCACATGGACAGGAAGGTAAAAAGGAAAGTGAAAGCTCTCTTAAAAGAAGAGTGGAGGACTGAGGTTATGGCTCAGCAGTAGAGCACTTGCCTAGCATGTATGAAGCACTGGGTTCAATTCTCAGCACCACATATAAATAAATAAAGATCCATTGACAATTAAGAAAATATTAAAAAAAAAAAAAAAAAGAAGCGTGTAAGTCAGGCACAGTGGCACACACCTATAATCCCAGCTACTTGAGAGGCTAACACAGGAGAATCACAAGTTCAAGGCCAGTCTCTGGACCTTAGAAAGATTCTATCTGGAAATAAAAAATAAAAAAGGACAGGGATGTAGCTCTGTGACAGAGCACCCCTGGGTTCAGTACCCAGGACTAAATAAATAAATAAGAAAGACTTTTTCCTCAGTCTCACAGTCTTGGGTTCAAGAACTGTAATTTTTTTTTCTTTTTAAGAATAATCAGAACTTGTCTCAGAACTTGTCATTGGTCAAACAGATATGGTGCAAGGAGAAGAGACATTATGGCAAAGAATGGAAAGTACATACCAGAAAGATTACTGGCCTCAGACCCAAATGCCAGCAACCCCTCTTAAGGACTAGTGACCCAACAAAGCCCTGAGCAACAGTGAGCTCCACCTTCCTCCTCCATACATACCAGTCCTGCCCATACTCTTTTGGAAATCAAAAGAAAGCACAGATATCAACGCTCCCCAACACAGTTAAACTCTGCACATGGAAATACATAACCATGTCATCACTTCTTTTGATGATGCAAGGACCCAGATTTCTATGTCCCTGTGTAGAAAACTGTGTTTCCCAGCACCCTCAGAGGCAGACAGGAGAGATATGACTTGGATCCAAGTCTCATTATGCTAATTAATCTTTTAGTTTGTCAGTGTTCCTTGAAAAGCTGCTTTATTTATAAATAAGTTGCCTGACAGCAAATCTTAAAGCAGAAGCATTAGTCAGCATTGAAAATTTCCACTTCCAACATTAGCAATTTAGAGGAAAAAAACAGAAATGGGCTTGTATGTAGTCCTGGTATTGAATAATAAGTTGATTAAGCTCTGAGTGAGGCTTACACTGTGTTTTTAATCTTTGGAGGTGATTCTTGGATGCCAAAGCAGCTCTGCATTTAAGGACCATTGCTAAGATGACACAGGTCAAGGAGTCTGGTCCTCAGGAATCTGTGCAGCCAGACTTTCCATTCCTAACGGTGGGAAATAAGCTACCAGGCCAGAAGAAATGCAGAAGGCTACAAAAGCTAGACCTGAGGGCAGCCACCTCATCCCTGAGCCTGGGAGGCAGTTCAAGGGACCCAATGCTGATGGCAGAACAGTCAAGACATATGAGCAATGAAACCGGTCCCTGATGGCTCTGACTCTGGCAGAAGCAGGGAAAGACATTTACCTTTCAAGGACACTCCAGCCTCTTGGTCTACCTACACCCATATGGGGGCTTGCGTAGGAGGACAGAGTGGCTACAATGCTTGACCACAAAACCTCCCAGAAGACAGCATCCCCAGTGCTGGCTCTGGGGGGTCCACTACAGGTCCTGGTTCAGCCCATCACCCAAGAAGATTCCTCCATTTCACCAGATGAAGAGAGGGCAAAGCTTGCACCTCCCAAGAGGTGTGAGGGCACCATGGCAGGAAAAAGGGGATGCCCAAAATAAGCTCCCTCATGAAAGGAGGGACAATTCTACAAAGTTGAGCAGCATCAGAGCCCAGGGGTGGATAAGGACAGCTGGTCAACCTTGATGCCACACCATGGCTTGGTCAATGGTCCTCTGTGTGAGCTTCCTGTGGCTGCTATAACAAACCGCCATGCATTTTCAGGTGCCTGTGAATACAGCATTGCCCTTTTCAGAGCATGCTTTCCCTCCATCAGTATGCATGGGGAAGCTCAAAACAAAAATCCATAAGTGACTTAAAACAACACAAATTTACTGTCTTACAGTTCTGCAGTTCAGAAATCCAATATGGATGCCAGGATTTGAATGTGTCCCCACAAAGTTCATGTGTTGGAAATTTAATCCTCAATGCAATAGCCCTGAGAGATGGGACCTCTAAGAGACTGTTAAGTCAGGAGGGCTCTGGTATAAATGGGTTCCTGATAAATGGATGAGTTTGGCTTTTGCTCATCCCTTGCTCTCTTCTCCGGCCATGGGATGATGCAGCAAAGGTCCCCACCACATGCCAGCACCTGGCTTCCAAACTGTGAGAAATAATTTTGTTTTATAAATTATCCAAGCTGTGGTATTCTGTTATAGCAACACACAAGGGATTAAGACAGTAGGAATTACTGGGCTTATATCAATATTTCACCTTGGGCTGGTTCCTTCTAGAGGCTCTCAGGGTGAATCTGTTTCCATCCCTTTTCCAGCTTCTAGAAGCCACCTGTATTCCTTGGCAGGTAACCAACTTAAAAAGAGGAATACATTTTTCTGCCAACTCTGGATCAGTTCCAAGACCCCTGCAGATACCAAAATCTGTGGATGCTCAAGTCCCTTACATAAAATGGCCTATTATTTTCACAGAACCTACACATATCCTTGTATAGACTTTAAGTCATCTCTAGATGACTTATAATACCTGATACAATGTAAGTGCTATGAGAACAGCCATTCTACTGTATCATTTAGGGAATAACGAAGAAAAGTCTGTACATGTTCAGTACAGATGGAATTTCTTTCCCAAATATTTTCCTATCCACAGTTGGTTGAATCTGCTGATATGGAGGCCTGGTGTACTCTTAAAATTGAAATTCTTTTAGCAACAAAAATAAGATCTAAATTAATAAGTTTTTTTAAAGCATAACTTGAAGCATAAACACACACATGGAGAGTCGATCTACACAGTGACATAACAGTAATAAGCTTGCTACTCGCCAATTTCAATCAATTGTTCCAAGCATGGACACAGACCGACAAACAGCCTTGTCAGTGAAAATCCCCACACTGCAGGCCCAGAGTTCTTCTCTTAACCATAACTCGATGAAGGTGCCTGTAAATACGGCATTGCCCTTTCCAGAGCATGCTTTCCCTCCATCAGTCTGCATGGGGAAGTTCACAACAAAAATCTACAAGTAAGATTTCTCGCAGCAACAATCCCCAATGGACACTGAAAATTTCACTTCTCCCTTTCTGCTGATATGAACTTTTCACACACCCAAATCCCTAATGCTAACAAAACAATTCTGAAAACATCACCCAGAGGTTATTTCAGGCACCTTGGAAGGCTGTAGGGATCAATGTGATTGTAAACATGAATAACCGTCAGCAGCCAAAATCACCTGACATGTCCTGATGCCTGCCTGGATTTCAACTTCAACTTTTTAATTATCAGATTAAATGTTTATGCTATACTAGTCTCCTTCCCTCTGGGCCTCTCCATTCTAAACAAAGATTTTCTAATAAGGCTGGACGGTCATAAAGACCATTCTGGCTGTTGCCTCCTTTACCTCCTGAAGAGCTGCAGTGTTTGGAAAGCATCGGGCTTCCCAAGTTGGCTGTAAGAGCAAGGAAGGCCCCATTCTCCAGGGCAAGGTGCAAAGGGAGGAAGCCTCTGCTTCCCCAGGTGAGGTGAAGAGCCCCAGTCAGGTTCCACCTATTCTTCCAAATGCCACCAAACTGGAGAACCTACATGAGTCAGCAAAGCAACGTGGCTGTGACCACTGTCTGGACCTCTCCACATACCATCCCAAGCCATGCAGGAACTTCTGACTCCTACTTATTATGCATCTTTTTTCACACTCAAGTATGAAACAAAGGTTTCCGTTATTTCCCATCTCTGCACATACCTGTGCCCAGGAAACTGCTCCATTCATCCCTCAAATATCATCTCAGCTCCTTCTTCATGCTCAGCCCCACACCAAGTTACAAAAGGCATGCATCCTCCTGCCCACAAAGAGCCCATACCCTAGGGGACATCAAGTCCAAGAAATGGGTGAGTACACAGGGCCCTAACCCAGCCTGGAGAGATCTCCAGGGGTAGAGCTAAAGTAAATCCACGTGCAGATGGAAAACAAGAGTTAGTCAGGTGATGGGGACACAGAAAAAGCGTCCCAGGCAGACAGCACACCATGGGTAATGGCCCAGAAATAAATCCAAGAACCAGAAAAATGTTCTGGAGTGATTGAAGTCTGCAGGATGAAAGGTGAAAAAAGGTAGAGTTAGAAGGTGAGCCAGGCCCTTGCACCCTGTGATACCCCCTTGATTCCAGGGCAGCAGTACCCATTCATTATCAACACCTGGTCAGATGTCTTCTGGAAAAGATCACTAACTGGAGGCATCAGGATAGAAAGGTTAGGTTGGGTATCCAGGAGAAGCAGTGGGGATGTGGGGTAGCTTCTGAAGGTAAAGTTCTGGCTACAGCAAGGCATCATGGACAGACCACTTCACACTCCGTCTGCAGGACAGAGAGGTCCATCCAAGGTCCATCAAAAGCCCCCTGGGCACACCAGGCAGGACTAGGTGCAGTCAGCCTTTAGGTCCTTAGGCCTGGAGTAGGTAAAGCCTGGGGGCAGCCACAGTCCACGGAGGGGACTGAAGCAGCCAGCACAGAAGATAAACCTCCTGGGGAGAAGGGAGCCCGACTTGTGATGAAGAAGGCCCAGAACATAGCAGATGTCAAAAGAGAGCCAGTGACATCCATCCAGGATGGACGCTCTGAGGGACAGGTGAAACAATGGCTGCTCCCAGGTGTGGTACCCAAAGTCCACTGAGGAGCCTCAGTTTCCTAACTTGACAAACACGATTAACTGCATCTGCCAGAGAGGGCTTGCTGTGGGGTTCACAGGACAGTGCAAGCTGATGCTCTTTTAGAAGCTTAAGAAGTCCAAAGGTTCTGGGCACATAGGTTGTAATACACGGTTCCTACTCATCGAATAGCTTATGTCCCTGACATTTCCCTGCCTCCCTGGAGTAGGCCAGTAGCAGTTCTGACCCACGGAGTGTGAGCAGAGAGGAGACGTGACACTCTAGGATGGAGGCAGATAAGAGCTATGAGCCCACTCTACCTCCAGGATGGAGGGGTGGCCTAACCAGAAGTAGTGTCCCTGGGCAAGAAAGAATCCTATGAAGTGTCAACATCTCAGAGTTCGCCTATCCTGACTGGCCAGGAGTCAGTAAGACTACAAACACTCCTGTGGCCTCCACTAGAGGGCTGTCCCATTTTTGTGTGTGAGTTTTCAAAGAATTTAATATTTTAGATAAATATATTAAATAATCCTGTATAGCCTAATATACCATTTAAAGAGAGTCAAGTCTTCAATCTCAGGGGACTGTCTCATTGTAAACAGAAACTTCAAAAACTCAAGCAACTATGTAAAAGAAGAAGAGGGAATTTATAAATTCTTGGTTCCATTAGCTCTGCTCTGTAATTCTGAATGAGTCACAGTATTTACAAATGAGAATGCTGAGAATATTTCAGAGTGATTCTGGCAGAAGCTTCTGCTGAGGATGGGGAAACTGAGGCCCATGGAGGAGGAAGTCGTTTGGGGGCTGATCCAGTGGTCACAGGCTTCAACAGTAACAAAGGCCTGGTCCAGTAGGGCCTATGCCTGGAATTCTCTTTCCCTGGTATGAAGTCCCAGTATGTGGACCCTCCAGTCTGCAATCTGGGGTCTCCAACAGACAGGCACTCTGGGCCTGGGGGTGAGGTCATAGATCACTTGGTCTGACCTGGTCCAGGAGGAAGAGAAAAGTGCAGGCTACAGCAATGAGGAATAAAGATTAGGGGGCAGCAGGGACCAAGCAATCATGTCAGCAACTGGCCTCAGGGTTAACTTGGTTGACAGTAAACCACTCTGTGTTCCTCCCAGGAAACACCAAAATGACAGCAACAAGTTTATATGTGCTCCTTCCATTAGTTCCTTACAAGGAAGGCCAAAAGGCATTACAACAGAACCATCACACTTTTCCTGAGCTCCTGCACACTAATGGCTGGCTGGATCTGGTTCTATATGCTAAGGAATGCTTTCTTCCCCATCCTGAGACAGGTCCTATGGCCACTCCTATTCTCAGATGCTAGAACGGGCATATCAGGGCTTGGAAACTGGCCCAGGACCAGTTGGAGGCACTGTCAGGATTCAAACCCAGCTGCCTGGCTTCAGAGCTCCTAAGGACTGTACCATTCAGCCTCTGGCCATAATTCCTGTAAACATTTGATTTTTGAATGCTACCTACCAAAATCAGCTTTTCAGTGATTAATTCCAAAATTCTGACATGCCACAGCCATGTCTGCATGGGCCCTGCCTCTGCAGGGATAGAGGCACAACGAGGACCCAGGTACTGCCACCTTCCTTGGACTACAGACTAGAAACATCCACCTGTCCTCTTCTTCCTTTTGTCTCATGAAGTGGCACCCCTTTCGCCACAGAAAAGTCTTAACTGAGCTTCTCCAAAAATCTTCACCATGGCTGATTTTAGGACTATCAGCAAAAGAGTCTCTGCAAAAGAGTTCAATGTAGATAAACTTCCTATGTTCCTGTCGCCCTGTTTACTTGGCCACCGGCTGAGAAGATACCAGCCCTCCAGGTGCTGGACACCCCCCTTACTAGTTTTTCACAAACATATCCAGTATAGTAGTTTGTAGAAATGTGCAAACAAGGCCTCTGGCCTTGAGCTGGGGCTTCACAGAGATGACTACATTTTTAAGATAAGTTACCAACTGGGCTCCATGGTAACAGCTGGCAGGGGGAGGAAAGAAAGGGGAGAAGAAGCTCTCCCCTTCCCAGATGTTGTCCTTGAAGGGTTAACTTGCCCAAAACAGTGAAAGGAAAAGCTGCTTTTACGTGTACTTCTACAGACTGTGAACTTCTGAGCCCCTCCCCTTACATGCTGAGTATAAAACTCTGAAACTACCTGAACTTGGGGTTCAGGGGATTGATTGATTACAGCAAAAGCTGTGTCCTCTGAGCCTGGCTGCAGCCAAATAAAACTGTTTTCTGATATCTTTGGTGTCTTGCCTCATTTGTCCCTACAATACTCAGAGTTCTGTCTCTCGGTCCCCTCTCAGGCATATCCCCCAGTAAAATCTACCTATAGTTAATCCTGTCTTGATAGCTCTTCAGATGACCAGAACTGACAGTTCCTTATGGGAAAGAAAGCAAAGTCAAGCCACAGCCGACAAAAGGATGTCAAATCCACCCTGTGAAGCTCAGAACCAAAGACAATGAAACAACCTGTGGGCTGGGCTTGATGCCACTCACCTGAAACTCTAGCTTCACAGGAGGCTGGAACAGCAGGATCACAAGTCAGCCTGGGCAAGTTAGCAAGACCTTGTTTTAAAATAAAATAAAGGGCTCAGGGTATAGCTCAGAGGTAGCAAGTGTGGGTCCTGGACTCAATCCCCAGTACTGCAAAAAAAAGAAAACTAAAATGGAAAGCACTGGAAAGGACAACAGGCAGCTGCGTGTGTTGCAAGGAAGGATGGGGACACAAAGCAATGGGACACTTCTCACCCCTATGACAAGAGGCAGCTTTCCACCCTCACAACACTTCAGAACTGCCCACTTAGGACATCAAGACCTGCTCTTTTGCAATCACTTCCTCCTTCAATAATTCTAGTGTTAAAATAACTCAATTAAAAAAATAATAAAGCAAAAATTTGACTTAATGGTTAACAACCTAAAATCCCCAGGCATGGGAGAAGACAGATGGTGCCACTCACCCCCACTCTCTGAGATGGGGCCTCTCACGTGCCCTTGTCCTGACTGCAGGGTGATCACAGGCCCACCTTGCTTTCACATCTTGCCATCCAGTGCACATCCCTAAACAGAAAGGTTGTGCATTTCCAATGTCCCCTTTAATCTATAGGTTATGCTTCCAATATCTTTCCCCCTCACTTTCTATTTATTAATTGAAGAAACTGAGTGATCAGTCCTACAGTAATTCCCACAGTTGGGTTTTGTTTTCGTTTTTTTTGTTGTTGTTGTTGTTATTGTTGTTGTTGTTGTTATATGTTTGATGGTTCTGGGGCTTGAACCTAAGACCTCCCACATACTAGGCAAATGCCACATCCCCAGCTACCCATGGTTGGGTTTTGATGGTTGTATCTCTATAGCACAACCAAACATCACTATCTATCTTTTATGTCCCTGCAAATTGGTAGTTGGATGGATCTGAAATCTGAATCTTGGGGACAGACCTTGTTCCAGTTTGGATATGAGGTATCCCCCAAAAGTTCATGTGGGAGATAATGCAAGAGCATTCAGAGGTGAATGATCAGATTATGAGAGATGCAGCCTAATCAATGGATTAGTCCACTGATCGGGATGAACTCGGCAATAATCATTAGCATGTTAGGGTGTGGCTTGAGGAGGTGGGTCACTGGACACACGCCTTTGGGGTTTATATTTTGTCCCTGGTGAATGGAGTTCTCTCCTTGCTTCCTGATTTCCATGTCCTGAGCTACCTTCCTCTTCCACACCTGTCCACCATGATGTTCTGCCTCACTCAGGGCCCAGAGCAGTGGAGCCATCTACGGACTGAGACCTCTGAAACTATGAGTGCCTAATAAACTTTTCCACCTCTAAAATTGTTCTTGATAGGTCTTTTGGTCACAACAGCAAAAATGCTGACTAAATAATACCCCTCACCAGGCAGTGTGCCTCTTCAGCCCTTCCTGTGAGGTCAGCAGGCTCCCACGACCACAGGTCCCTGTTAACTAATGCACACATGTGCTGGAATTCTTCACTATGCAGAACGTCCCCTCATCAGCCATTGAGTGACCCAGTGGTGCAGCCTGCTTAGGAAAATCAGGAAGTTTCAGTCTTTCTCTTTATTTACCAATGTTCAGAATAAATAACTGATTCCCCAGCAATCTCCAAAGGGGACTGATTAGGTTTGCATTTTGTCTGTTTTCTTGGTTTTATGAAAAATCCATGGATTTAAACATATTTGATATATTCCCACCCACTGCAGCTGCTACTCTTACTGATGTTCAAATTGTCCCACCTTTGGCCTCTCTGGGGCAGCTTCCAGGTCTTTCAAATACCGCCCTAGTGGTCTTTGATGGCTCTTTTGCTATCTACTATGACCAATTGTTCCAGGAACAACTAGTACATTTCCTGTGCCTGGCCTGTCATTTGTCTAGGCAGTCCTGGTTTATTTCAACAGAAAAATAAATTAATTTCAAGACACAATCAGAGCCCAGCAAATGTTCCTTGTTGGGTTGTTAGGTTGGCCCCTGTTTCCAGGACTCCCCAAGGAATACAGTTCATGAGTTCATGCTGATCCTTGTCAGTCAAGTTCAGGACTACAGGGGTCTCCTAACATCATGGATCTTTCCTCTTTATCTCCTTTCTCCCCCCACTGAAAATCATGGTCAAGGCCCCCAGATTTAGATCACATAATTATTCACTTGCTTCATCTTACATTACACACAAAACATGCTGGGAATAGCAATGCTGATACTGTTCACCACCACGTGACTGGAATTCTTCACTATGCAGAAACACAAAATGTTTTATCTACAGTCTCTCCCATTCTCTCCCCATTTTTATAGTTGTAAGAACACAGATGAGTGAAAGGCCATTTCTACTATGCCAATTCCATCACTTCCCTCAGCTCATCTTCATGACATAACTGAGGATTTATTTTCTCCTCCATTTATACGTCACTGTCTCTCCAAGTCACTTACCTGTTGGAAGCTCCACTCGGCCAGTACTATGGTTCCCAAACTGTACACTGATATACCTCAGGGTCCCTAAGTCACCCACGGGTAGATGTCAGCATAGTCCATATTTCCAAATAGCAAATTTTTTTTCCCCAAAAAGCAAAGCTTGGCATCTGCCCACGCTGTGTACACCACTGCCTGAGGAGCTCCCAGTTTCAACCTCAGGTCACACTACATTCCCCTCAAGGACACCCTGTGAGGATGGTGACCGCCATAATTAACAGCAAAGCCCTTTCGCTCACACCCATTAGGGTGGCTACCAGAAATAAAAGAGAAAGAAAAAGGAAAATCAGAAAAAGAAAAGGAGGAGGAGGAGGAGGAGGAGGAGGAAGAAGAAGAAGAAGAAGAAGAAGAAGAAGAAGAAGAAGAAGAAGAAGAAGAAGAAGAAGAAGAAGAAGAAGAAGAAGAAAATAACAAGTGCTTGTGCTGGTGCTGGTAAGGATGTGAAAAAAAATCAGAACCTTCGTGCACTGTTGGTGTGAATGCAAAATGGTGCAGCCATTGAGGAAAATAGTATGACAGTTCCTCAAAACATGAAAAACAGAACTGTCACCTGGCATGATGCACACCTGTGATCCCAGGAGCTCAGGAGGCGGAGGCAGGAGGAGAGAGAGTTCAAAGCCAGCCTCAGCAACTTAGCCAGAACCTAAGCAACTCAGCAAGACCCTGTCTCTACACCAAATAAAAAAAAGGGTGGGGATGTGGCTTGGTGGGAGAGCGTCCCTGAGTTCAATCCCTGGTCCCCCCCCCAAAAAAAAAGAAAGTGAGAAGCCATCAGGAAATCCTTTCTCCTCTGACCTCCAATCTTCAGAACTGAGGGAGCCTAGACCTGACCCTCCCTGAGCAGCCACACTCCAGGTGAACCCGCCAACAATGGTCAGCACCACACACCAAGCACATTCTGTCATGTGCAAACTCAGCTGTGACAGAACAGCCTGGAGGATATGCACCTAAACATCACTATCTTTTCTCTTAATTTGCTTTGTGGTTTGATTTTTGGTTTTTATTTGTTTGTTATTGGCTTGGGTCTTTTTGTCTTTTCAGTGCTGGGGCTGGAACACAGGGCCTTGTGCACACCGTGCAAGTGCCCTACCTCCGAGTTGCTTCCGCAGCCCTAAACATGACTATCATGATACATCCCTGGACAGAGCACACTACATTCCCCTCAAGTATCTGAGCAAAGTGCCTCCATCCCAGGCAGATATGAAAGAAGACAGGAAGTGCCTTGCATCCTAGCCCAGAACCCCTGCTGTGAGGCTTAAGCCTCTTCTGATGTGCCTCCTGGTAGTACACTGCCCCCCTAATAGAGAACCTTGGATGATGGCTCAAATGATCCCTGAACCAGCATCAAGCACACAGCAGGCCCACATCTTACAAGATAGCTAAGTCTACTAACCTGGAAATAGAACTTGGGAGGTCTGAATAATGCTCTGCAGCTTATGAACTGCCTTCTCTGCCTAACCAGGTGTATGAGAGGCACATTTCTATTCTGCCCGTTGCACAGTCCAGAGAGGGAGAATGAGGCTGAGAGAGGCACCGGATGCCAAAGGATGCCACTGTCAGTGAGAGGATGGGTCAAGGCCCATCTCTGTCATTGGCTGATGAGCCCCTCTCTGCTATGAAAGAGCTCCTGCCACCTCATACCCATCACCAGGGGATCTTCCAACTTAATCCTGTCCAGGTCAAGTGCTTCCCTTAACTTTCTGCCCATGAATGGTACAGCCCTTCCAGGCAGGAAGCCCAGAGACTCTGTGGACTCTAGCCATCACCAGCCAACTCTCTGGATCCTTGTTCCTCTCTGTGGGGAAAAGAGGAACAAGAGGAAAAAGAGACTGGGTACTTGACTGCAAGTACCCAGCATGTGCCCAACCATGGACATTAAGTGTCTTGCAGTTGTATCTATTATGGTTTCTGTGGGATACACTGGCCTCCAAGACACAGAACCAGTCAACCAGAATCCTCTTCTGAGTGGGAAAGTCACTCGCCAGGTTCACAAGAGCTGCTGTAGGCATGGGCCTGGGCACTCTGTAGCTGGTGTGCAAGGATGCTTCACCTGCCAATCACTTTATATCCCTGCATAAAGCTAATTTGACAAGTCACAGAAGGACAGCAGGCTTAGGACCAGGTGCCCATGACTTGTACTTGGGATGTCGTGCTCAAGAACTAATAGGTGCAAATGGACTGGCAGCAAGACAGCCAATCTGCAAAGCTAGAGAAGCAAATGCCAAACAACCGTGTCTTCCACACTAATATATCCAGGACTTCTTCTAGCACCTCCAACAGACCCACCAGCATCCTTATAGGAGGCGCTAGGACTTTATTCTCTTTTCCTGGGATCACTGCAAAACCAAACTCTATCAATTTTCAACTAGAATGAAAAACCTCTCAGGAGAAAACAATTCTTTTCCAGTGGGCTAGAAAAATTTATTCCTGTACATGAAATTAAATGAAAATGCAACAGAATAAAATCAAGACTTTGAAAATGCGTAGGAATCTCATTGTTTGTTCCACCACCCTGGTGCAGGAATAAACAGGGGTTTCTGCTTAATCCTATATTCTCATTAACAGAGACATGCTCTGCATGAATAAACTGATTGTTAAAGAATGTGAACTAAAACAGTGTAAAATAAGGTAAACAGAAATTAACCCTTCTGTTCTCTTGGATAACTAGGGGACCTTAATTAGGAATGTACTCACTGGTTCCTGCTCTGACTCTCTTTCCATAACCTCAGCTAAGACAAGCTGACTCTCCTGATGCAGGCTTATCCTTGAATCTATCCTGTGCTGGGTAGACTTTGGAGGTGAAGGTAAAGACATGGCTTACTCCTCTACTTTCCTGTTCCAATTCTCCAGCTAGAGCTCAGTCCTATGAAGATCTACACTGCAACTTTGAACTTCAGCCCTGTCTTTATCCATTTTCTGCTCCTATAACAAAATATCTGACACCTGAGAATTTATAAAGAATGAGAGTTTATTTGGCTCATAGTTCTAGAAACTGCAAAGTCCAAACACAGGGTGCCAGCATCTGCTCAGTATCTAGTGAGACTTATTGCGGTATTATAACATGGTAGAGGGCATACATGGCAAGACATAAAAAGGATGTAGCTAGTATGCCTCTTTCTCTTCTTACAAAGTCACTAATATCATCATGGGGCTCCACCTTCATGACTTCATCTATCCTAATTACCTCCCAAAGAAACTACCTCCAAATACCATTAACTATGGGGATTGAGTTTTCAACACATGAACTTCTGGAAACACCTCCCCCCAGCAGTAAGCCACCATCATGTGCTAACTCCTGCTGCCCTAAGCCCTGGACAGCCTTTGTCCTTCCCAGAGAGGCTCACCCAGAAGTTTATAACTCAGTATATCCAGCTGCCCTGGGCAATGGCACTCAGCTCTTCTGACCCTAGAATTCCCCAAGGATGATTTAAATCCCCCTGCCTGAACACCAAGTTATAGGTGCCAACTCTCTATGGCCACTCTGACTGTACAGGTTACACATTATGAAACAAACAGTGCTCTGCTCAGCAGCAGACAAAGGCAGGTTTGGGGTTGGGAGAGCAGCAGGACCTCAAGGTGCAGCATATGGAAGGAGCCCAGTTCCAGGTCACTTGCTCTCCTTAAGGACATCTGTAATTTAAGCACTGGCAACCAACCAAAAATTTTAAAAATGTATACATAATGTTGGGGAAATTACAGTCTGTCTTTGTTCAGATTCACCCTGTGGGGAAGAAGTGAAGAGTCTCTGCTTTTTTCATGCTCCATATCCATATGGAGCATGCCAGGAACTGTGTGGGTCAGAGTGCATGGTCATTCTCACGATGCCCTAGAGGACAGAGGATGCCTTCCCTCTCTTGACAAGCATGCTCCATTCAGTAGAGAAGATGACACCTAGGGCTTCAGCCCCACTCCTGGTTCAGGGCCTGCCTTCTGCCAGACATTCAATCAAACCTTCCATCAGAACTTCCAGGAAAGCAAAGACCCAGCCAAAGCAATGTCCAGGAGGCAGGGAAAGCCAGAGCAGAGTTCATGAGGTCCCTGTAGTCAGTATACTTGGGAAATATGAGATAAAGAAAGGAAGGGGGAAAGAAGGAAGGCAAACAGGGTGCTTCAGAGTAGAGAGACAAAGGCAGGCAGGTGTTTCTGGAAGGATTGGCATTGGCAGGACAGCATCCATCTCCATTTTCTTCTTTAGGAACAGAATTGGGATTTTAAACTAAACAACATACAATTCTCCCTTTGAGATAATTGGGCCATATATAATATAAAAATATATACATGTGGTCCAAAAGATATAAATGAATGGTATGGTGATTCCCAGGAAGGATTCTTAAAGGCAGCTGAATCGGTGGGGACATGAGCCCCTGTGCTAAAGCTTCCTCCTTACAGGTTCTAGAATGCCTGCCTGATTGCTAGAACCACAAGGTGTTTTGCAATGTTAAGTCGTGTATTAAGATGGTGGAGCCAACAGTCCCTGATGATCCCAGAGAGCTGATCACCCTTTCACTTCTTTTAAGTGGGAGAAATAATGAATTTCTTTCTGGTTAAAAATACTATGGCTTTGTATTTTCTGTTCTATGAGCCTGACTCCACTAAGGATGTCACAGCCCAGGCAGCTCCTGCACTCTGCCTAAACATCCTTTTTCCTCTTATTTGGCCTCTCTCTCTGACAGGTCAGGTCAGAACAGACCGCCCTGGGTGACAGAGCTCCTAGATGCAGCATGGGGCAGATCTTCAGGTGTGAGCCATCCTAGGGCTCTGAGGGTCCCTCCAGGGATAAATCACTGAGACTGGCAAGTGACAGTCTGCTGAGGACCACCAGATCCGGCAAGGAAGGAACCCATAGCCATGGCAGCAGTTAACCTGGCAGCATCATCTGGTTCCCTGCTTCCCACACAGGTCCCCAGAAACCACACCCACTTAGACCCCCATGATGTCATTTGTCACCACAGGCCATTGCTCTACATCCAAAGTTTTTCTCTCTTCATCGGCCCAGAAACACCAGCGTTTCAGTCACCAGCCCTTGACAATGGGGTCTAGAAACCAGTTGTAGACATCTGGACTCCAGGCAGGAAGGCCTCTCTTGGCACAATCAGAACACATACTGATCCCTGGTACTCACCTGTAAACGGGCGTCTGCAGCTTCTTGGCCTGCTTCCTGTCCCAAGCCCATTCCCCACACTCAGAATCATCAAGTGCAAGCTTTTTTGAGTCTTTACTCCACTCTGACCTCTGCAATGGTCCCAGGACACCACTGAAACTCCTTATTACCAAGGCTAATGAGGACCAGTCTACCTGTGGGTCCTGCTCACCTACACCTCAGCCTCTTCTCCCAGCACCTGCTCTCCCTGGCTAACACCCTCCAACTAGTCCCACACCCTGCTCACGCCTTTCTCCTGAGCTGACTCTACTCTTGAAGCCTCAGATCATAACCACTTCTTTCTGGAATTTTCCATAGTACCCTCTGTCCCCTGACACATGGGCTGCCCCTCATTGGGCTTTAGTATCAAACCCCAGCCTGTGGGGTCCTCAATGGCAGCAGCTCTGCTTGTCATGACTCTACCTTCAGCTTGACCTGGGTCTGGCACACAGACAGAGGAGAAGGTGCACTTGAGAAAAATGCTCCACAGGCCAAATGTGCAACCTTCTGGGGCCTCAACCAGTCTTGACTTCAGACCAGAAGCATCCCAGTTCCAGAACTCTCCTCATAATCCAATGGTAAGATCTTAAAACCTAAATCTAGTTAAGGCTTTGCATAGCCTCTGTAGCTCTGTTTACTGGGAAACAGTGACTCCACACTTTCTTTCATAGGACAAAACATCTGTTTAAAAGGTTTCTGATTCCATTTGAGGTACGCATTGTCTATTCCTGTTGCTATAACAATATGCCTGATACTGAATACTTTATAAGGAAAAGAGGTTCATTTAGCTCACAATTTAGGGGGCTGAAAGCCCAAGATTAGGTGGTCACATGGGTTCAGTCTCTGGAGAGGGCCTGATGGTAGATGACATAAAGGCAGGAGTATGTGGGAAAAGGAATGCTCACATCGAAAGACAGAAACCAGGAAGGGTCAAGGGCTAGGGTCATTCTTTTTATAACAATCAGCTCTGGAGAGAACTAATTATGGTCCCATGAAGGGAAATCACCCCCAATAACATAACCATCTTCCATCAAGTCCCACCCCTTGAGGGTCTCAACGATGCCACACTGGGGACCAAGCTTTTAACATAAGAACCGTTAGAGAACACACTCAAACCATACCAAACCACAGCAGGTGTCATAACAAAATACTATAAATTGGAGGCTTACAAACAACAGAAATTTATTTCTCACCATTATCAAGGCTGGGAAGTCAAAGGTCAAAGCACAGTAGATTTATTGTCCACAAGGAACAGCTTTCTGGCGCAAAGACGGCACTTTCCTACTGCGTCCTCAGTGGAAGGGGTAAGTGGTCTTCCTCAGGCCTCTTCAGTAAGGCTCTAATCCCACTTGTGAGGCCTCCACCCTCAGGACCAAATCACCTCCCAAAAGCTCCACCTCCTTAATACTATCACCTTGCAGGTAATTTCAACATTTCAATTTGGCGGGGACACAAACATTAGCCCATTGCAAAGGGCCCTTCATTTTTACTCCCTTTGTAGCCAGGACCAGACATAGCTTTAAAGTGACCAGTACTATAATGGGCAGCACCAACTCCTGAGGCTACTGGTCACTTCCACTGATGAGACAAGACCAACCTTTTGGGGGCTGTCAACCCTCAGAAGCCCTGAGCATCCTGCCACAGCTTTCTGCAAAAGGCTAAGCCACATGGAAATTATTTTTACCACCCTGTGGGGTACAGAGCTTGCACAAAACTCATCTGTGTCTCTAAGGGGACAGTGGCCCAGATACCCTCAACACAGCAGGTCCTGCATGTGCTCAGGGGAAAGGGACTCTGCTCACAAGATCATCCTCCAGGAGAGCTACCTTCTAGATTTGAAACTGCTCACCATAGGTGATCCCACCTTGTGCCCCATGTCCAGGAATCCTGGGACACAGAGCTAGAAACCACATGCTGCAGGCTACAGAGGCCCACCATGCACCCTGGGCTCTCCGTAGCTTGGAAAAGCCTCCCAGGGAACCTGACCCCTACTGCCCATGAGTGTGGACACACAGCCTCAAGAACTATCTCACCTGCCACCTGCCTTCCCCCCTCCCCGCAACCAGTGGCTTCTCCCACGGATGACTCACCAGAAGCAGGACGTTGACTCTGACACTGGTTGTAAGCTGTGGCTCAGTGGCTTTGTTCCCCACACGGTACAGTGGTCCTAAGTTATTAGAGGTTTAAATTGAAAATTTCAGAAATAAACAATTCATAAATCTTAAATAGCCTTTATTACAGTGGGTTATCATAACTGTTTCATTTTATCATTAGTAATCGCTGTTAATCTCTTACTGTGCCTAATTTATAAGTTCAAGTTTATCATAGGTATGTATGTAAAGGAAAAAAACTAGTAAATATATAGGCCTTGGTATTATCTGTGGTTTCAGAAACCCACATTTCAGAATATCTTGAAACATATCCCCAGAGATAAGCAGGGTCTCCTGGACTGGGAAAGGGGGGCTGAACTCAAGATACTGCCTTCCTGAATAAAAGGCCTACAGCCAGGCTGAGACTCGGGCCAGACCCTGCTGCAGAAACCATCTCAGATGCCTCCTGTGCCGGGGCTGAAGCTCACCCACAGGGACCTTTCTCTACTTGAACATCTGTGCATTTTAATACAACTTCCCAAAATATTACTGTGCAATTATTTCCAAAGACTTCAATGGGATCCCCAAATACATACAATTAAGTCAGAAATTGTAATTTTAAATTACTGTTAATTTGAATAAACATTAAAACTCTCTCATCTCTAAGCCAAATGAAGATACCAACATTCTAATTAACCCTGAGATGCTGCTGAACTCCTGAAAACCACCAGGAGAAGCGACTCCTGAACGGTGGAGAAGCCTGGTGGAAATGGTCCTCATGTGCCACCTTGACAGTGAAAACCATTCTCCTTCCAAGCACTGAAGGAGTACCACAATCTTATCAAACGGGTGGCTAGTGACGTGAGCGCTGCAGTGGTGCCACACAAGGTCCTGTGGACAGGGGAGAAAGACACAAGGTCGCCCTCACAGCCCTGCTTTGCTGGGTGGCAGCAGGTAGCAGGCTGGAGCACAAGACTCCTGTGACGTCTGGTTCCTGAGCCTCCTCAAGGGTCCAGGAACTACTGAACTCAGGCAGGCTCTTCTGAGAGATGACCAGGGCTGGGGCAGGATGCTCGGCATAACCTAATCTGCACGGAGGGCTGGCAGAGGTGACAACATCTCACATCCTCTCACATCCAGAAGATGTCCCCCTCCTCCCACCCAGACCATTTTTCCAGTGTTCTGGTCCACAGGAGACCAAGAAGGGACAAAGTGGCTTACTCTGGAGGGCTATGCCCCTTGGAAAAGGGGAAGGTGGCTTTGCCCTGCCCCACAAGCAGGAACCAAGGGATGGCTGCCCTGAGTCCCCAGCATCTGGGAAACCATTGTCTGTATTGCCTGAGAATCCAGAGCCAGAGGCCATCACCAGAGCCATCTTCATCAGGACAGAAGAGTAGCTTCCCAGGGAGGAGCTTCCGGCTGCCCCTTGGATGTGGGTCGCTCCCCTGGAGACTCCTTGAAGGGATAGCCCAGGAGGACTGCCCAGAGGGTCTGAGAATGGAAAGCACAGTCACCAGGCCAATAAGTTCTCAGCAGCAGCATGTCTGAGGAAGTCACACAAGCGCCTCTCGAGAAAACAAGTTAGAATTAAAACTTGGTGGAGCCTGAAAGTGCCGACCAGGCCACTGGTGGCAAGACTGCCCTTTCCCTTGACACGCCATGCCTGAGGCTCACCCTGGCCAGCAAGGGCAAAGGAGCATGCACAGGCGCAGGCCAGCAAGCAGGGAGGCCACAGAAGAGGGAGGGGAGCACACATACAGCCCCCTGTCCCCTGCCGCCTTCCAGGACTCCACCAGACAGGAGGAAGCTCCAGAGGTTCTATGAAGACTGTCATTGCTGAGGGAGGCTTCCTAGGGCTCAAAGTTACCCGTGAACTTCCCGTTGCCTTAGAACAGAAAGCTCCTGGCTGCCTGAACATTCATTTGGCAGGGAAAGAACCAACTTCCAGGACAGACTCAGAGGGACAGTGGGAATGAGACAAAAGCCCCTTTCTGTTCCCTTCTTACCAGATCTACGTGGGACAATGTGAGAACCACAGCAGCACTGGGCTCTGACAGGCCTGAGAGACACCAGCATTGGTGACACACTGGGTACTGGACATGACACTCTTCTCCAATACTGTTCTCAACCTGGTGTCCACTAGCCACAAACTCCATGTGTGCCATGCCCACGTACATTCTCTTGGGTGTTTGGCCCAATCCCAGTTCAGAACCGTGTCCACGCCATCTGCTGGGTGGAGTGCAAGGGCATAGGAGGTACCCACCCAGTCTCTGCCAGTCCTTTCCTATTCTGGTGAGCCTATGAAGCTGGGAGGCTGGAGTATCAGGAAGAGGCAGGGGACACAGCCTCCGATCTCCCCTGTCAACTCAGCTACTTCCACTTTTCATAGAGATGTAAGTGGGCCGATTTTACCATTTAGGTAAAATAACTGCTGGGAAGCTTTAATATTAGGCAGAATCCACTTCATCTTTAGCAGTAGGTGGCAGATCCACATGCAAGAACTGTGGTCTTTGGAATATACAATATTCTCCCTTTAGTGGAATTAGGACAATAATATTTTTTACACTTGTAATTAAGAGAAGAACAGATGGTGGTGGTTTAAAAATCTGTTCATGAGAATTAAAGCTGGTGGTGGGATCATCAACAAGATGTGGGAAATGAGGGAGAAACTGTTTTTCTGGATGTGCAGAAGTCCCACTACTGCAGTCCCTAAAGCAGAGTGTCAGGAATATAGGGTGGAGGTAGATAAAAGGTTTACCCGTAATAAGAGCTGGCAATTTAGAAATGACCATAGTAATGAAAGCTGGGTTAACCTGGATACCCAAGGGAGGCCCTGGCTCCAATACTATCATAGGGTCCCCTTCTAAAGACAGACCACCATGCTCAGTGAGAGGTACACAGCATCAAAACATTTGGCATGGCTACAATGGGCTGGGTCCTTTATTCTCTGAGGACCTCTGGGAACCACCCATCTGCCATCGGTCTTAGTCCATTTTCTGTTCCAATAACAATACACCTGGTGCTGGATACATTATTAAAGAAAAGAAGTTCTCACATTTTTAGAGGTCAAAAGTGCAGGATTAGGCATTCTTTCAGACCCCTTGGCTGCATCCCAACATGGTGGGAAAGTGGTAAAAGAAACAGCTGCATGCAGAAAGGTCCTATGAGAACTACATTAATCCCTTTCAAGGGCACATCCCCAAAAACCTGATCACTTCCTACTAGGCCGCACCTCTTTAAGATTCTACCACCTCCCAACATCATCACACTGGGGCCACCCTTCCAACACATGAACCTTAGAGAACAAACCAAATCCAAACCATAGCCCAGTCTAACTTATCTGTATCTCAGGTTCACCTAAACTGAAGGCACAGAAGAAACACTACAGGTTAGCAGCCACTGCAATGAGGTGGCTTAGCCTTGTTATTTATCACTTTGGGTATATTCATCCAGATTATGCCAAGCTGTCTTCTGGCTGCAAGAGTGAGAGGGAACATAAAGATGACATTCCAGCCCCTGGTACCAGTGCTCTATTGAAGAAGACAGAAAAAAGAGTAAACTATCAAGTGAAGAACACAATTCCAGGTATGATAAGAGTCATAAGGAAAATCAAAGCAGAGCAAGAAGCAGGGTTTCAGCTCTAACACATGAAGATCTTGGAAGCCATCACCCATCACCCCTGTCCTTAAGACAAGAAGGAAAAAAAACAGATGAACCAAAAACTAGTGAATCTTCTCAGACCCATTGGTGAACTCAGTTTGCAAACCTCTCCCTTCCCTCACCCAAGCAGCTTCCATGAGATCTGAAGAGGCAGACGAGTCCAAAGAGCCAGCTGTTGAATGTGCTGACCTGGAGCAGATGTCCAAAGTCCACCCAACAGTTTGGGTGATTTTGACAAACTGCTGGAGGCCAAGTATAGATTCACATGACAGTGAGAATTAGCTGGGGGTCACTGTCTTGGAGGCCCCCAAACTTTCCTGTGCTTTATCTCCACTATTTTTTAAAATATTTATTTTTTAGTTGTAGTTGCACACAAACTATTTTTACTTGGTTCCCACTGTGAAGAGCCAAGAAATATCTGCTGGTGGCTCTGACAGATGCAGGGGGTAAATAATACTTGTGAAATAGACCCAGAGCCTTCTGGAAGGAAGACTTTGCCAAAACTTGTCTCAAAACCATGGGGGAAGGGCCCTCCTCTGACTCCAGCCCTCTCTAGCCTTCCCGTCTTGTTTCACCTCATCCCCCAGGATTGAAATAGCTACACAGATGGTCCCATGATGGTTTGACTTAGGATTTTTTTACTATAATGATGTAAAATCATACATATACAACCACTGTTTTTCACCTTCAGTAGGTTATCCACTAAATTACCTGAAATATTCAACACTTTATTATCAAACAGGCTTTGTGTTAGATGGTTTTACTCACTGTAGGCTAATGTAAGTGTTCAGGGTCAAGTTGAACATGGGCTAAGCAAAGTCGTGGCACTCAGTGGTTTAAAAGTATTAAATGCATTTTCAACTTAGAATATTTTCAATTTATGATGACGTTATCAAACATGACCCCATAGTAAGTCCAGAAGCACCTGCACAAGAAGAAACTCATGTGAAGGTCGCAGGCCAAGGACAAAGACCCAGTGAAAGACTGAGATGTAATGAGGGGATTAGAAAGTGCTGGCTTCCCCTCACCTCACAACTACACCGACGGAGCTCCAGGGAGTAGGATCCTAAAGTCAAACACGTCACATAAAAGTCACATATATTATGATTTCTGATTTACAGGAAACATTTAGGATAGGTAAATTCATAGAGACAGAAAGCAGGACAAGGGGGCATAAGAAATGATGTCTCTGAGATGATAAAAGGTCTTGGAGTTAGAGATGGTGGCCAGACAGCATTGGAAAGACAATTAATACTTAACTGTTCAACTGAGGACTGGATAAAGAAATGTGATACATAAACTCTGTAAAATGCCATTCAAGCATTTAAAAAAAAATGAAATCCTGTCTTTTGCATCAACGTGGGTGGACCTGGAGATTCCTATGTTAAGTGAGATAAGCCAGACACAGAAAGACAAGAACCTTGTTAACTCACTCATTTGTGGAATATGCAAAAGTCAACCTCATTGATATCGAAAGTAGAACAGTGTTTTCCAGAGGCTGGGGAGGGAAGTGAGAGGAGGGGAAAGTGGAAGTCCATCAACAGGCACTCAGTTACTGTTGGATAGAAGTAAGTAGTTCTGGGGTACCACAGCCCGGACTATAGATAATGATAAGGTGCCGTACATTACAAAATGCTACAAGAGAGGATTTTGAGTATTTTAACCATAAAGAAATGATAAATGTTTAAGGAGATAGAAATATTCATCCTGTTTGGAACATTACACAATGCATACATGTATGAAAACATCACACGATACCCCATAAACATGTACAATTTTTACATGCCAATTTTAAAAGTGAATTGAATGAGACAGTTAATTCTATGTGAATTTTACCTCAATTTTTAAAAACCAAAACATCATGTTCAAGGGTGAGAAACTGGACACTTGTTCTAAGACTGAAAATGAGGCCAGGAGACGGGAGAGCACAGCGTCCAGGGCCACAGGCATTCAGAAGGATGAGGACAGAGGTTGTTATTGGATCTGCCAACACTGGGAGCTGTATCAGCACAGAGGGGCTGGAGTAGGCTGAAGTGACCAGACTGAAGGTGACCAGGCTGACTTCCAGTTTTAGGAGGGGAAGGTTCCAGCCTTTCTGCATCTTCTCTTGAAGTCACTCAAAAACAGGAGCACAAGAAGCACATAAATCTGTGTCCACAAGCCACACCAGACAAGGAGCTAAAGGAGGCGCAGGGATAAAGAGCCCCAGAGGTGGGGTGGAGAGAAGCACCTCTTCCAGCCCTCGTTCACCCTCTACCTCCCAACCCCAAAAGACCAAAGCATAGAAAGGGGATGAAGTTTAAAGACCAAAGCACAAAAAGGGGCTAAAGAACACTGTGAACAGGGAGCAGCCAGCCCCTGGCCACTCAGAGGAGGGGAGGGACGTACTCTGGGAAAATAGCAAACAGACAAGGTGACAGCAGCACAGAAGACACTGAACACAGGGACACAGCAAAGAATCTGCTTGCTAAGTGCTGAGGCCCCACAGCCCCACTGTTATTCCCTCAATGACGGGCCCACAGGCCATTCCCTGTCCCCAGAACAGGAGGCCGTGGCCTCTTAAGAAAGTGAACTATGGACATACCTCAGAGATACAGTTCAGTTCCAGACCACTGCAATAAAGTGAAGATCAAAATAAATTGAATTGCAAGAATTTCTTGAATTCCTGGTGCAGATATAGAAGTTATGATCACACTATGCTATGTCTATTAAAAAATACAATACACACACCCTAGTTAGAAAATAACAGTAAAAAATGTCAACACTCATCTGAGCTGTTGGAAAACAGCACTCACAGATTGTTTAATGCTGGGTTACCTCAAACGCTAAATTTGTTAAAAAAAAATGAAAACATAACACACTGAAGCACAATAAAACAGATATGCCTATATTTCAGATTTGGGGGATGTTTGTTACTGTGGCATGATGTAGGCTATCCTGAGTAATAGATCCTATATAAGAATTTAACCCAAAATGATGATAAAACTGTATTTGTTGGATGGAAGGAGGATTTGCATGTTAGACTCAACTTTACCACAATAGGTAGTAAAGAAAAACAGTGCAGGATCAGGAATGTAGCACAGTGGTAGAGTGCTTAATTAGCATGTGCTAGGCCCTGGGTTCAATCTCTAACACATACATACACACACACACACACACACACACACACACACAGAGAGAGAGAGAGAGAGAGAGAGAGAGAGAGAAAATCAGTACTACATATTTTTTACAAATATGAAGATAATTTCCAGAAGAAACAGCTGGAAGTGGTGGCATATAGAGAATGGGATGGGGAAGGGGATGCATAAGGAAAGTGCCATTTTTTCATAAACCTTTAAGACATGTACATGTATTATACTGATAAAATAAAAGTAATTTTTGAAAAAGTAAATGGAGACATTGGCCATGAAGGAGGCCCAGGGTGGTTGGTACATGTCATGTCACAGCAAGCAGTGACCTAGCCTAGAAGGCTATGTAAGTAAGTCAACAAACACATAGGCCAATCCTAGCTGCCTTGGTCTTTCCAGCACCCAGGTCAGGGCCTGGTGCAGTGACAGAGGTGTGGTTAAAGCTTTGGAAGGATAGGACAAGGGTTTGGATTCTGGCTCCATCACTCATGACTGTGAGCAACAACATCAGTTTTCTCATTGGCCTTTGGTGGTGACAGTGGCCCTCAGCACCATGCATGGTTCAGGTGCAATAAATGGTGATATCACTGCTTTTAAAGTCTCAACAAATACTGTAGATGCTTAATAATGAATATACATTCTGAGAACTGCATCATTAGGTGATTGCTATGCAAACATCACTGAGTGTACTTACACAAACCTTGATGCTATAGCCTACTGTACTCCTAGGTTACGTGATGTGTGTATATAAAGTCTAGCCTATTGTTTTAGGGCCATGATGAGCAAAACAACAAAAAAATTCAGTCAAACATAAGAAAGGTGATGTAATCAAGAGATAGGGTAAACATGAGATATACAAAATTGCTGCCAGCATAAAGCAGCATACTCATTTACAGTAAATTGGTATTTTTTTAATAAATGGAAGGAGTACATTCTAAAATAAGGGTTAAAAGTATAATATAGTAAAAACATAAAGTAATCACTAGTCATTTATTGTGTTAGTTAGCGTTCCATTACTGTGAGAAAATAAACTTAAAAAGAGAAAAAGTTGATTTGCCTCAGAGTTTGGAGGTTTCAGTCCATAGTTGGTTGGCCCCATTTCTTTTGGACCTGTAACAAGGCAGCACGTCACAACTGAGAGCACATGGTGGAACAAAGCTGCTCATCTCATTGCCAGGATGCACAGGCGAGAGAAGAAGAGGAAGGGACTAGAACCTCGTGATCCTCTTCCAGGGCACACCCCCAAAGACCAAAGACCTCCCAGCAAGCCCTGGGTCTCTTAAAGTTCTACAACCTCCTGAGCGCCACTGTGAGGAAAAATCCTTTAACACACGGTCCTTTGGAGGACAGTCTAGATCCAAACTACAGCACTAATCAATATCAAATTTCCCTGTACTGTGCATAAGTGTATAAATTTATATAAATGGCAGTACAGCAGGTTTGTTCACTCCAGCATCACCACAGATATGTGACGACGGCATTGCACTCTGATGTCATGAGAGCTATGATGTCACTAAGCAAAAGGAATTTTTCAGCTCCACTGTAATCTTATGGAACCACTGTCAGATATCTAGTCCATGGTCAACTGGGGAGTCACTACCAGGTACATGGCTAAATCAGAAGAAGCTGCAGTGCAATGGCAGGAGCAGACCAGGCCGGGCAGCCAGGATGTTTCCTGAAAGAAGACAGGAAGTGGGCTTGGCATTGAGCCACCACAGCGGGAAGAGGTCTGGGTTAGGGTCAGGAACTGTGGGGAGGCTGGTGTAGCAAGGTTGTCAGTGGAAGGCAGTGTGGGAGCCAAACAGGGGCCTGTATTGGGACAAGAGGCTGGAACTTGGATCCGATCATCAACCAAGGGACAGAGCATGGGCCCTGCTGTGTACAGCACATAGATATGCCAGCAGGAAGAGGACCATGCAGGCCTATCTCTAGGCTGTTGATGATCTCTCCCCTCAGCAGGAGGGGTCGAGCTACTCCAAAGACCACATCCCACAGACAGATTGAGAATGGACCCTGCCCCTAGAAGCGGGCATGTTGTGGGTTAAATTATGCCTCCTCCCAAAATAATGCTGAAGTTTTAACCCTGAGGACCTGTGCTTGTGGTCCTGTATGGAAATAAGGTCTTTGCAGAAGATCAAGTTAAATTGAGGTCATTTGAGTGGGCCCTAATTAAATATTCCCTTATCAAATAAAAGGAAAATTTAGATATGGAGATAAGGACACAGGGAGAAGGCCATGTAAATATTAAAATTATGCTACCACAGACTGCTGGCAAACCACAAAAAGCTAAAAGAGAGGCATAGAATATATCTTTCCTACCCGGCACTCAGAAGGAACTACACTGTTAACCTTGCTCTCGGTCGTCTAGCCTCCAGAACTAAGAAACACTAAATTTCTATTATATAAACTACCAATTCAATGGTACTTTGTTATGGCTGCCCCAGGAAACACACAGGCCTGGTTATTGTCATTCTCCAGCAGGTGACACCCCAAAGGTGACACACTTTTGCACCCGATTTTGGTCCAGGTGCCTCAGACATAGCTCAAAATACCCTAAACAATCCACTTTTAGGACTTTTCAGCAGAAACCTCCAATGTTTCCAGCCGTCCTGCCTGCTGTCACTAAAGAAGTCCCTGTCTAGGGGCTGGGGTGGTGGCTTAGTGGTAACAGCACTTGCCTAGCATATGTGAGGCCCTGGGTTCGATTCTCAGCACCACATACAAATAAATGAACAAAATAAAGGTCCATAAAGTCTAAAAAATATATTAAAAAAAAAGGAAGTACCTGTCTACACCAACAGTCCCTTGGACTGGCCACTAGGTCAGTGCTGAATGGTCAAGAAAAGGTACCAATTTAAGTACTACCATGTAGGGCAGGGAGAACCTTCCTACCTCCTGCTGGCTTCAACCTCCTGGGCTCCCAGAGAGAACTGATCACCTGGATCCCCTGAGCCCCATAAGCACCCAGATAGAAAGAGAGAGTACCCAGAGCCAGGAATGCAGCATGGACTACCAGAGGCACTTGGTGCAGCAGACAGAAGGAAACTGGTGGCTCCCATGGACAGGATTTCTGAGGCACAATTGACAGGGGCATAGGAAATGTGAGGTCCACTGTCTGGCTACTTGTCCTTGAGGAGTGCCTATTCTCCTTCTTGTCCTTCTTCTCAAAATACACTCAACCCTCAGTATCTGCAGATTCCACATGCATGGATTCAATCAACCATATATCAAGAACATTTTTTTTTAGTTCTAGAAAGTTCCGAAAGTAAAACTTGAATTTGCCACACACCAAGCGCCACACTGAATTAAAACGAATGAAGTGATATGGAGGCTACCGTGTCTTTTCCACCATCTCACAGATGTCAGTCTTTACAGCACTTATTGTTGAAGCGCTAATCATGTTGTGATTCTTTCATATACTTTGCAGTTAGGCCTATGATGACTGGCAGCTGTACTTAACATGTACATACTCTGTTCTTGTCATTATTCCCTAAACAATACAGCATGACAACTATTTACATAGCATTTACATTGGGTTAGGCATATGAGTCATCTGGAGATGTTTTAAAGTATAGGGGAGGATATGTGTAGGTTCTATGCAAATTCTAGGCCATTTTATATAAGATGTTGAGCATCCTCAGATTTTGGAAACTGTCCCCATGCATATCAAGGAATGACTGTAAATGTAAATTTGTAAAAACAGAAAATGATGAAAAAAATGTGCATAGTTCACTTAAACTTTCATCAGAGAAAGGTGAGGATGCCAACAGGTATTAACTATTCTCGCAGCTCCCTCTTGGCACATTAGCCGAGACTCCTACACAAATGGCACGTCAAGTGAAGCGCGACAGGGATGGAGATGTCTCCTACTCACTGGGAATCTCCAGGAACAAGACGATTTTCGTTGGGTCCACAGGATAGTCCGGGCTTTTGTGGTGGTTCTCCCACACAAGATTCAGCAATACTTATTCAGGAGATTATTCAGGAGACTATAGTGAAAAAGATCACAAACAGGGCATTAGCCAGTGAAAAAGCAAACCATTCATTCATAAACAGAGGGGTCATATACTAAAATTACAGAGGTAATGGCCCATAACCTCAAAAGCAGCTCAAAATAGGATCGGAACTCCAAGGTTCCCCAAGGTTCCCCAGGGCAGGCAGTTGACCATGAATCTCTCCAAGTTTTCAAGGGAGTCCTCATATTTATGCACAAAGGTCAGAGAACATGGATAATGAATGGCATGAGGTTGTATGCAGCTGGACTTCACTCTAAGCGCATGGGGGATATATTTCTCAAACCCTCTTGGAGAAAGATATGGGAAACCCAAAGTCATTAATATTTCAGGTTTCATTCACTCTCACAGGAAATGAAACACATTTATCAAGGCTCTGTTCCCAACTTGGTTTTCCACAGTAGTAAAATGCTACAGGAGATACAGAGCTTGGCGTGATGTGGGCTATTTATTTTAAAATAGCATTTGCAGCACATGAGCTGGGAGGTTCCTACCAAAAGCAATGAACAAAACCTTTGCAAGGATGGTGCACGTGTGTCGGTGCCCAGAGCGAGCCACCTGATTGACAAGAGGCCGTGCTTCCTCCCTGAGATGCAGGCAGCTGTCAGCACTCAGCCAGCCACTCCTCACAGAGCAGGGCCGACCTCAAGTCAGCCAGCCCCCAGGTCTCCTTACAGAACCGAGTTGCAGAGACAGTCACCTATGTTCACATCCCAGCTCTGCCACCTATAGCCTGGGAAGTCTAAGTAACCTTCCTGTGCCTCAGTTTCCTTACTTCAAAAGATCATGAGTCTGAGATATTGCAATTCAGGCCTCACCTCCAGACCTGTCCCCAAGTCTTCTCTCCTTCATCTTTCTAACATGTCCAATGAGTGAGCTGATCTTTATGATTTATGAGGTTTCTGGGGCTTTAAATGTCAACAACTACTAAGGACTGAGTTCTTTCCTCTGGTCTGTACTTCTTGTCTGTGGGGCAGGCCACCCAGCTGAAACCTCCAAATATCAACCTCCCCCATGCTCCACAAGCCAAACCCCACCCCACCATAATGTGAGCGTGAGAAGCACACTTGTAGCCAGGTTCTCTAACAGGCTGTGTGGAGGCACACCACCGAATGACAACCTCATTCACTCTGAACCACAGCAGGTAGGGTGACTGAGGTCCTGGGCCTAAGCTCCACCCACAGTCACAGCTTTGCCTCATCATACCCCAAGGCTGCACACCACCTGTGCCTTACCTCGTCCATGCTTGTGTCTGAGCCTTTTTGTTCCTATGGACTCTTCTCCAAACTCCTATTCATTCTTCAAAACCCACTGGGGGCAGGCATCCCTGAACTGCAGTGGTAATCACATCTTAGCCCTGTCTTGTTCTGCAGTTCTCACAATCATTCCTAAGGATCTCCTGCTCCCACCAGGGCTCTGGCTCCCTCTACAGGCCTGCCTAGTCCCATAAGGGTGCCACTTTTTAGACTGGAAACGTTTTTGCAGGCATGGAAACTCTCAAACACAGCCTCAAAGAAAGAGGAGGATAAATGTGAGGAATTGCAATGAGTGGGGAAAGTATTCTAAAGGGTGGGGACAGAGCATCTGGAACATGTGGCTGAAGCCATACAGGGCACAGATCACCACACTCAACCTGGGTCTTCTCTCACAGGCAAAGGGGGTCACCTGAAGTTTCTGACTATAGAGGAGAGTTACTCCATCAATGTGGTGCTGGATGACCCGAGAGGGGCAGCGCCCATCTAGGAGTGCCCCAGAATGAAAATACAGAGGTAATTCTGAGGGGAAAATTTGCATAGACTCCTCCAGCAGCAGGATACTCTGAGCATCTCCCCTCCTAGGGCATGCTGACAGAGTTGTCCAGGAGAGGCATGCAGAGAAAAGGATTCCCAATCGCCATCAGTTCCCAGCAGATCTCGCCTTGATCAGTGGGAAAAGAAGGTCTAGGCCTGTCCAACTGTGCCATGAACCACTTGCCAGCCAGAAAACACAGGCCCATCACTACCACGCTACCAAAGCACCTTTAACAACCCGCTGCGGGCTGCAGGCTGCAGGCTGCGGGCTGCAGGCTGCAGACTGCAGGCTGCCACTTGCAGTGTATTCCCAAGGCTAAGAATACAGTGAGCTTCTCAGCCACACTCTTCCTTTACAGAAGGTCCCAGGAGCAGAGGGTCTACTGCCTGGGCCAGGGAGTCTGTGATTGCTCACTTTCCCTCTGTTCAGTAACCATCAGTGAAGCCAGTCCATGAGCCCCAGGCTCAGATTCTTGGCTTTCTGCATGTTGCAATACCTGGCAGATGACCTTCCTGGCTGGGTCCATGCAGCATCCCCCACTCCCTCCTTGGGCTCAACCACTCTCCAGGCCCACCCAGGAGAAACATTTGAAGGGAAGTGCAAAACCCTCTGTCAATTAACAAATCCCCACAAATTGTTAACTGGTACATGGTAGAACAGGGTTCCCAGGGACCAGATGCTGGCCCTGTCCTGATGCCTGACCCAGAAAGAACTGGGAAGGCAAGGATTGGGCTCTGCAACCCAGGCCAATCCAGCTCTGTGCTCCTAGTAATTAACCACCATGGCCCACCTCATGATGTCCCTGCCAGAGGACAACCTGGCCTATAAGGAAAGACACTGATACTGGCAGCATTAAAACTTGCATCTCCAGGCCCTGACTGGCCCTGGGCCCTGGACAGCTGTATAATGGTCAAGCCCTAGAGAGCAAAATTCCTAAAGTCAGCCTGTCCCCAGTGTCAGGGGTCACTCCACCCTCCCTAACTGCTAGAGTCGCCTCCTGGCAGGAGCCAGCTTCATACACTGCAGCCAGGCCACCCAAACCTGCACACACTCACACCAGACAGCAAGTGCACAGGCCTCCACCACTTGAAGGCCTTTTTCAGTTGGTGAGGAGAGTTCCCACCATCCTCCCAGCACACCTCCCACCCAGTCAACTCAGCAAGGCCTTTCTTGACCTGGTCCCTGCAGAACTTGATTTGGCTTACAGGGAAAACTTAAACCCAGTCTGGGAATGAGAGTAATGCAGACCAGGAAGACCAGACATGCAGACCAGAAGGCTCCAGGCAGTCCAATAGCAGACAGTACAACTGCATCCAAGTGCCACACAGGCCCTAGGGCATTTATGGCACTGAGTTTCTATGAAGCCCTTCATGTTCCCTCTACCCAAGAGCTGGAGAATCAGGGACACAGTGTGAGTCCCCTGATTCATGGAATTGGAGAATCACTATTATCTTCTCCCAGTCTTCCTGCTTCAGTTGATGGCTACAGTGCTTAGTTGGTCAGGCTGACGCCTTGGAGCCATCCTGGACCCTCTTGCTCACTCATCCAGTATACATCCATGCTGGTCCCACCTTTGCATTCCATAGAGACTCCCAGCACAGTCCCTGCTCCCACCAGTTCCCTGGACAGGGCCTCCAAGCCCAGGACAGCTACAGTGGCCCCAACAGCTCACTGCTCCCATATTGGCCCCCTTCCAGCCTCCGCATACCAGCCCAAGTGATTCTTCCCAATGTCAAGTCTTTACCATGGTCTCTGAGGCCCTACACATCTGGTCCCCACCCTCCAACTCCTCCAATGACCTGGCCTCCTATTCTTCCTTAAACACACAAGCAGATGCTACCCAGGGCCTCTGCACAGGCCATTCTCCCTGCCATGTTGCTGCTGCATTGTCACCCCTCATCACCCTACTTATAACATTAACAACACCCTCCCAGCCTCTCCTGGACTCCTCCCCTGCTTTGTGTTTCTCCACAGCACTTACCACCCCCTCACATCTTTCTTTACCATGGTCATCATCTGCCTTCCCTCCCTGGGAAGGGAAAGCAGTAACCTCCAAAGGGCAGGGATCCTGACCAACACTCAATGAATGTATATAGAAAGAATGAATGAGTCTGTGTCCTCTACCTGGGAGGCCAGCAGGACATGTGCAGAGCACAGTCAGGCCCACACCAGCCCCAAAAGCCCCCATCCCTCTGAAGGGCACTTAGTGCTAGTGTCTAATTCACATGGTGACAATGACAAGACTCCCACTCTTTCAAGGCAAAGAACATGCTCCTTGATGCCTTCTGAACAATGCTTTGTAGGTCACAGGAAATATCAAGGTTCACCACAATTTTCCTGAAAAAAAAAAAAAAAATAACACTTCCTTCATAAGACGAAATAACCACATCATGACTACAGGAGAACAGCTGTCCACAAATATGCCCATCACTGGATGCTGGGCCTGGAGCCAGAGGACCCATCAAACACTCTCTCACTGTCAGCCAGGGCTCCCTGACAGAACCCATGATACACACCTAGTATAGGAGCTTCGTCTTCCTGCTGAGGACAATTCATTCTCTTTCACAAAAACTCAGACTCACAGGCACACATCTCCTCTGAACCTTTCAGATGACCCCAGGAGCCCAGGCATGTTCTGTGAACATCACATCCTCTGGTTGGGGGGCTGTTGGGCTTCAGGCATTCACAGCCCCAGCCACTACAGTTTGATGATGGTCCCTGGATGCCTATGCAGGCTCTAGGCAGAGGGCCACCCCCGCAAGTGTAAGGGGTAAAAGAATCAGGATCAACTGTCAAAAGCACTCTGAGAGCACTAACCAACGGCTCCATGCACCTCAGAGTGGTGCTGGGCAGGAGGGGCAGAAGGCAAGACCCAGACCTAGCAGAAAGCACAGAGGTACATAGGGTGAGTGGTTTAGGCTAGAGACACTGGGACAGATCCATCCTGCCATTCCCAGGTAGAGGGTTATCTGCTGATGGATGCCTTTTATCCTACAAACTACAATCTGGAAAGTTCTACTTTGGGGAGGACTCCAGACCAAAGCATTCAGGAGGGGGAAAGCTAGCAGTAACTGAATCTGCTCCTGAGGAGCTTGTAGCTAGGTGAAAGCCCTAAGAGAGTTCTATTCTTGTCCCACCAAAGCATAGGAAGGGCAAGTCATTTGATCAAGGTCACAGAACTAAGTCCCAGGTTGAATCAAGGCACAAACTTTGGGTGGCCACGTCCAGAGTTTTCTCTGCCCGTGTTTCTACTTCCATGTGAGTAGGGGAGAAACCTAGGCTTAGCACATTTGTCACATTGAATGCAGGATATGAAAAGTAGACACATTTAAGTATTTTCAGGTATCTTTTTCTGCTTTGCCAACTTTTGAGAATGTTAAAACTTCACTTGATACAAAAGGGGCACATCTTTTTAACTTTCCAAAAATACCCTCAAGATGGTCAAAGAGACAAAATGGTGAAAATACCTCAAATTGTACCAATTCTCCAAGTGAACTAAATTTTTGTGTGCTACATGAAGTTTTCGAAATTGGATGGATATAAGTTTGGGGGACATTGGAGGGGAATATGGCACCTGGCGGGGGCCTAGACAAGTGAAGACTATAAATAGTCACTAAGCTCCCAAACCACTCCCTTGCCTCTGGCCTGAGCAGCCACTCCTGGGTGAGGTCCCTTGGAGTACACAGCAGATCTATTGCCATTTGGACTGCTTGCATCTATCATCTGGTGAGCTATCATTTGAACTACACAACACCTAGCCCAGGACAAAGGACAAGACAAGACCCATGAACACCTCTAAGGCACATCTAAAAGGCATCTCAAGCTGAGTACGATCAAGCTGGATCAAACATCACCCCATAAGACCCAGCTCCATTCCTCCCAGCTGATGGTAACTCATCACCATGGGGGCCCCCTAAACTTCCTTTCTCTCCCACCCTATGTGGGAGCCATCAGTAAATGGAATAGGCCCCAGCTTCAGATGCCCCTAGAACCCCCTCCTCCTCCCATCCTCTCCACTACACATCCTGGTCTCAGCCTCCAAGCCCTTGCACCTCCCTCCAGGATTTCCTGCTTCAGCTCAAGCCCAACAATCCACTCCACAGTGTAATCCTGTCAGCAGAACCTGACCCTCACTGCACACCCAAGATGGGCACATGCCTTTATGGTGGTGAGACCTCAACAAACCATTCTCTTCAAGAAACCAGCAAGGTCTGGGGAAGTCTGGGGGAATAAATAGTCACTGTGAATGGGCACGGGTGATAGAATGTTCTAGAATTAATGACGCTGAATGTCATGAATTGCCCAGTGAATTGGACACTTTAAGGGGATAAACTTTATGTTAATTATATTGCCGCAAAGTTGTTAAAAAAAAAAATTTTAAACCATAAGGCAAACTCCATTCTCTTTCCCTCCATCGCATCCCCCAACAGCTCCTCTGAGACTCAGAGTGAAGTCCTCAGAATGGTAGGAAAAGCCTACGAGCCCAGCCTCCATATCCTCTGGCCTTCCTCCCCTGATGCTCACTCTGCCCCAGCCTCGCAAGGTCTCTGCCACTCCTCAGACACCCGACTCCCAGCCAGTCCTGCTCCTGGTGGACACCGAGCACTGCTGACCTCCTTAGAGGCCCTGTGGACACCACCTGTGGTTCACCCCTCCTTCCTCTCCTTGTGTATATTGTGCTCTTCGTTTATTACCAGCCTCACCCACTGGGATGGAGGCCCCATGATTTCCATCTTCTGGGTCCTAGGGTTCCCCCAGCACCTATGACAGGACTCCATGGTGACCCACTAAATGACGACTCAATGACAGGCTTGTCCCCTGTGCAAACATGGAAGGATGCTCAGAGAGATCAGTGGCTTCTCAGGCCACACCACTTCAGGGTCAGGGGACTCCCAACGTTAGCTCTTCCCTCATGCCAAATGCTGCATTACGGGTCCACTTATTCATGAATAGTCAAATCCTCATAAGCACCCCCTACATCTGGGAATGGGGCCAAGGTAAGACAAAAAGCCCCATAGTATGGCCTGGAGACCTGTCTGGCCATAGTTGGTGGGACAAGGCCTTGCCCCTCCCAGACTTCTGGCTATCAGTGCCCTGGGGGACCCAGACTGCTGCAGAGGAGCCCACCCCTGAGGGATGGAGGATAAGCTCTGCCCTCTGAAAGGCCACAGCAAATAGTACTGGGCCAGGCTTCCCTGTGGTTGGGGGGGGAGGCCTGTTCCAACAGAGCCACCCACATCCCCACTATTTCCTATTTCAACAAAAAGAGGGCTGGTTCTCATACTGAAAATCTCTAAATCCCTTCCCACCATGTGTCTATTCATCCTCACAGTGAGCGGGCGGGGACAGGAACACTCAGTGACGTGGGCACTCCCTGAGGTAGGTAATGGCAGAAAAACACAGGCCATGTGCCCTCCCACTGATCTGCAACAACAGCCCCACGCAGAACATCCCACCATCACCCACTCATGCACCATTGTGGGGACACCAGGGCTGAGCAGCAGCCGCCCTCCTTCCCCCCGCTGAGGCCATGATCCTCCACAGCCCCCAAGGTACCCACAGCCACCCCACACACCCATACCCAGTTTCCTTTAAAATATTCCATCCTGCCAGAAATGTTCCCCAAAAAATAATACCAAGGATTCAAGAGAGAATAAGAGGGAAACTGGCAAAGAGGTGCATAGGGGACTCTTTCTAGCCAGGGAAGCCATGTACTTCACCTCCTCTGATTTCAGAATCTTCACCTTCCTGAGGTCAAGGGCATGGGACGCAGGGGCTGCAGCTATATCAGGGCTGCTCCAGTGTTGTTCCTGTCCCCTTTTTTTTTTTTTTTTTTAACCTGAGTTCTTACTGTGTGCCAGTCACCATTCCAGTTGGCTAGTTGGCCATTCGAAAATAAAGAAGGAATTTGGCTCTGGAGCTCAGCTGCCTGGGCTAGAATAGCAACTGCAGCACTGAACAGGCTCTGTGACATCAGGGACATTTCTTCACCGCTCTGTGCCTTTTTTTCCCTTACCATGGAATGGAAATAACCACTTTCCACCACAATGTTGTAAGACATCAAGGAAACAGCCTATGTACACGAGGCTCTTAAGAGGGAACCTGCTGCCTCCTAACTATTCTGTAAATGCCTGCTGCCATTATTATTCCTGATGGGTAGCAGACAGACGTAGGCAGTGGGAACATGATGCTAAGGGGATAATTTTATGAATTGAGCCCACTGTGCTGACCCCCCCCCCACACTTACTTTCTTTAAAAAGCAACTTACCTGAAGCCACCTTGGCCCTGCCCTGGCCTAAGTCACTTGGATGTGCTGTATTCCTCAGCAAACAGCCTCTGCAAAAATGCAGACCCAGAGACACCTTCCTACTGATAAGAACAACATTATCCAGAAGGCTGGAGTGGGTGGGTGGGAGGCGTTTGTGACCTTTACACAGACCAGATTCCAGGACTCAGGGAGACAGGAAAATCAGAAGAAACTCACCACCACCACCACCACCACAGAATCTGTAAGAATAAATTCCAATGAGAACTGGTCAGCATGGGCCAAGGTAATTCGGAATTCCTTGAGCCTTGAGCATGTTATTTTAATGGTAAAATCTCCCCTCCTTGGGGTAAGACACACACAGAGAGGACTTGAAAGTCTGGTGTAATTCTGCCATCAGAAGTCAAGAGGTGAACCTGGGCAGGACTCTTCTGGAAACTCCAATAAAAATGGAGGATTGTGGGGAGGCACACAGTCCCTCTCCTCTCTGAGAAAATCCACTCCCTTTCTCCCTTGAAAGTGTCCCTTTTTCTCTTTTCCTTTATCTTCTAATAAACTCCTGTCTGCTACTATGTGCAACTCACTTGAAACAGGCAAGATGGCAAGATCCGGTGATCACAGGTCCCCATGGTCACTTCAGCTCCATGGGTGGATTTCGTTCTGTAACACTCCTATTTGGGCTGATTTGTAGAGGAACAGAGCTGAGGCAGTTCCACAGCAGCACCGTAAAGTCCAAGCAGTGGGCAGCTCTGCTGAGGCAGGCAGATGGAAGTGGCCAGGGAAGGTGCTGAGACCAGAAGGGTACAGACTTTGGGGAGCAGCAGGACACAGTGAGCACCACTCCCCAGAGGGCAGCCAGCCTCTCAGCACCCTCAATTTCCCCATAGCACAGAAGGCAAAGATGAAAGAGGATATGATAAGGGGGCATTCTTAGTAAAGAGTAAGTTAACGAGACAAACAACTAACGATCTAGTTAAACACGAATGTTAGTTAAGACATTATACATGGGTCAAAACCCACGAAATATTCAAAGCAAAGAGTGAACCAAAAAGTATAAGGTGGACTTTAGTAAATAATCATGCATTGACATTTGGCTCCTCAGTTGTTAACTGAAGTGGCACACAAGTGTAAGATGTCAGCAATGGAAGAGGCAAGAGGAATGCAGGGCGGGGTGCGAGTGAACAAAGAACTTGCTGCTTAATTTTTCCTACAAGTCAAAAACTGCTGGAAAAAAAAAAAACTTAACCTAGTATTTTTTAAATATGGTAGATAATACATTCTGAGCATTCAGATGAGCTAAACATAGAAACAGATATAATTCAAGAGCCAATGAGTGACCTAGAAGATGGTACTAAGTGATGCTCCCAGAATGCAGTGCAAACAGACCCTGGGAAGGGCCCTGAAGGAGAAGAGGTCTGTAGGGACCCTGGCAGGGGCCTCCCAACTCTACCCCCAGTTCCTCTGTCTTCAAATTGAGGACATTAATGCAAATTCTCAGAAATTTTTTCACATTCTTTTCCCCATACTGACTTTTTTTTTAGGGGGGGGTGGGGAGAGGGTATAGGGAGAGAGGCATTACAGGAAATCTTAGAAACCATCTCAACCTTTGAGTCCTTGCTTTTTACCAGGCTGCAACATTTCACAGTTCATGGCCCAAATGAGTATCCCTCTCTGTATTTGTCTATTATTGTATCTGTCTGTTAGTGATTAATTATTTTTGCCATTTATTCCTTTTTTAAAAAATGTACTTCTTGGACTGGGGCTGTAGCTCAGTAGAAGAGCACTTGCCTAGCATGTGTGAGGCACTGGGTTTGATTCTCAGCACCATATATACATAAACAAAATAAAGTCCATCGACAACTAAAAAATATTTTTTTAAAAATATTTCCTTAGGGGGAGTCCCAGAGAAGCCTTCCAGAAAAGCAATGCAGCATTTTATCACCAATGTATATGTGGCTACCCTCCTCCCTAATAACTCCATTTCCAGGAGGGCTCACTCATCTGTGAGACAAAGTCAATGTGGGGATTTTTCTTGCAACAATCTTTCAAAACACTAGAAACAATCTAAGTGCTTATAAATAGAAGAATGGTTAAATGATGGCAGAGTTCACATGCTAGAATACTCTGAAGTATTAAAAAAACAAAATAGCAACAAGCAAACAAAAAAAAACAGGTAGATGAAAATGTAAGACAGTCACAAGCATATGTATTGATTCTAGTTACAGATGCATCAAGCCAGCTAGAAAATACACACACATTCACAAGCCCATGTATGGACCTGACGTCACACAGAAGGGAATGAAAGGGCCCCCACGGAACAACTGTTAACCAGCAGCTTTCTTTGGGAAAGGGAGAAGAGATCAGAATGGGAGGCTTAGGGGGCTTTCACCTTTTGCTTTATTAAATATGCATGCACTGGGGCTGGATTTGTGGCTCAGCAATAGAGGGCTCGCCTTAGCATGTGCAAGGCCCTGGGTTCGATCCTCAATACCACCTATAAGTAAATAAAATAAAGGTATTGACAACTACAACTAAAAAATAATATTTTTTTAAATATGCATGCACTGGTTGAGTCTTTTACCAAAATGAATTTATTATTTACTAGCATTATAATCAAACCCAGTCTACTCCTTCAAGTATTTCTTATTCTAGTTGGGAAGATGTCAACACTAACAACAACCTGTGGGAAAGGTCAGATAGGGCTGCAAGATGCAGGACTTCCCACAGGAGATGCTGCTTCTGTGACAGGGAAGGCTGTAGGCAGCAGAAGAATGAGCTTCTTAGGGATGGTAACTCTCGGGGCACGGGTGACACCACCCAAATGACTGGGACATACACACACATCACAGGCAAACCCTGAGAAACGAAAACACAAAGGAGGAGGTGATGAAGAGCAGGAGGTGACCAAGGCTTGGGGCCTTAGAGGTCAGGGAATGTGGTAGGACAGGACAGCAGGAGGAGCCAGGGACCTTCGGTATAAATTTTAGGAGAAAACTAAAGAATTCAGTCGCATTCACTTAACTCACGTGCAAGCGCGGGAGTGGGGGATGGGGAGTGCTGAATGTGGTATATGTGGTATGGCATGGCTATGTAGTGTATGCAACGTGTGTGTGTGTGTGTGTGTGTGTACATTGTGTATGTGTGTATGGGCACATGTGTATGCTCTTAGGGAGTCCTGGTGCGTGCGGTACATGTGTGTGGAGTCGCATGTGTATGGTATGTGGGGGTGTGGGCCAGATGTGTGTGGGGGTGTGGTCAGGTGGTGTGTGAGTAGTGGGTGTGGTTATGTAGGTGTGGTAGTGTAGCATGCAGTGATGTGTACATGTGTGGTTTGTGTGTATGGTGCAGTTATGTGGCATGATATAATGTGAAGGATGGTGAGTGTGGTGTGATGATACGTGTGGGGAGTGCGGTATGGGGCGTAGTGTGTGTATGTGTGATTTGCGTGTTTGCTATAGTGTGTGGGGTATGTCTGCGGTGTGTGCCATGTGTGGATAATGCAAGTCTGTATGCACATGCACATACATGTGTTGCAGACAATGGGGTGGCTGGCAATATAGAACCTGCAGCAGTAACCAGGTGCACCCAGGCAGGGTTCAGGGCATGGAGGTGCTGAGTGGACAAGCCCCGAAGTCTCAGGCTCCCTCAGTTCTAAGACTCCAGATGGAGAGAACCAGTAGCATCCCACACCTCCACCCAAGGCAGCACCTACAAAGGGGCTGATCAAGGTCAGAGCAGCCCAGAAATCCTTTGGACAAAAATTTCTTTAACTTTTTGTAGGGGTAGGGAAAGTCCAGGGTTAGCTCACAGGAGAAGCCCTGCAGTGGGATCTGCAGCAGAGAGGAGGTGACAGGCAGTGGGGCAGGGTGGCAGAAGCATGTTGGTAAAACAGCCATCCCTTCTGTAAATTAGACAAAATATCTCACCCCACACTGCAGGCCCTGTAGGAATCCTCAGAAGAGTAAGAGCATGCCACAAAAACCATGCTGCCATTTCAAATCCTCCACAGCCAAAATCCTAACATGCAGTATTCTCATATGTACAGATCTTCTTTTAAAAACTGCTTTCCTTTCAAAGACACCTAATTCAACTGAATTTCCATATAAACCATGCTTGGAAGTGCATTGCTTTCCTGAGGTGCAAAAAAGCAGGAAGCCCAGGGATGGCATAAGGGGAGTTTGATCCCTCCTTTCCTCTGTCTCCTCTTGCAACTGCAATATGACAGAGACTGCTAACTCAAAGTGCAAGGAGAAAATTTCCAGTCCATCTGTTAGGAGGCACTCTGCATAATCAAAAAGCAAATAAGTAATTTTCAGACTAGACATAATGGAAATCTAAAACATTTTTTAAAGAGCAACCATTTCTTCTGAAGTTTCTACTCAAGTACTTGCTCATGGAAGAAGGGAAAACATGCTGCTGGAATAAATATGCAGGTCCTAGGCCCTGATACTCCTAGATGCCTTTGTACCTAGATGTACTTATGTACACCCAATAGGCCTACAGTCTGTCACTGAAGCCCAGAAGAGGAGGCCGAGGGCAGGAGCCAGAGCTGAAGGGAGCTATTCATCTACCTAGATGTCAGACCAAAGCAAGTATTATTCATGGAGGAGAATCTGCTAAAAAAAAAAAGATTTCAAAATACATTTTATGCGGTGTTTTAGGGTCCCCAAATATACTGAATAAAGCTAGGTGATTTTATGCTACAACTACTGGAATTTTTTCTAAATTTTTAAGGACTCTGAAAGTTTTAAATATAATGTTAAATTAAAATGTGGACCATATATATAGAATCCTTGAGCAGGCAGAGTCAGTTTGGCTTCATAAGTGACCTCAATTTGAATTGCAATCACAACTATATCTTGAGTCATTTCTGGTAAATGCCTAGGTTTAACAACAAAACAAAACAAAAAAAAAAAACAGAACTTAGGCTCAACCAAACAGAAGCAGCTAAAAATATCACATAATATCACAGGCCCAACAAGCCACTGTACAATTGTAACCAATTAAATGTTTTCTTTGCTTCACTTCTAGATTCATCCTCTCAAAACCTCACCCTGGCATTCACTCTGTGGAACTCCTAAACTGCTTCTGGTTTGGAGCTTCCCAATTCATGAAGCACTGTTTGCTCAATCAAATTCTTTAAATCTTTATGGTGCCTCAGTTTACTTTTTAACCATGGTAAGCCCCACAAGTAAGGGCTGCCCCTATCTTATCAACTGCTGGAACTCCCATCACTTGACCCAGCACACAGTGGGGCTCCATAAGGATTGATTGAATCCATCCAGTAACTGCTGTGAGAAGACCAGTGGTTGACAAACTGTCCCATTCCACCTCCTGGTGGTAGTGTACCGGAAAGTGGAAGGGCACAGCTCCAGGAACTGCTTCCCAAGGAGTACCTTGAAAACCCAGGCCCACAGGGCTAAAGTTGGAGGATGGTCCCTAGGATCCCGGGGGAAGGCACATATATCCAAAGATACAGTGGCCTGGAGAGGTCCTTGAGATGGAACAAGAGCAGCACGCTACAGCCTCCTGATCCCCAGGGAGGCATGAGCTGGGCTGGAGCCTCAGCCTGCTGCCCTGCCCAGCCTGCTGCCCTGCCCACCCTTTGGGCCACGGACAGATGTGAAGGCTCTGGTGTCACACAAACAAACAGCAGGGATCACCAGGTCAGGAAGGCAGCACCACGCGCTTTAACCTTGGTTACTGAGTAGATTGACCCAGCTGGACTCTTCTGGTCCTAAAGCTCTCACATTCAGTCCTTGCTAATTTCCCCTGTACACAAACAATGGTGCTCTAGAAGCATTCTGCTTTACGTATGACAAACTCACCAGTCCTTCCTTGTCCCTTGTCCCAAACAGTACTGATATGTTAGAATAACTGGGATACTAAAAGGCAAGCTCCGTGGAGCAAGAAGACCCTCTAGCTCTCCCCTCAGTGCCTGGCACACAGTCCTGGGGGTGCAACAAGCTTTTGCTAAATGTCAAGGGAAAAGATAAATAGATGGATGTTATATTCTTTGGAATATTTTCCTTACCCCCCCCCAAAAAAAGATATTTTTATCTATCTATTTATTTGTTTGTTTTCATTCTGGGGACCAAACCCAGCGGTGCTTTACCACTGAGCCACAGCCTTGCTAAGTTGCTGAGATCCTCCTGGAATTTGCAATTCTACTGCCTCAAGTCTACCAAGTCACTGGGATTACAGGTGTGTACCACCATGCCCAGCTCTTTACCAAATTTTTAATGTGTAATTTTAAAGTAAATATATAATAAACATGATCTCACAGAACCTTTAAGGTAAATGAGCCAGGAAACAAAGGATAAAAATTAGAAGATATTAGGGTCAGGGGCTCGTCCTCCAACACTCCTGCAGCCTGAGAAGATTGCTCAATAATTGTATGAGGGCATCTACAAGAAATGAGGCCAGCTCCTCTCATGTCTCCAAGAAACGTGAAGAGTAAAGAAGAGAGACGACCTTGAGAGGGTACCAGGCTATGTCTCCATGAGGCCAGAGTTGCAGGATCACAACAGGTCACCATCCAGACTCCCCAGCCTGAGACCTCCTCACCCCACTCCTGCCCAAGTAAGTTGCCAGCAGCCTCATCTCAGGGCTTTATATGGGATACAGTCTGTGGCTGGAAATGGTTCCTGAATATCATCCCGTCCTGCCTGGAGACAGGAACCTAATCAGCCCCCTCACAGATTCTAAAACTCCTCCTATTGAGGCCACAGCTTCTGCTTTTCGGATTACAAAGCACAAAAGGACAGATCTTTAAATAACTCCTGCTTCCTAATCCATAATACGTTCTCAGAAAACATCAAGTCTCTCCTCAGCTCCACCATGGAATGGCCTGGCTCTTCACATGTCACAAAATGGAAGAGAGGCAGCACCTCTGTGACCCAAATACCCACACTCGAAATGCTCCTGAGCCTTCCAATTAGAAAAATATATTTATATATGTGAAATAATTTAATATCAAGCCCATTTTATGGAAGTCAGATATATCAAACAAATACTATTAAAAGGGAACCGATATGAAACTTAAAATCCAAATAGATACAGAAACATAAATGAAAAAAATGAAAGACTCCAAAAAATCATTTCATCATTACATGGGATTTCCAAAAGTAATGCTCTTGAAATCTCTTTTAAAACAATATGTTCCAACTTCCCACTAATCCAAATTACTCTGGTGACGTCTGGTTCAGCATCTCGCTGCAAATATGCAGCCTCATTATTTTACTTGGAATGGTAATAACACGGAAGCATCTATTTCCATCTCTCCATCACTTAAGCTAACATGAACCTATACTCTGCACTGAAACAACTCCATTTCTGATTAGGATCAGCAACATTTCCAGCCGGGCTCAGGACAGCCTAGGGGAACTGCTCCCAAGGCTATGGCACATGTGCAGGTGGGCAAGAGGATCACTGCCGCAGTGTTTTCATAAATGTGAGACATTTTGTGAATGGCTTAAGCCATGTGTATTTTAATTTAAAAGCTCCATTAAAATGAAGAGAGAAATAGAACCCGCACACAGCTCCGGAGAGAACAAGGGAATATTATTAATCACAGAAATGTAAATGAGATTGGGGGCAGGAGGGAGTGAGTGTGCTAAATTAAACTCCTTCCACGGTGACCCCTGAGTAACTGTGGTGAGTCTTGGCATCTTATCTCCACCAAGCAGGCAGCAGGCCGCCACCATAAGGTCCCATGCAAATCATGGGTGCTGTCCCTAAGCGTAGGCGAGTGACTTTCTTATTTGTTCAGAAGTAAAATGATCCAGAACTGGTCACTGTTCTTTCTTCCCAACGAGACCTAATGGCTATTGTCCTTCCTGGGGATCCTGTTTGCCTGAATAAAGTAGGAGCGTGGCCAGCAAAACCCAAACTGTTCTGCTCCACCGACTTCACCCTAGTGGATCAGAACTCAGCACACCACCGTTTACAAACCAAAAATGAAGAATCCATGGGCAGAGAACCTTCTTGAAGGCATTTATATGAAGTCAAAATCAAAATCACATCTTCTTAGGGTTCTTAAAAAAAAACATTAACTTATTAATTGATTAATGCTTCTTATTGTAAAACCTAGAAGATGTTCAACAGAAATAATTACTGAAAAGCCAGAAAATGTAAACATTGATTTAGGGACCCTTCTTTTTTGGAAAAACAGAACATTGGATGACATAAAGATGTTCCCTGAAAATCAAGACCTTTGGCCCCATTGAAGCTCTAAATATTTGAATTTTAAATTGCATATGTGTAATGCCATATTTTCCCCCATTTAATAGAATGTGCATTATCTCAGGTGAATACACTATTAGATGAAATGAATATAAAACTAAAATTTCAAATAGATGTGGCTATGTAAGAAAAAATTTAAAAGAGAAAACTCATTTCATTCACTGAATAGGATTTGCAAGATGCTATTCTTAAGCCCTGTTGTGAATCTGATGTCCAGGAAACCGATGCAGTGCCGTGGGACAAGTCCTGACAGAAGGGTGGTGGAGCTCGTGTTCCCAACTGACGCAGGCACTGTGACTGGGAGGCAGCAAGCACAGCCAGGGTGCCCCAGGTTGAAAACTCCTTCCCTGCTCCCCTCCACAGGGAGGTGAATGCCCAGATCCTTATTTCTTGGACACAAAACATTAAAGAGTTTGCTGCACAATGGTAGTCCCATTGGGCTGGGGCAGTACTTTAATTAATTGTCCACCATTAAGATTTTTGGCAGGAATAATTGTGCCAGATATCATGACCCCACCCATCACTGAGCACCTCTCATTTCCTGCCTGGCTTTTGAATACTTCATGCATCTGCCTTCACTGCCCTACCCACCTTTGGCTCAGCATTACTAGGCAAACTGACCAATGTGCCTGACAGATTGTCAGTCATTTGCTGTGCACAGCCCTAAAGAAATGAGGTTATTGCTTCACTCAGACTAAGAGAATCCAGCGCCAAAAGAGCCTCTATGAAGAGTTACAGTCCCTGATCTGGATGCTGGCAATCCTTTTCATCATTTCCAATTTTAATTCTTCTGATAGTTATTCTAACTCCCTAATTTTTAAACTGTATTTCTGGGTATATCTATTGAAGACATTTATTGACCTCCTTAAAAGAAGTGAGCTTTAAAGGTGAGGGACTTCTAAGCTATGGTGCAATTGGCCATGATCACACCAGCTCCTGCAAACAGTGAGGAACTTTCTATTCTTATCAAAGGCACTGGGAAGAAATAGATTCCATTCAATTCTTAGAACAGAGAGGCATCCCTTGGAAATCCAGGGACCATACTCCTTCAGAACTTTATTTTTTCAATAGTATTATTGCATTCTTTATACCTTTATTTTATTTGTTTATATTCATGTGGTGCTGGGTATTGAACTCAGTGCCTCATGCATGCTCGGCAAGCCTTCTACCACTCAGCTACAGGCCCAGCCCTGGATGCAGTTTCTCTATAGTTGATACCTTTTCTTTTAACTATGCAAAAACTCAGGATATGAGCTGGCCCTAACTGGCATGTCATGGCTACTCTTTGAGAAGAGAAACTAGTTTCTGTTCCTGTTTGCAACCTCTGCACTCAGCACCAGAATCCAATGCCTGTGAGGGTTCAGTGCATGCCGTTCAATGCAGGAGTAAACAGGTCTTCTTAGCCTGTCTTCCCCACTATGTCACCACAGAGATCATGAGCAACCAAGATTGAGCCTTCCCTTGAGTTTTCATTGCTTTCTATTATGTGATATGCTCTTGATGCCTGATGAATAAATGGATAAACAAAATGTAGCAAACACAAACAATGGAATACTATTCAGCCTAAACAGAAAGGTTAGATGGGAGCAAGAAGTTCCGGAGCACTATTGCACAGAAATGATGCCGATTGCACAGAAATAATGTACTGTATATTTTTAAAAGCTAGAAGAAAGTATTTTTAAAAGATTTTCTCCTAATGAAATGATAAATGTTTGAGGAAATAGACATGGTTACCATGATTTAAACATTATACAATGTATACATGTATAAAAACATCACTTGGTACCCCATTAATTATGTTCTGAAGTATCCGTTAAAAATACATTTTGAAAACAGGAAGGAAATTCTGACACATGTTACAGCATGGATAAACTTTGAAGGCATTGTGCTAAATGAAATGAGCAGGTTAGAAAAGGACAAATACTGTATGATTCTACTTACATAAGGTACCTAGAGTGGTTGAATTCATAGAGACAGAAAGTAGAATGGTGGTTGTCAAGGGCTGAGGGAAGCAGAAATGGGGAATTATTATTTAATGGGTACAGACTTCCAGTTCTGCACAATGAGAAAAGTACTGGGGCGTGAGTTGATGGCTGCAGAACACTGTGAATATACTTAATGCTACCAAATTTAATACCTTAAATTGAATCAGATGGTAAATTTCCTGTTATATGTATTTTACCACAATTTTTGTAACTAAGAAAACAAAGGTATTCTTGATGTTGGAAGACATCACTGAGTCAGTCATCTCATCAGTGATCCTCCCAAAGTGTTCCATCAATGAAGTGACCACAAGCCTGGCACATCCCAAAGAGAAGCTGCTAACCAACAAAAAAATGTCGGGTGGACTGGCTCTCCTGGGGAACCAACAGCCATGGCTTACTGTAAGAGGCAGAAGCCAGAGAAGAGAGCTCATGCCTGCCTTTAGTGTGAAGACAAAGGACCTTCTTATGAAGATCCGGATGAGCTGCCCTTTCCATAGCCAAGTAGCACAAGGCCAGGCTCTAGGCCAGGGACTGGGGAAGACCAAGATCCAGCCAGATAATGAACCTCAGAGAGGCCAGAAGTATAATTGACAAACACATGATAGGATATTTTCACCAATGGCAAAGTAAATTTCTTTTTAATAACATGAAGGGTTTTGTGAGCATGGGTGCATGTGTGTGTGTGTGTTTTGTTTTTGTTTTTGTGTGGTCCTGGGGATCAAACCCAGGGCTCTGAGCATGCCAGGTAAGCACTTCCCACTGAGCTACGTCCCCAGCTCTAACACAGGTTCTAAATGAAAGGGCTCAAAAAGCCGGGGCAGGGTGTGGGGGAGCGCTTCTGTCTAGAGGTACACATAGGGCAACTTGATTGCTCTTCATGCAGAATCAACATCAAGAGATTTTGGAAGCATAACTTTCTGGTACTTGGGCAGCTTGTTCCCAGTTCCTTTTTTTATCCCACCATGTAAATTAATGAGTATGGGGGGAGATAGACTTAATGATCTATGATAGCTTTCCTATGACATTTGCCAAAAGAAGTGGAAGTAGTCAGTGATTTTACAAGAAGTGTTACAGGAATAACAAATTGAAAAGTTTTATTTTATAGGCTCAAGTGTCTTTTTTGTCAAAAACTAGAAGAGTGGCCAGGCACAGTATAATTCCAACAACTCAGAAGGCTGAGACAGGAGGATTGCAAGTTCAAGGGCAACCTCAGCAATTTAGCAAGACCCTGTGTCAAAAATAAAAAGGGCTGAGGACGTGGCTCATTAGTAAATCATCCTTGGGTTCAATCCCCAGTACAGACGGAAGGAAGGAAGGAAGGAAGGAAAGAAGAAAAGGAAGGAAGGAAAGGACTCTCCTCTGCATATGTAAAGAGTTTTCTTTCTGAAAACTAGTTGTTTTTTTTTCTGAAACTTGGACAGACCCCTTCAGGGTTGGTTCAAATAGAAAAATACATCATCTGCACCTGCTCCTCTGGGGAAAGGCAGATTTTATAGCTCTCCTGGATTTAAGCTGCTCAGATGCACATTCATTCCACAAACACTTTGTGAGCCAGCTTTGGGAAAAAGTCATAAGCACTCTTATGGATGATAGGACACCCTTGCTGGACCTGTCCCAAGCCCAATCCCAACACACTGATGTCCACAAAAGCGAATCATTCAGTGCAGAAACTCCACAATGACTACTCCCCCGATACTTCTGCCTGACTCCTCATCTGAGAACACATCTGCCAACACGGAAGCCCATCCACAGCTGCTCTGCCTTGTTCCTGCTGAAGGCTAACAGCAGAGCAACTCTGCCCTGAATGTGAAATGTTTCTGGACAACAGAGAGTACAATAAAAGCCATGTGGGCCCTTGAGGTCACACTCGGGGTTCCCCTTGGCCCCCATTTCCTGGGCTGTGGTTGGCATGTCCCACCACAGCCCTGGGAGATGAGCCAGGATCTGCAGGCCTCTGTGGGGTACAACTGTGAGGCAGGATTCAGCTAGGCATATCCCATTGAATGAGGGGAAAATGGACTATTGTGAGGAGAGTCACACGAAGGCAGTTAAAGGCTGTCACAGTCTACTCATTCGAAATAAAACCCATCCCATTAGGGACACGGTAATTGAGGCCCATTTCCAACATTCTGCTCTGTGTAAAGCCGAATGTCGGAAGATAAGGGTTTAAAATTGAAAATCAAAGAGCCGGTGCTCAGTTTCATACCCAGGAAATGAGGTACACATGGGCAGATATTAAACTCACCCACACGAAGATGTGCCCCAGACCCACGCCAAGAATCCTGAAAGTTACTTTATAGCTTGCTCACTCCCAGGCAATACACAATAATATAAATAAGTCCTTGATGAAGCCGCACTGGTTGAGTGGCTGGATTCTAGTAATGCCATCTCTCCGTTACAGGGTGCCTGAAAAGGCTAATCCCATGGTCATGCAAAGCCCCATGCCCGTTTTTCATCATCTGCCTTAACAACTCCAAAACCCACCCCAAACCCAAACTGGAAGGAAGGATTCAACTGAATAGGACTCATACTCAGCAAATGTGCCCTCCTGGGAAAATGAAGTCCCAGATGCCAGACAGCACACTGCTGTTACTTCCTGAGCCCATCCAGAAAGTCAGGTCTTGCTGGAAAACAACAAGCAACACACACATCCTCAGGGACAGGGCATCCACATTTAGGCAAAAGCACTCAATGCACCAGGAAACAAAAGGCCAGGACTGATCACAGCTGCTGTTCAAGATTTCAAAGCTGGAGGGAGGAGCTTGAAGCGGGAGACCCTGAGCCTGCAGACAGAGGACCACAGGCCACTGAGCTGGTGACATCCCACAGCTGTGCATTCAGCTGCACAGGAAGGAGGGGCCCCACCTCAACTGTCCAGTGCTCCATGACATCAACGCCCTTCCTCTTCTAGTGGTGTGTTTTCTACATGCGACTAAACTCAGGTATTTAAAAAAAAAAAACAAAAAAACATATACACTTCACACTTAATTTGAAAACAGGCAGTTCTGAGTAGTACATTAAGAGATTGCCAAATTGATCCAGTACATACGTCTCTAATCTTTTGAATTTCATCCTTATGACTCATTCCCAAAGTCAAGCATATTGACTCTTAAAAATACCTCCTTGGAAGCATGCAATTGATTTCCTGCTGGGAGGTCCTGTGGCTTACTGGTTAAGCACGAAAGCCCTGGAGTCAGTCAGAGAGGGTTCAAATCTCCCTTCTGCCACTCTGAGCACTTACACACGCTGCACCCGCCCCATCTCTGGCAGATATTTCCCCAGGCCTCCCATGTCCTAGGAGACAGCTGTATCCACACTGCACTTCCAACTATCTCCAACCAATCTCCTGGTACCAAGGGTAGAGCGGCTCTTTTGCTAGTTGTTTCTCCACACAGCTGGTCTGGCTCCGCCTCCATCTGCTCTGAAGACAGCATGAACAGCTCTTCCATCTCTTCCCAACCAGACACACACCTCTATAAAGAAAGACACAGGGCCTGAACAAGGTCCAAAATGGAGTTTCCAAGGGGCGGGAACAGGGAATGGATTCCTGACAGATGGAATGGTCAAAAACAAACAAAAACTCCAGGCCAGACACTACACCTGCAAACAGGTTCCCTCTCCTCTCAATCAGACTTCTGATGTCCTGAGCCTGGACCACCCACCGAGAAGTATGAGGAGGGACCCAGATCACCAGTAGAGGGCAGCATGGAGCCATGTGCCCCTACTGTTCCCGGCCTGATTGGAAGAGTAATTAATTTATCACAACACCCACCCACCAGCTCCCAAGGTGACAAACACTAATGTGACCATCCTGAAGGTGCCAGGTTGGCTGGTTTATCTCACGAAGTGAGAAAATCATAACCTTCATCACACACACATTATGAACCCGTATTGATAGTTGTAACGCTCTCCACAAAGATTCTATATGAAAATGGTGAAAAATGGCCCACAAAAAGTCCATGATGGGCAAAATGACTTAGGAATCTAAACTAGCAGGAGTGGCTCCCTGTCACCCGTCGGAAGAGAGTACCAAGAACTCACAGCGACTAGCAGCCTCTGCAGGGTGGGCATTCCAAGGCCAAGGGTACTACATAAATGACATAAATGAGAGGAAGCGACTGAGGGTGACATCTATGACCAGAATCACAGATTCCAGGGTCCCACAAGGGCCACAGCTTCCTGGTGGGAATTTGGTGGCACAGTAAGTATCTCTCGGCACAATCAGAGTGGGATCTTCCCTCATCTCATTTGGCCAAACCCCTCCCCTGTGCTGCCCCTACAACGTGCAGAGGGGAACTATGGGTAACAGCACTGCATCAGCGCTCCCATCCCACCTCACTCCACGTGCCCATGTCCCCACGGGGCACCCCTTCAATTTGCAGGAAGAGGCAGAGGCCACCAGCAGCTTCCAGCCTGCTTGCTGGGACTCCTCAGCAAGGTCACCACCGTGTGCGCTGACATGCTCTGAGGAGACACAGTCCTTGGAGCCCCCTGCTGGAGGGCCAAGCAGAGAATAAGTCACCTTCTCTAAGACCCAGTGGTTGAGCACCCACCAGAATCAGAAAGTTCCAGGGAACCACTGCCCTTGCCTGGGAAAGCCTTTCCACAAGATCTCTCCCCTTCCAACTACACAGAAAAAAAAATCACCTCTACTGACCACCAGCTGGTTCCCAGGCTGACCCAGTGGCCTGGAGGGCTGCAGAGAAATCAGAGGCTCCAGTTTAAGGGTTTAGTCACTGAGTGCAAAGCAAAAGGACCATTCTGAGGGGCCACCAAGACCCCTGGAGCCCACAGAATGAACTAATCAAGACTCCTGACCCCAATAACACAGAGGCATAAATATCAGAAAGGAAAGACCAATGTTGAAAAATGGTTTCCTGATCTGAAAACCCAAGAGGAAGAACCAACAAGCCATTTAAGCCAAAGAAGAGATGTAAGCAAAGTGCCAGTCCTGATATCCCAAAGTCAATGGCCCTCCTACCCACCAGACATGATCAGCTGGAAGGAGAGGAGAGAGGGGGCTTATCTCCATGATGACAGCGACCTTGGCCATAAAATCCAACTGGAAACCTAACAAGAAATGTGCCAAACCCATGAGCAAAATAATAAGACACGAGAGAAAGATGTAAATAAATCAAACACCCAGATCAGAGGAAAACATTAAAAAGACATCTCTTTTCATTTAAATAAACCTATAGAGTATGCCAATCAAAATCCCATTCAGATTCTAGGATGAATTTCACTTATTCCAAAGTTTATCTAGTTGAAAAAAAAATAAATGAGAAAGGTTAGAAAAAAAATGGAAAAAGAAGAAACAACTAGTTAAGATAATGAATAACAGCCATGAGTCATACCATGATATTTCTTCAAAGATGGGCCACACACACAACAATGCTCCCATAAGATTCTATGGCCCAGTGACAACCCAGACATCTTAGTAAGTGCATTCAATGATGTTCTCACAAGGACAACATCGCCTAATGTATTACAAAAAGTCACAGTAATTTAAACAGTAGATTGGCAAAAGAATAAACCAGTAAATTAGAATGGAGAGTCCAGAACTGCAGGAGGAAAAACCAGAACACAGTAGTAACTACTCATGCTCTAAATGTCCAAGCCCTTTGGCTCTATGACAAATATGAATCTCAAGACAGAGAGGTGAGGGCCAGCAGGTTTAACCCAGTGGAAGAGCCAATGCTTAGCACACACAAGGCCCTGGGTTCAATCCCCAGCACCAATACAAAAGAAAAGAAATCAAGACAGACATATAAAGATGGCTCATTAATAAATGATGTTGGGAAACTGAATGTTCACATAAAAAAAATTTATGTGCTTAATTTATACCATATCTAAAAATAAATTCCAGATGAATAAAAGATGTAAATGTAAAAAAAAGTCTGAACTATCAAATATTAGAGAAAATATAGGAGGATGTTTATATGCACTTGGGGTAGGAAAGCCCATTGTCTAGGTTAAAATACAAAATTCAAGAGCCAAAGGGAGATCAGCAGAGTAGAGAAAAGGGATTTAGTGGGGGATTTTATGAGTGATACTGGCCAAATTATATTTTGATATTGTGTCCACGTACAAATATTTAACAAAAAAAATCCCATCATTATGTACAATGATAATGCACCAATTAAAAAAATGTGAAAAAAAATTCAGGAGCCATACAAGAAAAGCTTGACAGATTTGACAACATAAAATCCAGTTTTACATTGCCAAAAATGTCTTTTATACAAAGTCAAAGGATGCAAAGACATCTGGGAGAAAATATCTTCAATGTATATAGCAATGAGTAATAACCCTGCTGTACTAAAAATGGCAATAAATCACCACAGAAAAGCTGGACAAGTCAAGAGAAAAGCAGACAAGAATAAAAAAAAAGTAAAAGAGAAAATTCAAATTGTTATTAAGGAAATGAGAAATAGCTTCTTATCATTTGTAATTTTAAAACACAAAATGAAATACAGTAATCCACTTTATCTTGGAGGGATAGATTGCAAGAGTCCCAGTGGATAAAGCTCAGGCTAAAACCATGCACATTACTGAACCTTATACAAACTATACTTTTTTTTCTACAAATAAATACCTATGAAAATCTTTTTTTTATTTTTTATTTTTTTATTAGTTGCTCACGACAATACAATGATCTTGACATATCATACATTTGAATCAAATGGGGTATGAATTCTCATTTTTCCAAGTGTACAGTTTGCAGAATCGCATTGGTTATACGGCCACGTATATGCATACAGCAATACTAGTGTCTATCTTTACTTATAAATTAAGCACAGTAAGAGACTAACCATAGTAAATAATAATGAGGTAGAACAATTGTAACAATATGTCTGTAATAAAAGTTATATGAATGTGGTCTCTTTCTTTCAAAAGAGTCAAAACAAATATTACTCTCTTAGGTACACAGTTGAGAGCAGGTAACTGAAACTAAGGAATGTAAAAGTGCAAATAAGGGGGTCTACTATAAGTTGTAACATTATACTCGCAAGATGGAGTGCAACTGCATCAACTGATGGCATCCACTTGCCATGAACAACTCAAAGGGAATGATGTTTAAGATCATCAATGCCTGGGATGGGTGAGAGCTCTAATTACAATGTTTACACAGGTTTAGGACCAGAGGTGCTATGGATTTCAGATATTTCTTTTTTTTTTTCTGGGGGGGGTAGATTCTGGAATACCTGCAGACATATCTTAGGATGAGATCCAAGTCTGAACACAAATTTCACTTCTGTTTCATATACTTTCTACACATATAGTCTGGAGGTGATTTTACATGTTATTTTAAAGTTGTATACAATCTGATATTTTGGATAATTTTGTGCACAAAGTTTGCATATATGAGGTTAGGGATGAAATTGCCCACCTCTGACATCATATTGATACTCAAAAAGTTTCAGATTTTGGAACATTCAGATTAAGGTGACTCAAATTGTCATTTGATCCCATGTTGTTGAAAAATGTTAAAAGTAATAATTATGTATGTATTCATATATAACATAAGCAAAATATTTCCATAGAAATACAAAAAAAAAGGAAGACCCTGCACCAAATGGTTAACAATGATTGTCCATGCAGGGGCTAAATAGGGAGAAGGGGGTTGGAATGCGGGGGGAGGGGGTGGCTTTCATTTTCTTCATTAGTTATTTCTCAGTAAGGTTTGAATTTTTATCATGATTGCATAGTAATTTCATAACCAGAAAAAAATGTGAGAAAAAAAATATGCTCATGCAAAATCAAAGACAAAGGACTCTGGGTCTAGAATATGATAGACACCTGCCCTTGTTGATGAGACCAGGGTCCTCCTGAACATCAATACTGCTGACAGAAAAAATGGCTCTCTCCTCCAGAGATACACGATAATTGCTACAAGGCATGATTTTTAAATAGTGATGTCAGATCTATTTATTTTCATTATTAGCTCTTTTATTGTTAGATAATGAAACAATACACAAAATCTTTGCCTCCCAGCTGACAGCCTGAACCTAAAACCTGCTCAAAATCACTTCTCTATTTCATTCCATTCTTTCCATGTCTTTCAGAATCTTCAAGTAGAGGGAAATGAATGCTTACCCTCACTGAAAAACAATGCAGCTGACCCAGAAAGAGTGGCTGGAGAAAGGTAGGCCTCCCTAGCACCTCCCCTTTCACTCTCACTAGGGGTGGTGGATGCTGCCCCCCTCAGACCCTGACTGGTCCCTGGCAGCCTCTGGTTTTTAAGACTTCTCCATATTTGAGAACAAAACAAAATAGACAAGCACTTTAAAATTCATTACCAGAAGGTTCCCAAGGAATATGCTTCCATGCATAGAAAATAATCGAGTCCATTTTTCCAAGAACTTGCTTCAGAGTCCAATTTGGGGGAATTGATGTAGATTGTTCCATTTTAAGTTCTTCAATCAGAGGAAATCTAAAAATTCTTCCTTCCAGCTCAACAGAGCGAATCCATGAATCTACTGCTTTTGCAAAAGGAGGACAAAGATCCTCCTGGGGCCACAGAATTCGGCAGCTTTTCCTGGGATGCTCAGGGCAGCCAACAGCTCTGGGACATCGGGACACCAGGCCAAGCTTCAAAAGGCCACCTACAAGCTAGCCATCCAACAGACACACACCAGCGGTCCCCAGCGATTAAGGAAGAAGGGCTTGGTTTCAATCCATTTGCCAAATAACCAGAAATAAAATGCAATTTTAAAATAAATAATTGCACATGAGTCCAGGTTTCTGGCCAGCAGCCTACCTCTCAGTGTGTACGTATGGAGGACAGGCAAGGTGCTGATCAGAAAAGGAATGTGTCCCTGGAATAACTTACCCCTCCACCTGGCTTGCCAGGCACAGGAAGTCTCTGAAACTCTCCACAGGCTTCCCCACAAATTCTTGATGTCCTCTCAGAATACAACCAGCCAGCCTTGGAGGAGGTGCCAGCCATAAGAAGACTGTGCACTATGAGGAGAGAGGGGCAGCTGAAATGCTGTTTGATGGACCCAAGCTCAAAGGTGTGCCATCAACACTCATTCCTTGCTGGTGGGACTGCAAATTGGTGCAACGAATCTGGAAAGCAGTATGGAGATTCCTTAGAAAACTTGGAATGGCACCACCATTTGACCCAGCTATCCCACTCCTTGGTTTGTACCCAAAGGACTTAACATCAGCATACTACAGTAACTCAGCCACATCAATGTTTATAGCAGCTCAAATCACAACAGCTAAACTGTGGAGGCAACTCGATGCCCTTCAACAGATGAATGGATAAAGAAACTGTGATATATATATATATATATATATACACACACACACACACACAATGGAATATTACTCAGCATTAAAAGAGAATAAAATTATGGCATTTGCTGGTAAATGGGGGGAGTTGGAGAATATCATGCTAAGTGAAGTAAGCCAACCCAAAAAACCAAAGGCCGGCAGTTCTCTCTGATAAGTGGATGCTGATCCATAATGGGGGGACATGGGAAAAATGGAGGAACTTGATGAAACAAAGAAAGGGAGGGGTAGGGAGTGGGCGTGGGGGTAGGAAAGTTGGTGGAATGAGATGGACACCATTATCCTAAGTACATGTATGACTGCACATATGGGGTGACGCTACATCATGTACAACCATAGAAATGTAAAGTTGTGCTGCAATTGTGTACAATGAATCAAAATGCATTCTGCTGTCATGTATACCTAATTTAAATTAGTTAATAAATTAAAAAGTGTGCCATCAAACAAGACAGGGAGAAGGAGGGAGAGGAAGGCAGAGTGGAGGGGAACGACAAAGGATGTACATGCAAGAATAAAGGGGAAGCAGGGCACAGTGGTGCACACCTGTAATCCCAGTGGCTGGGGTGGCTGAGGCAGAAGAATTGCAAGTTCAAAGCCAGCCTCAACAACTTAGCGGGATCCTGAGTAACTTATTTAGACCTTGTTTCATAATAAATAATAAAATGGGCTGGGGATATTACTCAGTGGTTAAGAACTCCTGGGTTCAATCCCTGGTATTAAAAAAAAAAAAAAAGATTGAAGGGAAGGGAAAGAGGGGAGATAGGAGAGGAAGGAAGGAGAGGGAGAGAGGTAAAGGATGAAAGGGAGAAAAAATAGGAGGTAGAGAGGGCCAGGGAGAAAGAGCCTCCCTCTCATACTGGGAGTGAGCAATTAAACATTTCTGCAAGTCAAACTGAAGCCCTTACTATTTTGCCCAGCAATTCTACTCGGAAAAACTTATCATAAAGAAACAATCATGAATATCTGAAAGAAGGAAGGGAGGGAGGGAGGGATGGAGGGAAAAAGGGGAGAAAAGAGAGAGGGAGGGGGAAAGGGAGGGAGGGAGGAAAGAAAACAGCTACAAGGACATTTATTACAGCCTGGTTCACAGAAGGAAAACATTCTCAGCTACTCCAACATCTAATCCTGGGGGTTCATTCAAAGAGCCATAGTACAAACTCAGACAGCTGGGTGTGGGAGAAAGCTTCCATGAACTTGGACAGCGGCTCTTGATCCATGATGGAAGAGAAAGGGGTCTGGCGGTTAAGCACAGTTAAAGAGACCCATGGAACAACGGCCCTGGTGGGAAGAATAAGGTGTCACAAGTTCCTTCTTTTCACTTATCTTTATTTTCTAATGCACTGAATTCATATATAAGTAATAAGTAAAAATAATGCTTTTAAAATAAAAGTGTTTGCTCGTGCCAAAAACTGCTTTAATGCTAAAGTGAGTTGAAGCATATGGAATTTTGCCTATATTTGTCATTAAAAAACAGCAAGTTTTATATGGTTCAAACTAATTTTGTCAAACAATCCAGATGAGTGGTAAGACCTTCAGGAATCATTTCATCTGACTGGCTCAGTGAGAAGTAAGGAGGCCATGACTAGTCTAGCATCCCTGTGTTAGTCAGATTTCTGTCCCTGTAACAAAATGCCTGATAAAAATAACTTATAAAGAGAAAAGGGTTATTTTGGCTTCAGTTTTGGAGTTTCTAGTCCATAATGGGGTGTACCCATTGCTCTGTGCCTTGGTGGGCATGCTGGATGGCAATAGTAGAAAACATGCGGCAGAGCAAACTGCTCACCTGACGGCCAGGAAGCAAAAGATAGAAAAAGAGAAGACAGGGCCAGGATCCCATAATCCCCATTTGGGGGAATGCCCTCAGTTACCTAAGGACTTTCCACAAGACCCCATCCCTTAAAGGTCCAGAGCACCTCCAAACAGCACCACCTTTGGGACCAAGCCTTTAACACATGGACCTTTGGGGGATACTTATCCAAACGGTGCAGTCCCTGACAATGCAGGTCTTGTGCATTCCACGGGGCGTCCTTTCCATCCAGCCCCACCACTCAACTTCACTTGTCCCACACCACACAACTCCCATGTGCCATCTCCAGTCTCATTCATTACTCAACAAGGTCTTGCAAAGCAGGTGTCATGGATGCTACAAATGGAGGAGCTGGGGTCCCACTGTCACACTGGATGAGAGGAGCAGGCGGGGTCCTGGCAGGCCCGTCGGACTCTCAACTAAGCCCCGGCCATCCTTGCTGGCTACATGACAACAGGCCTGCACCCCCTTATAGGATGAGGTCTCTCTCTCCTGTGAAGCTCACTCCTTTCCTCTTCATCCTGTGCCTCTACCGAAAACCCAGGGGATGACATGGAAGTTAGAGAAGATGAAATTACTTGAAGCCCAGGTTTTAGCTGTGGTCTTATTTTCTTCTGTGTCCCCACCAGGTCGCCCTTTCTGTGGGGAACAAAGGGAGTCAATCCCAGCATGGCCCCATCCATAACTCTTTAAAATGCCAGCCCAGGCCACACAGATGCAGCTCTCTTTGCCTCCTCACTGGGCCATCAATTGCACACACGTCAGCTTTGGTCACTATTGTCTATTGTTACCCTCCACCAATGTTACCCTCTACCCTAAAAAAAAAAAAAAAAAAAAAAATGGCCTCTGGTCACTACCTGTGTGACTCCAGAGGCTGATCAGGAAGGGCAGCATCAACGTTCAGTACCCATTTCTGGTGAATACAAAAAGCAGCAGAGGTCCAAGGCACTGCTATGCCAGGTCACCGGGCCAATGAAAACTGGCTAGTGCCCCTGAGAGTGTGCTCAGCAGCACAGGCACAAGATTCCCTGGGCTATCGATGTCAGCAACTGGGCTTCTGATTTTTTTGTGTTTGAAATCTTTCATGCTCATATCATTGAGCTTCCTTCTCCTGTGAATGACCCCCCAATCCCTGGTCAGACTGCATCTGAGAAACTGGCTATTTTCAAGCAACCAGAATTTTGGGGAGATATATATATATATATATATATATATATATATATATTTTTTTTTTTTTCCTAAATAATAAACTGAACTTCCTCCAACCCCAGTTTTCATGGGGACAGAAAAGGAAGTCCAATGGGGACAACTCAGCTGAGTGTCTGGAAGTGAATGAGGCTCCCCAGGCCAAGGACTTACCAAAGGACACAGAGGTGATGGGACTCAACCAGCTCCCAATTTTTTCATGAACTTTCTGTTTTTAGAAGCTTTAGACTTACAGCAAAATCAAGCAGATTAAACATGGTCCCCACATACCCTACACCCATTCTGCCCTTTTATTAGCATCTTATGATAGTATAGTATATCACAACCAATGAGGCAAGATTGATCCGTTGTTGTTATTAAGGCCATAGCTCATTCACATTTCCTTGGTGTTCTCCTAATGGCCTTTTCTGTTCCGGGATCCCATCCACGACACCACATCACATGTAGTCATCATGTCTCCTCAGGCTACTCCTGGGCATGACAGTTTCTTGCTTTCTTTTTGATGACCTTGACATTTTTGGAGAGTGCTAGGGAGATATTTTGTAGAATGTCCCTCAATGGGAATTTGTCTAAAGTTGGTTGTTGTTGTTGTTGTTGATGATGATGATGTTGTTTATCCTCATGATGAGACTAAGGTTATAGGTTCAGGGGAGGAAAACCACAGCAGTGAAGCACACCCTATGGGCTCGACTCACTGTTGATGTGGCCCTTGACCACCAGCTGAAGCAGTGTCTGTGGGGTTTCTCTGTTTTCCCTTTGCACATTGTCAGGAAGTCACTGTGTGCAATCTGCATCTGAGGATTGGCAGTGATGCCCATTTGCTTGACCCTCAGGTTGCTATTAGCCCCCATCAGTGATGACCGCTTCATTCAAGGCTGTATCTCGCACCCTGCTGCAACGCCTTGCTCCAGCCCCGTGTGGCTTTTGCCTTCTACCTCCCCACGAACACAGCAAGGTCAACAGCTCCCTGAAGGTAAGGTCCAACCTTCCTCATTGGCTTGTGTGTGTGCCAGAATCCAGCATGATGGCCGAGTTTCACACCATGAACACCGAGATGCTCACTCCTGAGAGGTCCTGGTCTCCTCAAGGTGATCAGATGGCAGGGAGCAATTCTCAAGCCACAGAGGTGAGATGAGAATGTTCATATCTAGACTCCTGAGCTACAAAGCCCACTCCTAAAACCCAGACCACAGTCCAGGCAATGACAGCCCCTCCAGAAGCAGAATAGCTTCCATATCACAAACACCAGCAAAGAGACCCTGGAGACAGCCTGTGCCAGGCTGGCTCTCAACAGGCCTGGGAGTGTGAGGACCACTGCAGAGCCAGCCCTTAGACCCCCACACGCTGGGGACAACAACCCCAGGCTCTTCCTATCCAAGGGGTGCTATCTCCATTGGATGTCCTTTCTGGTCCTCAGGCCATGTGATGAAACTGTCCTGTTCCCAGGACGGGGCCAAGAGTGTACCCAGAGCGAAGCTGGAGACATAGAATCTCTAAGGCCACAGCGGGCTTTGTCACTTGTCACTATCCTACTTCACAACCCTGCTCATCTCTTGGGAACAACTGCAGAAAAGACATCTGGAGCAGAGCTGTGTCCTGACTCTGGTTTTTGTGAAATGGGGCATAGGTTGTGGAGCTGGTAAAACATCATTTGGCCATTTTTACTGAGCAGCTGCTGAGTTCTGGGCACGGTGCTGGGTGCTGGGACCCAGAAGTAACCCTAGGTGACAAGGCATAGATGGAGCTGGGACCCAGTGAGCAGCCCTACCCAGGGACAGGGCAATAGATGGCATGTAGGTAGAAGAGGGAGAAGCTGTAAAAATAAAACTTACAATACGCACTACAGATAGTCATTCACAGCTTTGAGGGAAGAGAGCAGAGAAGCAAACACCTGCTTTCCATTGGGTGGTCATTCAGCTCCCAGGACAGTGACAGGCAAAAAGTCCCTAGAGGGTGACAAGACATACAGATGGGGCAGAACATCTCAGATAGGAAAACAAGATGCACCTGTAATTCATGCTCAGCTAGTCCATCCCTACATTTGTAGAGGCAGCCTCGGCAATGGAGAGCACAGCAGAACCATCACATTCACAAATGTCACCAAACACACCCACAGTAGCAAAATGCCAAGGTGACAGGGAAAGACCATCAGACAGCTCCCCTGGCTGAAAAGATGACAAGACCACAGGGAAGCTTTGGTTGGAACAGCATGATATGTCACAGAGTGTAAAACAATCCCTGAGTGTGCAGCCAGGAAAGTGGGCTCTGACCTCTGACATGGGGGACCCTCCGGAACACCTGAGAGGTTAGAGAGGACATTTTCTAAGATCCCCTCAGTGCTGCCACCGCTAAGAGGCTGACATCATAAATAATGCCCACGATCAGCTGGGGGAGAACAGCACCTGTCACCCATTCCCACAAAGAGCCATGCTATGGTCTGATGAGCCAGAGAAGCCAGGGTCCAGCTGGGAAAGGCTCTGAGGACCTACAGGGTCAAGCCTGTTGCAAACATAGGCTCTGCTTTTGCCACCTCATGACGTTGGCCTAATACTCATCTGACATTCTATTTCCTTATCTCGAGAGGGGCTAATCGCACTGAGTGCCCTCTCCCTGGAGCTCCTCTTCCAAACCAGGAGCAGCTGCAGGTAACACCATGCACAGGTGAATGACTCGGAGGACAAACACCACCAACCCAAAATCCATGGTCCTGCTGGGCTGCACCTCCCTTATAGGATGCTGAGGAGGAAATGAGCTCATGTACATGGGTGAGCTGCTGCTCAGAGCGGTGCTGGCCACACAGGATGTCCTGAGAATACCGAAGTCTCCAACAGGCTGCCACACAACAGGACTCCCACAAAGGTTTAGAGGACTCCATGGCCACAGTGGTACTCACTGAAGCCAACTGTCTAGCCCATGAGGCCAAGGTGTCATAAGGTTGGCAGTCTCTGTCCTCTGCAGGCAGTGACATAGCCCCATTCTGGTGGCTCACAGCCAGTACAAGAGTTCTGAGGACAGCGGGGGATGGAGCTGGAGCAAATTCTGTTATGGTTTGGATAAGTGTCCCCCAAAGACTCATAAGCTAAAGGTCTAGATACAGTCCATGGCACTAATGATAGTCAAAACCTTTAAGAGGTGGGGCCTAGAAGGAAGAAGTTAGGTCACTGGGGGCATGTCCTTGAGGGGGATACTGGGACCCCAGCCCTTTCTTTTCTCTCATTGTTTCCCAGCCACCATCAGATGAACTGGTGGAGGTTGGCTCCACCACGTGCTCCTCACCACATGCTGCAACAGACCCAAAGCAACAGAGCCAAACAACTATGGACTGAAAGCTCTGAAAGAGTGGGCCAAAATAAACCTTTCTTCTTCTTAAGATGATCAACTCAGGTATTTTATCACAGTGATAGAGAGCTGATTAACACAGAGTATGCCAGGGCAGGACATGGGAAAAGACAAAAACCCCCTCCGGGAGCTGGGGTGATGGGACCTGCCTGGACAGAACCTCCACTTATGATTCGGGGGCTGCCAGGAATACAGGACTGACCCAAAGGAATTGTTCATGTACACTCATTCCTTCTGATCATTCTTCTTAAAGCTCTTTAGTTTCTTACTTCATATAAATCACAACATTTGATGCTTCAACATTTGGGTTATTTGTGTGATTTTCTTAAGGACAATGCCTCCTTTTATATGCAGGGGAAAGCTCATTTTATCTAGGTAACTTAACCATACCAATTAAATCTGGATAGATTTTACTATCTTTCTTGGGTTTTACATAACTTGATCTCATTTAGAAAACAGAGTTTGTGTCTAAATATTAATAAGTATTCATTGTAATAGCAAAATTTAATTATTTTACATTAAATGTAATCTTGATTCAGATAGTATTGTTCCAGCAATAATATAAGCCATGAGTTGGTCAATTCAAAGTTTTCCTTGAAAATTCCAAGATGACGTGCTGCACTTTTTAAAAACTTTTTAATGAAAAACAATATATGTATAGTAAAGCTCTATATCCATGCATTCATCCATACAACCCAACATCCAGATTTTTTAAATGCAGCATTATTAGCACCTGCAGAAGGTCTGCTGCTCATGCCTCCCCTAATTACCATCTCCCAAGAACAACTGATTTCCAACACCACAGATAAGTTGCCTGTTGACTTTCACATAAATGGAATCGGCAGTCTGGACTCTAGTGTTTAGGTATTTTCACTTGACACTATGTTGCAGGATGCATCCATGCTATGACATTCACTTGTGCAGAGTTCATTCTCAGTTTGCTATATAGTATCTATGCAGGAATAAATCTATGTCTTGATCTGCTCTTCTGATGGTTATCTGGCTTGTTTGCATTTTGGCAATTAATCATACTTTGGATGTGTCCCTTAAGGACTGTATCAGTTCCCTTGGGCTGCTATAATGAATAATCATGTATCTGGGTGGCTTCAGACACACATTTATATTCTCACAGTTCTGGAGACTAAATCTAAAAGAAGTTTCACTGGGTAGAAACGTGTCAGCTGAGCCACAGTCCCTCTGGAAGGTGGTAAGGGAAAATCCATTTCTCACCTCATCGGGTTTCTCGTGGCTGCTGGTGTTCCATCAGTCATGACTGCATCACTCCAATCTTTGCCTCTGTGCTCATGTTGGCTCCCCTTCTGCATGTCCAATCTCCCTCTGCCTTTCTCAAGTGGCCACATGCACACTGCACTCAGTTTAATTGGGATTGGGACTGCTGGTAATAGAGCATATGTAAATTTAACTTTAGTTGATCTGCAGTTTCCCAAGCACTTGTAGGAATCTATGCCCCAGTGAGTTCCAGTTACACCACATCCTAACGCCTGCCATTTGCTGCTCTTTTGATTTTAGCCTAGTGGATGTGTGATGGTCTCACACTTAACAATTTAGTTTGCCTCTTCCTAACAGCTGATGGAGTTAAGCACCTTTTCATCTCTTTATCAAACATCGTGTGTGTGTGTGTGTGTGTGTGTTTGTGTGTGTGTGTGTGTGTGTGTGTCTTTTGCTCCTTTCCTTATTAGTTTGTCTGCCTTTTTTATCATTACTTATATAGTGCATTATTGTATTTTAAGTGAGCTGTTTGTTAAAAATAGGTTCCACTACAGACACGTGGGGGAAATAAAAGTTCTCATGTCAAAAGTTTCTGGGGGAAAAAAAAGTTTCTGAGATGTAAGGTCCAGTAGAGTCTAAGAGATCAGTTAGTTGACATGAATTCTAGATAATGAATACTCGGAAGAGAGTTCGGGTCTTGGTCAGCTTGGACAGTTTCCAGTAAGGAATATTGTGTGATAGCTTGGGGACCACTGCCAAAAAATGGATGAGTGGAATGAAAATCAGTCCCATGTTAATGTCTTCCAAAATAGCACAGCATGTCTATCTCCCTTTACTTCCTGGCAACCAAAACTAATTTTACCTAAAAGAGGACAAACTCTTATGTGTAGCTCCACAAATACATGTGAATTTTATGAGACTTTCCTGGTTCCATAGGTACCTTCAGGCAAAGCTATGCCTGACCAAGTCGGCACAGTGATGGCCCATGTCCAGAGTAAGGCAGTGGCTCCCTACTGCAGACACCTCCCTTGAGTAGAGAAAGGCAGAGATACCACCAACTACAACCAGCAGTATTTCTACTGTGAAATAATGAGAGCTTAAATACATCAGATTTAGGCTTCTCTACAACATAAGGGAAGAAAGAAAGTTTGGGACATCAGTCAATGTGAACCACACTGTAATATTATGTGTCTGATGAAAACCATGAAGATGGCAGAAAGTTCTGCACACAGGGATGTCTCCCCCCACATAATTGCAGCTTTCTCCCCTTCAGATCCTCATTTCTAAACACCCCAATAATCAACAGGCTGTCCCTAGTTATGGGGCTTGGAAGTAACAAAGGCAGACTTAGCCCCTTCTGAGCTCCAGCAGACATTGATAAAGGGAACCATGGACCTCATGACAGGGATTACAGTCCTCTACCTCTGCCCTGAGCCACAGAGGAAAAGCAGACTGATTGCATCTCTAAAAAGGAGCACAACTTGGGCCGGAGTTATGGCTCAGTGGTAGCATGCTTGCCTGGCATGCGTGAGGCATTGGGTTCAAGTCTCAGCATATAAATAAATAAATAAAGGTCAATCAACGAATATATATATATTTTTTTTTAAAAAAAAAGGAGCACAACTTATCTATAAAACTGGGATTTCCCACAGCTTGACATGATCAGGTCATCGCCCAGAGATGAATGGATACCTCATCCTCTTCAGGACTGGATGGGAATGGAAGGGCCAGAGCTGCAGGCATCCCAAGGGCTCTTGGTCACAAGATGGATGCATCATAGTGCACATCTGCAATCCCAGTGACTTGGGAGGCTGAGGCAAGAGGATAGCAAGTTCAAGGCCAACCTGAGCAACTCAGTGAGACCCTGTCTCTCAAAATTAAAAACAAAACAAAAAAGCGGGGGGCTAGGGAAGTATAGCTCAGTGGTAGAGTGCTTGCCTAGCATGCATGAGGTCCTGGGTTCAATCCCCAGTACTACCAATAATAATAAAAAAAAATAAACAGGAGGCCTGTGAATCAGCTTCCTACAGTGCAGTGTGGGTTCAGAATATCTGACCACAGGTGCAGCTCTGCCCTGACCTTCCCAAATCTCCTTGTCCAGTGAAGAAACTGCACTCCTTTTTCCCAGTAGAGACCAGAAAACCATCAGAAGGCCCTATAATGACTGCCTGTGTCCCTAAACAGCCCGAGGCCAGTCATGAGGTGGGCAAAGAGGTGTACCACCCTCTGCAGCCCTGGGTCCCTGTCCCACTGCAAGTCTCTCCCGCACACTGCCTGTGCTCCACAGACAACGGGAACCAGCATGGGGTGAGGGGTGTGGAAGTCAGCAGAGCAACATGGGTTAACTCTGTGAGAGCAAATTAATAATGTGATGTATGGTTTTGTCGTGGATTTTGTTGTGCTTGTAAGAGAACAGGGCAATTTAACCTAGAAAGCCTGTGAATCTCTAAAGGGTAAAATGAAACATTCGTGCGAGCAAGGCTGAGACTTGGCAACCACAGCCCCCTACAGAATGCAGTGGGAAGAGAGGCTCCTAGTGTCCACTCCCTCGCCCTGCATCCTCCCAACACCCCTCCCTGAGGACCCAGACCTGCCCCCTACCCTTCAATGTGCCCTGTCCTGTGTCCTCCCCGCCCCTCTAGGCACCTTCACCTCACCTCTGAATGTGCCCCTCAAAGGGCCCCTGTGGAACCCCTCCCCCATGTCCCAGCCTGTCAATTCAAGAAGCTTGGTTACAGAGAATTTTCTTGGTAAACTGTATACATTATTGTTGCCCCACCTGCTCTGCTCCTGATCCACAGCAAGGACTCTCAGGGCCATCCAGGGCAGCTCCACTCCTGGATGGTCAGGAGGCATCCCTCCTCCCCATTCACCATCTCCAGCTCTGACCTACACAAACCACAAAACCCTGATGCCCCAAACTGGGCACTCCCGGTGCCCAGGGTGCCCCACTCTTGGCTGGCTCTTCTGTTCTGAAGGAGCAAATACATACTTTTCCAGAATAGGGCCCATGACCAGACCTCAGTCACCCCGGCACTCTTGCATCTCCTGGATTATGCTTCTCTAGGAGGACCCTGGTCCCAGAACCAGGATGCCAGCACATGTTCTCCAGCAGCTCCTCTCCACTCCCTTCCCATCTATAGCTAGGAAAGACTCTACCCATCTATAGCTGCGAAAGAAGAAAGATGGATCCCAGCAGGTGCTCAGAAAATAAATACCCGATGGATGGATGAATGGATGGATGGACGGACAATACTCCCAGCAAAGGGATCTAGGAGTACCTAAGTGAAGAACACTTTCCCTCAGTTCTAGCATTGCAGAGTCCTCCAGTATCAAAGGATATGAGTAACAGGGGCAAGGTAAGGGGCTGCCCTTTAAATGCCCAGCAACCCTCTATTTCCATACCAGATAAACCTTCCTACGTGATGGAGAAAAGGAACAGCACATACAGAGACTTAAGGAAAAGGGTCCTAAAGCAAGGCAGAGAATGCTGCCAGCCAGGGGTCCCCCAAGGCAGTTCCCCACAGGAAGTCAATGCAAGTCAGAGGCGGCACTGCCTCTGGGTGCAGCAAATCAACTGCAGTAGCACAAGTCACCACTGCTGATTAAGCACACACCCGCCTGTGATCAAGAAGAAAACCATTACTTAATAAAATGCAATTAATTTTGAAGCTAAAATTGGTTGAAGCCCAAGGGAAAGTCAAGATCAGTAGTTTCCAAGCTAACACAAAGATGTTCCCCAAAGAACCAAAGGCAGGCCACACATCCAACTTGAAATACCCTGACACACTTCCCTCCAGCTGCCTGATTCTAGCACTCGAAGGGAAGTATCTTCACAGTACAAGTGCACAAAGTGAGGCACATCTAGTAGGGACTGTGAGATAGGAAAACTTCACCTTAGCCTATTCCTGGAGAAACAGCCACCATGTTGACTAATGAAGTCCCACCCCAGAGGCTCAGGATCTAGAAGTCAGGCCAGGAGGACAGCACTGGGACCTGTAGCTAGAATCAATTCATCCATCAGTCAGCCAACTGCTTTCACTGTTGCCATCTAGAATCTGAACCAGCTAGAGAGCCCAAAGTGGTAACAGGTATTTAAGATGTCAAACAAGCTGAGGAGAACACACATGTACACACACACATGCACACACACACACACACACACACACACACCCTAACCTGTGACTGTACTGACCAAGCACTTCACTGTAACAGAATGTTTGCACACATCTAATCTCATGTCATACTCACAGTCATTCGGTAGCCACTAAAGAAGGAAGTACAGACCCGCATGTGCCCTCCTTACGATGAGTCAAGTCAAACTCTGAGCAGTGGCATTTCTACAGCTGGCGGGTGGAGGCCAAGCCTGGCTTTCTCAAGCTTCTGATTTCTAATACAAACCCCAGCTCCACTTCACCCCACCAATGACAGCTGTCACCAGCTCTGGATAATATGGACAGATGTTAGAGCACATGGCTCACTTACTACACCAAAGGACTGAGAAACACACACGGCATTTTATTTGAACAATACACACACTTGCTGTCAGATCCAAAAAATCCATCATCCCTAAATACATGCATTCAATTAATGGTCTTCCTATTTTTGAAATGATACATTTTTCCATGAAATTAATAATTAAACAAACTGGGGAAAACATGTATGCATGTTTTTTAAATTAACAATGCATATAATAGTTCAGAGAAATTCCTAGTTAGAGCTGCTTTGCTGGGGACAAAGCCCAGAACTATAAAACCAACCAAACACATACAGACACACACATAAACACACACACCCCCAACTTAAAATTTTAGATGTCCATACTGTTCTTCTACTTAGTATTTACTAATGCATCTTTGCTCAGGATAAGTGGCTGAGTGGTTCAGAACAAATGTCTCCTTGCACAATTGTTTCTAGGGACAAGAAGTGCAAAGTATTCATGATCACTTCGAGTACAGAAAGGAAACATCTAGGGACCCACCAACAATGGCTGTTTTCCTGTATGGCAGGCCCTCAAGGCTTCTCCCCATCTCTGTGAAGAGCCCTGGTTATCTAGGACACATCCTCGACTCTCCAACCACTGGGCAATAGGTTCTCTAGGCACACGTTGAAAATTAACCACTATACATGTCACATGAGTGGTCACAAGTACTAGTCATACTCACCCAGTTGAAAAACAACTCTAATGTAAAATGGGTTCCCATAGGCCACAGGTATGGAACATGCTCTTCACACTCTCCTCTCCCAATTCAGGCTCACATGTGGCGCTGCCCTCCAACAGCAGTGTGCCTTAGGGCAAGTCACAGCTGCCCAGTCCTCAGTCTCCTTGCTGAGAAGTTAAGAGGAGGCCTGCTTTGGGGGTTTAGTGGGAAATTACTTACAACAGCAAACACAGAGGAACAGAACTCAACACACAGAACTGCCCCACAATGTGATTTTAATTACACTGGAATTAAATGTTGGAGTGTTTCAGTTTCCAGAAAACCTTAAGATTTTTTGCAGTCAGTCAATGCAGGAATCTCAACTGCATATTTTTTTTCTTTCTTAGTTTTGATCCTTCAAATACAAAACAACAGATGTAGCACCTTACACTGGAACCTCACTTCAGAGTTTATGAAGTGCCTATATACTTTCTTACTGGGCTGTAGTTGTAACTCCCAAACCTGACCCATGCAACTCCCAGCAAAAAAGGAGAAGCCATAACAGGCCTGAGACTACACAGGCACCCCATGAAGACCTTGCTGTCATAATGATACCCTCACCAAGTCAATTCTGAATTTCATTCGTGCATCAAAACAACCTTGAGCAAGAGGTACAATGGATGGATTACAGATACTAAGAAAGGCTCCCAAGGTCCGTGATTTGCAGACATCCCAGGGATTAGCAGCACAACCAGGCTGGAATTGAGCTCTTATTATTCTAGATTCCATCCTGGTTTCCTATCTTACTCTGGCTTTCTCATAAAACCAGAGTGCTTCTCCTGGCCAGGTCAAAACACAAGCAAAAGAAAGGCAAGAAAAGGAAAGACCAGCCAATAGGACAGACAGAACAGCTGGGACCTGACATGAGGTACAAGACAAGTTTAGAAACATCCAGATGGAAGAGGAAGGGAAACTGGGAAAGAGGGTACCCCTTTCCCAGTGTATGTGCATCCAAGATGACTTCAGGGAGAATGCAGGCTGGCTGGCTCTAGAAGCAGGGAATACCTGACAACCAAAACAACCAAAAAAAAAAAAAAAAAAAAAACTAAAGGAATTTCATTGCAAAATCAGAATGCCCACTCCGTGGGATGGATTACTTTCCCAAACAGTTTCTTCTGTCCCATGTGAAAACTGGCTTGCACTGTACAATCCACAGCTCTATCCTGCCTCCCCAGTGAGCAAAAGAGTCTGTGCTCACTTCTAGCAGGGATCCAAATGTGAATACAGCTTGATGCCTGCTCTGGGTCTCAGGGAAAGGAGAAGTGGGGAGTCAAGCAGGGTGAAAGGCAGAATGATGCTCCTGCATTTCATTCATTCTTACATTCAAACAACAACAGCACTGAGGGTTTACTATGTGCCAGGCACTATTGGAGCTACTGGGGATACAGAGGTGAACAATGTCTTTACATTTGAGTGGTAAGAGACAGACAATAAACAAACAAGTACTGTACATAAATGAGACATTGAATGTTAAGCATTAAGGAGAATCACAAAACAGGATTCACAAGAAAAGGAAGAAGTGATATCAATTTACAGAGGCTGATTAGGGAGTTGGCATGTATACAGAGAAGTGAAATCAGGGAGGGAGCAAGCCAGGTGGATACCTGGGGGAGGTACAGACAAGGCAGCAGGAACAGCAGGCACAAAGGCCCTGAGACAGAAGGAGCCAAGCAAAATTGAGGACCAAAGGAATAAAGGGAAAGAACCCACATTCATTTGGGATCATTAAGGACAGACACAAGGGCCTGGGTCAAGGTCTTGGGACAACAGGGCAAAGACAACTCAAAGCAAATCTGGGCAGATATTCTGTCTGACTGGAGGCTGGGCAGCTTATTGAGAGCATGCTTGGGAGTGAGGGCTCAGAAAATCTTGTGGAGGAATATGGGTGTGGAGTAGGCACTGGGGAGCCATTGAAGGTTTGAGAAAATGAGAGACTGGCATGGGTCCAATCTACAGAGGGGCAATCCCAGCACCCAACTCTGGGAAATGCCAAAGCTGGCACAGGAAAAAAAAAAATTCACATAGCAAAGGCATTCCCCTGATGTGTAGGGTTCCTCAAAGAGAGCCTGATGGTTCGACCTTGAGGCCCTGTCCTCCCTGGGCTTTCTTGAATGTCTGGATGGGGACAGAGGAGAGGACTGGCTGCAGGAGAGGCAAGAGAAGACAGTGCCCACGACAGCTGACTCAGCCTGTGCCAGCAGGCTGTTCAGAGACTCCAGCTGGCCCTGACCCAGGTGGTGGGTGGGGGGACTTGGGGAGGAGGAAGCAGGCATAGAATCCTCCCTGTGGGCTATCAGCCCAACCACCACCCAAGAGACCAAATGAGCATCTCTCCAGCTCCTGCCAGGCACCCAGGCTGCCTCCTGGTACGTGACCCAGAGAATGCCTGCCTGCAGGTCAGTGGCTACACCACACCCCACCATTGCCTGCACATTGCCAGTCCTCACGGCCACCAGCAGAGGTAAGGAACTGGGAGCAGTAAGGCAAGGGCACAGTCTGTGAATGCTACAGCCATGAATGCCACTCATGCTCAGGGCTCTCTCCTGATCTTTAAGGACCATACTGCAGGGCAGGATATGCAGGTGAATACCACTTGTCCTGGAAGGCCCTAGAGGCCAGCCAGAGATGTGTTCAGGTCCTCCATGTCCATCTACCACTAGCCATTTCGGACTCCCCACATGAAAGTAAAGATTTCTCGAAGACTTCAGACCAGAGGTTCTCACCTGTTGAGTCACCAGGGCAGGTATTTGGGGCAGGAAACACAGAGGAACACTTGGGAGAAGCTGAGGTCTGGAGGGGACCTCTGCATCCATGCTCTGTCTATGCTCTGCCCCCTCTGACAGGCCTCACTGACCACCACCCAATCCAAACAAAGCCCAGCCCAACCTCACCATCAAATGTGTTTTTCCTCTGAGTTCCTCAGTTTTGTCTAGGAAAAATCAAGGTGTTTTAGCACTCTCTCAGCTTCCAGGGGTGCAATTGGTGTCTTTTACAATTATCTTTTATTTTTATCTAGCATTCTTAGCTCAGTTGGCAAATTAGATATTTATGTGCCTCTATTTCACAATCCATCCCCACCAATTATTCCTGTGAAACTAATATTTAATTTTAAAAAGGGGGGAGGGCATAGAACAACTCAAAGGACAGTTATGCAAACAAGCAAACAAGCCACAACTTGGGCCTGAGGTACCCAGAAAGCAAACAAGATGAGAGAGAACAAGAAGTTGATCATCACAGACATCCAGTGCCCACCCCACCTCCCAGCTCACACACACACTCACAGACCACCTGATTCAGCCTGCGCTTGCAGGAATCCAGTACCCCACAGATGAAAAGGCAGGCAGTGGGGAGGAGCACAGCCACTTCCCTAACACATGAGAGAGAAGACCTCCACCAGGGCCAACATCCAGATCCAATCCAGCTCCAGAGACAGGGCCTCCTCACCAAGTGCTGGCGCTGCCCACCTGGGGAGGGCTGACAACAGCCATGTTCCAACTCATCCACTTCCACCCTTAATGCTGCTCGGAGTCCCAGCAGGTTCCAAATCTGTATTATTCCTTCCGAGAAGATCCTAAGTTCAGAGGTCCTTTCCAGAACGTATGGCCACCCAGCAGTAAGGGTGTAGGACAAGGCATTGTAGTTGCTCTGTGTCCACCCCTGCCTATTGGCTGCTGCTCACCAGAGAACCCTCTGCCTCATCTCACTGGAGGAATCCTGCTCCAAAGGAAGGCTACCCACAGGCTCTGGGCTCAGCAGAGCTGTTACAGTGGAAAAAGTTGTCATACTCTGATCCTCAAAGCTTTGAGGTCTTTATTTGTAAAACCACTGTCTTTCCTCAAAGGAGTGGGAGACAATACCCAGAAAGAACAGGAGGTTGAAGAGGCCAGGGACAGATGAGCCCACGTATGAAGTGGCAGGTACAAGATGCCAGATTTTGGATACTTCACCTTGGCATAGCTATTGGTGAGTTGACTACACGAATCCACAGATTTAAGTCTGGCCCCTGTCAGGTCCTATCTGAATTGATCTGAAACAATTAAAAGTCTTCCTTCTGCAAGTACATACTAAGTTAAGACTATCAGGCATCCTGTAAGGCAGCAGTAGGGCAGAACTCTCTCATCAGGACCCTCCAGACCCCTGGACCCTTCTTCTACACGCTGACCCAGGGTGAGTTCACTCCTAGCTTTGGCTTACAGAGGCCCACCACACACTGTCCACCGCCCACTGCCCTGCATAAAGCACTGCTTGGGGGACGGGAGATCAATGTTTGCCTTCCTAATCTGTGGCCAGATCTCCTGTCAACAGTCTTGTCAGGCTGTACCTGCAATAGGGAAGGGGCCAGACTAAGGATCTTAGCCACAAGCCCCCATCCCCGCTCCGGCTGCCCAGGGGAAAGGGTGTGTGGAATTTTTAATTGAGGAGTTTTCCCCCTGGGCCTCATTATAAAGGAAAAGGGGAGGAGGAGAAATCAGAGCTCGATTCCCCAGAGGCAGCGAATCCAACAGCGACCCCAAACTCGGGAGTTGCTGCCCGGTACCGGGACTTGGTGCCAGCACCAAGCGGGGCCCCCAAACGCACTAGCGGCCCGGCCAGTCCAGGGGGACTGAAGCGGGCAACCACCGCCGACCAGCGCCTCTTGCCAGCACCGGGTCGCCCCTCACCGCGGAGCCCCAGCCCTGGATGCAGGAGTCGCCCGCTGGTCCCCGCCGCGCCCGCCCGCCGGTCAGTGGGGGCAGGGACCGGCTGGTCTGGTGGAGTGGGGCCGCGGGTCTCCACCGCCACAACCCAGCGGCAGTCCGATCCGCCGATCGTCCCCCTCCGCTGCCGCTCCGAAGCCCCGCCGAGTCTGGGGGTCAGCACATGAGCTACAGCATCTGCGTCCCCCTATCCGCCCCCCGATCGCCGCGCCGACCCGGGCGCCCCCAGGCTGCGGCCACCGGCGACTCAGGAAGCCAGGGACCCCCAGCTTACCTGGCTCTGGCACTAGGCTGCGCGAGTGCGCCGCCGCCCCCGCCCCGCCGCAGCCACTGCCGCCGCCACCGCCACCGCCACCGGCTCTGTCCGCGAGGCCGAGCGCTGGGCGCCGCCGCAGCTCTTTGTGAGCCCGCGCCGAGCCGCACACGGAGACTGCTAATGAGCCCGGGAAGCTGAATAGCGGCGGGCGCGCCCGGGACGCGGCGTACGGCACGCAGAGCCGCCTCTGCCGGGTGCACGCGGCGCGGCCGTGGGGCGCACCCCGCACCCGCCTGCGGCTGGCCGGTCCGCGCCCCCGCCTCGGCCTCTCCTACCGCCCCCAGCTCCACCCGCGCCCAGAAAATGGGGATCGGAAAATGCTTCCTGGAGAGACCGCGAGGCGGGAAGGAAAGGAAGACAAAGATGCTTTCTTGCCGGGTGCTACCTCCCCCGGCCCCAAAGCAAGGACAGTCGGCAAAACGGGCAGGCACACCTGGGATCTGGGTCCTTCGGGGATGGCTTCGGGGACAGGGACTGGAGCCCAGGTTCTGGAAGCCTGGGCAGCGCCCTGGGGAGCACACAGATTCCCGGGTGTGCCCCCAGACCCGCTGGCTTGGGAGCTGTAGGGGTCTGGTCCTCCAGCGGGTAGAACAGGTGAAGGCGAAGCTCTACTGCGCCGGTACCCTGCCCCGGGCGCCGCGCTGCCCCCTGGCGGGCTCCGGAGCCCTTGCTGCGCTGTGGGGCTGTGGCGACCGCGCCCTGCTCAGCCCTTCCCGACTGCGTGCTGGGGCCCTGGAAAGAATCCCTTGAGAATCGCGGCTTCGGAAAACCCCTGTAGCAAGGGAGGCCTCCTGCTACCTCCACATCGCAGATCCCCAGACGAGTTTTGGCGACCAGTTCTTATCTCTTGGCCCCGTGTAACCACCCCACCATCCGGTTTCCGATACCAGGTGCTGCTTTGGTCCCAACCCCAGGGCCCCACTCTGTCCTTCCTCTCCTTGCTGTCTTGAGTTGGTGGACCCTAACCTCAGACACTCCCAGACACGCTCACGTATCCCAAAGAGAGTCACTATCCACTTCACAGTGTGAATAATCCCCTTGAAGCCCATAAAGGTCGTGTAAAGGCTGTCGTGGGCCCTTTCATTCAGTCCCACGCAGATGTGATAATCTGCAGGTCTACAAGGGAAAGTGAACAGGACGCCTTCTCCCGGCAGAACTGGGGCTCAAAGGCCTCCTTTGCCTGAACCCTTCTGTTTGCCCTGTTTTTCAGCTGCTTTGGGCAGATTAGGGTGAACCTATGGTGCTGGCATTTCTGAAGGGGAGTAGAACAGGAGGAAAAAGGGAACTGAGAGAGTGAAGAAAGCCTCTTTCTGCTGCCCTGAGGAGGTGAGCTGACACCCTAAGGAGAGGGCCTTGAGGAAAGCTGGGTCCTCAGCTGGGCTAAGGGCGGACATAGTGTGGATTTCCTGTGACCTCACCCCTCATCTCCCCTCTTCATCTCTTCTTCTTAGCCCAAGTTACAAACAGAAACAGCAAGGGCATAACCCCAAAGCAGACCAGCCACCAGTTCCAGAATCATTCCCCATCCACATCTTGAGGTGAATGTATGTTCATTGTTTATTTTTCACCTACTTAAACATTCTGGTCACTCAACCAACAAGTTTAGCTTCATCTCAACTTCCGTGGCCCAGCTTTTCTCCAAATGCCAGTAACCAGATAGGAACATTTGGGAAGAAAAGAGTCCATGGCTTTAAATATTAAGTGTGAAGGCCAAATGTGCACATCTTCTGGCCTTGTCTTACTTGAACGTGGATAAATCACATAGGAAACCAGATTACTAGGCCAGAAGATGACCCATACGATGCCATTTGTATGTGTATGTGGATGAACCAGCTAGTTTGAGGCTGTTTCCTTCAATAATTGTCCTTGAACTCTTCTGTGGGCAAGCTCTGGACCAAGCACTGTGAATTAGACTCCATCCCTCTACACAGGAGCAGTAGTATCTGATGTCCACAGAGTCAAAGGTTCAGGCCCACCCTTAGCTCATTCAGGACCCTAAATCTGGTGGTCTAGAGTCAATCCACTGTTCAGAGAATTTTTTATTTATTTATTTTTTCAAACACTTTTTAAAGAATCTTGAAGTGCAGAAGATCCTTCTAAGTATGCTACAAAGTGCATGATGGAAAAACACAACAATAACACAGAAGTGATAACATAAAAGATGGCCAAACTTGACTACAGAAAAAAATCCTGCCTAATAATCACCTCCATGAGCAACTCAACAACAAACCAGGAAAAAAGTATTTGTAACTTATATCACATTTAATTTCCCTCGTACATAAATAAGATTGAGAAATATATAACAAAAAAAGATCAAGCCAGATGCAGTGGCTCACACCTGTAATCCCAGCAGCTCAGAAGGCTGAGGCAGAGGATTGCACATTCAAAGCCAGCCTCAGCAATTTAACAAAGCCCTACGCAACTTAGTAAAACCCTCTCTCAAATTTTAAAATTAAAAAACAGACCCGGTGGGGCAGGGGCAGGTGCTGGGGCTATAGCTCAGTGGTAGAGCACATGCCTAGCATGTGTAGACACTGGATTTGATCCTTAGCACCACATACAAATAAATAAATAAAATAAAAGTACTGTGTCCATCTACAACTGAAATAAATAAATAAATAGATTGATAAATAGATAAATAAAAATGCCATTGACATTAAAAGTACTATTTTTAAAAAAAATGAACTGGGAATATGGCTCAGTATCAAACAAACAGAAGAAGAAGAAGAAGAAGAAAAGAGAAAAAAAAAGATGGGGGCTGGGGATGTGGCTCAAGTGGTAGTGTGCTGGCCTGGCATGTGCAAGGCACTGGGTTTGATCAGCAGCACCACATAAAAATAAATAAAGATATTGTGTCCACTAAAACAAAAAAAATAAATATTAAAAAAGGAAAAAGATCAACTCAATTTTTAAAAATAAACAAAGGGAAAGGGGCAGTTCATAAGAAACAAAAATACAAATGAATTTAAAATCTGAAAAGATGTCTTCCTTAATCATAATAAGAAATGCAGGTCTCGGGTGTAGCTAAATGGTAAAGCTCCTGCCTAGTAGGCTTGAGGCCCTGAGTTCCATCCCCAAAAAACCAAAATCAAAACAACATAACTATACTGAGATCCCTTTGCTTTTACCTGTCAGAGACTCAGAAGTTCAATAACACAACATGTTCCAGAGAGAAAGGGGAAATTGGCAGGCTCCCTCACTGGCTGTGGGAGTATAAATTGTACACCTTCTTTTGGAGGAAAATTAGATCACTTCAATCAGAATTACAAATGGACAAGTTCTGTATTAGCTTTCCCTTACTGTAATAAATACTTGAGATAATCAACTTATTAAAAGAAAAGATTTGTTTTGGCTCACAGTTTTACAAGTCCCTTTCCATGGTCATTTGGCCCCGTTGCTTTGGGGCTTCTGGTGAAGCTCCATCATGGTGGAAGCACATGGTGGAACAAAGCTGCTCAATTCATAGTGTCCAGAAAGTGAAAGATAGGAAGAGACCAGGGTCCCACAGTTATCTATAAGGGCATGCTCCCAGTAATCTAAGGTTCTCCCACTAGGATCCACCCCAAAATGTTCTACCATCTTCCATTAGCACTAATCTGGGGACCAAGCTCTTAATACATGCACCTTTGTGGGGCAGTTATCAAAACCATAGGAGGCCCTTTGACCTAGAATTTTATATATATATATATATATATATATATATATATATATATATATATATCTCATGTGCAAATAGTCATAGGCAGAGTTATTCATTGTGTTAATGTTTGTTTAATAAGTAGCCACAAACACCATCTCTATCTGTGAATAGAGGATTATTAAGTATATGAGGACACATCTGAACACCGAAATATTATGCAGCCATAAAAGGAGGAAATGGATGATGAATTCACATGAAAAGTTCTCCAAGACGTATTGTTCAGTGAAAGAACAAAAAGCAGAAGATTTGTGTATTATGCCACCATGTGTAAAAGAAAAAAAGGAAAAAGGAAGAAAGATTGAGACAACAGATGCTCTTCTGAAATCATAAGCTTCTCTGAAATAATCACAAGAAATTTTAAAAAATGTTGGACACCTGTAGGAAGGAAATTAAAACAGGAATGACAAGAAAATTTTCATTTCTGTTTTTAAATCTTGAACTATGTAATACTATCTCTCTCTAATTTTTTAAAACAATTATTATTCATAGCCCTGGTTCTTAATCCTTTGGAGGATAATGACCTGTGAAATTTCTGTGTGGCTAAGGAAGCTGCTCACTTCATGGTGACAGGAAGTGAGAGAGAGAGATATCAGGATCCCATAGTACCCTTCAAGGGCTCACCTCTCCAATGACCTAAGTTCTTTCCCTAGGTCCTGCTTCTTAAAGTTTCCACCCCACTCCCAATAATAATAAGCTGTGTAAGCCTCTAGCACAATGTCCTTTGGGGGACACTTGAAACTTCTGGTCTGTCCTTTTTTTCCATGGGGAGGGGACAGACCCTCTGGTCCTGTGTGGGAGCTCTGAATTCACCTTCTTGCTTCCTTTCTGAGTAGATAGATACCTCTGTGACTGGACCACCTGGCTGTGCTACCTACTGCCGCCTAGTGACAGTATATATGAATTGCAGGACTGCTGCCAAGAGGGTTCTGCCCAAAGGAGCAACTTGACCAGCCACATTTCCTGCAAGGCATTGTGAAGTACTGCCAGAAACTTATCATTCCTCAGCACTCACCATACCTTATTTTTTAAGTCCTTTTATAAGATAGAAGATTAATATTTGGTTTATAGGCTGGGGAGGTGTTATGGTTTAGATATGAGGTATCCCCTAAAAGTTCATGTGTTAAACACTGCAAGAAAATTTACAGGTGAAATGATTGGGTTATAAGAACCTTTACCTAATTAGTGCATTAATCCACTTGAATGGATTAACTGGGTGGTGCCTGTAGGCAAGTAGGGTGTGGCTGGAGGAGGTGGGTCCCTGGGGGCATGCCTTTGGAGTATATATTTTATTTCTGGTTCTGCCTCACCTCAGGGGCACAGGCGCAGAGCAATGGAGCTGACTGTCTATGTACTAAGACCTTTGAAAATGTGAGTATCAAATAAACTTTTCCTTCCTCTATGCTGTTCCTTGTTGGGTCTATTGGTCACAGCAGAAAAAAAAAGCTGACTAAAACAGAATGGTGTTCTCTTATAAAACTACCAATAACACAGTGACTTTTCTTTCATTTCTATGCTGAGTGTATAAATGCATTAGAAGGATAAAGATATGTCTTCTCTCTATGGGGATAACAGAAACTCTCCCCTCCACAAAGTTACTGCTTGGCAAGAGAAGCCTTGGTTCTCACCTCTCTTGTTATACCAACTACTTGAGCTCCTCTTCCTCACCTCTCCCTTCATCCTTGTGTAGTCAAAAGGGTCCTGAGCCAGAAGCTGGGGTCCTATATTCTGGTCCAACTTAAGGCACCAGTCAGGGTGGGGCCTCAGGCAAATCATCCGGGATGTTTGTGTTACAGTTTCCTCCTCTGTTCAGATGTGGAGGCTGGCCCTGAAAATCCCTAAGGCCCAGGATGTCTAAGAAGGAAATACAATCTAAACCACACCATCAGAGTCTTTGATTCTCTTGCCTTCAGGATTTTTCGTTTATATGTATCAATTGCATATAATAATAGGGTTCAGTTCATGCATACAGTGTGCACTGATCAAATTCAATCTCCCTTTATCTAATGTTCCCCATCCTCTTCCCAACCTCTAGCAATCATTCTACATTCAGGTTGACTTCTTAACTTCTGGATTTGAGTCAGGGGGGGAAAATCACCAACCAGATCATATTCTAAGGCCCAGTGTTTTGGAAGAGACATAGCATGGAAATGCCTTCAACAACCATGGAAGCAAAGTACCTTCCTAAAAAGTAAATACCATTGATTTCTTGGCTGATTTCAGGATGCAGATTCTGCAAAATCCAGGCTCTACAGCAACAAGCAAATAATTATAAACATTGAAAATCTGTGGCTCCCAATGCTCCAGATCCTAGCTAGCCTTAAGAACCGCAGAGGAAGGCTGCAAGGCAAGTAGGTGCCTGAGGAGGAAAATGAAGCTCGGAGTTTGCCTTTGGGCAGAGACTCTGAGGCAGGACTCATGGTGTGGGTATTTGCATGTCTTGGAAAAGCAAAGTTTTGTTCTTCTCAAGAGACAAGTTACCAACTGCATTTTTTTTTTGAGAGAGAGAGAGAGAGAGAGAGAGAGAGAGAGAGAGAGAGAGAATTTTTAATATTTATTTTTTAGTTTTCGGCGGACACAACATCTTTGTTTGTATGTGGTGCTGAGGATCAAACCCAGGCCGCAAGCATGCCAGGGGAGCGCGCTACCGCTTGAGCCACATCCCCAGCCCACCAATTGCATTTTTGAAGAGGTGGGGTGGAAAATCACCACAGTGCAGACCACCTATTTCTTCTTGAACTTCTGGCATAAAAAACAGAGCAAAGTTCATAGAGATAAGGTGTGGATTATATGGCACTTAATGGTACAAGTGGTAGAGTATAGGTATGTCATAGAGATAGCAGATTCACTACAGTATATATTTGGCCTTGATCTTTTGTTCTAGCAAGTACTGTAAGTAAGTAAGTACTAGGAAGAACCAAAACTTGAGATTTCAGAAAGAGCAGTAGCATTTACCATCATAGAGCCTATTTCAGTTCCAGAAAACAATCTAACATAGGCAGCCTCTGGGGCTTTAGAACCACTTCCATGAAGGAACATAAAGGGTTGGGTACAACAAGCTGTGAAAGGAACAGCTCAGACCTGCCTTCAGAGGCTGGAAGAACCAGGGAGGCATAAATTCATGCTGAGACCAGAGTGGGGTCAATATTCTGGAGGGTTGATATAAAGAGAAGCTTCTAAATGGCTAGCTCTAAACTTTGCAATGAACTTCAACACAGAATGGGCTAGCTTGATGGTCCTGGAGCCACACAAGGAAACTTCAAGGAGGACTGCACAGTGTAACTCTCCACGGGCTAAGAGCCTGACTGTATGACTATATGACCTTATGGGAGGCTTGAAGCCAATCTTTCCTTCCTGTCTGTTCTTGCATACTTGGTTTATACGAGAGTGACCACATTTCCTAGTTTCCCATCAGAACTCGGGGTCTGATCCAGTATTTTAGTTGTCAACTGGGGGCGATTTTGCAATGGTCTGGTACAGTCAGGACATGTTTCTGTTTGTCACATTTACAAGGGTGATGCCCACTGGCAGGTAGACTAGGAAGGTTATTCAGCATACTACGATGCACAAGACAGAAGTCCCCTCAAACAGTAATCTGTTCCAAACCAAGATGTCTACAGTACCAACACTGAGAAACCCTACCATACTGTCTTCTAATGTGTCCATTTCTTTACATGGAATAAATCTTAGAAATATATCAAAGTTGCCAGGCACAGTGGTACACACTTGTCATCCCAGAAACTCAGGCAGATGAGGCAGGAAGATTGCAAGTTCGAGGCCAACCTCAGAAATTTAGCAAAGTCCTAAGTAAATTAGTGAGATCGTTAAATCCCCAGGACAAAAAAAAAAAAAACAAGAAAGAAAGAAATATGTCAACATCAACCACAAGTAGGGAATGACTCAGAACAAGGAAAAATCCATTGCTGTATTTCCATGGCATGGGCATGGGAGACAGAGACCCAGTCAGTGACAGGGCTATGACCATAAACTTTGGGCCCAGTCTGAGAAGCCTGGGATAAGTGGACATTCAGCCTGCCCACCTCTTCTTCTGACTGTTTAAAAACAGGCACTTAGGAATAATGCCAGCTAAGCCCATCCTTGAGACTCAGACTTGGAGGTTATCTCAGATCCAAGAGCAAATGCTGCCAGCACAAGCTTTCTCTTCCACAGGCACAATCCAGTGCCTGCTCTGCGGCATGAGGTCCCAGACTTTGCCCTGGTCAGGCCCGATAGAATGCAGTGCTGAGAGACAGGACAACCCTGACCCCTACGTTAGGAGCAAATGACAGGTGTATGGTACCTTACTAAGGAAAAAAGGGTGTGGGTGTGCTGCCTGGAGAGAGCGTGCAGACATTGAATCCACCCTCTTGCTGGCCATCTGGGCTGGCTTGAACCCTGGTTCTAGCATCACCTCCAATGCCCCCCACACTGCCCACCTCCACCCAGTACCTCATCTCCCACCCCCGCCCTGTACCAAAGGGCTGTGCCCATCCGGCTCATTTCCCTGGATCTGGCTGCCTGTCTTGGAAACATTCCTGGAACTCTTTACACGGAATTTAGCGAGCCCAGGAAGCCTTCTTATAGTTCCCAGAGAAAAGACTTTGAGAGATTGTTCCCTGACTGCAGGGTCGCTTTCTCTCCACTGTGGTGTCTTTGATGTATTCGCAGAGCTCTTGTTCAAGCCACTTCCCACAGAAAGCCAGGCCTTCGGGCGTGGAGTTCCTGCTGTGGGCCTGGCAGCTTCTCCCCCCGCTGCACCCAGCCTCTGCAGGCAGGGGAGGCTGGTCTGTCCTGATGCCACAAGGCCCTGCTTCACAGTGGTTTGCCATATTCCGCAATATCTCTTTTCTCCCCCAGTGATCCAAGGAAGGCTTCTCTAACTAACCACCCACTAGGCAAGATCTCTGGGGGCTGTTGGCTCATCCCAGCCTGACTCTTTATTTCACTTGTAATCCTTTCTTCACCATGTGCTTAATGGTTTCCTCCCTCCCCCTCCCCCTTCCCCCGCCCCCCCCACCTACTTTGATACCCCACATACACACACACCATGAATTATAAGTCCATAGCATAGTATCTATCACAAAGTAGGCCCTCAGTAAAGATTTGTAGACTGAATGAATGAACAAACAAAAGAAGATATTTAAGAAATACTTCAAGGCCTTCATATCCCCAAAGATCTGTCTTAGTCTTGGATGGTGTCTTTAATTTCTATCATTGACTGTCTGTTTAGATAAAAGCGTTGTCGTTATAAGGCCCTATCATCACTTCAGTAAGTTTATCTGTGGGGCCTACGGGTGCTTTGGCAAAGACTGGCAGGGAAGAGAGGACACGGAACAGGGGCTGGGACAGGCAAAGGGTCCAGACACAGACACGGAGCTGTAAAACATGGCTCCACCTGATTTCAAATTGTTCAACCACTCCCAGGGAATGGGGAGGGGACTGTCCCAGGCTGGGGTCCCATGATGTTTCTAAGTAGAGGGAATCCTTAGATGCCTGGGCCTTCATTCATTTTCATGTGAAGGACTTTACCTCTTGACTTTGACTTTGAAATTGGTCCTCCAAGACATGTTGGGATCAAATGATGCTTATAGGTGTGGAAACAGCAAGAGAACACATGAGATGGACTAGCCTCCCCTTGAGGGTTATCACAGGGCCTGTAAGTCACAGCCTTGTAGGCAGGAAGAAGGGCACCCTTCCTCTGGCAATGAGTACTTGATGAAGGGTGGAATCCTCTGAGCTGACTGAAGATGACTGCACTTCTTGCGGGCCCCACCTGTCCTGAATAATACCCTTCCACATGACACCAGAAGTACATATTCAACTGATGGGATGTGACCTCTAAGGATCCCATTTTTTATTTAGAATGTGTTATTATTTTGGTCCATGTACCACCAGAGGACTATGTTATGTGTGGGAATGTTTTGTGCATTTAGGACTGTATATCATTAGACTAGGTCCTAATGCTATGTCACTGATGTATTTATTTTAAAAAGAGAGAACTATAAACACAGAGACAGAACTACACAAAGAGAAAATCAAGCGAGGACACACAGGGAGAAGGCCATCTACAAGTCACAGAATACCGGAGGCTGTCCTAAACTAGCAGGGAAGCATGCAGCAAATTTTTCCTTCCAGCCCTCAAAAGGAACCACCCTGATGAGTCCTTGATTTCTGTGAGACAACAAACTTCTGTCATTTAAGCCACCCAATTTGTGGTACAATTGACCCTTGTATCTGTAGGTGCCACATCTACAGATTCAAACAACTCAGATCAAAATTATTTGAAAAACTTCTTTTCTGTACTGAATATGTACAGATTTTTTGTCATTATTCCCCAAATAGTACAGTGTAACAACTATTGACATAGCATTTGTATTGTGGTATTTTGTACAAACGTTATCTAGAGATTAGTTAAAGTATGTGGGTGGGTGTATATAGGTTCTGTGTAATACTATGCCATTTTATAGAAGAGATTTGAGCATCCCCGAATTTTGGTATCCCTGGGGATCATGGACCAAACCTCCAACAGATACTGAGAAACAACTGTACATTGCTACAGAAGCCCCAGGAAACCAACACAATTGAAATGCATCAGCTGCATAATGCAGCAGGCACTAGCAGTACCACAGGTCCCCTGTGTACCCATTTACCAGCTTCCCTGGGTTTTCTTCTAGGCCTGTACCTCTATACTTAATGGAGAAGTCCCCATTATGGCTTTGCTTTCATAATCAGAGAGGTGGAAGAGTACAGGTGTATATAACCTGTTATGGTTTGGATATGAGGCATTCCCCCAAAAACCTCTTGTGTTAATGCAGGAGATGACATGATTAGATTATGAGGGGCATAGTCAGTGGATTAATTCACTTGACTAATTAATAATTTGAATGGATTTTTGGGTGGTAACTATAGGCAGGTGAGGCATGGCTGGAAGAAGTAGGTATACCGCTGTGGGTGTGCCTTGGGGATTATGTATTTTGTCCCTGGCTCCTCCCACTCTCTCTCTCTGCTCTCTGGCCTCCATGAGCTGAGAAGCTTTCCTCTGCCATGCCCTTCTGCCATGACGTTCTACCTCACCTGATCCCAGAGCAATGGAGTTGGCTAACCATGGACTGAATCTCTGAAACCATGAGTTCAAAATGAACTTTTCCTCCTCTAAGTTGTTCGGGCCAGGTATTTTGAGCACAGTGAGGAAAATCTGACTAACACACACCTCCTTCCCCTACCCATCCACACAGTCTCAAACAGCTATGAGATCAGAGAGCTCTTTTACCTATCTTGAGAAGGGACCAACCCTGAGATCCCTCCCAGAGCTCCCCATGGGATTAAGCTAAGAAAGTCACCTGGAATCACACTTTGCTCAGCTTCGTCCATTGCCATGGCCTGCTATCCCTGTCCCTGCCCTGCTCTCTCCTGGGAGCACTTCCCTAGGGAGGCAGTTAGACAGGGAGTTTCATCTTAGCTTCTGTCTCCAGAACATCAGACAGACCAAGAACCATAGCATAGAAGTGACCCCAGGAGACTGATACTGAAACGGAGACTCTGGAGATGGGTGTCAGCCTGCCAGAGTGTAAGAAGGTCCCGGTCTCCAGTGGTGAGTGGAGTGCTGAGGCCTCTGCATGCTACCCCTCCTACAGCACTGCAGTTGCTGGGGTCCTCTGGAGTGGTGAATACCCTGGAAGCTAGGTGAAAGGGGATGCCTTGGATTACACAATCCTTCTGGTGATTGGAGGGAGGAGGGGAAGGAGAGAAAATGATAGATTTGGGTTTATCAAGGATGCATTGACCATTGACCAGACTGAAGCCTGTTGAAAAGCCTAGTGTGTTAATCAACTTTCCGTCACTCTGACCAAATACCTAAGCTAAAGGAGAAAAGATTTATTTTGGCTCACAGTTTTCAGAGGTTTCAGTCTGTGGTTGGTTAGCCCCTTCACTTTGGGCTTTAGTAGAAAGAACGTCACTTCAGAGAACACACGGCAGAACAAAGCTGCTCATCTCATGGTGGCATGAAAACAAAGAGAAGGAGGAAAAAGAATGAGGGTCCCAATATCCCCTTGAAAGGCATGTTCCCAATAAATGACCCACCTCCTTCTACTAGGCCCCACCTCTAAAGGTTTCACTACCTCCCAATAGTACCACAGACTGGCACCCAATCTTTTATCATATGGCATTTGAGGGACATTTCAGAGCCAAACCATAATGCCCAGCGTCCCTTGATTGAAAGAAGGCTGAATATCCCCCAAAGAGCCCTGTAACCCTGTCACAGTTATACGCTATAAATCTTTCTCCTTCAATTCTTTCCTATAAGGCCTTTGGCCATTTACTAGGTCCATGCGTACAATGGAAAAAAGGAAATGCCGAGATCTTTTGGGGATTTCCAGACATGCGCTTTAAAATGACATTAAATCTTAAGACATTTTTAGAAAATGCTTTGGAGAACAAAATGTCACTGTGTTCTGCCAAAGTGGAGACTCATGGTAGTGATACGTGGAGTTCCGGCCCAAATCTGACTCTGCAAACCTGCCCTATGGTTACTCCCCATTTCCAAAATGTGTCATTGGAATAGGTGCACATAGCCCCTCGCAGAGTCTCCAAGTGATTCCCCTAACACACAGGATGAGGTTATTGCAATAGAAAAGGCTAAGGAAGTGCCTCCCTCCTGGGATAGTAAACCTGGGGAAGCTGCAGACATCACTGTCACCATAAGAGGCTGGAACGATGCAGGATAGGATGCCTGTCACTGCCCCATTTGATTTGCCTCTTTGCCCTGTGTAGATGTCATATAAATCTTGGGAAATGACAACAGATTGTCATAAGCTTGATGTGACTCCAATTACAGCTGCTGCTACAGATGTGGTTCAGGAGCATTCCAGATGTGTGTCCAGATTGCTGCAGAACAACATGGTCCCTGACACCTGGAATGCTTTATGTTAACTAATTGTTTCTTTCCTCCTGCTTCTTCCTATGATCAAAACAGGTGCACACTGTAGGTTCCAAGTGAGAGTACCACCCATGGTCACTGATATTATCATGTCCAGAGAAATAGCAGGAGAGTAAAGTAGTGGGTGGCACAGGATTTCTCTTTTCTTGATCCTCCATGAGTACACCCACCCTGTTCCCCGCCCTGCTCTGCATCCAGGAAGCCAAACTATATAGACTGTATCTATGAGTTTCCTAGCCTTCCGGCTTCCAGTTTAATACTGGAAGACTGAAGGAAGTGAAGAGAATGATATTGGTGGATTTCCTCCCCTGCTCCCTTGCTGTCTTCCCTTAGAAGCACAGTGAATTGGACTGTGCTCCTGCTGCACAGCCTTTTCCCATAGCTACTGATCTCAATAGGTTCCAGTAATTGCACCCACAACTTGCTCCTTTAGGCCTGGGGGTGCTAACAGCTCCCCAGCATTGCTAGCCCTAGAGTGCTATACTGTTGACTTTGCTTAACCCTGCCTCACCTTTGTAAACAATCCTTTGACTATGCTCTCCTCATTTGCCCCATCTGAAGTTACCTTCTGTTTCCTTTTGAGACTCTGATTCGAGGAAGAGAATTAATTCAGTCACCTTATATTTATTGAGTAGTTATATTGTATATGGGATAGGGTTCTCCAGAGAGAAGGGTGAGGGGAGAAGGGTGGGTAGAAAAAGGAAGGAAAGGGAAGACAGGGAAGAGGAGAAGAGATTTAGTAGGGGAATTTCATCTTGTGATTAGGAGGACTGAGAAGTCCTCTAACAGGTCAAGTGGAAACCCTGGGAGGCAAGGTTATCCAACTTCAAAAGCTTCATAACCAGGGAAGCTGATATTATAAATTCTGCAAAATAAGTTGAGGAAGGGGGACCCATAGTTCTGATGTAATCAATTCACCTTTCCTCTTTTTTGTTCTTTCTGGTCCCCTGGTCAATTAGATGTTGCCCTCCCACATTAAGGGCGAATCTCACCTCACTTAGTCTTCTGACTCACACACTCATCTCTGGGAAACACCTTCACAGACACACCCAGAAATAATGCTTTAGCCCTTTTCTAGGAATTCCTTAATCCAGTCTAGTTGATACCTAAAGTAAACTATCACACCATGTAATCCATGCTAGGCATTGGGGACACCATTGCAATAAAACCAGACATGCTCACCACCTCAGAGTTTTCTGGGAAAGACAGACATTAATCCAACAATCTTTCAAACAAAGAAAAATTACAAATGAGGCAAACAGAAGGAAGGATGACTCTTAGTCCTCTGAAATTTCATAATGGGAGAAGGGGTGTTCTCTCCTTATGTTTGGATTGTTGTTGCAAATAGTGATAACAACACATGCAAAGGCCTTGGAGCTGTCAGGAATGTAACACTTTGAGGGGGTTAAGAAAGCCTTGGGTAAAGGAGGCTATAAAAGCAGGAGGGCTGTGCAGGGGGCAGTTAGGCCTACTAGGCTTTATCAAAGAATTTATCCTAATGAAAATAAGTAAGGCCACAAGAGCACATGGTTAGGTGGCTCTAAAATGGTCCCCCATGTTCCCTGCCTCCCAAGATTCATGTCTTTTTGTAATCTCTTCCTTCGAATGTGGGTTGGACTTAATTCTAATGAACAGAATATGGAAGGAGTGAAGGCATGGTGGGATATCTGAGCTTGAGTTTCATAAACAGATTGTGGCTTCCATTTTGGGTGCCCTTTCTCATTCTTTCCCTCTCTCCCTCAGCTCAACAGCTGTCGCACAGAGAAGAAACTCAGGTAGCCTATGGGACGGCCCATGTAATAAGGAACCCAGACCTGATAGCAACCATGGGAGTGAGCTTGAAGTGGATTGTCTCAGGCCTACCAACATCCACAGGTGTGAGATCATCAGCAGATTTTCCAGGCCAGTCAAACTTTCAGGTGACTACAACCAGCCCCATCTGTAATCTGAACTACAGCCTCCCTAGGGACTCTGAGCCAGGGAACACAACTAAGTCATGTTCATATCTCTGACCCACACAGACCAAGGGATAAATACATGATTGTTTTAAGGGGCCAAGTATTGGAGTAATTTGTTATGCAAAGATAGTTATCCTTAGATAACTGTCTCAGTCAGCTTTCTATCGCTGTGACAAATACCCAAGATAAATCAACTTAAAGGGAGGAAAGGTTTACTTTGGCTTACAGTTTCAAAGATTTCAGTCTGTTGGCTCCATTGCCTTTGGTCCTTTGGAGAGGCAGCACATCTTGGTGGGGAACAGCAAAGCCATTCATCTCCAGGCAGCCAGGAAACAGAGAGAAAGCAAGGGACCAGGATCCTAGAACCCTCTTCAAGACTATGGCTCCCAGGGACCTACTTCCTCTCATTAGGCCCCACCTCCTAAAGGTTTCATCACCTCCAAAGAGTGATGAGGACCAGGCTGAGGACCAGGCCTCCAATACATGGGCTTTTGAGGGATACTCCAAACCATATTACATAGTAAGACAGCATATTTCATTCGTTCAATAAATACTGAAAAACTGCTAAATACCAGATATATTTTAGGTGCTGACAACATACATTTTTAAATATTTTTACATATTTATTTTTTGAATTTGTAACATGAGAACATGGTTTGAAATTCTAAAGTAACTCTCTAAAAACTGGAAAAAAGACAGGGATGCCCTCTTTCACCCTTCTATTGAACATAGTTCTTGAAATACTGGCCAGAGCAATTAGACAAAAGAAATTAAAGAGATACGTATAGGAAAAGAAGAGCTCAAATTAGCACTATTTGCTGACAATATGATTCTATACCTAGAAGACCCAAAAAAACTCCACCAGAAAATTTCTAGATTTAGTAAATAAATTCAGCAAAGTAGCAGGTTGTAAAATCAACATCCATAAATCAAAGGCATTTCTGTATATCAGTGACAAATCCTCTGAGAGGGAAATGAGGAAAACTACCCCATTTACAATAGCCTCAAAAAAAAAAAAAAAAAACAACTTGGGAATCAACTTAACGAAAGAGGTGAAAGATCTAAAGAATGAAAAATATAGAACCCTAAACAAAGAAATCAAAGAAGACCTTAGAAGATATAAAGATCTACCTGGCTCTTGGATAGGCAGAATTAATATTATCAAAATAACCATACTACCCAAAGCATTATACAGATTTAATGCAATTCCAATCAAAATCCCAGTGACATTCCTCATAGAAATAGAAAAAGCAATCATGAAATTCATCTAGAAAAATAAGATAAGAGACCCAGAATAGCTAAAGCAATCCTTAGCAGGAAGAGCGAAGCAGGAGGCATCACTATACCAGATCTTAAACTATACTACAGAGCAATAGTAACAAAAACAGCATGGTATTTGCATCAAAACATACTGGTAGGCCAATGGTGTAGAATAGAGGACACAGAGACTAACCCACAAAACTACAATTATCTTATATTAGACAAAGGTGCCAAAAACATGCAGTGGAGAAAAGATAGCCTCTTCAACAAATGGTGCTGGGAAAACTGGAAATCCATATGCAACAAAATGAAATTAAACCCCTGTCTCTTACCATGCACAAAACTCAACTCAAAGTGGATCAAGGACCTAGGAATTAGACCAGAGACTCTGCATCTAATAGAAGAAAAAGTTGGCCCTAATCTTCATCATGTGAGATTAGGTCCCAACTTCCTTAATAAGACTCCTATAGTGCAATAATTAAAACCAAGAATCAATAAATGGGATGAAATCAAACTAAAAAGTTTCTTCTCAGCAAAAGAAACAATCTTTGAGGTGAACAGAGAGCCTACATCTTGGGAGAAAATTTTTACCCTCACACATCAGATAAAGCACTAATCTCTAGGGTATATAAAGAACTCAAAAAGCTAAGCACAAAAAAAAAAAAAAAAAAAACAAAAAAAACCCAAATAACCCAATCAATAAATGGTCCAAGGTCCTGAAAAGACACTTCTCAGAAGATATACAATCAATCAACAAATATGTGAAAAAATTCTCATCATCACTAGCAACTAGAAAAAGGCAAATCAAAACTACTCTAAGATACCACCTCACTCCAGTCAGAATAGCAGCTATTATGAATATAAACAACAATAAGCGTTGGCGAGGATGTGGGGGAAAAGGTACACTCATATACTGCTGGTGGGACTACAAATTGATGCAGCCAATATGGAAAGCAATATGAAGATTCCTTGGAAATCTGGGAATGGAACACCATTTGACCTAGCTATCCCTCTCCTCGGTGTATACCCAAAGGACTTAAAAACTGCATACTACAGGAATACAGCCACATCAATGTTGATAGCAGCACAATGCACAATAGCTAAACTGCAGAACCAACATAGATGCCCTTCAGTAGATGAATGGATATATATATATATATACACACACACACACACATACACACATACAATAGAATATTACTCAGCAATAAAAGAGAATAAAATCATGGCATTTGCAGGTAAATGGATGGCATTGGAGAAGATAATGATAAGTGAAGTTAGCCAATCAAAAAAACAAATGCCCAATGTTTTCTCTGATATAAGGAGACTGATTCATAGTGGGGTAGTAGGGGGAGCATGGGAGGAATAGACGAACTCTAGATAGGGCAGGGGGTGGGAGGGGAAGGGAGGGGGCAGGGGGGTTAGCAAGGATGGTGGAATGTGATGGATGTCATTATCCAAAGTGCTTGTATGAAGACACAAATTGGTATGAACATACTTTATATACAACCAGAGATATGAAAAAGTGTGCTCTATATGTATAATAAGAATTGTAATGCATTCTGCTGTCATTTATTTTTTTAAATCAATTTAAAAAAATTTAAAAAAAAACAAATCTTAAAAAAAATTCTAAAGTAACAATAGGGAACATAGGGAAAATCTCGTTCCCCACAGACCCAGTTCCCTTATCATGGCTTAATGTTATCAGTTTCTGGTGTGCCCTTCCAGAAAGATTTTATGCACATACAAGCAGATATGTAGTTCACAACATCATTCTGCAACTTGTTTTTTTCACATATCTTAGATAACATTCTGTGTCTATATAGAGAGAATTTCTATATTTGCACAGCTATATAGAATTCCATTATATGAATGCATCCTTACACATTTTCTCCCATCCTCTCAATTGCTGACAATTTAGTTATTTCCAACCATTTGCTATTACAAACAGTGGCTTAATTATAATTTTCACCCTATAACATTTTGCACTACAGGATAAATTTGTACAAGTGGGTCAAAAAGTGTGTGTGTGTGTGTGTGTATGTGTGTGTGTGCTTTTGATAAATTTATAATTTTGATAAATATTGCTAATTACAATGGCAGTGGTATAGGTGGTAGAAGGCCATCAGCAACAGGTAAGAGTGTCTGCTTCCTCCACAATTGTCAACAGCGTTATCAAGCCATTCTCATCTTTGCCAGTCTGGTCAATGCAAAATGGCTGGCATCCCAGGGAGGCCTGAAGTCAGCCCGCCCTTATTATGCTTGCAGTGGAGAATCTTTTGTCATGTATAAGAGCCACTGATAGCACAGGTGTGCTGTAAAAAATAACAAATACATAAATACATAACACTATGCCAAGTGTAGAGCAGATTGTGAGGACCAAAGCGGATGGCATCGCCTAGATGGGGGGTGGGGGCAGATAGAATATAACAGATGGACTGAAAGCTATTTGAGAGACTAAAGAAAGAGTCCTTTGTGAGGTGTGTGTGTGTGTGTGTGTGTGTGTGTGCGCGCGCGCGCGCGTGCCTGCTCTCTTACAGGAAGGCTGGTGAGCAAGAGACCTTGCCAGCATTTGTATGTCTCTGGCTTGTGCAACTTGAAGAAAGATGGTGCCTTCGCCAAGACAGGCAAGGCTGAAGGAAGTCCAGGTTTGTGGGGGATGCTCAAATATGTTTTCTGTGGTTGCTATGAGAACCATGAACTTCTTGCATTTACTATATGCTAGGCCTTCCTCCTACACCTTATTGGAGTTTTACATTTTTAACACATGTCTTAGATTTAACATATTTAAAATACCAACTAGTAAATCACATACACAAAGAGATATGCCACACCATCTATAAAATGTTAATTATTTTTCTGATCTACAATGCATTGAGGGATCATTTGCATGCGAAAGTGGTGGGAATCACCTGGAGGGATGTTCAGCCATGGACAAAGCTGCTGAAATAGCTTGCACTAATGATACAGGCGGGCAGGTATCCTCGGAATTGGTTTCCTTCCCTCTGTGCCATGTAAAGTCACTTGAGACATCTGAAATTCTTCAGTTTCTCACTTCTGAGGCTCCCTCTGGTCCAGGATGTATAATATTAATGTTCACTGGGTAATGGCACCAGATCCCAGCTGATTCCCAGAATCTATTATCCCACATGGTAGAGGTAACAACTACAGAAAAGAAAAAAAATAGTGATTTAAAAGTTCTATCTACGTATAACTTCTTGTAGAAAAAAACCCACCATCACCCTAAAATAACTTTGGACTAAAATTGGACTTACGGTCTTATGATAATCCATGTAGGTTTTCTTTTTTTTTTTTTTTTCTCCCATGACCCTTCACTTCCCAATGCTCCAGCTCAGACTGCTAGCTGTGAGTACTACCCATTAGCTGGTAAAATCAGAGAATAAATAGGTCAAAGTCCTGGCTTTGATTCTTCAAAAACCAAGGTAAAGCATAAAAGAAAGAATCAGCTTCCTTTCTGTCTGTCTAGGCCAGTGATTCTCAAATGTGGTGCCCTAACTAGAAGCACTGGCATTACCTGGTAGCTGATTAGAAATATAAAATCTCAGACCTTGCCTCAGATCCATTGAATTAGTGCAGTGTCTAGAAATCCATATTTTAATAAGCCCACCAGATAAATCTGATGCACAACAAAGTTGGAGAACCACTGGCCTTTGATAACTACTAATTTGAGAACCAAAGTCTGAGAAAGTTCTCCAAGTCACATAGGGAGGGTTAGAGGAAACATAGTTGAAGAGCTACATGTTTAGATGAGCTGTCTTAGTCCATTTTTCTAATGCTATAACAGAACACCTTAGAATGGGTTCTTTATAAAGCAAAGAGATTTTTTTTTTAAGCTCACAGTTCTTCAAGTACAAGAGCACAGTACCAGAATCTGCTTCTGATGTCAGACAGCATGATGCAGTGGGAATGTTTGTAGGAGGGTGTTACACTGTGAGAGAGGAAGCAAGAGACCAGAGAGGGATCAGGACCATTCTTTTATAACTACCTGTTCTTGTAGGGAAAATCCACTCCTGAGACCTAACCCACTCTGAGAGACTAGCATTAATCCCGTCACAAAGCTGGTAATGAATAAATCACTTCCCACTAGATCCCACCTGTTTTTTTTAATGTAGTATTTTTAGTGGAACATAACAAATGTACAGAAAGGTGCACTACTCATAGATGTATAGCTCAATAAATGTGCACAAACTGAACATCTCTATATAACCACCACACAGATTAAGAACACAACATTACCAAGACTTTAGGAATCCTTCTCTTGTCCTCTCCAAATCACTACCATACCCACAAAAGGAGCCACCATCTTGACTTCAAACACAATAGTTTAGTTTTGCTTGTTTTTGAACTTCATCTGCATCCAGAGAAGAGAGGGTAGCATAAAAAAGCAGAACTCCAAAAACCCTATCTTCCTGTGTGGGCAGAATGCAATGCTTCCTGCAGGCCCCACCTCTTAAAGATCCCATTTCCTTTCAATGCTATCACACTGAGGATCCAGCCACCCTTGGAGGACCAATCCCATCCAAACCATAGCATAGGCCTAAGGCAGAGACCTCATAGACTGCCCTAAGGAGCACCCCAACATCTCCTTTGAACCCTGGAAGCCTGTGGGTATAGGTAAGACTCTCCCAGCCAGGTACTCTGAGCTCAGAACAAGTTGATGCTAAAGCATGAAGAGTTTGCAGGCGAGGTCCAGGTACCAGAGATGGGCAAGAACACCACAGCAGACACCAGCATAGAGGGCTGAGTACATGTGAGAGAAGCCCCATGCAGAGCTGCCAACATGAGCCAGAGGACTCTGCTGTTCTGCTCTGCCATCTGCACTCTTGTCTGGAGCTAGATTTAGCTTCTGGACTGAGGGTCTTATTATTTCATGGAGTTGACAAACATAAACCTACTGTCAAGATAGCCCCTAAACCACATGTTAAAATTGCTTCCTTCTACACAACATCCTTAGATATGGTAAATTAAAATATGTCAAAGCAAAGTTATAAACTGGTAGATAACACTAGAGTCCCAAGAAGGAGCAATCCTTGTACTTAAAATGATGATTTTTTTTCTTTACAAAAAGACAATGCCTGTGAAAAACGGGGGCGACAAACAGAGGGTGCGACTCCCTGTACCCTGGAGGCTGGAAATAAAAAAACGTAATTATTGAAATTTAAAGTCCATACACAGCTGATATACATGGTACTGAACTTGAAATGAATCATGTAAGCATGCACCTATACATACGTATACATGCACAACACATATACACATACACAATTAAACTTTAGAATATCAAAGATAAAGAAAAAGAAGCTGCCAGAGGAAAAAAGACCACGAGTTTCTTCTAAAAAATAAAAGTCAGACCACATCCTATTTGTCATCAGCAACCTTTAATACACAAAGTGATGAATGAAAAGCTTCAAAATTCTGAGGGAAAATACCAGTGTAACTTTGAGCCCAAAATTCTGTAGCCAGGAATTATCTTACAAGAGTAAGAATGAATCCGGGCACAGAGACACACGCCTATAATCCCAGCAGCTCAGGAGGCTGAGGCAGGAAGATCTTGGGTTCAAAGCCAGCCTCAGCAAAAAATGAGGCACTAAGTAACTCAGTGAAACCCTGTCTCTAAATAAAATACAAAATAGGGCTGGGGATGTGGCTCAGTGGTTGAGTACCCCTGAGCTCAGTTCCTGATACCCCTCCCCCCAAAAAGAGTAAGAATGAAACAAAGAAACTTTCTTTCAGACACTTAGAAAAATTCCCACCCCTAGACCTTTGCAGAAAAAAACTACTAAAGGATAGTGCAAGAAGGAAATGAATCCAGAGGAAATCATAGAAAGCCAGAAACAAGGATGATCATAAGTCAGTAAAACATATCAGTGCCTTTAAATACGTTTTAATATGGAGGGCTGTCTTTGAACAGCATGCTGAGAACAAAGTTTTGCTGCAAGAGATTCTTAACAACCTCTTCTGGCTTATCAAAATAGAAAACAAATCTAACAAATGACATTGGGCAAATCACAGCATCTGCAAGAGGACCAGTGCTCTGGCATAAGCTAGATGGAAGAAACAGTGCCCAGTGTACACTGTAGAGCCTATGAGAGAGAATCCCTACTCTTCCCGTTGCCCCCTCAGCTAGTCAGACACACACCAGCTCTCCATAGTTCATGCTGCTGCCATTGCAGCCCTGGAAAACTAATGTCTACCACTTCTGCAGCCAGAATGGATTTTGCATGATGTCTACTTCTTTGTCTCTTTCCTGAATCAAATTTTATGAAGTTAGGTCTGTCTAGCCACATTCCTGTGCCTTGGGTACAAAGTGTATGGCAGGGGTGGGCTCGGGGGTGAATATGTGAATTTATGGTTTCTGACTTTGGGGAGACAGGGCTCAAAAGATTTGAAGTATCTCCAAACTTAGGAAATTAGGAAAATTGTTTAGAAAACACTAGGTAACCAAAAAGCATGAAAGATTTCCATTATAGAAGGAAAGGTAGGGGGAGTATAATAAACACAAAACACAAATTATCAGGAAAAAATCAAAATACATCTATAATTCCCCAAACCTAAATGAATTAAATTTATCCATTACAAAACAGAGACTCTCATATCGGATATTTTTGAAATTATACTTATATGCTAATTTAACAATAAAATACATTTATATAATTATTACGTATCTGGAAGGAAATTGATGGCCCACACAAATTGAAAAGAGCTCATTAGTGCTAGCTAGTTGAAGAAAAACAAAAATAAACCTTTTTCAAGTATAATAAGAAAAATCAACATTAGAGACAAATGAGGATGTAAGACTATGACTATATATATGTATATATCTATACATATATATACATATAGTTGTGTGTGTATATACATATGTGTGTGTGTATATAAACAGAAGACACTTTTAAAAATCATAATTATAAGAGGATGTAGTTAAAGTTTATCTGTTTCCTCCTAATGTAAATCACCTTTAAAAATTAAAACATAAGGCAACAGAAATACTCGCACAGTGGCAAAATTTTGAAAAATTTCCCCCAAATTTGGGATGCAATAAGAATGGTCACAGTCACCACAGACACTTCAATATGGGAATCACTTTTTAGTGCAATGGGATAAGAAAACCAATTAATATTGCTTGACTTAGAATGAAATAAATGAAGCTGTTTTGATTTGCTCATGACATATAGAATCCAAAGAAATCTATATATAAACTAATAAAACTAATAAATAAATTTAGCCATAACACTAGATAAGGACAATAAGCTAAAATCAATTTGAATTCTTTATGTTAACAAAAAAATTTTTTAGAATAATTCCATTTGAAATAGAATCAAAAGGCATCCTTTATCCAAGATAAATATAACCTTGGGGCTGGGGTTATAGCTCAGTGGTAAAGCACTTGCCTTGCACATATGAGGCCCTGGGTTCAAGCCTCAGCACCACATAAAAATAAATAAAATAAATAAAGATTGTGTCCATCTTTTTAAAAAATCTTTAAAAAATATATAACCTAATATGTGCAATATTGTGGCATAGAAAAATATACAATATATTTGAAATTCTTGATACAATCCTAGTCAAAATCCAAGCAGTTGTGAGTTCATGTTGTGTGCACATATATGTAAGTTGAAAGCTAATTCTACGCAAGTGCAAGGGGCATAAATAACCCAAAACAAACAATAATTAAGTTAACATGTTAAGTGATGTGAAAATAGACATAGATCAACATACAAGAATGTTCATAGTATTTTTAATGCACATTATCTAAAATAACCTAAAGCTACATCAGCAATGACATAAACAAATTTTGATATACTTATACAAAGGAATACTATACAATAATGAAAATAAACAAGCTATAGATTCACATAATAACAAGAATGAACCATATAAATATAATTGTGACCAAAAGAAGCCACACACAATGTAATGCATTCTGTAAAAGTCCATTTATGTGAAGGTCAAAATTAGGCCAAACTTCTCAATGACATTGAGAGTTAGGCATTGATTATTTCTGAACAAGAAAGAGGGAGAAAGGATAGGAAAAGGGGTCCTTGGGAGTATTTATAAAGTCATATTTTTAAAATCTGGATGTGGTTATAAGACAAATTCCCTTTCTCCAAGTCCTCAAAGTACACACCTGTGATTTATGCATGTTTTGAGAAATTGTTTATTCAAAATAAAAATGGCATAAGATGATTGACTAGGGTGTATTCCAGAAATTTGAAGATAATTTAACTTTATAAAATTTACATCATTAGGGGCTGGGGCTATAGACACTGGATTCCATCCTCAGCACCACATAAAAATAAATAAATAAATAAAGATATTGTGTCCATCTTAAAAAAAATTATATCATTAAAAAATGTCTATCATGGTAAAAAAATCATAAGGTTAATTCAATTGATGCCCTCAAATTAAAATTAATTAAATTTCATGACTGTAAACTGATAAGACTAGAAATGAAATGTAGCACCTGGAAAGGGCATCATGGCAAAGACTACTTGTCGCTTACTTGCTATCCATTACCGGCTTCTTCCTTGTTGATAGAAGTGGTGACATCCAAATAAAAAACACTCATCTCTTGCAGTTGAGGACAGTGACATGACCTAGTTGCAGCCAGAAGAAGAAAATTGAAGTATAGTCTTAAATTTTTTGAGAAATCTATACTTTTCAGATAAAAAGGAACAGATTCATGTGAGAAAGGCAGAATAGAAAATAAATTTCCTGGAAATAAAAAGCACAAGGTAAAATTCCTCATCTGGAACAAAAATCTTGTTTATGATATTTTAAAAATAGACTAAAAAGGGTTTCTTTGTTTTTTGTTGCTATATAAAATACCTAAGTTAGACTAACTTTATAAAGAAGAGTATATATACCACACAGTGTCAGATGCTAAAAATGCAAACAGCATGGCACAGGCTCTGGCAAAAGCTGCCCTTAACTGCATCATCTTTTGGTGGTGATGGTGTCAAGAGTGGAGGAAGAAACCAAATCTTCCTCATGCATGAGGAAGCCATGAGGCTAGAATCCTACCAACATTCTGAAGACAAGGCCTCCAATACATGAAACTTTGAGGGACAAAATGTAAACCATACCCAAATCATAGCTGTCTTCAATCACTGTAGTGTTTACTAGTATTCTATTGATACATGTAAAAAGACAGATATAACAATTTTGATTTAAAATATCAACATTTATAGTATACCCCTGAAATTCTGTACTTTGCAATTATTTGAATTCATGATAAAACACTTTTTTAGTATGTCAACTTATAACAAGCAAGGAGCTACACAATTTTTCCTAAGAATTTTATGGATATGCACGCATATAATTTTGAGGCTGTTGCTCCAAACCACTATGATTTGCTGCAGGTTTTCTGGAAGATATAGCCAGGGGATTGCTTACTCAGTGAACACCTTAACTCCTTACAACATTTCTTGAATAGTCTAGCCCCTGTCTGCTCAGCAGTTACTCTAACGTCTCTCTGTTATTGATGCCTCCCTGCACACACACATACAGGGCACCTGTATCTTCTCCACAGCATGTAGTTCCTGCACTCTGTCTAGTTTCTGTGCCTCTGGCCTGTGTACCCTTGAGAGGCAGAGACTGGCTTTCCACTCTGATGGCTCCTTTTCTTGGAGTGGGACATTTTTCCTTCCATATCATGTGGATTGAGGAGTCTTGGTGCCTTGTATAATTGTTTTTTCCTGGACCACATTCTGGCACTATGTCATTAGTCTTCACAGACAGACATTACAATAAAGAACTGTTTGAAACATTTTCCTTATTTATTGTGGGGATGCTGTGGAGAACAATCTCTATAAGCTCCACGTGCCTTCTTTAGGGATCTCAGCATCAGGCCAACTGGCTTGTCTTAGACTACAAAATAGCTTTTATCTTTCAGAACCTGTGAAATTTGTAACTGATAGGGCTCTTGTGTTGTTGGGATACTAACAAGATCAGAGACAAATGTATGGGAAGCCTCCAGAAATTGCACAGGTACTAATGGCATGTATTACTTTACCATCACATTTACATTTACTATGACTTCAAAAATCTATTTAATTGCTACATTGTATGTTTCTTTGTAACATACATACATGTATAGTATTGCTCTCAAATGAGGCAGTTTGTATAAAGTACACTAAAAAATTACAAACAAATGAAATGTGAATTTTCTAATTATCTTTAGCTGTGGCTTATATCAAGCTATCTTGCAACAATGAGTACAAACTGAGAAGGCCAGCTCTCTGCCATGAAGCTTAGAAGTGTCATTTACTTTGGTTTCTCTCCAAGTCTGCCAACAGAGACCAATTTGGATATGACCCTATTGATCTTGTCTTATAGCGGTAGATTTACTTTAACCAAACTCTGATATATAAGCCAGAATTTCATAGTATTAACTAATTAATTTGGAAGGGTTGCTTGGGGTTGAATCCAGAGGCACTTTACCATTGAGCCACATCCCCAGCCCTTTTTATTTTTTATTTTAAGATAAGATCTCGCTAAGTTACTTAGGACCTTACTAAGTTGCTGAGGCTGGGCTCAAACTTGTGATCCTCCTGCCTCAGCCCATCATGTTGCTAGGATTATGGGCATGCACCACTGCACCTGGCCATAGTATTATTTTATGATGAAAAAACACACTCATCAAATGTTAGTACTGATTTGTTTGATGAACAAAAAATGACAACCAAGAGAGCAAATTTCATGCTCAGAAACAGGAATGCACAAACCCTAGGGACTCACTGCACACAGCTAGGATGGCATGCTCTGGGATGGTGATCAGAAAGGCCCTACCAATCCCCAGCTCCCTGGGCTCCACTTTTCTCTGTTCTCAGAGGATCATTCTTACTAAGACCATCATCATGTTCCAGACGATTGAGCTTTTAATCAGTGAATTATCTATATCTTCCTATTTTTCACAATGTCATCACCATGACAGGGGTTTGAGGATGACTACTTAGTCATACATCTGAAAACAATCTTTTGGTTTATTCTCTGAAGAGATCATCTTGTCATATCCATGGCCTGTGGATTTTCCTTGTGTGTCTGGGGGAGGGCAACCCCATATGCCTCATCTCCCAGGGCTCAGGAGGCATTTCTCAGCTCCTCAGGCAGTAAAAAACATGGCATTCTTCTTCCCTGAAGAAAATTAATTATTTTGATTCAAAGAAATCAAGAATATTTTTGATTTTTGAATAAATAAGATTTAATTTAAAACTATTGTATATAATGAGAGATTTAAAATAGAACATTTGCCAACTGATGAACAGCAAAGAACTAACAGCTGATCTTGTTCTAAACTCTGCAGGGTCCCCTGATCCATGATCACAAACATATGGTAGAGGTGTAACACCTTGATAGGTCACCTTGAGACACAGAAGCATTTTGTTTCTGTCACTTATAGATGGACATGGTTTTCAAAGAGAACACACAAACTCAAAACTCTCAACAGTTCCAAGAAATATACTTGGAAAATATGTTAGTAGATACACAAGAAAAAAAGTATTATATTCTCCTACCTCACATTCCCAGAATAACTTTCAAGATTAGTTCTTCCCTTTCATGAGAACATTGCTTCTGGTCCTAACTTTTTGAAGGAATGTTTCTTGCTGTACTCGCCTCAGCCCTGTGCCCATCAATATAAACAGAAGGAACTGTGGGTTTGCATGAACTACCTAGAGGTAGGCAGGTCCAGATTCTGACCTCCAGGTAGATATAGAGATTCCTTAAAACATTTCATTATTTTTTCCTTGGAGGTAGAAACAGTAATCAGTAGCAGATTTTAAGGAGATCAGGCAAAGTGGGTTTAATTTACCCCAGCCATGTCCTCATTCATAAAATGGGGTTAATAATAGTGCCTAATCTTTTAGAGTGGTTGTGAATTTAAAATGTTTAGCATCAGTTGGAGTTTTGGAGATTGTGGTTTCATAACAAGTATTTTTAGGGTAAGATGAGAATCATCTACCTGGGCAGGGAAATCAAAGGAAGGAAGAATGGACATGGGGCAATTCCATGAGACAGATGAGAGAGAAGATTCCTCCAGAATGAAGGGAAACTGACAGTTCAAACTTTCACCTGTGATTGCACCTAGGCTAAAAGGAGGGGAGAAAACATAGAGAAGCCAATGTGAGATGGAGCAGGTTCCAGACTGTCTTCCCTCAAAGTTCTGGGAGTACAGTGTCTACTGTCTGCTCATCTGTACAGTGTCATGGAGCTGCCTGGGTCTCCAGCTCTGAGGGGTCCCTGTCCTGTGCCAACTGTAAGAGGGCCAATGAAAAGGCAGCAGCAGCAGACAACCCCTTTTTCATCCCCTTTGTCCACAGGGAGAAGAACAAGTGGAGTGGTCTTTGAACTTTCCTAATTATGCATCCTTGTCAGTAAAAACAGCTTAAGCCTATTTCCCCATATAGGAATATTTTATTATTTTAACTTATATTATCATGTACATTATGTGGCACAAACAAAAATGGAAAATTTTAGAAGATGTCATAAAAATTAAATGTAAATGGAAGTTATAGAATTGTAGACCCCCTTATCTGAGATATGTTCCAAGACCTCCAATGGATTCTTGAAACTATATATAGATAGTGTCAAATTCTCTCTATATATACAATTACTTTTATGTTTCTCCCTATACATGCACACTCATGATAAAGTTTAATTTATAAATTAGGCACAGTAAGAGATCAATAATAAGCAATAATAGAACAGTTTTAACAATATGTTGTCATAAAGTTATTTAAAATTTACGAATTGTTTATTTCTGGATTTTTTTTTTTTAATTTACTGATTTAAGGCCATAGTTGGCCTTGAGCAACTGAAATTGCAAATGGGGAAAAGGGTGGGTATTGTGTTTTCTTCCTTGAATTCCAATGGATTGTCTTATGCATAATTTAAAATCCTTGTGTCTCTTCCTCAGTAACCTCAGATTAAAAGGAGAAATTACAGTAATGGGAACCCTAAAAAAAAAAAAAAAAATCTGTGACTTGGACTTTGAAATTATGCAGACTTTCCTCCAAAGAGCCATTTTAGCCTATCTCTGAAACCCTCTCCAGCTTAACATGGCATCTTTGGATTTTGGTGTCAAAACTCTGTAAAATTTAAAAACTTGAATGTCCAGTGTTGCCTTCCATTAAAGAGGTAATGACTCAAAAGGAAAAGATATACTTGAATGTGAGCACCCAGGTATGACAAAACCAATATTTACTTGTTTTCACTTACTGCTGTCCCTGGTTTGTGATCCTTCACCTGCCACTATTCCTGACTCACTGTAGGTACTGAATCATACCTTAATTGTGGTCGTTATGCATCTTTGATCCAGCTATCTTTGTCTGAATTCCCAACATATGGCAACAAGGAAGATATGGAAATTGTTTTACTAATTGTGAAATGAAATATTTTGAAACTCCTTTAAATAATTATTACAACAACCTTATGCCTTTATATATTCCTTTAAACAGTGAAACATCCAGATAGCCATCAAGCAAGCATCAGATGGAAATGCTCACAAGTAGCCCTTTTTTCATTTTGGGAGCGATTTATTTGGTCTGAATTCAGAAACCTTAACTCACTGAGACTAGTGTCATCACCTCCATTCACACCAAAAAAGACGAGACTTGCTATAGTAAATGATGCCCCAATAAGTCAAAGAAACGATCTGGTTTTCTTTATTTGCTTTGAATAAACATCAAGCCTAAGAAATCATACCTTTACATTTTATTTAACTATGTTTTAAAGAGGATAAGCCAAAAAAATAATTAATTCAACAGAAATTTACTGAGCACTGACTCAAGGGGCAAGGAAATACAGCATTAAAGAAAATGGTTTGAACCTGAAAACATTCTTGCAACATCAAAACCATAATCACTACTAATTAGGCTTTTACATTTTAGAAGATAAAATATAATATTTTAAAACCTATTTGAATAGATTACAAGAGTTCATTGGGTTCTCAATGAATTCATTATTCTCTATGAATACTTGTAATACTGACTAGATCTCATTCATAATTGTGAGGTTTTTTGTTTTTTCGTTTTTATGGCCAACTCTACTTATCTGGATGTTTTTAATCTCGAGTAACTGAAGAGTCAACTGACTTAAAAAATAAAGAAATCAACTAGCTTTTATATGAGGTAGTTTAGAGGGGGGATGATTTCAGAACTGAATAATGCAATAGTTTAAAATGTTTTTGAAAAGTGGCCTGACATGTAAGGTTTTCAAAGTTTCTATCTATCCTCACAGCAAGTAAAAAGAAGAACACACTGAAAAATCAACAACTCCTCTTAGTTCTGTCAGAGAAGTCACAGGGAGTACTGCTGCCCGCGCCGCCCCCCCCAAATCGGGGAGACATGTGGAAAAAAGAGAATCACAACTTACAATAGAAAAAACACAAGAGCAAAACCTCCACAAAAATCAGAACCACAGTAGGAAACCTGAACTGTAACTGATGAATTGCTAAAAGCTTGGTTTCAACAAATCTGTGAGTTAAAACCTCCAGGGGACCCAGTCATAAGTGGACTCCATGCTTTTGTGACTTTTACCTCTAAGACCTCTGCCAGGTCCTCTGTGAATATTGGAGAAAAATCTCCTCAGGTTTCCAGTAGGGAGAGAGGGAAAGTACACCAGAAAATTTTGTTCTTTTTTTTTTTTTTTTTTTAAAGTTCTGCCCTCAAGAGAAACTGGTTTACCAGAGCTAACCTGTTGGTGCTTTATCAGAATGTAACAAGCTACAGGGGGTAGTACCCAATTCCAGCCTCCTGTCCCAACTAAGGTGGGGAAAAACTGAGAGGCCCTTGTGAAGTTTGCAGCCCAGGAGTACAGTCTTACTGAAAGATTGAGACCAAATTATGGGACTATTAGAATGCTTCTCCTCCCTCCAAATCTTACAATTACCATTAATAATGAAAGTAATGAAAGGTCTTTGTATCAGAGTTACTTTCACCTAGTCTATTATCTCTGACTTTGAACAAAAAAGTTGCAAGGCATACTAAAAGTTAAAAAACACATTTTGAAGAGACAGAAAAAGCATCAGAACCACTCAGACATGGTAAGGATGTTGGAATGATCAGAACAGGAATTTAAAACAACTATGATTGATATGCCAAGAGCCCTAATGAAAAAAAAAAAAAAAGACAATAGAGAATACAGGATGGATACTGTAAGCAAAGAGATGAAAATTCTAAGAATGAACCAAAAAAAAAAAAAAAAAGTGCTAGAGATAAAAACCAGTGTTAATAAAAATGAAAAATGCCTTTAAAAGGCTCATGGGTGGAATGTTCACAGCAGCACAATTCACAATAGCTAGACTGTGGAACCAACCCAGATGCCCTTCAATAGATGAATGGATAAAAAAAAATGTGGCATTTATACACAATGGAATATTACTCAGCACTAAAAAACAACAAAATCATGGCATTTGCAGGGAAATGGATGGCATTAGAGCAGATTATGCTAAGTGAAGCTAGCCAATCCCTAAAAACAAATGCAGAATGTCTTCTTTAATATAAGAGGGGGGCGACTCAAAACAGAGCAGGGAGGAAGAGCATGAGGAGAAGATTACCATTAAATAGGGATGAGAGGTGCAGAGGTGTATGGGAATGGGAGAGAGAAGGGGAATTGCACAGAAGATGGTAGGAGACCCTCATTGTTATGCAAATTACATATAAGATGGTGTGAGGGGGAAGAAAAAAGAGAGAGAGAGAAACTTGTCACAGTAGATTGGGTAGAAAGAGGGGAGGGGAGGTGGGGATAGGAAGGGCAGCACAATACAATAGACACTAGTATGGCCCTATGTATAAACGTGACTGTATAACCAATGTGATCCTGCAATCCGTACACGTGGAAAAATAAGATTACGTACCCCATTTGAATCAAATGTATGATATGTCAAGATCATTGTAATGTTTTGAGCAACTAATAAAAAAATTTAAAAAACAAAACAAAACAAAAAGGCTCATTGGTGGATTGGACAAGACTAAGGAAAGAATCTTTGAACCTAAGGATATGTCAATAAAAACTTCCAAAACTGAATAGGCATTTGTCAAAAGAAGAGATGCAACTGGTCAACAGGTATATGAAAAAAATGTTTAACATCCTAATCATCAGGAAAATACAAATTAAAAACACAGAGATATCCCCTTGTACCTGTTAAAATGGCTACTATAAAAAAAAGACAAACCATAACTTGATAAAGATGTGAAGAAACAGAAACCCTTATACTCTGGTGGTGGGAATGTAAATTAAGACAACCATTATGGAAAACAATATGGAAGTTCCTCAAAACAATTTATATATATACATATGCATATATATTTAGTTGTAGTTGGACATAATACCTTTATTTTATTTATTTATTTTTATGTGGTGCTGAGGATTGAACCCAGCACCTCGCACATGCTAGGCTAGTGCTCTACTGCTGAGCCATAACCCCAGCTCATTAAAAAACAATTCTTTTCTTTGTTTTTATTTTTTTTAATTTAAGTTTTTTTATTAATTCATTATAATTATGCATAATCACACATGCATGGAATATAATTTGCTCCCCTTCAGTCCCCAGTACTTCCTATTCCCGCCCCCTCATTTCCCTTCCTCCACTCTACTAGTCTTCTTCCTACTGTTTTTTTTTTTTTTTTTTAAATTGGTGCTTTATTGGTATACATAAAGGTGGAATTCATTCTGGAATATTCAAATACGTACATGGCATAATGTGGTCCAATTCAAGGAGTCTGGCTTATTTCACTCAGCATGATGTTCTCTGCTCCCATCATTTTACCATTTTCCTTTATGGCTGAGTTAAACTCCACTGTGTACTTATACGTTTTCTTAATTCACTCATCTGTTGACAGGCACCTGGGTTTCATAACTTGGCTATTGTGAATTGTGCTGATACAAACACTGAAGTGCCTGAACACTGTTGCATGCTGATTTTAGTTCTTTTGGATAAATACCAAGGAGTAGGACAGCTGGGTCACATGGGGTTCCATTGCTAGTCTTTTGAGAAATCTCCATACTGTTTTCCAAAGTGGTGGTGCTAATTTGTAGTTCCACCAACAACGTATGAGTTACCTTTATTTCGACATTCTCTCCAGCATTTATAGTCTTGATGGCTGCCATTCCAACTGGAAGGAGTTGAAATCTCAATGTAGTTTTGATTTGCATTTCCCTGTTTGCAAGGAATGTTAAATATTTTTTCATGTATTTGTTGGCCATTTGTATTTCTTCTTTGGAGAAATGTCTGTTTATTTTCCACATTTACTGATTGCATTATTTATTGTGCCAAGTTTTTTGAGTTCTTTACATATTCTGGATATTAATCCCTTATCAGAGGAGTAACTGGCAAAGATTTTCCCTGCTTCTGTAGACTCACTCTTCACATATTATTGTTTCCTTTGCTATGAAGAGCTTTTTAATTGAATGCTGTCCCACTTATTGATTCTTGGTTTTTTTTTTTCTATTAGCTACACATGACAGTACAATGATCTTGACAATTCATACATTTGAATCAAATGGGGTATAATTTCTTATTTTTCTGATTGTACAGGTTGCAGAATCACATTGGTCATACAGTCACCTATATACATACAGTAATAATAATGTCTATTTTATTCTGCTGCCCTTCCTATCCCCTCTTCCTCCCCCTCCCCCGCAAAAAACAATTTTTTAAAATGGAAAAACCAGGGCTGGATTTGTGGCTCAGTGGTAGAGTGCTTTCCTCACATGAGTGGGCCACTGGTTCAATCTTAAGCACCACATAAATAAAATAAAAGTATCATGTCCCTATACAACTCAATTTTTTTTTAAAAAAAATGGAAAAACCAATAACCCCCAAGTTTCATTTCTGATCATATTTCCATAGGCAATAAAGTCAATAAGTCAAAGAGATCTGCACTATCATATTCATTGCAACATTAGTCACAATAGCCAAGATATGAAATCAAAGTGTCCATCAACACATGAGTGGATAAAGAAAATGTGGCACATTTACACAATGGAATACTATTGGCTTTTATTATGAAGGGAATCCTATTATTTGTGATAACATGGATGACCAGGAGGACATTATGCTAAGTGAAATGAGCCAGGAATAAAAAGACAAATACTCCATGGTCTCATTAACTCGTGGAATCTAAAAATACTGAGTTAACAGAAGCAGAGAAAAGAATGGCCATTGACCTGAAATGGGGGAATGGGGAGATGTTGATGAAAATGTATAAAGTTAACAGACAAGAGAAATGAGTTTCAGACTATGGTATAGCATGGTAGCTGTTATTAATAACTATGTATTGTATACTTAAGAGTAGTAGAGTAATTCTAAATGTTCTTACTGTAAAAAAGATAAGTATGTTGAAAGGATGGATATTACCTTATTGATTGAATCATTTCACAATGTTTGTGAAGTGTCAAAATGTACATATGTTAAAATATCATGTTATACATCATAAATGTATTATTTTTCTGTTGAGTCTATTTATCATAGAGTTGAATTTTAAAATTTTATTTAAGAATTTTTTATTTCAGCAGAATGCATTTCAAGTCATAGTACACATATAGAGCAATTTTTCATGACTCTGGTTGTATGCAAAGTAGAGTCACACCATTCGTGTCTTCATACATGTACTTAGGATAGTGATGTTCATCTTATTCCACTACCTTTCCTACCCCATGCCCCCTCCCTTACCCTCCCTTTCAGCCTCGTATTATAATGGATAAAATTGCTATTGTCATTATTAGGGAAAAGTTGACTGAAGGTGCAATTTGGAATATAATAGAGATTGGGGCAATTTTTGTCATGTCAGTAAGATTAATCCTGATGTAAGTGGGACTCAAAGGTAAAACGGAGTCAGTCCTATTTTTATTGATAGTGTGATAGTAAATATAAGGGATGAAATTTGGTTATATGAGCTAACTAATGTTCATTGTCTTGAGCCTATGAGGTTAATGATTGCACCTATTATCCAGATTATTGATGCGGTAGCTTGGATTAAGAAGTACTTGCATGAGGCTTCTGTGGATCATTGGTGCTTTGTCAATAAGAATAAGAATAATAGCCAGTATACTTATTTCTAGTCCTACTCAGATGAGTAGTCAGTGGGAACTAAATAGTGTAATAAAAGTTCCTGAAAATAGGATGAGGTAGATGGTAGAGGAAGTTAAGGGATTAATTAGTATGGGAAGGATATAAACTAACATTTTCAGGGTATGGGCCCGATAGCTTATTTAGCTGACCTTACTGGTAGCTAAATGGTGTAAGAGGTAGCACAAGGAATTTTGAATTCTTAGGATTAAGTTCAAATCTTATAGTTCTAGAAATAAGAGGGTTTAAACCTCTTTCATTTACTCTATCAAAATAACTCTTCTGTCAGACATATTTCTTTAGGTTTGAGGAGGTACACATTCTGTAATGACAGGCAGGGAATTGTGTCATATACATAGGTCTGGTGTTAGGAATAGGAAGTTTTTCATAATAGATGTATGAGTTGGTCATATCAGAATTGTGGGTATGATACTCAAATTTATAGGAAAGTAGAAGTTAGAATGGTAGGGTAAACCTAAATGTAAAGGTTTCAGGAAGTAGAGGATTAAAGAGTGTCCCTATAAATAAAATTGTTGCTAAAGCATTTATTATAATGATGTTAGTATATTCAGCTATAAAAAAAAATAAGGCAAAGAGGCCTGTTGTATATTCGATGTTAAATCTTGATACAAGTTCTGATTCTCCTTCTGTCAAGTCAAAGGGAGCCGGGTTTGTTTCTAAAGTTGAAAGAAATCATATCATTGATATGGGTCATGTTGTTAGTAGTAGTCATATAAATTGTTGAGTTGTGATTAGGGTAGAAAGGGTAAAGGATCCATTTATAAGTAAGACATATAATAAAATGAAGCTAGGGTTACTTCATAGGAGATTGTCTGTGCTACAGCTTGAAATGCTCCAATTAGAACATATTTGAAATGGGAAGCTCATCCTGATCATTAAATTGCATATATGGCTAGACTTGAGGTGGCAGGATAAAGAGTAGCCCCATATTTATATTAATGAGAGATTGCAGTATGGGTAAGGGAATTCACATAGTAAATGCTAGGGTGAGGGCTAGAGATGGTACAATAATTGATAAATAGAATAATAGATGACTTTAGGGGCTTGAGTGGCTCTTTAATAAATAATTTTATTGCATCAGCGAATGGTTGAAGTAAAACATAGGGTACTACAATGTTTGGGCCTTTTGGAAGTTGTAGCCTAGTGTTTTTTTGTTCAACTAAAGTTAAGAAAGCTATGGCTACTAGGAGTGGGACAATTAATAGAAGTAGGCTTATTAAAAATATATGTGTTAAGAAGAGGAATTGAACCTCTGATTATAAAGTTTTAAGTCTTACACAATTGCTGGGCCCTGTCATCTTAACAAGCCCTGTTCTAGGGCAAAGGTTTCCATAGGCCAAATGCTATCTAAAGTTCCTCCATTCCTCCTGTGCTCTCTCCCCATTCCCATTATAGATCAGCATCCACATATCAGAGAAAACATTCAGCATTTGTTTTTTTTTTTTTGTTGTTGTTTGTTTGGGTTTTTTTTGGAATTGGCTTACTTCATTTGGCATAATATTCTCCACTCCATCCATTCCCTGCAAATGCCATGATTTTATTCTCTTTTAATACTGAGTAATATTCCATAGTGTGTAAATACCACATATTCTTTATCCATTCATCTACCAAAGGGCATCTAGGTTGATTCCACAATTTAGCTGTTGTGAATTATGCGGCGATAAACATTGATGTGGCTGTGTCACTGTATTTAAGTCCTTTCAGTACAATCTGAGAAGTGGGATAGCTGAGTCAAATGGTGGTTCCATTCCAAGTTTTCCAAGAAATCTCCATATTGCTTTCCAGGGTGGTTGCACCAATTTGAAGTCCCACCAACAACATATGAGTCCACCTTTTCCCCCACATCCTCGCCAACACTTATTATTGTTTGTATTCTTAGTAGCTGCCATTCTGACTGGAGTGAGATGAAATCTTTCTTTGTAGTTTTGATTTGCATTTGAGTAGTTTTAATTGCATTTCTCTAACTGCTAGAGATGTTGAACTTTTTTCATATATTTGATTGATTTTTTTCATATATATTTGATCGATTGTATATTATCTTCTGAGAAGTGTCTGTTCAGTTCCTTGGTCCATTTGTCAATTGGGTTATTAGTTTTTTTGGAGTTTAGATTTTTGAGTTCTTTATATGTCCTACATATTAGTGCTCTATTTGATGTTCATGTAGTAAAAGTTTGCTCCCTTGCTATAGGCTCTCTCATCATCTCACTGATTGTTTCTTTTGATGAGAAGAAGCTTTTCAGTTTGAATCTATCCCATTTATTGATTCTTGATTTTATTTCTTAGGCTATAGGAGTCTTGTTAAGGAAGTTGGGGCCTAATCCTACAGGATGAAGCTTAGGGCCTACTTTTTTTTCTATCAGGCACAGGGTCTCTGGTCTAATTGTTAGGTCCTTGATCCAGTTTGAGTTGAGTTTTGTGCACGGTGAGAGATAGGGGCTTACTTTCATTTTGCTGCATATGGATTTCCAGTTTTTCCAGCACCCTTTGTTGAAGAGGCTATTTTTTCTCTAATATATGTTTTTGGCATCTTTGTCTAGAATGAGATAACTGTGGTTTTGTCTCTGTGTCCTCTATTATGTACCATTGGTCTACAAGTCTATTTTGGTGCCAATACCATGCCATTTTTGTTACTGTTTCTCTGTAGTATAGTTTAAAGTCTGGTAGAGTGATGCCACCTGCTTCACTCTTCTTGCTAATGATTGCTCTGGCTATTTTGGGTCTCTTATTTTTCCAGATGAATTTCATGATTGCTTTTTCTATTTCTATGAGGAATGTCATTGGGATTTTGATTAGAATTGTATTAAATCTGTATAGCGCTTTCGGTAGTATGGTCATTTTGACAATGTTAATTCTGCCTATTCAAGAACAAGGTAGATCTTTCCATCTTCTAAGGTTTTCTTTAATTTCTTTCTTTAGTGTTTTGTAATTTTCTTTGTAGAGGTCTTTCACCTCTTCGTTGATTCCCAAGTATTTTTTTGGGGGGGGGGGGCTATTGTAAATGGGATAGTTTTCCTAGTTTCTCTTTCAGAGGATTTGTCACTGATGTACAATATCTTTTATTTATAGGTGTTGATTTTATATCCTGCTAATTTGTTGAATTCATTTGTTAGTTATAGAAGTTTTCTGGTGGAATTTTTTGGATCCTCTAGGTATAGAATCATGTCATTGGCAAATAGTGATAGTGTAAGTTCTTCTTCCTATCCATATCCCTTTAGTTTCTTTCTTTTGTCCAATTGCTCTGGCTAGAGTTTCAAGAACTATGTTAAAGAGAAGTGGTGAAAGAGGGCATCCCTGTCTTGTTCCAGTTTTTAGAGGGATATGCTTTCAATTTTTCTCCATTTAGAATGATGTTGGCCTGGGGTTTAGCATAGATAGCTTTTACAATGTTGAGGTATGTTCCTGTTATCCCTAGTTTTTCTAGTGGTTTTGAACATGATGGGGTGGTGTATTTTGTCAAATGCTTTTTCTGCATCTATTGAGAGAATCATAGGATTCTTACCTTTAAGTTTATTGATGTGATGAATTATATTTATTGATTTCTATATGTTGAACCAATCTTCCATCCCTGGGATGAACCCCACTTGATCGTGATGCACTATCTTTTAAAATTTTTTTTTAAATTAATAACAGCAGAATGCATTACAATTCTTATTACACATATACAGCACAATTCTTCATATCTCTGGTTGTATATAAAGTATGTTGACACCAATTCGTGACTCCATACATGTACTTTGGATAATGTGTCTATCATATTCCACCATCCTTGCTAATTCCCTGCCCCCTCACTTTCCCACCCACCCCTCTGCCTTATCTGGAATTCACCTCTTCCTCCCATGCTCCCTATCTTTTTGATATGTTTTTGTATTTGATTTGCCAGAATTTTATTGAGAATTTTTGCATCTATGTTTATTAGAGATATTGGTCTGAAGTTTTCTTTCTTTGATGTGTCTTTGGTTTTGGAATCAGGGCAATGTTGGCCTCATAGAATGAGTTTAGAAGTGTTCTTCCTTTTTTCTATTTCATGGAATAATTTGAGGAGTATTGGTATTAGTCCTTCTTTGAAGGTCTTGTGGAACTCATCTGTGTATCCATCTGTTCCTGGGCTTTTCTTGGTTGGTAGGCTTCTGATGGTGTCTTCTATTTCACTGCTTAGAATTAATCTGTTTAACTTGTGTATATCATCCTGATTCAATATGGGCAAATCATATGACTCAAGAAATCTGTTGATGCCTTCGATATTTTCTATTGAATTGGAGTACACATTTTCAAAATAGTTTCTAATTATCTTCTGTATTTCTTTAGTGCCCATCATGATATTTCCTTTGTCATCATGGATGTTAGAATTTGAATTTTCCCTCTCTTTCTCTTCATTAGCATGGCTAAGGATTTATCAATTCTATCATTTTTTTTCAAAGAACCAACTTTTTGTTTTGTTAATTTTTTCAATTGTTTCTTTTGTTACAATTTAATTGATTTCAGCTCTGATTTTAATTATTTCCTGTCTTCTGCTTTTGTTGTTGATTGGTTCTTCTTTTTCTATGGCTTAGAGATGTAATGTTTGGTCAATATTTGTTGACTTTTTCTTCTTTTAAGGAATTAACTCTATGATAGGAAAAGACATACACAGGCTGAAGGTGAAAGGTTGGGAAAAATCATATCACTCACATGGACCTCAGAAGCAAGCAGGGGTGGCCATACTCATATCAAATAAAACTGACTTCAAGCCTAAGTTAATCAAAAGGGATAAAGAAGGACACTACATACTGTTAAAGGGAACCATTCATCAACAAGACATAACAATCATCAATATATATGCCCCAAACAATGGTGCTGCTATGTTCATAAAACAAACTCTCTTCAAGTTCAAGAGACAAATAGACCACAACACAATAATTATGGGAGACTTTAATACACCTCTCTCTCCACTGGACAGATCTTCCAAACAAAAGTTGAATAAAGAAACTATAGAACTCAATAACACAATTAATAACCTAGACTTAACTGACATATATAGAATATATCAACCATCATCAAACGGATATACTTTTTCTCAGAAGCACATGGATCCTTCTCAAAAATAGACCATATATTATGCCATAGGGCAACTCTTAGCAATTATAAAGGAGTAGAGATAATACCATGCATCTTATCCGATCATAATGGAATGATACCGGAAATCAATGATAAAAGAAGAAAGAAAAACTCCTACATCACTTGGAGAATGAACAATTTGTTACTGAAAGAACAATGAGTTACAGAAGACATCAAGGAGGAAATTAAAAAATTCTTAGAGATAAATGAAAACACAGACACGGCATAACGGAATCTGTGGGACACTATGAAAGCAGTACTAAGAGGAAAATTCATTGCTTGGAGTTTATTCCTCAAAAAAAGAAAAAAACAACAAATAAATTATCTCACATTTTATCTCAAAGCCCTAGAAAAAGAAGAGCAAAAGAACAGCAAATGCAGTAAAAGGCAAGAAATAATTAAAATCAAAGCTGAAATCAATGAAATCGAACTAAAAGAAACAATTAAAAAAATTGACAAAACTAAAAGTTGGTTCTTTGAAAAAATAAATAAGATAGATAGACCCTTAGCCATGCTAATGAAGAGGAGAGAGAACTCAAATTACTAGCATACGGGATGAAAAAGGCAATATCACAACAGACACTACAGAAATACAGAAGATAATTAGAACTTATTTTGAAACCTTATACTCCAATAAAATAGAAGATAGTGAAGACATCGATAAATTTCTTAAGTCATACGATCTGCCCAGATTGAGTCAGGAGGATTTACACAACTTAAACAGACCAATATCAATTGAGGAAATAGAAGAAGACATCAAAAGACTACCAACCAAGAAAAGCCCAGGACTGGCTGGATATAGAGCAGAGTTTTACAAAACCTTTAAAGAGGAAATAATACCAATACTTTTCAAGCTATTTCAGGAAATAGAAAAAGAGGGAGTACTTCCAAATTCATTCTATGAGGCCAACATCACCCTGATTCCTAAACCAGATAAAGACACTTCAAAGAAAGAAAACTACAGACCAATATCTCTAATGAACATAGATGCAAAAATCCTCAATAAATTCTGGCAAATCGATACAAAAACATATCAAAAAGATCACACACCATGATCAAGTAGGATTCATCCCTGGGATGCAAGGCTGGTTCAATATACGGAAATCAATAAATGTAATTCACCACATCAATAGACTTAAAGATAAGAACCATATGATCATATCCATAGATGCAGAAAAAGCATTGGACAAAATACAGCATCCCTTTATGTTCAAAACACTAGAAAAACTAGGGATAATAGAAACTTACCTCAACATTGTAAAAGCTATTTATGCTAAGCCTCAGGTTAGCATCATTCTAAATGGAGAAAAATTGAAGGCATTCCCTCTAAAATCTGGAACAAGACAGGGATGCCCTCTCTCACCACTTCTATTCAACATAGTTCTCGAAACACTGGCCAGAGCAATTAGACAGATGAAAGAAATTAAAGGCATAAAGATAGGAAAAGAAGAACTTAAATTAGCACTATTTGCTGATGACATGATCCTATACCTAGCAGACTCAAAAGGTTCTACCAAGAAACTTCTAGAACTAGTAAATGAATTCAGCAAAGTGGCAGGATATAAAATTAACATGCATAAATCAAAGGCATTCCTGTATATCAGTGACAAATCCTCTGAAATGGAAATGAGGAATTAACTCTATGCAATAAACTTTCCTCTTAGTTCTGCCTTCATAGTGTCCCAGAGATTCTGATATGTTGTATCAGTGTTCTCATTTACCTCTAAGAATTTTTTAATCTCCTCTTTAATGTCTTCTGTAATCCATTGTTCATTCAATAGCATATTATTTAGTCTCCAGGTGTTGGAGTAGCTTTTTTAAAAATTTTATCACTGATTTCTAATTTCATTCCATTTTGATCTAATAGAATGCAGGGTATTATCTGTATTTCTTTGTATTTGCCACCACACCCAGCTGAAAATATTTTGAAAGCTAAAACCATTAACATTCAGAGTTATTATTGAGACATGATTTGTATTCCCAGTCATTTTTGTTTATTTTTGGTAATTTAATTTGACTTGGTTTCTCCTTTGATTGTTTTTTTTCTTTAGTGTAATACTTTTCTTTCTGGATTTTCATTGTTGTTTTTCGTTTCCTCCTCATGCAATATTTTGCTTTGTGGCATAATATATGGTCTATTTTAGAGAAGGATTCATGTGCTGCTGAGAAGAAAGTGCATTCAGTCATTAATGGATGAAATATTCTATATATGTTTGTTAAGTCTAAGTTATTGATTGTATTATTGAGTTCTACAGTTTCTTTGTTTAGCTTTTGTTTAGAAGATCTATCCAGTGGTGAAAGAGGTGTGTTAAAGTCATCCAGAATTACTGTATTGTGGTCTATTTGACTCTTGAACTTGAGAAGAGTTTGTTTGATGAATGTAGATGCTCTATTGTTTGGGGCATATATAGTTATAATTGTTATGTCTTGTTCATGTATGTTTCCCTTAAGCAGTATGTAATATCCTTCTTTATCCCTTTTGATTAACTTTGGCTTGAAGTTTATTTTATTTTATGTGAGGATGGAAACCTCTGCTTGTTTCTGCAGTCCATGTGAATGGTATGTTTTTTCCCAATCTTTCATCTTCTTCAATCTTTGGATGTCTTTTCCTAGGAGATGAGTCTTTTGAAGGCAGCATATTGTTGGGTCTTTTTTTTTTTTTAATCCAATCTGCCAGTCTATGTCTTTTGATTGGTGAGTTTATTTTATTTTCCCCTTGGAAAGTTTTTTTTTTAATTTAAAATATATTTTTAGTTATAGATGGACACAATTCCTTTATTTGCTGAGGATTGAACCCAGTGTGTCACACATGCTAGATGAGCACTCTCACACTTAGCCACAACCCAGCCCCTTGGAAAGGTTTTGAGCATTTTTTCCATGATATTTATAAGTTTTTCTGAGTATTACATAAATGTTTGTTTTTTAAAGGCAAGAGAAATTCACCAAATAACTCTTCTAACAGTTCTATTTTTTTTAAAAAAAATGTGAAGCCATACTAAAAATCATAATTTTTTGAGACAGTCATAATACCAATAAAGCTGTATTATGTTAACGAATCTCCACATACTTGTGGCTTAACTCACAGTTTCTGTGGGTCAGAAGTCTGGGCATAGAACTTACAGGTTCTCACAAGATTGTAATCAAGGTATCAGAAGGGCTGTGTTCTCATCTGGAGGCTCAATTGGGAAAGAATGTGCTTTCAAGATTTTTTGGTGTTGCCAGGATTTATTTGCCGTGGCTGTATGATGAGGATCCCCGCTCTTAGCTTGTAGTCACTGTCAGATCCTAGAAGCTGAGTTAAGATCCTTGCTATATATATTTCTTCAAAATAACTGTTTACTTCAAGCCAGCAAGGAGACTTCCTCACTTCATTCTGCTAGGATGGAGTCTTATATAGCACAACCATTGCAGGAGTGGTTGTGCATCACCTTTGCCATGTCCAATGGGAGACAGAATCACACAAAAGTATGGAAACAAATGAAGGAAATAAGTGGAAGCCCCTTGGGTCTGTCTGCTGTATGAGTCTATGAAATTTATATATACATGTATTTTAGTACTGGGGCTAGAACCCAGGTACTCTCAACCACGAGCCACATCCCCAGCCCTTTTCCTTTTTTATTTTGAGACAGAGTCTCACTAAGCCTCACTAAGTTGCTGAGACTGTTTTTGAACTTGTAATCCTCCTGCTTCAGTCTCCTGAGCTGCTGGGATTACAGGTGTGTGACACCATACCCAGCTGAAAATATTTTGAAAGCTAAGACCATTAACATTATCAGAGTCATTATTGAGACATGATTTGTATTCCCAGTCATTTTTGGTAATTTAATTTGACTTGGTTTCTCCTTTGATTGGTTTTTCCTTTATTGTAATACTTCCCTTTACTGATTTTCATTGTTGTTTTTCTTTTCCTCATATTTTGCTGAGAATGTTCTGTAGTTCAGGCTTTCTAGTTGTAAATTCTTTTAACTTTTGTTTATCATGGAAGGTTTTTATTTCATCATCAAATCTAAAGCTTAATTTTGCTGGATATGATTCTTGATTGGCATCCATTTTCTTTCAGAGACTGGTATATGTTGTTCCAGTATCTTCTAGCTTTGAGGGTCTGGGTTGAAAATCTACAGAAATCCTAATTGGTATCTTGCTACATGTAATCTGATTCCTTCCTCTTGGGGCTTTTGAAATTCTTTCCTTATTCTGTATGCTAGGCATTTTCATTACAATGTGGCTTAATGTAGATCTGTTGTGATTTTGTACATTTGGTGTCCTGTAAATTCTCTTGTATTTAATTTTCCAATTCATTCTTCATGTTTGGAAAATTTTCTGATATTATTTCATTGAATAGATTGCTCATTACTTTGATTTGTAACTCTATGCCTTCCTCTATCCCAATAATTCTTAAATTTGTCTATTTATGTTATCCCATAATTCTTGAATGTTCTGATCATGGTTTCTTACCATCTTCACTGAGTAGTCAACTTTATTTTCAAGATTATATATCTTGTCTTCATTGTCTGAGGTTCTGTCTTCCAAGTGATCTAATCTGTTGGTGATACTTTCTATTGAGTTTTTAATTTGGTTTACTGTTTTCTTCATTTCAAGGATTTCTTTTTTTTTCTTTAGAACTTCTATCTCATTATTGAAATAATCTTTTGTTTCCTGTATTTGCTTATGTAGCTTTTTATTTAAATGATCTTTTGTTGCCAGTATTTGCTCTCTTATATAATCATTTAATTCATAGAACATTTTAATTATGTACATTCTGAACTCCTTCTCTGTCATGTCTTCTGTTGTGCTGGCCATGGATTCTAATAATGTAGTGTCTTGATTTGTCTGGGGCACTTTTTTCCCTTCTTTTTTCATGTTGTTGTGTCTTCCCTTCTAGCACTGCAGATCAGAGGTGTTATAGTTTTTATCCTATAGGCTTATAATGTCCTTGAAGGGTTCCAATACCTCTCCTTTAAGGGGGAGAATAATATTAACAGAAACTCAAACAATATACAGCCTTAAACCAAATAGCTGCTACTATGATGTTTACAGTTTTGTCACAATATACAGAAATGGTGAGTTCAATTATTATCTACAAAATAAACAGTAGGTTTGCAAAAGGGTCTATAGTTTCTGATGGTGGACAGAGAAAACCGGGGGTGGGTTATAGGATGAGATATCAAGGAGGTAGAAGGTGAGGATATAGAGTTACAAGATCTTATGAAGTATGAAAGAGGAATCTAAAGAAGTTGACTAGTAACAGGAGAAAAGGGAGAAAGTGATTTGGGGGAGACAAGCAAGTGGGAAGACAATAGAGGCAGTATAAAAAACAAACATAAAAATTAAAAAAAATAAGGGCTGGGGTTGTGGCTCAGTGGTAGCACACTTGCCTGACATGTGTGGGGCACTGGGTTCGATTCTCAGTACCGCATATAAATAAATAAAATAAAGGTCTGTCAACAACTAAAAAAAAAAATAAAAAATAAATTAAGAAAAATAAAAAATGTAAAAATAGGAGATAAATGAATATACAACACAACTGTAATATACTAGTCAGACACTCCAGACCTCAGTGGCCTAATCCATGAAAAGTACTTGGTTTCACAAATGTTGGGGATGTGAGGGTGGGAAAAGAGAGAAAAAAGAAGAAAAAAAATCTCAAAGGAAAATACTAGGATTGTTTTTGTTGGAGTTCAGTGTCTTTCCTGCTTCCCTTTTCATCCAATAGGTGGAGTTGTCTGTTGTTTGCTGGTATCTTCATCCTCAAAATGGTGAAGGTTATTAGGGTGGGAAGATTGGTCTTGGGGGTGGAGCTCCTGGAGGTGGGGTGTAGCACTTGTTAGTCCTGATGAGAGACTGCACCCCAAGGATATCCTTTGCTGCCAACTCCTGTGATGTGGCGCCTGGTCTTATCTTCTTATATCACCTGTAGACCTCACAATTCCTGGTTTTTAATTTAGTCTCTGAACTGTATATGCCACTCACCTCTTCCCTTTCTACTTCTCAGTCAGGAACATCTCTCTCAGGAGGTCTTTTGGGCTGCACTCTGGGGGCTTCACGCCTGTCACGGAGAGCTGTTTTGTATTGGGCAGTTCAGGGCCAGGCTTTGTAAGCTAGAACTGGCCACATAGCTGCAAGTACTATGCCAGTTTAGTGGCTGCAGGGAAGAAGGGGGTTTTGGGGACTATAGGTATCTTGATGTTGCTTCTGGTCCCCAGCCAATGTCCCAAGCTGGGAGTTGCCCCAACTAAAGATGACAACAAAGGTGTCCCAAGATGGAGGTGGCTACTTTCAGAGATGGGGTATAGGGTAGGGTTGAGCCAAGTCATGACATTGGGTGGCATGTTCATAGATGTAACTCTGTGGCATGCAATGTTGTGGCTGGAGGCTGTCTCAAGTCCCTGTCCTGTGCCCCCAGTGCAGGCTACCATGTGAAGTGAACTGTGGCAGTGGTTGCAGTGACCCAAGATGGAGGTGACCAGGGAGCCCCACATTTATAGATGGCGGTCCACATGAAAGTGGCGACTAGAGGTCCTGTGCGGGTGAGTGGCCAGGGGTCCTGCGCAGGCACTGAGGCCAGTGGTCCTGCTCTGGCACAGTGGCCGGAGGTCCTGCATGGGTGAGCTGCCAGGAGTCCTGTACTGATGCTGAGGCCTGGCAATCTGTGCAGGCACGGCAGCCAGGATTCTTGCATGGGAGCAGCTGTTGGGGGTCCTCTAATAACTTGCAGAGAAACAATATTTCCACCACTAGAATCCCAAGTCACGGAGTGTCACAGAATGCAGCCTCACTCTAGTCCGCCATCTTGGATCCCCCTAGAGTTGAATTTTTTAACAATAATAGTGTATTTGTTTATATTTCTCTGTGAGATTTTTTTAAAATAAATGTTCCCTAAGACAGAAAGGAACCATGATAAATATTCTTCTTTTTTTTTTAAAGAGAGAGGGAGAGAGAGAGAAAGAGAATTTTAATTTTATTTTTTAGTTATCGGCGGACACAACATCTTTGTTTGTATGTGGTGCTGAGGATCGAACCTGGGCCGCATGCATGCCAGGCGAGCGTGCTACCACTTGAGCCACATCCCCAGCCCTTCTCTGTGAGATTTTATCAGTTTTTGACTTACATGTTTTGATGCTCTGTTGTTAGTCACATAAACATTGATTATTGTGTATCTAGAATTGACCCCTTTATCATTCAGTAAAGTCCTTCTTTATCCCTGATGATTTTTCTGTTCTGTAGTTTGATCTGCCTGAAATATAGATATTCCAGCTTTCTTTTGATTAGTGTTAGCATGTGTATCTTCTACATTCCTTTACTATTAATCTATAGCTGTCATGACATTTAAAGCAGAAAACCAGCAAAGGCATAGCTGAACTCAACAATACCATCAATCAACCAGATATACCTGACATCTACTAACAACTTCATCCAGCAACAGGAGAATACACATTCTTTCCAAGCTCATGTGAACATACACCAAATAGGCCACATTCTGTACTACAAAACACAATTTACTAAGTTTAAAGAAATAGAAATAATTCAATGTATGCTCTCAGATCACATTGGAAACCAGTAACAGAAAAATGGTGTTGTATTATTTCATCACTGTGACCAAAGACTAGACAGGAACAACTTAAAGGAGGAAAAGTTCATTTTGGCTTAGAGTTTCAGAGGTTCGATCCATGGTTGTGCACTCCATAGCTCTGGGCCCAAGGAAATGCAGAACATCATGGTGTAAAGGCATGGGAGGAAAAAGCTGCTCAGAACACTACAACCAGAAAGCAGGGAGGTGGGGTAGGGGGAGAGTGCTTCTCTCACCAAGAACAAAATATAAACATCAAAAGCACACCTCAGTGACCTATGTCTTTCAGTCACACCCTACCTGCCGACAGCTACAACCCAGTTAATTCATATCCATGGATTAATTCACCATTAGGTTACAACTCTCATATTATAATCATTTCACCTCTGAACATTCTTGTTTAATCTCACACATGACCTTGTGGAGACACTTCATATCTAAATCATAACAGATGGTTGGTAAACAACAAAATACCAGAGTTTACACAAGAAACTTCTAAGTAATACTTAGGCCAAAGAAGAAATCTCAAGAGAAAATTAAAAATATGCTGAACTAAATGAAAATTCAATTTACTGAATCTCAGGATGCAGCAAAAGCAGTGATTAGAAGGAAATGTATGGCACTGAATGCACACATTAGAATAACTCTAAACTCAATCAATGCTTCCACCTCAGCAAATTTGAAAAATAAAAGTAAATTAAATACGATGTAATCAATGAAAGGAAATAACAAAAAATAGAGCAGGAGTCAATGAATTTGAAAACAGGAATTCAATAGAGAAAACGAAAAGAAATCAATTAAACTAAAAGCTGCTTCTTTGAAAAGATCAACAAAATCAGTAAGCCTCTACTAAGGCTAATTAAGAAAAACTAGACATGACAAAATTTATTTATATGCCAATGCTCCTCAAATTATTTTATGAAGTATAAAGGTATAGAACACTTCCAAATTCAAACTATGAGACCAGTATCACCTGATATCAAAACCAGATAAGGACATATCAAGAAAAGAAAACTATAGATGTCTTTTGAAATGAAAGCAGGGACATCACTACAGATCTTTTCAGCATTAACAAGATAGTAAAAGAATACTATGAACCAAGGCTGAGACAGGAGGATCCCGAGTTCAAAGCCAATCTCAGCAACTTGGCAAGGCTATAAGTAACTTAGCAGACCTTATCTCTAAGTAAAATATATTTTAAAAAGAATATTGTAATACAAGTCTATGCCCACAAATTTAATAACCTAGATGAAACTAAACAATTATTTAAAATACACCATCTGCCAAAACTCTCAAAAGAAGAAGTAAGACAATCTGAATAGGCCTGTATTTGGTTAAAAGACCTAGTTAAAACAAAAACAAAAAAAAACAACAGACCATTTTCTCTCATTAAAAAATCTTAAACAAGGAGCTGGGGCTGTAGCTCAGCTTTGCCTTGCACATGTGAGGCACTAGGTTCAATCCCCAGCACCACATAAAAATAAATAAATAAAGATATGATGTCCATCTACAACAACAACAACAACAAAAATATTTTTAAGAAATCATCAATAAAATACTAGCAAATTAAATTTAAAAACTTATAAAAGTAAATATGAACATAGTCAAATGAGATTTATTCCAGGTATTCAAGGCTCATTCAACATTCAAAAACCAATGTAAATTTCAATACATCAACAGGCTAAAGAAGAAAAATAACATGATAATATCAATAAACATGGAAAAAGGGTTTGACAAAATCTAATACTCATTCTTGATAGTAATAAAAGTTAAAAAAAAACTCAGCAAACTAATAATAGAAGGGAACTTTCTCAAATTGATAAGGAATATTTACAAAAACCCTAGAGCTGACATCATACTTAATGATTCCAAACTGGAAGCTTTTCTGCTAAGATCAGGAACAAAGATCAGGAACCACTTCTTCTCAAAATTATATTAGAAGCCCTAGCTAATGCAACAAAACAAGAAAAATAAATGTTATACAGATAAGGAAGGAAGAAATAAAACTGTCTTTTCCACAGATAACAGATAATATGATCATTTATGTAGAAAATCCAAACCACCGACAACAAAAACAAAAAATCTTCTGGAACTAATGGGTGATTACAGTAAGGTTGACAGACACAAAGTTAATATATGAAAGTCAATGATTTTACTCTGTAACAGGAATGAACAAGTAGAATTTGAAATAAAAAAAACACACTACAATTTATATCAACATCTCCCAAAGGTGAAATACTTAGGTATAAGTTTAATAAAATAATTTACAATCTATGTGAGAAAACTTTAAAAGCTCTGGTGAAAAAAAATAAAACTAAATAAATGAATAGATACTCCATACTCATATAGGAAAACTTAATTTTGTGAAGATGTCAATTCTTCCCAATTTGAGCTATAGATTCAATTCAATCTCAATCAAAATCATACTATGTTATTTTGTGAACATCAACAAGCCAATTCTAAAGTTTATATTAAAAGACAAAAAATAGACAATTCAACATTGAAGGAGAAAAACAAAGTTGGACAGCAAATACTACTTGACTTCAAGACATCATATAAAAGCTATAATATTTAAGACAGTGTGTAATCATTGAACAAAGTGATAAGTAGGTCAATGGAATAAAATAAGAAGTCCAGAAATAGGCCTACATAAATACAGTCAACTTATTTAAGCAATACAATTGAGCAAAGAGTCTTTAACAATGACATCTATGCTCCAAAAATGAATGTGGACACAGGCTTTGCTCTTTTCACAAAAATTAACTCAAGCTTGATTGTATACCTAATTGTATACCTAAATGTAAAACTATGAAAGTCCTAGAAAAGAATATCTAGATTATTCTATGTTTTATGATGACTACTTTATGTATAACACCAAAGACATGATTCATGAAAGAAAAAGGTCAAAAGCTAAAGAAATAATTGATAAGTGGGACAGAATTTTTTAAAAAAATTTCTGTGAGAGACACTATCAAGAGGTTGAGAAGACAAGCTGGAGACTGAGAGTAAATATTTGCAAAATACATATCTCATAAAAGACTTATCTGAATTATACAGAGAGCACATAAAACTCATCAATAAGAAAACAAGCAATCTGATTTTAAAATGGATAAAAGATCTGAACAGATCTGAATTGGAAAAGATGGCAAATAAGCATAAGAAAAGATGCTCCACATCACTTGTCATCAGGAAAATGCAAATTAAACAATGAGATACCACTACATAACTGTTAGAGTGGCCAAAATCTAGGACACTGACGACACCAAATGCTGGCAAGGACATGGAGTAACAAGAACCCTCATTTATTGCTGGTGAGACTGCAAAATGGTATAGCCATTTTGGGATATAGATTGAAAGTTTTTTTTTTTAAACTTAACTCTTTAAAAACATACTCTTAGCAGATGATCAAGCAATTGCACTCCTTGTTATTGACCCAAATGAACAGAAAAACTGTCCACACAAAAAACTTAGCAACTTTGGACTGGGGTCATGGTTCAGAGGTAGAACACTTGCCTAGCATGAGGCCCTGAGTTCCCAAGCACTGGGAAGAAGATGAAGAATAAGAAAAAGAGAAAAGATAAAGGAGCAGGAGGAAGATGGGGAGAGGGCAGGAGGAAGCAGGATTACCAGTTTTATTCACAGGTGCCAAAACTTGGAAGCACTAAGATGGCCGTCAGTAGGCTAATGAATAAACTTCAATACATCCAGACAATATAATGTTATTCAATACTAAAAGGAAGTGAGTTATCAGGTGATGAAAAGATATGAAGATTTACCTAGTAAAAGAAGGTAATCTGGAAGGAACATACTGTATAATTCCAACTATTTGTTATTCTGGGAAAGGCAACACTATAAAGGTAGTAAAAAGATCAATGATTGACAAGATGTAGGAGTGAAAGAAGGGAAGTCTGATATGGGCAGCGAATATCTATCTTGTTGACCGTATTAATTACCTTAGCAAAGACAATTCTTTTATGTTTCATTAAGAGGTTTTTTTTTTTTTTTTTTTTTTTGTGTGTGTGTGTGTGTGTGTGTGTGTGGTCTTGCTGCATTTTCTGATTGGTTCATTAATATACACATATACACATACTTGTTTCTTTTTTCACATTTTTTCCTTATTATTATCCATTTGTTATTTTGTTGGGTTTTGTCTTTTGAGGATTAAGAATTTTTGTTTTGTTTTTTCCTTATGTTACTTTCTTTCTGTTCTTCTTCCACTAATAACCAAATTCTTTCATTCTTTCTATTTATTTTGCATTCTTTATGTGTTTTCTCCCTTAACATTCTAACACTTTTCTCTCCATTCATATATTGATTATTCTAGTCTTTCTTGTACCTGCCTATCCCATTTTTTCCTCTTAATAAACTGTATTTTTACCATTTTTAAGAACTATTTAATTTATAACATTTCTGTCCCCATCATACGTGTTGTTGCAATTTTTAGTATTATGGATGGCAGAGTTGATACCAGCGCTAACTTTAGTGCTAGAACTAGGCCATGGCTGTCTATTGTTGCTGTTGTTAATTGCTGATCTCACCATTCCTGTTTTTATAGTAATTAGTGTTATAGATATCATAGTAGGCATCAGTTATTTAATTTAATGCTCTACATGGTTCACTGCTGTTACTACTGTAGTTTGTTTACCCCTCTTATGTGAGGTTCTGGGAATATACTAGAACCCTATAAGTTCACAGCATAGAAATTCTGCTGCTCAGCTACAGCTATATCCCAGCCAAGGGGCAGTGTACCTTGCTTCATATACAACCTAATCCACTTAAACTGCAATAGTATTTTAACACAAAGAACAGAGGACAGAAAAAACCCCAAATCAATGAGAAAATAAGCATCTTTCTATAATAACCCTAACCCTAACCAAAAAAGAAAATCCTGGGACCAGATAGATTTTCAGTTGAATTATGCCAGAACTTTAAAGAACTAATGACAATGCTTCTCAAATTATTTTATGAAGTATAAAGGTATAGAACACTCCCAAATTCAAACTATGAGGCCAGTATCACCTGATATCAAAACCAGATAAGGACATATCAAGAAAACTATAGATCAATATACTTGATAAATATAAATGCGAAAATTCTCAATAAAATGTTAGGAAATCATATCCAACAATATATTAAGAAGATTGTACGTAATGATCAAGTTAAATTCCTTGGATGCAAGGATGGTTCCATATATGCAAATCAATAAGTATAATTCATTACATAAATAGAATTAAGGACAAAAATCATGTAGTCATCTTAACAGATGAAGAGGAAGCCTTTGACAAAATTTGGCACCCATTCACGATAAATATACTGAAGAAACTAGAGATAGAGGGAATTTCCTCAACATTATAAAGGATATATATGACAAATCCAACATCACAATGAATGAGGGAAAACTGAAAGCATTTCCTTTAAAATCAGGAACAAGACAAGGATATTCCACTCTCAGTTCTCCTATTCAATATAGTTCTTGAAACTTTAGCCAGATCAATTAGGCAATAGAAGGAAATAAAAGGTATACAAATAGGAAAGGAAGAAGTCAAAATATCACTCTTCTTCTTTTTTAAAAAAATTTTAAATTTGTTCTAATAAGTTAAAAATATCACTCTTTGCAAATGATATGTTGCTCCATTTAGAAAATCCAAAAAGCCCCACCAGAAGACTTTTTATTAGAGCTAATAAACAAAGTCATAGGATATAAAATCAACATACAAAAATCAATAGCTTTCCTATACACCAACAATAAATTTTGTGAAAAAAAAGAACCAGGAAAATAATTCCATTCATAATTGCCTGAAAAAACAAAACTAACAAACAAACAAAAAAACTCACTAGAAATAAATTTAACCAAGGAGGTGAAAGACTTCTACAAATAAAATGATAGCACATTAAAGATAAAAGAACTGTAGAAGACACAAGAAAGACCTCCCATGTTCATGGATAGGAAGAATTGCTAAAATGGCCATATTACCAAAGTGTTATACAGTTTCAATGAAATCCACATCAAAATACTAATGATGTTCTTCACAGAACTGGAAAAATAGTACTAAAATTCATTTAAAGAACAGGAGACCCAGTAGCCAAAGCAATTCTAAGTCAAAAAAGTAAGGCTGGCAGCATGATAACTGACCTTAAATTATTCTATAAAACTATAGTAACAAAAACTGCATGGTACTGGCATAAAAACAGACACACAGACCAATAGAACAGAACATAATTCACAGAGATAAACCCACATAGATATAGTCATCTGATGTTTGACAAAGGTGACAAAACACACATGGAAGAAAAGACAACCTTTTAAACAAATGGTGCTGGGAAAACTGTATATCCATATGTAGAAGAAGGAAGCTAAATCCCTATTTCTCACCTTGCACACAAGTCAACTCAAAATGGATCAAATAGTTATGATTTAGTCCAGAAACTCTGCAGTATAGGTCAACATTTCAACATGTAGATGCAGGCTGTGACTTTCTCAGTAAGACTCTAACAAATAATAATAGGAAATAATACCAAGGATTAATAAATTGGATGGCATCAAATTAAAAGCTTATACACAGCAAAGAAAAGAATCAAGAGCATGAAGAGAGTGACTACAGAATGGGATAAAATATTTGATAGCTACTCTTCTGACAGGGGACTAATATTGCAAATATATGAAGAACTCAAATTTAATACCAACAAACAAATGAATAACCAATGAATAAATGGGTAAATGAACTACAAAGACACTTCTCAAAAGAAGTACAAATGGCCAACAAATATGTGAAAAAATGTTCAACATCTTTAGCATTTAGAGAAATGCAAATAAAACTATCTCAGTCCAGTTAGAATTGCAGCAACTAAGAGTACAACTAACAATAAATGCTGGAGAGAATATAGGGAAAGATGAATACTTTACACTGTTGGCAGGATTGTAAACTAGTACAACCACTAAAGAATTCAGTATGGAGTTTTCTCAAATACTAGGAATGGAATCATCACATGACCCAGATACACAACTCCTTGGTATTTATTCTACAGAATTAGTCAGCATACACACATACCCATGTTTATGGCAACAACAACAACAACAAAAACTCACAATAGTCAAATTATGGAACCAGTCTAAGTGTACATCAATGTATGGATAAAGAAAATGTGGTATGTATATACCATGGGGTTTTATGCAGCCATAAAGAAAACTGAAATTATGTTATTCACAGGTAAATGTATAGAACTGAAGAACACCATATGAAGTGAAATGAGTCAAATTCAGAAAATAAAGGTTTGTATGTTTTCTCTCATATTTGGAATTTAGAGAGAAAAAAGAGAAAAAAATTTAGGGGGATCTCATGAAAGTAGAAGGGAGACCAGTAGAGAAGAGAAAGGGATCCAGGAGGAGGCAGGAGGAAAGGGAAAAGGGGAGATACTGGGGAATGAAACTGACCAAATTATAGTTATATTGTGTGTACGTAGAGTAACAAAAAATCCCATTATGTGTAATTATAGTGCACTAATAAAAAGGAAAAATATGTACTACTCTTGTGTGGAATGTTGATAATGGGGAGCTTGTGCATGTGTAGGGAAAGAGGTGAATGAGAACTCTTTTATCTTTCTGCTCAGTTTTGCTATAAACCTAAAATTGCTCTAGAAAATAATGTCTATTTAAAAAGAAAAAAAAGGATCTACAAAGAGTTAATCAAATATGTCAACAATTTTCCAACTGTAAACTATAACTGTAATTTTGGAGAAAACTGTAAATAATTTTATTTTTAAAAATATTGACATGCAGAAAAAAATTTTTTTAAGAAAATAACGAGATGTCACAGATGTAAGGCACTGAGTAATTATTTGGCTTGTTTTGTTTTACTGTTCAAATAATGTAAACCAAACATTTAAAAATTATGTGAATATACTGGATAATTATTAATTTTTAGAAACATTATTAGCAAAAATTGTTTTTCCTTATTTTTTTTTTTTTGTACCAGAGATGGAATCCATGTGCTTAACCAATGAGCCATATCCCCAGTCCTTTTCATTTTTTGAGACAGGGTCTCACTAAGTTGCTTAAGGCCTTTCTAAATTGTGGAGATTGGTTTTGAACTTGAGATCCTCTTGCTTCAGCCTCCCAAGTTGCTGGCATTATAGGTGTGTGCCACTGTGCCCCACAATTTTTCCTTAATTTAAAAAATTCCACAAATATAATGAAATTAACTTATTATTCAATAGGAAACGTATTTTTAAAAATGTATTAAAAAACTGCTTTTTTTTTTTTCCTCTCAACTCTGCTGAGAGTGATCATCATTTCCCTAAAGGACTTTTTTTTTCCTAATTTTTCTAGTTATTGATGGTTGCTAGTAGCAAGCAGGATGAACTGTTTCCTTGTTCATCTCTGGTAGGAGAGAGACTGACTTCTCAAGGCTCTCACCTACTCACCTAGGAGTAGGAAAGAGCATTTCCAGCAGCTTCTAGGAAATGCTCTTCAGTGTTCTTTGTCCAGGTATGGATTACATGACCATGAGCCCACCATTGGCAAAAGTGTTAGAAGTCCAACCTTGAGTCTTTCCCGGTGTGGAAGGGAATAAGGCTGGATACTTAACAAAGCCAGAATTCTATTGTGGGAGAAAAGATGGGTAAATTCTAGGAAACTAACTATTTTGCATATTACATATACTATTTTGCATATATTGCTACCAAATTCCATTCTTAAGAAAGCAGAATTTCGGGCTGGGGATGTGGCTCAAGCGGTAGCGTGCTTGCCTGGCATGCGTGCGGCCCGGGTTCGATCCTCAGCACCACGTACAAAGATGTTGTGTCCACCGAGAACTAAAAAATAAATATTAAAAAATTCTCTCTCTCTCTCTCTCTCCCACTCTCTCTCTTTAAAGAAAGAAAAAAGAAAAAAAAGAAAGCAGAATTTCATTAAATTATCAATTTATGAGTTAAATTTAAAAATTGTTGGATTTGGGGCTGCAGTTGTAGCTCAATGGTTGAGTACTTGCCTAGCATGTGTAAGGCACTGGGTTCAATCCTCTGCATCACATTAAATGAACAAATAAATAAAGGTGTTAAAAAACTACATTATAAAAAACTGTTATTTTATAAACATTACTATGTTGTATCTCCATTTTCAGCAGCTTAAGACATTTTTTACTCCGAGACTTACTGCCAGATTTCAGCTCTCTGTGCGCCCAGAGATCATTCACCAAATTTCCCACAAAAATTCTTATTCATACACCTAAACCTAATATCTCAAATACCTCACCCTAAGGAACTCATGACCATGAATTGTTCCCAAAGAGCAAATATTTTGAGATAAAACTCCATAAACTTGAACAGTTCCCTCTGAAACATGTAGTCCTAGATTTTTCTTTCTTTTTTTTTTTTTTGGTTGTTGTTTTTCACATATGAGAGAACATTTGGTACTTGTCTGTGTCTGGCTTATTTCCTTTAACATAATATCCCCCAATTTCATTCTCTTTGTGACAGGATTTCATTCTTTATGGAAGAATCCTCCATTTTGTATATATATGATACTTTCTTTATCCATTCATCTATTAATGGGCACCTAGGCTTGATTCCATATCTTAGCTATTGTGAATAGTGCTGCGAAATACATTGCTATAGAGGTATCTCTTTGCTATGCTTTCGTTTCCTTTGGATATTTATCCAGAAGTGGGATAATTGTATTTAATGTTCTTTCATATGGGGAAGCTAAAAAAAGTCAACTGAAAGTAGAATAATGATTATTAGGGTCTGGTAAATGCGAAGAGGGAAGAATATAGAAAAAGGAAGATTGGATTTGACCCATGCACACTGTGGGCATGTATGAAAATATCACACCAAACCCCATTAATATGTACAATTAATTTAAAAAATTGTTAAAAATTAATTTAATAAATGAATGTGTTAAAATGAAAAAATAAAAAGCAAACAATTTTAATTTAAAAATAAATTGTGGACTTTGGAAAATTGTTTTAAAAATTAAAAGCTTAGTTTTTAACATTCTTGAAAACAGCTTTGTCTCAAATATGTATGCATGTAACTCTCATGTATACTTTCATAACTCCTTTGTACATCTAATCTGCTTCACACAGCCACATCCACACCCTTTAAACAGATAACATACTGTACTCAATTACTATTTTAAACGGGAGTAATTTATTTCTATGAATATGATTTTAATAATTTTCCCTAACCATTTAATAAACAAGGCTTTTTCCAAATCTAATTTATACATATGTATGTACATATATTACATAATTTTAATATTTCTGTAATTTAGTCTTTAACTTTGGAAGCAGTACCATAATACATTTTGATAGTGTTTAAAAGGGTTTTTAGGGAAATTAATTAAGTTTCTTGCAAATATAAATCAAGCTTGCTCCAGTTCTATAAGAACTCCACCACAGTCTTTAGGATGAAGAAAAATAACTGGTTTTCCATGTGCTCCTATTTTGACCTCTTCGCTTAGAATACGGATCTTCTTTTTTTTCAAATCCATCATCACTGCATTTATATTATCCACCTTGAAAAAAGAAATAAGAACATAAATAAGAGCATAAATATAGCAAGTTATAGTATCATAAAGACTTAGAAACAACTTTGAGAACTTACACAGCATTATCTCCTCTACCTTTGGAAAAGACTATTCTTAAGCCACCACATGAAATGAAAGCAGGGCTAGGGTGTAGCTCAGTGGCACAATGCTTGTCTAATATGCATGAGACTCTTGAGTTCAAGTCCCAGGATGGGAAAAAAATAATGAAAAATAAACTCAAACAGAGAAGTAAATGAAGTTACTAAATCTTCTTAGGTGACCAACTGTAATGCCATAAAAAACTCATTGTGGGTAAATGTTACCCGTTATAACTTAAATAGTATGTCCTCTTTGTCATAGTTTCTTTTGGAAGTAATATTGGTGATTTTGGACAAATTGTTTTTTCCTGAGAACCTTGTGTTCCTCAAACCAAGGAAATGAGGAGGCTGTAGTTTGGACCTTAAGTATCTTCCAAAGATCCACATGGTAAAAGTTTGAATCTTGGGGTAGTGCTATTGTGAGATGGCAGAGCTTTTAGGAGATGGAAATTAGTGGGAAATCTTCAGGTAATTGGGAATGTACTCTTGAAGGGGACAGTGGGACCTCAGTCCCTTCCTCTTCCTTTCTCTTTAGCTCCTTAGCCATGAAGTGAGCAGTTTTTCCACTGCCGGGTGTTTCCTGCCAGGACATGCTGCTTTACCACAGGCCCAAAAGCACTGGGGCTAACCAACCATGAACTGAAACCTCAAAAACTGAGTCAGAATAAATCTTTTTTCTTTATAAAATTATTATTTCAGGTATTTATTTGATATAGATGGAAAGCTAACAATAGTCCTATAAATTGACTATAGATTAAAATGAGATAACAGAGTTTTTCCCCTCCCAAATTAATTGATTATTAACTCTGAAATTTAAATTTGAAATACATAAAAATCATTATTAAACTTCTATCAAAATATAGGCTGGGGATGTGGCTCAAGCAGTAGCGCCCTCACCTAGCATTCGTGTGGCCGGGGTTCAATCCTCAGCACCACATACACACAAAGATGTTGTATCTGCTGAAAACTAAAAAATAAATATTAAAAACTTCTCTCTCTCAAAAAAAAACTGCTATAAAAATTTATTCTTATTCTAAAAAATCTAGAATTTTTTTATAATTTTGTAATTCTCTTATAAATTATTTCTATTTGCTTCATATTTATTTGCAGTCTAGGAAATGATAAAGAAATGATCCTCCTCTATCTTGGAAAGTCAGCCTCTCAGACAGGGAACCTGGAAATGGGTTAAATGACCACATTCCCAGGCAGTCTGAACTCACTCTAGAATTCAATGACTTAATAGCATTCCAAATATCAAAAGTGGGAGTGTATGGGGGGATAATAGAAGACTGATTTCCCACCACACAGATCTAACATGTTAATATTTATGTAATCTTATTTCCAAAGAACCAAAGGTTGTATATTGAATTCTAAAACTGACCAAACAACTAGTGAGAATACTAAATGTTACCATAAACTATGATTTCTTCATATGATATACATTCTACTTGTATTCCTATAATGTTTTAAAACTCCTAGTCATGCCTACATTATGACTATGTTCATTTCATGTTAACTTGTATAGCAGCTGCTCTATTCTCATTTTTTTCTAAAAAGTACATGCATGAGCTGGTTGAGTGGCCACGCCCACTGGATCATTCTTTGGAAAATTAGTTCTCACCAAAGTCAGGCATTGTCAATTTTATTTTTTAAAATAGTTTTTTAGTTATAGGTAGACAAAATACCTTTGTTTTATTTTTTTTTAAATTCTTTTTAGTTATACATGGTCACAATATCTTTGTTTATTTATTTTTATGTGGTGCTGAGGATCGAACCCAGGGTCTCACACGTGCGAGACGAGCACTCTACCACTGAGCCACAACCCCTTTATTTTATTTATTTACATGAGGTGCTCAGGATTGAACCCAGTACCTCACACGTGTTAGGTAAGTGCTCAACGGCTGAGACACAACCTCAGTCCTTTACCTTATTTTTAAAAATTTCTATAAATATTGTTGAGCTTTGTTCTGATTGTAAGATGGAATTGGAACAGTCTCTAGTCTAGACTAATTTCTTACTCCTGAAAGCACTTTTGAATACTCTACCCACTGCCCCCATGTATTTCAAGGTTTTTCCACTATGACTAGCAAGAAAAAACCATTCCACCTCTGTGTGATGTTTGTTCCCTCTGATCCTTTCAGAGGGCTCTGCGTTCAGCAACAGGTAGCTTCCTAACATGCATCCCTACCTGATTCTCAGATGGCGATGTGAAAGGCTATAGATCTCTGGAGCATCTATGCAGCTCTCTCCTTTTAGCACATTACATTATCAACTCCAAGAACCAAGAACCAAGAACCAAGAACCAAGGCTTCCTCAGACTCCCAACTTCTAGGTTCTCAGTTTGGCAAAACTGTGAAGCTCCACTGGATTCCCCTGTCCTGCAAGGAAGACTTGGAAACTCTTCAGCCATATCTGGTTGAGAAATTGCAAGCATCCTTTTATTTGCTTCCCCTCTCTCAGGGGATTAGCTTTCTTTGCTGCTTGACATTCAATGCCAGACAACCACTCTTTTGTATGTTTTGTTTACATTGTTTCAAGGAGGAGGATAAACTGCTCTCTGTTATTCCACCTTAGCTGAAATTAGAATTCTAAATTGTAGGGATTTTTGGTTATTACTTAACCAGTATTATTACATATTATTCTATAATTTTTGTGTCTTTTTTTTTCTGATTGCTTAAATGATTTGACCTTCATCCTGGTTTTCAGCTTGATGATGTAGGCTTAAGTTTTTTATTTTATTGCATTTGTCCTATTTGGGGTTGCTGAGTTTAATGAATGTATGGGTTGATATCTTACATCAGATTGGTAATGTCCTTGTTGACTATTCAATTATTGCTTCTATTTTATTTTTCTCTTGCCTTCCTTTCCAGGACTCCACCCTGTGCTAGAACTTTTGACCACATTCTTCATCTCTCTTATGCTCTCTCTTTTCTTTTCCTTTCATAGTGTTTTACCCTGCCCCACCCCTCTCCATATTTTTTGCCTCTTGATTTTTGGACTTCTAGCCTAGAGGATAGGCTAGAACCATGAGAGGATAAATTTTTGTTATGCTAAGCGCTGAGTTTGTGGTGATTCTTTACAAGAGACAAATTCTAGATAGGGCAGAGGGGTTGGAGGGGAAGGGAGATGGCATGGGGTTATTAATGATGGTGGAATGTGATAATCATTATTATCCAAAGTACAGGTATGAAGACATGAATTGGTGTGAATATACTGTGTATACAACCAGAGATATGAAAAATTGTGCTCTATATGTGTAATAAGAATTGTATGGGTTGGAGTTGTGGCTCAGCAGTAGAGTGCTCGCCTAGCACTTACGAGACCCTGGGTTCGATCCTCAGCACCACATAAAAATTAAAGATGCTGTGTCCACCAAAAACTAAAAAACAAATATTAAAAATTTCTCTCTCTCAAAAAAAAAAAAGAATTGTAATGCATTCTGCTGTCATATATAAATAAAAAAGGAAAAAAAAAGAACTCCAGGAAACTCATACAATAACTATATATGTGTACTGAAACTGAATAATTAAGGACACTGATATGACTCTACATTGTGTACAACCAGGGAATTGTAATGTTGGGCTCTATTTGTGTACAATGAATTGAAATGCATTCTGCTGCCATGTATAACTAGGTAAAACAAACAAACAAAAAAATAACACTAATATCAGATGGTGAGTGCCAAGTTTTTCATATATACATACCCAAGTTGGGATTCGGAGGTATGTAGAGAAGCAAGGGAAAGGTCAGAGTGATTCAAGTGATAGAGTTGGAGACATCAGTGTAAATTCATGAGCTTATGTTATTTTGTGAGCCCAACATGGTTTACATATAGAAATATTTACACATAAGTTTAAACGTACAGTATATATAATATTTACACATAAGTTTAAACGTACAGTATATAAACACATATTTCCTTTCTGTGTTAGTTCAAAGGGCCTAGACCAATGAGCACACCTAGAGAGCCCATCTTGGTTTCTAACACCATTTTCCAGTAATAAGAACCAAAGCTTCTTGGAGAAACAACTGGTTCTAGAATTAGGGTAAGGAATATAAGTTTGGAGAACCTTGTAGTCCCCAAAAATAAGGAAATTCTCAAAAAAAAAAAAAAGTCATAGGGTATGCCAAAGGGACACAAGTGCCAAACAAAAGAGTTTTCAATGGTCAAAGCTAAAATGATTTGAGGGATAAAGTATAAAATAAATATCCACAAGCACATATTGATATAACTATCTACTCCTGAAGTGTGGACATCCCATAATGACCTCCTTCCAAAGAGCATAGTATGAAAGAGAAAGAAAAAAAAAGTAACTTTACAGTGAAGACACCTGACACCTCAATTAGGAGATGAGGGTTCATATCAACAACGACAAGTCATGTTGATAGGATTTGTCCTGATAGGATGTGATGATAATGGTACTTCATCTCTGTGGTCTTCCTTCCCAGAATAACCTCATTTATAATCAGGAAAAAAAATTCAAATATCAAGTGGGGGGTAGTTTACAAAATATCTGGCCAGAAATCCTCAAGAGTATCTAGGTCATCAAAAACATGGAAAGTCTGAGAAACTATCATAGGTAAGAGGAACTCAAGGAGACATGATTATGTGATGTGTGATCCTGGAGGGGATTCTGGAACAGAAAAAGGATGCTGGAAAGAAGAATGAAATTGTGGCATTTGCTGGTAAATGGATGGAACTGGACAATATCATGCTAAGCGAAACAAGCCAATCTCAAAGAACCAAAGGTTGAATGTTTTCTTTGATATCTGGATGATAGTTCACAAAGGGGGGTGGCTAGGGAAGAATAGAGATAATTTGAATTAGAGGGAGGAGAGGGATATGGGGGTTAGGGATGACAGTAGAATGAATTAGACATATATGCAATTCTATGTGTATATATGATTACATGGCTGGTGTAACTATACAACCGAAGAATGAGAAGTTATACGCTATCTATGTGCATTCTACTATCATGTATAACCAGAAAAAAAAAGGATGCTGGGTAAAAACAAAGGAAGTCTGAATAATGTACATTAGTGTACCATAATAGATCATTATTTATTCATTAATGGTGACAACTGCATCATATTAATGTTAAATGTTAATATTTTTAAAATAATCTGAGGAGATTAATCACTATATGTAATGAGTGAATCTTATTAGAATACTGATTAGAACAAGTCAACTACAAAAAGACACCAGTAACTCAATCTTGAAAATTTGATTTACAAATTGTGTATAGAGGTCTTTAAAGATTTACCTCTAATTTTGATCAACAGGATAATGCCATTGTGGTTATTTACTTCTTAGAGATACAAACTGAATAAGGGCAAAATGAAGTTGCAAATTACTAAAAGTTTTAATAAAGGGAAAAGAAAGAAGGTGTGGATGTTGAATCGGGATAATGGATGTTTGGAGGTTCATTACATTATTTTTTCTACTTCTTGTATGTTTGAAATTTTTCATAATATAATCATGAGTCTTTTCATATTGCCCTTTTGGTAACTTCTGTTTTCTTCATGAATGTTCAACTTAGAGAACATTCTACTCAAGTATAAATATGTAGAATTCTGATGCTCAGGGCTTATCCTCTAAGACTTAAGTTAGGTTTATTTTTTTAAATGCCTAATTAACATTAGACTGGCATCTTTATTTGTTACTATTTCTAGCACTAACTTTGATTTTAAAGATCTTGTATCGTATTAATTCTTCTCTTAGTGTTGCTATAAAATTTACAATTCTTTAAGAGTACTCTGAATGTTTTGTTTGGTGGTAATAAAAAGAATGGAAGAAAAATGTCTTAATTTTCTGAGCTGAAAGTACATTCGATAGTTATAAGAAATGCAAAGCAATTTTATTTGAGAAATTAAGTCTTAAAAATGTGTTTTCAGTCTTTTAAAAGTGCTTTTATAGTCTGTCAAACAATCAAAGTCGTGCATCAGATAACTCTCTAAAGCCTTAAGTGTCTTAATGAAAATGTGGGCAGATTCTCACTTCAAATTCTTGTATGTGAGTTTATACTGATTTTGTCACTGTATATGAAGTGGCAATAATCCAAATTAAAAATGTTTGGATTATTATGATCAGAATTCAGAATCTTCTTTGGTCTTATATCTTCTTTGGTGCTCAGTTGCCCCATCTAAAGATGGCAATGCAATTTTGTTTGTTGGAAGGCAAGTCATTTTGTAAATAACATCTTTTAATCTTAAGTTATGTAACTCTAGTTTTATGAACAAGTAAACTTTTATGAACAAGTAATAAAGTGCACTTTTAATAGTGCTTTAAATTTTGATTGACTTAATAAACAGGCTATTATTTTACATAGAATTATAATGGTGTAAATTCATGTCAATAATGAATGAATTCAATACTCAAATTCATTTAAATCTATGAAAGTTAAAATGAAATGTTGGCATTAAATATTTACGTTGCAATTGTCTCTCCCCTAAAGCTAAAAACTAAGTGAATTACACAAACCTAACACTGTTCTTACTTTGCAAGTTTTAATGTTTTTCTTGGGAATTATTTCAAAATGTGTATGTTACCTTAAGTTTGCATGGTTTCTATACAGTCTAGTGATTGTGATGGACAGTATTTCCCAAATGTTCGTCTCCACTGAAATGTTCACCAGTTGAAAAAAAACTTTTTTTTTAAAAAAAAGGAAAAACCCCAAAATAAACCTGTAGATTTATTTAATTGATAAGTATCTTAGTTTGTATCTTGAATGGCCCCTCAAGACCTGTATTAAAGGATTGGACCCCAAGTGATGTCACTACTGGAAGGTGGTAAAACCTTTAAGAGGTGGAGTCTAATGGAAGGAAGTTAAGTTATTAGGAGCCTATTCTTGAAGGGGATATTGGAACCCTACCCTTCCTCATTTTTTTCTCCTCTCTTTCTTATGTTTTGCTTCCTGGCTGCCATAAAGTGAACAGGCTTCCTTTGGAATCTGCTCCCAACATGACGTTCATTGCCACCACAGGCCCAAAGTAACAGGCCCCAGTGACCATGATCTGAAATCTATAAACCATGAGATAAAATAAACCTTTCCTTCTTGTAAGTTGATTTTCTTAGGTACTTTGTCACAATGATGGAAAGATGACTGATACAACAGGATTCTTTTATTCCAAAAAGATTTCTCACTTTATTACTTTTTTTCCCCTCTCTCTCTCTCTCTCTCTCTAATAAAATGCCCTTTCTTTTGGAAAATGTTAGTATTGGATGGTGGTTTTAGTAGCATAGAAAGTTAAAAATCTCACCAAATGGTCCATTTTGTTTTGGTTTGCTGTGTTCTCTGAAAATTTTGTCATACTATAAAATCCACACACATGGGAACCTATGATACAGAGTTCACTAGAAGTATTTATTCCTGGGGTTTTTTGTAAGCCAAAGCCAAAATGAGAGGAGACTTTTTTCTTTCTTTTTTTTTTTTTTTTGTGATGGGATCTTACAATGTTGCCCAGGCTGGCTTATAACACCTTGGCTCAACAGAGGGCTCCTGCCTCAGACTGCCATGTAGTTTGGACTCTAGGCACCATATCACCATACCTGGCTACAAAGGATTTTTTTTTTTTTTGTAAAGTACTCGTCTAGCATGTGTGAGGCACTGGGTTTGATCCTCAGCACCACATAAAAATAAAATAAGGATTTTTTTTTTTAAAGGGGGAATTTCAGTTTTCTTGAATGAAGACCATATCCTAGCATGTGGAAAAGAAGTTACCTCATTAGTCTTTTATTTTAAAGTTATAAAATTTTCCTTTCATTTGGCATATGTGCTCAATGAAAAAAATCTGTAAAACACATAAAACAAGTCATTGATTTTTTGACCACTTGGAAAATAAGAGCATTTCTTTACATTTTGCTATGTGGTTTTTTTGTTGTTGTTGTTTTTGGCTTTTTTTTTGGTGCTACAGATTGGATCCAGAGGCGCTTTACTACTGTGCTACATCCCCAGTCCTTTTTTATTTTTTATTTTTAGGCAGGGTCTCATTAAGTTGCGCAGGCTGGCGTAGAACTTGCAATTCTCCTGACTCATCCTTCTGAATAGTTGGGACTACAGGTACATGGCCACACCTGGCATTTATATCATCTTGAAGCTGTTTGTCCTGTATTCTCTCTGTGCCTTCTCTTCCCTCTGACTAGTAAATAGTGATGCCTGGAACAATCCTGTCAGTCATATATTACAGATGACAGAGTTGCCCCATCACTGGGACAGCTCACTTTTAGACTGAGAATAAGAAAATAAAATCTCTAGTTAAGCCATTATTTGTTGTGCATGTTGTGGAATGATGATAGATGGATGTCAGGCTAAAGTAGCAACTAGCCACTTTACATATTTTTTCCTATTACCTACCTTTATTTTATACTTATATACATTATTATTTCTCCCTTTTGATCTCTACTTTTGAATTTGCTGTTACTTTACTGAACTTCACTTTTCTTTACTTCACTGAACTTCTAACTTACACAGTCAGCCTCCTTTGAAGGCATAGGCTCTCTTGATGTAGAACCCAGATAGTACAGTGTGAGAGAGAGGAGAGTAGATTCAAAGGCAGATGGTCCTGCTTCTCATCCTGTGGGGCTTACACAAACCCTCGGGTCCACTGATAAAACCTGCAGCCAAAAGTAACCTCCTAAGAATGAAACAGAGACTAAATATTAGACTTTGTATAGTTCCCTGGTCTAATACCTTATAGCTCCCCCACCTCAATTTTTTTTTTTGAGAGAAAGAGAGAGAGAAAAAGAGAGAGAGAGAGAGAGATGAGAGAGAGAATTTTTTTAATATTTATTTTTCAGTTTTTTCGGTGGACACAACATCTTTATTTTTTAATTTTCATGTGGTACTGAGGATTGAATCCAGTGCCCTGCGCATGCCAGGCGAGCACGTTACCACTTGAGCCACATCCCTAGCCCCCCTGCACTTCAAATTTTAAGCTCAGTTAATACAATGAAAGCAAATGGCCTCATGGCTGAGAGTGCAGACCCTAGAATCAGAACAAATTTGGGTTTGAACCCCAGCCTTGCCACCTACAACTAATGCTATTGTGGGCAAGTTAACAAAATATGTTTTCTTACTTGTTAAATGGGGTTAATAGCACCCTCATGGATTAGTTATGAGAATTAAAGAAAATAATGAATGTTTAGTACTTCATATACTGCAAAAGATACTCAGTAAGTATTAGTTGTTATAACTCTATGTCTTTCCACATTCTAGTCCCTCTGCCTGGAACACCTTTTTCCTCTTGTTCATCTGGGGAATCCCTTCACAGTCATTGTAACTCATGCTCTGTAAGAACATTCCCAGCTCCTTGGCCTGGTAAGAACGATCAATCCTTCTCTTTGTTTGGGCACTGAGAAGACACACATGTTAATCTTAATCTTAAATCATATTTTAATATTAAACTAATCACAGTATAATTTACTTGCTTATTTAAATATCTGTTCCTTCTAACTGTGAACATGGTCCATGCTGCATTCATTGCTAAATCTTAAGTACGCAGAACAGTCTATTTATAGGTTCTCATATGTGTTTGCAACAACAAACTGAATACATCCTTAACTTCATTCTATAATCGACCCACCTTTCTTCTGGGTTAGGAATGAGACCTAAATATTAATTATCTCACTATTATTATCAAAAGACTTGTCTTACTAAATTAGTTTAAGTTGAAGCCTAATTGGCATTGCTGGTATTCTAAAAGGCAGTTATCTGAACATGAATATCTACCAATAAGTGTTCTGTAATGAAAATGCTCTCATCTAACATTTCTTAGTGTTTTCTCAGAAATTGTTAGCAAATGCAATTTAGAAGATCTTAAAAAATCACAATCAGTAATTGAAAATATACTGCTTTTATAAAAGGAAGAAGTTATTAAAATTTTAAGGACAGAAAATAATTATAAGAATACTTTGGGCAGGGAGTGTAGCTCAGTAGTAGAGTGCATTCTTAGCTTGTATGAGGCCCTGGGTTCAATCTCCTGTACCAAAAGAAAAAAGAAAAGAATACTTTGCATGTGTATGGAAATTCTTACCCTATAAAATCTTTCACCTGTCTCCTATTTGCCTATGATAGTGAAAACAGTTATATTCCTATTACATGGGAAAACATTTACTATAGATAAAACCTTGAGTAAAGATTATGTTTTACCCAACTTTGGTGGCCTTTTCAGTGGCGGTTGAATCTAGATTTCAATTAAATACATTATTTTTACAGTTTTCTAGAAGGAAAGAGAATATATATACACACACACATGTGTATGTGTGTATTCACCTTTGAAGATTTTTATTTCCTTTAAAGAACTTAATAAAATTTTTGATGACAGTGACTACATGTTGTCTTAAAAAGTAAAACACATTTTGTTAATGAGAGATTTAAAATACCAACAATAAAATAATAAAAATACCTCAATGCAGATGTGATGCATTCCTCCAGTCTTGTTTTTCTGCAGAAAACCTGCAATTGGACTGTCATTTCCCAGTGGATGAAGCAATTCCATCTTGGTATTTCCCAGGTTGACAAAAACAACAGATACTCCATGTTCAGGAAGAGGGACCACCTCACTTACCTGGGCCCCCAAAATATTCTGATAAAATGCTGTGGACTTTTTCAAATCTGGCACTGCAATGGCTACATGATTGAGTCGACCAAGATTCCATACAGGATCTGCCACCTGATGCAAGGACTGTGATGCAGAAAAACTTCTCACTGCTGGAACTGGATTTAGGAATTTTGAAAAACACCCTGAAAAATTGAACAGTCATTGGTATCCTTTTATTGAGAATTAATGCATTTCAAATTATAATTTAAAAAAACTAAACAAATAATACCTAAGAAAATTAATTATTTAATGTCTATTCTTTTTAATTATTGAAATTAACTCAGGGGAAATAAATGGAAAAACTTACTTTAAAATTACTCTGTGCTGCCCAGAATTAAAAAGCTAATTGTCCAAAATTAAGAAAAGTAATTCTGAGCTTGAGCTAAGCACAGTGTTGCAAGCAAGCCTGTAATCCCAGCAACTCAAGAGGCTGAAGCAAGAGAGAACAAGTTCAAGATCAACTTCAGCAACTTAGAGAGGCTGTCTTAAAATAAAAAGGGCTATGGTATTGCTTAGTGGTAGAGGGTCTCTGGGTTCAATTCCTACTATTATACACACACATATACACACACACACACACACACTGCTAATTCTGAACTTCAATTGGATTTTGAACAAAGAATGACACTTTTCATAATCATTTATATTTACTGGTAACACTTGAAGTATAATGGCATATTAAGAACTACTTGTTAAACTCTGAAGGGGGTTAAGTCTGAATGTAACAGTGATACAACATACACTTAATGATAAAAGCAAGCCACTTTCTTTCCCACCTAAACACAATTTTTTGTTTATAATCTGTAATAAAGTAATGAAATGCATATCTATACAATAATTTTTTAATGTGTATTTTATTTGAATGATTATCAACCAAGGAAAATATATCATTGTTGGGGGGATAAGCAAAGATTAAGGCAATAGTTAATTTATGAGAATTTCCTCTGACACCAGACTTTTTGTCATTTTGAAGGATTAGAGGCAGAACTTTGCTAATCTCCTTTCATTCAGTTGAAACCCCCTTTCATTCAGTAACTGAAGAAGGCTGCAAGACTTTCCCATTCCCACATACATGGGGTTTAAGAGTCCAACTCCCCAGAATGAAAAATAAATAAATGTATGAAGTCTAAATATAATTATGTAAAACTATTTCACTTAATAATTTGGTATGAAATAGCAAGATGAAGATTATATACAGTAATTTTTTAAACAATAGGTGGGTAGTGAAAAAAACTTTACCTAGTACCAAGTACAGCACAGCTATAGCTAATATAATACCTCTTAACTGAAATTTTCTTTAGGAAGAAAATTAAAGTGATACTATTTTGTTTTATTTAACCTGATACACTGTAAGTCAGTAGAAGGCAAAATTCAGCCTAAGATGGTTTTCTACCCTGCCCCAGTCTATATTATGGGTTACTGAAATACTTAAAGGTTCTTATTACCAATAGGGCAATATAGTTCTGTTTTATGGACTCACTGCTATTATGAAATCCAAATGTATTACAACTCAGCATATATATATATATATATATATACACACACACACACACACACACACACATATAAATGTACAACTGAAATGAAATTACATAAAAAGAATACTCAATCCTTATATAATGGCATAAAGAATACCCAATCTTTATTAGAAGTGATGTGCTTTTTTTATCCATCATTTGTTTATTGTAGATTTAAAAAAATATTAGTATTACCCATTAAATATGTAACTTTTGTTGTGTAGACAGTTGGTGCCCAAACAATACAGTACCAGACATACATAGATATACAACAAATTCATCCATTCTTATTGTTATTGATATATAATGATGATTTTCTAGCTGAGCGGCACGAGGGATTTTCTGCAGAAACACAGTGATAATGAACTTTACAAAGACTAATGACCAACAAAATCATTGCAAGCTGCTCCTCTTTTCTTTCTTCTCATGTTTACTGTATGTGCAACTTGCAATGGAAGTTTAATGAAGTATTTATATTAGAAAAAACATTGTATACAGGATTAATGAGCTTTTGGGTAGTATGCACACTACTGTCATTGAAAGTTTAAGGGTATGTCAAATATTGTGCTGGTATCTGGATTGTCCTTACCAGAATTACTTCTACAAGAGATGGAGCAGGTAGAGATCCTTAATATAATTAATTAATATAATATAAAATAATTAATTAATATTACACTATCATAAGCATTTGAATATACAGATATGTTAAAGGAACAAATTATAGGATATTTAAATGAAAGCAGTTTTATACCCTATGCCACTTTGCTTTAGGAATATTGAAAAAACTCTTGTCACTGAAAATGAAGGCCAATTCACGTTATTTGAAGCCTTACTGTAGAATTCCTCTATAACTATTTTATCATTTGATTTACCAGGACAGGTTCTTTTTTAATAGAAAACAAAATCTGCTTTATATGTTAGAGAGACCACAGCATTTTTCATATTGTAAAAGTTTAAGATTTTGAAGCCACCTAGGTTTATCTTTTCTCTAGAGATGGGAAATGGTTTCAGGAATACAATATAATTCTTTGTTGGTTTCTTTGGCCCCCTAAGACATACATTCTAGAATTAGGATAGAAAAAAATACAGCAATACCAATGAAAATTCAATAATTTAGCTTCTTTAAAAGGAGAGGATAGAGCCAGGTACAGGGGTGCATGCCTCCCAGCAGCTCGGGAGGCTGAGGCAGGAGGATCATGAATTCAAAGCCAGCCTCAGCAAGGGTGAGGTGCTAAGCAACTTAGTGAGACCTTGTCTCTAAATAAAATACAAAATAGGGCTGGGGATGTGGCTCAGTGGTTGAGTGTCCATGAGTTTAATCCCTGGTACCAAAAAAAAAAAAAAAAAAAGGATAGGATATAAAAACGGCCAACAAGCATATTAGATATTCAATAATATTAGTGATTAAAGAAAAGCCAATCAAATCCATGATGAGATACTACTTCACAGCCACCAAGAAAAACAAAATAAGCAGGTGTTGATGAGTATGTAGAGAAACTGGAACCCTTGTATTTTGTTGATAAAAATTTAAAATGGTGCAGCTGTAAAGGGATGGTTTGTCAGTTCCTTAGAAAATTAAACAAATTATCATATGACCCAGGAATTCCACACCTAAGTACCCCAAATAGCTGCAAACAGGAATTTGAAATCTTGTGCACTAACAATCACAGTAGCAGCATTCCCAATAGACAAACAATGAAATATTATTCATATCTACATAAGGAAGTATTATCTGGATGTAAAGTATTCATACATGCTACAATGTGGATGAATGTATAATATATATGAAATATGTAACTAATATTAGTGATAGAAGGCTGACATAAAAGGTCACATGCTGTATGATCCTAATTATATATAATATCTAGAATAGGTAAATCTATAGTGACAGAAGGCAAAACAATGGTTGCCAGAGGCTGGAAGGAGGAGGGAACAGAAACAACTGCTTAATATAAATGGGTTTACTTTTGGGGTGACAAAAATGTTTTGGAACTGGATAAAGGTAACAGCTGCACAACATTGCAAGTGTAATAAATACTGTTAAATTGTACATTTTTATTTCTCCCCAGGGCCAAGAATCTAATCCAGAGTCTTGTGTTTGTTAGTAACTGTATATATATATATTTTTTTAAAGAGAGAGAGGGAGAGGAGAGAGAGAGAGAGAGAATGAGAGAATTTTTTTTTAATATTTATTTTTTAGTTTTCCGCGGACACAACATCTTTGTTTGTATGTGGTGCTGAGGATCGAACCCAGGCCGCACGCATGCCAGGCGAGCGCGCTACCACTTGAGCCACATCCCCAGCCCCAGTAACTGTATATTTTTTAATGGGGAAGAGGAAGATGAAAATGAGGAGGAATGTAACAATCCTAGCAGTAAAAATCTGTGGATAAAACCCTGTAGACCAAGCAAACTGGGTAAGGAACAGGGAATAAAGGCTTTTAAATAATATATGTGTGTGTGTGTATTATATATATTAGTGATTAATGATTATTAGTGACAATACATACATACACACACACACACACACACACACACACAACACATATTCCAGTGTTACTAAGATATGATGGACAAATTGAAATTACATGTACTGAAAGTTTTTAAATATGTATATAATATAAAATGATTTTCACAAACTTTTTTTTCAAATATTTATTTTTTAGTTGTAGTTGGACACTATCTTTATTTTATTTTTACGTGTGCTGAGGATCGAACCCAGGGCCTTGCGCATCCTAGGCAAGGACTCTACCGCTGAGCCACAATCCCAGCCCCTCAAACTAACTTTTTAAAAAATATTTATTTTTTAGTTATAGGTGGACACAATATCTTTATTTTATTTGTATGTGGTGCTGGTGATCGAACCCAGTACCTCATGCATGGTAGATGAGCACTTACCTCTGAGCCAAAGCCCAACACATCAAACTAACTTTTTAAAAAGATATTATTTCATATTTTCACCGAACTGGTAGAAACTCTCAACTCTAGAATTAGATTTCTGACTCTGAGCTCAGAAGGGTGCAGTACAATTGTACTGCTTTAAACTCCTCAGTAGGTCATTTGTAATTATTCCAATAAGGGTTATTTTGTAAAAATAAACTACAAAGTATAACTATGTGTGAATAAACACGTAAAATACTTGAAAATAGGAGGATTAAAAACCAAGAGTGTAAAGATGAATAACCATTTTAAAACAACTTACTTTCACACACATCAGAAATGTGGTACATGATATATTATTAAAAAATCTAGTATGTTAACTCTTAATTCTTACCTTCCTGTGTATCAGTTCTCATTAATCATGTTCTTACTAATAACTTCTACTGTTTTGACTTTAAAATAACATGCCTTTCTTTCAGTTCAGATTTGGCATTTCAGATTAGGTTTTCCAGACAGTTTCCAAATAAATAAAGGTTTACCTTCAAGAGTTTATATTGAAATTCATTAAGGGTACCTAGTATTTAAACAAATTAGATGTTAACTTTGTATATAAAGTGTCATAAAATTGTGACTAATCACTTGTAATAAGTTTTTCAACAGCTTTATCTCAACAGTTATATTTAGAAAACAGATTTATAATTTACATATCATGAAGTTCACCAATTTGAGGTGTAAATTCAGTAGTTTTTAGAATATTTGCAAAGTTGTGCAACCTTCACATAATTTTATGTTCACATTTAGATTTTACGTTCAAGTATTATTATGTAAGAGGCAGAGTGCCTTATGGTTAGGAATATGAGCTCTAGTGCTAGAATGTTCTAATTCAAACCTTGACCTTACCATTCAATTGTGTTACTGAGCTAGTTACTCAACCACTCTATACCAGTATTTCTGCATATATAAAATGAAAACAGTATCTATCTCATAGGGAATGTCATAAAACCAAATGGTAAATATATATGAAGAGTTGAAAAAAGAGCCCAGCACAAAGTAAATAATAAATACCAAGAGTTACCATTGCTGGCACCCTTAGAAAGGTTACATCAACAACTTGCTTACAAATGTAAGCATCTCTGACTACTAATGTACTTTATGCTTTTAAAGGATCCCATGAAAGTTAACTCTGTACCACCTCAGTCACAGTATTGCCCTTATGCTACAATCTCATTCAATAGCTAAAATAACTTGTATACACAGTGCTTTTGTATTCACTGCTTCATTCATTAATGCAGTTTATTTTTTTTCATGATAAGGAGACCACTCACCTCCTTTCTCTCTAGAAAATTGTGTGGGCTCCAATTTGAGAACATTGTTGGTAGTAATTGAGTATTTAGCAATTGATATCATGTTGTAGTTTTGCTGTTGGGAGGTATTAGAAGCATAGTATTCTGTTTAATTTTTAGTGTAGAAATACAGATTTACCATTTTGCTGAGTTAAAATTAGTTGCTAATGATAACTTTCCAACATACACTGATCATGACTGGTAATTTCTGGAAACTTCTTTTAATATCATAAACAAATAGAAACTACACATTATGCCTTTATAAGAACCTATAAGCTGGCTATTATCCCTAAAGCTAATATGTTGCAAATCATCTCTAGGTATTTTCTATATTTTGTTAACAGCTGGGATTTATTAATAGTGAAGTACAGAATCCCCTGGGGTAAAATCTGGCTGATTTTACCTGACCTTTCCAGACCTGTGGGCTTATTTCATTGTTAAGATTTATGCATCAATGTTCCAATATAGTATTGTCTAAATCTGTAATCCTGCCTTACCAAACTGAAATTACAAATACTGATGTGGGAGTGTACCATGTGGTAGCCTGACTCATCCTATTAGTGTTTGTAGCCATTGAAATAATGGTCACAAAGACTAATGAAGTGAGAATGTTATTTTATTTAATCCTCACAATAATTCTATGGATTAGATAATATTATTTTCCTCATCTTTTTAGAAATAAGGAAATAGGCTAAACAGATCACAAGTGATTTTCCTCAATATCACAATAAGTTGCAAAGTGGGGCCACTAGCCCAGGTCTGTCAAACATTGAAGTTGATGTTATTAAATGATTATGTTTAACTCTCATTCCTCTAAAATTCTTTACCATTCTTTCAATTCTCAGTTTTCAATGTCTTTGGCTTATGCAATTACCTAAGAGATGTCTTGATAAGAAATAACAAGACAGCTTTTTGTTTTATGAGTTTTTTTACAAAGAGTTATGTGCAACGGTATGTGAGCTAAAATGCTGACCTGTATTTTACCAAGGATATAAAGGCCAATAGGGTTGTTAACAAAATCTGAATATTATGTTAACTAGATATTCATTTTAACAGTGCTCAGTGTTTTTTCATGTGTATACATATATTTCACTTTTTAAAAATGATTTAAGTGTTGAGACAGCTAAACCTACTAAGTACACTTTTTCTTTGCATATGGATGCTCATCACTTAACTCTGGACATGATAGATAATTAAGAAATTCTGTGACTAATGAGAAAGGCTTGAGTGATCAATAAAGAACCGATCCAGTTTGAGATGGAACTTCAATGGATGGCTAGGACTTCAGGTTTCAATAGGCTGACTACAGAGGGCACTTTTTAGGAGAGAAACCTAACAAAACTTTATTTCCTGGGCCGGGGCTGCAGCTCAGTGGTGGAGCGCTTGCCTGTAAGCTGAGGTACTGGGTTCTATCCTCAGCACTACACAAAAATAAATAGATTGTGTCCATGTACAACTAAAAAAGTCAAAAAACAAAACCAAAACCACTATTTCCTTGAACACTTTTGAAGGTGCTGGCTGAAGGATTTGCCACACTATGTTCAGGAGTAAGTCTGGGAATTATCACGTTGTACTTATATCAAATAGGAAATCTCAGATTAGGGGGGGGGGAAATGCTAGCGTTTGTAAAGAGAGGAAGAGGGAGGAGAAAATGGGAAACTCAGAAAACTTTGACCATTAGTCATCACAGATTTCATGTAGACATAAAGAAAAAAAAAAGTGGAGGTGGAGCGACCTTGAGGAGTTTCAAAATACTTCTCTGTTTATATAGAAGATGATAAATACACTAGGGCACGTGGGTAAAATATTTCTTTGGTATTCTTTACCCCAGTGACTTTCAGTTGTTCCTGCAGGGGTTTCATGCTTGAATTCAGCTTAAGACCACAGGACTTGCCCTCTTTTCTATATTTTCCCCAATGTCTTATGGTATGCGGTGAACACTCAATTCCTCCTCCATTTACTTCCTTCCTTTTCATCTGTCCCTACCTTGCACACACAGCTCACAGGGTGGCACACTAAGACACCCCCCTCCGCCCCCGCCCCCGCCCCGCTCCCCCCGCTTTTAAGTTACTGCTGGCTAAGGTGCTGACAGAAGCTGCGAAAGGCGGCTCCGTAGGGCAGGACGCTTTAGACCCAGGTGGTTGGCCACCGGTGGTCTCCTCCGTCCCGAGCCCCCGGTTCCGCGCACACCGCCCTGCCCCGCCCCACGGTGATCCCAACGGTGCCCGGTATTCACCTACGGCCAACGCAGCCCCCGCCTTGGCAGCCCCCGCCACGGCCGTCAATACACGCGCCATCTTGGGAAGCTACCTGCTAGGTCCCGACTGGCTGCAGAGCCGGCGAGGAAAGAGGGCGAGGGGCGGGGCCACGTGACGAGGTGAGTGGCTAGAGACCTAAGGGGCGGGGAAAGGCGGCCAGAGGGCGTGGCGAGCGTGTTTGGATTCCTAGGGATGATGGAAGAGACCCCTCCCTTCTGGTAGTAGCAGTGCGTTCCTGTTACCTTGCATAATCTGACTCTCACCGGGCTCTAAAACTCGCCACCTACTGTATCCAAAGAAGAAACGTAAAACGACCACGCGTCACCAGTTGTGGGCCCCTCAGGAAACCCAAACATAAAGTTTGGAGGAAATTCAACGATTCCTGGACTGACCAGTAGCTATTTTCTGTTTCCTGCCCCGCCCCACTACGCAAGCCCAGTGAAAGTTCTCACACTATCATTGGCTCCAATTGAAGTGGGTCCGGAACCTATGCACGACGGAATCTTCAGCTAGGAGTTGCGGGTTACGCTAGGCACCTTTTTGCCGCGGAATTTCCGTTTTAGCTCTCTTCCGGGTCGGCTCTCTTCCCTTGCATGAGGTGCTGTATCCGGAGTAGCTGACGGCGATGGCTCCTCGGGTCTGGCGTCGGCGGACCCTGGAGCGATGTCTGAGAGAGGTCGGTAAAGCCACCAGCCAACCCGAACGCTTTCTCACGTAAGTGCACGTATCCCGGACTCGGAGACCAGTTCTCACGTGGGCGTGGGTTGCCGGCAGCCTGCAAATTCTGTATGGGAAGAAAAGGGAGTATAGATTATTTCTTCCCATATATCAGTTTATGATTCCATGGCCTAACAACTCCTAGATTGCTTAGGGCCTCTGTATGTTGCTGAGACTGGCTTTGAATTTGTGATCCTCCTGACTCAGCTTCCTGAGCTGCTGTGATTACGGGCATATGCTACTGTGCCTGACTCAGAATCTATACTTAAAATTCATAGTTTGTGTTTGATTTTTTTTGCACTTGAGTTGAACCTTATTTTTCTTTTAATTCAGAGGTCTGTGAAATTACTACATATAAGTTTTATATGTCTTTTGATCTCCTCCCCCAATAGGATTCAAGATGGATTAGCATCAAACTTCACCTCTTTAACAAAAGTTCTTTATGACTTCAATAAAATACTAGAGAATGGTAGGATTCTTGGAAGTCCTTTACAAAAACTTGTGATAAACAATTTTGATGATGAGCAAATTTGGCAACAATTGGAATTGCAAAATGAACCAGTTTTACAATACTTCCAGAAGGCAGTTAGTGAAACAATTAAAAATGAAGACATCACTCTTATTCCAAAGAATAAAGAGCAGGGTTGTGAAGAGAATGGCTCAGAGATGGAGGCTGATAACCAGGAGAACCTAGAAGATTTGGAAGAGGAGGAGAAAGTGTCAGATATGGGTGATAATGATCCTAAAGCTGGTGAAAAGCCTAAAAACTCAAGCAAATTTGATCAGAGGAAAAGCTCAGTTTTCAGTGATGAGGATTCTGATCTTGACTTTGATATTAGCAAATTGGAACAGCAGAGCAAGGTGCAAAATAAACTGCCAGAGAAGTCAAGGGAAAAGTCTGTAGTAGATGACAAATTCTTTAAACTATCTGAAATGGAGACCTTTTTGGAGAACATAGAAAAAGAAGAACAAAAAAAAGACGAAGAGGAGGAGAAAGAAGATATTGACTTTTTTGAAGATATTGATTCTGATGAAGAAGATGAGGAAGAATTGTTCAGAAATCAAAAACTTAAGGTAAAATTATGGGAGAGGAGAAGAGAGAGTACTTTCTTTCTCCACAATTAAGATTTTGTTCTGTTTCCTAAGAGAGATTTTAAGCACCTCAGAATTCATCAGGACACATATGAAGTATTAGATCAATTGAAAAAAAAGTTGGTGAAATTAAACTGAAGCTATCATTTCCTTGTCACAAAATAATTCTCTTGATAGATAGCTTAAGAACCATAATCACACATTAGAGGTATTCACAGGTTTCTGTCAAACATATTTTCAACAAACATGAAAAATAATTGGGAATGAAAATATTTAATACTTAAGTAGGCAGGAGTGTTTTGGAAATAATTATAGTTAAAAGATTTAGAGATAGGAATAGTGGGCTCTTGTTTTGTCAATTATAAATAAGACTATACAGGCTGGGTGTGTAGCTCAGTGATAGAGTGCTTGCCTAGCACTTGTGAGGCACTGGGTTCTATCCTCAGAACCACATAAAAATAAATAAAAGTATTGTATCCAATAAATAAATAAATAATACTGTACTTACATTCAGTTTATTGTATCTCAGTTCCCTATGGTTTTGTGGTAGTGTTATTGGTTACTAGTTTCCTGTAATTATTTTTTGACTGGTAATGTTGAAGTAGTCAAGCAATATATATATATGCCATATGTATACAAATGGATCTATACTTCCATGTAGTTTGTTACATTCCAGTTCTTGTGGTTTTATAATAATGTTACTTGTTACGAGTTTCCCCTAATTATTTTTGGCTATTAGTGTTAAAGTAGGAAAGGTGTGTGTGTTTGTGTGTGTAGTATATGTATACACATACATTTTTTATGTATTTTTCTATCTTTCATTAAATGTGTTTAAAATCTTTTTGTTTAGTCACATAAAAGTTCAAGAAATCTGAAATACAAAGATTTTTTTGATCCAGTTGAAAGTGATGAAGACATGGTAAATGGTGATGATGGGCTGGATTCAAACAACGAAGAGGAAGAAATTGCTGAAGAAGCAGAAGAAAGCATTTCTGAAACGTGAGTATTTTAAATAATCCTTTACATTATAAACTAGAAATGTATGTATGCTCATAATTGTCAGCTATGTTTGTCTTAATCAGTTAAATTCTCAAATCAAATAGTAGATAATTTCAGATTATCTCATATAGCTTGAAGGAACATTGGAGTTAATGAAGAACAATATTTCTGGCAGTAACAGTCAAACCTTTGTTACAAGAAAGGAGATTTTTTTTTTTTTTTTTTTTGAGTTTTGGTTTGTTTTTAAAGATGGTAATCTGTTTTTATACCTTTATTTTATTTACTTATTCTTTATGTGGTTCTGAGACTTGAACCCAGTGCCTCACATGTGCTGAGCAAGTGCTCTACCACTGAGCTACAATCCCAGCCCTGATATGGGTTTTGTGCTAGTAATCCTCGAGGTTCTTTCTGTGAAATAAGAACTTTGTATTATAGATTGATGAATAATTTATTTGCACATATTGGGCCCTTTTGTTCTATTTCTTACATAGCATTTTACCTAAATAATTCCTTCTGTTGTTTTTAAAAAACTTAATGACTTTGGAAGTTCTGAATATATTTGGGACATTAGAGATACAAAAGAACTTCAATAGAGGAAAATTGTATTTGTTTTCTAGTGAAAAGTTGTTTTTCCTTTGATACGCATTTTGGTATTACAGGGATGAGGATAATGACCTTGAAGAAAGTGAAGATAGTGAACAGCATAAAGGCTCAAAAAGAGTGACTTTTGCTTTGCCAGATGATAAAGAAACTGAAGATTCAAATGTGTTAAATGTAAAGAAAGATCCTGATGAAGTTAAATCCTCTTTTGAAAAAAGACAGGAGAAGGTAATTTTAAGGAATTTAAGAAATGTTTTATGCGCTTTACATGACTGTGGAACTCAGTCTGATCTATCATATTTTTCCTGTGGGAAATACCGACTGTCCTTTAAGAATGAAAATCTTGCAGCCACTCTAAACACAGTGTATGTAGATGCCACATTAAAAGCTTCTAATTTGCAAAAGTCAGTTCCTGCATTTCTTAGCCTTGGGGGCCTTTTCTTTTCTTTTTTCTTTTGGTTGTTTCTTTTCTTTATGCCTGATGTCTTTATATACCCATGTCATGTCTCTCCAGCTTAGCCATCCCCTGAGCCTCTTGGTGTAACTGAACTCCTCTGGAGAATGCTGCCTATCTCTTTAAAGTGCTGTGTAAATTATTTTTGTGGGTGTTACATATAGCCTGTATTTTAATTAAAACCATCTCAAACACATCTTCCAAATTGATGGAAATTGTTTGCTTATGACATAATTTCAGGTAGATGACATGTCACTCAATTTTAATAGAGGTAGTGTGGCTCCAGTCATTTGGCTTTATCATTTGTCCACCTTAAAATTATACAATTAGATCTCTAGATAGGGAATAGGGGTGGGAGGGAAAGGGAAGGAGAAGGGGAATAGCATGGATGGTGAAAGGAGACCCTCATCATTATACAAAGTACATGTATGAAGATGTGAATTTGGTGTCAACATACCTTATATTTAATCAGAGATATGATAAATTATTGAATAATGGTGTATTAAGAATCATAAAGCAATAAATAAATAAATAAATAAATAATTGTAATGCAAAAAAATTATACAATTAGAAATGAGAATAGGCAGATAATCAAAGATAACAAGATAGTGAAATAATTATAAAAAGTATGAGAATCTGAATTAAATTCACGATTGCCAGATTGTCTCCAAAAGAAGTCTGAGGAAAAAAGCACCATAAAAGAAAACAAATTTGAGTCTGGGGTTGTGGCTCAGCAGTAGAGTACTCACCTAGCATGTGCGAGGCACTGGGCTCAATCCTCAGTGCCACATAACAATAAATAAACACAAGGTATTGTGTCCAACTACACTAAAAATATAAAAATTAAAAAAAGAAAATAAATGCCTTCACCTCATTTCTCCCACCCTCCTCTGACAAAATGAAAGCTTTGGTTTTACTGTGAAATTATATCAGACCTTCAAGAAATAGGTAATTTAATGCTATTTAATTAATTTCCACATTAAGTAAAGAGTAAAGTAAAACTTCAAAACTTCTTTTTTTCTTGGGAAATTATTATAATATGGAATGCTAACCCTGACAAAGATGAAAATAAAATATACACACACTCAGTCTCATTTAAGAATAATGATACAAAAATCCCAAATAACAAAGTGAAAAAATAATGCCATAAAAGCAAGTGGGTCTCATTCTTTTGAATCATTTTAGGAAGTCTGATGTGATTCTTGGTTTTTAAGAGGTTAAGGGGAAAAGTCTGTGTCAGAAAGACTTGCCAAAATTCAGTATTCGTGTCCTGTTTTATTGTTTGTGTTTTATTTATATATATGTATATATATGTATATTTTGTGTGTGTGTATGTGGTGCTGGGAATTCAACCCAGGGCCTTGTATGCAAGGCAAGCACTCTATCAACTGAGCCCATTGTTATTTTATACTCCTCATGAGATACAAATACATCTGTCCAAAAGCCATCATATATAATGGTAAAGTTCTAGAAATGTCTCTTTAAAATCAAAAGCTTCCATCATGCATAATGGTAAAATTCTAGAAATTTCTTTAAAATCAGGAATAAGAAAAGATATCCAATGTTACAGTTACCAGTCCTTTAGAAATGTTAGCCAGTGTAGCCACAAAAGAAGAAAATAAGAGGTAGAAAAAACTAAAATGAAAGCACAAGATACTAGAAAAATCAGCAGATGAGCAACAGAATAGTTAGGAAAATTTAAGAGCATTCTGTAAGGTAGCTATACAAGCTGCTTTTTTATACACTAAAGTCTTCATAATTGTTGCTGTTTAAAAGTTAAGAGAATTGGCGTGCATAGTTCCAAGAGTCAGGCTACATTAGCTATAAGTAATAAAAAACTAGAGAGCTCGGGGTATAGCTCAGTGTTAGAATATTTGCATATTCAAGGCTCTGGGTTTGATCCCCAGCACTGGCAAAAAAAAAAAAAAAAAGATTAAAATGCTCTAATAATTAAAACTGATACTGGACTGTGAATAGATAGATCATTTGCATAGAATAGAGCCTAGAAATACATCAAATGTTTACTAAACAATTTCCAATATTTAAGAATAAAACAAGTACATTGAGGAATAATACATTTCTTTCCCACTCTTAAAATGTTATGCCCTTTTACATGAGTATAAATTTAATTTTTAAGGAAAAACTTTTGTCTTTTTCCTAGATGAATGAAAAAATTGCATCTTTAGAAAAAGAGTTGTTGGAAAAAAAGCCTTGGCAGCTTCAAGGGGAAGTGACAGCACAAAAGCGACCAGAGAACAGTCTCCTAGAGGAGAACCTGCACTTTGATCATGCTGTCCGGATGGGTATGGTGCCCACTGGGCTTCTGTAGGCTCTTCGTTTCTGTGCTTTTTATATTATTCTGTTTTCGTAGAAAATTTGGGGGGGGACATTTCTTTTTCCCCAACCTTTTATAAAACGTGCAAACATACAGAAAAGGTGAAAAAATAGTTTAGTAAATATCTATATGCCATGCCATTCAGCTGGATTCCCCAGTTATTAATGTTTTTGTTTTTTTTCTTTTAAAGAGAGAGATAAAGAGAATTTTTTTTTTTTAATATTTATTTTTCACTTTTGGTGGACACAACATCTTTATTTTATTTTTATGTGGTTCTAAGGATCGAACCCAGTGCCCGGTGCATGTCAGGCGAGCGTGTTACTACTTGAGCCACATCCCCAGCCCCAGTTCTTAATGTTTTGCCATTTTTATCTTTTTTTTTTTTTTTTTCCGGTACCATTAAGATATATCCCAGCGTTTTTTTATATTTTACTTAGAGACAGGTTCTCTATTGAATTGCTTAGGGTCTCACCAAGTTACTGAGGCTGACTTTGAACTCATAATCCTCTTACCTCAGTCTCCCTAGCCGCTGGGATTACAGATGTACGCCACTGTGCCCTGCCATTTTTATCTTTTTTCTCCTTACATGTATTTGTGATTGTGTATATGCTGTTTTTTCTGCTGAATTGTTTGAAAGTAGTATCCTAAGTCACTCTTAAATACTTTTATGTGTATCTTACAGGAACTAGGACATTCTCCTGTGTAACTGTAGTATTATTAATCTGCTCAAATTTGACATTGCTATGCTAATGAAACCAATAGATAGATATTAGGTTTCTTCAAGTGCTCTGTTTATGAGGCTTGCAACCCGTCATGGCCAACTGAATTATAAACTTCAGCCTAAAACCCTAGTCATCTCATCTTTTTTGTGCCCATTGAGTTCAAATGAGTTTCCATTTTATTTCAGCAAAAGAGAGAATGGAAAACAGGGGAAAAGCCCCCAGTTACATGGGATAGATGTATTAGCACTTATTGCCACATATATTCTAATATGGTTCTCAAGCTTGACGGAACATCAGAACTAAAACATGGACAGCTGTTCTCCTTCTCACTTAGTGATTCAGGAAGTATGGGGTCAGCCCAAGAATTTGCATTTCCAGCAAGTTCCCAGGTGTTGCTGATGCTGTAAGTCCAAGGACCACAATTTGAAAATCACTCAACTAATATGTATCTTCTTAATGAAAATGTGTGTATGGGCTGGGGTCGTAGCTCAGTGGCAGAGCACTTGCCCAGCCTACATGAGGCACTGGGTTCGATCCTCAGTACCACATAAAAATAAATAAATTAAATAAAAAAATTAATTTTATTTATTTTTTTTTAATGTTGTGTTTCATTTAGCACCTGTGATCACAGAGGAAACCACCTTTCAACTAGAAGATATCATTAAGCAGAGAATACGAGATCAGGTCAGTAAGAATGAAATTGAACTTAATTTAGACTTCACTAAAATTTTTAGAAATAATATGAGAGGATTTAAGTAGGAGGAATAATGCTTTCTTCATTTCCACTCAATAATGTTCTTTACTTAGCTTTATGACTAGGAGCCAGGTGCAGTGGTGTGTACCTGTAATCCCAGCTATTTGGGAGGCTGAGGTAGGATAGTGAGTTACTTGGGCAATGTAGCCAGACTCCTATCTCAATAGAAAGCAGGGTCACAGGGTTGTGGCAGGGGAATAGTCTCAGGTTGTCTTCAGCTTCTATTGTGTGAGGTTCTGCTCTTCACTAGTACCCAGGAAAGACAGGCATTGTGCCTGAGGGGAGAAGGTAATCACAAGTCATTGCCACCATCTTCCCTTCTAAGTTTTGCTGACCTGTTGAGTGGTGAGAGTGGTTACTGGTATCTTGACTTGCCATGGTCACACTTGGGACCATTGGTCTAGACATAGTATCTAGCATAACAAATAAAGAGAATGTCTTTTCAAATGTTAGTAATCTAGGAAAGAATTTTTAAGAGTTGATCTGATTTTTTAAACTTCGAATAAAAGGTATATGACATGCACTATATGAGATGTCTTTAAAATATATGTACAATGTTTACCTGAACTTTGTAAACTTCAAATAAAAGGTATATGACATGCACTGTATGAGATGTCTTTAAAATGTATGTACAATGTTTACCTGAACTTTGTAAACTTCGAATAAAAGGTATATGACATCACTATATGAGATGGCTTTAAAATGTATGTACAATGTTTACCGGAACTTGTGTCTAAAAATACAGGGATATGAAGGGAGAGGGTACTATATGCATAGTAGCTTAAAATTTGAAATGAAAAGATGAACACAAGGCTTGATTCTTCGACAAACTGTGACGAGAAAAAGTGGAGTTAAAGTTGGTAACCAGAAGACTTATTTAAAATAAAGGTGAAAAGGATATCTAAGTTAATGTCCTCTTTGTTTTTCATAATCCTTTGTGACTTGACGTTGCTTAAGTTGAAAATTACTCTCTTTTTTGCTCCAATTTTTGTGTAAGCCTGGGAATTATTGTGTTAACTTGTGCTGCACTTTACCCTGTATATTTTAGGCTTGGGATGATGTTGTACGTAAAGAAAAACCTAAAGAAGATGCATATGAGTATAAAAAGCGTTTAACATTAGACCATGAGAAGAGTAAATTGAGCCTTGCTGAAATATATGAACAAGAATACATCAAACTTAACCAGGTAAGGAGGCCTCCAATGCAATGCTATTATTATGAAAGGAACAAAAGAAGAGAACCATTCATTTTGTGACTGTTGAAATCCTGAAATGGCCCTTCTGTCATCTCATATACGTGTGAGACAAAGCATGCTTGGAATATTGAGGTTATGATATTTCTACTGAATGCTTAGGATCAGGAGGTTTGCTTTACAATTAGACATTGATCACCATATACTTCTGCATCCTGTTACTAACTTTCCAGCAATTATTATACAGTGCTATACTTTTAAAAAAATGATTTCTTATTGATATTTTGAAGTTATTGATATATGATTGTGAATTCACCAAAGTAATCTCTGGTTAGACAGCAGGACAAGATCATAATTCCAAGATTAAGTAATTGAATTATGTCTTCACTTTGGGTCTGTTGGATATATGGTCAATTTGTGACCATGTTTAAATGGTATTTTTTTCCTGCAAGAGCCTTATAAAGTTGCTGTCAGATTCTATTAATTAATGCTACTCAAGCATTAACAGCAAACCAGTGTCCTGAAACACTGTAAAGTGGAAGAACTAGAAATATTTGAATAAAATTACTTCCTGGCTGCCTTGCAACCCAAGGCAGTAGTTGAAGGACAGTGTATATACAGTCAATGCTTGCTATCAAGTTTTCTGGCTACTTTGAAGAGACTCAATAAATAAAGGAAATATTTGGTAACCATGAAAGATAAAATGAAATACTGCAACAACTTAATGCAACTTAATGCAAGTTGTAAAAATGATAGTTTTATTTTTCTCTTGGAAGTCGGTGGTCAGTTATGTTTTTTGACAATGAACTTTGGAGTTCCTGTATATTAATTAAGTTAGCCAGGCTAATTCTAGACCCATTCCATTAGAAGTCTAGGATGATGACCAGTATCCATTCTAAAAGTAATAAGCAAGGTGATAGTAGAAAGCACGTGGATCAGCCTTATATTTGTGTATGTAATGTGGATCATAAAAATTAAATATATGATTTCACAGATATTATTGTCTAGGATGAGGTGAAAGACATGTATAGAATTTTCTGTCTTGAGACAGTGTTTCACTGTGTTGTCCAGTCTGGTCCAGGCTGATCTTAAACTCTGGGCTCACAAAGATCCTCTTGACTCAGCCTCCCAAGGAGCTGGAACTGTAGGTGCATACCATACCTATACCTGTCTTTAAGAATTTTTAAAAAGTGAGTTAAGTTAAAAAAAAGAGAAGCAGTGTAGCATAGTACCTGGACAGGTGCCGATGACAGACCTCAGAAATAATCTGGATGCTTCTCTGGCATCAGGGTCATGGAGGCAGAGCACCAATGCTTCCTAGTTTTTTCATTTTCCTTCCTGTTTTAATAAAAACAAATAAACCAAAAAAATATTCTTTTAGAATAAGCATTTGGGGTCAAAAGAGAAATGTATGAAATTTACATTTTCTCCTCAGTAGAATTAAAATTGCTGTCAATTTTTTCAGTGTGTTAATCAAAATAAACTTTAACAAATTCCATATAAATAAAATGAAAGAAGTCCCTATAGTCCAAATGGGTATTTGGATAATTCTATAAAATCTAATTTACTTTAGTTCTTTTTTTAAAAAATTTCCCTTGTTGACATGATCCATAAAATTAAGGGAACAGTTCAGGAGCATTTAGTATAGTGTTGTGCAAGTTCTGCTTGTCTGTGCTTCAGAAACATTTTACTGTCTCAGAATAAGCCCACTCTATTAAGTAGTTGCTCCTCATTCTTCCCTCGCCCTAGCTCTGGACAACCACCAATCTGCATCCTATTCCTGTGAATTTAGTATTTTATTTTGGACATTTTGTATAAATGGAGTCATGTGACTGACTTAGCAGGTTTTCAAGCTCATGGCATATATCAGTACTTCTTTGTTATGACTGAATAGTCTTCATTCGTGTGTGTGTATGTGTGTATACATACATACATACACACACATACATACACACATCTGTATGCCACAACTTGTCTACTCATCCATTAATGGGCATTTGGTCTGTTTCCACCTTTTAGGTAGTGCAGATAGTGCTGTGTAAGTGTTTTTGTTTGAGTATATATTTTTAATTATCTTGAAGGTATATCTAGGAGTGGAAATGCTGGGCCATGTGGTAGTTCTCTGTTTAATCTTTAGTGGAGCTGCCAAACTTATTGCCATACCATTTTACATTTCTACAAGCCATCCACAGAGTCTAATTTCTTCATATCCTCACCTTGTTACCACTTGGTATTTTCCCCTCTTCTTTCTAAATTATAGCCATCCTAGTGAAAGTAACTTAGTTCTTGAAAGAAGTAAATACCAAGGAAATTAAACTGTAAGTACTAAATGTCAGCAGTGTGGTTTCTATGGCTCCCAAAGGGAAAACATCCCTTGTTGATAAGTGCTTACTGATAACTTTAATTTTACCTTTGCACTGTTTCTTTATAGCTGAAAGATTGGTGCTAAGAAATTGGGAATCTCCTCATTGGACTTTATTGTTTTAAATATGATTTATTTTATCTTTTTGCTCTGATGTTGTTGACCTTATTTCCTAAGCAAAAAACAGAAGAAGAAGAAAATCCAGAACATGTAGAAATTCAGAAGATGATGGATTCTCTCTTTTTAAAATTGGATGCCCTGTCAAACTTCCACTTCATTCCTAAACCAGTAAGTGTGCTAACAGTTCAATGTGTTGATACAGCAGACATGACTTTAATAAAACTTGCTGATCTTTTGTGAAACCATTTATTTGGTTTCAGAATTTAGACCTGAAAATTTCTCCCTGTAAATTACATTCAGGACCTGTATTCTGTCCCCATTCCTCCTCCCTTTATCTGTTATTACTTTGTTAGTTCTCTTTTCATTCCATAGTACACTTGCAAAGATTGGGCTGGTTGTTTCCTATTCATGTTCAGGGTGACACAAAATGTGTGTGATATTTCATTATTGTGTTCCTCACCCTGTCCCAGTTCCTGACATAAGGAAACCCTCAAGCATTTTTTGAAATCTTGGGACTTGAAGGAGGAGTGAATGTTTATCTACTTGACTAAGTTAAAAAAAAAAAAAAAAAAAAATATATATATATATATATATATATATATATATGTATATATTCTTTTTCTTCTCCCCAGAAATGCATATTGCCAGTATTGGTTCCCCCTTGATGTTCCTTTTTTCATATTTAGATTGGTTTTTCACATGCTGTCTCTGTAGACTTGATTTACCAATCATCAGCCATCATTTTTTGTTGTCTTTATACTGTCTCTTTTTGCTTCATATTTTTCTTTAAATTGTAGACTAGAATACAATATCCCTAGTAAATAATTGAAAAATGGTCCAGTGGAAGAAATGATTTCTCTTATATTCTGACATTTCTCTCTAACTTAGAATCCAGGATCCTGCTGTTTTTCTAGCTTATTCTTTGTTGGGAATTTTCCTGGGGCAAATACCTCCCTAATTAACTAGAATATGCACAGGACTGTGAAAAGGAAAATGAGTGGTTAAAGGAGTTGTTAACCTGCTTTGCAATAGCGGCCTGGTCACCTAAGTTTCAGTCTTGTTCCTTCCCATACCCCAGTCTTTCCCTGACTGAGGCAATACAAGTGTCTGAAGTCATTCTCTTGCTCTTCATTCTTTGGTGTTCCTCACAGGGACAAGTAAGAATTAGATACAAAGAACACCAGCATGAGTGCTCTTTTATTAGCATGATTGGTATAAATCCTATGTTAACTTTTGAGTTTCTTTGGTACTTTCAAAACAAGAAGGAGGGGGTGGGGGACAAAAAACAAAGTAAATGGCTTTTGAGTTAGTGTTGTATTCTTTTCTCCTTTTCACATTTATTATGTTTGATTTATTTTGATACTGCTTTAGTTTTTCAGCAGTCTAATGCCATTTCATGTTTATATTTATGAAGATTTATTTTCAGAAGCTGGAAGATGAGAAAATTCCTTTATCAAAAAGTCTGTACTCCCACCATTATGTGCAACTAAAATGCACCAATTAAAAAATGTTGGGAAAAAATAGTCTGTACTTTTACTCTTGTTCCCACAAGCATTTTCTTTGCATCTTTCTCTGTTTATGTGCCAGCATTTTTTCCATAACCAAAGGCAAGATAATATTAACAGAAATCAACTTTTTTATAAAGTCATAGATAGGATTTTTTGAGAACGTCCATATAGGTGGCAGATGGGACTACTTTATTAACAGATGAAAGAACTGGTGTTTGAATATGGCAGAAATGTCATGTGAAACTGTAGAAATAAATGCTATTGGAATGATTTTGTGACAAAAGACCCTAAATTACCTCATTCTCATAGGATTTCAGGGGCATCCTGTGCTGCCCACTAGTACTGTTACAATTCCGGTTAGCTTCAGACCTTGACTGTCAACATATTTAACATATTAAATAATTTCTATAAAATATTATATATGTGTATGTGTGTATGTTAGGGCTATTTCTGATTTCCCATTAAATGTATTATCTCTCTTCAAGCCTGTACCAGAGATTAAGGTTGTGTCAAATCTGCCAGCTATAACCATGGAAGAAGTAGCTCCAGTGAGTGTCAGTGATGCAGCCCTCCTGGCCCCAGAGGAAATCAAGGTAAGAAGCCAGTGTTGAAACATTCAATATCTGCTTAGAAAGATCTAAGATCTCCCTTTGTTGAATGTCATTTTCCTTGAATTTGTATTTTTTTGTTCTAATTTATGTTAGCTCTTTCTTGGTACAGTCAGTTCTCCATATCTGTGGATTCTGCTTCCATAGAGTCAATCAACCATAGATTGAAAATACTCAAGGGAAAAAAAAAATTGCATCTGGCTTGGTGATAGAGCACTTGTTTAGCATGTGTGAGACACTGCAAAAAAAATTTAAAAATAAATAAAAGAATATATACTAAACATGTACATACTCTTTCCTTGTCACTGTTCCTAAACAATGCAGTATAGCAGCTATTAGCATAGCATTTATGTTATATTAGGTATTATAAGTCATCTAAAGATGGTTCAAAGTCTAAGAGAAGATGCAAATAAGTTACATACAAATGCTTAACCCTTATATATGAGGAATCTGAGCATCTGTGGATTGTGGTACCTGCAGTGATCTTGAACCAGTCCCTTGTAAATACAGGAGAATGAGAACGTCATCAAACTAATGCTATGTTATGATATTTAAACCCTAGTCTCCATCTTCACTCATTATTAGGAGGGACAGGTATGAGAATTATTACAAAAGCAGTTTTAATTATCCAATCAGAATAATTATTTGTGATAATCAAATGCGAATATCAGCAGTGATGTTAAGTTTTAAACAGATTGTTTATATGATAACATTAATTTAATCAGCATCTCCCCACTTGTTCTATCCATGTAATGCTCATCAGCAATGAAATATGGAGTAGAATAGAATATTTGAATATTGGAAGAAATCTATGCCTTGTGAACATTGAAGCTCTTGCCTTATGTAATGATGATGGTTTCTTTTAGGCCCTCATCTTCTGGCTGGTTTAGCAGCAGACCTTCTGTTTTCCTCATTTTCTTTTCTGTAGCTACAGCCATCCTTATGTTAATCTCTTTCCATCTGTATGCAGGTGACAGCCCTGGCACCTAAGGAGAAAAGAGGAAATTGATCCTCACTAAAGTGAGGTTTCCCTTTCCTCTCTGTCCTCAGTTTCTGGGAACCTTTGACCTCAGCCCAGAGGTTGTCATTATCACTTTATTGGGACAACCTCAGGCATTTCCCTGAAGCCCTTGCTGAAGTCTAAGTGCTGCAGAGGATTTGCTTTGCTGGTCTGTAAACTTGAGTATCTAACTCTCCATGCTGCCTGTGTAATTAGTTTGGAGGCTGAACAGTCTATGAGTCTGTTCTGTCAAAGAAAACATTCTAGGTTTTAGAGTTAGCAGAGCTGTCTGAAACATAGGCAGGGATTGCTCTCTAGCCTCATGTGCTGTACCATAGACATACAGCACCTTGGCTACCTACCATTGCGGTTTCCTCTTTTTCTTTTTGATTCCCTGAGTTGATATTAGGTTAGATTAATTGATACATTGGTGGTTATATTTTAATAGGAGAAAAATAAAGCTGGAGATCTAAAAACAGCTGCTGAAAAAACAGCTACAGACAAGAAACGAGAACGGAGGAAAAAGAAATATCAAAAACGTTTGAAAATAAAGGAGAAGGAGAAACGGAGAAAATTGCTTGAAAAGAGCAACCCAGATCAAACAGGGAAATACACGAAAGCAGTAGCGTCAGAGAAGTTGAAACAACTGACCAAAACTGGCAGAGTTTCCTTATTAAAGGTAAGGACAAGGGAAGGAAAACTAGTGCAGAGACCTTTGGGAGCAAGTGAGGGGTATGCGTTGGGCTGTCCCCTTTACTTGAGTGTCTGAGCCAGCAACACAGCCCACCTGTGGTACTAAGGGGAACACTGCTGACTTAGCTGCAACATTAGCCTTAAGTGTTATTGAGTTATTCCTGTAGAGTCCTCAGAGTAATCTGGGTCCTCTACCTGATTTTCTTCCTCTCATAAGTTGCAAGAAAGTTAGAGTAGTATAGAATGTATAGACTACCTCTATGCTAATTGATGATATTGTAATTCTAGTCTGTTTTCCTATTTATATTTTAATACATTGTTTTAATCATAACATACTTTTATATTTTGGGTTGTTTTTCCATGTGATCATATACCTTATAGTATGAGCATGTATTGTTTTTAATTGCAGGATGAAGGAAAAGACAAGGCCCTAAAGTCATCTCAGGCATTCTTTTCTAAATTACAAGATCAAGTAAAAATGCAAATCAGTGATGCCAAAAAAACAGAAAAGAAAAAGAAGAAAAAACAGGATATTTCTGTTCATAAATTGAAGCTATAGTATACTGTGAATATAATATATATATTAATGTATAAGCTTATATTCTGTCATTGGTTTTTTTTATAATAAAATTAATGAGATCCTTCTTTGCATTAATGGAGGATATTTGAGAATTCCACCATGTGCAATAACAAACTCTTAACACGCTTGGAAAGTCTGCCTGGGTTTTTCTGGATGTGAAGCAGGACCTAACTCCTTAGGCCTTTCCTATACTGATGCTGCCTGAGCTGATCCTACTGAGCTCTCTCCCTCTGAATAGTCCAGCTCATGCATGCCAGCTAATAATCATAACTGGTCTGCAGGATGAGGAGGGTACAAAGCCAGCCACCTCCTTCACCCCCAGCTATCCACAGTAGAAGTCCGTGCTGTGGTCTTGACTTTCTTTTCCCACTGTCATATCATTTAACAGAACAGTAGCATTTTGATTTATTTATACCTTTTCTCTTTGGAAAAGAATCCCATGTCACCTGACTAAAGAGTTAGACTAAACTACAGATTACTGTCTGTAATCAGATACAGAGAGGACAGGTGTAATCTAAAAGTGATGGAAGTTCAGTACAGCCAGGAAGGTGAACTAACAGTCTGCAGAGAGCTGGCTCTGACCACTAGCTGCTCATTGTTTCAACCTCCCCATTCAGGAAAAATGTATTTGTCTAGTATGACCTCATATTATGATTTCATAGGAATGCATTAAAACCTAAGCCCATGTGAGTAGAGAGAACAGGATTCACTCAAAGCAACAGGGAAAGCGCTCTGGTTTAGTGTCTACAAAGGCCAGTAAAAAAATCCTGTGGAGGTTTGTTTATTAATGCAGAAGCTGTTTTCAGCTGGAAAGAACTAGGCTATACTGAGCTCAATTAAGCACCAACTCTCAGTCCTTTTGTGCTATTATAACAGTTCCTGAGACTGGGTAATTTATAGACAATAGAATTCAGCTTCTTATAACTCTGGAGGCTGGAAAGTTCAACGTCAAAGGATAAGCAAGTTTAGTGTTTGGTAATGGGTCTATGCTTCAAAATGGTGCTTTGTTCCTGTGTCCTCACATGGCAAAAGGACAAAAGGGGTCAGAATTCACTCCCTCAAGTTCTTTATCAAGTGTGCAAATCCCATCCCTTTGGGCTATGCTATTATTAATCATTTCCTAATAGTCCTACCATCACATTGACCATGAAGTTTCAACACATGAATTTGGAAGATTATAGCACCTATAAATACTAACTTGTAATTTTTTTTAATCCAAGCGGTGGAGTGCTCGCCTAGCATGTGTGAGGACCTGGATTTGATCCTCAGCACCATATAAAAATAAATAAAATAAATATTAAAAACATAAAATAGAGTTCACTAGTATACCTTCATCTTCTAACCAAGTACTTTGAGTATCCTCTGATCTTCTAGGCTTAGCAAAGGTGGTATCTTTCAGTGATGATTTGAGTATCACATCACTCTAGGAGTTTATATTTTTGAAGTTCTTTTGAAGTTATAGCTGCTTTCCAGTTTCTACTCATTACTGGCTTAATTCTCTTTCTCTTGATTATTTTATTTGTCAGGATTAGGTGTTGACTTGGAGAGGTGATTCATTTTATCTGTCCAAGGACAGTTAGGTATTCACAGATTTTATATAACCTTTATATTTGCTTTGTGTTTTAATATCTTCACTTCTAGGAAAGATGTGTCAGTCCATTCACTTTTTCAATGTGACATTTCATATATTCTACAGTTTATATTCATTATAGATTCTTGTTTGTACCAGAGGCCAGGCATTGTTGTTGGAACCACAGAAAAATCCTTCCCTTATTAAAAAAAATGCATTGTAGTGGAATATTTACACACATCTTGTATATGCATGAGAAATACAATAGGACATTCATGAAACTACCCTTAACCTGAAAACCAGCACTTGGGCACCTCCCCAATACTTCACTCATCACTAGAGAAAGCTAAGGAGGAAATAAATGGTGGTTACATCTGAGTGGGCTGTTCATCATTCCTTTCGATTTGTGTATATTTTATCACACATGCATATATCTCAAGGCAATATATTATTTGGCATTTGCTAGCATTTGAATTATGAAAATAGAATATGTTTTTATTTGGTTTATTTTTTCATTTGATTTCTCTCAAATTCATTCAAAATACAGTCATCCCTCTGTAGGTTTTGCAACTGTGGATTCAACCAATGCTGGATCAAAAATATAATAGTGGCACATGCCTGTAATCCTAGCTATTTGGGAAGAAAAAAAATTGCATCTGTGCAGAACATGTACAGACTTTTCTTTCTTGTTATTCCCCAATAAATAATATAACAATTATTTATATAACATTTATACTGGGTATAATTCATCTAGGGATTATTTAATGAATACAGGAGAGCATGTTTTGGTTCTTTGCAAACATGACACCATTTTGTACAAGAGACTTGAGCATTTATGGATTTTGGTATTTGTAGGATCCTGGAGCCAATCCCCCACAGATCCAAAGAGACAACTATGTGTACTTGAAATTATGCATCACTTTACTGCTGCATAATATTGTATGAATATACTACAATTTTATTTGCCCATTCTCTTGAACACATTGATGTCCAATTTCCACTATGATGAATATGATGTTTTGACCTCCTGATCACAGTGTTAAAAATTTAGCTCTCATCTAAGAATAGAATTGCTAGGTGGACCTTCTAAAACAGTGCCAAATTGTTTTCCAGATTAGTTGCAAGAATTTGCACTTCTGTTACATCTTTGTCAGTATTTGTTATTGGTGAACTTAAAATAATTTGCCCTTCTAGTGAGTAAAAAATATTGCATGTCTGTGTGTCTCTGATTGTTGGTAAAATTGAGTATTTTTGTCATGTTTTTTCCCCCTGTGTATTATTTTTTTTTTTCATTTATTTCAGTGCTGGGAATTCAAACCAGGAACTTGTATACATGCTAGGCAAATACTTTACCACTGGGTTACACTCCCAGCCCCCTGTGCATCATTTTTAAGAGGTTTATACATTTTGAAATTTTAAAATTCCAGAAATTCTAATAATTTTAGCCCCATTTGCCTCATTCTTTCTTTTTTCTGAACAAGTTGTATGGTGCTTCACCTATCAATATTGAGTATTTCCCAAGAATAAGGTCCTTCACTTACATAGCAACACAATATAATCAAAATCATGAATAAAATGTTATATAATCCATAGCCTATATTCAAATTTTGCCAATTGTCCCAATAGTATCCTTCATAGTTTTGTTTTCCCTCCTAGTCCAGGATCATTCCAAGATCACTTGTATTTCATTGTCATGTCTCTGTTTTCCAGTTACCTGTTAAAGTTCCTGAGTTTTGTCTTTCTTCACTAACATTTTTGAAGGGTATAGATCAGATATCCTTCAGATTTTGATTCATATTTTCTCATGATTAGATCTAGGTTACACAATGTGGGCAGGAAAGCCACAGCAGTGGTTGTCTTCAGTGCCTCATATAAAGATATTTTGTCCTAATGAAGCTAATAATGGCAATGATCATTTGATTAAGGTAATGGCCACCAGGTTTCCCCACTGGAAATTTAATATTTTCCTTTTTAATTGGTCACTTATGAGGAAGACACTTTGATGCTATAAATATCTGTTCCTCATCAAACTTTCACTCACCAATTACAGCATCAGTTGTTGATTTATTTCTTCTATACAAACTGGTTGGCATTCTATAAGGAGCAGCTTTCCCTTCTCATTTATTTATCTCAATTTGGACCTTATTTTTATGTTATGTAATGCTTTATAGTTCTTTATCATTATTTGCTTTGATGCTCTAATTGTCTCTGAATTGACCAGCAGAAGACCTTTTGAAGTTTACCCCTGAGTCCTTTTGATATGTCCCTATTGTTCTTTGAGCATTTTTATGTTCTGTTGCTATTATATGTTCCATTCTTTTACTTTCCTTGGAATCAGTCATTTTCTGAAGGAACCCATTTTCCCTAATAGAGAATGATATTTACAGCCCAATTTCTTGTGTCTCATTGCTACTAGGCCCATTCAACAGAGGCAGAAAATTATGATTGTGTGTTTATGGAGATAAAAGTTGGGGGAATATGTGATATGTATGCCATTCATGAGTTCATACCAATACCTCCAATTCCAATTAAACATCACCATAAGTTACAATCTCGCTTTCACTCTTTCCACATTTGTAACACCTTTTTCGACAGTAAGAAAACTTGCTTCCATTATCTTCAATGTATTTATTAATTTGCACAAGCCTAGAAAATACAGGAAGTAGTTTCAGAATTATTAACTCTATAACACTGGGAAAAGGAAAAAATGTGTACAATTAAGTATAATGTTCCATATTTCAATTAGTCCAAAGCTTTGACAGTTATTTTTCAGATATTCTGTATCTTTACTGATTTTTTTTTGTCTAGTTCTAGAATTTACTTATTTCTTTCTGTAAAGTTTTTTTTTTTCCTTCATTTGCTTAGAAACCTTGTTAATAGGTATATGCCTGTTTATGATTTTGATGCCTTGTTTGTGAATTGCCTCTTTTGACTTGACTTTATAAAATGACCTTGTTTTCTTCTGGTAGTTACTCCCATCAGGAAGACTACTTTGTTTCAATATAGCATTACAGTTATTTTGGTTAGTATTTGAATACTGTATGTTTGTGATACCTCTGGTTGCTTACCAGTGATGAGTTCTCCCTCACATGTTGAAATCTAACTTTAGAAAAGCATGAGGAGGCAAGCAGAAAAAGTAGAGTTTATGGGCTGGGATTGTGGCTCAGCGGTAGAGAGCTCGCCTAGCCCGTGCTAAACCCTGGGTTAGATCCTCAGCACCACATAAAAACAAACAAATAAATAAATAAAGGTACTGTGCCCAACTACATCTATAGAAAAACCAAAAACAAACAAACAACAACAAAACAGGGTTTATTTAAAAGGGTAACATAGACTTTCCCAGGAGGAGAAGTCTTAGGCTTTCTTCTCCTGCTCTCCTTATCTCTTTACTATCAAATGTTAGTTTCTCCACTAATATTTTAGCTCTACCGCTTTGCATTAATTTTTAGTTTTTCTAGGAACTACAATATGCATCCTTATCACAGTCTACTTGGAATTAATATGGTACCTCTTCATTTAAAAAGTAAGACCATGCAATAGTACAGTTTCATTTGCATTCTTCTCCTTTTTGCTATTTTTACCACATATATTAAGTCTACTCAGCCACAGAAAAGGTGTGCTGAGGCGCACTGCCCAAGTGTGAAAGTTAGGAGATATCTAGGTCTCCCTCAGGGGCACAGCTAGTGTGAGCCCATCAGTTTGGGATTTTCTCGGAGGCAAGGAAAGGAGATCGATCACTCGAGCCTCCTCTTGCTGAGCCTGTGGAATCGAGACGCTAGATCGGCTGGGAATGCCTAGAGTGCCGGCGCGCGGAGCCTGGAGGGAAGTCGGGGCTGCGAGGACGAATCCTGAGTGACGCTGATGGACCGCGCAAAGGGAGGAAGGGGAGGGGCGCAGGGCGGGAGGACGCAGGGCGGTCGCGTGGCCGCGGGTGCGCTACCCAGGTTCCCGCGGATTTGGCCTCGCTGCTCTGGCAGTGGTCACTGGCCCCCAGGGTCTTTGCAGCGGAAGCTGTGGCGGTGGCAGCCACGCGTGTTTTCAGATCCCCGCGACGACTGTGGGCGCTCGTCTGTGCAGGCCTGAGGCGGGAGCTGCCCTGGGGAACCATCCCGATGGGCACCAGCTTCCACGGAAAACGTTACGGATGCTGTGCTTTTATAGAAGGATCTGGAGTAGTGAAAAAAATCCCTTTTTAAAAACGGGTAATTTTAGATGTTAAAAAGGTCTTAACTTTATAAGTTAACCTTATAAGTCTAGTTCTGTCATTTTATGATAAAAGACACATTAAAATTGCGTGCAGCCTCCGTGTTCTGTCTCAAGCCTAGGGTTCTCTTGTCCCAGGAAATGTTGACGTTCCACGTTTAATTTCATGAAGATGGTTTTAACCCATATGTGTTTTATTTTGTAGGAAGAAGAAATTTAAACGAATAACATGAGGTTACATAAAGTCCCCGTTTTTATTAGTTCAAGCCAAGAGAGTAAAAGTAAAGCATTGCTGTCTTTCACCAGAAATAGTCTGTGTTTCATTACTTGGATCACTCAATTTTTCTAATACTCATAATGTCAGAAGGGAAATCGCCTGACAAAAAAAGACCTCGGAGAAGCTTATCAATCAACAAAACTAAAAAAAATTCATCTAACTCTATTGTTTCGTATTTTAACAATGCACCACCTGCTAAACTTGCTTGCCCCATTTGTAGTAAAATGGTGCCCCGGTATAACTTAAACCAGCACCTTGATGAAATGTGTGCTAACAATGGTGATGTCATTCAAACGAATCCAGTACAGGTTAACTTAATGAATTCAAATGTGACCACAGTAGATTTAACGAATACTGCCTTAGAAGATGTAAGACCAAGGAAGTCACCACCAAAGACAAGTCCAATTCCTCACCAAAGTGGTTTGGTAAAAATGAGCGCAAAACAGCAGACCAGTCCTTACTTTAAAAGTACTGATGCCTTGGTGTGCAAAAATCAAGATGAGCTGAGAAATCATTCTGTGAAAGTCATTTCTTTGGGAAGCCTGTCATCTAAATTGTCCAGAAAATACATAAAGACTAAAAAGTCACTAAGTAAGAATGAGGAATTTACCAATAATTGTCTTCAGGGTTCCACATCCACAGCTGTTAAAAGCCTGATTGCTAACTGCTCAGAAATTGAGGACAAGGATCAAATTTTGGAGAACAGTTCTCAGAAAGAAAATATTTTTACATGTGATTCTCTAAAGGAAGAGAATATTTCTGAACCTATGGTAATAGGTGATAGAATAGTGGAAGCTGAAAGCCAAAAGACTGCTCAGAAATGTGAGAAATTCCCCCTTACCCCTGGGTTCTCTGATAAAGCTCCTATGTTATTTTCTTCAGATTTATTCCTCGGGAATAATTTAAAGTATACTTCAGAAGATAGTCTTGTAAAGCAAGAGAATGTCAAAGATATAGATGATAAAGGTGTTGAAAAACGTGAGGCATGTAATTGTAAAGAAGTAGAAATGACTGTTGTTTCAGAACTTAAAACACAGTTGTCAAATTCAGAGGCAGTTTTTCCAAGTTCTACAATTGCTTCTGAGTGGAGTAACTTTCAAGAAGTTTTGGAAGGTGAGAGTGGCTTAAAGAGTAAAATCACTTGCAGCACTGCTGTGGAGCAAGGGTCAAGCTGTGATGTTCCTGATAAGATGCCTCAAACACTGAGTCATCCTTACTATCTTCGGAATTTCCATGTGGTACTGAAAGCTGTACTTGAGAATGAAGATGATATGATGCTCTTTGATGAAGAGGAAAAGGGAATTATAAGTAAATTTCATCAATTATCAGGTATCTTCAGCCTGTTTGCTTTTAATTTTTTGTTTCCCATTTGCTCTCCTAATTGAAGGGTGATGTGATGGGCAGTGACCTAATGATTAGTAGAAATCATTGTGATTTTGTAAATGGGAATCCGAGCTTCCTATAAGATTTGTATCAAAGATATGCAGGTAGGCGCTATCTACTGTGCAAGCAGTACTTGGATTGCCATGGAAGCAGTTGTTTTTTCCTTTATAGATATGTTGATGGATGTAAAATGACCCTGCCAGATTTTTAAAAAAATATAGTGAAAAAAACATTACTTTGCATTTTGGGCATGTAATCAAGCTTCCTGTTAGATTGTTTTGTTTTCACAGTTCATTTCCTCAAAAATGAAAGTAAAATAATATAAAATTTAGGAAAAATAACAAACCAATCTGAGGCACAATTTTTTCCAACAGTGTTTAGATTCCTGGACTCGATCTCTCCAAGTCAGGTTGTAGAGAAAATGGAAGCTCTCAGGCTTAAATTGGTACCTTTAAAAATATTAGTCTGTGCCTCAAATCATTAGCCAGTCGTGGCGCCAAGTTGGTCTTGCAGGTTTGAAGAAAAGGGCACCCTGGTGTGGCTGCCCTGTTACAAAGGGTCATAACGGTTCTAGAAGTGAATCACTTCAAGGTCAAAATAGCTTACTTTGTGGCTGAACTGTTTACATGGTTTTCACACGGTCCTCTAGTGCAGTATGGACGTGTCTCTCTCTTCAGTTGATTAAAAGAAAAACATCCTAGATATTGCTACTAATATTTAATGCTTTTATTGTTATTTTGAGTTTGGGTCTTGCTAAGTTGCCCAGGCTGCCCTCAAACTTGGGATCCTCCTTCTTCAGCCTCCTAAGTACCTTGGATTACAGGTGTGTACCACCACACCCAGCTACTACTAATATTTAAGAAACTACACACAGTGGAATTATCAGGATATTCCTTGTATTATTTTTTAACAGGTGACTTGCACGTCTCTCGGCAAGTTGTGTAAAGTGTCCATACAGCCTCCATCTCATTCTTGTCTCACCTGGGTATGGACATAAAGGCATCACATTGCCTCTTTAATCCAGACTGGCCACAGTTCTTTGGATGGGTGCTGATTATATTGACTTTTTTTTTTTTTGGATACTGGGGATTGAACTCAGGGGCTCTTAACCACTCAACAACATCCCCAGCCCTATTATATTTTATTTAGAGATAAGGTCTACTGAGTTGCTGTGACTGATTTTGAATTTGCAGTCCTCCTGCTTCGGAATTACAGATGTGTGCCACCCTGCCCAGTTTATGTGACTTTTTGAGTAGTTGATGGATCTGGGCCTCTATATAACTGGAAAATATGAACAGTTAACCTTGTGCAAGTTTAACAAATTCATTGTATTGTTTTCCATGGAGAATCACATACAATGTGTCTTAAGTAAAAGCTGCCTCTTTAAAGGAAAGAAAGGAAGATGTAGAAAAATTTAAAAGCTATAATATTATTTTAGAGTTGGCAGAAATTTAAAAATAATTCAAGTAGTAAGGAAATAGCCTTAACAGGTTAATTATGTAAGTTGGAATAGAACTCTGAGGTAGAGATGACTGTCCTATCTAAGCTAGGCACTGTTTTGGAAAATTCAGACTATTTTTGGCCCTAAATGGACTAATGTATATTAAACTGAAAGCAGAGAACAAAATAACTAGAATTATTAGAGGAAGAAGAAATATTGACTAGAAAATAGGGGGATTTGATTTTAGAAGTTTAAAAATGACTCATGTTCATTACTAAATTGGAACTTTGTAAAATGACTTATATGAAATTATATCATTATACATAAGATGAGAAAATGTATATTCCTAATATAGTATATTTACTCACTTCAGGTTTTAAAAGTAAATGGGTAATTTGTATATTGTTTTTGAGAAAAAAAAAAGTAATTTTTTCCTATTTTTCTTAACTTTATCACAGCTAGTGGTCAGAAGTTATATGTAAGGCTCTTTCAACGTAAATTAAGCTGGATTAAGATGAATAAATTAGAATATGAAGAGATTGCTTCAGATTTAATACCTGTGATTGAAGAATTGAAGCACGCAGGCTTTCTCCAGACAGGTATGATCAGTAGATGATACTGAGAAATGAAATGGTAACCTGAAGAGTTCAGTTTCTGCAGAATGATGGTACTGTTAGTATGGTGCCATCTCCTGGTTGGTGCCTGGTAATAGTAATTACTTTTTTAAAATCAAGTTTTTAAACTTAGTGCAACAGATTATTCATGTGATGAGATAAGACCACCAGGACAGTGAAAACTTGTCTGCTCTTGCTTTCCTGACTTGCAGTTTTAAGACCATGAAATCACCCAGGTAGAGATTGTGCCATAGAAGAAATGCATCCCTCCTTGTCTCTGTCTTTCCAGCAAGAAGTTGAGTAATTTTACTCGGATTCTTCCATCTTTATAAAAGAACAAGGCTGGCTTATTTGAAATATGTATTTCTTCTAAAAACTTCATCTACCCACATGTGCACACACATACAGCTCTTATGCATTGACTGCCTGGAGAATTTTTAATTGATTTAAACCTATGTAAACAGTAAAGGAGAATATGTCTTCTCCAATGATATCCTGAGTTGTCTTGTCAGTAGTCTTCACTGAATACCTACCTACACAATATTGGGTGGAAACTTAGTTATGAGGAAAATGAAAACTGGTGAGCTTTGGATGCAGGTTGCTTACATTTTAGCAACATAAGCAAATTGAGCCAAATGGTTCCTTTGGGGCAGAGTTTGTTATGGGAGAGCAGCAGGTAAAGATGAAGTTAGGATGTTAGGGTGGGGTTAGATAGGGTGGACATGGGGAACATGGGGGCGAAGTCATGGAGGCTTAGCAAAAGAGCTTGGATATGAGTAGTTAGGTAGTAGGATCTGAGGCCCTCCATGGAGCATTGCTTCCCACACGTTGTTGCCATCAGGGTCACCTGGGAAAGGGAATCTTGATCCCTACTTGATGGGAAAGATCTGGGCAGATTCCATAAATTGATATGGTTGACCAGCATCCCAGCTGACTGCTGCTGTGACCTACCTTTAAATAACCTTTCAGTAACAAAACCAGAACCCAGATGTTTCATCATTGCACTCAGTCAAATCCAAGCCCTACTGATGATGCAACATCTCTCTGGCTGTTTCTCTGACCTTGTGGCTTCCCTCTCACTCCCTCTGCTGCAGCCACACAGCTTCAGTGCTCTTCATCATGCTGAGCGCACTCCTGTTTCAGAACCTTGGCCTTAATATCCCCTCCATGTAGGAGAGTTTCCATTGTCTGGCCACGTGGCTTATTCCTGGTTCCATTTACCTCTCTGCCATGTTAGCTCATCAGAAATTTGCCTGACTACCCTGTGTGAAACGGCCAGCCTCCTTGCGAGGCTCCCTTTATCTCACCTGTTTCTTTCTCCTTCTAGCAGTTATTACCACCTAACATTTAATCATTGGTTTATTTACTATGTCAGGAGGTAAGCTTCTTGTGGAAAGGCAATTTCCACAAAAAGACCTTGTAGTGTGCCCAGGGTCTTAACATTACCTGGCATGAGTGCACATTTAGTAAATATTTGTTGTGCGTAAGAAGGCACTACTTAAACTGTGAGTGCCTTATAGGCAGAGACCAGCCAGGCCAAATGTGTAGGGCCTGGTGTGGTGTCTGGGGCCCATAAAAGCAGAGTATGATTTCTGTGTGCCAAATGAGTGATCCAATGAAAGGATTTCCAGCCTGAAGCACGTGAGCAGGGAAGGGACTGTGGGGAGAAGAGGATGATCACTCTAACCTGGTTTGGAAAGTCCTTTTGAAGGTTTTGTAATGACAAAGATAGGGAATATATAGTCAAGTAATCTATTTGAGCAGCATGCCCAAACCATAATAGCTTTCCACATGTGTCTTTTTTGTAGTCACATTTTTCTTTTTGTGAGAAACTCTGTTATTTCAGAACTTTTAAGATGTATCTATCTTCCATGGTCTTTAATGGAGAGAATTTGGCAAACTCACCAAATTAGTTTTGGGTTTTGGCAAACTACTTAAATTTTATACAGTAAAAATTCATTTTATTTGTATCTACCTAAGCTTCCTTCTTTATTTTTTTATTTTTTTATTTATATATGATAGTGGAAGGCATTATACTTCCGTCTTTCTTTTACTATTCTACTTAGTAGAAAGTAGTAAAATTCCTTAGAACAATTTTTCACTTTTTTTTAAAACACTATTTCAGAATCTGAATTGCAAGAACTCTCTGAAGTGCTTGAACTTCTTTCTGCTCCTGAGCTGAAAACTCTGGCTAAGACCTTTCACTTGGTAAATCCCAACGGACAGAAACAGCAGCTAGTGGATGACTTTCTCAAATTGGCCAAACAGCGTTCAGTCTGCGCTTGGGGCAAGAGTCAGTCTGGAATCAGAGCAGTGATTTTAAAAAGGTTTGTTCCCTTTATAAGAGTAAAATTATTTAAAATGTTGATAACAAATGCTAACTTATTGTAGATTGTATGCTTTTTATAATTGTAATCCTTATTTCAGTTGAAATTAGATTGAGAAGCCTGGAAGAGCCTTATTTATAATAACTTAGGTTCTTTTTTAGCTTATTTTAAGCTTAAGATCATACTAGCCAGGCTCAGTTGCACATGCCTGTAATCCCAGTGACTCAGGAGGCTGAGGCAGGAAGATCACAAGTTCAAGGTCATACTCAGTAACTTAGTGAGATGCTGTCTCAAAATAAAAAAATAAAAAGGATTGGGATTCATCACAGTAGTAAAGTGCCTCTGGGTACAAACCTCTGTCCAAACAAAAAAAAGAAAACAAAAAAACCCATTTTAATTTCTAGCACCAAAAACAATAGTCAATAGAACAAAGATAGTAAATTCTTAGGTAATTTTTAAATCTTGAAACATGGTTGTACTATGTTGCTTAGGACTTTGCTAAATTGATGAATCTGACTCCTCCTCAGCCTCCTGAGTTACTGGGATTATAGGTGTATACCACTGTGGCCAGCAGAAGTGGGTACTTTTTGACAGTCTTTGTAGATGAATAGTTTTCAATAAAATGATGGTGTGATAGGAACCCTACTCTTTTCCCTCAGGTCTCTGGTAGTAGCACTAAATCTCTATAGTGCTCCCAGGGATGCAGCACTGTCTGCTTTTGGTTTCATTTCTTCTGGATGAGTTGGTATGAAGTCCTTACCAGGGTAGTGGTTCTTAAGTGATTTTTAACCAGCAGGGAGTATTTGGCATCATCTGGGCACATGTTTGGTTGCCATCACTGGAGATGCTGGTGCTAATGGCTTCCATTGAGTAGAGATCAGAGATGCTGATGAACATCATCTGAGGCATGAGATAGACCCGACAATGAAGTATTATCCAGCCTAAATACAGCAGTGCTGAGGCGGAGAAACCCTGCTACAGGTCCTAGACTTTAATTTAGACCTTCAAACCCACACTGCTGACATCCAGAATTGAACTGAATTCTCTCTGAGATGACCCTGGAATGGAGATGTTTCTGGACTACTTTGTACATTAGTGAGTAGCACCAAACCTTGGTACAGATTTGTACCATTTCCGGGTACACAAATGATGCTGCCTTACCAAGAGCTTTTGTTAGTGACATTTTAAATAAATACTTATTCTTTAAATTGCTACCAAAATCAATAGCTGAGAATTGGTGATGTTGAAGAGATATTACTTTTATGAGTTTTCTTGATATTTTAAGTGTTCATGACCATGGTAAACCTCATCCTATTCTGTGGTTAGGGAAGGAGACACTTTTACTGAGCCAAACCATATGTGAAACCATTTGAAGACATAAATTCAATCAATCCTGTGTCCTTAAGTGGGACTCTGAGCTCTGGAGAGGTTAAGCTTCACATGGTTGGAGGTGGTAGATTTGCTTTAGGTTTAGGATAATGAGTGCCATTTACCTTTATTGTACCTGAGACTAATATGCAAAATCTGACATTTAAATGCTTAATAACCAGAAGGACATTTCTATATTATATATTTTTGCAGAGCCAAAGACTTGGCTGGACAGTCACTGCGAGTCTGTAAAGGCCCCAGGGCTGTGTTTTCCCGGATCTTGCTACTGTTTTCATTGACAGATGCCATGGAAGATGAAGAAGCTGCTTGTGGTGGCCAAGGTCAGCTTTCTACTGTGCTATTGGTCAATCTCGGCCGAATGGAGTTTCCTAGTTATACCGTCAACCGGAAAACACAAATTTTTCAAGACAGAGAAGATCTTATCAGGTAGGAACATGTTAACTCACTATACTATCTGTGTATAAAATGAAAATTTAATAGATTTTATTATTTTTCCTTCCAGCCAAAGTAGAAACATTTAAGTTCATAGCCAAAACCATTTTGAAGTTTTCCTTTTTTTAGTTTTTGCCTTACTTACATGCATTTCTAATGTTCAGGGAGAATGTAGAAATGTGCTTAGGTTATGGTTGCCAAAAACAATGTGTTTTTAGTGAGAGCTACAAAAATTTTCCCTGACTTATGTTCCCAAATAGTTTTGGCAGGAAGCAATTTTTTAATACAGATTTTTAAACAAACCTGCCTTGTGAATATGTTGTTAGTATGAATAAGTGGAAAATGAATGTTTTCCTAGGAATAACACTTCAGATAAAGTTGCTAATAACTTTTTCACTAATTTATGTTAGTACATGGTTTTAGTGAAAATTTGGTTTGATCAGCAAAAGTAGGGGTTGATAAAAGGTTTAATAGGCAAAACAAAACAAAACAAAACAAAAAAGAACAAAAAATAAAACAACTTGTATATAAAAAATTTTTGCATTTTAAAATGTCACTTTTGATTCTTTTTTTTTTTTTTAATGAACATTTTTTTTTTAAAGAGAGAGAGAGAGAGAGAGAGAGAGAGAGAGAAAGAATTCTTTTTAATATTTATTTTTAGTTTTCGGTGGACACAACATCTTTGTTTGTATGTAGTGCTGAGGATCGAACCCGGGTCGCACGCATGCCAGGCGAACGCGCTACCACTTGAGCCACATCCCCAGCCCCAGTCACTTTTGATTCTTGATTTAAGATTTATGACTCAAAGTTAACTGAATTGATTCAGATATTGCTTTTGAGAAAGTTTTTTAAGTGTTGTCTAGAATAGCCATGTGCTTTAAAAAGTAAGTTATTGAGGAAAAAGTAAGTTATTGAGGGGATGTAGCTCAGTGGTAAAGGTTTGACTAATGTGCATGAGACCTTGGGTTCTATCCCCAGCATTACCAAAAGCGGGAGAGGGTAAGTAAGTTATTGAAATTATTTAACAATTTCAGTTTTTAATTAGTTTTTAATCAGTTTAGTATAAACTGATTTTAGCCTATTTTGCCTTAGCTGTTAGAAAGCTTAATATCTTACTTGGGTTCAAGAACTTTCTTAGCCAAATCTTTGTTTTTGTTTTTGGTACTGGTATTGAACCCAGGGTGCTTAACCACTGAGCCACATCCTCCTGCCTTAGCCTCCCTGGCTTCTGGGGTTAGACATTCGCATCACTATGACCAGCTCTTAGCCAGATCTTTTAACATGGCTATTTCCTCTACTCTACCTTCAGTTATCTTATGTCTTTTTACCTTTTTTGTTATTAGTGGCTTTGTGCTTTTCCCTTTTATGAGGCGCTGTGCTCTGAAGCTAAGTTTCAGTTTCACTATACTTGTCTGTAAAATGGGGAGAATAATAATATATTCTTACAGATATATGTGGGCACACATAAAGTGCTCACCACCTGACCTTTGCAAAATACTTAGTACATGTTAGTTATTATTGTAATTGTCATTCTTACTGTTATATCTATGAGAATTGCTTTTTAGTCATGTGATTGACAAAACCATAGTTGACAAGTTCATAAGTCAGAGGACTAGGGTGAAGAAATAAGCCATCTTCTATTCCTTCTAGAAAGTAGTATGTTGTAATAAAATAACTAAAATTCTCTTTGTTATGAAGAGGGCCTTAGCATGATAAATAAAATCAGATTTAATTGACTCCAGGATGAGATCATATTATATAGTAGCTGGTAATGTGATACGTGGCCTGGGAACCCTTTCTGCTCATTTCTGTACATGAAATAATTGATCCTTGTTTATTCAGTAAAAATGGGTTGAGTGTTAAAAATCTGTTATGTCCCTGAGTAGTGGAATTGCAGCAGTGAACAAGGTAGGGTTGCTGTCATCATGGGGTTACATCTCCCTGGAGAGATAGGTAGTAAACAGAATAACTGTAGTGTGTGAAAAGTGCCCTGACAATTGAGGTTTCGAAAAGGTAGAGAAATTCTACTTTGTAGAGAGTGTTGTGGGGAGGCCCTGGAATGTGACCCTGGAAAATAAGACATAAGAATAGAGAGGAGGTAGGCATGTCAGGGTCTGTGTTTCAGGCAGCTTTTTCATCACTGGGATTAAAAAACCTGATAAAAACAATTAGAAGAGGAAAAGCTTATTTTGGCTTATGGTTTCAGTGTATTGATGGCTCACTTTATAGCCCTAGGTCTGAGATGAGGCAGAACATCATGGCAGAAGGGCAAGGTATATGAAAACAGCTCAGGACATGGCAACTAGGAGCAGAGAAAGAGGCCCGCTCACCAAGGATGAAATATATACCCGAAAGTTAGGCCTCCAGTAAACTACTTTCTCTGGCCACATCCTACCTCTCTAAAGTTACCACCCAGTAAATCCATCAGTGGATCAATCTGCCATTAGATTGCATCTCTCATAATACATTTCACCTTTGGACATTCTTGCATTGTCTCACAGATGAACTTTTTTGGGAAACCTTATATCTAAACTATAAGAGTCTGGATCCCTGCTTCTAGGTGATGAGGTGAGCTGTGTATACACAGGCCTTTAGGCAGAAAAGAACTGGCTGAGTTGGAGAAATTCCAGAGGTCTCTGGCTATGGCTCTGGAGGTGGGGGAAGAGGTCAGTGGTGCAAGGGGAGGTTACTTATAGACCAGGATTGCAGGGGTCAGAGAATACTCAGCTTCTAAGCTCTAGTGAATAGACTGAATCTGTTCTCTGAGCAGTGGGAAGCTCTAGAAGAGATTAGGCAGGTAGCCAATCCATTTCCTGTTTTTAACCAAAGTGTCCAATGGAGTCATAGTTGAAGGGGAGCAAGAGAAGCCACAGAGAGGCTAGTTTGACCTTGGTGGTGGGAGCAGGTAGATAAGCTGAGGAAGGAAGTGCTTATATGAAATCTGTGGATGAGTCAAGCAAAACCAGTCAGCCTGGTTATTTTCAACATTCAGAGCCCTGGGCCCAAGCATTGAGGAAGTGGTCAGTGTGCACACCATGACTGTGGCCCAGGTAAACAAGGCGTGTTTCTCAGGGAGAGCTAGGCTAATATGCTGTGGTTGGGTATGCAGGCTGTAAGGACAGGAGACCTGTGACTGATGGATAATGATGGTCAGAGTACCAGCTATGGTCTTAGAGAGTGGGAGGAATTATCAGCAGTAAATGAGCTGGAAAGCTTTGTGGGGGGTGGGTCTTGCTTAGTGGATTAAATGCTGAAAGTCAGGGTTTTTGAGGATGACATGTAGATTGGAGACAGAAGTCTCCACAGCTGTTGGCACCTTGGCAGTGGAAGACAGGTGGAAAAGGGATTATTGGTGAGAAGGTCTAGGATCTAAGAGTGCTCTTTGCCCTCATTGATGTTAAAGTCACCAGGCCATTGTTATAGGAAACACAGAGATAGAGAAAGGAAGTAGGTAGCAGTTTCAGAAAATGGTAGAAGATAATCTGTCCAGGAGTCACGTGCCCTAAGGGAGGCAGGGGACCTCCCAGGAATGTGGGTTTCCAAGTATGTAGGAGAATGATTTGGGATTCCAGTCAGTGGAAGGGACTCATCTATGTGTCCCAGCCCTGAGTTGAGACCATTGGAGTGTCCTGTGTAAGAAGGCAGGGTGGAGGGAAGAACCTTGGGATGTGAAGGAGAATGCTGTTCCCACTTTAGCAGTTCCAGTTTGAGTCGGATAAGTGATAGGCACCACATGATGAGTCCAGATGGTGACAAGGTTGGCCTGGTGTTGATGGAAGGAGATGGGTGAAGTTTGACAGGGTTGATTTCAGGTGGCCTCTTGGAATTGGAGTATGGATCAAGCAGGTAGTGATTTCTGTTTTTTTTTTTTTTTTTTTACCTCAGGATTATCCATTTGCACAGTCATGAAATTATTAGATCTAAGAGTTTGTAAGCAGATTTTTACATTTGGAGTCATTTTCCTTTCCTCTTAATGTGTAGTGTTTGTACATACTGGTACTACATGCTTTAAGACATGAGTCAAATACAGTGAATATGTACCCAAAAGAGCTACGGAATCCACTGGTCAAATGTTTTTAATTTTGATATCTAGAAAAGTGATGAAAAGTCATATTTTTTCAGCTAAATGGTGTTATAAAGTTTCAGCATTGCTGTCTCCTACAGTGAATTCCTAGTTATATTTGAAATAATCTAAGTAATTCTCTTTTTCTTTAACACTTATTTTTTAGTTGTAGGTGGAAATAATACCTTTATTTTATTTTTATGTGGTGCTGAGGATTAAACCCAGTGCCTCACACATGCTATGCAAGCGCTCAACCACTGAGCTACAACCCCAACCTCTAAGTAATTCTCTTAACTTGGAATGCATACCTCTGGCTACTTTTGACTGCAAATGATTAAATTATCAAATTGACATCTTCTTATAATTCTGAAGTCAATTATATGTTTATTTGGTGGCTGCCAAATTGTTGAATGAATGGAAGAGTCTCAAAACATAGGAATGATGAACTGATTAATATCACATCACATTTATATAGTGAAATATATTATGTAATCATACAGTGTAAATTGGGCAGCCTATATCAGTTCTTTAGGGCCTTTCCAGTTATGTTAAATTAGTGCTAGAATAAAGTTTAAATAACCTTCACATTTTAACAAAACACACTTTTATCCTTCAGAGTTAGATCTAGCAGCTAGGATGCAGTAATTTTTGTGGAAACACCCCTTAACATTTGAAATTTGGATGGCATTTTTCCCCAGATACGCAGCAGCTGCGCACATGCTGAGTGATATTTCTACCGCGATGGCCAGTGGGAACTGGGAAGAAGCTAAGGAGCTCTCTCAAAGTGCAAAAAGGGATTGGAACAAACTGAAAAATCACCCTTCCCTAAGGTTAGAGATTTTTTTTTCCTCCTTCTTCAGTGCTGGAAATGGAACTCAGGGCCTCACATGTTAAGCAAGAGCTCTATCACTGAGCCAGACCTTTAGCAAGATTTTTTTTTTTTAAGATACCTGCCAAAATTTATCGTTGATCATTGTGTTCCAACTACTCAAGGTAATTTTATTCATGAATATTATGCTCCAGTTGGTCTTTGGTCAAACCAAGGTAGAGCTGTAAGTTTCTACTGGATTTTGAATGTTTTCCCCATGAAGAGTTAAGCAAATTTTATATAACTCAGATCCTTGAACAATAGACATTCAAGTGAATACTTACTCAGTATTTAGCTTGCCATCTTTAAGCATGTTGGCTTCCCTGAGTATCAGAGAGCTGAATTTAAATGATAGGGAAACCAGCAGCAGGACAGAGATGTGGCATGTAATAGGTAGGTTTTTGCAGTGAAAACTCAAGACAGTGTAAGTGAGCACTGAAAGTTCCGAGAGCACAAAACGTGATCTTTTATTGTTTAGTTTAATAAATTTTAAGCATCTTTGGTATTTATTAAGAAATGTTTTCCTTTATTGTTGTATAATGATCAGAAAATAATTAGGTTTACTCAGTGCCTCTTTTAGAAAAACATTTAGGAAACATTTATAATGAAAATTATAGTTAGGAAGTTAGATTACTGTAGAACAGACTGAGAACCTTCCTCTATGAAAGGCCAGAGAATTCATACTCGAGGCTTTGATTTTGTGTGGTAGCGACTTTACTCTGCCATTGTGTAGAAATAGGTACTGGAGAGAAAGAAATGAATGAGCATGGCTGTATTCTAGAAAACTGTATATATGGACACTGAAATTTGAGTTCCATGTTAATTTTCACATGCCTTGGAGTATTATTCTCCTTTTGGTGTATTTTATTTAAAATGGTAAAATTCTAGGAGGAGGAAGGACTGGAGAAAAGTTGACCAAGGGGTACTAAGTTATAGTCTGATAGCAGTAAGAAGTAGCTTGATAAAGAAAACGATTATGGGCTGGGGCTGAGGCTCAGTGGCAGAGCTCTTGCCTAGCATGCATGAGGCACTAGGTTTCATCCTCAGCACCACATAAAAATAAGACAAGTAGAATAAAGGCATTCTGTCCATCTATCTACAACTATAAAAAGAAAAAAGAAAAGAAAGAAAGAAATTTTGAACTGTTCATCCCAAAAAATTAGAAGGATTTTGAATGTGTTTTTCATAAACAGGTAATTGATGTTTGAAGAGATAGGTATGTTTAACCTGATTTTACATGGTCACCGAAACAATACATAGTACTCCACTAACTTGTACAGTTTTAGTGGGTTTATGTGTCGGTTAAAAACAAAAATAGGTAATAGCGATGCATACAGAAAAGGAAATAGAAAATACATTTTATAACATATATTTTTTAAAAAGGTAAAAGCCATTTTAGCTTAGAAAATTAGGGAGTTGGCCCTGGGTTTGGCCTGTGGGCTGGGGTTTGCTGACCTTGATTTAGAATATTACATATTGTTCTCATCTCTGTCTGCCATCTGAGTGACCTGGGATAGGATGACTAGTTATGAGAATGTAGGTTTGTGGTGTAAGAAATTGTATACAATTGGAAGTATTTAGAATACTTAAAAGACAAGAATTCAGCTGAGTGTGGTGGCACATACCTAGAATCCCAGCTACTCAGGCTGAAGCAAGGGGAACCCAAGTTCAAGGCCAGCGTCAGCAATTTAGTGAAACCCTGTCTCAAAGTAAAAAATAGAAAGGGCTGGAGTTGTAGCTCAGTAGTAGAGTATCCCTGGGTTCATATCCCTAGGATAAGAACAAAATAAAAAATAATATATAGGAATTTGATCTGCTTTTCACTTATAATTCTATATAACAAATAAACTAAAACTACTGGTTTACATTTTTATTTTAGATACCATGAGGAGTTACCACTCTTTCTGCGATGTTTTACTGTCGGGTGGATATATACAAGGATTTTGTCTCGGACTGTTGAAATCTTGCAGAGACTTCACATGTATGAGGTTAGAGCACCAGTCCCTCCCCTACCCTATTCTGAGATGGCAGCAATAAACATGTGAAGGAAACCTGCTAGGCTCTCTGCTTTGCTGCATACATGGTCATCACACAGTAACATAATGAGAGTGTTTAATGTAAGTAACCTGCTGTCTCTCGGGTTAGTAGAAAGAGGACAGCTGAAGACCAACAGCTGTTTTGTTTGCTTGTGAGTTAATGAGTCACTGTACTGGAATGGTCGTGGACAAGCCCAGTAGGGATCATGGACAGGTCTCTACAGCCTACGACTCAATCTCTTTCAGAACTTTGTGCAAGACCTGGACTTGGGAGATTTCCCCAAATCACTGAGGTGGAACTCTCAAGTCTCCTTAAGTTTCCCTGTCAGGTGCCATGGATTGTCTGAAAATAATCTACAGTTACAAATCAGAAATATGATTGGGTTTTCATACTAAACATAGTGAAGTTGCCAGAACTCCCTTTTGTTGTACTTGATATTTTTGTTGAAGAATGATGTTTTTGTGAAGAGGATATACTAAGCTGGGTATTAACCTGGGATCTGTGAATCTCAAATAGTATCAATGATGAATTTTAGGGCATCTGTGAACCCCAGAATTGCATGTATACAGGAGTTTTGTATTTTTCTGGGGTAAATATTACATGTTTGAAAGAGATATGAACCACAGAAAATTAAGAATGACTGAATAGCTGGATGTGGTGGTGCAGCTTGGGAGGCTGAGGCAGGAGGATTACTAGTTCAAAGCCAGCTTCAGCAAGAGTAAGATACTAAGCAACTCTGTGAGACCCTGTCTCTAAATAAAATATAAAATAGGGCTGGGGATGTGACTCAGTGGTTGAGTGCCCCCGAGTTCAATCCCTGGTACCTGCTGCCCCTACCCACACCCCACCCAAAAAAAGAATGACTAAAGAGTCTGCATATATCTTGACCAGAGAGTCTTCTTGTTGAAGTGGAGTGTTTGGATGAGCACACCTGTTATTACCGGCCTGCCTGCCTTGAATTCCTCTTTCTGTGGGTCCTCTGACCTGCTGGGTTCCCATAAGTATGTAAGTTTTTCAGCCCTGACCAGTGTGTCTGCTTCTGTGCTGGCCAGTGTGACTTGAAGAGAATGACCTTTGGTACCCACAGCCACCAAAAACTCAGTGCTAGCCCGTAGAGGACCTGTCTGTAAAACTAGGAAACCTCAGAATTCATGTCTAGTGCAGAAGGGCATCTCCAAGCACTTCTTCTGTCAGCTCTGATCCTTGGCTTTAGAAAGATATGCATTATAAATATACTTTATGGTCATGTTGTCTTCTAAATAAAATTAAGTTGATTTTTTTTTTTTTTTTTAAGTCTAATGGGCTTTCTCTGTTATTGTTGCAATAGGAAGCTGTTAAGGAACTTGAAAACCTTTTGTCACAGAAAGTTTATTGCCCTGATAGCAGAGGCAAATGGTGGGATCGACTGGCTCTTAACTTACACCAACACTTGAAGCGCTTGGAACCGGTATGCAAGAATATACCCAATGCTTTTGTTACTTCTGAATGAGTTTTTTAAATATGGAAAATTATTAAGTACTTTATCCATTCATTTTGGTGCTGGGGGTCAAACCCAGGACCTTGCACTTACTATGCAAGCAGTTACCACTGAGCTATACTCGAAGCTATACCTCCAGCCTGTTATATTCTGAATATAATTAGAACATTCATTTCTTTTGTTAACATTCTTTGTCTGACTTGTTCCAATCCAAGTAGAAATACCACAACCTTTAAAGACAGGAGACTGCTATCTTCTCTTCCATTATTTGGAAGATGGGTTCACAGTGGACTGTGTTGGGATTCAGGAGTTAGGATCTAGAACTCAAGGAAGATGATCAGTCCTCAACAGGTGCCTTCACGACAGTGTGTTTTGTTTTGTTTTGTTTTTGTTTTGTGGTGCTGGGGATGGAACCCATAACCTTACTCATGCTATGCAAGCATTTTCAGGAAGTTACATCCCCAGTACCTAAGGTAATGTTTTTGTTTTGGAAATAGTGATTTTATTTGCTTGTTGCCCTGATGGAAATGTTACTTTCCTTATCTTAACTGCAAGTGCTTTATGAGTAACTTTTTGTACTTCTGTGAGGTATTTTGCTGTGCCCTTGGGACATGTGTTGTCTCAACTGTAAACAGGCCACCACCTCTTGAGGGCACCAGGGCTCCCTATTCTGGGCATCTTGGGGACTTGGAAGTAGAGGGATTCTGCTGCCACTAATCCAGCAGGGTGGGGCTTCAGAGCTGCTGCTGCTGAGCCAGGCGACAACAGTGGCTCTTTGTGTTGCTGCCTGCGGGTCCCCCTCCCTGTCTACATTCCAGCCTGAATTAAAGTTGAATGGAGGGGACTGTGCCTCTGGGAGGTTTTGTTTTTTCCAGTGGCATATTAAATGAATCAGGGTGATACAGGAGTGGAAAAAATTGGCCATGGAATGTGGAACTGTGATGTAGTGTTTTTGCTGCCTTCCACTGAAAAAGTGCCTTGTTACCTCAGGTACCTGTGAAAAGCCATTGGAAGCTGTTTTGTTGTGGAGGTGGGCATGGTGCCCCCTTTCCTGCCAATGTTCTTTGAGGCTACAGTAGCAAGAGAAGGCGTCTCTTGGCCCAGCACCAAGCGTGAAAGAGACAGAGCTTGTGCTCTTACTACTGCTTTCTTTCTTCACAGTAAAGGCTCAAGGATGTTGCAGCTCTCTCCCTGGTTCACAGTGCTGCTCACAGGAGCCTTCCCTCAGAGTCACAGGGGCAGATAGGCTACTGAGCTTATTTTTGATTGATAGTAAGAAACTTACAGTTCCTTTTAACCTTTCTCAGCAATCTCACTGGCTACACTCACAGCCCTCATGATCATGTTACTATTCCTTATGTGCTTTATGTCAGTCCCTAGAGCAGAAGCCATTAGCAAGAGTGCTTATTCTTGCAGATTGCCAGGGGCCAGCCAGGGGCCCCAGAGCCAGGGTGGAGCTAGTCTGGCTATTCCCTCCCTGTTCCAGGCCTCTGCTGCCTGCTGTCTCCTGCCAAGGTACAGAACACTCTCAAATGGTCCGTTCTCACTGTTGATTCCTTTTATCCCCTCAATTCCTCATGGCCCGAGCCTTCGTTGATATTTCAGTTTCTTTTCTCTCTTTTTAAATTTTTTTTTACTGTAAGATATATGTAACATATGTAAAATTTGTCATTTTAACAAATTTTAAGTGTACAATTCAGTGGCATTGATTATGCCATGTTGTACAAGCATTACTCTAGTGTCTATCACTCCAAACAGAAACTCTGTAATCATTATGTAAATTCTCTCTGTTTTCTCCTTCCACAAACCTCACTTTACTTTCTGTGAATGTGCCTCTTGTGTATATTTCAAAAAAGTTGAATCACACAATATTTGCCCTTTTGTGTCTAAATTATTTCACTTAGCATAATATTTCCAAGCTTCATCCATGTTGCAGCGTGTCAGAACTTCATTTTTATGACTGAATTATAAATAATTCATTGTATATAAACCTCCTTTGGTTTATCCAGTCACGTATAAATGGATGTTTGGATTGCTTCCACCTTTTGGCTGTTTTTAATAATGTCCCCATGGACATGCATGTACAAGTGTATGTCTATGTCCCTGTTTTGATTTCTTTTGGGATATTCCTAGGTGTGGATTTTTGGGTCATTTTGGTAATTTTATTTTAGTTGCTTCAGAAACTGCCAAACTGTTCTTCAGAGTTGTTTGCAGTTTTTATATTTCCACCAACAAGGAACAAGGGTTTTAATTTCTCTATATCCTTGTCAATGCTTGTTATTTTCTGATTTCACCCATCGTAGCAGGAATAAAATGGTTTTATTTTACTATTTTTCAGTATTTCTCTCTGTTTATTTGTCCAACTTGGAACAACCTTGGGAAACATGTTAGACTCCTCCAAACTCTAGGTACCTTTCCTGTAAATAAGGAATTGGGCCCAGCTCTGCGGTCCTGACTCTTTATGAGAGCCACCTAGAAGTTTTGACGTCAGTTTCCTAGGTGCCTGTTGTGGAGTTCGCCTCATTTTGTAGATCAAGGGTGGGACACACATTTTCTTTCACTGCCCCTCACCCAGAAGAAATTCTGAGAACCACAGACCCAAATGTTCCTCTAAATTCTTTTCTAGCCCATGATGCAGGGATGTCCTGAGGGACATGCTCTTGATGTGGAAGGGGCCATGGGATGTTCTGTCCCCATGAATAATGAATAACATGCTGGTTGTGCTCCTGCACTTAACAATGAGGGTTATAGTTAATCTGTATGTTAAAAATATCAGAATAAGATCTAAGAAAATAGCTTGTATCTCTAGAAGTGCTATTTGCTTACTTGCACATTAGTAAAACTGAATAATTAGTAGTGAAATTTTCTTACTCTGTTAAGCTAAATTAGTAGATGCTGCCTTAGGGTTTTTTTAGGATCTTGATATGTGACATGTTATTTACTAGGCTATCAGGTGCATTATTAAAGGGCTGGACGATCCAGAGGTAAGGACAGGACACCGTCTTTCACTTTATCAGAGAGCCATGCGCCTGCGAGAGTCTCCAAGCTGTAAAAAGTATAAGCACCTCTTTCATCAGCTGCCAGAAATTGCTGTCGAAGATGTTAAACATGTAAGTAGTTTCATTTGGGTGCTTTGTTTGTCTTGAGTACTGGATTGAACCCAGGGTATGGCGGTTTTAAGTGCATGCTCTACCACTGAGCATCCTCCTCAGCCCTTTTTGTGTGCTTTGGATTTAAACACGTTTACTTGTTTGTTTTTCTGACTGAAAGCAACCTAAGCACAGTTTTAGTGTGCATTTTCATTAGGAAATGGAACAATCTAATGTGCATTTTGGATAATGACATGGCCATTGCTCCCATTTTCACTCTAATACTCCCTCCCCAATAAGAATGGGTCAGCTGGTGTGGTCACACCTCAATTAAGTGATTGAACTTTTGAGCAGGAGCTCAGAAAATCTGGTGGTTTCTCCTGGAAATGGGGGATCTGGAGAGTTTCCTCCCATGACAGATGCTTTCCAAAGGCCAGAACCTTATAGGTATGCCAGTGTGGGTCACACACTTTGTACTCTGTTAAAAGCACAGCTTTAGCATTAGGAAGGTTTATCCTCAAGACTCTATAGGCAGGTTTACAGGTATTTTGAGGTGAAGTGAAGCTAATGGATGTTCTTCTGTTGCTGTCCCAGGTGACCATCACGGGCAGGCTGTGCCCACAGCGTGGGATGGGCAAGTCTGTATTTGTCATGGAGTCTGGGGATACTGTTAACCCCACCACAGTACTGTGCTCTGTGGAGGAGCTGGCGCTGGACTATTACAGATGCAACGGCTTTGACCAGGGTAAACAGAAAACATTTCACCTATTCCAGACAATCAGCATGTAGGCGAACAGCATTTCCTGATGGTTTGTCAATAGTGGGTTGCTATCATCTCTCTTTCCTCTGCCCATGGTAGAATAAATACACTGCTAAGCCTGGCCCAGCTGCTTGTGAGGATCACAAGCTTGATGCTAGCCTCAACAACTTGGTGAGACCCTATACTGAAATAAAATAAAAAGGGCTGAAGATATAGTTCCTTGGTAGAATACTTAACCTGGCATATACTGGGCCTTGTTCAATCTTCTGTACTGCTGGGGGGGGGGTGGGGGAAGATACTGCTGATCAAGGAGTATAGAAAAGAGTTTTACTAGCTACAGTTTTTAAAGGGGGTCTTCTTCCCATTCCCCAGTATTCCCCACCTAATGCCTGTGAAGATCAGTGTTCTCTGGTGGGACATTAGAGACTGTCTTTGCTGTCATAGCTGTTAGTGAGCAGTAAGAAAGGGCAGAGGATGCTGGGTGCTGTGGCACTCGCCTACGGTCCCAGCGGCTGGGGAGGCTGAGACAGGAGAATAGCAAGTTCACAGCCAGCCTCAGCAACCGTGAGGTACTAAGCAACTCAGTGAGACCCTGTCTCTAAATAAAATACAAAATCGGGTTGGGGATGTGACTCAGTGGTCAAGTGCCCCTGACTTCAATCCCCAGTATAAAACTAAAAAGAAAGGGCAGAGGACTGCCAGAGAGGCTGCCTGATGACAAACCTGGTGCAGGGACTGAGGGCTGGGCTGCTTCTGAGAGGGTTATCAGACCCAGAATCAGGTCATAAATGAAAGAAGCTTGAAGGATCTGCTCCTCCTAGAGTGATGAACTTGGATCCCAAGTCCTGCTACCTCATTTCCTTGGAGAATCCATTGTCCCTCTACCTCTTGACTCAAGAATGAGTGGAGCTGACCTCTGGTTGCCTCCTGCCCAACTGTGTGCTGTTCTTAAGAGTGTTAGGGTATTTCAGTCTGTGACACACAGTCAATCTCTGGGGGCTCCACCTGGTGAGTTTATGAATATGCCAAGCAGGTCTAAGAGAGGAAGTGCACATTTGACTATGACAAAGTTTATATTTTGGAGCTGGGACTGGCCATTTGAGAAAAATATACATGAGTTAGTTTAAATGTGCTTGCTCTTCCTTTTCATATCATGGTTGTTGCAGGCATTTCACTCAGTCAGTTAGTAGATTTGAGGTGTTAGCTTTCCTCTTAGGGCTTCTTCCTTGTATGCACAGACATGATAGAGGATGAGCCCTTCCATACCACAGCCCAGAAGGGCCTGTTGGCCATGGCTGTACCTCCCAGGAGTGAGGCACAGTTGTGGACCACATGTGTTATGGTTGGATCCTGCTTGTGCAGGCTGTATGTTTGTGGAGTCACTCAGAATGAGAGCTGCTTTGGATGTCTCTTGTCACAGGCACTATTACATAACAACAGATAAGGGTTTCATTTTTTACAAAATAACTGACTCATTTCTTGGGTCACTTAGAAACTCCTTCTGTTTGGGTATTCACCAACATCAGCTTCTCTTCCCTTCTTTTATTCTTTCTTTGATTTTGGTCTCAGAGAATGAACTGTAAATTCAGTGCTTTATCTAAGGTTCAGGGTCAAGTGAAGACATTGAGCACTTACTTGCCTTATAATTGGTAAAATAAAATTGTCATTCCTGGCCCTTAGTAGAATCTAGTACTGAGTAGAAAAATAAAAGTAAATCAAGGAGGGAAGAATTACAGAGGAAGCTCCTTTGTTCTATATTTAAGATAAGGAATAAAGTAGGGCTAGTTGTCCTGGAGATACCCTGAGGGCCTGGCTCTAATGTTTTGTTTTGATTTTTGATTTTTATGAAACTTTTTATTATGGAGGATAGTGACCATGACTCTGCAAAAGTGGAAAACCTTGGGGCTGAGGTTGTGGCTCAGTGATAGAACGCTCACCTAGCACACGTGAGGTGCTGTGTTCAATCCTCAACACCACATAAAAATAAAAACAAATGAAAATAAAGGTATTGTGTCCAACTACAGCTAAAAAAATAAATAAATAAATAAATAAAAACCTGGAAAACCTTTCTGATCTTCAAAACTCACCCAGCTCTCATCTTCTTTTTCTCTTTTGCTACCGATTTCCCCTGGAATTTGGAAGCCGACCCCAGGTGTCCTCTCATGGTACTTGTTTTGCAGCTCACATGGGCCACTCCTGGGGACAAGTCTTTCCCATCTTCACATCCAGACAGCATTTTCCCTGTGTCTGTGCTGTAGGGTCACTAGTGTGAAAAAACAGTCTGATATCTTCAGATAGGTAAAAATCAAAGACATTACTCCACTTCAGCATCATGTGAGTGTTCAGATTAATGATAGTTTTAGAAGGATAACTACAAGATAGAATTTTTTAAAATATGGGTTTCTTTCTGGTGAGTGCTAAGATTAATCTATATAATCTTTATAATAGGGAAGGGTGATGCTATTGGGGAAGAAGTGTGGAGGCCAGTGAAAACAGAGATACAGTAGGCCTGAAAAGGCTAGACAGAAAAGAACAGAATGAGAATTCCAGCTCCCAGATAATGTCATAGGAGATGTGAAAGCTGGGCAGTTGCTGAAAGAAAGGGCAGGCTGTAAACCAAGCCATTACCCTGACAAACAGTTGGAAAATTCTCTTCATAGAATACTAAATAGTTTTTATAAAAATATATTTCTGTATAAATATATTTTTCATTTTTTAATATTGATGCAATGAAAATGAGCTGAATACTTGCTGGGCTTTAGTCTAGAGGAGATTTCACATAAGGGTAATCTCAAACCCCTTTAGAGATGGTTATTTCCGAATTTCTCAGAAGGATTGCACCAAAAATGACTTCAGTTGGAGTCCACATGCATCACGTGCCAAGAAGTTCAGGAACAATTCTGGCCTCCATATTCCTGACTGAGCAGTATATACAAAAGGACAGGAAACTGATTAGAAGTCAAGGCCTAACTTTCTTCCTGGCAGGACAGGAGCCCAGTATCCTGGTACAAAGCTTTTTAGTAAAGTTCAAGGCTTTAGCCAGTGGCTCCAAACAAGTCCTGTTTTTGCCTCTGTTCTTTTGAATCATAGAGACAGGCTGCAGAGACCAGGGGCTAGAACTAAGACAGGGACAGAACAAAGAGAGTCTGGCACAGCTCAGGAATGCAGGACAGAGGAACAGGTCATATACTGCTGCTAGTGGAGACTCTGGTCTCTGTCCCAAGAGCACTTTTTTGTGCCCTTGAGGCCAGACTGCAGATGATTCACAGTGTCCCTGCAGAACCTGCGAGCCTGGGTGGCAGCCACATGGCTGACCCAGGAAGGCACATAGTGAGCAAGCAGCCCCTCAGGCCAGCCTCCCAGGTAGATGAGTGGTGTTGTCTGGTCTCGGCTTTCTGCCCTATGCTCATTGTGGCCTTACACATGTGGACCAGGGCCTGCAGTGTCAAGAGTCTGGCCAGCCAGAGAACTTTCTTGCCAGTGTGCACAGTGTGTCAGAAGTGGAGTCTGTTGTTTGGTGCCTCCTTTAGCCAAAGAAGTAATGTGCAGAGAGGTATCCATGTGGTTATCTTCCCTTTTGGGTGTGGTGATATACAGAGAAGCTCAGCTTAGAATAGCTCGGCAAACAGGAACTCTCTGGGGACAGAGGTATGGGGCTATGCCAAAACCTATTTTTTAAAAACTAAGTTAATTTTATTATGGAATGAAAAATATCAGCCAAAGGAGAGGTAAAGAATGGTTGGTGGGTGAATGACCAACCCATTTAATGGTATCCCATTTAGCAAAACAGCCAAAGCCCACTCTTATCCGGTTATGGACTCTGCCTTTGGCTTTCAGTGATCTGGCACTTTATTTCTTTCTCTGAGGTGGTCTCCCAGTTAGAAATATGTGTGGGACATGAGGATGGAGTATCTAAATTAAAATTGGTTTTTAAGACTGAAAGCTTCTATAAAAGCCTTGAATACTGGAAACACTCGGAAGACCTTGTTCAGGCCAAAGCAACATAGTATGTAGGTAAGTGAGGTGAAGTGTAGCAGCACCTGCTAAGTCTGGGGGTGTGGACATGGCCACTGCTCCCCAGTCTCCTCCTGTCAGTCCCTTTATGGACATGTTCTTGAGCAGTATTGGGGGATGCCTGACACAGCCTCCACCACTAAATCAGACCTGCTTTTTTATTATTAGTATTTTTTTAAGAAAACATATTCCTTAGGTTATTCACTAAAGTGAAAAACACTGCTTTGTGGCTTTGCAGCGTTCATATGAACTTTTCCATGATTACTAAGATTTTCACCCTTCAATGGGCTTCTGTATGCAAATAATATAGTATAAGAAAATGATTTAGGAATGGCATGAAATTAGCATTTTCTTCAGACTAAAAATATTTATTATTTCCTTGAAATTGAATATGCAGCAGATGACAGTGGCATTTTCGAAAAAGAAAACAGACAAAACTGATTTTTCCTCCATGTGTATGATTTGTTGCAGGCATCCATGGAGAAGGGTCTACCTTCAGCACCCTGTATGGCCTCCTTCTGTGGGATATAATCTTCATGGATGGGATACCAGACGTCTTCAGAAACGCCTACCAAGTAAGTTGTCAGTGCTGCCTTATGAGGAGACCCTTCTGCATGCACCTGTGATTCACACCCACTTGTGTAATTAATTCCTTTCATATTGGTTATATATATCAGATAATTTTTGCAAACCTTTTGAGAAGAAGAATGTTTCAACCAACTGGCCATTTTCCAAATTGCATAGGTTTTGAGTATTGTTGAGGAGTCTGCTCTCTAGGCATGCTGTGAGAGCTTGCTTTCTCTGTGACACAGGCATCCCCACTGGACTTGTGCACAGACAGCTTCTTCACCAGCAGGGGCCCAGCCCTTGAGGCCAGACTGCAGATGATTCACAGTGCCCCTGCAGAGAACCTGCGAGCCTGGGTGGCAGCCACATGGCAGGCCCAGGAAGGCAGAGTGGCTTCTCTTGTCAGCTGGGACCGCTTCACTTCTCTTCAGCAAGCTCAGGTAACAGTTCATCTGTATGGCAAGAGCTGGTCCCAAAGTGATGTCTCCCTGGTCCGGGTGTCTTTTTGGCAACTATCAAAATGCACACAGGTGTGTGTGTGTGTGTGTGTGTGTGTGTGTGTAAGCGAGAGAGAGAGAGAGGGAAAGAGAGAGAGGGACACACACACACACACACAGATAGCTTCTTTTTGTTTGACAGGACTCTTTTCTGTCTCTTTTTAACTACTGGCCTCTATGAGTCATTGCAGTCATATTCCTGAGTTCTGACTCTAAAGTTCCTTCTTCCTCAGATGTTCCCCAGGATGTTCACACAGGGCAGAAGCCTGATAACTGATTGAAGAGAACTGGTTCCCCAGAGTTCATTAGTGGGGATTTTTGACAGTGGCTCTGGTCCCTCCATAAGCAGCAAAACAACCTCTGGTGTACCTGGAATCCATTTCTGTTGAACTACTCTGGAGTTGTTCTTTGTCTCTTAGTTGCTGAAGCCTATTTGAGGATCTCCGCCCAAGAAAGTGGCTAACTATTCATGTGTTTTGTGTTCAGGATCTTGTCTCCTGCTTGGGGGGTCCCATCCTCAGTGGTGTGTGCAGGCGACTAGCTGCTGACTTCCGACACTGCCGAGGGGGCCTCCCTGACTTGGTGGTGTGGAACTCCCAGAATCACCACTTTAAGGTCAGTGGAACCAGAATGGAAAGTTATGTTTGTAATTTTGTTTGCAGCTGAATCAGAGGCCTCACTTTAGACACTACTTGTGTGGCTGCTTCCAAAACTGAATTCCTCAAGAGCTCCTAGGCCGAGGGCAGGGGTTTGGGCAGGGGGTGTCCTCCCTCAGGTTGTGCACCACAAAGTAGCTTGTTTCATCTGAGCAGGTGAGTGAGAGGAGCCATTGAGCCTGGTGGAAGGCCAGGTCTCCTGCACCTTCATCATGGAAGTGGCAATTCATCACTCTTGCTGTTTCTGTTCTCAGAATAAGTCACCAGGTCCGGCACACACTCAGAGGGAGTGGGTCCCATAGGGTGTAGACACAAAGAGCTTTGTTATGCTCCCTGAGAGTGAGCACCTCCTCAGTTGTTGTTCATGGGGTACTTTACTTGCCTACCCTGAACCCTGCCCTGCTATGCTGCACTGGTTGGTTGGTTGCTTCTTATTGAGTTTCGAGATTAAAAATAAACTTGTGTGTATATTATATATATTATATGATATATATATTTCCTGGATACAAGTCTCAGTTATATTTCATCTAGGTCTATGGCTTCTCTTTTCATTTTCATAATAGTGTCTTAGAAGAGTAGAAGTATTAAATCTTGACAAAGTTCAGCTTACCTTTCTTTAATGGATCATATTTTTGGTGTCAGATATCAAAAAGGTCCTTAAACTAATAAAAGGACATATCAAGTTTTCAGAATACAAATCAATATGCAAGAATCAATTATATTTCTATATAGTAGCAGCAAGCAAACTGGAAGTTGAATAAGCAGCATCAAGAATATAAAATATTTAATAAGGATCAACCTGTTAAGAGATATACAAAACCTAAACACTGAAAACTAAAAATATTTCTAAGAGAAATTAAAATATAAATTGATCCTTATTAAGTATTTTATATTTTGATGTTATTTATTCAACTTCCAGTTGCTTGCTCCTACTTTATAGAAATATAGTTGATTCTTGCACATTGATTTGTATTCTGAAAATTTTTTGGTGTATTTCATTGGATTTTCTACATTAGCATTCAGATTGTCTGCTAAGAAAGAGAGTCTTAATTTCTTCCTTTCCAGTATTGATATTTTCTTTCCTCTTTCCTGACTGATTGCACTGGCAGAACCTCCTATATAGACTGTAAGTGGGAAGACTGGAATCCCTTGTTTCTGATCTTAAGGGAAAGCTCTTAGTCTTTCATTATTAAGTATTGTGTCAGATGCAGATATTTTGTAAGTACCTTTTATCAGATTAAGAGATTTCCCCTTATATCTAAGTTTTCTAAGAGTTTTTATCAGGAGTTAGTTGGATTTTGTCAAATGTTTTTAAAAAATTAGGGCTGGGGTTGTGGCTCAGTGGTGGAGTGCTTGCCTCACTCATGAGAGGCACTCAGTTTGATCCGTAGCACTACATTAAAGTAAATAAATAAGACAAAGGCATTGTGTCCATCTGCAATGAAAAATATTTAAAAATTTGACATTATTATACGATTTTCTCTTTACTATGTTAATAACATATTTTACATTGGTTTTTAAATCTTTAAATATTTTATTACATATTCTAAAGAAGTTACAAAGGCACACACAGTAGTCAGGTAAGCAGTTATGTATAGTTAATTAGTACTTGTATAAGTCAAAGACAGGACTGTTGTAAACTGTACAGCAGAGCTCATTGGGATAGTACATAAGGCCTTCCAAACAGTGGTTATCAGAACCACCCAAGGAAGTTCAAAGAAAACTACAGATTCCTGCTAGGCACGGTGTCACATGCCTGTAATCTCAGTGGCTCTGGAGGCTGAGGCAGGAGGATCCTGAGTTCAAAGCCAGCCTCAGCAACAGCAGGTGCTAAGCAACTCAGTGAGACCCTGTCTCTAAACAAAATATAAAATAGGGCTGGGATGTGTCTCAGTGGTCCAGTGCCCCTGAGTTCAGTCTCTGGTACAAAAAAAAAAAAAAAAAGCAACAGAAAACTACAGATTCCTGTGTCCACATCCCCCAAATTATGATTCAAAGGGTGTGAGTGAGGGTGTGTACAATCAGGCTTGAACCAGTGATATAGAACACAATCCTTTCTTGATTGGATATGGGTGGCTGAGGATACTGAAGTGACAAAAGTAAAAACATTTTAGACCCAGAAATTGGTGATGGGTATTGAGCTTCACAGTAAGAAGCATTTCTTCATTATGGCTATGGCTTAAGGGAACTGTTGGCTTCCTCAAGTCTTGGCTGGCCCTTTTATTCAGAATTCCATCTACTCATTGCTTGATCTCAATAGCTGTTCAACATCACTCTAGCCACAAGTCACCACAGGCCAAGAGCAGCCAGAGGCCCAAGAGTCTCAAGAACTTCCTGATCAACCATTCACCTCAGTGAGATTCTTGCCTGTTTTTTAACTCCAGGCCTAAATACTGAGTAACAATAAAATTAAATATTTCTTTAGCCCTGGCTTCCACTTCTCCCTTAACTTGTAGATATTAAAAATTGCTCAACTTATCTGTACCTTTGGATAAAAGCAGGTTGAAATGTTTGGACCCTTCTACTCTGGATAATTTGGCAGACTTTAGCACATAATCTTAGTCAAAATAAACAAATTTTTCCATCCTGGGTACTTTTCTGGTACCCAGACAACAGTATCCAACATCAAGACTTTGAAAGCATCCAACTTTACAATGTCTACCACTGCTTCATGCACAGTATCATGGGCTCCCTCATCAAAAGTCAGCTTTCTCCAGCCAGTGAGAAAACTGGAAACACTTTGGAAAACTGGCTCAGTTCTAGGATTGTTTTTAAGATCATTTCAGCAAGTTTCTCTCTTCTGGTACCCAGAATGCAGATGAATTTATTCTATATCCTAAAGTCTTTCTGAAGATTCTGCAGTTCCTCTGGGCCATGATGGTTCATCTTCCAGGTGATTTCACTGTGCCTCATTTCCCAGAAGAGCTTGGTTTGAAATCTTTATTTATTTGTTTTGTTTTTGCAATGCTGGGGATCAAACCCAGGGCCTCCTGTATGCTGGGTAAATGCTCTACCACTTGATTTTTCAATCTTACAACCTAACTTGCATTTCTTAGATAAGCCTCACATAATACATAATAATTGTGATAAAGTGTGGATTTGATTTTGTAAAATATTACAATTTTTGCATATATGTTCATGAAAGATATTGATCTGTAGTTTTCTTATAATATCTTTGTTGAGTTTTGGTTTCAGGGCAATATATTACTGGCCTTTATAGAATGGGATGGAAAATAACATTTTTGGTCTTCAGCAATAGTTTGTGTACAATTATTATTAGTCCATAAAATCTTTGGTGGAATTAAACAGGGAAGCCTAACAGGCCTGGAGTTTTCTTTTTGGGCAACTTCAAAACTCTACATTTCTTTTTTAATCAACATAGAGCTATTCATGTTATATTGATTGAACTTTGGGAGTTTGTGTCTTTTGAGAAGTTGTCCATTTCATGTAAGTTGTTGAATTTTTTTGGCATAAAATTGTTCCTGTTTCTCCTTGTTATTTAAATATCTGTAGAATCATTATTTCTATCATGCTTTTATTCCGATATTAGCGGTCTGTATCTTTTCTTTTTGTGACCTATCTGGTGGGAGATTTATCAATTTTATTGATTTTTCTCAAAGAACCAGCTTTTGTTATCATTGATTTTTCTCTATTGTCTTTGTTTCATTGATTTCTGCACTTCTCTTTATAAGTTCCATTCTTCTGATTACTTTGGATTTAATTGTTATTTATGGTTTCTTAGAGAGGGAGTTGTAATCATTACTTTGAAAGTTTCCTTTTATAAGTCCAGTTTCAAATATCATCTTCTAATTACGTAGTACTGGTGCATGGTTACACCTTAATATTATGTTTGGTCGTTTTCCTAAACTTACTTATTGTGCTCAATAAAGTTACTGATTATTTCTTTGTCGATTATATTGGATTATTCATAGGAAAACACAGTGTGTTTGGGAAGTAAATTTGCTTTGTCATTTGCAAAAAAAGAAAAAGAAAGTTTCTTTTTCTAATAGAAGTTCATTGGATTAGACAAAGGGGAATGAAGGGAAGGGAGAGGGGAAAGGAACAGGAAAGACAGTAGAACGAATCAGACATAACTTTCCTGTGTTTATATATAAATACACAACCAGTGAAACTCCATGTATGTATAATATGTCAAAATACACTCTACTGTTATATATATCTAAAAAGAACAATTTTTAAAAAAGTTTCTAATAAAGGTGTTTAGCACTATACATTTCTTTATAAGCACTGCTTTACCTGAATCTCACAAATCTGATATGTTGTTTTCATTTTCATTCAGTTCAAAATACTTTTTTGGAACTGGGGATGTAGCTCAGTAGTAGAGTGCTTGTATGCAGGGTCCTGAGTTTGATTCCCTAGCATCCAAAAAAACAGAAAAAAGAAAAACCCACAACTTTCTGCTTTCCCTTTTGATTTCTTTTTTGAACCACAACTTGATTACAAGTGAGTCATTTTATCTAGTTATCTTTCAGCTGTTGATTTGTGCTTTCCTCCTACTAAAATCAGAGGGTATGTTTTATATGACTAGGATCCTAGCAAATTGAGACTTAGACATTTTATATAGTCTTACTTACACAGTTTGCTTTGGTGACTCTTCTGTTTGCAAACTTAAATATGTGTTTAACTTGTTGGGAAAGAGGAACAGTATTTTAAAATGTCAATCAGTTATCTAAGGTTGATTTATACTGTTGTTTGAGTTTTCTGTGTCCTTACTGTTCCTTATTAACTTGCTCTATAAACTTTTGAGAGAAGAACATTAACATCTCTGATTATAACTGTGAATTTGTATGTTTCTTCTTGCATCTCTATCAATATTTGCTTCATGCATTTTGAAATTAGGATTAGATGCATAAATTTAGGATTGTCAGGTCCTTTTGACAAATCAACCCTTTTATCATTTTGAAATGTCCTTCCTTTATTCCTGATAATTTTTTTTTAATTTAGAAATCAAATTTCTCAGCATTCTTTTGATTAGTGTTAATATGATACATCTTTTTCCACACTTGTACTGTTTGGGAGGCGGTATTGCGGGTTGAACTCAGGGGCACTTGACCACCAAATCACATCCCCAGCACTGAATTGCTTAGTGCCTTGCTTTTGCTGAGGCTGGCTTTGAACTCAGGATCCTCCTGCCTCCAAAATATCTGCTGGGATTATAGGTGTACACCACTATGTTTGGCTTCCATTCTTTCACTTTTAATCTGTTTTATCTTTATATTTCTAAGAGTTTCTTATAGGCAGCGTATAATTGCATCTTGCCTTTTAGTCTTTTTAATCCAGCCTAACTTTTGCCTTTTAATCGTGATGTCTGGAATATTTAAATTTAATGTAATTACTGAAATGCTTGGTTTTGAATCTTAATATTTGTTTTCTCTTTGTCTCAGGTCTCTTTTGTTCTCCCCTTTCTTCTTTTTCTTTTAAAGATTGCATTTTTTATCTTAACTTATAGGATACAACTCTGTTGTGTTTTTTACATGGTCATACTAATCTTAAAAGTTACTGTCTACCTTCAAGTGATACTACACCATTTCATGTATGGTATGAATAACTGTGCGACAGATTATTCTTATATCTATCTCCCTCCTAGCATTTGTGTTCTCATGCATTTCACTTCTACACTTAATAAATTCTGTAACACATTATTTTTGCTTTCTGCAGCTGAGTTAAATACTTAATGGGTCTATTTACACACGTAGACCAGTTCTAATGCTTGTTATTCCTTTGTACAGATCCACATTTCCCTTTGGTATCATTTTCCTAGTTGAAAAATTTCCTTTAACATTTTCTTGAAGCAGAGGTCTTCCAATCATATTTTTTAGGTCTTGTAGGAATTCTGAAAAGTCTTTATTTAGCCATTATTTTTGGAAGATTATTTTCTCTGTGCACAGAATTCTATGTTGACAATTCTTTTAATATTTTTTTTTCAAGGTGCATGATTTTATTTTATTTTATTTTTTTATTTTTATTTATTTTTTTTTAATTAATTTTTATTGTAGGTTGTTCAAAACATTACATAGTTCTTGATATATCATATTTCACACTTTGATTCAAGTGGGATATGAACTCCCATTTTTACCCCATATACAGATTGCAGAATCACTTCAGTTGCACAACCATTGATTTACATATTGCCATTCTGGAGTCTGTTGTATTCTGCTGCCTTTCCTATCCTCTACTATCCCCCCTCCCCCCTCCCCTCCCCTCTTCTCTCTCTACCCCCTCTACTGTAATTCATTTCTCCCCCTTATATTTTCCCTCCTTTCCCCTCACTTCCTCTTGTATGTAATTTTGTATACCCCTGAGGGTCTCCTTCCATTTACATGCAATTTCCCTTCTCTCTCCCTTTCCCTCCCACCTCTCATCCCTGTTTAATGTTAATCTTCTCCTCATGCTCTTCTTCCCTACTCTGTTCTTAGTTACTCTCCTTATATCAAAGAAGACATTTGGCATTTGTTTTTAAGGGATTGGCTAGCTTCACTTAGCATAATCTGCTCTAATGCCATCCATTTCCCTCCAAATTCTATGATTTTGTCATTTCTTAATGAAGAGTAATACTCCATTGTGTATAAATGCCACATTTTTTTTATCCATTCGTCTATTGAAGGGCATCTAGGTTGGTTCCACAGTCTTGCTATTGTGAATTGTGCTGCTATGAACATGGATGTAGCAGTGTCCCTATAGTGTGCTCTTTTTAGGTCTTTAGGGAATAGACCGAGTAGTGGAATAGCTGGATCAAATGGTGGTTCCATTCCGAGCTTTCCAAGAAATCTCCATACTGCTTTCCAAATTGGCCGCACCAATTTGCAGTCCCACCAGCAATGTACAAGAGTACCCTTTTCCCCACATCCTCGCCAGCACTTGTTGCTGTTTGACTTCCTAATGGCTGCCAATCTTACTGGAGTGAGATGGTATCTTAGGGTGGTTTTGATTTGCATTTCTCTGACTGCTAGAGATGGTGAGCATTTTTTCATATACTTGTTGATTGATTGTATGTCCTCCTCTGAGAAATTTCTGTTCAGGTCCTTGGCCCATTTGTTGATTGGGTTATTCGTTATCTCATTGTCTAATTTTTTTAGTTCTTTGTATATTCTGGATATTAGGGCTCTGTCTGAAGTGTGAGGAGTAAAGATTTGTTCCCAGGACGTAGGCTCCCTATTTACCTCTCTTATTGTTTCTTTTGCTGAGAAAAAACTTTTTAGTTTGAGTAAGTCCCATTTGTTGATTCTAGTTATTAACTGTTGTGCTATGGGTGTCCTATTGAGGAATTTGGAGCCCAACCCCACAGTATGTAGATCATAGCCAACTTTTTCTTCTATCAGACGCCATGTCTCTGATTTGATATCAAGTTCCTTGATCCACTTTGAGTTAACTTTTGTGCATGGCGAGAGAAAGGGATTCAGTTTCATTTTGTTGCATATGGATTTCCAGTTTTCCCAACACCATTTGTTGAAGATGCTATCCTTCTTCCATTTCATGCTTTTAGCCCCTTTATCAAATATAAGATAGTTGTAGTTTTGTGGATTGGTTTCTGTGTCCTCTATTCTGTACCATTGGTCCACCTGCCTGTTTTGGTACCAGTACCATGCTGTTTTTGTTACTATTGCTCTGTAGTATAGTTTGAAGTCTGGTATAGCTATACCGCCTGATTCACATTTCCTGCTTAGCATTGTTTTTGCTATTCTGGGTCTTTTATTTTTCCATATGAATTTCATGATTGCTTTCTCTATTTCTACAAGAAATGCCGTTGGGATTTTGATTGGCATTGCATTAAACCTATAGAGAACTTTTGGTAATATCGCCATTTTGATGATGTTACTTCTACCTATCCATGAACAGGGTATATTTTTCCATCTTCTAAGATCTTCTTCTATTTCTCTCTTTAGGGTTCTGTAGTTTTCATTGTATAAGTCTTTCACCTCTTTTGTTAGGTTGATTCCCAAGTATTTTATTTTCTTTGAGGATATTGTGAATGGGGTGGTTGTCCTCATTTCCATTTCAGAGGATTTGTTGCTGATATACAGGAATGCCTTTGATTTATGCGTGTTGATTTTATAGCCTGCCACTTTGCTGAATTCATTTATTAGCTCTAATAGTTTCTTTGTAGACCATTTTGGGTCTGCTAGGTATAGAATCATGTCATCTGCAAATAGTGATAATTTGAGTTCTTCTTTTCCTATTTTTATGCCTTTAATTTCTTTCGTCTGTCTAATTGCTCTGGCCAGTGATTCGAGAACTATGTTGAACAGAAGTGGTGAGAGAGGGCATCCCTGTCTTGTTCCAGATTTTAGAGGGAATGCCTTCAGTTTTTCTCCATTCAGAATGATGCTAGCCTGAGGCTTAGCATAGATTGCTTTTACAATGTTGAGGTATGTTCCTGTTATCCCTAGTTTTTCTAGAGTTTTGAACATAAAGGGATGCTGTACTTTGTCGAATGCTTTTTCCGCATCTATCGAGATGACCATATGGTTCTTATTTTTAAGCCTGTTGATGTGGTGAATAACATTTATTGATTTCCGTATATTGAACCAACCTTGCATCCCAGGGATAAATCCTACCTGATCATGGTGCACAATTTTTTTGATATGTTTTTGTATCCGGTTCGCCAGAAGTTTATTGAGGATTTTTGCATCTAGGTTCATTAGAGATATTGGTCTGTAGTTTTCTTTCTTTGAAGTGTCTTTGTCTGGTTTAGGAATCAGGGTGATGTTGGCCTCATAGAATGAATTTGGAAGTTCTCCCTCTTTTTCTATTTCCTGAAATAGCTTGAAAACTATTGGTGTTAATTCCTCTTTAAAGGTTTTGAAAAACTCTGCTGTATACCCATCCGGTCCTGGGCTTTTCTTAGTTGGTAGTCTTTTGATGGTATCTTCTATTTCCTCAATTGATATTGGTCTGTTTAGGTTGTCAATATCCTCCTGACTCAATCTGGGCAAATCATATGACTTAAGAAATTTATCGATGCCTTCACTATCTTCTATTTTATTGGAGTATAAGGATTCAAAATAATTTCTGATAATCTTCTGTATTTCTGAAGTGTCTGTTGTGATATTGCCTTTTTCATCCCGTATGCTGGTAATTTGAGTTCTCTCTCTTCTTCTCTTTGTTAGCGTGGCTAAGGGTCTGTCGATTTTATTTATTTTTTCAAAGAACCAACTTTTAGTTTTGTCAATTTTTTCAATTGTTTCTTTCGTTTCGATTTCATTAATTTCAGCTCTGATTTTAATTATTTCTTGTCTTCTACTTCTTTTGCTGTTGTTTTGCTCTTCTTTTTCTAGGATTTTGAGTTGAAGTATTAGATCATTTATTTGTTGGTTTTTTCTTTTTTTAAGGAATGAACTCCAAGCAATAAATTTTCCTCTTAGAACTGCTTTCAATGTGTCCCATAGATTCCGATATGTTGTGTCTGTGTTTTCATTTATCTCTAAGAATTTTTTAATTTCCTCCTTGATGTCTTCTATAACCCATTGATCATTCAGTAACCTATTGTTCATTCTCCAGGTGATGCATGATTTTTCCTTACTTCTTTTATCGTTGATTTTCAATTTCATTCCATTATGATCAGATAATATGCATGGTATTATCTCTACTCCTTTATATTGTCTAAGAGTTGCCCTGTGACATAATATATGATCTATTTTTGAGAAGGATCCATGTGCTGCTGAGAAAAAAGTGTAACTGCTTGATGTTGGGTGGTATATTCTATATATGTCAATTAAGTCTAGGTTATTAATTGTGTTATTGAGCTCTATAGTTTCCTTATTCAACTTTTGTTTGGAAGATCTGTCCAGTGGTGAGAGAGGTGTGTTGAAGTCTCCCATGATTATTGTATGGTGGTCTATTAGACTCTTGAACTTGAGAAGAGTTTGTTTGATGAACATAGCTGCACCATTGTTTGGGGCATATATATTTATGATTGTTATGTCTTGTTGGTGTATGGTTCCCTTGAGAAGTATGTAGTGTCCCTCTTCATCCCTTTTGATTAACTTTGGCTTGAAATCTATTTTATTTGAAATGAGTATGGACACTCCTGCTTGTTTCCGAAGTCCATATGAGTGATATGATTTTTCCCAACCTTTCACCTTCAGTCTATGTATGTCTTTTCCTATCAAATGCGTCTCCTGAAGGCAGCATATTGTTGGGTCTTGTTTAGTGATCCATTCTGCTAGCCTGTGTCTCTTAATTGGTGAGTTTAAGCCATTAACATTTAGAGTTATTATTGAGATATGGGTTGTTCTTCCAGCCATATTTGTTTATTTATGTTACTAAACATGGTTTGTTTTCCTCTTTGATTATTCCCCCCCACCTTTACTGTACTACCTCCCGCTGTTGGTTTTCATTGATATTTTCCATTTCCTCTTCCTGTAATATTTTGCCGAGGATGTTTTGAAGAGATGGTTTTCTAGCTGCAAATTCTTTTAACTTTTGTTTATCATGGAAGGTTTTAATTTCATCTTCCATCCTGAAGCTTAATTTCGCAGGATACACAATTCTTGGTTGGAACCCCTTTTCTTTCAGTGTTTGAAATATGTTATTCCAGGATCTTCTAGCTTTCAGAGTCTGTGTTGAAAGATCAGCTGTTATCCTGATTGGTTTACCCCTAAATGTAATCTGCTTCCTTTCTCTTGTAGCTTTTAAAATTCTCTCCTTATTCTGTATGTTGGGCATCTTCATTATAATGTGTCTAGGTGTGGATCTCTTATGATTTTGCACATTCGGCGTCCTGTAGGCTTCTAGGATTTGGGATTCTGTCTCATTCTTCAAGTCTGGGAAGTTTTCTCGTATTATTTCGTTGAATAGATTGCTCATTCCTTTGGTTTGGACCTCAATACCTTCCTGTATCCCCATGACCCTTAAGTTGGGTCTCTTTATGTTATCCCATATTTCTTGAATGTTCTGCTCATGGTTTCTTAACAGCTTTGCTGAGCTGTCTATGTTCTTCTCCAGTTGAAATACTTTGTCTTCATTGTCTGATGTTCTATCTTCTAAGTGTTCTACTCTGCTGGTAGTATTCTCAATTGAGTTTTTAAGTTGGTTTATTGTTTCCTGCATTTCCAGGATTTCTGTTTGTTTGTTTTTTATAACCTCTATCTCCCTGTATAATTGATCTTTTGCTTCTTGGATTTGTTTATGTAATTCATTGTCGAAGTGGTCTTTCATTGTCTGATTTTGCTGTCTAATGTCTTCCTTGAGACTCCAGATCATCTGAAGCATGTATATCCTGAATTCTTTATCTGACATTCCATCTGCTGCAGATATTACCTCTTCTAAAGTTGAGTTGACCTGCATTGCTTGTGGTCCTTTCTTTCCTTGTCTTTTCATACTGATCGCGTTTCTTTCTGCTTGGTGAAACTGTTGTGTTGTTGGTTTTTCCCCCTATATATTTATATTGCTCTTGTATAGCTGCAAAGTCTCCCTCGCAGGCTTTGGCGGTGGCTCTGCCCCTCCTCCAATTGAGGCAATGTGCCTTCCACGCCAGGAGGCCGCTGTACCTGTACTTTCGATGGGCCTGTTCTTTCGGTGGTCACAGGTCCGCCTACCTTGCAGGCGTGAGCAGCAGCTTTGCCCCTCCGCTGGCCACTAGGCCTGTTCTGTCTGTCGGTTGCAGATCTGTCTACCTAAAAGGCGCTGGTGGCGGCTCTGCCCCTCCCCCGACCGGGGCGATGTATCTGGCGGGCCACTGGGCCTGTTTTGTTGGTGGTCACGGTTCCGCCTACCTTGCACACGCGTGGAGCAGCTGTTTCATTAGTGCCTGGGCACACTCTCCTTGTTTGTCTCCCTCAGGCCCTAAGTTTGTAGAGCTTGGGGCTGAGAACCACCAGCAAATTTGCTTACCTTCTGGTAGCCACGCCCCCGTATCTGGTGCAAGAGACCTCAGTTGTCAGCACTGGTGGGAGCTGTAGCTGGGAGACCCGCGCCGCGCGGCTCCCGCTGGCTCCTGCGTCAGCGCCGCCTCAGCTCCCGCCGGTTCCGTGCCGCTGCCGCGGTTCCCGCCAGCTCCGGCCGGCTCCCTTGCCGCTCCTGCTAATTTAGAATCCGCTGGGAAGGAATCTCTTTGGCCGATCTTTGGTGACTTCCCCTCTCTGCTATGGCGGGCCCCTGGCTCCTTGCAGGAGTGACCGAAGGGAGAGGTGGAACTGGCTTGTCTCTGGTCTGACACAATCTCTTGTTTTAGATCCCAGTTCGCTAATTCATAGAGGCTTGGTTAGATTTCCTTCCCATCCTCTCAAGGGGGGGAGCCCTTTCCCGGGTGGGCAGGGCCGTTAGCAGAGCCGGAAGGGCACGGGCCTTCTGTCGGGCCAGGCGGGGACCCTTCTGGCTGCGCTGGGCCGCCGGGGGCGCCCACAGAGCCAGGCAGATGGCGTCCGCGTGGCTAAGAGCCGGGCGGGGTGACCCTTCGCAGAGCGGGCGGGCCGCCAGGAGTGCCGGGATGGTGGGAGCTGTCTGCCGGCCGGGCAGGGACCCTTCTCGATGAGCAGGGCCGCTGGGGGCGCTTGTAAAGCCGGGCGGCTGCAGCCTCGTGGCTAAGACCCAGGCGGGCGGGGTGGCTGTTTGCAGGGCAAGAGCGGGACCGCCAGGGTAGCCGGGATGGCGGAAACTGTCTGTTGGCCGGGCAGGGACCCTTCTCGAGGAGCAGGGCCGCCGGGGGCGCTTGTAAAGCCGGGCGGCTGCAGCCTCGTGGCTAAGAACCAGGTGGGCGGGGTGGCTGTTTGCAGAGCAAGAGCGGGATGGCTGGAGCTGTCTGCCGGCCTGGCGGGGACCCTTCTCGCCGAGCAGGGCCGCCGGGGGCGCTTGTAAAGCCGGGTGGCTGCAGCCGCGTGGCTAAGACCCAGGCGGGCGGGGTGGCTGTTTGCAGGGCAAGAGCGGGACCGCCAGGGTAGCCGGGATGGCGGAAACTGTCTGTTGGCCGGGCAGGGACCCTTCTCACTGAGCAGGGCCGCCGGGGGCGCTTGTAAAGCCGGGCGGCTGCAGCCTCGTGGCTAAGAACCAGGTGGGCGGGGTGGCTGTTTGCAGAGCAAGAGCGGGATGGCTGGAGCTGTCTGCCGGCCTGGCGGGGATCCTTCTCGCCGAGCAGGGCCGCCGGGGGCGCTTGTAAAGCCGGGTGGCTGCAGCCGCGTGGCTAAGACCCAGGCGGGCGGGGTGGCTGTTTGCAGGGCAAGAGCGGGACCGCCAGGGTAGCCGGGATGGCGGAAGCTGTCTGTCGGCCGGGCAGGGACCCTTCTCGCCGAGCAGGGTCGCCGGGGGCGCTTGTAAAGCCGGGCGGCTGCAGCCTCGTGGCTAAGAACCAGGCGGGCGGGGTGGCTGTTTGCAGAACAAGAGTGGAATGGCGGGAGCTGTCTGCCGGCCGGGCGGGGACCCTTCTCTCCGAGCAGGGCCGCCGGGGGCGCTTGTAAAGCCGGGCGGCTGCAGCCTCGTGGCTAAGAACCAGGCGGGTGGGGTGGCTGTTCGCCGAGCGAGAGCAGGGCCGCCAGGGTAGCCGGGATGGCGGGAGCTGTCTGCTGGCCGGGCGGGGACCCTTCTGCCGCGCTGCTCTGGGCCGCCTGCCGCTTGCAGAAGCGGCGGGTGGCCGCGGGATTGGACTCTGAGCCCGCGCTGCCAGTCAAGTTTCACTTGTCTGGGGCAAACTGTCACGTCTAATAAACTTACTAATTCTCGGCAGGTCTCCTTTCAACGGAATTTTGCTAGAAGATCCTCAGTAGGTAGAATGTAGCTGTTTTAATGGGTGTTTCTGATCCCGTTAATGTGGAGATATTGAAAGTGCAGCTTCCTCGCCGGCCGCCATGTTGGATCCCCCCTCTTTTAATATTTTTAAAATACTGGTTCACTCTCTTCTAGCTAGCATTTTAAAAATCCTGGCTGTTTCTAAAGATAATCCCTTTATTGATGATTATACTTTTTAATCATTGTATTTCTTAGAGTAGTAGTATTCTTGATATTTCTGTGCTTGGGATTCATTAAGGTTTTGTGCTTCTAGTTTTCATCATATCTGGAAAAATTTTGGCCATTACTCAGTAAAAATAATTTTTTTTTCTCCTCTCTTTCCTTTGGGGACTCTAAATGTTCATTAGGCTACAGAATACTGTTTTAAAAAGTTTTTTCTATACTTCCCCTGGGATTGTTTTTATTTCTGTCTCCTAGTTCAGTAGTGTGCAGTGAACAGAACTGACAGAGTTCCTACCTTTATGGAACTGATCTGTAATAAAAATATCTATCTTGTGATAAATTGCCATGAAATAAATAAGTACATGAAGCTCCATCCATCTCCTTAGAGATATGGTGGACTTGTAAGATGGGTTTAAGCTGCTTGAAAAATAAGAAATCAGGCATATGAAAAACAGGGAGAAATGTCCTTTAATAGAGGAATAGTGTGAGGGCCCTTGGAAAGGTCATAGGTTAATCTGAAAGGAGGCCTTTGGAATGATTAGCAGGGCCCAGATCCTAGTTTTGTAGGTTAGGATAAGAAATTTAGATTCAGTTGTAAATATAACAAGTAATTGGATGGTTTTAAATAGGGGGGTAACAATAATATTTGCTTTAAAATAAATTTTCAATAGTTTTATACTAAGGATCAATTTGCAAATTCCTTATGAATAACTGCCTAGTTTCTACAGAACAGAAATAATTCTCAATTTTTTTGCATATGTATTGCTTTGTATATGTAAAGAGTAGTGTAATAGAGTAAGCCATTTATAAATAATTGTCAGTGAAATGATTATAGCTAACATCTGGGTAATTGTTCAGTTTCAGTAAAATACTAATTTTTAAAAAGTTTCAGTAAAATACTAATTTTTAAAAATTTATCTTCCAGCTTGTAGAAGTTAAAGGCCCCAGTGATCGACTTTCACAAAAGCAAATGATCTGGTTGGATGAATTGCAGAAGTTGGGGGCTGAAGTAGAAGTCTGCCATGTTGTTGCAGTTGGAGCTAAGAGCAAAGGCCTCAGCTAAAGCCATCAAATTGGGAATATTTAGTCATACAGTAATATTTTTAAAAGCATAAAGTAGTATCATATTGTATTTAATTTTGATTTTGTCGTCAGTTATAAATCTGAATGACTAATTGATCATTGTATAGTGTCTGTGTCTCGGAGAACTTGGTGTCTATTTGAAATACATGAATTGATCCCACACAGTGGGTAATGGTCTTTTTATAAATGGTCAAAACTCCGTTGGACATTTTAGGAGCTGGATACATCTATGCCAATAAATTAGACTTAAGAAAAATAAAAGCAAAAACAAAATGAAAACATGATTCATAGCTTTCAGCTTAGGTCTTCTATAAAAGTAACAAACAATTTGGAAACGAAGATCCTTGAATTCAAGTCTTTCTATACTGTTTTACACATTTAGCTGTTAAATATTCTTGTTTTGTGACTACTCAAGAAGGGCAGAAACAACAGTGCGGATTCAGATTGCCTCAGGAATTACACAGTTCTCCTGAGTTTCTTAACTTCTTATAGTATAGCATCTGTAGATGCTTACTATTACCAGTTAGGGCAAGATCGCCAACAGCATGAGCAGTCTTTTTCAAGGCAGTTGTTACTCCTCATCCTCTATGTTGAATCAAGGCTGCTCATCACCATTGTTGGGTCTCAAACATGGTAGAAAGGTGATTTAAACAAATGCTAGGCCCAGGATGTGGACTAGAGTCCTTGGTCTCCCATAGACTGGGAACTTCTGGGAGAAACTTAACTCCCAGTTTTTGTGTTTATTAAATGGAAGGACCAGTTAGGGCATGGTCTATTACTACCCACATGGCCTAAATACAGCCATTTCTAAAATGTAAAAATTGTTACTGATCATGACTCCATTTTAGAGGGCAAGCAAAACCCTGTGTGAATGAGGCAGTATGTATAGGTAAGAGAGGTATTTACACATCTTCAGTCACTGTGCTCTGGCAGATTTCATGTTAATAATTATGACAAATAATTTCATGGAAATTTTATTCAGCATCAAAATTTCCTTCACATTCATTCTGCTGAACAAGATCTTGCCTACTCGTCCTACTTTAACTCAAGTCATCAGTTTTAGGCACAAAGGTTTTTGTTTTCTAAGTCAAGTTTTAACTACTTGAGGTTACTGCCACAGCAAGAAGATTTTGTTGAAAGTTGTGTTGAACAGTTTTCACCATGTTAGTACAAATTAATATCCTTTCCTTAAGTAAAGTTAGTCAGACAATTTTGGTTTTAAAATTGGTTCCCATCATAAAACAACAGTGAGACACTGTACATCTTTAAGTCCAACACTAGGAAGTCCAATGCCATCTGGCCTTTGCCTGGATTCCATCACCACAGGCTCCACACGGCCACGGGGACTAGGTGTGTTGAGCTCTCTTTGGTACATTGCACGCAGCCATACTTACCATTTCTGTCACCACAGTGTCATTTTTGTTCATAGAGATTCCAAGCAGCTTTATAATGGCCCAGACTTAAGGCTGTTAATAGTTGTTTTTCATATTATGCACAATGAATTGTGACACAATAATCATGATAATAACAACTATTCAGTAAAAATAAGACAAACCCCATATTTTACTACATTTGATTATCATACAAAAATATGCATTTTTCTATTTTAAAACAGTATTAATAGTACCTAATCTTTTTTAAACTTATAAATTCACACACACACACATAAAAATCTAAAAGAGTTGAAATAAATGTGTGAGGAAAGAAAATTATACAGAAATAGGTGTTCAATTCAAAAAATAAATTTAGAACAATTTATAATAATAAAAAAGCAGCTTAGTGAAGAAGGGGGAATTATTATTAAAATTTCAATAGCAGAAAATACTATGGTGTCTTAAAGGGGTTGGGGCTGGTTTCTAATCAAGAATTATAAAATCTTTAGTGACAATAATGTTATTTGTACATACTGAAAATAGCTCTTGTTGGCTTTAAAAACATTGCATTTATCCACAAAATGATAAATTTCCTAAGACACTTTTAAGAACAAACAATTTTTAAAAGGCAAAAAAGTAGAAATAGCTGTTTAGTACACATATAGGTAAAACTATCCTGAAAAAAACTTGTTTGGGAAAAGGAAATAAGCTAACTAGATACTTTACTATAATTTTTTTTTTTTCAAAATTCTTAAGATGGCAGTTTAAGGAACTTTAACATAGTCAGATTTGAATACACGTATCTTTTTAAAGGAGCTTAAGCTTCGACCTTGGCTAGGTTCTTGTAGTTTGAAAACGGGAATTTCAGATCAGGAATATACCTTTTTAAATTTATTGGTCTCCTCTTAATATTGCTGTCAAAAGTCAGGAAAGCATGTGAGGGAGTTCTTTGTATTAGAACAGCAGTATTTCGAGAGAAGTACACTTTTATTTCTCCTGTTCTTTATTTGTAAGCATTAAGAACTTTAGGAGAAGCACTTCTGTGCAGGTGCCCTGACTTTTGACTTCACTAGTTATTTCCATGGTGTGCCTGCCAGCAACACTTTACCAGGCTGGGAATGCTGACAGGGAAGCCAAGGATGCCTCCAAGCAGGCCTTGCAGTCTATGCAGACAGCACTCTACTGTCTAGGAACCAGTCTGCCAGAGCTAAGGCTGGATGGCCTGACAAACTTCTCAGGATTAGAACTCAGGCTGCTGTGTCCTCAGTGATTTTCAAAAGGACAGAAATTTGACTTTGGGAACTCCTGGCTACTGTTATGAAGCTTAGTATGAAAAACCTATTTTCAGTATTTTAACTTCCTAATTTTAAAAAGTGAAATTAGATTTCCTGTGTTATTCATATCTTAATGTCAAAGGCACTTGTTTTATTATCTACAGTGAATACTTGGAAGTTACAGTACACACTGTTTTAAAGTTAGTCCTGTGGAGTTAAAAGCAAGCTCATGATTTCAAAACACAGTAATCTAAGTACCCAAACAAGGTGATCTAAAATAATAAATTTGGTCTCAAAATAATGAATGAATTGAACTCAATTTGAGAAACAAAGTGACCAGAAAAAATACAGGAATACCTACTGAAGTCTTTTGGGGGTTTTCCTAGAGATTCCTGGAAATATACTAAATACTAATTTCTTAACTTTCTGATGTCTACTTCTTTAGGTTGGTAATCCAACCAAGTATCTAGTAAGCTTTAGTAGGGGGTACAAAGAATGGATGCAGACAAAAATAAATATAGTAGAGAAAACCTGATTGGTTTGATCATAGTTAAAAGAATGGAGAACGTTGTCTGCACATCATCTAAAATAAGCCAGAACTCTAATGCTAGAGAACATAAAAAACAAAAATTGCGTTTCTCTTAAAGCCACTGTAAAGGGAGAGTGATTCAACATATTTTTAAAATATTAGTGCAAATTTCATCTATTATTCATATATATAAAATTATCAGTTTTAAATGCCTAGGTTAACAATTTTGATTCAGAGGGAAAAATTTATAGAGCTTCCCTTCAAATGTTCAGAAAATACTACATTTTAGTCTTCATTTGCAAGTGTCTCAGTAGATAACCATATTTTGGCCCCACTTAAAAATTTGCTTAATGGCGTTCCTGAAATACTTCGTCTGCACAGATTTCCTACAGGAGAAAACGGAAAGGAAGAGGAGAGAAACTCTGGTGTCCCGGAGGTGTCATGAGGGCCGCTGGCTCTGAAATACATCCTGCTGTGGTCCAGCTCTGCATAGCAGGCTTCTAAGGGGCCGCTCCGCTGCTGCCGCAGCATCCTACTGAGCACATCAACTTCATCAGCCAGAAGGGAGAGCTTGTGAAAGGCGGTGATGGAGCCCCCAAGGTTGATCTGAGCCTCAGGGATCCAGCGGAAGTAGCACAGTTTCCACAGTTTTATGTGTGTTCCAGAGAGATGCGGCAGTATAACCCCGTGCAGGTCAGCTGGTTTAGAAAACCATTCTCTAAAATACTGCTCCATATCACTGTTCTGGCTGTCAGTGTGCTGAAGTGGGTCTGGCTTTAGTTTTAATATTAATGAATTTCTCCTGGGCAGTAATTCTTGGTCACTGATGATTCCATTCTTTATAGAAGATGGCATTCCTCTTAGTGTGGAGCTGTAGCTTTTCTACAGAGAAAAGAGATCTTGGCATTATTTTCCTGGAGCGTCCCTTTTTAAGAAAGACCAAAGGTACAATGGCAAACATAAACTCAGTATTTATGGAACATGGATGGAATTTCAGCCGCAGAGAACATTTTCATTCCTTCCCTTATGCTTAATGCTTATTCCAATTCTCCTTCCCTGGAATAACACTGTTTTTAGGGGTTAACTCTCCTTAAGGCTCTAACACCTGAATAGGGGTAGGAAGGTGAGTGAGTAATCCTTGAGTGCACATTTATGGCTTCTGAGTTAGGAAAAAACAACAACAACAACAACAACAACAAAACTAGGCTTGGCTAATTCTAGAAAGAATGGGCAGACTAGATGTGTTTCAGAAAACAGGGTTCTAGGCACAAAGTATGATCTGCCTACTCTCAGTTGCTGATTAGGCTTTGTGAGCCTCACACACCAAGAAGAAAAGTCAAATATGGTTAAATTAGTAAAAAAGGAAATGATCCCTCAAAACCCTGCATTAACAGTGTTACTTGGGAAGTGACTTTACTGTTTGTTTTTTTTTTTTTTAAGAATTGTTTATTTTCTTTTAGTGAGATCTGCAGTTTATCATATTTGCTATATTCTTTCAAGTTTTCTAGAAATAAGTACTCATCTTTGACTATGGCTCTCATTAATGTACCTCTAAATAGCAACTTCTTTTTCCCTTTTTTAATTGATTCTTTTTAGCTACACATGACAACAGAATTTATTTTGACATAATTATAAAAACATGCAATATAATTTGTTCTAATTCAGTCCCCGGCACTTCCCCTTCCCATCCCTTCCTCCCACCCCTTGTTTCCTTCCCTCTATTCTACTGATCTTTCTGCTATTTTAGTTTTTTTTTTTTTTTAAATTCGTGTCTTATGGATGTACATGTTGGTGAGATTCACTCTGGTATATGTATGTAGGAATGTGAGGTCAGATTTATTCTACTGTCTTTGGGGAGATAAAAATTAGAAGAAAGATCAATGGAATGACTACTTTTAATACCTGTGTTCTGAAAAAGGTGTTTTAGTTATGTGTGAGCCAACATGAGGTTTTTGTTGTTGGTGCCCTATTGGAACCAACAACAAAACAAAACCAACAACCAACCTTCGTTCGCTTAAAAGACTTCATTGAGCCATTCTGTATGCAAGGTGTACTCTTTCCAATGTAGAAGGGGTTGTGGAAAAGCGTCCGATCCTTTGCTGTGAACTGAAGAGACCAGTCCCAAACTGAGGGGAATTTTAAACCCTTTTCATCACCCAATTGGATATTTTTGCTTATAGCAAATTCCTGCAAAATAAAACATTTGAACATGTGTGAAAGGATGCACAGCTAAAGATTTTCTCATTTCGGCTCCTTTCTTTTGATGAGCCCTCTTCATTATGCAGGTGAAAGGTTCTGAACTAGAGCATCCAAAACCCCCAGAACAATACTTGTTGCCCTGTGAGCAAATGCAACAGACTCTTCATCAAGCTCCCAGCCTTCAAACCAGGAAGACAATAAGGATGTTAATAAGAGAAGATACCATAAAAAGTCTTAGAATGAGCCAATCCCCCCACTCGAATGATGAAGCCTGGTGGTCTGGTTTTCACACAATAAATGGAGGCAACCTAAGGCCATGGGGTGAAATCCAGGCCCTCACTGTGGAGAAGGGCATAGGGCTCCTCTGGATGGCAGCCTCCAGAAAACTCAAATTAAGCATTCACCTTTAACAGTGTGGAGAAAGGACCCTCATCTTAACTAATGCAGGCTACCTCAAGTTTATGCATAACAGTTCCCTGGAGGAAATAATACCTGAGTTTGTGGATTGTAGGAAATGATTTTTATTTTCTGTTCTATATATTTCAATACTTTCCAAATTTGCTACAAAACAAAAATAAGTTTTTTAATAAATTACTAAAAATGCAAAGAATAAATATTTTTAAAAGTACAGCAATTAGAAGACTGTGGCTGTGTCACAACTAGGCATATTCTTTACTGCAATGATGGCTTAGAATCATCAAAAAATGGTTAACCTATGAAATGGCAGTGCATTTTTAAGAAGCTTTAAAAATATTCTTATTTCAAATAATTAAAAATTCATTAAGCAAATGTACTTAAAAGGTTTTTTTTTAGTTATTTGAAATTTTGTCCTATATAGGGATGGATAAAAACAACCCATCTTCTTTAAATTGTTGAAATCAAGTAAAACAGAAGCCTCAAATTCCTTAGCAAAGTATATAAAAATCACTTTTTTAAAAAAAATATGAAAACTGAAAATATGTATCTCCAAGGAAAATCAGATTTTCCACAAATAGCTCCTGACCACTAATGTCCAAGGTGGCCTCAGAATGGAAAAAACAGGAACTACCATTGGCTTATGGCAAACATGTAGAAGGGGAAGAGTACAGCAGTTATGTTAGTACCCAGGAGGGATTCCTGGTAGTATGTGTCTGAGAAACAACTTTTGAAATAGCCAAATTAAAAAAAAAATACAGCACTATGACATGAAACAGAAAGAAGATGTAATACTATAAAAACTCTACCTTTTATTTCTAATAAAGATCTATTTGTCAGTAAATCTTGACATATCCAGAATCTAGTCAAGTAGTAGGGATAAGCAACAGTATCTCTGGGCCCAAGTTCTTCACTCAGGAGTCCACCCAAAGCAATGCCATGTCATCAGGACACCAAAGCCAATGTCCTCTCATTGGACAGTTTAGTCAAATGTGGCGGTAGGCATCCTGGTCCCTTGTCCCTTTCCCACACTCCCACTGTGTGTCTGTGTGCACGGGTGAACAGCTGTGTGCACAGGGCAGCAAAGGAAAAGGTGGAGAGAGCTGAGGGGCAAGCAGAGCCCAGGAAAGGCACAAAAATGATGACAGTGTGTAATAAATGAAAGCAAGGAACTGGAAGAACATTATCTTAGAAATAAGTAAGCTTTACTAGCTTTACGTAGCTCTCTTCATCACTGGTTCTCAGTTCAGTTTTTGGAAAGGTTCAATCCTTTTAAGAAAGCAGGTTTATATAAATTTCCTTCCCAAGGTATTCAATCTAAAACATGGAGAGGAATAAGTTTCTCTGAGCCCTGAGCTCCCCAAGAGTGGCAATGCTGGGCCAGCCTTCCCTCCTTACCTTCTGTGTTCTAAGAACTGGCTTCCATGCCTGAGATGAGACCAGCCTCCACTCTCCCTCACAGAGCCCATTTTCTGCCTCTATAATCAAACCCCGCGTTTAGGCCTTTTCTTTGGGATGCTCCTCATTAATGAAATTCTCCCTACTGTGAGTACTAATACTCCATTTTGTCTTTCATACCTACAATCCAGAAAAACTCCTCTCTCTCCAGAATAATTTACAAAATATTTCACAATTTACAAAACATTTTCATCTTGTACAATGAGGCCAAAACATGACTATTAGATTGATGGATCTAAGTTACAGATGATGAACCCGGGCTCACAGGTTTAATCTTGAGCAAACTGGAGGCTTAGAATTTTTCTAGACCAGGACCTTAATACTGAGGCTAAAGACCCCAGGGCTCACTGTGATGAAAATCCCCTTCTCATGAGTTTCCCTCATGCTTATATGGGCTGCCCTTTGATTTCTCTCCCTGGTCATTGCAGTATTTATGGGTGAGACTTGTTGACTCACAGGAAGGTAGATACAACTGTGTTCAGAAGGTTTCTACACACATCAAGCAGGAGAAAATTTCTAGTTTGGCACGAGATTCTCCTTAATACTAACTGATTCTGACTGTAGGTCAATAAACTATTATCATATAGTTATAACCATACCTAAAAGTGAAATGCCATGTGACAGAAGAGACTCTGAGAACACATGGTTAAGGGAATGCCCAGAGTTTCGATCTACTGCAGTACCTACTCTTCATTTCTTTTCTTTAGAACATGGGATTTAACTCAGGGACACTTTGCCACTGAGCTATATCCCCAGTCATTTCATTTTTATCAAGACAGGGCCTCTCTAAATTATTTTTCAGGCCTTGCTAATGTACCCAAGCTGGCCTTAAACTTACAATCCTACTGCTTCAGACTTCCAAGTAACTGGGATTACAGGTATGTGCCACCATATCCAGCCTCTACACTTCATCACCAAACTTCCTGCTCCTTGACTCTCAAAGAGAAATGATCTTACATGGCACACCTTTTATTCACTGATTTAGGAAATAATGTCTTTAGACAACACCATTTTTATTAACCAACCCAAATGTGAAAATATAAATCCCAAAACACAACACATAAGGTGGTTAAAGTAATTTACATTCTTGATCGGTGGACTGGAAAACGATGGAAGTGAGTTAGGCAGTGAATCCCTAACTCCTCAAAACACAGTATGAAGGCAGCACAGGAAAAGCAGAATTGAGAGGGATTTAAGAGAAAGTAGCTCACAAAGTAGTTCTTTGTTTAAAAAGTGAGAACTAAATCAATAGATGGGTAGACATACAAACAATATGAAAAAGGAAGGAAACAAACCATCCCAAACAGCCCATAATGCTTCAATAATTGACTTCATTGATACCACAGTGGAGCAGATGTCAGAGAAAGAATTTGGAAAGCTCATAGTGAAAATGTTTTATGAATTAGAAGAAGATGTAAGGAGTAAAATCAGAGAAAATACAGCAAGTGAAAGATCACATCAATAAAGAGATAGAGATTCTGAAAGAGAACAAAACAGAAATCCTTAAAATGAAAGAATCAATAAACCACATTAAAAATTCAATGAAAAACATCACCAATAGATTGGAGCACATTAAAAGTAGATTTTCAGGACTTCATACATGGTATATAACCTTGAAAATAAAGTCAAGCATAAAGAAAAGATGTTCCATGAACAGAATATTCAAGAAATATGGGATAACATTAAAAGGTTGAGTTGAAGATTTATTGGGATAAATGAAAGCTGTGAAATACAAGCTAAATTGATGCATAATCTTTCAATTAAATAATATCAGAAAAATTTCCAAACCTCAAGAATGTAATGGAAATTCAAATAGAGGAGGCATATAGGACTCCAAATATACAAAATATACAAGAACCACTCCAAGACACATTGCAGTAAAAATATCTAACATATAAGTATAAGGATAGAATTTTAAAAGCTGCCAAGAGAAAAATAACTGGTCACATATAGAGGTAAACCAATCTGGATTTCAAGTGATTTCTCTGCCCAGACACTAAAAGTCAGAAGGGCTTGGAATAATATACATCAAGCTCTGAAATAAAATGGATACCAACCAATAATACTATACCCAGCATAATGAAGCTTTAGAATTGAATATGAAATAAAAATTTCTCATGATAAACAGAAGCTAAAAAATTTCATAACTAGAAAGTCTGCACTACAAAACATACCAAATGTTTCATGAAGAAGAAATGAAAAATTAAAAAAAAAAAAAGGATAGGTAGGAGTTAAACTAGAATAATGATCAATTAAAGGAGAATCAAGTCCAATTTTTAAACATTAGAAATAAATCCAAATGGCAGGAAATAAAAATCTTGTCTCAATAACAGTAATATAAACAGTCTAAACTCTTCAATCAAAAGAAACAGGCTGGCAAACTGGGTTAAAAAAAAAGGACCCAACACCATGCAAAAGACTCACCTCATAAGAAAATACATCCACAGACTGGAGGTGAAAGGATGGGGAAAAAAACATACCATTTATATGGGATTCATAAACAAACAGCTAGCTATTCCCATATCAGATAAAGTGGACTTTAAGCCAAGATTGATCAGAAGAGACAAAGAAGATCACTTTATACTGCTTAAGATAATCATACATCAATAAAATATAATGATCATAAATATTTATGTCCCAAACAATAGAACGTCTATGTACATCAAACACATTCAATATTAAGAATCAAATAGACCACAGTATAATAATACTGAGTGACTTTAACATACCTCTCTCATTAGTGGATAGATCATCTAAACATAAACTAAGTGAAGATTCTACAGAGCTAAAAACATAATAATATGGACCCAACCAACATCTATAGAATACTTCATCCATTAATGATTGAATTTACTTTCTTCTCAGCAGGACATGGAACATTTTCTAAAATAGACCATATTTTAGGTCACAAACCAAATTTTAGAAAATACAAAATAGATAATATGTGGGATTCTATCAGATCACAATGGAATGAAATTAGAAATCAAATAAGATAAAAAAATAGAAAGCACTCTAACACCTGGAGATTAAAATAATACAATTTTGAATGATGAATGGATACCAGAAAAAATTAGGAGAGAAATTTAAAAAATTCTTAGAAATAAATGAGAATAGTGATACAACATATCAAAAGCTCAGGAACAATATGAGAGCAGTCCTAAAAAGAAAGCTGATAGCACCAAGCTCACACATTAAAAAAGATACCCAAGTAGATAATCTAACACTACATCTCAAGGGCCTTGAAAAAGAACAAACCAACACCAAAATCAGTAGAAGACAGAAAATAATTAAATCAGAGACAAAATCAATAAAACTGAGATTTAAGAAATACAAAATATCAACAAAACAGTTGGATTTTTGAAAGGATAAACAAAATTGATAAACCTTTAGCCAAACTAACCAAAGAAAGTGGGAAAAAACTCAACTTATCAAAATCTGAAGTGTAAAATGAAATATCATCATACACACTTCTGGGATCCAGAGGATCATCAGAAACTATTTTAAAAATTTATACTCCAATAAGCTAGAGAATCTTGAAGATACTAATAAATTCCTAGAGACATAACCAACCAAAACTGAACTATGAGAATACAGAAAGCGTTTTAAACAGATCATTTTCATTGAGGATATATAAAGAACTCAAAAAATAAATAACCCAGTCAAATAAGCGGGTAAAGGAACTAAGTAGACATTTCTGAAAAGATAAAAATACAAATATTCAACAAATATATGAAAAATGTTCAATATCTCTGCCAATTAGGGAAAATAAAAATTAAATCAGTGTACACTGAGATTTGAGGATGTAGAAAAAAGGGTACACTCATACCTTGTTGGTGGGATTGCAAATTAGTGCAATTATTTGCAAAGCATTATGCTATTTCCAAAGCATTATGGAGATTCCTTAAAAAACTAGGAATGAACTACCATATGACCCAGCTATCCCACTCCTCAGGATATATTCAAAAGATATAAAATCAACATACTACAGTGACACAGATTCATCAATGTTTACAATGGCACCATTCACAGTAGCTAAGCTAGGCACCAACCTAGATGCCCTTCTACAGTTGAATGGATAAAGAAAATGTGGAATATATACACAATGGAGTCTTTCTCTGCCATAAAGAAAAATGAGTTTATGGCATTTATCAGATAATGAATGGAACTGGAGACTATCATGCTAAGTGAAATACGCCAGTCCCAAAAAGTCAAATGTCAAATATTTTCTCTGATATGTAGAAACTAATCCAAAATAAGAGTAGAGGGATTAAAAAAATATATATATTAGTGGAGTAGACAAAGGGGAATGAAGAGAAGGAGGAGAAAAGAGATAGGGAGAGTGGAATGAATCTAACCTAACATTCTGTGTACATATATGAATGTACCACAGTGAATCTCACCATCATGTACACCCATCAGACACTAATTTAAACAAACAAAGTAAAGAGCAGAAAGATCAGTTGGGTAGAGGGAAGAGAACGCAGAGGGGGGGAAATACTAGGGTACTGGGGACTGAATTAGAACAAATAATAATCCATGCTTTTATAATTATGTCAAAATGAATCCTATTGTCATATATAACTAAAAGGAACACATGAAATTTTTAAAGAAATAATTATATTCCTTTTTTTAAAGAGAGAGAGAGAGAGAGAGAGAGAGAGAGAGAAAATTTTTATTATTTATTTTTATTTAGTTTTCGGTAGACATTTGTTTGTATGTGGTGCTGAGGATCGAACCCGGGCTGCATGCATGCCAGGTGAGCCCACTACCGCTTGAGCCACATCCCCAGCCCCAAAGTAATCATATTCTTAAATTCGTTTATTATGAATTAGAGAAAACACAAAATGTTCACTTATAAAAAATAATTTTCAAAAGCAATTTTAAAAAAGCAATTAAAAATAACTTTCTAGGGTTTTGTCTTTAATACATTCAAAAGTTTCAGCATGAAAGAGTAATATTTTAAAAACACGCTGTTAATTATAGTTCAATTACATTTCAAAGTTGTAAGTAACAAAAAGACAAAAAAACACATAGCTACAGCCACCATGTCACTTACTGTGCTTTGCTTCACCCGTTGGTGAGGAGAGTTGAACAGGAAGGTGCCAAACAGTGAAATTCGGGTACTGTCACAAAGCACTGCTAAGTAAGTCTCAGAAAACTCAAAGGCTGCCGGGTATTGTTCTAACAGTTGCCATGTTGCATCCAAGAAGAGCAAAAATAAGGGAGACTGGCAAATACAGACAATGAGATTATTTAATGGTGTTCACATTAATTTCCAAATTATTTCTGTTATTAAGGGATTAATAAGAAAACAGCTAAGTCTAAAACATTTGGCTCCTACGTTCAGTCAAGACAGTGTGAACAGAACAAACATATCTATGTAAAACCTAAGAAATATGTTTGATCATGATAAACATCATAACCTTTATTTGCCTGTTAAGTATAAGCTAAAGTGGAAAAGCAAACAGATGAGCAGGTTGCTACTGCATGAATGGGGAAGAGCAAAATATGTGTTTAAGCATGTCTTGGAAACAGTTCTTTAGAACATAAAACACTCTACCAAATTCTATAACTAATTTTTTATTTCACCTTCTGGGCTTAGCATTCAGAAAACTTCCCCAAATTTCAGAAAACAGTTTGGTATCAGGCTCTAGGCCACATGGTATGCGGCCCAGGGCAGCCACTGCCAACATCTCTTATACCTGTGTTCCCACAGGTTAAATAGTCCTCTCTGAAACACCCAGTAAAAATTGACCTCACTGTCTGGCCCATAAGATACTGTAGGGTCTTCCACAGACTAATTATGGGTTCAAGGCAGCCACTACCCCACAGCTGTTACAAGGATTCCCCCCCCCAAAAAAAAATTCAAGTTCTTAACTCATGAACCTTATTTTAAGGAAATGTGACCTTCCAAAAGTGATTTTCACTTACATAGTTATTATAAACTCTTATTAGACATTTATTACCTCTTTTTCTGATCTCTTCAAATGGTTGCATCTGTCTAGGAACTGAAATCCTGCCATGACCCATTCCTTCTGTATCAGACTCTGAAATCCAGTAATTGTCCTAAAATATGGATCCAGCATCACTTGTACAAGAGAAGCTATAAGACAGCTTAAGTCTCTTCCTTCCTCCTCTGTCAATAAAATGGAAAGAAAATGATTACAGCAAACAGAAATGGTGAAGGGAAGTAGAGATAAACTAGATAATTCAGTATTCTATGCAAAGGTTATCTTCAAAACATTCTATGTAGAGAAATTATACTGGATTCTAGCAAGTATAAAACACTGTAGACTTTTAGATAAATTAGTGTTTTAAAATGGACCATAAAGCTAAATGTAAGAGCTAAAACTATAAAAATTCTATATAGGAGGAAACATAGAACAATGTTTAGATGGTTTTTTATATATGAATATTTGCCAATAATAGCAGCTAATCCCTCAACGTTCTTACATTTCAAGGGTTTACTGTAAAAAAATCCTCATAGAATCCATTCTACTACTGTCAAAGATATTAAGTATAATGTAATCTTCCTACTACAACTTCACATGGTAATGACTCAGAGGTAAATGGGGAAGAAGGACTGTTCACTATTATTGGAAAAGGTAACAAATATTTCCTTCCTGTCTCATTTTCAGTGAGACTAGATTACCTTGATATTAAAGCCAGTCAAAGAAATGAGAAAACTATCAACCAAAATCCTTTATAATTACAGATGTAAAAATTACCAACAAAATGTTAATAAATTACTTCAGAAATCCAAGGACTTATCCCAAGAATGGAAGGCTTGTTTAACATCTGCCAATCAAATTAATATATCCTATGAATAAAGGGCAACAATATGATCATTTCATTAGATGCAGGAAAAGCATCTGACATGATTCTACATTCATTCCTGATAAAAACTCTTAGCAAACTAGGAATAGAGGGAATTTCTTCAATCTGATCAACAACCTATAATAGTAGTCTCAATGGTAAAACCCTTGATGCTTTCCCCTATGATTAGGAATAAGATAAGGATGTCTACTCTTGATACTTCTATAGTACTTTGTACTAGAGGTTCTAGCCAGAGCAATTAGGCAAGAAAAAGAAATAAAAGGCACACAAATCATGAAGGATATAAAAATTGTATTTGCCAACAAGATTCAATATATAAAAAATCCTAAGGAAGCTGCAAAGTAACTACTAGAACTAATATATGAATTCAATGAGATCACAAAAATTCTATACACAGTAACAATCTGGATACACAATAAACCTGAAAATGAAGTTAAGTAAACTATAATCACAGCCATTAAAAATACTTGAGATTTAATAAACAAAAGACTCGTATAATAAAATCAATAAAATATTGCTGACAAAATGAAAGAAGACCTAAATAAACACAGACATTTACCTCACAGATTGGCAGATTTAATATAATGGCATTCGTACTAAACTGATCTATAGGTTCAACACATTCCTATATCAACATCCCAGTAGAAGTTTTTTTTTTGTTTTTTCTGAGCCTGAAAGTTATACAGAAATACCAAAAAAAAAACAAACAAAAAAAAAAAACAAAAAAACAAAAACAAAAACAAAAACAAAAAAAACCCAAGCCAAAACAATTTCAAAAGCAAAGTTGGAATACTCACGTCTCAATTTCAAAACTTACTATACAAGTATACAGTACTCAGTGTGGTACTGGTACTGGCAAAAGAAATGACAAAGATCAACAGAATAAAATAGAGTCCAAAAATAAACCCTTAGTATTTATAGTCAATGAGTTTTGATAAATGTGTGAAGGCAATTTAATAGAGATAGGACATTTTTTCAACAAATGGTGCTGGACATTTTAATATCCCCAAATGTAAAAGAAATAAATTTACACTCTTCCCTCAGAACACATGCAAAAATGCATTCAAAATGGACCATATAGCTAAATGTAAGAGCTAAAACTATAAAAATTCTATATAGGAGGAAACATAGAGAAAAAATATCCATGACTTGCATTAGGAAAATAGTTATTAGATATGACATCAAAAACATGATCCAAGAAGGAAAAAAATAGATAAATAGTACTTCACCAAATTTTAAAATTAGTGCTTCAAAAGATATTAGGAAAATATTTAGAAAGTCATAGAGTAGGAGAAAATATTGTCAAAATCACAATACTACCAAAAGCATTATACAACAGTTTTAAGGCAATTCCTATTAAGGTTTTGATATGTTCTTCATAGATATAGAAAAGGCATCATGAAATTCATTTGGAAAAATAGGAGGTCCTGAATAGCCAAAGCAATCTTCAGCAAGAGTGATGCAGGAGGCATCACAAAAATGGCATGATATTGACACCAAAACAGACATGAAAACCAATGGCACAGAATAGAAGACAGAGACAAAGGCACCAAAAACATACATTGGAAAAAAAGACAGCCTCTTCAGCAAATGATGCTGGGAAAACTGGAAATCCTTATGTAATAGAAAGAATGAGACCACTCTCACCCTGTACGAAACTCAACTCTAAGTGATCAAGGACCTAGGTATTAGACTGGAGACACCATCCTACAAGAAGACAATGTAGGCCCAAATCTCTATCATGTCAGCTTAGAAACTGAATTCCTCAACAAGACACCAAAAGCACAAGAAGTAAAATCAAGAATCAATAAATGGGATTGTATCAAAGTAAAAAGCTTCTACACAAAGTAAACAATCAAGAACATGGAGAGAAACTATACAATGGGAGAAAATCTTTGCCACCTGCACCTCAGATAGAACATTAATCTCCAGGATATATAAAGAACTCAAAAAATTTAATACCAACAAAACAAACAAACAATCAAATAACCCAATCAATAAATGGGCAAAGAAACTGAACAGACACTTCACAGAAGAGGAATTACAAATAGTTAACAAATATTATGAAAAAATATTAAACATCTCTAACAAAATTAAAATTACACTAAGATTTCATCTCACTCCAGTCAGGATGGCAATTATCAAAAATATAATTAACAATAAATGTTGGCAGGGATGCGGGAGAAATTTCGTACATTGCTGGTGGGACTAAAAATTGGTGCAATGACTATGGAAAGCAGTATAGTGAAAACTTGGAATGGGAGTCTTATTAAGGAAGTTAGAGCCTAAACCCACATGATGAAGACTAGGGCCTACAGAGTCTCTGGTCTAATTCCTAGGTCCTTGATCCACTTTGAGTTGAGTTTTGTGCATGGTGAGAGATAGGGGTTTAATTTCATTTTGTTGCATATGGATTTCCAGTTTTCCCAGCACCATTTGTTGAAGATGCTATCTTTTCCTGACTGCATGTTTTTGGCACCTTTGTCTAACATAAGATAATTATAATTATGTTGGTTTGTTTCTGTCTCCTCTACTCTGTACCGTTGGTTTACCAGTATGTTTTGGTGCCAATACCATGCTGTTTTTGTTACTATTGCTCTGTAATATAGTTTAAGGTCTTGTATGGTGATGCCACTTGCTTCACTCTTCCTGCTAAGGACTGTGTAAGCTATTCTGCATCTTTTATTTTTCCAGATGAATTTCATGATTGCTTTTTCTATTTCAATGAGGAATGCTATTGGGATGTAGATTGGAATTGCATTAAATCTGTATAATGCTTTTGGTAGTATGGTCATTTGGATAATATTAATTCTGCCTATCCAAGAGCAAGGTAGCAAGAATTAAAACCAAGAATCAATAAATGGGATGGAATCAAACTAAAAAGTTTCTTCTCAGCAAAAGAAACAATCTGTGAGGTAAACAGAAAGCCTACATCCCGGGAGCAAATTTTTACCCCTCACACATCAGATATAGTACTAATCTCTGGGGTATGTAAAGAACTCAAAAAGCTAAGCATCAAAACAAAACAAAACAAAACAAACAAAAAAAAACCCTAATAACCCAATCAACAAATGGGCCAAGGACCTGAACAGATACTTCTCAGAAGAGGATATACAATCAATCAACAAATATATGAAAAAATATTCATCATTTCTAGCAATCAGAGAAATGAAAATCAAAACTACTCTAAGATATCATCTCACTCCAGTCAGAATGGCAGCTATTATGAAGATAAACAACAATAAGCATTGGCAAGGATGTGGGGAAAAAGGTTACACTGACACATTGCTGGTGGGACTGCAAATTGGTACAGCCAATATGGAAAGCAGTATGGAGATTCCTTGGAAAGCTGGGAATGGAACCACCATTTGACCCAGCTATCTTTCTCTTCAGTTTATACTCAAAAGACTTAAAAACAGCATACTACAGGGACAGAGCCACATCAATGTTTATAGCACCACAATTCACAATAGCTAAATTGTGGAGCCAACCTAGATGCCCTTCAATGGATGAATAGATAAAAAAAATGTGGCATATGTACATTATGGAATTTTACTCAGCAATAAAAGAGAATAAAATCATGGCATTTGCAGGTAAATGGATGGTGTTGGAGAAGATAATGCTAAGTGAAGTTAGTCAATCCCAAAAAAACAAATGCCAAATGTTTTGTCTGATACAAGGAGGCAGATTCATATTGGGGTAGGGAGGGGGAGCATGGGAGGAATAGATGCATTCTAGATAGGGCAGAGGGATGGGAGGGAAAGGAAGGTGGCAGGGGATTAGCAAGGATGGTAGAATGTGATGGACATCATTATCCAAAGTACATGTATGAAGACACAAATTGGTGTCAACATACTTTATATACAACCAGAGATATGAAAAATTGTACTGTATACATGTAATAAGAATTGTAATGCATTCCACTGTCATTTATTTTCTTAAAAAAATCAATTAAAAAAAAGAAAAAGAAAACTTGGAATGAAACCATCATTTGACCCAGCTATCCCACTCCTTGGTTTATATCCAAAGGACTTAAAATTAGCATATTATAGGGACGTGGCCACATCAATGTTCATGGCAGCTCAACACACAATAGGTAAACTATTGAATCAATCTAGGTGCCCTTAAATAAATGAATGGATAAAGAAAATGTGGTACACATACACAATAGAATATTACTCAGGCTTAAAGAATAATAAAATTATGGCACTTTCCAGTAAATGGATGAAACTGTAAGCTATCATGCTAAGTGAAATAGCCAATCCCTTAAAAAACCAAAAGCTGAATGTTCTCTGTGATATGCTGATGCTAACTCACAATAGGCAGTGGGGAGGGAGGAGTGCAGGTTCACTGGATTGGACAGGGGGAGGGGCAATGGGAATGGGAAAGAAGTAGAATGTATTAGACATAACTTTCCTATGTTCATATATGAATACATGACACATCACATACAACCACAAGAATGGAAAGTTATACTCCATGTATGTGTGATGTATCAAAACACATTCTACTGTCATGTATAACTAAAAAAGAAAAAAAAATTTAAAAATCACATTAAAAAAAAGATAGCTAAAACTGATGCAATTTACTTGACTATGAACCATCAATCACCAAAGCTGGCTGGCATGGTGTTTCAGGAATTATTTAAATTACCTTGTAGTATTATAGAGAGATGTTTGCTTTCTAGCATATACACAAGTTCTGCTGAATGTTTAAGAAAAGCCCTGAAAAGAGAAAGGGAAAAATACTGTTAAATATCAACATTCCAGCACAAATATATTTTAAAAGTGCATGAAATCAAGCAAAACTCAACTTTCACTATATACATTTATATTCTCAATGTTTATGAATTTCTTTGGTATTTATATGATTATTCAGAGTATATTTTATGATTTTTGTATTGGGAAAATCATTAACCCTTTATAAAAAGGAAGGGGTTATTTATATAACATTCATGAGAAGGAGATGGAGACCCAACTGTAACAGGGGCAGCACAAAGGAGCCTTGTGGTGATGGAACAGTTCTGTACCTTGACTATAGTAGTAGTTCTGTGAATCTATACACATGACAAGATTGCACAGAAGTACATGTGTATGCACACACCCCCTACACACAGAACATTCATAAACTGGTGAAATCAATGTTGATTTCATAGTTTTCATTCTATATTTCAGTTATTTAACATGTTACTACTGGGGGATGCAGGTGAAGAGTGCATAGTTCTCTCTATCACTTTTGCACCTTCTGTGAGTCTACAATTATTTCAAAATAAAATGTTAAAGTCAAGAAGGAGGAAGAAGTTGGCAAACCTGACATATTCTAACCACCGAGTATTTTCTAGTGAAGACAGCCATTTCTCTTCAGTTTCTTCAAAAGGCTCTGTAATACATATGGCAGGTATATTTAAGTGTGTATACACATACACACAAACACATTTTTAGGCTTTTAAAAGTTATTTTTACATGATTGGTAATCAGAGTTAAGAGACACAACAGCATAGTTTCTAATATTAAAAGTTGGCTTTAAGAAAATATCATGCATTTTTACTTTAGTAAACATGTAAGACAATTCTATTAAAAAGCAAAACAAAGCATTCCCTGAATCCCTATCTTTTACTCTTTGGCTCTTTCAGGGAAATATGAGTCTGATTTAACTCTCTCTCCTGAGAGTTTGTGATTCCCAGTCTTCCTGGTCAGCTCACACCTCTACTTAGGTACTCCAGAACTGTGCAAATAGCTGTCCAGGCCCCACCTCACCGCTTCCTTACTGCAGAGTTCTGTCCTCCCCTGCTGTCTTTCTCTGTACATGGACCTGGGGGCTGACCAGTATAGGCATGAGAAGGCACCTTTACTGCCCCACCCAGGGTGTGGATAATCATTCAAGGTACTGTGTTTTTAAAATACCTTGCCCCTGAAAAGCTCTCCTTGGAGGCCAGTGCCCACACACATTCCAGCCCTACTACAAGACCATCTCTCCTGATTCTCAGGTGATACAGGGGATCTCTCAAGGAGGAACTGTTTTTGCTAAATATACCTTAATGTGACTTCCTTAGGGCACCCGCTAACCGCTTAAGAGTTTGCTCAAACAGAGATTAGAACTCTGAGGCCATACTTACAACATGGCTTTAATGGAGACCCATATCAAGTCACTATATGTAACTATATGCATTAAAATCTGTAAGGTAATACAGTGCTCTACTTAGCAAATGCTTTTGTAAAGATATTCTTATAACTTTCATGATTTGGAGGAGATTTAACAGGTTCATTTTTTTCTCTCCAAAATAGAAAACAGTGTAAAACTTCATTTTCTGGGTGTTGGCAGTCTCATACAATAAAATGTAAATTGAAAAAAATACAGTCTTCTTAAATAAATCTATTTCTGTGTTTTTAAGAAACATCACCTCTCCTGACAGTTCTCATATAATTCATCCCTCTAGTCATTATATTACATCTATAGACAAAATAAAAAGGAAATTACCATTAACGCATAGTTGCTTAAGTTTTACAAATGCCGCCTGTATTTCTTGAATATTAGGCAAGATCTTATCCAAATCTGATTTGTAAACATCACTTCTCTGTGGATGACTTTTAGTTATTGCATTACAAATCCTAATAAAGACAAATTCTTTAGTTAATTAATTTAATCAATAATTTCTTCGACTTGTATTTATTGAGTACTTTAAATCAAAGTATTATCCTAATAGCTGGAAATAGAGATATAAATAAGATGGGCTAGGTCTCTACCTTCATGGAGATAACATTCTGGTTGGTGGTAAGGTAAATAATGGAAAAATAACAGGCTATGGTTAATGCTCTTGAAGATGCAATCAAGTAACTACAGACTATGTTATACAGTCAGCAAAAGGTTCCTCTGTGAAAATGATACTGAAGCTGAACTCTCATGATGAGTGACACAAAAATCTAGGGGAAAGTATTGTAGGCAGAAGGATAGTGCAAAGGCCCTGTGGAGGAAAACAAGTGTATCTGTTACAGAAACCTATCTTCTGAGGGAAAAAAATGTGCAGATGATTGGACAACAAAGAGAATCTGTACTATTTATAAAGAATAGGATTGCTAAAAAACCCAGGGTACTAAAATAATACTTAGTCTATGAAATTAAATAATTAAAATGGTCACTGCTTATAAGATTTTCTAATTAACTCTCATCCAGTAGTGCTGCAATCTTTCTTTTAATGGCAAAATTCCTAACTGAGCATTTAAATAGTACATGTTAGTGAAAATAAAACTTGAAGTATATATAACAGAAGGGTCAGTGAATTCTAACAGGATAAAGATAAAAGTAAAATCCATCTAACATGATTAAGATAAAATTAAAATAAGGATTAATGTGAATGGTTGTACTTTTTTTTTAGAAAACTTAAGGGTCATTTCAAGTAACTTGACAGCTACTTGCTTTGGCAAATGTGACTTTCAACTTTTGACTGTTGAAAAAAATCCTAAGATCAGGCTGTTCCAAAAACAAACTGTGACATTTGGATGTTCTATAAGTCTGTTTTCTAAGATCTGTTCATTTTTTCCTCATTTACTCAACAAGAAATTTAATAAATATTAGGAGCTTCCTTGGGATAACCATATAATGGTATGTAACACAGACACATTCACCATGGGGTCTACAGTCTAGTGAGAAAGAGATCAGGAATCAAACTGTAATACACAACACGTAGTTTGACAGAATCAAGTGTGATGAAAAAAGGTTCAAGGGCTCTAGAACACGCAGAACTGAGTCCTGATCTCATCTTGGTCATGGAGAAGGTTTATCTTTTTAAAAAAATTTTTAAATTTGTTTTAATTAGTTACACATGACAGTAGAATGCATTTATGCACTTTGATATACATAGATGAAATATAATTTCTCATTTTCTGAGTGTATATTACAGAATCATATTGGTCATGTAGTTACATATATACATACAGTAATAATGTCTGTTTCATTCTACTATTTTTCCTATCCCCACATCCCTTTCCCTCCCTTCCCCTCCCATCACTTTCCTCTACCTAATATAAGATAATGCTATTCTTCCCTAGTGTGCCCCCCACACCCCGCTGCCTACTTATGAATTAGCATCCGCATATTAGAGAACACAGTCTTTGGTTTTGTGGGATTGGAGAAGGTTTATCTTAAGGAGGAGAATCTGAACTGAGAAAGAAGGAGCAAGTACCAAGTGGATGGAGTGAAGTATACTCACAGAAAGGCATAAAGAAGGTGGCACAGGAAGAAGGAAGAGCAATGGAAAATGTCAGGAAAGCAAAAAGACTAGGATTCATCCAGGTAGCTAGAGCCCTGGAGGAGAGGGGACCCAGAAGGAAGAAATCATAGATAAGGCATATGGATAGGGAAAAGCTACAGTAGAAGCACATGGGCTTATAAGATTTCTGAAAAGTGAAGTGACAAAATCTGATGAGGGACTGGAGATGGGGAAGGAAAGGAAAGAGGAAGACATTAAGGCTAATCCCTCGGTTTCTGAGAGCAGGCTGGGGGAGACATGATGACCATATTGTTGAGTCTGGTTTTTGGACATAATGAGTTTAAAGGGCCTTAGAGATCTCCATATGAAAGATGTCAAATTAGATTGGAGATATAAATATGGTGATCATTAAAGCCACAACCTGAGTGATCTTCATTAGGAAGGGAACATAGAATATGAGGAGGAAGTGGCCTTAGACTCTATATGATGTCTAGAGAAGGAAAAGGATGGGCCTGCAGAGGACACAGAGTGGTGGCCAGGAAAGGGGCAGTGGGACAGTGGAAAGCAGCAGAAGTTGAGAACATAAGGGCATTATAGTAAGAATTATTAAGAGTGTGCCCACTGCAATGAGGATATCTGAGAAATGCCTTCTACTTCAGTGATACAGAGCTTACTGCTCACTAGCAGACACTGCCAAACTTGTTTTAAAATATTTCCAAAAGTTTCAAAACCACTGTCTTAGGTATCATGACATCATAGACCTAAAGAAAACACACTGCACCATAAGGAAAGTTTGATTTATTCTGAACTGTGTCAACTGGAAATCAAGTACTCTGAAAGTTATTAAAGGCAATATTATTGCAAAATGCCAATGAAATAAGGTACAAAGGTGTTTTGTAAACCAAAGAATTAAATTATATTGACTATAACTTTTAATTTTAATATATTCATATTTTTTACAAAATGGCAATTCTTATATAGAATATATGATGGTAACTAATAAGACCATGCCAACTATTTGCAATTAGTAAGAGACTTACTATACCTATTTATGACAAGTAAAACTTCCTAAAATGTCAAAGATCAATTGTCAATTACCTCTGGTCAATTTTCCTCTGCTGCAACACATCTTTGATAAGGGCCATTCGCACAAGAGCACTGCCATTTGAGTGGCTCCAACACCAGAGCTACAAGAGAGACAGAATCTGTACTTCACTGGGTAGAAACAATGGGATATCAGCATTAATCACATCCAACAGAAAGCACTTACTGGCATCCTTCTTCCAACAAAAGAATGGGAAAAGATTTTCAGATCTTGGTCTGCTAAAGAACTTGGCACTACAAAGTATTCTGGAAGGCTGGAAAGGAAAAAAAAAAAGAGAGAGAGAGAGATCATACATGAGTCCTGTACTCAAGATAGAACAATGGACTGTGGAGAACTCATCTATAATTAAACAAATTTATTCCTACTTAATGTGTAGTTCACTTAATAGCCACGTTGGTGAGGGGCACTGATGATGCTGCACTTCTCAGTCTATAATTTGTGATGTGGTCAATTCTCACAAATTTAAAATTTACAGTATGAGAAAAATTCTTTAAAATGAAATATTTTCCAGAAGACTAATCAAACACACGCTAGACTACTAATCAAACATGCACTCTCTTGAAAGGCTATGGGTAAGAAAATGCCAGGTGAACAAAACAAACCCCATAAATCTACCAAGAAATTTTAGCTACTGTTCTCTTATTTTCATCGTCTATCCTATTCATCCCTTTAAAGCATAGTCAGACTCTAGGATACAGACCAAACAACAATTACTAGTGGGTGTGCTCACTGCATCCTCAAAAAAAAAAAAAAAGAAAAACAAACAAACAAACAAAAACCTTCCTTTTTTTCTCCATTCTGCCTGGAAGGTGGACAGAGGCAGGTTATTTAGGCCCTATAATATGCTTCTTACATGTATACCAGGACAGAATGGCCACACAGGTCAAACTCAAGAGGAAGTAGAAGATAACAGCTACATGCCCCAACATACATTTCCCCAGATCTGTACACTTAAAAGTTCCCAAAGTTCCCAGTACTGGATCAACCAGTAATAACAGGGTAGCACATGTTAAGGTAATTATGTGCATGAACCACTGAGGATATCAATGATCTTAAAACATTCCAAAACTTTCACCAGTACTAAATGATATTAGACAAATTAAAAAAAAAAAATCCTGGTCACTTATGAAGGATTCTAGTAAACTAGCTCACTATTCTAAAAAGCTGTAAGTAAAGGTGAAAAAGTAAAGATGTACATTGCTTTTCTTGTATGAACTGTATTTAGGGTATTATAGAGCTGTTGGGGAAAAAAAAGTTTGATAGAAAACCGAAAGATGACAGAATTAGAATATGACTAATATTAATCCTTAATAAAATGATGGATTAGGTAATCATCCTCACTCTTAGTGAAAACTATTTTTGCAGCTAAAACCCTAATATAAAAAAGGTAAATCTGCACTGGATGAAGCAGGCTGACAGCTCTACAGCCTACTGGTCAGTGAGCACTACAAATGCATGGGGGTGGAGAGTACACAGGCAGACACAGAAAGAGAAAGACAAAGTGAGACAGCCTGAGAGAGACAGAAACACACAGACACACCAAATGACTGGCTGGAGACTGGACTTAATATACCAGGAGGCACAGAGCACCATCTAATGAAACATTCTTGCCAACAATACTAAACCTGGATCCAATTGCACCTCTAGAGCTAATGTTTTACAGGAAATACAAGAGGTAGAGGATATCACAAGGAAAAAACAAGCAATATCTAGAATGGAAAATTCTACAGAACAAATGACCTGGCTTTGTTTGCAAATAAGTGCTAAGTATAAAGGAGGTAGGAGAAGACCATTTACATTAAAAAGGCTAAGAAATATATGAAGCAAATTCAGCATAAACTTCTTTGGACTTTGATGTGAACAAACCAACTTTAAAAGATGATTACAAAATAAAATACAAGCACTGATCAAATTATTCTTGACAATAAGGAGTAAATGTCAACTTCTTTCAAAGGATATCGGTACTACGAAATGTAAAAAAAGCCCTTATCTTTAAAATAATGTATCTGTTAAAACATTATTTAAAAATATTCTTTTAACCATAACCTGAAAGTTATCAAAGGCAGCAGAATTTTATTATTCCTCTCAGAAAAGTCACTTCTAGTTATATACAATATTGTTAAAATTGGACTTACCAAGTAGATATCATGTAACCCTCATTAATAGAACAAACTCTCCACCCAGAAGCACCAGTCCTCTTGATTTCTCTGTCCCAATCAGAGTAAGTTTCAAATAGTGGAGTTCTCTGGCCACTAGCTCCACTCCCTCCTCCTCCTCCACATCCTGAGGGTATTCCATTAATTTTGTTAGCTGCAGGAAAAGCAATATTATTAATTTTTTTAAAAATAATTTATTTTTTAGTTGTAATTTGACAGGAAACCTTTATTTTATTTATTTATTTTTATGTGGTGCTGGGGACTGAACCCATGCTAGGTGAGTGTTCTACTGCTGAGCCACAACCCCCAGCCCCAATATTATTAATTTTAACAGTTACATTTTGGCCACATTTGCTTTGCTCTTTCTGTGCCTCCTGCCACATCCATGCTCTGATGTGGTACCTCATCCCTGCTTTATCTTTCAATATTCCAAGAACAGTCTTACCTTTTCCATTTAAAATTAATTAGTCTCATTCTTATCCCAACTCTTTCCCCACTCCTTAAATGTCTTTGATTTTATTTCTACTGGCTCTATCTCCTCTGTCTTCAAACACAAACAGGTCAGCTTGTTTCCGAAACTAGTTTAATTTGATTGCACAGGTTCCACTCTAGCTACTATGCCACGTATTTTTCTTCCTTCCTTTTACTGACCACCTTCTGACATGGTGAAGAATGCCTGCTGCCCATATTTCCTCTCCATATATTTTATCCTTATATTTCAATTATCTTCCATCATTATCATTCTAGGAAAACTATTCCTGACCACCCACTGCCTGCCCATTTTTTCCTAACCCAAATCAAGGGGTAAGCCTAAGATATTTGCTTATTTTCTCCACATATTTTGCCTGAAAAAATGAACCATTATTTCTATTCTCAAGCCTTCCTAATCTTTCCTTTTTCTAATACCAACTTCTCATCTATCTACCCATTAGAAAATTCTTAGTATCCTGCATTTATTCCATTTGCCTTTGAAAAGCTCACAAAGGTGTTTATACTGCACTACAGTGCTGGTCCCATATGGAGATTTCAACTGGTGTGTATGTGGAGGCGGGGGGGTGGGGGTGGGCAGGCTTGAATTAGCAAGATGCCTTCCCTAGGAAAAGAGCACAGTCACAGCTGGGAGCACCTGCAAAGTGGCTAGATATTAAGGCAGATCAATATTAAGGCAGATCTGCTCTGGGGTGACATATGCTACAATTCTTCATGGCCCAGTGTCTTGATGCCACAGGCTGCCAACTGTGTCAAGTTGCCAGGCTGACACCCCTGATTGGATATTCTGTACTTGAATCCACCAGTGGCTTAACACAAGACATAATGCTCTGAAAAGATGCTTAGCCTCTTGCCCAGAACTTTCAATCATGCTCATTTTCCACTGGAATCAAGCAAACTTACATGGCTTCTCTTGAATTCAAAGAGCCTTATATAATGGTTTATTTACCATTATTCCCAAGTCCCATACTTCCCTGTAGACAGACAAAAAACTCTCCCACAAACATGCCTTGCCCATTCCTACTGATTATTTATTAACTCCTGGTATAAGTCAGATATTTTCTGAGAACCTATAATGTACTAAAGCCTGAGAGCAGAAAGATAAATATAAAGATAAAGATAAGTGCTTTCTACTTTGAAAGTACTAAAAAGACAATAGGGAGTTAAGTGTAATAATCACAGTGCACTGGATGTCTAAGTACAGTGAGGATACAGAAGAGGAAGCCCCACGCTTCTGAGGAAAGCTGGGCCAAGAAAGGCTTCATGACTTGACCACACTTAAATGGAGTCCTCAGGAATGAACCATAAGTCGCCAGGTGGCTGGTAAGGAGGCATGCTGGGCAGAGAAGAACATTTAAAAAGCACAGAACAATTGTAAAACATCAAGTAATTAAATTCAGCTAGAACGTAAGGGATGCAAGAGGTGATGGAAGGCAGGATAGAAGATTAGATAAGGCCTAGACTCCAGATCTGTGTTGTCTCAAAGTGTAACCACTAGCAAGCCACAAGTGTCCATTTAAATTGAAATTGAAATGAAAATGAAATAATAATTTTAAAAAGCCAGTCCTTCAGTTGCACTAACCACATTTCAAGTGCTTAAAAACATATTTGGCTAGTGGTTATCCCAGTAGACAGTGCAGGAGGGAACACTTATTTTGTTTTTGTAACAGGGATTGAACCCATGGGCGCTTAAAAACTGAGACACACTCCCAGCCGTTTTTATTGAGACAGGGTTTCTCTAAGTTGTTTAGAGCCTTGCTAAGTTGCTGAGGCTGGCTTTGAACTTACAATCCTCCTGCTTCAGCCTCTCAAGTTGCTAGGACTACAGTGTGTGCCACTGCACTTGGCTGACCATGCAAGGTTTTATTTGTCACATTAGGAATTCTGCACTTTATCGTTCATATGGCATTGGAATTAACTCAGTTGATTCTGATTTTGTCAGTGTGTTAACAATCAATGTGTTAATAAGCCTATATCATCACATTCACACTATCTCAGCATTTTCTCTGGGTAATACAACAACTAGAAATATGCTGGGTGACTTGGGAGTTGTCAGCTCTCCAGAACACAAAGTCTGCATGGACTTTTCAGGTAATTCTGAAGCTATACAGTGTTCCAGAGCACCAAAACATAGAAAGCTATTTAGAAAAATCTAAGCAATTTATCATATGACTAAAGGGGGAAAATCGATTTATTCAGTAAACCATTTGACAGAGTTTGACACATTTGTGATTTAAAAAAAAAAAGCCTTCATCAAATGAAATGAAAATTTTAAAATTTTAAATGAAAATTTTAAAATTTTAAATGAAAATTTTAAAATTTTAAATGAAAATTTTCTAGACTTGATAAAGGATATTTATCAAAAATACCTTGCAAATAGCGTTATCATTAAAACCAAAGACAAAAACAATGCCTGCTAGCATTACTGCTATTCAACATTGTACCACAGGTCCTAAACACACAATGGGATAACTATACCATCAAAAAGGAAGCGTAACAAACACACTAAAGATTTTGGAACAGGTATGTGAATTTGTGAACAGCTTGGTAGTATGCCACTAGCTAAGGGTCTAAAACTGAATAATTTTTCGTGTTTTGAGTTACAGACTTTAATAATTAAGGTGAAAATGTGCTATTATTTCTCTGGCCAAATTTAGCCACCAGATTTATCCAAGAACAGACTGATTTTGCTGAACATAAAGTGAAAGCATATATAGGATCCTGTGTTGTTTGTTATTTTAAATGTTTCTCATGTTCAAATCCTGTACATTTCTCAACAGTTGGGACTAGACCTTTATACATTCTATATTTTCTTCAATGAGAATTCACTATTGATTGGGTGGCAGATTCTCAATGTGGTTTTATAGTCTGGAAATTCTAATGCTGCCCAGAAAGCTCCCAAAGCCTAATGCCAGTGGCCTACTCCATAGGTGGGGCACCCTGAGGGGCTGGAGCATCAAACTGACAAAGTGGGTCATCTCAGGAGACCTGGCTTCTCTGACAATTACCTGACTGAAATTTTATGACACAGCTCCTCAGCAGAATAAAAGTGAAACTAGTTACTAAATGCTTCTGGCCTTGGCTATCTTCTGTGATATACTTCAGAAGTCTAATCCTAGACTGTTGAGATTATTTTAAGGAACTTCTACTTAATTGATCCTACTGACACTTAAACAGCCTAAAGCAAATATCAAGGAAAGATATTAAAAATGGTCAACATATGAAAAGAAAGCCTATAATTTTGATCATAAGGCAGAAATTAGAAGTAAAAAACAATGGTGAAGAAGATATAAAGAGAATTGTGATCATTAATAACTTCAAAATAGGTGAGTCAACAAAATGGTTCTTAACCTGCAGATTCTATGGGCCTGTGCCATAGTCAACATAGCTGTATTTCTAAAGACTCTTCCAGTGATTTTGATGCACGTGGCTAGTTAAGAACTACCAATATTCAAGTGATTAGAGCATTAATCATAATCATTTAGAGCTATACTGAGACCCTTTAGAGAACTGACAAGTGACAACTGTGAAAAATTCCTACGCTGTTTGACATGGATTGTGTACATAGTTTTCAAATAAGCACTTAAAAAATCTAATATCAAGATTTGTGCTACTTTTTAGTAATATAAAGTTAACAATGTTCACTGAAAAGTCATGTATTCTGATGTGAAGCTACATTATACTTTCAGATTACATCACACAGCATTTATAAGCATGTCTGTTATGACCTAGAGTTGCTGATGCTGAGCCTACAGACAACTTCATGAGGTTTTCAATTTTTTAGTCCAGAAGCATAATCTGACATCTTATCAATTTAATAACAAAGATGAATCTGTACTTTTGACATTATTTGTCCAATAATAATCTGAGGAACACAGAATCCTCATAGTTTCTTTGAAGTTAAAAGAGAAAAACAGAACTATTATTGTTTGTGAGAAATGTCTGGAAACCTGTAGGAGCAACACATCTTCCTGTACAGAACTGGTTTTTACTAATGTGATACTGGGTCTGAAAGAATACCTCAGAATGCTTAAGGCCAGCTAAGGGATTCTTTTCCTAGATAACTGCAGGGGACATCTTCCAACTCTGAATCTTAATTGTGCAAACAGCTTTATCACCTACCTGCCTGCAAAAAGGACTTCTTTAATCCAGCCAATGAATCAAGGTGCCATCCAGAAGTTCAAGAGTGGATTATTGGGCATCTTTCACTCTCAAATTAATGAATTCTGACTGTAGTGTGTGGAAATTTCAGCTTCTTTTGATCTTAAAGATGCAGTTTATGCTTCTGTAATAGCATGGAAGGATATTAACAGATGGTACCCTACGAAGATACTGAACAAAACTTTGGCCAGTGTTATGTTTGTGAAGTACTTGCTGAAGAAGAAGGAATCTGAAGGATGTAATAACAAAAAGTGTTCCTGAATATTTTATGTATTAATCATCAAATTTTATCAAGTTATATAAAGAAATGAGAAGAACTGATTGGCAGAAAATCTAGCAATAAAAGAGTTATGAATCAATAAACTATTTAAAGTATAATAAACCAGAGATGCCCACAAGGAATGAACAAAGGAAAATGTGAAAAGTAGTAAGGCAGGCATCAGGTTTCCAACTGTATAATAAAGCTGACTGTATTTACTGAGCCCAAGTAATTATATTCTTGCAGAAATCACGGATCTGTACATGAAACTAAATCACTGCTGTCAGAGAAAAGTAGCATGAAGAACCGGGCTATATTAAAAACAAACTGAACTAGGAAATTGAAGACTATCTCCTACAACCCTGTACCTCTTGAAACTTTCATTTCAGCTACTCTCTTGCAACTCTATATGAGGATCTAATTGAAGATAACCTTGATGATCACCATTCTGTAGCCTGATGATGATCCAAAGAAACAGTTACATGACTAATGGTACAGGCTCTATACTGCTTTATTTTTAGGCAATAAGTGAATTTACTTTTTATTAATACAAACTTAAAAAAAAACTATGTTGCTCAAGCCTAAGCTATAATTAATATACATTTTAATAAGAAAAGTTAAATATTTTTGTTATTCAATTTCTATACAGTCTAGGATAAAAGCTGTTCTGTGCACATTATTTTCATACATCATCTCTAGTGTTGATTAGTATCTTTTAAAGTAATGAAAGTATAGTTATACCATATGCATTTGTGGACACTGTATACTTATACTACATTTTAATGCATTTACAATATAGTGATACTGGAATACTTTAATTATACAGGTTATTTCAATTATATATTTTAATGTAATACATATATAATTCCAGTACAATTAATAATCTGTTAGCCCCAGGCTATGCTGGCGTGAATGGATCCTTCACTATAAATACACAATTGGTTTATTTTTCTTCCTTAGACAGTGAGAGAACACATGATTCAGTCAGCAAGTCAATGTGCAAGTTGCTAATAAACAAGGGGGCTAATAGGAAACATGGACTCTTTTCTCTATCCTTTTATGAATTTTAAAACATGGTTGATTAAAAATTACATGGCATATAAACAGGATGTACAGAATTACATGATCATCTAGAACTTTCCTTGGTGATATCATGGCTGACACAAAAATATGGACAAAACTATTTTACTGTCACAAAACTGCCTAGAAGCTACCTGTATTTTTAGCAAAATGCTCATTTTACTCTCTGCAATTTTATTCATAAATATAAAATCAGTATTTTGACAATCTTAATGAACTCCCCTTCAAAACTTCAAAAGTTTTGAAGCATTTCAAGTTTTGCATAAAATCACACATTGCCAGAAGAGTTTATATGCTTTCAACTCTTTTTAAAGTTAAGGTTACTTTGACTCAAACTACCAATTAAAAAGGGTAGAGGATATATTCTTCACTGTAAAATATAAGCCAGTGACTGAAGGTAAAATATATGACTTTTATGAGCCCATATTTTCAGCGGTTTACAAGTTTTTCCAGGTTTTTTTCAAGGAAAAAAATATGGCAAATGTTGGCTTTTGCAGTATATAGTGCTTACTTTTCTAACAATTATGAAGCTAATAATTCTACAGTTGTTAAAGCCCATGTTCATGGAGGCTTCTGATAAACATAAGAATAAAATTTACACATGTAATGTTAGTCACAAATTTAATATTTTCATATTTACCTGAATTGTGGTATTTTTTCCCAACATATTCAAATGCAAAGAGTAGCTGGAGGTCTGTTGGCTGGGAATAATGAGCTATTGCAAGGCATACCTAGGAAAAATTCTACATTTAGAATTTGATTTTAACACACTTAGTTAAATGAAATGTACAATAAGGCCTTGGTCACTGGGAGCAACATCCTGGGGCAATGATTACAGTACTATTTACATGCTTTCTGTTGACCTAGAACGTGAAGGGGCTCCTGAAGGCCAGATATCTCATTCATTGTTGTGCTCCCAAGACATCTTTAGTTGGTCCATGATAAGTATTCAGTATGTATATGCTAAGTTGAAATTTAATTGTAAAACAATTTTATTCTAATAAATGAAACTTGAATGCAAAAGAAGCATTTTCCAAAAAGTAATGACAACATATTCACTTCAAAAAAAAAAAATCTTGGTGGACCTTTAGGCTTAATATAAGGCATGAAATTTTAATGTTTACATCTCATGTATTGAAACAAGATTTAAATTTAATAAAGAAGCCACAATCAAAAAATAGTTAAGACCAACAAGAAACTAAGAAAAAAAAAAAAAAAACAGGTGGCACAGAGAAATATATATATATATTTAAAAAAAAAACAAGTTTACATAAAATGGATTGAGACTGTGCTCTGTGTTGGAGAAAATGTCAGTTTTCTAGTTAAACAGATCAGGGCTTAAGTTCTAGTTCTAATCAAGTCCTTGCTGCACAATCCATGTGCAGTCAATTCCTGTCTCCCAGCTTGTTTGATCATCTGTGAAATGAAGATACTACGTAGGCTGTTACAAGTATTAACAATCTTAATGCATGCTTGGCCTTCAGAGGAACTCTGAATGTGGAAATATGATTGTTATTCTCAACTGCAACTGGTTAGAATGAAGAACGATTGTCTGTATGTATAAAACCTACTAGATTGTGGGAGAAATGTCTTCAAATGAACAAAGAAGGAAGAAGAAATTAAGACACATGCAAAGCAAGAAATGCAGAAGACCTTATTTAAAAAAATTAAGTTAGAAGGTAAAGCACTAATCAAGAATGATATACTTTCAACAGTGAGCAAGCAAGAAAATTTGAGTTGTTAGTTCATGTCTAATCAGTGGTGTCTAGAGTAAAGGAAGGCAAATTCCATTAACCTGTAAGTAGGTGTCAGCCTGTTGTTTAAACTACATTTTTAAATCTTATAAAGAATGAGCATATCCTATCTTACTAAATTGAAATATACAACCAAGGGGTCAGAATTTATCATGAGTTTTGAGCAAAAAGAAAAAAGGCAACTTCCTTAAACTGACTTATTTCACATTTCAATGCTTATTTAGAGAGCCTTCTGTGAGAATCCCACTTAAGAAAATTTAGGAGATGGGTATATACATTCTCATCCTTAATCTGTTCAATAGTCTTCCTTTAAGTACTTCTAAAAGCAAAACTACTAAAATCTGTACCTTGATAAGATCCTCATTACTTCCTATTCCTTTGGCCAGATACATAGTTTATAAGCTTTGTTGCATTTTTCACTAGAAATTTTCATGTTTGTCCCTTTTGCTACACTGCCAGAGCCACATCGTTAAGCCATACTCACTTTATGGCACCTCGGTGGGCTTTTCTACATTCTAGAAATCCCCAAGACTTAAGAATTCTCTTCTATAGATATAATTTTGGCTAATAATTGTTATCTGCTGTGATTCCCAGGTACTTGCATAATAAATTAAATCTCTAATTCTTGTTCCATCACAAAACTGGCTCTCCTCACCAAATAGCTCTTAACTTCCCAAAGTTCCCTCAGTAGTCTGTGGTCAGAGAAAATGTTTTGTACACATTCTGACTGACTTGGCTCCAGGCATCTCCTGTCATGCTCATTGCTTGGAAAATCCTTCTCCCCCTCTCAATCAACCATGCTTTCTTGGAAATTGTCATGTCTGTTGAACACTACTTTCTTCCCAAGCCTTGCTAGACTGAGCCAATGTCAGAGTATTAATTCCAGAAACCCCTGCTGTCTCCAAGCAATGACAATTCCAATATAAAGTACCTCTTTAGTGCTTATATAGCTGTTCATTCAAGGTATACACATAATTTTCATGAGTATGGATAAAAAGTAGCACGTAGCTGGTCCTTGATCATATTTTTATCATTAAGTTCAATTCCTTCAGGGTAGATGCTACATTTCACATTCATTCAACAAATATTTATTGAGCATCTACCATATTCTAAGTCCTAGGGATGCAGTGAACAAAACAGATACAACCTACGTCATCATTAAACTAACAGAAGACAGACACTAAACAAGATCAACAAGAACACAAAAATGGAAAGTTAGATAATTATAAATGCTAAAGAAGCAGGGAAGAGAACTATGAAGTTTTATAGTGAAGAGAAAAGGGAAGCATGTTAAAAATTTAGAGAAGACCAAGAAGACCTCTCTACACAAACTCAGTAAAGATCTGAAGACTTCCACATTTTGTAGCATCACTTTAGTAGCTTTCTGAAGGTGTACTGCATCAAATAGTGGGAAAAATACTAGTCGACAAAATTAGTCACTAACATTAATGCATATGCTCCTGACCACTAATACTAGCATATTTCCATCTCTCAGACAATTAAAAAGCAGTCACAAGCCCTGTTTATGCAAAAGAGATTCACAGATCATTGATAATGCAACATGTCTTTTTGCGGCTATGAGGCAAAAAAGAAAAAAAGCCTATCTGCAAAGCAAACCCCAAACAGTCTATTTCTCTCCTTAAAAATAATAGTATAACATTAAATTAGGAAAAAAATGAGTATGTCCAATAGTATCTACATTTAAAGAAGACTATAAAAATTATTGTGAAACTGAAACTCAAGTTTAATGACTTCCACAGTGGTTCATTTTCTTGTACTACGGGCAGGGGGTAATTAAGTCTGTTGTTCAGTAATATAATTACAAGTGAGCATAACTTATTTTCCCATAACCTAAGTAAAAGGCATCCTAGGTACATACAAAGGCACATACAAACTTGTGTGTCTAGATGACATTCACGCTGTTACTGTTGAACACTCTGAGAAAGAAAGCCAGATATCCTTTCTTTTGTACTTTTTCATAATACTATTTTAAAAGTCTATGTCTAAATTCCTAGCTTCCATTTCTTCAGTTCCTGAAAGACTTTTTAAAAGTAGGTCTCATTTCCACACAAAATTATTCTTATTTTGCAAGTATTCCCTAGGCAATTAAAAATTTTAGAGAAACTCCAGCACTATAGCTGATGATTTCTCTTCTAAGACCAGCTAGGAGCACAGCACTGAGAAGCTCAAATCCAGGAGACACTTAAATTTCTAGTTCCACCACATTTATTACCAAAACTTGTTTCCTGTATTTCTGTGGTCTGAAAGCCAACAAGGAGTATCTGATTCCTTGGTAAAAATGATAGTCCAGGAAAAGGCCAACCTGTTATTTAATTAGATTAACTGAATCCACTTCTAGAAAGCATGCTTGAACAAGTGGTTCACAATTAACTAAATTAAGAATAAATTAGAGACAAAAGGTATATCTTTAGCTTAACATCCATCCATCTATATTTTTTAAATAATAAATTGTTTAAAATAATCCTTTTTCCTCCTTGTTTTAAGTAAAGAATTCTTCAAAAGGAAATGGGTAGCTCAAAGTTGCTATGAGATTAGATGTCCAATTTCCTATCATCACATTCCTTCTTCCTTCATATAAACCTTTCCCAAATATCATTATTTTCCCATAACAGTCCAAGGACAATGAGGATGAATGATAATGGATGCAGCTGCACAAAGTGATCTAATTTAGTCATAACACATTGCAAGAAAACCAACTAGACAGGTTTTAGAGCAACATTTAATAAAATATGAATCAATTTAGTATTCTGAGACTTCATATTCCAAAAAAGAATTTAAATGCTTTTGATATTTCAAAACAAATTGATAGTTCACCCAGAGAACTCCAAGCATACATTTGATAATTTTTAAACAACTTATAAAACAATTTTCCCGAGAAAATTTAGCATTCAAAAGCTTCCAAAGGTAAAAATGAGCCATAACTTCTGAATTATAACCTAATTTTAGATAAAAAAATTTTAATTGAAATAAGAGTATGCCAGAATTTTTTTTTTTTTTAACTCACAAAGCCATTAAGCTTTGGTAACCGCACATGATTTCAATTCTGTGTTTGAAAATGTAAGAATCAGAGAAAAAATTCCCTACATACATTTTTACTTTCCCTCATGGCTGTATAAAATACAAAGAGTACTTCCTTCAGGCCTGAGGTAACATGCTTTTTATATTTTAAGACAACAGGTTGGGGCTGGGGATGTGGCTCAAGCAGTAGCACGCTCGCCTGGCATGCGTGCGGCCCGGGTTCGATCCTCAGCACCACATACACAAAGATGTTGTGTCCGCTGAAAACTAAAAAATAAATATTAAAAAATTCTCTCTCTCTCTCTCTCACTCTCTTAAAAAAAAAAGACAATAGGCAAAGAATTTTTGTCAGAAACTTGTTCTTGGGAAAGGGAACTAGCTTGTCCTATGTGGGTGTGTCAATGAAGACTTCATCATTCACCAGCTGTGTAACAATCAAGGGAGATCCTGAATTTACAGAGAGCACTTAACTATGTTTTGTTCACTTGGCAACTAATCATTTGTGGGAGGACATCTTTTGTGCTACCACTTTGCACTGTTATTTAATATTCATTTGTTTCTGCTTTACTTTCTCAACTAGACTGAAACCCTTCAGGGAAAGAAACTGCATCTTACACCTTTCTTTCTAACTTGCAAATTTTAGGACATTGCTTCACCTGTCAAAAAGACCTAAGTCTCAAGATCTAAGTCAAATAATTATGATTTCCATTTACTAAAATACTGTCCTCTAAAATATACCATAGGAGTGGGAGAGTTTTAATTGGTAGGAGTATTGGCCCAAATATATCAATTTTTCATTTTAAAAATTTTATCCTAACTTGATCTCACAAGTTCTGTGTGGTCCCTATTCTTAAGATGCTACATTTTTTTTTTCCTTTGGGGGTATGGGGGAGTGTTGGTACTAGGATTTGAACTCAGGGGTGTTTAACCATGGAGTCACATCCCTAGCCCTTTTTATTTTGAGACAAGATCTCACTAAGTTACCTAGGGCCTCACTAAATTGTTGAGTCTGGCTTTGACCTTGTGATCCTCCTGCCTCAGGCTCTTGAGTCACTAGGATTACAGCTGTGGGCTACTATGCCTGGCGAGATACTATATATCTTAAAGTTAACATTTTCATAAAAGGGTTCCTGCTGCTTTAGTTAATGAAATATAAATATAAATTTAAGTCTGAGAAAGTAACTTGGCTAGACATTTTATGTATAGTGTACTATCTAATCAATTCTAAAGCTTTTCTATATAAGAATAGGCATCTCAAATTGGAAACACCACAATCACATGTAACAGAATCAAATGGCTGAATGTGACCTTAAAAGTTATCAAGTAAAATTTTCAAAAATACAGCATTCTGAGAAACAGCTATACAGATTTGGTTTGAAAACTTTTAGCCACAGACTTGCTATCACTCTGCTGGACAGCCCCAGTGATCATGCATTTTCACATATTCACCTCATGTTTGTCTTCCTGTGAAGAAATTGTTGGTTCTAATTCTAAAAACAGATCAACTACCTCATAACCATTGTATATGAAGATACCTGCTTCAAGATCTTTTTGACAGCCTCATTTGATATCAACAGAAACTTTACTGCAGTGAGTCTACTGACCATGAAAAACTAATGTGCTCTTGCTGGCCCAAAGACTGCTTCTACTCTAAGAGAAGGCAAAGTCCTAGTCCATTAAGACACTGTTGTTCTAGTCTGGTACATGGGAGCACACTTTTCTCTGGAAATTCTGTTACTATTTTCTGCATTTGCTACATCAGACTGGAACAGAGAGGCATTAGTTCTGTCATCCTCATTCCTTTGGAAAACAAAAACATGGAATCAAGAAGTGAAGACTTTTGCTCTTGAATTTTACTCCACAAGTAGGCAATAAACATTCCTTGGAAGGCAGGGAAGAAAAAAGCCAATTAAAAAGTTCATAATTTTGAGTTGTCCCTGTCAAGTATCACTCAAATTAATCCATTAATATTTTCTTTAAACCACTAATAATTATTAGCCGTCTTCTTAAACTAAACATCACTATTCCTTATGTAACCTAAATCTAGCTTTCAGTTTGTTGGTAAGGTTCTGTGGTGCTATATTAAAAGTCTTACCAAACCTCAATTACAGTATATTCTCCAACTTTTCAAACTTATTAACAAAAAAAAAAAAAAAAAGAAGAAAGAAACAGACAAACTAGCTAGCAATGGTTATAATGGAAAAGACATGCTAATTTCCATGACAATCTTTAATATTTTAGGAACTGATAAAAAAGTATATAGAGTACTTTAGAGTAGACATAAACTAATACACGGAAGTAGTTCAATTAATATTCTTGGCTTTGACTTTACTTAATGAGGTATTCAATAACTTCCCCTAAAAACAATCTGAACAATTGAAAGTGAAAACTTCTACACAGAACTGAAATTAGTAAATGTAGCACAGAATCCAAAGTTCATAAAACTTAACAGTATTACCTTTTTGGCACTTTCAGGACCTGATTCATCAAAGCGAAATCTGACAATTCTGAAATCTTTACAATAAATAATTAACTCCGTTGGATTAAATTTCAATTTCTGGTTGGGGCCTAGGACTTTCTGCTTCCTCTTATGGTCATTTACTAAAAAAGAGGAAAAAAGAAAATGTAATGTTATTACTTACACTTTCATATACTTCAGTAAAATTCTTAGGGAAAATCATTTCAAGGTCCCCCATCACCTGAGAACTACTTCTCCAAAATCTTCATATTTGTCTATAATCTCTAGAATTTTTGTGGGGGGAGGGGACAGTTTTAACTCTGCTTTTAGAAGATAAACAATTCTTTGCACAAAACCACCACCATCTAGATACATTTAGTGGTTAAAATTTTTATTAAAAAGAGGATAAAATTTAGAAACTATAAAAAACTATATCTCGATTTTAAAATAGTTCTATATCCCCATATTAAAATAATTTCTTGACTTCTTTCTCTTTTTTCTACTTCCAGGAACTCAAAGAGAGAGAGAAAGAGAAAAAAAAAGGTAAAACTAAACCTAAACCTACAGAAATAAAATTTCAACTCAAGTATTTCAAGGAATACACCAGAATGGAATCAACTTTTAGAGACCAATTACATTTTTTTTTTTTAAATGTAGGGTCTTGCTATACTCTTAGGCTGTCCCCTGCAACTCCGAGACATCCCATAAGCTCTGCACCACCACACTCAGCTTCAATTTTGAGAGGGAATACATGCAGAATACTACATACCTGTGACAATTTGTTCAATACATGTTAAAGGGACATCATGTTCTCCAAGAAGAAGGTTTCTGTAATGGAATTTCTGAAATAAAAAATCATCTTCACATTAATTCTTTCCTTAATCTCACAGCAGTAATATAAGCATTACTTTTAAATGTGATGGGAAAGTGTGACTACTACCTCTAAAATACACAAAAAACTTCTGCATACATAGCCAGGACCATTCTAAGTATACAGTATCTTAGGACACACTTTGGTAGCACAGAGAAAGAAATGTATGTTGTATTCATGTTCTCTCCATCTTTCTCCCACACTTTAACAATGGAAATGAAGTTGAAAAGTACACCATAATACCACGTTAATATCCAAGAAATGTAATATGATCAATTACTTCACAGGCAAACATTTGCATGTCTGGTGCTAGATAAACTATTCACAAAGTAAGGAAGATGAAGGACTGCTATGTCATCAGATTTTAATGGGTAAAATACTTGATTTTCACAGTGAATATTTTAGAGGAAAAGTAACTATTTTTTAGAATAGAAAGTCTACTAGAAATAAAAATCTTTAAAAAAAGCTTTTGGCAAACTAGAGCTCACTGTTTTTACCTGCTAACAATTTGTTTCCATTTCAAACTAAAGACATAGCTGACACAATTAACCTACTGTTGGTATAGCATTGGTTTATTTTTCCTATTATTGTTACTAGATTTGAGCTATTCAAGGTATATGCTTCTCATTGACAGTGAAGTCTGGGGCCAGAGATCATTTAATGAAGCTAAAAACAAAGGGGAAAACCCAAGTGCACATCAAAATAAGCTAGTATCCATATCTACTAGATATTTCTAAAAACCTCAAACATCAATCATTGCTATAAGATCTTAAAGGCAAAAATGTGTAACACTTTGCAAAGCAAAATACAACTGAGCTAAGAGAAAAGACTAGGACTTTTAATTTAATCAAATAAATGCTTGACTTTAAAAAAATTAAAATTATGTAGAATTATTACTTTGCAGTAAGAATATAAAATGGCCAAAGGGTTATTAAAGAATCATTTTATCAACTTTTTTTCACTCTTACTGTATACTAGAAACTAGAATTTGACATTTTGGGGAAAGGATTACTTGTTTAAAAAATATGAAATCAGTAAAATGCTCAGCATTTACAAGATTATTTACTAAATAAATGAGTTTTTTTCTTCATGACTAGTTTAAAAGAGTATCTTTACTGTCATAAGTAAGTTAAAAGATTTGGAAGGGAGGAAATAACTCCCTTATTGAAAAGTATATATAACCAATGATCACAGAGGATAAACAAAACAAGGTAACTTAAAATCATCTAATTCTGTTCCTCAAGCAAATCCCAAAAGTCTGCTTACCTTTTTTTGAATTTTAATAGAATATATTCCCAACATTATGATAATCATTTATCAATAAATTTATTATATTTTTTTATACCTGTGATTTATATAACAAATATGTTCTGCTTAGAGGTGAATCCTTAACACAGTGAAATAGTATACAAATAAAACACACCTGTAATGGCATTGGGTCATCCGTAATAAAGGAGATTTTGAAGTTACTGCACACCAGCTTTCCCCACAAATCATACTGACTTGTGTCTGTTGCAATGCATTTTCTCACAAAATTTACTTCATTTACAACAATTTCTCCTTAAAAATAACAACAAAAAATAATTGGACTGAGTTACGATTACACCATAAAATGTCAACAATCATTGGATGACCTAGAAGGAAAATTTCCTGATTTAATGATGACAGGAAGAAGAACATTCACAAATTGCTTACTAGGTGCTAAACACTGTGCTTTTGTATCTTCACAACAGAAACAGTAACAAGGCATCACTCTCCATTTGTAAGGTACAGAAACTGAGGCAAAAAGAGTTTTGGGGTCTGAACTGATTGAACTAGAAGGGTTATTCTACATCTGCACTCCTTACTTCTGCTATATTACCTCTCATTATTTATTTGTTCAAAGGAGAAGAAATAAGCTAAACCCTCTCCTTTGGAGTATTGAAAAAATATTTGTGTTTTATTAACATGTGACTTGATTTCTTAAGTCATATTTTTTATCCCTTTTAGGTTTTTTTTTTCTTTTCCAGTATTGGGGATTGAACCCAAGGGTGCTTTACCACTGAACTACACCTCTAGCCCTTTATATTTTTAGTTTTGAGACAAGTTCTCACTAGTTGCCCAGGATGGCTCCAAACTTGTGATTCTCCTGCCTCAGCTTCCCAAAATGCAGGAAATAGAGTCATGTGCCACTGGGCCTGGCTTTTGATCCCTTTTATAAAGAATGAGGAATAGCATTTAGCTTTATTTGTTTAAAAATCTATAAAGTCAAATTTATAATTTATTTTCCTTAATCAAATTATAACTTAGTAGATAAAATTTTAAAATATAGCTTAAATTAAAAGGAAAGATTAAAGAGATAAATAGAAGAAACCAAAAGTTAAAATTTGCTCTTGAAAAGAATAATTTTCTATAATTTATTTAAAGCTTAATTATCATTAAATCTTAATTTTAAGATATAAAATTTAATTAGATCAAACAACATTTCTAAGCCATCAGTCTTCATGGTCAACAATAGAAAAGTTAGGGTGCTGATCTACTTTGCCTATTTCTATCATTATAAAAACCCTTAATAGTGATAGACAAGGACCTGTTATTGACAATCCCTACCTACCAATTCATGAATAATGAAAAAAATCTCAAAACAACCCTCCTACAAAAATGTTACAATAAATCTGAGTTAGAAAATAATTTTATTCAAAGTTCTTAAAAATTCACAAGGTTAGTTTTAAGCACAGCTTCCTGACACTTACTTGAAAATTTAATTCCAACATGCTCATGTCAAATTCCTGGCTCAAACCACTTACGTAAATTTCCATTCTGAACACAAGCCTCCTTCAAGTGGTTGAAGGCCCTGTGTGCCTGGCCAGGCTCAGCTCTCTTCCTCACCCTCATTGCTCTAACCACAGCAGCTATCTATGAAGCCCTCATAAGTACCACAGGGCTTCCATCCCCCGGGTCTTTAAACATGATTCCATTTTTGGAATATTCTTTCTTTTAGCTTAATCACTATCTCAGAAATGCCTTAAAAATATGCCTGCCTAGATTAAGTGCTTCCTATCACAGCATCATATACTTGTAATACTCATCACAGTTATAATTGTATATACATATATACTTAAACTAATACCTACTTCACACTCAGGATTATATGCCCGTGACAATATATTTTTTAAAAAAAGGACTAATTTTTATTCAAAGCTGAAACTTTAGTACACAGAACAATATCTATCACATAGTAAGTGCCTATTAAGCAAGTGCTGAATAAATGAATAAAATCACTTTAGTACCCTGGTTCACCACACAACCACCACTAGTTGGACAGAAGCTGTTCTAAACAGAACAAAAACCAGTAATTCAATAGGGCTGAGTAGCCAAGCAGGGAGGAAGATAAGCACTGTTTTAAGTAAACTTATATGAAGATAGAGGGGGAAAAAATCACAGAACTGCCACTGCTTGCCTACACATGCATAGAAAGCAATAAAAATCTAGAAAAGGGAGATTCTCAGAATTTTTCTTAATTAAACAGCTTGTAAGGTAAGGAAGGCAGATGTTTTCTTTAATACACAGGTAAGGGACCTGGGCCCAAAGAGGTTAAACCACTTTCCTAAGATCTTAAAAACAGTAAGAAGTAAACTTGAAACTTAGTGTTCTGACTCCAAATTCGACATAGTTGTCCCGTGGTGTCTATGGAGGATTGATTCCTGTACCCTGCAGACACCCAAATCTGTAGATGTTCACGTCCTTATATAAAATGGTTAGTATTTGCAAATAACTTATACACATTGTTTATATAATATCTAGCTTAGAATACTTAATATAACATAAAGGCTATGTAAATACAGTATTGTATTATACAGTATTGTATAGGGAACAATGACAAAAAGTCTGTACATGTTCAGTACAGGGGCAATTTTCAGAATATTGTTGATTGGTAGTTGCTTGGATCCACAAATTGTAACCCACAGATTTAGAGGGCTATCTGTACTTGTTTCCCTACACTTGCATAAAATTAAATGTGCTGTAATGAAATAGAACAAGTACCAAAACTGAATTAAAGATTCAAGATAGCAGGCATGGCGCGAATACCTATATAATTCCAGCAGCTCAGGAGGCTGAGGCAGGAGGATCACTTGCAGCTTTGAAACCAGTCTCAGCAACTTAGCAAAGTTATAAGCAACTTAGACTCTGTCTCAAAATAAAAAGTTAAAAAACGGGCTGAGGATGTGGCCCAGTGGTTAAGCACCCTGGGTTTCAATCCCTATTATTAAAAAAAAAAAAAAAAAAAGAGGGGCTGGGGTTGGGGCTCTCAGCAGTAGAGTGCTCACTTAGCATATGTGAGGTGCTGGATTCAAGCCTCAGTACTACATAAAAGTAAATAAATAAAATAAAGATATTGTGTCCAACTCAACTAAAAAAAATTTTTTTTAAAAAGACATGAAACTCATTAATTCAAATACATAAAATTCAAATCTTCTAGTTTCTTGAACACAAAGCTTATCAACTCCCTTATCAAAATCTGGATTATTGAATATTCAACCCTTTCCCTCCAATTTTAGCTACTATTTATAAGAGGCCCTCAACTTAAACAACTAAACTAATTATTCCCAGTTCAGACATAGGACATATTCCTTTAACAATGACTTCCCAATACAAAACTACAGACTTACAAAGTATGACCTATATTGCCTTATACTGTGTCACCTTTCTTACCTAGTCAACTAATCCAGAAAAAGACTTGCAAAATATTGTTTCAAAAATTCATTCAGTTATAACATTTATGATTCATACCTAATTTTCGCATATACATACCATAGGATTTCAGGCTCCTGAGATGGGGAGCAAAGGAAATAATGGGAATAAAGGGATGGCGTGCTCTCAGGATAGAACATGGTAGCCACACTAGCATCATCTGCCAACTTCATTTAAGAGGTAAACATCTGGGCAGACATTCTTCTCTAGAAACCTGACTCTTTTACCAATGCACAAGTGAAATGTCAGCCTTGTGAAGGTGGTGAGGATGAGTCCAATAAAAGGAGAATGCATTTAATAGGTCCTGGGGATGGTAAATCATGCTCCATGGGATAAAAACAAACCGCTGTTTCTATAAATTAAATTATTACTGATACAGCCACCCTCATTTACTATATGACACTTTACAGAAAATATTTTCTATAGAGATGGACATTTAAGTGAGAATTCTTATAATTATGTGAAACAAGGCTTAGGAAATGCTATTAGGCACTTCCTGTTTAAGGCAGGTTCTCTCCACCTGCAACACTTAGAATGCTTTCAAGTTCAACTTAGAACCAGGATGAGAACAGAAAAATCTTCTTTTAGGAATGTGTCCACCAGAGGCAGTTCAAAAGACTCCATTCTTACCAATGAGTTGTGGCACTCAGCAGAACGTGTTTTCTGCTCACACAAGCTATCTGCTCATAATGTTAAAAAATAGAGGAATAGGAGCTGTCATAAGCTACTACCCTGTACTATAATACTGTGGGCCAGAAAACTAGCAAAGAAAGACAGGATACAAAAGGGCCTCTTCTTAGGCAGGATGTGTGAAGAATACTGAGATTATTCTTATTCACATTTTAATTAGTGGCTATAATGGTTTCGATATGTTTAGAAGTGAAATGATTAGGTTATGACTACCCAAGTTTAGAAGTGAAATGATTAGGTTATGACTACCCAAAATCTCATATGTGAGACAGTGCAAGAAAGTTTAGAAGTGAAATGATTAGGTTATGACTACCTTAACCCAATCATTGAATTAATTCCCTTTCAGGTATTAACCGAGTGGTAACTGAAGGCAGGTATGGCTGGAAGAGGTAGGTCAGGGGGCGTGCCTTTGGGTTATATATTTTGTATCTAGTGAGTGGAGTCTGTGTTTCTGCTTCCTGTTATCCAGCTCCACCACACATTTCTACCATGATGTTCTGCCTAATCTCAGGACCTGAGGAATGCAGTCAGCTCTCTATGGACTGATATCTCTGAAACTGTGAGCTCCCAAATAAACTTTTCCTCCTCTAATTGTTCTTGTGAGGTCTTTTTTGTCATGGCAGTGAAAAAGATGACCAAAATGGCGACCTTGAAAAGGAAATTCATAACAAAAGCTTTAAAACTCCAGGGGACGTGAAGTTTTCATGGAGGCTGTACTCCTGCACTTTATCTGTGGTAACGGGGGACATGCTAGGGGTGGGTTGCACTCTACTCATTTCTTGAGCTTCCTGCTCAGTGCCATTAGCCAAAGTGGGACTGTTCATACCATCAGGCACTTCCCAGCATGTCACTATGGGAACTCACAGGGAGACCTCAGGGAAGATAAAGGAAGCAGGAAATTAGCTTCAGTGTGGAGTAATCAAAAAGCATCATAAAACACTTTATAGATTAGAAGATGAACCAAGAGTTTCTACCATGGTTGGGAAGGAATCAAAAAAAAATATCAAAGTTTATTTTTTCAAGACCCTTCCATCTGTAAAGAAATATAAAAAAGGAAAATACAAAGGTAACATCTCCAAATGGTTTAGCTAGGAAAGTTTTTAACTCCCTGAGGTCCAAAAAAATCATGTCATATTATCTTTTATAACACTTTACACAATTAGGAAGTCAATCTATATGTCACAAATAGAAATAAATTTTTCATAAATTTTAGTTTGGAAAACAGTTAAAGACAAAGTATCATTGTCCATAGTGTCTAATTAACCTGTGGAATGCATATAGGCCAAAAGCATAAATCAACTCATGGATTTAAACGGGATGAGTAACTATTCTACTCAAAAATGCAGAAAGGGATGGCTGGGGATATAGCTCAGTTGGTAGAATGCTTGCCTTGCGTGCACAAGGCCATGAGTTCAATCCCCAGTAACACACACACACACACACACACATACACACACCCCCCCCCAAAAAAAAAAAAAGCAGAAAGGTACAAAATATTAAAACTAAAAAAGGAAAGTAAAAATCTCCTCCTTAAAAAAAAAGAAAAAAAGCATTACATAAAACATCCACAAAAGAGTCCTTTTGCTTCTAAGGTATTCACAATTCAACTTCAGAAATAAGATTTATGGTAAGGCAAAAATCAAGAACAGTATATAAATGGTCCAAAGAGTGAAAATGTAAAAGATAAACAAGAATCTATACAACAATGGCTATTTTCATTTTCCAGATGGCCCATGCTCTTCTGATCTGACTACAAAAGGCTCTGACAATCAGCGTATTCATTATCAATCTAATAGTTCATCTCAATAATGAAAGTCCTGTTAGCATTGTAGACGGGAAGGAGAAAGAAGTGAGCTGACACACAGCCTTAGAACAGTGGCCAAGACTTAGGAGGCACTCAGGATTCAGAGAACAAACACTTCCTGAGAAGCCTTTGTGAACACTCTTTACCCTACCTCACATTTGACTTCGGTGACCTTCCTCTGAGTTCTCACAACCTTTGGCCTTCTCTCTGAACCATTTCCCAAATGGACTGAAACTGTCTACAGGCAGGACCCCCCATCTTTTCATTTCAGCTTTTTACCCTACCGCCAGGCAGCACTAAACATGCATTCAATGCCTGCTGAACAAAGAAATTCATTATTGTCAGTTATAACATTTTGACTCTTCTCCCTTCTACCTCCTAAATCCTTAAAAGGATCATGTCCTGGGGTTAGAAGGCAGAAAAAGCCATCAGACCCCACTCCTGATTAAACCTTATATCCTCATCACAAAGCTGCTGGCATTCTATCAGCCTCTGCTTTGGCAGAGCCTGTGACAGGAAGTCCACTGCCTCTCAAGACATTCCATTTTCTGGCAACTAAAATTGTTTGAAAGTTCCTTCTCGAGCAGGGTCAGAATCTGTCACTGCTATGAAAAGGGCACAGCCAAGGACAGAGTTCTTTTTACCTCACTAGAGAACTCCCTCTAGGCTGATATCCAATCTGCTCCTCTACAGTTTCAAAGCATAAATCTGTGCCCTAATGTCACAGTGCAGCCAGGTAAGCTGTGCTACTCCATGGTAAAGGCACAGCCCAGGTGCCAAATATAGAACTCTGGCTTTACCCTCACAACACTGGGCAAATTACTCAACCTCTGCAAACTATAGTTTTTCTCACCTGTCAAATGAAAATAAACTGATATCTTAAAGACAGAGTTGTTATAAGAATTAATTAACCTATAAACCATATTAGTTAAATATCTTAGCCAGAAGTATGAGAAACATGCCTAAATCTAAGCTGGCAAAAAAAGAGAATTCTGTGGCTTTTGTGTTAGCTGAAGCTAAAGCACAATAAAACCCGGAGAACTGAACACCATTAGTCATTCCCTCAGTGTCCTTCACTCCTTGGGACAGGTTTTCTGGAATTGTGGATACTGGCAGTATTACTAAAAGGATCTCTTCCCTTACTACCAACCTGAAAATATCCAGAAGCTGAGATGTGCCATGCTTTTAGTCTGGGGTGGGTTATTATCCTCATCGGCCACACTGAACCCTAGGCTGGGTAGATTGGGTGAGAACAATTCATCAAAAAAGAGAGAATGCATTTTTTGGAAGATGGTGGAAGAATTTCTAGGCAGACAAAAGAATTGATATTCTCTGTATAAGTGCTCATTATACTGTATAATCTAATATAGTAATTGTACCCATTGGTTTCCAATTTAGATTTCAAACTAGACATGCACAAAATAATTTAGGGGACTAACATATTATATTTTGCCAACTTAAGAATATTTTTAAAACTATTGCTACTATGATCATCCTTTTTTTTTTTTTTTTGGTTAATGAAAATTGAACTCAGGGGCACTCAACCACTGAGACACACCCCAAAACCCAAAACTGAGTTGCCAGGCTGGCTTTGAACTTGTGATCCTCCTGCCTCAGCCTCTGGAGCTGCTGGGATTACAAGGTGTGTGCCACAGTGCCTGGCTTATGATCATCATTTAACAAAATAAATATACCAAAAAAAGTTAGAAGGATATAATCTCAGAATAAAGGACAATTCTTTAAATCAAATTAATTTAGCTTTATGAAGAAAGTTGCATTCATTAATTTTCTCATTTTGACCAAGGGCTGGCAAAACATCACCCAGCCACTATTTGGGAGTCTAAAGGAGAGGATCAACTAGGCCTAAGAGTTCAATACCAGCCTAAGGAAAAATAGTGAGGCCTCGACTGAAATATGGGAACCTCTGATCCAAGTCATATAATCTTCTACCTGGTCCATAGGCAGCTAGAAGCACCCTGGATCCTACTGCAATCCAACCACATTACACTTCCAGCACCTTCTCCTGAACCTGGCACCCAAGAGGTTCACAGAATCTGTCCACCAGACCAGCAGTTATAAATAAAAGACAGGAGCACAGTCTGGCATTACATGCTCTTAATGAATATACACTGGAACATAAACATATACATGAGTACACACATTTTAAAATTCTCATACTCAATTTTATAAAAGTATTAGAGCAACTTTACATATATACAATACAGTCATTCCAAGAAAAAGATTCATGTAATGAAAGAGTGATAAAGAGAAGGACTACATGAAGTATAACTGCTTTGACAAATTTCAATTACAGGCTCAGATATAATTCTCTTGAGATGTCTCACATAAAATAAGTCTCTCTTACTCTAAATCTAAGAGTTGGCCTGTCTGTGTATGTCATGGTTAAAAAAGCAGTTTATGCAGATGATCTAAAGTGTCCTTGATTCAGTCATTTACTCAATAAATATCTCAATATCTATCACATTTCAGGCACTATGTTAGACATTAGGACCCTGAAGTTGAACTACATACAATCTCATCTTAAGGAATTTCATGAACCAGGGAAGCTGAAAATTACTAACATAAACCACAATCTATATTAAATTACTAGTCATTTTCTTCAATTTTCCTTACTTAATAAAAGATAAGAACATCTTAAATTTAGCCTTGTTAAGTTCCAACAGAGCACATAGTGACTGCACACAAATAAACAATTGATTTTGTGTTCTAATTTTCATCTGCTTATGGAATTAAAAGTTCAAACTTCGGGCAACTGAAGTAGAATATCCTTGGAAAGGCATTATGCTGGAGTACAGCATGCAATACTATACCTCCAAACAATCACTCCTTGCTCTGTGTGCCTAGGTAAATCCACAGGTGACTTGGCCAAGTTTTCTCTTGATTTCTGAGTTCAATAAAGACCAGAACTATATTATTCAATCCCTCTTAGTAAAAGCCCTATCGTAGCCTTTATGGTTTTTTTGGTTGTTTGGTATTTGTTTTTTTGGCAGTACTAAGGATCAAACCCAGGGCTTTGCATATGTTAAGGGCACATTCTACCACTGACCTATATCCCTAGCCGCTCTTAGTCTTAAGGTAACTTTTTACTTGCCTTCCAGATTTCATGGGTAGAGTAATAGGCTACAGGCCAAAGAAGGGCCAATAGTAGGGTTCGGGTAGTCACACAATGTGACATGACAGGTGAAGCAGAAAACAGAGACCACAACAGGACAGCAAAAATAAGAACACAATGAGGAAGACTTTGAGAAAGCCAGAACAAGAAGGTAAGAACAGAAGAAGTCAGGGGGACAAAAAACACTATAATTTAGGATTGGCTCAGTGCTCTATAAGGTTAAGTCAAAGGCAAATAGAATATTAGATGACAGAGCCATCACAAATGCATGTACATATTGTGACATGAAATTCAACACAAGAAAAATCACCCCAGGTCAGAGAGTCCCATAACATGACTAAAAGAGGATCAGATATAGCTTATATTTCTACAAGAATAATTTGTAGTCAGGAACTGGGTTTAAACTCTTCCCCAGAAAACTGACTTTTTAGAAGAAAGGTAAGTTTTTAGTAACTTTAAAAAATAGATAAACCTTCAATGAGAAAGAAAATTCTCTGATACTAAGTGACATTTTTCATAAGCATGCCTTAGATTTAAAAGCTGGTTTAAAAAAAAAAAAATCAAGCATTAGTACCCATAGTTAAGACCATGTTGTTTATTAGAGTCAAAGCATAATCTAAAAGGAGGAATGAAAGCCTGTGAACCACCCTGTTAAAATCAAGCAAGCCAAAGTTCAAGAGCTCACAGGCAGGCAATCATTCAAAATGAATGCTGTTTCCCACCACTACCTTTTAAATGCCTAGAGTGACTAAGACTAAAAGAGCACACAAACAGGGAGCAAGGGTTACTTGGTAATTCTATTGTTCATTCTGAGGAAAAGTGTAAAGATTAATTAGTAAACACTGGGTGAAAAGTGCTAACAAAGTCAAGGGGAAATATTTATAACTAACTCCCATGATAAAGTTTAAAAAAAAAAAAAACTTTTTTAAGAGTATCTACCATATGGAACAGGGACAATGTTTTTAACACATTTGTTCCTACTTAATATTTTAAAATTGTAAGTTTCCATATTTATTCAGTTACTACTTCCAAAGTTCTAGTTACTTCACTAAATTTGCCTCTAAGTATTACCTTACATTTTTAAATGTTGATACCAGCCATACAATTGGTATTTGATTTTATTTCAGATTTAAAACAGGCTTTCCTAAGTATCTGGCTACTTCCCTTAATCATATTAAACAACTGAGTTTTCCTAATTCTTACATAATTATCACACAATTCAAAATACTAATCAATCAATATTTTTTATATCCTAAAATGAAACTCTTATCTATCACCATTCCTTAGCTCTATCTCTAAGGTTCTCTAAGGTAAATTTTGTTTTAAACAATGATTCTCAGCCTGGAAAAGATTTTGTCCCCCAGGGTAATTTGTGCATGCACATGCACACACATGCACAAAGATGTGGCAGTGATTAGAGGCATTTTGGTTGTGGCAACTAGGCCAAAACTAGTGGCAAGGGATAGGGATGCCACTGACATCTAGTAGTAGGAGAGGCTAGGAATGCTGCTAATTTATGGACAGCCCCTCACAACAAAGAATTATCCACCCCAAAATGTCAATAATGACTCTGCTGGGAAACCCTGTTCTAAATTGAAACAAAAAAAAATTTGCAAATACAGCTGACAACTCCAAAAAACAATTGCTAACTAAGTAATTCAAAGTTCACTAAGCTTTGTTAGTAGTACAGAGAAACAGACATAATAAAAGCTTCTTTTCATGCTATCAAAATACATTAAAATGATGATCTGACTATTAATCACAAATGCATTAGGTTGCTGATAGATATGAAAGGCGAAAAAGTACTTTCACTACCCAAGCAATTAAAGATATACTTCCTTTCAAAAAGAACATTTCAGAAAACAAAACAGTATGAGTTAGTCATTTTCTTGACAGTTTTCTATGAAACTCTATTATCTCTAACCACACTTTTTCTCCCCTCGGTCATCAAATTTTTAAATGGAGAAAGTTTAAAATAAATAGAAGAGGGAAGCTAACTACATGATACTAGTCAGTAGAATAATCTAAGACCAAAACACATTACTAAAGAATCTGTTAGAACTCCAAAGTTTACCTGGCAAAAGGACTGGCTCCAGTTTTTTAATCTTCGGTTCCGAATTGATCTTATCGTCAGTCTGAAATACATTAACAAAATTAATCAAAATCGAAACTCCCCTCTCATATAAGAAAGGAGATACTAAGGCAATTTTCTGTTTTCTACGTGATGACACATGCGACAGACACACATTTCTCCCACTTCAACTCTTTCACGTCTTAACCGAGATCTGCTCACTCTGGCCGTGGGAGCCTGACAATAAAAAAACATTAAAATCGCTTGTACCTGTTCCAAGTGTTTACATTTATGACAGTAACCTCCTCTTACCAGATGCCCACAAGCGCGGCAATCACGCGGGCGGTCACAGTGGGGACCATTGCCCGGGCTAGGAACTAAACAAACCCGGCTCCGAACGCTCCCTAGGACAAGACTTCCAGTAGAGAATGGCTGCGGCAGAGTTTCACAAGTTTCTACCACAGAAGGGGAGGCTCCCAAAGAGGCGCGTTTCCGCGCCCCGGAGCTCAGACAACCGCGCGGCGGGGGGCACCCAGACAGACACAGCCTGGCGGGGTCCCTCCGCTCCGGGGGTTCGGCCCTGCGGCTCCCCGGAAGCGCCAAGGAGAGGACAGCTCGCGGGGAGGGGGATGTTTACCTGGGGCGGCGGCAGGAGGTAAGACCTGAAGGTGGGTCTGGGCGGCTTGAGGGAGAACATGGTGCCGCCGTCTTTCCGCCCCGGCCCGGTCGCGGGCCAGCGCAGCTTGGAAGCCTCTGAACTCCTCCGGCCTTAGAGCTCCCGGAGCGGCCGCCCAGGCCCAGTTTGCTGCCCGCCCGGCCGGGCGGACAGTAGGGCGGAGACACAGCGGAGCGCCCGCCCGACTGGGGAGGAGCCGCGGCAGAGCCGGCCTACGCGAGCGCCCGGGCCCATCCCCGGAAGGAGCCCGGCGGCCCGCCTCAAGAGACCGCTTGCGCAGGGCTGGCGGTCCGCCACTTCCAGCCTGTAGGCCCAGCTGGCGCCGGAACGCAGGGGCTGAGCTGAGCTTGGGCTGCCGAGCCCGCAGAGGGGACACCGTTAGACGCGGAACAGGGTAGCCATCTTCAAAACGCGGCCTTGGGAGGGCGCTCCTGCGGCGGCCCCAGGCCATGGCGCTGAGTGCCCCCTGTTATAGCGACCCCGCCCCGGACGCCCTCCTCCGGGACTTCTCCCTGAAGTGCTGCTCTTAGTCATCAGCTTGGGCGAGCATTGTTTTTGAAGCCCTGAGTGAGGAGCCCGGGGTGGAGGGAAGGGAACTCTGATTCCCCGGACTCAAGCAGTAACACCGTCTGCGCGCTGTGGAGGACCCACTCCGGCGCAGCCAAAAGTGACCATTCAGTGTAGGCTGGACTGCCTGTGATAAGGTCCCCTCCAAAATTCTCAAACTTGGCGAAGATTTTCTTCTGTTGTCTTTGTTAAAAACTTGACACGGGGATGACCTCCTACTAGTTGAGCTGACTGCTGGGATGCTCAGGTTTGGTGTGTGCTGTAGGGACTGGGATGTTGGCCAGCAACCTAGACTGCTCAGTTTAGTTCGTTAATTTCTAATCTTCTTGTTAAGCTTTAATGTGGAAGAAGTTATTAAGCAATTTGCCTTTCTTTCCTTCCTTGCCCATCCTCACATATAAAGATGGTAAAGAGCTGATAAATGATCAAAAACCTAGCAAGAGTAGCCGTGTAGGGGACTTCAATCTGCCTGTTAGTTGCAAAGAACTTAAACCTGTCAAGTATATTTCTAAACTCAATGTTTTTAAATGGAGCAGCCTTTGATGGGAGGAGGCCAGAGTGGTGGATGTTGGTGAGTCTACTGGTTGACAGTAGGTCTTTGTTATACTTTGAAGAATAAAATCCAATCCAGAATTTTATGATTAATGTCATGGGGAATCTCTGATGTGGCCAGTGCGAATCACAGTCATACAGACGAGTGTTGCTAATATTAAAAAATTGAAGCAAAGATTCAAAAGTTGTCTTTTTCTGAAATAACTTGTTCCAGATTTGGAACCCTGCTGATCTTTCTGGTTAACCTGTTTGAGTAACACATGTATCCATTTTGCCCAGGAACCACAGTTGTCAATGTCAATTCTATTGTATTGTACATGTGGAAATACTGTTTTGCACATATTTTTTTACTTTATGAATATTCTGTTATTTCCCTACATTAAATGAATTTTTCTCCACAGATGCTCTTCAAGCATTTTGTGGATTCTTCCTTATACTTCTATGGCTTATCTGTGATTTGGGTTTTGCTGTACAGGTTTCCTTAGGACCTACAATTCTCATATGTACGTGACCATAGAATTAAAAAATAGAAAAACTCTGCTTTCCAGATTTGTTATTGATTTAGCATCAAATTTTATGATTTTCTGGATAACCAGTTGTAGTAATCTGCTTGGGCTGTCATAACAAAATAGTACAGATTAGTAACTTAAATGACAGAATGGGGAGGGCCAGTTAGATAATGAACTCTCGGTGTCTCTTATAGGGACACTAATCCTGTCAAATTAGGACTTCATCCCTATGACTTAATTTAAGTTCTGTTGTTTTCCACATTTTTATTGGTACATTATAATTGTATATATTGATGGGACTTATTGTAAATTCCTATATGCTCACAATGTAATAATATGATTTGGCCAGTATCACTCCTTAGCATTTCCCTTATTTAATCTTAATTGCCTCCTAATAATCTATCTCCAAATATAGTAATATTGGGCATTAGGGTGTCAATGTGTGCACTTTGGGGGGACATAATTCAGGCCATTGCACTGGTTTTGGAGACTTCTCCTAGATTGTGATCTCATTGCCTACTTTATGTTTTATATAATTGACCATCCTCTTCTTGGGGGCTGTAATGTCACTATTTTGACCTGCTTCATCTTTTTCTGACTGTACATGTTTTTTTTTTTTTGGGGGGGGGGGAGAGGGGTACTCTCCACTGAGCCATATCTCCAGCCCTATTTTTTGTATTTTATTTAGAGACGGGGTGGTCTCACTGAGTTGTTTAGTGCCTCACTTTTTGCTGAGGCTGGCTTTGAACCTGTGATCCTCCTGTCTCAACCTTCTGAGTCCCTGGGATTACTGGCATATGCCGCTGCTCCCGACTTGTACATGTTTTCATTATTGATTCTTCTAACATAGGGAATAGTAACATTCCCTAAAGATTACTTCCTTTTCCTTGACAAGGAAAGAGCTAACATTTGTTGAATGTTAGGTGCTAGATAATTTATATATTCATTTAGTCACTTATTCAATTGGTTAGCAAATTTGCATTGAGTGTTAACTTTGTGCCAAGCACTATTTAAAATCCTAAGACAAAGAAGTTCCTATTTTCACAACACTTTTATTCTGGATAGAAAGATATTATTTACACACACACACACATAATATGTCATATGGTAACAAGTGCTGTGAAGAATAATAATGTGGGGAGACAAAAGGGTATGTATATATTTCTACATACATATGTTAGCTATGGTCAGGGAAGGTCTTTCTGATTGATGACATTTGAGCAGAGACCAAAAGGAGTGAGAAAGCAAGCCAAGTGGAAATCAGGAGGAAGAGTGTTTTGGACTGAGAGGTTAACACTGTAAATACCCTCAGGGGACAGCCCGTGTTGTGTGTTTCAAGCAGCCTAATGCACTAGGAGAGAAGATTTGAGGGAAACAACAGGCTGGATCACAGAGGCCTTGAGAGCTGAGAAGCTTTGCAGTGTTCTGAGTTGAAAGTCATATGACCTGATTCCAGCTGCCATAGTGGTATAGCAAGAGAGAAGCTGCAAGACAAATTGAGGAAAATTGAGGAACTACTATAATAGTCTAGATAAAAGTGGTTGATGGTGATAGCAGTGGAAGAGGTTAGAAATAGTTGTATATCATTTCTACAAAATGATGTCACTGACTCAGCATATGTTCTTTAAGATAAGTAACTTACAAATTCTGTTTCTTGAAGAATTCTGGGATGATAACAGCAGCAGCAGTTTTTCAGTCTAAACATAAAAGCAGACAAAATATATACGAAAACCCAATATCCCACAATTTGCAATATAGAAGCATGTGGTACTAACAACCAAGGGCTGTCATAAAGTGTGCATTAATAAAGGAAATCAATAAGCATCTGGAAAACTTCAAAATAGCCAAAAAGTATTTTCTAGAAGGTCCAGCCAGTTAGGTTGAGAACAGCTGAAATAGGAAGGAGTATTTATCTTCTCCAAAACATGAGAGTGCAAGGGGCTCATGGTAAAGTCTAAAAGGGCTGGAATAATATAACTGCAGGAACTCTGGAAACAAATCTACGGGAATTCCTTCTAGGAGAAGGACCTATACTGAGGACTAACTTCCAGCATGGAAACCATATCGAGCAAAACAAACAACACAGACAAAGACAAGAGAATGTCCAGATAAAAATGAAAAACAAGATTATCTCCAAAAATAAGCTGAATTTAAAATTTTTTAATTAAAAATATTTTAAATACATGGTAAATCCAGGTGCAGTGGTGCATACCTGTAATCCTGTGGCTTGGGAGGCTGAGGCAGGAGGATCGTGAGTTAAAAGCCAGCCTCAGCAAAAGCGAGGCACTAATCAGTGAGACCCTGTCTCTAAATAAAATACAAAAAAAATAGGGCTGGGAATGTGGCTCAGTGCTCAAGTAAGTGCCTTTGAGTTCAATCCCCACTGCAAAAAAGAAAAAAAAAAAAAGGTAAAAACAGAATATGTTCTCTGACAGAAGTTAGAAAAGAAATTCTTCAAATAACCTCCTTCAAAAAGTTCAAGAAAATAATTTCACATAAAAATAACCACATGAAAGTATGGAAGTCAAATCCCTTAGAAAAGTATTGTACCAAAAGAGAACAAGAACAGAATAACATTCCTACAGACAACAAAAGCACACCAGAAAGATGTGCTTTCTAAGCAAATCAAAATTACCGTCTACTAGTTTAAAGTGAGCCAAAAAAAAAGGAACATGATGAGTCATAAAGAACTATATAAATCAGAACTAGAAGCACTTGAAATGAGTAGAACTAGAAATAAGAAATTATTCCTGAGATGAAAAGTAACTAAAGGAAACCCAAGGATCAATAAACACAACTGATTGTGCAATAAGAGAAGTAGATGAAAAGGAAGAAGAATTTTTCCCCTCTGATACCAGGAATTGAACCAGGGGGGCACTTAACCACTGAGCCACATCCTTGGCCCTTTTTAAAATTTTATGTTGAGATAAAGTCTCACTGAGTTACTTAGGGCCTCACTAAGTTGCTGAGGCTGGTTTTGAACTTGCAATCCTCCAGCTTCAGTCTTCCAAGCTGCTGGGTACAGATGTGCACCACTGCGCCCAGCCGGAAGAAAGAATTTAAAGGTCAAAAAGCAATGAAAGAAAACAGAAAGTGGCAAACATTGAAGAGATACAAATAGGATCCACCATACAGATAACAGGAGTCTCTAGTCCATAGAAGGGGGAAAAAAGGTGAGGAGGAAAATAAGGAAACTGAACAAATACTACAAACAATATTTTAAAAGAAGTGAAAAGCTACATATATATTTATGTGTGTGTATATATATATATACACACATATATGTATTGAAACTACATATTGAAAGAATACATCTAGGGCTGGGGATGTGGCTCAAGCGGTAGCACGCTCACCTGGCATGCGTGCGGACCGAGTTCGATCCTCAGCACCACATACAAACAAAGATGTTGTGTCTGCCAAAAACTGAAAAATAAATATTAAAAAATTCTCTCTCTCTCTCTCTCTCTCTCTCTCTCTCAAAAAAAAAAAAAAAAGAATACATCTAGGCTTAACAACACTAAAACATTCTTATAAAATAGTTGTTCTTTAAATTTAAAAAATGTGAACACTTCTTTGGTTATCTAGATGCACAGAGAAAGTGACTTTGGGGTGAAAGAAAATTAGATTATCATCAGACTTTGGGGCAGCAATGCTTTATGCCAGAACAAAAGGGAATAACACAGTCAAAGTAATTAAGGGAAGAAAATATCAGAGGATAATAACTAGAATGGATTGAAGCACAACCTACAAGTTTAAAACCATAAAATAGCAAAGATGCTTTTAAGAAACAGAACCGTATCAGTCATCTTGTGAGTAAGATAAATAACAAATTTATTATTTTGAAATTTGGCAGATATATGGGGGAAAGTCATTAGCCTGCCGTATTGTATGAACTGCACTGCTATGCAATTAACTAGTAGGTGAAAGGAATCATCTCTTTAGGAAGAATTACAGTCAATAAAAGAAAAAGAATAGAGTTTGGATAATACAAATAATACTTTCAGCCTCCTATGAATTCAGAGATCTACGCATTGAGCATCAATAGCTGCTGAATTCACAAAATGACATGTAGGTGCAGGTGTTTTGTGATGGGAGAAGCAACACCACCTAAACAGCCTTGCCAAAAGGATCAAACCTAAGTTTAAATAAGTATGTGAATAAACCCAAGCCTAAATAAGCCAACATGCAGGAACAGGAAAACACCTCAAACCTACTAATGAGTATTCAGTAAATAAAATTTAGACTGTAGGAAATTTTTCAAGACAAGTGGCCCCTGCTCTTCAACAGATGAATTGTAAGGAGGAGAAAGGAAGAAAGGAGAGATCAGCAGATCAATGCACATTCAAATTTTTAAAAAGAACATCAAACAAAAAAAAATACAGTGCTTGCTAATGAACATTCAGGTGGTGAAACTATAATGAAATTCAAGTGCAGTAACTTTAAAACATGGCTGCACAATTTTTAAACATGTTCCTGTGTATGAACTCTCCCCTTGAATCTTATTTATTTACACAATTACATATTAAATGATTTGAACATATGCAGTGTTTTTATATTTTAATGTATTAATGCTAGCTTTGAACATTAATTCCTAATATTTGCTTCTCTATAGTTAGGAAAAAATTGTAATGACATTAGAAGCAATAATGTAATAATTAATAATGTAGTAATGTCATACAAGCAGACTGTCACATAGTTCTACATAAAAGATACTCAATACTTAAGTCCTACTGTGTTGGTGAAGTACATAAATAGCTATATGGTATGGTTTAAGGTGCTCAAGAATAGTTGACTTGCCACGGGTTCTGAAATTCCACCGTCAGAATGTACTCATTTGGATCTGTAAGACAGATGTTCTGAGAAAACACTATATCAAAACTCACATTCAACTAACACTTTGACAGGAGATAGGTATTGCAAATCTTGGCAAGATTTTAAGGGAAGGAGACATGGGTCTCATACCTGAGGCAAAGTGGGAGCGAATTCAAAAAAGGGCGGCTGTGTAATAAATAGAAATGGAGGATTTTAAAGAAAAGCTTTACCTTCTTTGGACCAGTTCCATTAAATAGTCAAAGGTTTCCCTACCTAGTCTGTGAAATATGTTATTTTCCCCCTAGGATATGACAAAAGACTGAAAGTGTTTTTTTTACAAAAACGAAAGATTTTTGAAAGACATAAAATGATATGGGTAAGCAGTGAGTCAAAAATATACATATGTGGGCTGGGGCTATAGCTCAGTGGCAGAGCACTTGCCTGGCATGTGGAGACACTGAGTTGAATCCTTAGCAACATGTAAAAATAAATAAAATAAAGGCATTCTGTCCATCTACAAGTATAAAAAATTTAAAAATATATATGTATATGTATATATATATGTGTGTGCGTGTAGCAGGATTGATTAAATAGTCTCAATGCACCAGTAGACATGCAATTAATAGTTTCATTTATTAAGTGAATATTATTGTTCATTAAATTTCAGAGCACATGACCCAGCAATGGCAGATCAGTCCTTTATGATAAATTCAGTCCTTAAATTTTCAAATCTTATTTTGAGAAAAAAAGATTCATTTACATGTAGGTATTACCATCTCTGATCACTACCTTTGGATAATTTCAGTAAGCCTCTGCCATGGAATAGACCACAATTTCATTTGTTTCTCTGTCTCTGACTTTATGTGTCACTGTCTCCATCTGTCTTTTTGTATGTCTATGCCTTTCTTTCCTCCTGGGCATGATAGTCTGCATCTCTGATGAGAAGGGAAGTGTTGATCTCTTTTTTTATGATCATCTCCCTTTTATGACATGTCCCCTGCCCACCACTACACCAGTTCCTAGATACTCTCTATCCAAAGGTTCTTTCTCAGTTAAGTAAGAGCTGTCAGTGACTCCAGAGAGGATGATGTCCCTGTCTGTGTACTCCAGAGACCCCCCTGAGACCTTATAAGTGTTGCATTTGGGGGGTATGAGAACCTAGAGTCTAACTTCCGTTCTAGTCAGAGAAGAGCCCTTAATGCCCCCTCCACTCCTTTTTGTCAAGAGTAGTGCTGACCTTAACAGTTCCTAGTCAGTTCCCCCTGCCCCTGAACTCTTGCATGGGTTGCTAATACTCTGATAGGTGTTTGTTTTTGTGAAAATTCATTATACAAACTGGAGTCACTCCTGGCACACCTCACTAAAATAAGTTGAGGGTGTGGGAAAAGGAAAACACTCAGGTCACAGATGCCTGCATCCAGAACTATGCCATGAGCCCAATCCAGTAGAATAGCCTGCCCTGGCTTTAAGATTCTGCTTAGCAACTGACAACATACCTGCCAACCAGAACCTTAAGACTAACTTTACATATAAATGCCTCCACTCGCCAGTCAAAGCTTGCCAGCTTCCACAAGCAAGGAAAATGTCAATGAATTTTCTTTTATTCTAACTTTCATAGATTTCTCTATCCTAATAAAACCCCCCAATGTTTCCTTTGTTCTTTGGGCATACCAGAAGCCACCCGGCTTGTGCATGTGTGTCCTTGATTGCAATCCAATTCTTTCTTCCTAAATAAAGCTCCTTTTTTTGGAGATTCATCTCTATATTGTTCTTGATTATGTATCCTTTAGGTTTTAGCTATAGCTTTGACACAAACCATCACCTAGATACAATTGATTTGTGTTTGCTACTGATGACCATATGACAACAGACAGATGCATACTGAATATTTTATTTTTACACATTAACAAAACTCTTGGTCACTCTAAATTGTTAGAGTGTGATGTGTGTTTGATGTAATAGTGTACTTTCCCCCCATTGTGCGATTTAAAAACAAAGCATTGAAACATAAACAAAAAACTCATGACTTGTATGGCTCCTTCCCACTTCTTCTTGCACATAATAATCTTATTTTAAATCCCCCCTCAGCACCCCCGCTTTTTTTTTTTCCATTTTTGCTTACTTCTTAGGTAACCTGATGGCGTTTTACATGCTGAAAGGCATTTCTTAGGCTACTCAGTGGCTCTCAGGAATAAAAAGATCCTAATAATCAATTTTGCATGCTGATTATTCAGTTTATCTCCATTGCCATATTGTCACTTTCATTTGATCCTGCTTTAATTAAAAAGACTCAGTTTGCTAGTATATGTTAACAAAATACTACTTTAAATGTAGTGCCTTGAAATTTAAATTCAATTTCCAGCATTTTTTAATGAAAACATTTTCAGCAATTGATGATATTTAGATGGCCACGATGGCACCCATTTGTGGTTCTGGTTTAAAACAAAACAAAACATATCAACATTCAGTTTCTGTGGAAGTTTTCTCGTGCTCAACCTTTTGTTCTTCCATTGCAGTTGCAGACACAACTACTAGGTTACTTACACTGCTGGCTTGTCCGGACCTGTCTAATTTGTCCTGAAGGGGTTTAACGTTCCTAGGATGGCCATGTAAACTTTTTGACCTGAGAGATGGGAATCCCAAAGTTTGGTCTGGTTTCACAGACAACGAGTTCTCCTTTTCTATTCTGTCAGTAACAGTGAAGGACAAATGAGAGATTTGAGGGATACTTTGAGAAACATAATTCTCATCTCTGCTATCTGTCGGTTGCTCTTTATGCTCTGCTTGCACTGCAGCTTCTGACGTGATGGAAGGGATATCTGTGCTACGAGACCGTGTGATCTTCTGCACCTGATATTTCCACTCGGCTGTCCATTGCTGAACTGTCGAGGGGCACGCTTGGTCCATGACTGAACTGTACTCAGCATTCCATTTGTTATACCCACCAACCACCTTTCTTCCCTCAGAATAGACAAAGCTTCTAGACTTCATTGTTTTAAAAGTATTGACTGCTTCATCAGGGTAATAGCGTGTAATTTTAGTTTCTTCCAGGGGATAGGAAATTGTGCCTTCCATCTTTGTCGTCTCTACTGTTAACTGAGTGTTTGGAAAATCTGAATTGTTCTGTCCGTGCATAACATCTGTTGGGTTTAAATCTGGAGAAACCGTTTCTGCTCTTTTAGAGTCTTCCTGTCTTTCATCACCTTCAGTTGAAATCCCAATATTTGGACCTACTTTGGGTTCTGAAGTGTTCTTGGAGTTGTCTACCCCAAGTCGATTGCGGTCTGGTGTTGCTGGTGGGCTTGGACTTGAAGAAAAGTGAAGGCTTCCCTGGCGTTCAGGGAGTAGGTGTATTTTTGAGTCCTTCTCTTCCTTCACACGAAAGGAACAGGTTTTCTTCCTGAATCCTGTCCCTGGTGACATGGAAAGAGAAGAATCCTCAAACAATAACTCCTCCCCATTAAAGTGATACCGATACATGCTGTAGCCATCGGCACTGTTGATGCTGCTTTGCCGTAGAAGGTAAGCTGCATCACATTCTGATGAAGCTCGGGACCGGGTCTGTATCAGATCAGACTTGTCAATTCCTGCAAGATTTTCAAGAGCATTCACCATTCTGCTAGATAATTCTTCGAGTTGAGAAAGTCGAAGTTCAACAGTCTGTAGGGAAGTTTTCATAAAATTTTCTCGTTCATTGATTTCTTCCAGCCTCATTGACATGCTTTCAACTCTGGTGAATACAAAAGGGACATATTTGTTAAACCAAGATAACTGAATAATAAAAAATAAAAGGATGACATCATTGTTATATGATCTTTCAGGTGTTTGAGAATCATGGTAGGCATCTTTGAATATCTCTAATATAACTACTCAAATGTCTGTGAAGTTAAGTCCTACATATCCATATCAGGAAATAATGGAAAAATAGTTAATACATAGATAGCTTACTACGTGTCAGTAATACTGCCAAGTACCTTACATATTCAATAACAAGTACTTGCTCAGGTGCTATTCTAGGCTTCCTTAATCCTCACAACTGCTCTGTGAGATAGGCACTATTATTATCATCTCCATTTTAGAGATGAGGAGATTAAGTCATGGGAAGTGTGAGTAATTTGCCTTAGGGTGCACAGGTAATCAGTGGTGGAGCTGGATTTGAGTATAATTTAGCTCATGCATTTGCTCCAGTCATTTTACCTTAGCTGATATGTCACACTGTAACTAGTAATAAAGAAAGATTTAATTGTACTTCAGTTTCTGTAAGAGATTGGTCCCAGTACCTTCATGGATACCAGAATTCATTGAGGCTCAAGTCCTACATATCCAATGCTATAGTATTCGCATAGAACCTACACAATATCCTCCTATGTACTTTAAATCATTTCTAGATGATTTACAGAACCTAATGCAAAGTAAATGCCATAAGAGTTGCTATACTGAATTATTTAGGGAATAATGATAAGAAAAGAAGTGTACATGTTTACTACAGATACAATTTTTAAAAATGTTTTCAAATTGAGGTTTATTAATCCAGGGATGCAGAGCCCATGGATATGGAGGACCAAATGTGCTAGCACTTAGTCTCTGAAATTTTAACTATAACCATCAGCAATAAATGGTTAAAATAAAGTCCTTACTCAAGTTCAAGGGGTTCAAAAAATGAATTGTTAATAATTAAGTTCAGATTATCAGATGATATGCTTGAATGACAATAGACCATTTAATTGTCTGAAGAATGCCAGCAACTTTAAATTACTCTTTTTACTTAATATTTCTTTAATGAGGTAACACAAGAAAAGATCTTGGCAGATTATAAATGCCTAGTGTTAGGTAATTTTAAAAAATGCCTAGAAGATCAGGCAATAGCCTACAAAACTATAAATGTTTCGGGACTAAAATCCATTGAAATTAACTTTGTTTTATATTCCAACATATACAGTACAATTTCTTTCAAACAGGTAGTAAGGTATGAGCAGGATTTAAGCCTGCCTTCTAAAAATTAAATTTGTAGTCAGTTGCAGTGGTGCACACCTGTAATCATAGTGATTCAGAAAGCTGAGGCAGGAGGATTCCAAGTTTGAGTCCAGCCTCAGGAACTTTAGTGAGGCCCTAAGCAAATTAGCAAGACTCAGTCTCAAAATGCAAAATAAAAAATAAAAAGAGCTGGGGACATAGCTCAGTGGTAGAGTGTCCCTGGGTTCAATCCCCACTATCAAAAAACAAACCAACCAACCCAACAACTTAATAAATAAGTTGAATTTGTTCCAGGGATGGGCATAGGAGTCCTGGCTCCCAGTTGAACAGTATGGTGGTCTATTCCAGCAGATTTCCCCCTGTGTGAAGGCAAACAACTTGATCTGAATTCCATTATGCTTTGATTTTTTTTCTCACACCTTTCTTAAAAATGGACAGTCTCACTGGGCACAACAGCACATGCCTGTAATCTCAGTGACAAGGAGGATTTTAAATTGAAAGCCACCTCAGCAGCTTAGTGAGACCCCAAGCAACTTATCAAGACCCTGTCTGGAAAAAAAAATTTTTTTTTTTGAAAAGGGCTGGGGATGTGGTTGCATGGTTATGTGCCCCTGGGTTCAATTTCTGGTACCAAAAAAAAAAAAAAAAAAAAATCTCTGTAGTCACTTGGCTTGCAGTTTATTTTCAGAAAGACTCTGCTACCCTTGCTACATACCCTTATAAATGCCTCACTTGTTCTGCTTGCTTTCTTCTAACACATGATGGACCCCCCTTTTCTTATCTTTTGGACAGTGCCTGCACTGAAATGTTCTGCTCTGTGCCTGGCTCCATCTGGGCACCACACACACCCTGCTGCTTCTGCAGCTGCATTGTCACTTTAGCTAATGTAGCTCTTCTATTGGCTACATTGACAGCTGCACTCTGATATGTGGCAGGGCCCCGGCTTCTATTCTTAACTTTTTTCTTGGGGAGAAAACTATTTATATGCCCCTTCGGAAGCCACATCACTTGAGCCAGGAAGGGTATGGTTTCCTGAAAGTTTGCCACCGGGGAGGACCAAAAATTCACCATGAATGAGAAGTCCTGATTTCCTTCTTTTAAATAGACCTGTAGGTTTTAAGAGTTCTCTCTCATCTTGCATTTCAGAAGCCCACAGAAGAACTACTTACTGTACACTTTCCATCACTTTTGAGTAAGACTTGGTGTTCTCTGTTACAATGGCTACTTGCTCCATTCATGTCTATTACCCAAGATTCCTTTTATATTAAAGCCACTATGCCTCTTTAACAGTCAAATTTATTGCCTTTAACAAATACTACAGTCAGAGATAATGTAGCTATGCAAACTGGTAAAACATAGATAAGCATCTTTCCTTTCAGATCTTTATAATTCTCCCCTTATTTTTCCCCCTGTATTGCTTAATTCAGATAACAGCATTACCAAACATCCAGAAATTAAAAAGAAACCTCAAAGTCTTAGTATCCTTTGGTTTCTCTTATTCTTGCTCTCACCCTTCACCTCTCTGCCCTTTCCTCCCTCCAACAGCTACCAAACCCTGTGGGAAAGTCTTTTTTGATGTCTCAGTCCTCCATTCCTACTGCCACTCCCTTCCTTGTAGCTGTGGGAGAAACAATGCTTTATGAAGTGGCTGCTTGTTTCAAGCCTGTAAACAGCATGGAGATGGCACATTTTAAACAGTTATGCCAAATCAAGGGAGGCTGCAGTGAGGCTTTTGCTTCAACATGAGGTCTTCCTATGTTGCCCAAGCTGGTCTCAAATTCCTGGGCTTACGTAGTCTTCTGGCCTCAAGTCCTACATAGCTGGGACTATAGGTACATGCCACCACCTGGCTGTTTTTATAGCATGTGTAAAAGAAGAAAGAAAAAAGGAGTTCAGGTTCACTTATGTCTGAAATAATTTACAAAAAGGACAAATGATGAACTATCTTCATTCCTAGCTATGTTTTGAGATTTCCCACAATTATGAAAAGATGTTTCAAAAACCTTAAAATCAAAGAAACAGTGGTTTTCATTTCACGTGGGAAAAGACAGGCTATCTGGCAATCAACTTGACAAAAGTCCTACATCTGTTTACATATTGAATAGCAGGAAAACATAAGGGAAACCATCATTTATGACAGATCTCATAGTGGGATATGATTAATCAGCAAGCATGTTATTTGTTTAGTTTTCTAAGTCTCAGTTCAGCTTTTCTTTTAGCACAGAGGAAAATATTTTCAGCACAGCATACAACACCAAAGTGGTCTAAGTCCAAGTGATTAAACTTCATTCTTAAAGAGAAAGAGGAGGTTCTGGGGAATGAAACTGACCAAATGATATTGTTACATTTTGTATACATATGAAACTCCAACAACAAATCCCATTATTATTTATAATTACAATATTAAAAAAATCAATAAGAAAAATAAAGTTAATTCTCTCCTAAAGATATGTTTCTAGTTAGAATTTACTCATAGTACCTTTTTAAAATTTGCTCAAATTAGTTATACATGACAGCAGAATGCATTTCAATTCATTGTACACAAAAAGAACACAAATTTTCATTTCTGATTGTACACGATGTAGAGTCACATGATTCATGCAATCATACATGTACCTAGGATATGATGTCCATCTCATTCCACCATCTTTCCTATCCCCATGTCCCTTCTGCTCCCCTCACTCCCCTATGCCCAATCCAGAGTTCCTCCATTCTTCCCTTGCCCCGCCCCATTATGAATCAGCATCTACATATCTGAGAAAACATTTGGTCTTTGTTTTTTGGGGATTAGCTTATTTCACTTAGTGTGATATTGCCAACTCCATCCATTTACCTGCACATGCCTCAGTACATTTTGAAGGATATTTTAGTTGTTTCCATTTGGGGGACAAGTATGAAAAGAGCTGGTAGGAACATTTATGCCCAGCCTCCATTTAATTTTTAAAAACCTCTGGCCCATAACTACATAATATCCTGCTGAAATTTTTCTAAGAATTGTATTAAATCTGAATATCGATTTGGGGAGAACTGAAAATTGTACTATACTGAGTCTTTCAAAACATGAATATTATATATTTACTTATTTACTTAAGTCATTAATTATTTCTTTCATTAGTGTTTTAAAGTATTTTGCATTTGGATTGCATTCTTGTCTTATAAGATATATACCTAAGTATTTTATTTTGTCAGAGCTCTTGTTGAACTCTTGTTGAGCTCTCAGTGTTATTTAAAAATTTTAAAAGTTCGATTATGTTAGTCTATAGAAATAAAATTGATTTTTGTGTGTTGCCCTTTTATTTGGTAGTTTTGATAAATTTACTTATTACTTTTAGGACATTATTTAGTTTTGTTACTTAACAATTTTATGTAATTTTCTTACATAGACAGCTGTGTCATTTACAAGTGGGAAAGCTTTAGTTCTTCCTTTTTAAGATGTATGCCTGTTATTTCTTTTTCTTGTCTTATTGCACTGGTTAAGACTTCCAGCATACTATTAAATAGCCATGGCTAAGAGTGGCTGTCTTTTCGTATTCCTAATTTTAAGAAAAAGTAATTTAGTTTTACACGTTGGTGTAGGGTTTTTTTCTTCTGTAAATTCTATTTATCACCTTCTACCAGTTTTCTGAGATTTTAAAATTCATTTTATTTTTATTATCATGAATGAATGTTGAATTTTGTCAAATACTTTTTCTGTACCTATTGATAATTAATATAATCTTCCTTTAAATTGTTAACATGATGGATTTCATCAATTGTCTTTAAATATTGATCTAATCCTTCACTCCTGCAATAAACTACCTGATTATAGCTAGAACCAGCTAGTATTTTATTATGAAGTTTTGTATTTATGCTCATGATGATGAACACTACATTGGTGCATAGTTTTCTTTTTTCAACCTCTTCATCTGGTTTTGATATCAGGATAATGCTGGTTTCAGAAAATAGTTGGGACATGATTATATCATTTACATAGATTTTACAGTAGTAGTTCTAAGGTTTAAAAAATAGATAGTAACATTTCAAAGTTTACTTAACCTCAATATTTTACCACTTCAATTTGAATGAAAAAAAAACATTACTTCTATAAAGTTCTCTTTGCCATATCCCTTTATGTTAAAGTGGTCATATAATACATCTACATATATCATCAATCTCATCAAACAATATGACAGTTATTTTTTAAATTTTTGGAGTTACTGGGAGTTGAACCCAGAGAGTCTCTATTACTGAGCTACACTACTAGCTCTTTCTGTTTGATTTTGAGAAAGAATCATGCAAAATTGCTGAAGTTGGCATCAAGCTTGTATGTGATCTTCCTGACTCAGCCTCCCAAGTCACTGGGATTACAGGTGTGTGCCAGTTTTCATCTTTAGCTGGCACCATTTTTTTTCTAACAGATATACTTTAAAGACCTTAATAAAAGATTCTTCTTTATATTTGTCAACATATTTATTATTTTAAATGTTCTTCCTTGTTTTTCCTAATATTTCATATTTACTTCTGATATTTCCTTCTGTCTGCAGAATTTCCTATAGTAATTCTTTTAGACCTGCTCCACAAGCAGTGAATTATTTGTCTAAGAATGTCTTTATTTAGCTGGGCTCAGGAGCGCATCCCAGCAGCTCCAGAGGCTGAAGCAGGAGGATCATGAGTTCAAAGTCAACCTCAGCAATGCAAGCCACTAAGCAACTCAGTGAGACCTTGTCTCAAAATAAAATACAAAATAGGGCTGGGGATGTGGCTCAGTGGTCAAGTGCCCCTGTGTTCAATGCCTGATTTCCCCCTCCACCCCCGCCCCCCAAAAAGAATGTCTTTATTTTCTCTCCATCCCTAAGGGATAGTTTTATTAGGTATGGAATTCTGGGTTGACAGTTCTCTTCTTTCAGCCCTTTAAAAACATGGTGTCACTTCTTCCTGGCCTCCATGGTTTCTGACGAGAAATCTGCTATCATTCAGATCACCATTCCCTGAAGTAAAGGGTCATTTTTCTTGAGCTGTTCTCTGTTTTTTCTTTGTCTTTAGTTCCCAGCAGTTTCTAAGATGTGGGTGTAGATATCTCTGATTTAATTCTGTGTAGTGTTCTCTAAATTTCTTAAATCTACAAGTTTATGTTTTTCAACCAAACTTGGGAAATTTTCAGTTACTTCTTCTAAAAGTTTTTCTGCACCACACACTTTTTTCTAATGGGATTCTTATGACAAAAATGTTTTATCTTTTGTTATTATTTTTCAGTTCCTGGAGGCTGCCCCACCCCTAGTCAATTTACTTTCTATTTTTCAAATTAGTTAATTTGTATTGAAATATCTTCAGTTTTACTAACTCTTCTGTCATCTTTGTTTTGCTATTGAGTTTATCTAGTGAATTTTTAAGTTCTAAAATTTTCTTTGGTTCTAATTCTTATTTTTTTCCTGATACATCCATACTTTCCATTAGTTTCAAGACTCTGCAATTTTGTTCACATGTTTTCATAATAGATGACTTAAAAGTCTTTGTCAGATAATGCCATTATCTGTGTTATCTTGGCATTGACATTTATTGATTATCTCCTTCTCAGGTGAGTTGAGATTTTCTGGGTTTTTCATATCCCAAATAACATTGAATTACATCCAACTTTGGAATATTTTATCATGTGACTTGAAGTCTTGTTTAATTCCCATGGGGAATATTGATATTTTTGTTTTGGTAGGTTTTCAATCTAGTTAGACTCAGTCTGCATGTTTCAAAATGCTTTCTATGGCTGATTCCAATTTCAGTTTAGTTTCAAAGACTACAGTGATGATCAGACCTCCAGTGGTGAGTCTTAACCTTTGTAGTGGTTTATTCATTAGTTCAGTTCTAATGCTTTTGTGAATATTTCTTCTTTTTAAATGCAGGTTTTTACAATTACAAATATCTTTCTGAGTACTGCTTTTCTTGCATCCCAAAACTTTTTGTATATTATGCTTTCATATTTGTTCACCCACCTTGAGGTGTTCTCTCCTGATTTCTTCTTTGATCCACTTGTTATTTAATAGTATGTTAACTGTCATATTAATGAATTTTTGATTTCCTGTGGTAATAACAATTTAATTTCATTGTAGTTGGAAAATATACAACTTCGAATGTTTCAAAGCTTTTTGAGACTTATTTCATGGCCTTCTCTTTGGTTTATTTTGGAAAATGTTGCATATGTTCTTGAGAAGAATATGTGTTTTGCTGTTGTTGAGTGGAAAGTTCTATTAGTATCTTCTAGGTTAAACTGGCCAAAGAAATGTTCAAGTCTTCTGTTTCTTTGATGATCTTCTGTCTAGTTTTATCACTGGTAAAAGTGGAGTAGTAGAGTTTCCAACTGTTATTGTAGAACTGTCTACTTCTCCCTTCAATTCTGTCAGTTTTTAGTTCACATATTATAAAGCTTTGCTATCAGGTGCACATATGCTTACATTCTAGAGAGACTGACTGTTTTATCATTATATAATACATTTCTTTGTCTCTAGTAACAATATTTATCTTAGAGGCTACTTTGGATATTAATGTAGTCACTCCACCTCTCTTTTAGTTATTGTTTCCATTGAATAATTTTTCTTCCTTTTACTTCCAAACTATTTGGAGTGAATCACTGTAGACAGCATATAATTACACCATATTTTTTAATCTTTGAATTTGTAGATTCTTTATTCTGCCTGCTCAAATCCACTATTGATGTTTAATAGAAAAATTTCCATTTCAGTTATTATACTTTACAATAAAAATCAAGTTGTGAACTCCAGAACTCACCTTCCTTGTCCTCCCTTTCTGCCTTGTCTGGTTCTTTATCCTTAAATTTGCTCCAATATCCTTCACAAATATGCCATCATCATCAAAATGGAAAAAAAAAATGAAATTCTCTTAGAACTTGAGGATCTCAAACACCAAGCATGTGGTATTGCTGATTTTGGAAAACCTATTCTAGAACTTGCAGCTACCTCTGATGTTTGTAGAAGCACCGGATAAATAAAAGTTGTCTGGGTGCTACCAAAGACCCAATCATTACATATAAATGTGTGTTGCTATCCTGGGTTTATCTATTATTTAATTAGATTAACATGACTGCGTTCTTTATTATATGGTTTTGAACAGTTTCAAAATAATATTTCTTTAAAAATGCATAAATACTCACCCTGGATATTTCAAATTGTTTGGTCTAATCATGTATAATTTTTTTTTTCTACATGACTAGTATTCAACTCAAAGGACCTATTTCTTGGGATGATGGATACTTCTGTGATGCAAAGTGTTCTTTCTTACCAACTGATTTCTTTTAAGATCTACTTCTTGCCATTTCCCTCCAATTTGAGTTCTTGACTTTCATAACTATTTCTGTATTTGAATTTGCTTGTAGATTATATGACGTACCAGTACCAGGTTTTTGTTTTGCACATTATAGTAGCACTTAACAGCAACAATTATTCCATTTAAGAACGCTTTCAAAAAAAGGCATGAAGGCCATTTTTCTAACCACCAAGCTCATGATTTCTCAACTGGCAGACCTGCAGAACAATTCCCAAGTGCTGGCCTTCTGCATTCTAATATGAAAGGAAACTATAAACAAATGAAGTCTATATACTGGGCCCCGATTAATCATTCTCTTGCCTTTGAATAGAATTTTGAGTACCACTTGATATATGGCACTATTTGCCCTGCCCTTCACTGATTCATGTGTGTTCCTATTAAAGTCACTGAGGAGCCCATAACCTAATTTGTTTAATTGGCCTTGATCAATAATCACTGTGTTTCCCACTCCCTTTGGATTCCTTTTTTGCTTGATTCAGAGATTAGTATAGATTGATCTTTGGGTTCTTCTGTTAAAAAGGTACACCTACTGCCCTAATTGGTTTCAAAATCTGGTGCGTGTGGGTGTGTATGTGTGTTGCATGTTCATATGTGTATATACTTCTTTTTTTAAATCTAGAAAGTGCAGTAAAATGGTACCAGATTGACAACTGGCATTGTATATCCCGACTCTTTTTGTCTGTTTAGCTTGATTTTCAGAAAAACAGCAAGGTTGTTTTTGATTAAGACGTTGTCAACCTCAGGATTCCTTTTGAGATGTGCTCGTATTCAAATTGGGGATAAAGTTGCCCCTCCAACTTCTCTTCATCAGGCGCCTGTCACTGTGAGTCCATTATAAAACAACAATAATATGTGTAGCATGATGGTGTTGTGAGAATTAAGGGAATTGTACACAAGAAAGTATCCATTAACTGTATAAGTGCTAAAATACACAATTATGTGAAATAAGGTGTCTTTGCAAATCTTCTCTATATCTTGGCATATCTATTACTAAGAGTACTTGATTTTGAGTGCAATAACACTACCATTAAAGTAGTTGAATTAAAACACATTTTTGATAAAATAATTTTAGATTACATTTTCTATTTTGTTGAAATACTAATACACGCAACAGTATGGAGCTTATGTATATGTAGAACTTTTGTAGTAACTTCCAAAAGACTACCTGCACATAATTTTATTGGACATTAAATAAACTCTAATCTATTTAATATGAGGTCCAAATTCATGTGCTCATGGTAAGAATCCTTATGTGTTTTTCCAAAGGATAGGACTTAGACATTTGGAGTCCTGTACTAAGCCAGTTATTAAAACTTATTTTATGTGGAGTCATCTTTTTATGTAAAACAATCACCCTTTGCCTACACGAGGCAGCTCATAAATTATATGGGACCATTTCCTTAATGACGAATTAAATGTTCACATGAAAAACATGATGTTAGTGGCATTAGGTCTAGTTCATACTTGAAGAACTCCATGTTTTATTCTTGAGTTCTAAGACTATTCCTACCTTGTAATTTTATTCCAGATCTATAGATTATAACATTGTCTAAACCATTCTAAATTTTACACCCAGCTATTTTAATTTTCATCTATTTCCTTATATAAGACTGTCTTTTAAATTTAGTAATTACAGGGAGAACACCCAGGAGAGAACCTTGTGCTGACTTGCAGAGTTTTTATATATGAAAGACTGAGTGAAGACTACTAATAAAAGAACAAGACTGGAGTCTTAAATCTTCTGGTTTTCTCAGTCTTTGTAATAAACAACATACTGAATAGTTATTAAAAGGACATCAAGCTCTATGGAATTCTAGCTCTATGTTATTTACATATACTTACATGGTCATACTCAAACCTCCTGGGTTTCTAGTATTCAAGTGTTCTAAATCATTATCCTTTTCTGGTAATGCTCTGCTTTCTATTTGGGTCAGACTCTGTGGTTGGCCACCAATGGAGCCTTATTAATATCTCAGGTTATCTCTCCCTTACCTCTAACACAATAGTGCCTATCCCAAACTCATCTTCTATCCTTATCAGGACTCCAGAGTTGGGCAAGGAAAAAAAAGGTGCCTGCAGGAGCACAGATAGCCAGCCCTCCAACCTCCCTGCCCTATGTATGTTGACTTTTTGCATCTTTGCCTTTGGACTATAAAGTGTAACTGATGAAAGTCAAGGGAGCAACAATGACCTGACCCAATCCAAAGCCACGTTATTCAATTTTAGTTGGTTCTTCAGTATTCCTGAGAAGCAATCTTCTTTCCTAGTATATTTCCCCTAAAAGTAAACTCATTTGACTTAAATTCTTACTGACTTCATGACCATAATCTTGATTGGGTTGGGGGTACTTTTTCCTCATTACCAGTTTTTCTTTCTTTGTACCCAGACTTCTCATTAGATTAATGCTCCTGACCTCTCTTCAACAGTTTATTTCTTTTTAGGGAGGACTGCGTTTGTGATTGGAGTTTGGGAATCAAGACCCTAGCATGCTTTTATTTCTGTCTTTGAAAATGAACTGCCTGCTAGGAACTTGGTTCTCACTTTGTCTTGGTCCTATGGTAAGCTGAGTGGGAAAGCTGACTCAGCCCATGAGAAGGAGGCTTCAGGGGCCACTGCTGCCTGTAACTGAGTGGGCATGTTCACTTCTGGATGTGTTCTTGGAAAGAAGTCAGCCACACTCTCCAGTAAACTTTTATTACTAATAAAGTGGATATTTTTATCTCTATCTGCCTGATGTCTGCATCTTTTTCTGAACTGGCTCTCAAAATCAGATGAGTAACAAGATTGTCATTCACTGTGAACATTAAAATTCCATTAATTCCACTCCTTTCCTTTCATTTAAACATCTTTGACTTCTATTAATTTATAAGATGATGACATTCAGCTGGGAACAACCCCAAATGACTTTCCCATCACTGCATTTTTGTCTTTTCTATATGTCCTTCTTTACATCTGAGACATCATCCACCTCCCAAGACTGATCTCTATTTCCATTCCTCTTCTAGTCACTAGCTTGTCTTCTTGTTTGGGTTTCTTCTGCTAGTACCTTCTTTTCCAACTCACATGGAAAGAGGATATCAAGCAAAAATATTTCAAAGCCACATATTGCTGATCAAACCTTCAGCAAGTATGAGACCTTAACCCAGACTCATACACAAATCTGACCAAAAACTACCTAATAGAATATTTTAGCAGAATAAGAATCTGCTATGATAGGTTTGGCTAGTCTAATATTGATATCTCCTTAAGTACAGGGCCAACTGTATTGAAATAGAATTTTAAAATTGCATTCTATACATTTTGAAATATACACCACACATTCTAAAAACCTAGTCTAATGTACTTACTCTAACCAAACATTAGGTTTGGTGCTAAGCTTGCATGAAGCCACAGAAAAAAAGGAAAACACAATGGATAATATATGTTTCCTTGTATGAGAAGTTAAACTCTGACTAAAGTTTTGTTAGGAAAGATTTTTTCCAACTTAATTGGTCTTCAACCTGTAGACCTGTGATAAGGGACGCTGAACCATAAAGAGAACAATATGTTTCACAGTTGATTTACAGAAGACACAGAAGGAGTCTTGAAGCTCAAATTGATGATACACATAACTAGTTATTTACCTGGTATGATGAAAATAGAATATTCAGGTCGACAAGTTCTACCTTGGTTGTGCTAGCAGAAGTTATCTATCAAATGTTTTCAGCCCACCAGCTCTCTTGATTGTCTCAGGTTGTCCCTTCAAGCAGACATTGCCTGCCAATACCAGCCCTTATTTTGGTGTTGCTGATATTAAGTATTCTTCCTGGCAATTACGCCATAAACCTGTGTAACTTGAGGTTGTTCCTGGTTCCTAACAGGAAAATCAGTGTTTTGAACCCAGAGGAAGCATAGTTAATTCCCTCTATTTTGATACTCTGGTTGAGGATAGGATAGAAATTTGTATTTGAGTCAGGAGAGATAAACTTTTGAGTCATCCATGCATTCATTCAAAAACAAAAACAAATCTCCTTCCTACTATGTGGAGATGTGCAGATGCTAGACATAATTTTGGCAAACAAAATATAGACATGGTGTCAGACTTCATGGAGTTTAGAAACCAAGGATCCTGAACCAGTCTAAGGTGTGAGGTGGCAAGGGAAATTTTCCACCAGGAACTGGCATTTGAGCAGAGATTCAAAGGATGAACAGAAAGAAAGGGTGTGGTGTACCAAACAAAAAGAACAGTATGTGCAAAGCCCTGTGTGGCAGGAATAACTTGGAACTTTTAGTAAATAAAAGGCCAAGACTTGGAATATGGAGTGCGAAGATGAGAACAGTCTAGAGTAAGGTCAGAGACAAGGCAGGGCCTTGCAGCCCTGAGAACAGACCTTTAAAGGGAGCTGGTGGATGAGAGGCACAGGACCCAATTTGAGTCTGTAGAATGCAACACGGATTCAAAGAGCAGAAAGGGGTATGAAGACCTCAGTGTGTGCTGGCAGCAGAGACAGGAAGTGAATGGACCCTACATTACCTGCAAGGGGAACTTGATTGTCAGTGAGGGAGAGGGAGGTGCCACAATATCTTGCCACTTTCTGTCTTGCTAAGCTAGCTGAATGATGATACCATTCATAGAGCCCATAGCACAGGAAATGTCCAAGTTTGGAAGGAGAACTGTGAGGAAGTGCTTCTGAGATCCAGGTGGGCATGCTGGGTATGGCTTTGGCTTAAATATTGTGCTGCAATTCAATGTTACATTAACTCAATACTGAATCATCTCACAAATCTCTTACTGAGGGACTAAATGTTGGGTCTTACAAATGTTGACATTTTATGATAAGAGTATGTGGTTAAATTGTTAGAATTTTACTTGTAATTTCCAAGCAGTAGGAGAAAGCTACAGATTTGGTTTCCACACGGAATCGTTCAACATACCCTTAAGAACATCTTTGTGAACATGTTGGTATGAATGAGTTATGAGAATTGCTGTCTCAGGAACCTTTTCCTGAAAAGGATCTCAGGAAATAGGGAAACAGGGAAGGGAATGATGTACTTTTAACCAGACCCTGCACTAGGATGGTGCACACACCACTGAGAGAAGAGCAGGAGAATCATCAAATGGTGAATGTGATACAAAAATAAAATCAAATTAATATATCAAGAATATTGAAGAATTAGAAGAAATGTCCAAATACTCAGAGATGGATATTAAAAGTAATAATAGGTGCTGAAAGTTAGGTACAAATAACTAATTTTCCTTCCAGTCTTCCACCTTATCCCTTGCTCCCCAGCTGGCCTGATTAGAGGGAAGGAAGCTCCCTTCTCCCCAAACTTCTTTTTGTCTCAGGCTTTCACCTGTGAGTCAGCCTAGACAGGGTCAATAAAAGGAAATGGAGGGGCAGGAATGTGCTCCCATCACTTTTGGGGACCTGAGCCAAGGGAAACAGGAAGTAGTATTTTTTTTTTCATTTCTATTACGTATGCACAGAGCCCCAAGAGAAAAATGCAATTTAGTAATGATCTGATAACCACATTCTTGAAGCCTTGTTCCAAGAATGGTAAAAATCCAAACAATGCTGCAGGAAGGGAGAAGGTGGAGAGGTAGAGAAAAACAAAACACAATTTCCCATTGTAAATGATTGTCTATGACTAAATTCAAGTTAATATCTAACTAAAAGGTGGAAATTTTAGACTATCTACAAGGGATAACTTATTTTATGTAGAAATAATTTTTATATATTGAAAGTTTAGCAATTATTGTTAAAATATCAAATAAGTGTTTCAAAGTTTTATTGACAATGTACCTTACTAAGGTCAAAAGTTGATGTAGGTAACCCTTGAGTTTGGCTGGTTAGACTAGGAGAGGAAAGGGGTCAGCTGTCAGAGACTTCTCCCCTCCAGTGGGTTAGGGTATAGTCAATTGCCTGGGCACATACCAGGGAAACTTCAAGGTATGTCTGTGAATTCTGATGTAAATGTTGGGTTTCTTGATTGGTACTTGTTTGCTGAAATATCTTTTTGAAGTCTTACCATGATTTTGTTTTTCAGTATACATATTTGAGAAACATTTGTATCAGGGCATTTTAATTTTGAATATTCAAAAAAACAAGAATGAGCCAGAATCCCCTTAGTCACGTCTTCTTTTCCATGCTCATTACACCCATATTGAGAGTTAAACTCATTAGAACTATGTATTATCAGTTATGAAGATATTTAACAAACTTAAATTGCTTTTAGTAAGTAGTAATATTCTAAAAGATTATGATTTTTAAAAAAAAACATAGCAAGGATGTATTGTTCTTGTCTAAAGTTTGCTGGTAACTCTTTCCCAATTTAGTGTAAGGTAATGTCATCAGGCTCCAAAAAATCTCACTCTGTCCCTTCAGGACCTTCAGCCTTCATTTACCCCTTCATGGATTTACACACTCATGAATCCATTCTTTTGGCATGATTAAGCACTATCGTGTGGACTATGATGATTCTGCTGGGTCCTGAGGATGTATACTTGGAAATAATCTAACAAAAGAGGTGAAAGAGCTCTACAATGAAAACTACAGAACACTGAAGAAAGAAATTGAAGAAGACCTTAGAAGATGGAAAGATCTCATATGCTCCTAAATAGGCAGAATTAATATTGTCAAAATGGCCACATTACCAAAAGCATTATACAGATTTAATGTAATACCTATTAAAATCCCAATGACCCTCTTCATAGAACCAGAAAAAAACAACCATGAAATTCATTTGGAAAAATAAGAGACCCAGAATAGCCAAAGCAATCCTTAGCAAGAAAAGTGAAGGAGGAGGCATCACAATACAAGACCTTGAACTATACTACAAAGCTATAGTAACAAAAATAGCATGGTATTGGCACCAAAACAGACATGTAGGCCAATGTGTAGAATAGAAGACACAGAGATAAAACCACACACATACAGTTATCTCATACTGGACAAAAGTACCAAAAACATTCACTGAAGAAAAGAAAGACTACTCAACAAATGGTGCTGGGAAAAATGGAAAGTCACATGTAACAAAATGAAATTAATCCCTATCTCTCACCCTGCACAAAACTCAACTCAAAGTGGATCAAAGACTTAGGCACTAGAACAGAGACCCTGCACTAACTAGAAGTAAAGTAGGCCCAAATCTTCACCATTGGACTAGGATCTGTCTTCCTTAACATGACCCCTAAAGCACAAGTAGTAAAATCAAGAATCAATAAATGGGATGGATTCAAACTAAAAAGCTTCTTCTCAGCAAAAGAAACAATCAATAATGTGAAGAGAGAGCCTCCATATTGGGAGAAAATCTTTACCACATTCACCCCAGATACAGCATTAATCTCTAGGCTATAAAAAGAACTCAAAAAACACCAAAAAAAAAAAAAAAAAACCCACCAAATAACCCAATCAACAAATGGGCTAAGGATCTAAATAGACACTTCACAGAAAAAGAGATACAATCGATCAAAAATATATGAAAAAATATTCAACATCTCTAGCAATTAGACAAATGCAAGTCAAAACTAAGAGATCATCTCACTCCAGTCAGAATGGTCATCATTAAGAATACAGGCAACAATAAATGTTGGCAGGATGTGGGGAAAAGGTACACTCATACGTTGCTGGTGGAACTGCAAATTGGTGCAACCACTATGGAAGGTGGTATCCAGATTCCTCAGAAAAATTGGAATGGAACCACCATTTGACCCAGCTATCCCACTCCTTGTTTTATACCCAAAGGACTTAAAATTAACCTTCTATAGTGACTTGACCACATAAATTTTTATAGAAGCTCAATTCATAATAGCTAAGCTATGGAACCAACCTAGGTACCCTTCAGTAGATGAATGGATAAAGAAAATGTGACATTTTTATTCAATGGAATATTACTCAGCTTTAAAGAATGAAATTATGGTATTTGCTAGTGAATGGATGGAGTTGGAGAATATTATGCTAAGTGAAATTAGCCAATTTCAAAAACCCAAAGGCTGAATGTTTTCTTTGAAATGTGGATGCTAATTCACAAAAAGGGGATGGAGGTCCTTGGGAAAAATAGAGTTACTTTAGGTAGAGGGGAGTGAAGGGAGGGGATGAGACAGGAGGATAAGAAGGATAGTAGAATGAAACAGACATTATTACCTTATGTATATTATGATCTGAATTAATCAATACAATTAATAAGTTATAGATTATAGATTAATAAAATAGTAAATATAGCCATAGTAACTCCATTATAGTTCTCATGTGAGACTGTTATATAAGCTGTTTTTAAAAAGGATTAAAAATTTGTTTTTCTGTGCTTCATACATCTGTAAACGTACTCCAACCCAAGATGTACAACCACAACTGTGCTTGAACCCAGGATGTGGTTGTCTGATTCTGCTCTGCTACTGCTTTTCTCAGCCCTTGTATCCTGTTTGCTTGCAATTTGCAGATTCCATAGGATGTGGATTTATTCCTTAATATTGGAACCTCAGACAGCCCAGTACAATTCTATCAGAAGGCTGTTTGGACATGGCAGGAGCGTCTTTGGCCAGGATAATATAGGTACAATAAAATTCTTTGTTTAAAATTTGGACTTAGTGTGTCTTCTGAGTGGTTGCCCCATAAAAACGTAAGTATATGACTGCATGACCAATGTGATTCTACACCACATACAATCAAAAAATGAGAAATTATACCCCATTTATGTATGACATATCAAAGTGCATAAATGAATTCTACCGTAATTAGAACAAATAAAAAAAATTATAAAGAAAAAAGGTGTTTGGAAGACCCCACTCTAATTTAGAGGACTTCACCCCCATGGAGAACAGACCTCATCCCACCCAGGTCCCAATCTCATGGGAGCACATAGGTGGGGTTCTTGACCTCTGACTGCAAGGTTAGGAAGGGTGTTTCAAATACAGCAACAGGCAGCGAGGCAGGATGAGGAGGTCAAGCCCTAGGGGAAGGCTATGCTGGGCAAAAGGAACACCCTGAACAAAATACAGGGTGAAAGAGGGCTTCTTCCAATAATGCAAAACTTGTTTGGTTGTTTTAAACTTAAATGGGGTAAATGCCCACACTTGGGAAGGGACCTTTTTGGCCTGAATGTTTGCAATAAATGTTATCATTTACTTCTGTGTACAATCCTCAGTCACCACGTGGTAACTTTCACATTATTTTGAGGGAAAACTTTTAAAAACTTTTAAAAACTGAATCAACAGGAGAATGCAGAGCCAATGTTGAAACAAGCTTTAGCATCCCTCTTCAAAGTAGGGGCGGGAGTCTGCAAACCCTTGGCCTATGACCACCTGCTCGCACCTCTCACAAGTGACCCGGATGCGCTCATCGTTGGACGACTGCTGCTCGTCCTCCTTCTCCTGGAAGTGCTCCTGCACACACTGCTCCTCGAACTCGTGCAGCCTCTTCAGTTCCTCCTCGCTGAGGAAGAGCTCTGCATAAAGGGAGAAGTGTTGACCACATGAAAACCAAGCCAGATCCCTGAAGAATCATTTTAGTTGCATCATTGCGAATTTCATAGCACAACTTTAAGTAAGCTCCCCTTGTAGGTAGTTCTCTGACTCTTCCAATTGATTGTTAGCTAAGGGGGTGGGGCTGTCATGTGTAGTAATGGTCTTTCTACTGGAGCAAAATGATAACTTTTTAGTTAAAAAAAAAAAAAAAGAAAGAAAACAAACAGCCCTGATTACATCTATTAAGAAAGTGAAATGAAGTAATATTTCTCAGCAAATCTTTTGCATGTCTTTTATGAAAAAGTGTATAGCATTATTTTCTCATCATCTTTACATGCAATAAATTAAAACATTTTGAAAGGAACATTGAATGCATATATACATGTATACAGAAGAGATATTTTTAAAAACTCTCAGCTTATCTCCATGAGAAGACTTTCAGCAACATGAATTACTAATAAATGAACAACAATAGAAAAAAAAATAGAAAACAAGATACATTCTGAAAAGCACAGCAGTTGGTTTGTTGTGTTTTTCACACATGTAAATAGTTTAGTGGGAGTTTCTATGTTGGTGTCCAGTGGAAAAGTTTTTTAAAAATAAACCCAAAGTAGAAATGGAAAGTCCTAAACATACTTAGTCCACGGTCCCGTTCTTCCTGGTCCCCTTCTCTTTTTTTCCTGCAGTGACCACTGAGACGCATAATGATTATGTAGATATGGCTTAAAATAATCATTGGAGGGGGTAGGACAGGCCTGTCATGAAATGTCATAATCAGCTGATATCGCTGGAACTTCCACACTTGGTTGGATATTGACTTTACTTCAAAGAAGGTATTGCTTTTAAAAGAAAACATGTTACATATTACTTTTTATTGTGATTTCCCAAAGCAATCAGTTACTGACATTGAAATTAAAATACACAATGAAATGGCCTTTTAGTGTTAGTAGATTCCTTGATTACCTAATTTTTTGGTTTATCTATCAATGTTTGTTTGGCTTATCTATCAATCTATTATTTACACTTAATGATATTTTACTCATATAGACAATTAACAATTAAGTGTATTAAATTGCTGCCCCCTGCTTTCTTACATAAACCACACCATAGTCTATGATGAGGAAATTTTGAGAAATATAAACTTTTTGTATCAAACAACCAAATGATGACTTTTATTTGTTGATAACTGAATCAACTATTGAACTTATTTGATTCAAGGCATGTTATTTAGGATGTGGGATAGGTACAAACTTTATTTTGTTTTAGCTTCCAATGGGAGATCATAAGCACAGGATTGTAGGGTCTTTCAATACTGGGACCTTAGAAAAGCCAGTTACTGTCTTGTGACCTTAGTTTTTTCATCTCTCAAGCCAGGCATTAGGACCAGGTTCTCTTCTGTTTAGTTTTAAGATTTAAATTTCCATGAAGTATTTTTCCCTCATATTTTTCATCTTAGAAGTGAAAATAATTTTTCAACAATTATTAAGCATTGTCAACATATTCATCATATAATGCCAGGTGGGCAAATTTTATAAGAAGCTTGATTCAATAACTTAAACCATTTTTTTTCTTAGACCATTTATCCTGCAAATAATAAGAATATATGTTATAGTAATTGTAGCAGTGTCTGAAATTAGTTTTGCTTTCTGTGTCTCTTATCATGAATGAAAAGCACAACTTGACCAAATCTCTCAGGGAACTTTTGCCTAAGAAAACATTTTGATTAGATTAAAATACTACAGTGTTAAATTACAAATCAAGATTAAATTTAAGTGTATTTAAGTGCCAACTCTTGATTTATGAATACATTAGACTGATTAAAGTTGAATCAAAAAGACTACAACCATTCTATTCATATGAAAGCCCTAATGAGCTTCTTTGCAAATACTTGGTACATGGGTGATTTCTGAGGTTAAACCAAAAATTTAAAAGGCAATAAATGTAAGGGCATGGTCATCAGCCATGACACGTACTTGAAAACAGCGATCAGCAGGTTAACCAGCAGGATGTTGGCTACTAGTAGATAGCATGCCATGAGAGCAGGTGTGAGCCAGGCCCCTGGGATGCAGGGAGGGAGCCTCTTGCCATCCTCATCATAGAGGTTTTCACCACAAGGAGCTGAAAGAAATGTTTGTGTTTTTGTGCTTGCTTTTTACATATAATAAGAAAAGAATAATATCCATAACATGCAATTAGATAGCCTCTTTCCTTTTTAATATGATTTTTCTTATTTCATGTACAGTAATTTTCCAGTAAAAAATAACATACAAAGCCGGAAAGAGAACCCATATCTGCACACAGAGGTAGTCAATTTTAGTTTGTCGTATTTATAAACATTTTCCCATTTCTTTATTGTTTTTTTTTTACACAAAAGTTCTTAATGATTAAACAGACAAATCCATCTTTATGATGTCATCCAAATAGTTATCTACTAGAAAGTTATCATGTCTTCTAAGTATTTAACTTATGTTGTATTCTGGTTCTTTTTTGATTATATTTGTACATTAACTTTGAAAATAACTTCATTCTCGAATGTGGGGTAAGGAACCCACTAACCTCTCAAATTAACTATTCTGGGATCACATATGAAAAATAATCTTTTATTTCTGTGCTCATTTGAAATGCCACCTTTATCATAGGAGACCTGTTTCCCAGAGGGGAAAAATAGGATAATCCCAATGTTGAATTTATACTTTGTTTATTTTTAACTTTCAGTTTAAAAAATCATTAACACCAGGAAACTAAAGATGTATTTGAAAACAGTATACGAATATCAGTAATCAAGTAATGAAAAAGCTGTTTAGTAAACACATTTCATGAATTCAGATCATCAATTTCATGTAAACTTACGATTAATTTCCATGGCGTAGACTATACAATGATTGGAAAGCAGGAGTTTGTTTTGTTTTTTAGTTGTGACAGGAGGGAAGGAAAGAAAACAAGATGATAGTTGAGAGAAAAGTAAAGCATAATAACTGTTTTGCTGTCAAGAAATGCAGATATTTCAAGCTTGGAAATTATGAATTTTCTCTCGGAAATTGCTCTGTTTAGAAAAATTGTACACATTATTAATTCTAAAAAATGCATTTTATGAATATTTATTTTACCATATGTCATATGCAACAGCAAAAGCTCACTACTTAAAAATACTGTGAAAAAGACATAATGTTACTGGCAGATGATCATTTTAGCTTACTGGTCAACCAATTAAACATTTCCTGTATTTCAATACAAGCACCTCATAAGCACAAATAAATACAGAATTACTATGTAATGGATCAAGAACTGAAAACCTACATTTAATGGTATTACTGAAAATAATATAGCTCTAAATTTACTTCTTTATCTCCACTCATTCCTCAATTTAATTTTTTTAAAAAGAATTTTAATATTTATTTTTTAGTTATCGGGAGACACAACATCTTTGTTTGTATGTGGTGCTGAGGATCGAACCCGGGCCGCACGCATGCCAGGCGAGCGCGCTACTGCTTGAGCCACATCCCCAGCCCCCTCAATTTAATTTTAAAAACTGAACAATGAAACTATTGTAGCTTGTGTCTGGAGTCCAGAAAGTTTTAAGAAATATGCACATTTACTTACACTAATAATCTTTCAAAACTAATTAGATTTTTTGTTCTGGTTTATCAAGCTACAAACACATCCAATAGTTGATTTTGTGATATTTGTAATAATAATGTGTTCAGAATCATGTGATACAAGATAGAAAGAATAAACTGAGTCAAATTGTTATCTAACAATCATGGAATTATATCTATTGACAACCTGTGTTTCACATAAGAGACAGACATCTGAAACTTTCTGTTCACAAACAGCAGAACTTCAAAAGCATCAGACATACTATCATATTGCTTCATGGTAAAATACAACTTGTATTTTATAAATAAATACATTGAATAAATACATTGGTACTGACATGAAAATAAGACTAAAGCACCTTGTTCACTGGTGAAGACTTAATTGTCCTGATGAAATTGGTATAAGAACATTTGGACTTTATGTCCCTACAACTCAGGAGACACTGACCTAACAATTCAGCCTGCAGAGGTGCTGGGGTCTATATTCCCCAGAAGTCTGTGCAGGATTGTGACTCATTTGCTCTGGTACCATCTGGGTTACTGTTGACAATAAAAAATAGTACTCCTGTATATAGGTATTAAATCATCACACTGTACCCCATACATATGTAAAATAAATTGTCAGTTAAAAAATAAACAAATACATTAAGAAGTTAAAGAACAAGACCAGTAGTGAAGAAGAAATGGATCGCTATATAGAACTTGGGCTTTGATGGCTGGAAGAGGAGAATGATGAGAGGCATTAGCTCCCTACCATGCTTCCAGGTTCATTCTACTGAAATAAAACTACCAGCTTCATCCTTGGGGGGAAGACATTGGGATGAAAGAAAACCTGGGATATTGGCATTGGAACTATATTCATGTAACAAGATGTCTTTCAGGGCTGTCTTTCCCTTGAAGTAAGTGAGAATCTTTCAGAATTCTAGTGAATGGGTTTTAGCATAAAAGAAATGATCTAGGTCTCAAAAAATCTATATTCCATAAACTGTACTTATTTTTTTTTCATAAAATAATTTGATGCCTATGGCAGAATGAAAAAAATGCTTTATTTCCAAATTAATACATAATCTTCAGTTAATTTGGATCTGATCATCTGCCTCAGAAGCAGGGAAGAGAATCTTACTATGAATTCTACTCTTACGGTCTATCTGGTCTGCAAACACCTCTCCGTAGATCATCCAGTAGGGCATGTAGAAGATGTTTCGGGCCAGTTTCCAAGAAGGTTTCTCTTCTGGGTGCAAAATGGCTTGACGGGCTACTCCAAAACTCATCAGCACGACCAGCATGATGACCACAAAGTAGAGCATGTCAATCATCTGAGTAGGAGAATGTATGATTCATTACTGCCTTGACTCATGGGCCAAGTTCATACTTGTTCATTGCTGTCTCCAAAGACTCAACAAATGCTTAATTAGGATGGAAAAAGCCTCTTTCCCTTCTTTCCTTCCCAACCATGGGTTACTTGTTTTTTCTATCCCACGCAATATATATACCTTCCTCTAGAATATTAACATCTTTATTAGCTCATATTCCATCAGACCTCTCCTCTGTTATTGCTCATTGACATAGTTTGGATCTAGAATGTCCCACAAAGGTTCATGTGTTAAATAAAGCCTTGGTCCCCAGTGTGGCATTATTAGGAAATGGTGGAGCTTTGGGGGGGGGGGCGGGGGCTAGTGGGAGGAAGTTAGGTCATTGGGGCATTCCTTTGAAGGGGATATTGGGACCCAGGCTCCTTCCTTTCTCTTTTTCGCCCCCTGGCTTGTGATTTGGGATTGTCTCACCATGTGTTTGTGCTACTATGTGCTGCTTTGCCCCAGACTCAAAGCACCTGGGCCAATGAATTGTCAGATGATGAGCTAAAATAATTCCTTTCATTTATTGGTTGTATTTCGTTACAGTAATGGAAATATGACTAACACTTCTGTAAACAGATATTCTTATAGTAACTGTAAATGTGAAGAATTGAGAAAAGATGGGAGTTTGTGAGAGAAAACAAGGAGCAAAAGGGAGATATACGTAAGTAGGTAAAAGGACATTGAGAAATAAATTGAGAGTGTACACCAATATTTATTCATACATCATACAGATGATGAGTGGCAACAATGAACAATGCTGTTTACTGTGGATGCTAAAATGGTAGAAATTCTAGGTTTGAACATCCCTGAGGATGAGGGCCCTTACTGAAATTGTCTAAAAGCCATTCCCCCTATAAAGAGTTATTTCTACACTTAGAAAGCTTCCTTTCTTCTGGTACTAGTGCTAACACTGAGGCTTTTTAGGTAATGTAATGATAACCAGCTGGTTCATGTTTAGTTTCATATTCTATGACTTGTTCAGAGTAGATTTCACAATAAATCTGTCTTGGCCTAATCACGTGAAGTACCTGTGTCTACTCCATGCTGCTCATGAGCTGGAGATGGTCTGGAGCACAGGTGAGGAAATAGCCCTGGGTCCCTTTTGTTTCTAACTTTTATTACAGATTAGGAGTTTGTCAATCATATTTTTGTCATAAAAACATTCAAGTAGATGCAACCTCATAGAATTATCAAATCCAGGTTCCTGTACTAAAGAATGCTAAAAATGTTTCCAGTCATCAAGGTGTAGAGTAAATATTTTGAGATACCTATCTTGCTACTGAATTCTGTTTGCATCAAAACCTGATGCTCTCTCATGCCCTGGTAAGGTGAAGCAAACTCTTATAAAAGAAGAAGATGTTTTATTTTATCTTTACTGTCAAAATGCAATTATTAATAATAAATCAGAAGTAATTTTTAAAAAATGAAAGTAACTGGTTATATGAAAGAAAAAAGATGTATGCATTAAGTGCTTGATATATATTGAGAGATGCATGCATATATATATGTAGGTGTGTGAGTACAGTAAGCCCTTAGCTCATCTTTCACTAGATTTTTATTGTCATTAATATGTAGGAGAACTGTGTATTTCAAAGCAAAGGTTATTTCCTATAAGAAACCAGCTGCAAAGGAAAATCCAGAAGAAACTGAAGAAAGTCACACCCAAGGCCTGGTCTTTTATCCTAACCACAGCCAAAATATCCCTGGTTACTCATGTGAAATCATTACTAACCATCTTTCCAATCATCATCACGTAGGGCCCCAGATACTTGTTGACACCAAAGATGTCCAAGACACGGATGTACCAGAGGATGATGTCCACACAGTAGATGACCCGACCATAGCCCATGTATGGCTGGTTCTGGAGGCGAAGGATTGCTCCAATCATGAACATGGAAATGGCCACAAGATCAGTGATGTTCCAGTACTCCTGAAGCCACACTTTTATTTTCTGGCTCAGTTTGCCTGGTTCTGACATGAGGATCTGAAAACAAACCGAAAAGAACAATAAACTAAGAGTGCATTGTTGGAAGCCTTGTCTTTTTCAGAATCTTGGAAAGATAAGGTTGGTGGAACATTCCAGGGCATCTGGTCTCTTTTCTGCTCAAGACCTCAGAACACTAATCTTCTCAGGCAGACAGATATCTAGAAAGGGAAATTCCATGGAATCCTCTGTATTCATAGATTCAGGGTTTCATAAACTCTCAGGAAATGCCTTCCAAATTATCTCCTTCTGGCTGTAATTAAAGCAGCTGCCTTTTGATTTCTTTTCTAATTATTGGACACATGCCTGTTGGCCCACATTCCAGACTTATACAAGAGGAAAAGTCTAGAGCAGGAATGAATCCTATGTGGTTACACAGTGGTGTGGGGTGTGTGTGTGTGTGTGGGGGGTAAGATCCACATGGGCAGAATGAGGCTAGGAAATGGCTGATTTGCCAAAATTCCTTTGCAACTTAAATACGACAAGTCAGGGGAAAGTTGAACCAGGTTTTCCCCTACTTGAGATATTATCCTTTCAAAATCACCACTGATTAAAAGGAGACTTCCCCAGAGTAAAATGGAAAATATTTAGCAAGCAGCATGCATGGGCACGCAGTGACACTGCATAGGCGGGAGGGCTGCCATGCCAGAGTACCCCTTTAGTTCTGCAGATTGTGGTAGGATTCCAGGGTCTCAGGCCTAGGATGGGGTGATGACTATTGATCTGCCAACATAGAAGGGATTCCCTAGTCTAACAATCCTTTTGTACTGGCTGATGGATGCCTCTCTTTCCTGTAACTGGAGGGCAGGCTTCTGGAATAACATGTCTTAGTTCAGGACTGATGCCCAGCAGGAGCACAATTGCACTAGAGGCCATTCAGGTGGGCCACTTGGGAAGTCCCAGTTGTAGCACACACAAAATTTTAATGGAGCCCAGCTAGAAAAGAAAGAGTAGTTGTAGAAAAATGATTGTACAGTCTTGGATTCGGCACTCTTTTGTTTTCTCAGGCTCTCATTAGACCTGTGACATAAAACTCACTATGCCTGGATGAGGTTAACTGTCATATATTTACAGTTCAGTAAAAGAGTCAATAGTAATCACAAAATAATAGTATTGATTTTGTATTATTTGGAGAAAGGTTAAGAAATTGTGCTGTGTGGTTTTTCAGTTCAAGTTCATGTTTTGTTTGGATACAAGCTTCCTCTTTTGAAATGAATATAGTGAATTCAAACCTGTGGATGATATCAGAAATTACCTGGTCCACATTTCCTGTGCTGCCTGCAGAAGTTGGCTTCTTGGCATTTCATTTTAATTTTAAGTCCTCTGTGATGTAAGATCCAAGTGTAAGACCGTATCTGTTCTATTTTAACACTTAGTTGAAAGTCTTATTCCCTCTGTAACAGATGCTCTGGGCCTTACCGAGAGAGATCACCTGTAGCTTTTTGCCAGGTGGGTGTGATCATCCCATCTGCTACAGATGCTGCTGTTAGGCCCATACCTGCCCCTTATGGGAGGCTTGTTCTTGGGCAATTGTAATCGCCCCTCTGGTGGGTGCCAAAGTCAGACTGATGTGCATACAACACTCCACTCCCTTTTCTCAAGGTAGAACAGATTCTACAGTGTCCAATCAACTCAGATCCGTTGCAGGATTAAGCTGGGGACAGATTCTACTGGAAACCATAGTTCTCTTGACTCCTTTCCTTCCTCTGGCCTGTTTTCCTTGCTCCCTGTCATTGAGGGCCCTGCTTTTATACATTCTTGCACCATGCAAGTACACAGTGTGATCCAAAGTCTCAAATTTAAGGTGACAGAAAATGAAGCCAAATGTGTACCCAGTATAGTGATCGGTTTATCTCAAGTAACTGGCAACATTTGCTTTTGCTTTTGTATGCATTTAGACCTGTTTTTATTATTGGATATGATTTATTTTAGCTTGTGTTTTTATTCACAAGTTCAAGTTCAGTTGGATGGAGAGGATGTACACGTTTAAAAGAAGTGAATGGGATAAACATGGGATGATGACACTCAAAAGAAAAGAGCCCTGGTACCTATCATTTGTATGAAATGTTTTTGCAATAAAACTTGAAATTGGAGCCAATACTTAGCGTGGCAGAGACAAGTCTTTGGAGTAATCACCTCTCGTATTTTCTCTAATGCTAGGCTCACAATGTAGGAGATGACAATCCACTCCTGGAGAGAGGGCCAGCCATCCATCCGCACCAGGATGACATAGTTAAACAGCAGTAAATAGCCCAAGTATGAAATCTGGAGGAAAGAAAAAACTGTTAGCAATGTTTGAGGAGAGAACCTTGGCATCGGGTTTTGAAATCTTATTTTTAGCATGGCACATCTTCTAAAGTGAATTTTCAATTTCTAAATGGACTTAGTTATTTAGAGGATACCCCCTCTGCACATCACCATTGCAGATAGAGAGCTTTGAGATAGGTTGGAGGTATTTTATGCTTCAGCATGATATGGGCAATGACATTTCATTTTCTACATGACAATATATTTATTGGTACTGTCATCTTCATGGGGATTATGAAGTTGCAATAATTATGACACACAGGGAAACTTTTAATGGTTTGCTGGTGTCCCTCCTATATTCTTGGAAATTGGAAAATGTTACTTACTCCTCCCTACCTCACAAATTTTCTTCTTGAATCTTTCCATTATCTTTTCCATATTTTTATTGTTACAGTGTAGTTGTACATAATGGTGGGATTTTTGTTACAGATTTGTATATGAACACAATATAACAATATAATTTGGCCACTATCATTCTCCAGTATTTCCTCTTTCCCTCTCCTCCTTCATCCCCTGGTCTTTCTCCTCTGCTCTACTGATCTGCCTTCATGAAACTCTCCACTATTGACAGACAGAAGTTAGAAGGGAAGACATGTGAAGAGATCATCTTCCCAGGCCATGGAGCTGACTGACCTAAGAGTCCCCTTGACTACCAGTAACAAATCTGTGATATTTGGTGGCCACCACAGGTTCTCTGTCTTTTTTTTTTTTTTTTGGCAAGAAAAAAAGTAGAGTTGGAGGTGAGGGTGAGGCAAGGCATGTGGAGTAAGGTATAGGGTGGAAATAGTTTATTTGAAGCTGATTTTCCCAGATTGGTTCACTACCAACCTGGGAAAACTTCAGCTTTTGGGCCCCTCACTGTCACAAACCTTTTCTGAGGTCTTGTAGGAAGAATCTAGCATTTGTGTATTTGTGATTTGACAGTATTCTTTCCCCCATGATCTGTCCCTCCTGATTCAATAAGTTTTACTAGGATGTAAGTAACGTGCCCTGTGTTCATTGGGATGTGGTTCACTGGATGTGATTCCTGCTAAAACTCATGTTGACCTATGATTCCCAAAAGGTGTTGAGAGGTGGTAGGGCCTACTGAGAGGTTTTTAGGCCATGGGGAGCCCTCATGAATAGATTAATGCCATTTCTCAGGAGGACTGAGTCCTTGCTCTAGTGGGACTGGGTTACTTCTTTCAGGAATAGATTTGTTTTGGTGAGAATGGGTTGTTTTAAAACAGGTCAGCTCCTTTGCCCTTCCCTTTCTATTGCACAAGGCTGCTTGCCCTTTGGCTTTGCATCATGAGTTGAACTACTGTGAAACCCTCCTCCAAGGAGCATCATGCCAATGTCATGCTCTTGGGCTTCTAGAACTATAACCAAAACAATCTCTTTTCCTTATAATTACCCAGTCTCAAGTGCTCTGTTACAGCAATATAAAATAGACAAAGACAAGTATTTCCTCCTTACAGCAGGATTAGAGCCACAGTTCTCAATCTTTGGGCTATGTTAGAATTCCCCAGAGGATGTACACCTCTCTTACATCCAGAGAGAGCATCAAGACTGTCTGTATGAGGCCTAAGGTTGAAAAGCCTGTCAGACTCCTGGCCTTGCCCTCCCTCAGTGCTGAGCAGTAGTTTAGGTTATACAAACCCCAGGTTCTCAACTGATTCTGATCAGAAAAGGAGGGTAGCCTTGGCTTCAGCTGCATCCTCAGATAGGGCTTCCAAGAGGTTGGTTGTGCAGACCCATGGTTGATTTCCAAGGCAACCCCCTCTTCTCTCCTCTGCCCCCTGTCCATCTTTATCCATTGCCCCATTCATGACCTTGTCCTATCACCTGCTCCTGGCCCAATGACTAATGGAATCACAGTGCCATGGCCACACTGCTGTGTACTGTGGCTCAGTGCTTGGGATTTCATGAAAAATACTTTCCTTCCTCCAGACTGACATGGATACCCAAGCCACAGTGTGTCTGGTCAACTCTGCTGGACTGCCTGCAGATAGCCAGTTTCACTCCTAGGTGCTTCCTTCTACTCCCACTTCCTCTTCTGCTCTTGTTAGCAGAAAGCCACACTCAGAGCAGTGGAGACCTGGACACTAGAGACTGTGCTGCCAAGTGGGTCAGTTTGGTGAACACTTTAGACAGGTCTTGATTTGCTTCCCTATCCTAGGAGTTTATGATCTAGGCTCAGCCATACCCTTCTAATAATCCCACCAGTTCAATGAAAAATTATATTTCCCTAAGTTTCTATTACTAAAGATTTTTTAAAAATCATTTTAAGCAAATAGAATGTGATTAATTTGTTTTATTTATTTGTTTGTCTGTTTGTTTGTTTACTATGGTGCTGGAGTTTAAACCCAGGGTCTTACACATGCTAGTTGAACACTCTACCACTGAGCCATATCCACAGCTTGACTATTTTGCTTTATGAAATGTAATATTTTGGGGAAAGGTTGGTCATATTTCTATATGTATAAAATATATGACAGAGTATCTAGATTCAATTTTAGTTAAAGCTCTCAATTAGTACTGGTTTTGTTTAAGAATTCATTTCAGTTCAGTAAATTTTTAGACACAATTTTAAGCCTTTGAAGATTTTGTTGTTTCCAACATATCTTGATATTCAAAACAGACTAAATGGCAAATGCTAAGGAGGGGGCCTTACTGTGTAAAACCAGAACTTGACAATGGGAGCGTTATAGAATTCACAGATCTTTGTTCCAATGGGAATACTTTTTTGCTTTTTGTGTGCATTCTCTTCATCCCCCTTTCTTGAGCCAGCATCTGCATTTGCATCCTGGAAAACAGAGCACAGTACGTGGCAGGCATGGTGGCTAATTGGGAAATGAAACAAACCATAGCACATGGACACCCTTGAAAAGAAAGAATCTAAAAACACCCCCAGTTAGTACGGTGTCTAATCCATGGTAGCAGATATCAAGAATCATTAAAATGAGAGTTAATTGGTACTCTTAAGATCAAGGGTATCACTGACCATATTCTCATCTTCTTTTTCTTTGCCATCTTCATTTTCTTTGGATGTTTGGTATGAGAAATCATCATATGTGCGAAATTCCAAAAACAAGATGGTGGGGGGAAAAAGAATTCCCATGATAACCTATGAATGATGAGAAATGAATCCATTATAAGCTTTGGAAATTCTAGAAAAATTTCTCTAGTACAGTTGTCCCTCAAACTCCGTAGGGGTTTGCTCCCACAGAGGCTCAAATACCTTACAACAAATGGTATAGTATGCATAAAACCTATGCACCTCCTCCCCTATATCTTACATCATCTTTATGGCTTACAATAATTAATACAATGAAAGTGTCATGTAAATAGTTAGTATGTTGTATTTCACAGGGGAAAATGACAAGAAAAAACTCTGCGTATGTTCAATAAAGACAAATTTTTTTCTCAAATATTTTCAGTCTGAGTTGTTTTGATTCATGGATGCAAATCTTTCAGGCAAGGTAAGGAGGACTGATCACATAGTTAAAATTTTTAAATTATAACTTTCGACATTAGTCAACAACCTAAGTTCCCTGTATTATGTTTATCTCTGCTCTGGTGTTGTATGCCTTGTTGTGTTTTGTACACTGGTAGAATTAAAGACAGTGAAAAATTTAAGACTATTCATTAAATTTTAAATAAAAGGTAAGCAGCATCATGCATAATCCTTACTTTAAAAAAGTAAAGTTCTTATATTAAGTTTCAGAGCAAGTGAATCAAGCTGGGATGTAGCTCAGTGGTGGAATGTTTACCTGTCATGCATGAGGCCCTGGGTTTGATTCCCAGCACTATGTCAAACAAGTAAGGTAAGCAAATCTTTAAATTAAAATAAAATAGTATAAACAAATAAAATATACTAATAACTAATGAGGTAGACCATAAGTATTTTATATAGAAATAACTTCAACATAAATGGGAATATGTGAACAAAATTGGAAGGCTAACGTGACTCAAAGAATAAGACTTAATTGAGCTCAGCCTGGACAATAAGAGGATATTCTGGCCCACAGATAGAAAACTCATTGGCATTTGTATCAACGTGTTTCTACACTCTACCAATTGCTCAAATCATCCCAAATTTGAATTTGAATCATATAGAACCTTTACATTGTGTGTATTTTTTTATTTTTTCCTGAAAGTTAGACTCCCCTTCTATTTTCTTGTTAAGAATATAAATGGTTAAATTGTTTCTTTAACCTATATCCCTGATACTTTGTGGCTCTTTAATCATTCAATCTATTTATTGGGGTCAATTCTATTCTTCTTTTGTGGTTTTTTTTTTGGGGGGGGGGTAGGGTACTGGGACTTGAACCAGGAGCACTTTACCACTGAGCTATATCCCGAGCCCTTTTTCATTTTTATTTTAAAACAGGATCTCACTAAGTTGCTTAGGGCCTAAGATGCTGAGGCTGGTCTTGAACTTGCAGTTCTCCTGATTCAGCCTCCTGAGTTTCTGGGATTACAGGTGTGCACCACCATGCCTGGCTATTTTTCTTGAATATTTTCTTCTTGGGTTCTACTGACAGTTTGTATTTATTTACTCTGACTGCCTTTCTCTCTGCTGCATGGGTTTAATATGGGAATTTGTAAAATATGGGACTTGTTTCTTCCATTTCACATTGCTTTTTTTTCTTTCCTTTTTGTGGGGGTGGTAGTGGTACTGGGGATTGAACTCAGGGGTACTCAACCACTGAGCTCACACTCCCAGCCCTAGTTTGTATTTTATTTAGAGACAGGGTCTTACTGAGTTGCTTAGCATTTTGCTCATGCTGAGTCTGGCTTTGAACCTGCTATCCTCCTGCCTCAGTCTCCCAAGCTGATGGGATTACAGGTGTGCACCACTGAGCCCAGCCTCACATTGCTTTCTTTACTTATAATATTGTTTTAGTCAGCTTTTCTGCTCAAGTGACCAAAAAATCCTGAAAAGAACAATTTTGGAGGAGGAAAATTTTATTTGACGCCTCACAGTTTCAGAGGTCTCAGTCCATAGAAAGTTGGCTTCGTTGCTTTGGGCCTGAGATGAGGTGGAACATCATAGCAGAGAGTGGTGGAGAAAAGCAGCTCAGGACATGGCCACCAAGAAGCAGAGGGAGAGCTCTGCTCACCAGATATAAAATGTATATTCCAAAGTCATGCCCACAGTGACCTACCTCCTTCAGCCACACCCTACTGGTCTATAGAGCTACCCAGCTAATCCAGTCAAGTGGATTAATGCATTGATTAGGTTAAGGCTGTCAAACTCGATCATTTCATCCCTAAACTCCCACATCTCACGTATGAGCTTTTAAGGGATCTCATATCTAAACCATAACAAATATTTAACTTTTTTTCCCTAGAATACCAGCTGAAGTAATTTTCTGAATGGATATGTACAATGTATAGAATGTGAATCTTTTCCTTTTTATTTTTATTTTTTAAAAATTTTGTAGTTTTAGATGGACAGAATGCCTTTATTTTATTTGTTTATTTTTATGTGGTGCTGAGGGTTGAAACCAGTGCCTCACACATGCTAGGCAAGCACTCTACCACTGAGCTACAGCCCCAGCTCTGAATCTTTTCCTTTTTAAAATAGATATTCTGTTCTCATATTTTTATTTATTTTTTAAAATTTAGTTTTGCAGTGTTGGGAATTAAATCCAGGGTCTCATGCATGCTAAGTGAGCACTGTACCACTGAATTACAATCGCTGGCCCCTTTTATCTGTTTTAAATAGCTGGACCATGTTTTTTTCTAATAAAAATTCAGCTTCTGAACATTTCTCCATCAGAACTGTCAAGGTCTTGTTTCACTGCCACCATCTAGAGTTCAGTATTATTGGTGAAGACTGTGATGTCAATCTGATATTCATAACTTTGTGTGTGACCTGTTTCTTTAAAACCTGTAGGATTTCTTTATTTTTAGTATTCCAAAAACTACTTGTTTACTAATATTCAAAGTTATGTATAATATCAGCTTAGTGTAGAAATGGACACTTAGGCACAACATTCATATTTCTAAGAAACAGAATACCTTCCATTTGCCAGAACCATGCTATGAAGTATAGCATACAGGTTGAACACCCCTAACAAAAAAGCCCCTAAAACCTGAAATGCTTCAAAATCTGAAACTTTTTGAGTGCTGGTCACAAAGTGGAAAATTCCACACCAGACTTCATGTAATATGTCACAGTCAAAATGCAGGTGTACTGATAATATTGCATAAAATGGCCTTATATGTATAAGCTATGTGTGAAACATAAATGAAGTTTATAATATCTCACTATGTATAGACAAATATTCCAAATCCAAACCAAAAAAGAAAAGAAGGAAAGAAAGAAAGAAAGAAAAATCTGAAACACTTTTTTTCCCAAGCATTTGGATACAGGATACAACCTGTATTGTTTTTTTTTTTTCTCTTATTATAACAATCCCATAAAATAGGTACAATATTACCATTAGATAGTTAGGGGATACCCTAAGATTAGAGTCTCTTCTCAAGATAACCTAGTGTATATGAGTAGTAAACACACAAGTAGGGTTTGATTGCAATATGATTTTTCTCCCCACTTCATGCTTTTCAGACCTTTTCATAGCTTTGTATTCTCTCACAAGCCCCATATAATAAAAATGTTACCAATTAAAGTAACAGCACACAATTTTAGAGTTTGAGGGACTCTATAGAAGTCAAGCTAAGGTCCTTGCTTTAATGGCAGGTAGATGACCTGTCTAGGGTGCATGACTAATTATGGTGGGTATCAGATGCAGGCATTGCTTGTGTTAGGGAGATTTGTAAGCCAGCTATGTTGGTTAGGTGAGACTCTGGCATTAGCCCACATGGGTTCAGTTTCTTTGTTGATCCACTAAGATCTAGGAGAGTTATCTAATCTCAAAGGTTCAGGTTTCTTATCTGTAAGACAAGGGTTGTCACATCATCTCTCTCATGGGGTTACTCAGAGGTATATAGTAGTTCCCCTTATCATGAGGGATATGTTTCAAGACCCCTGTGGATGCCTGAAACTCTAGATGGTACTGAACCCTATATATTCTGTTTTGATTATAAGACTGCAGTATTGCCATATAGTACCAGACCTAAACTGTCCTTCTGTGTTTTATGCCCTGGTGCCTCCTTTGCATCACTATTCTTGCTCTTCAAAGCCATTATTAGGTAAAATAAGGGTTACTGGAATGCAAGCACTGCAAAGCTGTGACAGTTGATCTGATAACCAAGATAGCTACTACTGATTTTGTTCACAGCGTGGATACACTGGACAAAGGAAGGGTTCCCGTACTGGGTGGGATGGAGTGGGATCATGAGAGATTTCATCACAGTAATCAGAACAGTGAGTAATTTTAAACTCATGAATAGGATCCGGGGATGAAGTTCAGTGGTAGAGCATTTGCCTGGCATGTGTGAGGCCCTGGGTTCAATCCCTGGCATTGAAAAAACAATACCCCTCCCCGCAATTATGAATTACTCATTTCTGTAGTCTTCTATTTAATATTTTTGGATTGTGGCTGACTTCAGGTAACTAAAACCTAGGAAAGTGAAATTGGACCAGCGTGACTACTGTAAATGAAATAACCTACAGGGTGCTTAGCTCTGCCTCAGGGGAGGGAGAGTCAGAGCTCAACAGATGTCACTTAATCACTATCATCTGGGCAGTCTTATGGCCATGCCACACATACCTTCAGGCCAGGGTTTTTCCTCATTCGAAGCCTTCCCATCCACATGTCAGTCAGTAGCATCTGACTGCAGGTGTGAGCGATAAAGTCCCGGTGTTTGGCCGCCACAGCCAGTTTGAGACAGGTTGAATTGCTCCAGTTTTTTAGCTCGTAGGTCAGCAGTTTCATGGCGATCTGCTCATCATGCTTATAGGACTGGTCTAACAACTCCACAGCAAGCTGGCCAAAGTCTCTGGAGTTAAAGAGATGGAATTGGGTGTGAAGCTGCAGTGGCCACAGGATTCTTCTTAGATAGATGTGGTCACAAGGGCACAGGGAGGCACAGGACACAGAATCTACAATTAGAAGGGACTTCATTGTCCTCTAAAAGCAAGGATCTCTTGAGATTTGTCCTTAGAGGAGGACAGCCAGGGCCAGGGGCTCTGTGCTCAGTCAGGATGGGAAATGACTGCTCTTGCTGCAAATAGAGCTTTAGGTTGACTCCAAGACTGCCCGTCAGGTCTCCAGGACACAAAAACAAGGAGACAAAGTCTATTTCCTCAAGTTGTGCACAGATTAGGGAAGCAGACAGAATAGACAGTAAAGGCAAGTTCAGAAACAGGACCTATAAGGTTAGAAGTCGAATAGTGGCTGTTCTTGGGCGTGAAGAATAGGGAGGAAGGTGGACATTGAAGGGGACACCAGGAAGCTTGCTGGGTTAGGTTCTGTGTCTTAATCTGGGTGCTAGTGTGAACAGTTATCAAGCCATACATGTAATATATATGTGTGTGTGTGTGTGTGTGTGTGTGTGTAAAATGATTCAATAATGCATTGAATGAAAGAGAATTCAGGACTGGGAAAATAGCTCAGTGGTGTAGTGCTTGCCTAGAATGTATGAGGACCTGGGCCCAATCCCCAGCAGCATCACCACAACAAAAAGAATTCAACATTGTCAGTGCCATGATAGACACAAAGTATATTTCTCATAGGGCCCAGAACAAAGGAAAATTTTCACAGAGCCCTCACTGCTAATGGGAGGACAATGATAGAAGTTGAGGAGGCATGGAGAAGATGACACAAACTGAAATATGGAATATAGAATTTATTCCCTTTCCCACAGGGCCTTAATTTGAATATTTAATTATAGCCATAATCTTTGCTCATTTCTATGACCTTCTGTTGTGGACTTTGGAAAAGCTATGGCCACATAGCGATCACTCTGTTTTTGTTTTTCTATCTGATAGGGGATTTTATTGCAATTATGAGCTGAAGGATGAATATAGCAGAATTATGTATGGGGAGTAGCCTTCCTTGTTTCTTGAAGAACAATGCTGTCTGCAGTACCTCCCGAGTCCTATGCATTACCTTGGAAGCAAGGGGTGAATGTGTCCCCATTTTTAAATGGTCTTGAATTCCTCATATTTAGGAATTGGTTAGTAAGTTTAGAAATCACCAAATCCAAAACGAAAGCTACAGGTTTCAGAAAACAAAGATGTTAGATGTTGACAGAGCTGTCTGTGTCTGTTCCAAATTTTTGTGCCTATAAAAAAAGTCACAGTTGTCCTGGGACTTCAGATCTCTAGTCTGGCGCGTAAGGAATTTGGAAGTGGCTAGTCTATCCTAACAAGAAAAGTCAGAATGAACTGAAAAATCAACATTTCTTTTCAGCTCCATCAGAGAAGAGAGGTCATGGGGAAGTCTGCTGTACCCAGAACTGGAGGGACAGACAGGCAAGTACAAGAATCATTGTTTACTGGAGCAGAAATGTCTGTAGGAACCAGAACTGGGGTGTGAACCACGAGTTGTAACTGATGAATTGCTGGAAACTCAGTGTGGACAAGTTCAGAAGTTAAAAACCCCAGGGAAACCCAGTAATGCGAGCTTCTGTGAGTTTTACATCTGGAAGACTGACCAGGTTCTCACAGTACATACAGGAGAAAAATCTCCTAGTGTTTCCAACACAGAGAGGGAAAAAGAAGCCATTTTGAGATATGCTTCTGCCCTGGTCCTCAGGAATAAGTAGTCAACAGAGCCAACTCTGCTGGGCTTTATTAGAAATTAACCTACATGGCAGATAAACAATACTCAACTCCAATCCTCTTTAATATCTCCTCTTGCTAAGAAAATCTTGTGACATTCATAGTTGAAGGCACAGGTGCACTAAAATTGTACACCCCATCAATGTGTGTTTCTTCATGGAAATTTGTTTCACTGTTTTTGCATTAGAATTGGGTTTCAATAATTTTCATGAGAAGGTAATAACCTAAAACAGTGACAGCACAGAAATACCCCAGAGATAGAAGGAAAAATACTAATGTGATGGGCAAAGCAGTTTACAGACAAGCGTTGACTATAAACATGTTTAAGTGAGAAAATACAATGATCACCCTCCATGCAAAGGGGCAGTGTTCAGGACAACAGTTTCTCCTGGCCCTGAAATTTCCTCTAGACACTAACTTGGAATTGTTGTCCAAGTCCTGGGAGATGTCGTCTACCAGCTCGCTCTCGGAGGACTCATGGGCCATGGCCTTGTAGAGCTTGCAGGCCACCAAGGCTTTCGCCATGCATTCTTCCCCTCGCTGCCAGAGGAAGACTGCCATTTTTTGGCGTTTCATCAGCACGGCCCACACCATCAGCTCATGGAAGGGGTACTGGAATCGACTCATGGCGGGGTCGTCCACATCAATGTCGACCTCTTCCTCTTTTTTCTTCTTTTTCTTTTTCTTTCCTTTGGCTGGAGGCTCATCATCCTGAAGGGAGGAAAAACACATTGTTCTTTGCATGGTTCTTCCTAAATGTGCAATAAAGGGTTCAGAACTACGGCAGAGAGGGAACCCTTTATGTCAGAGGTAATAAAGAGACTCCTTCAGCACAACTCAAGTATCCACTCAGCATGTTCATTTTTTTAAAAAAGATACACATTTATTATAAGTAAACCACCTAAAACCAAATAAGCTGAGAAGAAACATTGCTGTTTGCATAACTTATACTCTAGGGTTAGTAGGGTTTTAAGAAGACTTTAATGAGGCTATGCAGCAAAACTCAAGCAAAAATGAAATGTAAATAGCATCATGGAACAGGTAAAGTCCACAGTTTATTTTTTCAGGGAAGTCATGCAATGCAGCAAAACATTAAAATTCATTTGCAGACATAGCTGAATCAGAAATTAATATAAAAATGTAAAAAGGGACAGAGGCAAATGTTTTAGGTTTCGCTCCAATGTTTTAAGAAAGCAAACATTCCATTTTGAATGAGCACTGTCCTTTCCCCCATGTGGTGCAAACAAAAGGCCAACATTCCATTTCCTAAAGGGATTAGGAGAATGTTTCTGAAAGTGGAGCAAGCAAGCTCTGTAGGAAAGGCAGTTCAGGCTTGAGGGAACTGCTTGGAAGTTTGAGGTTTCAGCTATTTCAGGTTAAGACTTAGTACTCAGTGGAATGACAGAAACAGATACAATACCCCCCAAGGTCTGCATGTTTGTATTTAACCAACCTTGGACTGAAAATATTTGGGGAAAAAAAATGCATCTATACTGAACATGTATAGACTTTGTAATGTTTTGAACAACTAATAATAAAAAAATAATGTATAACAACTATTTACATAACATTTACATTGTATTAGGTACTATAAGTCATCTAGAGATGACATAAAATATTTGGAGAGGATGTGTGCAGATCCTATGGAAATATCACACCATTTTGTATAAGGGACTAGAGCATCTGCAGATTTGATATCCTCAAGGGATCCCGGAACAAGTCCCCCACAGATACTGAGGGATGATTGTATTTGCTATTTTGTACATGGCTTTCCAATCAGTTATTATTATTGTTTTTTGTTTGTCTTTTTAGTGGTGTTGAGGATCCAACCCACCCCCAGGTACATGCTAAGCAAGCACTCTACCACCCAGTTACATCCCCAGCCCAATAATGTACTTTTATTCTTACAACAACTCTGAAAGGTTATGAATTCCTTCCATTCCCTCAGAGGATAAAATTGTGGCTCAAAGTCTGAATAATTTCTCTCCATTCACACAACTGGAATGGGATGGAGCCTTGGGGGACCCTGGGGAATGTGGTTCTTAATTCCTATCACAAGTTGTTCACCAATGACAGAGTCCTTATGAGTTATAGCATCTTGCCTCAGATTTCAATGTTTTTGTTCTAATTTTCTAATTTTGTCAAAGTAAAATACAGTCACAATAATTTAGGGAAGGTTAGTCTATATGGATTAAAAATTGGCATGATAGAAATTTAAAAACAGTTTCATTTTCAAGAATATATAAAATAAAAATCAACTAATGGCTAACAAAAGTTTTGAGACAGAGTCCTATAAACCTACTTTTCAACAATAGCACACATTTTGTCAAAATATTAATTGTTTACTAATTTTCTTGAAATTATTGCCAGAAAGAGGATATAACAAACAAGGAGTAATTTTCCTAAAATGCAAAGGCCTGACACAAATTAATAAGGAAAATAATAACAACCCAATAAAATAACAAAAGACATGAACTGGAAGTATAAGGAGAAATTAATGCATCTATAATCACAATAAGAGTCTTTAAACACATCTCACTTCGAAATGAGTTTGAAAACAATAGTAAATATAAAAGCAAATCCAACAGCAGAATTACCAAGGTTGATTTGATAGATTAATATAAAAGCTGTACCCATAGAGTTTCACAAAAATCAACCAGGCATTATACCCCAATTCCTTTAAGACCCCCCCCCCGGCAATACCAGAAAGCATCATTGTTATTTTTTGTTTGTCTTTTAGGTGATGTTGAGGTCTACATTCAAGGAATAAAATTAGAAATCAACCACAGAAGGATAATGACAACAGTCAGTATCTGGAAAATTTAAACTTTTAAATAACTCTTGAATTGCAGAGAAAATTATAAACTCTTTAGAAGTAAATGGCAATGAAGGTTGCCACCCATACTCACCCATACCTGTGGGATACCATGAAAACAATGCCCAGGGAAAAATGTATACCTTTAATGCATTTATTGGAATACAGGGAAGAGTAGAAATAAGTGACTTGACTTTCAGACTGAATCAATAAAAGTAACACTGTAACTCTAAAGAAAGTTCATGGTAGGAATGAATAAAAATAAAAGCAGACATTAACAAAATAGAAACAGAAAAAAAAAAGTTGCTTGATAAGGCAAAGATACCAAGAAGATAATTAGGCAACTTTGGTTAAGGAAAGAAAAAAAAAAAAAGATATATATATATATTTTTTTAAATCAGGAGAAATGTCAGACATCTATAAATATTGAGAAGATTGAAAAAGACTAGAATACTAAGTAAAAGTTAATACCAATGAACTTGAAAGTCTAGAGAAAATAGTTATTTTTAGGAAAATATAAATTACCGAAGTTAACTCAAGAAAATAAAAAAGCCTGAATGGACTCATTTACAATTAACTGACAACAACAAAAATAAAAATACTAGAAAATGATGCCACTTACATAAAATTTTAGAATCATGAATAATAACAAAGTAAATTCAATTGAATATTTTAAAGTCCTCAACAAGTAATTAAAAATTTCCAAGAATGCAAATGTAATTTAATATTGCTAGGTCCTTCATAGATTGTATCATATCAATAAATCAAAGCGGGGGAAAGATATGACATGTTTATATGTTATTAGATCCTTTATTTTTCTCCACATTTTTCATTGTTGTGTTATTTTGTATATAACAATGAAATTTATTGTTTCATATTTGTAAATGCACACAATATAACAATATAATTTGACCAATATCATGCCCTAGCACTTGCCCCTTGTCATTAGATCCTAAAAAGGAATTTGGAAAAATGTAAAATATTTCTTAATTTAAAAAAATTAGCTGACTAGAAAGAAAACAATGAATAAAATATATAGCAAAATACTTTCTTGATATGATAAAATACATATGAGACTTGTAGCAAGAAAAAAACATGACTAGGGAGTGAAGCCCTGAAGTCATTTCTATGAATATCAAGAATAAGACAAGGTTGCCTTTTATTATCCCCATTAATTTTCAAAAGTGTTCTGAAAATTCTGTCATATGAACAAATTAATGTTGAAGAGAGAGTTCCCAAAAGAAGGGACAAAATGGTTATCCACAAAAAGTATTATTTTATATCTAGAAAACCCAGGGAAGTCTGCTAAAATTCCCTCAAGATAGGACAAAAGCAGTAGAAATGCCTTTATAAGCAGCTTTAAAAACAAAGCACCAGACATCAAAATATTTAAGTGAATGGAAGAAATTCCACAAAGCAGAATATTAAGGTCAGCTATTGTAAAGATTCTCCTCAAATAAACTCATGGTAAATAGCATCTCACTCCTGTATGGATTCAGTATAGAAGGTCTTAATTCTGTATTCACAATTGAGACTGATCTTTAGCATTTGCTTAATCTTTGTTTGCTTTGGAAACTGGTTATGTGAATTCAGAAAATGAACTGGGTAGTTTTAACCTTTTCAAAAAATGTATATGATCCTTATATATATAATGTATATGTAAGTAATTGAACCAAGTTATCTAAGGAGATTTTGGCGAGTTGTGTAGTAGATTTAGTCATGAAAAAACAAACTTTGTGCTAAGCAAATACAAAACTAAAAGTTTATCTATATTTGATCAAAATATCATAGAACCATTGAAAACAGTCTACTTACTTCCATTCCCAAAAGTTTAAGAGCTTTAGGCTGCATAATGAAAGAGAAAAAAAATAATATTACTGAGATAACTGTAGATAGTAGCAATGTGTATGCTACATTAGTAGTATTGTTAATAGTGGACAGTAATAGATTAAAAAGCTTTGTATCTTTACTAAATAATGACAATATCCAAGGGAAAGGAATGCTGTCGTAGGGAAACTGCTTCTGTCAGCAGAAGTCAGTTGAGGAGCAAGATAAGCAGACATGTCCTATCCTTATTGCAGGTGGAACCAGAGAAGTGTCCTAACAAAAATCCAGACACGGAGTTATGGAGTTGGGGGTGAAGGGAAGACTTTGTGAAAGATCTGACTTTAGACTTGGGCTTTTGGTGAGAGACAGATTTTGAAAGGTACAATCAGGGGGATGAGCCATGGCAAGCACAGGAATAAAGTTCGATTTTGTTGGAGAAATATAGTCTACCGTGACGGGGTGGTGGGGGGGGACAGCAGGCAGAGAGTCTTGGATGCTGTGATAATGAGTTTGGCCATGGTTGTTCAGGCAGCAGGGAACCCTGGGTGGATTTGGGCAGGGAGTGTGCTGTTGTGTGTCTTGCTTTGGAAGATGATGGTTGCTACAGTGGAAGGGTGGTCGGATGGATTGGAGGCAGGAGAGACTGTAGCTGTCTTCTCTGGAGGAAGGTTACCGTGGACAAAGGAGGGCAGATGCAATTGATTTGCTGTGCTGCTGACATGCTAAGGGGTGAGTGAGGGAGGAGGAAAGGTGCATGAAGCTGGCCATCCATAAGGTTAGAGAGGCCTCACATGGGGCAGTCACTGCAGGAGACTGGAAAGATGTGTTGGAAGATGGTGCAAAGATTTTGGCTTTGAATAGTCTGAGTTGTTGGAAAGCACAGCAAGGAACCATATGCCACTTTGGGAAACACAAAACACCGCACAGCTACTGAGCTGTACCCTCTTTGGTCCAAACAAGTTGTTGTATAGGGTCCGAAAACTTTTCCGAGTGTAGTTGCAGCGGTAGGCTCCTCCCATGAGGTACTCCAGCACAAGCCCTATGTCTATGAGGCTGATGTGGTAATCAGGTGGAAGGTTGCTCTGTTTTAAAAAAGAAAAAAAATATTTTTGTCTCAGTTCCTATAAAACATGCATTCACAGTGCAGACATCATCTCACACATTGGCATAAGTGGCCATCTCCACTTGGGAGTTCATGTCATGTCATAGATGAGTGATTACACAATATTCAATCTCTGTTCATGTGATTGAGGGGGATATTGGTTTAAACCAGATTACAGAAAAAGAGTTAAGCTTTTCTAACTGGAAGAAAGGGTTAGAAATCTATACCACTATAGGGTTAATGATTGGGCAAGATTGTGGCCCAACATATCAGTTTGCAGTTCTCATGTGTAAATGTGAGGAAATGGTATGGTGTAGCTGGCATACAGCAGAGGAGTTTGGATGAGCAGGTGCTTCAGTAGCTGCTTGTAGAGAAGAGCCCAGCCTCATGGGGCAGGGGCCAGGTTTCATGCAAAGGAGAAAGACTTCATGGGAGGCCATGGGAGGTCAGAATTTTCCCAGAGACTGGAATTTTCTTGTGAAAGCCTTCATGGTGTCCAATCTAATTCTAGGGGAACCACCCTCCCAACTCTTTAGTAATAATACAAACACCACATACCACCTGGTGTATCTGGGAGTGGTGAAGGGGAAGAGTCTGTTAAGACAGAGTCAGTGGGAGAGAAGAGGAATAGAGAGAACAGAGGTGCCCCACATACTCATAGTCACTCATTCACATCCTGGGCTGGTTGATTTATCCAGGGAGAGAGCTGATCAAATGTATAGGAATTTTTGCTCTGTGCCATTTATTGATGGGTTAATTTCATATGGTTGAAATGATGGTGGTATCTTGGGATCCATCACGTGACCATTACTCATTCCAAACATACTTCCTTTAAAATAGGACAGGCCACATTAACTAAAGAATTCACTCATGCATTACAAATTTGTTCCCCACCTATTGTGATCCTTGACCACATTTCTTATTAGTGATGAGAACTCTAGGGAGCCAGGTGTTGTGTAGCAAAACTGTCAACAGCCCCAACACAGTAGAATATGCAATGCACAGGAGTGGCTGGAGTCTGCTTGGGTGGGCATTGGAAGGGTGAGTAAGCCTTCCAGGAAGAGGTGACACCTAAGGCAGTTTGGAGCAGGTGGAGCAGGGACAATGGGTGAGAAGGTAGAAGAATGCTGCAGAGGTGAGCACAGTGTGGTGCAGGACAGAACAGAGACTCCTCTGACACTAGAGAGTTAGGTGGGGTTAGGATATAGTATGGTAGGGATGTGATAGGTTAGATTAGGGGATGTGGACATGTGCCAGGCCCAGTGGGGTGCACGTTCCTTGGAAGGAGCTTGAGTTTCATGTTGTGGCCCATTGAGAAACTTCAGACGACTTTAAGCTGGATGTAGAGGATAGAAGGAGATTATTGAAGCCTTTCAGGTGGGAAATTGTTGGGCCTGAACTAGGGTAACTATCACTTTTGAAAGTTTGACCTTCCTAATCAATCTTCCAGCTGGGTTCTATGGGGAAAAAATCAGAATCCTTATGTGGAAAATAGGGCTGTAAGTCAGAGAATCTTGGAGGTCCCTCTTAGTTCCCAGATTAACTGATTCTGTTTTGCTTCATAAATCTCTGTAGAATCCACATTCTCATATATTATTGGAACTAAATATTTGTATTAAATCTGGGCAAACTATCTAGGACTCTGACTGAAAACCCTATTCTTTGATTTCAGTTATTTTCTATTGCTCAGAAAACAAGTACATATTACAAACTCTGTGTGCCAGGCATTTTAACAAAATAATCACTCTCCTTTGAACCTAATCTAATCCTCTAACCTATGGCAACAGGGCACAAGAAATACCACACTAGAATACCAAGAGAGGGATGTTGTATAAGAACACAGATAGCAAGTAGTCGGTCACGGTAGAAAGTGAGAAGAGCAGCTATAGCTTAACAATGAGGGAACAGAAAGGCCTGAAGACATCTGCTGCAATCTACAGGACACACAGAATTAATGAGGACCTCCTGTTGGTACTTATGGAAAGAGGCACAGTGAATGAGTGAGAGATCCCAAGGTAGGTATAGAAGGCTGCCCTGGGGATGGTGGTGCTCAGGGGAGGGGAGGCAGGGTCCTTGCTGGCTGCTGCCCCTGGTTTGGCCATGGCACCATCCATAGTCAAGCAGCCATCCAGCAAATTCCTATCATGTAGGGATGCACAATCAACTTAGAAAAGCTTGTCCTTTTCTCTTTTAGTTTTAAGGTAAACTCTTTATGAAGATATTTGTTATGTCCCGTGCATCCAATAACAAGGAGCTAACACCTTTTGGAAATTTAAAAACCCACTTTTAAGAAATTTGTTTTAGTGAAAGATGACAAAAGGTAAGGATTATAAAACAGTGGATGGACTGACCTTTTTTACATCCCTCACCAGCAGATGAAGTGTGTTTGGTGGACCCAGTCTCTGAAAGAGAAGCATTTAGCCATATTAAGTAAGTTTTTCTTTCATTCTTAGAACAAAATTCTGCTCTACTGTATAGAATTAATGACCTGCGTGAGTTGGAGTATAACCCCTTATCAGACTATTTGTTTTAGGAGACAGAACTGATTTTGGTTAGGAAGTATCTGTCACCTTCAAAGGTGTGTAAGATACTTTTTGTTGAATTACTTTAAAGAGTATATTACAGTGCTCAATATAGCATTAAAGATTCACTAAGTTTTAGCAAGCAGCTGCTGAGGACTATTTCTGCCATTTAAAATCTTAGAATGGGGAAGAATATATATTCTCAAAACTTGCAATATACACAAAACCAAGGGGATTTTATTCAGACACTTCCATTCTAATGCAGCAGAGCTCCTTGTATGAAAACTTAGTTGTACGTTTTTCACCAAAGCCTGATAAAAATGTGAAGGTCTCAAGGGAAGAGTGATTAATGACCCCTCGTAGCTTATCAGTCTGCTAATGACTTTAGGAAGCTAGATTCTTTCATCTCCTGAATATGAATAAGAGTTCATACAGAGAATTCCTGACTTAGATAGTTTGTCATCAATTGTGAGGCTTCACAATAGAGTGAAAGTGGTAGAGACGCATACAGTGGAAACTGAAATTAGAGGTTTGATCTTTTCTTCATGTTAGTCATGTGCAGTCTATTCCACTCTCCATACCGGGTAGTGGAAGTGAGCCACAGTTCCCAGACAGCCCCATGACCACAGGGAAACAACCAAGACTCTATAGCATTCGATGTTGCTAAACTATGATATTTGGTAGGATGGATACATTAAATGCATGTTATACTTATAATATTTTTAACATGATGTGTTTATAGGCACATAAATCCATTGTAAGTCAAGGAGCATCTTCACCACTCCAGAAGAGTGTCTGCCTAGGCATAGAATTAGTTGATAAGAATGTGAACACATATTAATGCATATTATGCACCAGTGATAAAAATATTCATAGGGCTAGCTCTTTTCTGACCCCCTTGTTCTAGAACACTCACCGTGTTATAGAGCTCCTCCAGCCTCGGAATGGTAAGGAAGTGTTGCATGTTCACTCCATTTTCAATCAGGAGCTTGACAAAGTCAACTCGATCTAAGACTAAAGCGTCCAGCATCGCTTGCTCTAGAGCATTCACCTGTATGAATCCAGAAAGAAGAGCCCATGAATGGCCTCTCAGAGAGACACCAGGCAGAACAATTGGAAACATCATGGAAAGAGTATTTGAAACATCAAGATTTTGGAGTATTCAGAATGTGGTTCTGTGTTTCTCTCCCTCTTCCCCCACCCCTTTCTACCTCTCTCTTTTTTTTTTTTTATGGTGCTGGGGATAGAACCCGGGGGTCCTACACATGCCACACAATTGCCCTACCAATGTGCTTATGTTCCTAGCCCCTAGTTCTCCATGCTCTTTGACTTGAGTAAACTGGCTTCATCTCCTCTCCTTTCTTCTCACTTTGACTCCTATGTGTCCTATCAAAGCCTACAAAGGATTCTCTCCCTTTTAAAATGAACTGAAGAGATTTGAAAATTCAACATCATCTTGGTGTTGCTCTGTTCAGTTCTCTCATTTGTTTTCTTGACTGAGATATACCCTTGTGGCAGCCACAGGACCATGACAATGGCAAGGACATGCCCCTGCTGAGGCCCTGTTTTGACTGTGTCCTGGCAGCAGCAAGCTGGAGAACCACCATGCACATGTGGCTCTGGCCTTTCAACTCAAACAGCTACAGTTACCCTCACATACCCATCACAGGCTCTATCTTTCAAGAAGGATTTACTGTGTGAATTGGGATTATGTGGTAATAATTGGCTTGTTTTCCATGCATCAAGCATCTGCATGTCTGCTAGGAAGAGAGAGTCACTATTAAGCAAGGTGACCAGGACCACTTCTCCTAGTGGCATTTTCTTCCCAAAGCAGAAATTTGTGGTGTCTTTGACAGCTGACATCTGTATCACAGTGAGCATGCCATTTCTGTTGAAATATTAACATATTCCCATCAATCATTTCCCTCTGCCTCCTGGGACTCTGGGCCCTCACAGGACTAAAACAAAGGCAACAAGAACTGTCCCTACCACTGGAGAAGTAAGGTGATGCCAACTCCAGTCTCCTGGTTCCCAAAAATCAAGAGCAAGGACTTTCTACAAACCCAGTTCAGCAGCTCGATCTTCCGGGGGTCAGTTTCTTCCTCTACTTCCTCTTTTGCTTTCCCTTTCTTCTTGCCTTTTCCTTTTCCTCTCCCCTTGGTGGTAGCTGTGGGTGGCTTCTTATCCTTCTCTGTGGCTTTAGTATCCACTGGAGGGGCCAGACTTCCAAGGGGCTGCAGTTCACAGCAAGCAGAGTTGGAGAAAGGTATTAAGACGCACCCTTGTCCTATATCAAGCATCCTAACCCACCCCACCTGTGTATGCTCAAACACACACACAGAGCACATAAGCATGCCCACTCACACATGGCACATGTGCACACACAAACTCACATAAACCTACATGTATGAAGGCAGCATACATGTGCACAGTCATATACACTCACATATATACACAGTGCATGCCCATGCATACAGCAAACATGCACACATCCCACACACTGCACTCATGAACATGTACATGAGTGCAAACATGTATATACACCTGTGTACACACTTACACAACTGCTGAGAGGCAGCGGAGTCTGTATGGCCCCTGGCATTTTGCCAACAGTATTGATTGACAGGCGAGGCATTACTATCCGCCTCTGCGGCTACTTTTGAGTTCTAGCACTACTTTCAAGCTCTCATGGGGATTTCCAGGGATTCCCCGAGAGTTCCCATTGGTTGAGGAAGTGCAGGAGGAGGGTTTTCCGGAGGAGGTATTTCCGGCTGCCGGGTTCCTGCACCAGCCTCGTGGCATTCGGGAGATTTCCCCAGGAGCATGTGTGAGGTTTTTTCTTGCAGTTAAAAAATAAAGTTTGTTCCTGCTTCAGTGGCTCGTGATTTGTGCCCAGCCAGACTGCGGCACACAACCAATTGTGGCAGGTCTGGTTATTTGATGGAGATGGTCCTGATTGTGAACCACTGTTGCTCACGTGCACCAATACATACTTGATTTGATGCAATGGTTTTGTGTTTGAAGTGGCTGACATATTTGACTGACATGTATTTTTACACAAAGGAAAGGGTACTTAGAATTAAGTTCAAAGGCACTGAAGAGATGTTCCCATGATTGACTAATGATAGAACCTGTTCGTGAAGGGGCCAGAGACAATGGATATTACTGCAGATGTTTGTCAGGATATAAACATGAACCAGAGTACTTATTGATTGGGTAAAGAAGCTTTGCCAGGTGTCATGGAGCTGTATACAATGTGGTGTTAGACTGGAGACATCAAGGGCACAGAATTCTCTACTCAAGGGAACAAAAGGAGATCAGAAGTGGGACTGTCACCCTGACCTTGCTTCTGGCTATGTGAGAAACATGGGATTATGTCCTGGTGCAGTCACAGAGTCAGCATTTGTAGAACTTTGACTCTCCTGATGATGTCCTCACCTGCTTTCTCCTCCAACCAAACTCTTCTGGTGAGTTTTTTGCCCATGGATGTTCTCTCCCTCTTTATTCTTTCCTCCACTTGCTCCATTGTTCTTCCCTGTCTGTCCACAGCTATGACTTTGGTCACTGATTACTGTGCTTGTGCCTAGCATTTCCTGTCCTCCTTGTGCTGGATTTTCAGAGCATCTGGCTCTACCACCTGCTTCCTTGCTGAGTCTCTTCCCTTGATTTCCTGAGCTCCACAGGCTCCCGGCTTTCCTCTTTCTTGTTTGGCCATTGATTCACAGTGGCAAAGTTCTTCTGGTTTTTGTCTTCAATCCCTTTCCCTTTCACTCTACTCTGTCCCTTGGTGACCTCATTGACCACACCACCGGCCACCATTTATTTGTAAACAACCTATCCTGTCTAGATACAGTCCCTCCCTCCCCAGAGTTTCTGCTGCCTACTTGTCATCTCTACTTGCATGTCTCATAGACTCTTCAAGTTTGTTTAAGCCAAATCTCTGTTGCTTTTATAGAAAAGTGCCTGAAGCTAGATACTTAATAAAAGAAAAGTGGTTTATTTTAGCTTGTAGCTTTGAAGGTTGAAAGTCCGAATACCATGGCACTAGCTTTTTTTGATGGCCCCTCCGGCTACATTACATCATGGTAGATGGCACCATAGTGGGAGTGCTTGCTAGTGGTACCAATCATAGGCAAATCAGGAAGCTGGAGACTGGGGAAGAGCCAGTCTTTTTCTAATTATAACAATCTGGTTTAGCAGGAGCTAATCTGGGCCCTGCAAGAATCACATTGGTCCTTTTGGATAGAAATGCTTCTGTGACTCAATTACCTTGAAATAGGCCCCAATAGACACCTAATCACTGCCACACCAGGGCAACTTATAGCACATGAAGTTATGGGGGACAAATCTTATTCAAAACAGAGCAAAGCTTACTATGTACAAGAGCATACTCAGGAGACCTCCCCTCCAACCTGTTCCCCTTTCAGTGGCCCTCATTTCAGTCATGTGGCACCATAATTTACCAGTTGTGCAAGTCAGAAAACTTGTCAGTCATTGCTGACTTCTTGCTTCTTCCTTACTGCCCTTCTCATGATTAATCTATGCAATGATAAAACATGCTAAATGCTGCTCCATTCTGTTCGATTTTGTCTTTTTCTCTGCCTCTGCTCTAGTCCCAAGAGCTATCTTTCACCTGACTTACTCTAATAGACTCTTAACAGGACCCTGCATATCTGCTATTGCACCTACCCAGTGCATTTTCCAGAGAGATCCTTAAATATATAAAAGGAAGCACATAATGTTCCTGCTTGAAATTCCTAAGTAGTATGAAGTAGTAGAGATTACATCATGGGAAGTGTGTGTGCATTTGTGTAGCTTCTGGTCAACATAGAGATGTGGATGAAAGAGTATCTTAACTGTTGTCATGTAAGACTATCATGGTCTTGAGTAAAAAGTGGCACAGCATTTAACAAATGGTGCTAGGAGAGTGGATATCCACAGGCACAAGAATGAAGTTGGAGCATTATCTGACACCATAAACAAATATCAAATAATAATTCAAAATGAATAAGAGACCTCAACATAAAAGCTAAAACTACAAATCTCTTAGAAGAAAAAGCAGGGCAAAACCATGCAATATTGGGATTGATTTGAATATGACACCAAAGGCAGAAAAGGAAAATTAAACAAATTGGACTTCACAAAAAAAATTTGAGTTTTGTGCATCAAAAATACTATCAACGGGGGCTGTGGACGTAGCTCAGTGGGAGAGTGCTTGCCTTGCGTATACGAGGCCCTGGATTCTATCTCCTGCACCACCACAACAAACAAAACAACAACAAAACCTCACTATCAACTAGGTCATCCCACAAATGAGAGAATACATTTTTACATAATGTATATTATAAAGGATCAATATCCAGAACATATAAAGAACTCTTAAAATTCACCATCAACAAAAACTAATCCAACTAAAAAATAGGCAAAAAACTTGACTAGCTATTTCTTCAAGGAAGATATACGAATGTCTAATAAAAAGCTTAATATCAGTAAATATTAGGAAAATGCAAATTTAAATCACCTCACACCCATTAGGAGGACTATTTTAAAAAACAAACAAACAAAAAACAACAATAATTGGCAAGAAAGTCAAGAAATTGGAACCCTTGTGCACTGTAGTGAAAAAATAAAGTGGTACAGTTGCTATGAAAAAGAATATTCCTCAAAAAATTAAACACAGAAGCTTGACATGATGGCACATGCCTATAATCCCCAGCTACCACGAAGCTGAGGCAGGAGGATTACGATCCCAGCCTGGGCAACTCAGCAAACTTGTCTCAAAACAACAATTCAAAAAGGCCTGGGTACTGTAGCTCAGTAATAGAGCACTTGCCTAGCTTGTGTGGAGCCCTGGGTTCTAACTCCAGTACTGGGGGTGGAGGAAGAAAAAATTAAACATAGGATGGCCATATGACCCATCAATTCTGCTTTGGGGTAAGTACTCAAAAGAAATGAAAGCAGGTACTCAAAGGAATATTTATACACCCATGTTCACAGCTGAATTATTCACAATAGTCATAATGTAGAAGTATCACAACTGTCCAACAAAGTAAAGTGTGGTATATATAAGCAAAGTAGAACATTTTCAGTCTTAAAAACAGAAGGAAATTCTGACACACACTACAACATGGATGAACCCTGAGGACACTATGCCAAGTGAAATAAACCAGTTACAAAAAAACAAATTACTTTGTGAATTTTCACTTATCCAGATAGAGTATTAAAGTTCACAACAGAAAGTAGAATGGTTGTTGCCAGGGAATAATGGTGAGAACAAGGAGTTATTTTTTTAATAGGTTTTGCAAGATGAAAAGTTTCTAGAGTTGGATGTTGGTGATGGTTGCGTAGCAATATAAATGTACTTAATACTACTGAACCGTCACTTAAAAATAGCTAATATGATCAATTTCATCCAGTGGATTTTATTATGACAAAAAAATTGGAAAAAGGAAACAAAAATAACATCAATAGAAGGAAACAAAGAGAAAAGACTAAAAAGAAAAGCAAAAGTTTCCAGCCACCATATTGTGAAGACATTCAAGGAACCTTGCAGAGAGTTTACATGGGGAGAAACCGAGGCTTCTATCCAACAGCCATCGTCAATGTGCCAGCCATTGTGACCTGCACTGGAAGTGAGTCCTCCAGCCCCAGTCAAGCCTTCAGATGACTGCTGCCCCAGCCTACAGCTGGACTACAATCTCATGAGAGCCCCTGAACCACAATTACCCAGCTAAGTCACTCTCAAATTCCTGACCCTCAGAAACAATAAATGATTATTGTTGTTTAAAAAGGAAAAGCCCTGAAGTGAATCTCCAAGCCCTGAGATCTCAGCTTTCGGGGCTGGATCTTATTTGTAGGACTCTGCAGTGCACAGATGCTAGCCAGCTTGTAGCCTACCCTGAGTTATTCTTTTATCATTCTGCATTCCAGCTACCCTAGGCTTTTTCCTTCTTTCTTATTTTCTTGAAAATGCCTGGGGCTCTTCCTTATCCTAGCCTGTTCTCATGCCCTGTTCTATGTCACCCCCCACTTCCAGCATTTATTCACCTGTCGGTTCTCAGTGTTCATTCATTTTTTCCCCCAGAGAGCCCTTCCCTGGTGCCTCAATACAAAGTAGCCCCCTTCCTACACCACATTTGCTCTTGTGCAGTGTTATGCTTTGGATGTGAAGTAGCCCCCTTCCAACACCCAAAAAGCTCATGTGTAAGACAATGTAAGAAGGTTTGAAGGAGAAATGATTGGGCTACAGCCTTAACATAATCAGTGAATTAATCCCTGATGGGATTAACTGAGTGGTAACTGGAGGCAGATGGGGTGTTGCTGGAGGAAGTAGTTCATTGGAGGTGTGGCTGTAGAGTATATATATATTCTATATGGAGAGTGGAATCTTTCTCTGTTTTCTGATCACCATGTGAGCTACTTCTCTCTGCCACATTCTTCTGCCATGATGTTTTGCCTCATCTAGAGCCTGGAGGAATGGAGCCAGCTGTTTATGAATGGAGACCTCTGAAATTGTGAGCCTTCAAATAACTTTTCCTCCTCTACAATTGTTTTGGTCTGGTCCTTTAGTCACAGCAATGAAAAAGCTGACTAAAAATGCAGCATGCATTTTCAATGTCAACACTTGCTACAATTTGTAATCCAATATTTATTTGATTACCTGTTTCACATCTTCCTCCCTCTTCTTGCCCATTCCCCACCCTCAAGTCAGTCCCAAGATCCTGTGGAGAGTTCAATAAGGGCTGTAGCAGGTCAGTTTTATTCACCTTCAGTCTGCAGCATCTGGAACAAAGACCTGACACACAAGAAGTAGTCAACCAACGTTTGCTAAACAAATGAATGAGTGAAACAGGGAATTTTTTTAACACAAGTTTGATTTGCCTCAAGAAGATGAAAGAAGAGATTGGTTCCACCATTTGCTGCTGCTGAGCAAATGAGAATCATCAGAATCCCTTTTCTCTGTGGCTTCTGACTTTGCTATTGAGGAGAGTGAAAAGACGGAAAAGATGTGGTCAGGCATTGGAAGAGAGTTCCCTGGTACTCAGGTAAGTTCACCTTCTCTGCCTTCATGGGTCATGTCCAGGATTTTAAAAGCACTGTTGTAACCTTATAGGAGTAGCTTTGAGTCTGGGCCAGCAGAGCTTTGAGTTCTGAGGAGGGGTTTCAGGGGCTTCTAGGAGGAAGGTGGCTTATAGAATGAGGAATCTCAAAGAATAAGAGGGATAGACTGGAAAGAGACAAGCTGCTTAAGTCATTCCTTTAGTCCTGAGGAAAGTAAGAAGGGAGATATAATTAGAATTTTAAATATCTTGACAGGCTATCATGATGGACTGAATCTAGCAAGCTTAAATATAACATCACTATCTGATCCAAGAACAGCTAACTCCAGGATGAAGGACATGTGGATTAGTAGGTGGTATACATGAGAAAATTCTTTGGATTTTCTGCAGATAAAACTTAAATTGTGTGAAAAGATGGTATGTTTCTATATTTCCCAAAGTGTAGAGACAGCACAAGGCAGGTGACCATCCTCAAGGCTGCAGGTGAGATTGCACCTAACACAGAGTGTTAAATTGTGAATGCCATACTTTAAAAAGAATGTGAGATGGCATAAACCACATCCAGAGAGAGGAATTACTCCTTTACAACCTCAAATATGGGTTGAACAATCACTTGCTAGAGATATTGTCTATAATATTTTTTTCTTATTTTTTAATGTTCATGGAATCTTTGTGATGTCTCTTCTTTCATTTCTGATATTACTAATTTGAGTCTTTTCTCTTTTTTTTTTCTTAATTAGCCTGGATAGAAATTTATTAATTTCACTGATCTTTTAATAAAACTATATTTTTATTTTGTTGATGTCCTCAATTGGTTTTTTATTTTTAATGTTGTTGATTTCTACTCAAATTTTTGTTATTTATTTTCTTCTGCTTGCTTTGCATTTAATTTACTCTTCTTCCAATTTCTTTAGGTGGAAACTTTCTTCTTTTCTGATATGTAAGTGCTAGAAATTTCCCTCAAACCACTGCTTTTTCTGCATCTTGCAAACTTTGATAAGTTGCACTTACATTTTTATTTAATTCAAAAGATTTAAAAATTTCTCTTTGGAATTCTTTGACATGTGTACTATTTAAAAGTCTCTTGAGCAAACTTAGGAAAAAAAATCACTTAACTTCTTGGGTCTCATCCCCCCAAATTATAAAATGAAGACATTTAGAGCTGCTTCAGAATTGGGAGGGTGAATTCAGTAATGTTCAAATACATGGGATAAAACTCAGTGTATGACTCACACATCATCAGTAGATATTATCAATAATTATGAAAGCTAGAATCTCTTATCTTAGTTTTTATAATTACCTAATATCTTTTATATTAGCTTTTATAATTTGAGTTCACAGTTCTATCAGGGCAGGCCTCATGTCCACAACTGGAAATAATTCTTGTCCTGAAAAGTCAGAAGACATTTCTTCATGTTCCCCAAATCTCAGATAGGGTGACTAAAAAGACTCAGATTTTGTCTTTAAAGTGTCCAGCAGTCATGATGTTTCCAGACCTCCCTCTTTTTAGCTCAGACCAAGTGTAACTTTTTTCCTTCAATAATTGTTAAACCAATTTTTTATGATTCAATATAAATACATAAAAATCCTTATTATTTGTATTTACCAAACATTTCTCTCTCTTTGTTGTTATGTTTAAAATCATGTTTTAACAAAGGGCTTTATTGGGGCACCTTTCATTTTATTTTTATTTATTTACCAGTGACAAATGACATATGTATAGCATACATGTGATGTTTTCATAGGTGTACACACTGTAGAATGATTAGATCAAGCTAATTAACATACCTCTTACTTCACATACTTATCATACTTTAGTGGTGAAAAATTTTAAATCTATTCTCTTAGCAATTTTCAAATATACTATATATTATTATTATTAATTATATACACCATGCTGTACAAGAGATCTCCAGAACTGATTTCTCTATCTAACTGAAACTGTGTACTGTTTGGCCAGGATCTCCCTATCCCTCACACTCTCACCCCTAGTAACTACCATTATACTCTCAGTAAACTTTTATTTTTGCATTAAATAATAGAAGATAGGGAACGAAGAAATTTGACTAGTAAAGTGCAACAAATCAGACCAGGATTGGTTTGTTGTGTTGGAATTCTTAAGTCCTTCCTACCACAAACTCTCTGTTATATTAAGAGTACATACCATTCCATTTCAGTCCCCTCAGGGATGAGAAAAGCCCTGTTAGCAAAATAGGCTCCCCTACTAACTCAGCAATCCCATCCCTCATTCCGAAATGTGAATAGGTAACCAAGGATCTACAACACTTAAGAAAGTCAATAACACAACAGAAAGGGCGGGGGTGGGGTGGGGATGAACAAATGGAGCTGATGACTAAGGATAAGACAGAAATCATTCAGGGAAAAAAGTGAACTTTTAAAAATCCAATTTGTATCCCCAGATATGCATCTATGGGATGGAGATTTCTTGGATATTTTAAATACAATTGCCTAAAATTTGAAAAATTAATATAAAAGTTAAATAAAAACTGAGTAGTTTTCAAAAAACACATAGCAATATGATAGAAATGGAAATGAGAAAATGAAAGATCAGTCCAGGAGGAAGGTACCAATTAATGTTTATCTAACAAGAATTCTAGATGAAAAAAGAGAGAGGAAATGAAGGAAAAAAATACTCAAAGAAGCAATAGAACAAAACTTCACAGAACTGTCTTGGGTCTTCAGTAAAAACGGGACTTTGACAGTCAAACAAAATGAATGCATACATGAGTGGAGATGTGAGTGCTTGAATTTATATTCTCTAGACACTTCCATTTGCATTTATTTGAAATACAAGACATATCCTTGTGAAATTTCAAAGCACCAAGAATTAAAGAGCAAGTTTTCAAGTATATCTGAAAGAAACCAATGGTTCATCTATAATCAAATGAGAATCGTAAGATAATCATCAGTCTTGAGTGTGGCAGACTTTTTCAGACATGTAAAGACAGAGAAAAATACTCTTTACGTATCTACGAAAAGACTACTTGATGATTTAATCTAGAAAAATGAAAAGAAAAAATCTGAAGGGGAGAAAGATATGGAGTCTTGAAAAGAATAGACAAGTGAAGGGATATCTGAAGCCAACAGCAGTGCAATAGACTTCAAGAGCATCCAGGGCAGCTGGGTTTGAAATCCTAGGATTTGAACAATTCTTTAAAAAGAAATGAACAGTAATGATGAAAACAATAGAAAAGTCTTAATGATGTGAAGGCAAATTAAGAAGATAAAAAGAGAATTAATTAGAAATGCAAAGAAAAACCAGAACTGCCTTTCCTTATCTTTGAGTTCAAGTTTACTATGAGGTTCAGTAGTGAACAATCTTTCAGCAATCAGGACAATGTAAAATCTGTTGGTTTCTCCATTTTTAGAGGCCAAGTATGAAAGTTCCATGATGACTACAGAGCAAGATATTGACAGAACTTTTAATAATGACTGAAGAATGGTTTGTAAACATTATTAGCCACATAAATAGCAAGGCTGATTGCATTAGGAAGACTGATGGTATAAGGAGAAATAAAAAGTTGATTTCCTCATTTTACAAAATGAGAGTCTGAAATTGATGAAACAAGTGGAGGGTGTCATGTATTCTTTACCTTTATAAACATGACCAGTGAAACAATTAAACAGATAGCTGTCAAATCCAGGAGGAGCAGGGAGAGGTGGAAGAAGTACAAGAGAGATTCATCCTTCTATTTCCAAATGAAGAATTGGCGGATATGTCTACATGTGTAATTAATCAAGAAACAATGATAAAACGTATTTTGTCGATGTACACAAGCAACTGCCAGGAAACAATAGAGACAGTTAAGTTATTTGGGAGGTGGGGAAGGGAAGCTTCTGCTTGTGATTATATGCTCATCTTCATTATTTGATTTTAAAACCATATTTATATATTAACTGAAAAATAGAAAGTGAAGAATACCAAGTCTTATTAAAGTAGCATTAGAAAGATGGCTGGAAAACATTTAACACTAATAATATTGAGTGGGGAAAAAAGTTATAAAACAAACACAGTATTGTGGATTTTCTAGTTCTATGGTAGGGGCATGAACAATTGCTTGTCTGAGTTTTAGATACTTTCTTCAGATTACTTGTTGCCTTTGTCTCGAGAGGACCAGATGCAGGCAGTCAAGTTAGGCCAGGCAGGTCCATTTTTCTAGAGTAAGTCACCAAGTGCTCCGACTGATCCCTGGTTAGCTCTTTCTATAATTTGGAAAACATAATTCTTCCTCTCTCTCTATAGATGACCTGGAAAGCTGCCTTAAAAAATAATAAAGTGGGGCTGGGGATGTGGCTCAAGCGGTAGTGCGCTCTCCTGGCATGCGCGGGGCGCTGGGTTCGATCCTCAGCACCACATACAAATAAAATAATGATGTATGTCCACCGAGAAAACTAAAAAATAAATATTAAAAAATTCTCTCTCTCTCTCAAAAATAATAATAATAAATCAAAGATACTGGATGAGGGGACATTCCTCCTAAACAGAAAGTCTCAAGATATTCTTGAGTATCAAGCCCTTCCTTTGCAATTCATTCTGGAATTTTCTAGGTTCTCTGCCACAGCATTCTGTCTCATAGCCATTCATGAAATAATTCATTTTGCTTTGAATTCCTTTACCAAGAGTTGAGAAACCAAAATATTAGAAAGAAATTAAAGTATCATACCATTTTTCTTAATTTAGGTAATTCAATAAGCAACATGCACAAACACCCCTTTTTCCAACACCTTATTTCTTTAACAGACTTATTCATAAATTGTTCATACCCGTTTGATTAAAAAATTTTTGTAAAAAGTGAAGTGCATTTGTACAGCAAAATTCTAGGCATGTTTTGAGAAATATGATTTTTAAAAAGCCTGACATGAATCCTCTAAATACCCTACCCTCATGTATAAGCAGGAGAGTCCTTTGCAAACCAAAATTCACTCTGAAACCAAATCTGAAGAACAGATCAAAGAAGCTGCTTTGACTAAAGAAATAAGAGGCCCAGAACTGCTTATCACACATGGCCATTATTTACACACATACACACACACAACCCACCCATATGTATACATACACAAAATCAATATATATGTGTGTTTATATGTATGCATTCATTTATTTAAAATCAGCTTTTCTTTTAGTTGTAGATAGACACAATACCTTCATTTTATTTGTTTATTTTTATGTAGTGCTGGGGATTGATCCCAGTGCCTTACACAAGCTAGGCAAGTGCTCTACCACTGATCTACAACCCCAGCCCCTGTATGCATTTATATACATATGTACATACATTCATATATATGTATTCCCACTTTTAACACTTACAGCCAAACACAAAATATCCCCCAACCATGTATACCCCCCCACACAGCTTGTCCCATATCACACTTATTGTACATTCCAACTACCCCACACTCTGTCTCTCCTCACTGTACATCTCCACAATCATAAATAAACAAAATATCCCCCAACCACACACACACTATACCACCTATGGCTCATACATTACTCACTAATACGTCATAATATCACATAGACACCCCCTTATGCACATGACATCTCCACAACTTATCTCACACACAGACATTCCTTCACATATTACATATCATCCATGCTAAACCCCCACCCCATACTTTACACATGCATACACAGACATCACACACTAAACTGCATATGCATCATACCTCCACACATCCCACACATATGTGGCATAATTAAACCACACCACAAACACTAAAAATGCTACACAGAAAGACCACATACACAACTCACACACATAGTTCTCTAGGCCTCCAGGGTTTCATGGAACATAATTGAAAAGTCAATACCATGGTTGGAAGTATTGTATTTAATTTTAATGAGCTATTCTCTCTCTTCCTTTTTTCCTTTTTAAAAGGGTAAAGACCCACTTTCACCAACAATGATAAAAGATTTTTTGGTTAGTTTCCTCAAAGAAGATCAGTTTGAATCTGAAATTAGTGCTCATAGCTCTTAATTCATTTTTGTTCTTTGAAGTTAAATAGCATCTAATAATCTTAGTGATCACCCATCAGATCATTAGAAACCCCAGATTATTTCCTGAGATCCATGTCACAAAGGGGAATATACTAATATCATCTTTACAAAGTCACAATAAATGATATGGATTGAAAACACTTAGTTTCACCGGCCAATGGGGCCCAAAGACAAAGATCTGACTTCGTGCTATGTCAACACGGTTCCAAGCCAGTGCCAAGCTCAGCTGATCTGGAGCCGATGCATTGGTTCCTGGAAAGGCAAGAAGTAAGAGTGATTTTCTGGGCCTGGGGATGTGGCTCAGGCGGTGGCGCGCTTGCCTGGCATGTGTGCGGCCCGGGTTCTATCCTCAGCACCACATACAAAAACAAGGATGTTGTGTCAACCAAAAACTAAAAAATAAATATTAAAAAAAAAATCTCTCTCTCTCTCCCACTCTTTCTTTAAAAAAAAAAAAAAAAAAAAAAAAAGAGTGATTTTTCACTCCATGACTGGGATCATCTGGGTTAGGCAGGTGCTTTGCAGTGAGCAGATGCTTCCTTTGGAACTAATTGCTGCCTTTGTTTTTGCTCCTGATTACTACTAAGGCCCAGGCTAAGCACTCCACATTCTCCAAGAGCTTCCTGAGAAGAAGGTGGAGCAAATCTCTTCCCATGCCAGCTCCGCATCCTCTCCATGGGAGGAACAGAGGAGGAATCTAGTAACTCAAAAGATCATCTGCAAAAGGGCAGGGACTTTGGGATTGCCCAGATATCTGCCAGGCCAGGCCAAGGGGCAACATCCTTCTCAAGAGTACTAGCCCTTTGACCCACATGAAGACCAGTGTGGCACTGCCAGGCAGCCAGCCCACAGTGACCTCCTTCTCATGGCCCCAGTCTAGCTGAGAGGCAGGGAGGAAGTATGCATCCCAGAGTAGAAGCTGTCTCACAAGTGCCTGTTCCAAGCCTGTCATTATAGGCGGGACAGGGAAATTGAACAGAGCCCTGCAGAATGCAGTGATGCAAAGGAACCCCAGTTCATGTTTACACTGTGAATAGAAGCCCTCAATGGACCAGTTACAAATGGAAATGGTTTTGACTTCAGCCCACCATGGTCCATGGGCACCTACAGACCTCTGCTCTTCAGAAACCCATTTGGAGTCTTATTCTAATGTGGTTTTGTGCTGAGATTACTCCAGGCAGCATGGCTGGCTCAGCGTTCTGAAACCAACAGACACAATCCCCAGTTAGAGAAGAGACAGATGGCCCCAGGGCAGCCTGGCGTTGAAAGGACAGGAATCATCATTTCCTGAGAGCTCACCTTTGAGCAGCGCAGTTAAAATTGCCATCTCCACGTCCTGCTGACCCTCAGAACCCATTCTAAACACAGTGACCTGCAAATAAGTGCATTGTGAAGAAAGTTAAAGTGAGAAAGTTGAAAACAAGAGTCAGGGGTAGAGGTGCTTTTTTTAAAAAAAAAAAAAAAAAAAAACAACCACAGAGACTGATGTGTGATGAGATAATTCAGAGAACTGAACAATTTCAAAACAAGTCTTTTTGATTTCCAGCTTCGCTCTTACTGTCTGTGAATGCTTGCCTGGATTCCGATTTTATCATTTATGTTATCTGCTCCAACCCTTGAGAAGGGGGAGCCCATTCAGGGTTTACACTCCAATATCCAAATAGGCACCTGAGATGATAAAAGCATATCTAATCTAATAGGACATATTTATAGGAAATTTTTTAGTTAAAAAATTTAAAGATGCCTTCTTATTTGCACAAGGAGTCCTCATTTCCTATGAACACAGGAAGTAAGAAGTGGGAAACAATTATGACATTTGGAAAGTGAAATGATTTCAACTTTGTAAGCACATCTAAGGGTGTTATATGCTGCTCTCCCCCAAGTCTTTAAATCTGATTCATATTTTGAAACACTAAGCTGTGTGATGCAACCTCATATTTGCTAACGTCTGAAAGCACCTGGGACCTGCCTCTGTGTGGGCTTGTTCTGCTTCCATCACATGGACACAACCATCAATTTAGTGTGGATTTGTTAACTGCCTCTTGGAAGAGGCTGAACTAAAATATGAACAACTCCATCAAGCACACATGGGCAGAATTAGAAAAGGAAACATAATTCTCTCTGTGGAGATTGTTTGGAAATAAATTCAAGACACTTACGAGTTCTTTCTTCTTCATGCACTCCATTATAATTGCAAACAGCTGATGTGATTGTGTCTTACTGTAATTAAATGTTTTCTGAATGGTAACTAGAAGCTGATCCCTGAGGGACTCATTTATTATCCTGTTCAAAGGAAATGCAAAAGAGAACAAAACAAAGCAAGTTCAACTCATTTTTTAATCAATCAGACATCTCTATATTCATCTGGTATTTTTTATTTGAAACTATTGGAGGATGGTATCTCTGCATAAAAGACAAAATAAATAAATAAATAAAGTCACCGTGGTCAAAAAATGCATTCACACTTGTCTCAAATTCCAGCCTTGTTGTAAACCTTATAAGGAAAATGAAGTTGGAAAGGAGAGTATTCTGCCAGAGAGAGAATTCTGTCAGAAACAAGATGCTCCTGACAGCTCCCTCGCATGCTGACCTTGGGAATGGGAGAGGAGATCTAGCAAATCTTCCTCGGTTAAGCATTTTTGGAATGTCTAAGCAGATCACTTCAGATGTTCTCTTTAGCCTAACAAGGCATTAAGAACCCACCCTTCATCACACATCAGAAATCCTACCCTCCTTCTTCACAGTACTTGTGTGCAAAGGACAAAATATCCGAGGCTCGTCCACTGCCATCACAGACCACCACGGGGACTGGAGGGTCTTCTCGGAGGTATTCCAAGACAATGGAAACCACGTTAGGGCCCCCTTCCACCACGAGGCCCACGACAGGCACACCCTGCCCCAGTCCTGCAACACAAACCACATTCTCTGTTCGGACCGACGTTTAGCATCTTTTACAGTCTCATTTTAATTCCTGAAACATGGTGAAGAGTACAAACTTTCAACTTGACAGATGCTCCAGGTGGCATTAGTATTTACCCTGAGGTGGAAAGGAATTCAGGCACATCATGATTGTTTTCATTTTTGCATTCAAACCTTGTATTATGGTCTCACTGGAAAACTCAGAAACTCAAAAATCCTAAACTTTCTGACTCCCCTGTGGTTGAACTCCATGTATAACTCACCTGGCATACAGGTGAGCCCTGAGAAGCACTGGACTATGCTCTGCCCTCTCTGTCCTGCCCTAGGGGTCTGAAATTCCCACCTGGCTGGCTTGCCCTTAAAGAATGAAGCAGTGAAAGGGGGTCTAGGCCAGAAACAGGAGAGCTCACTTCAGTCCCTGGTCTTTCCCAAATTAGTCTTAAGTAAAAAATAAAAAGTTGGGGATATAGCTCAGTGGTTAAACACCCCTGGGTTCAATCCCCAGTACAAACCAAAACCAAAACCAAAACCAAAACAAAACAAAAACACCCTTGGGCCAATTACCAAACCACCATGAGACTTAGATGACCATAAAAGGTGAATAATTACTAAGACCCCCTTCTCTCTTGAAGGAACAAGAGATCTAAAATGGAAGAAAATCTTTGGCTATCAAAGTGTATTGCAAACTTTAAGTGGCATGTAAATATAGTATGTTGTTGTTATTGTTTCTGCCTTCAGTGCCTACAATAAGGCAGTACAGGCTGAGCAACCCTAACCTGAAAATCTGAAAGCCCACATGGAGAATGTTTCAACTTTCAGATTTTGGAATTTTGGATGAGGTATGCTCACCTAGTACAGTCTCTGCAAGTATTCCCAAATCTGAAAACTCTGAAATCTGAAACAATTCAGGTCCAGAGAATTTCAGATTAGGGATAATCAACCCATAAATCATCTTAGAAACAAACACACTGACTGCTATTAGCTCATTGATTAAAGGATTATTCCCTGAGTATTCCCTCTCCCTTAAAAAAAAAAAAAACCTATTATCTGATAATAGGACTCTCTAAGAACACAATAGTTGCATGCTAAAAACTTGTAAAACCAGCAGAATGGGCTCTAGGAAGCAGGAAGTGACAGGGGATTCTAGGAAGCTGGAATTCTGAGTGAGTGGATAGCAAGAGTGACAAATATGCCTTCTCCACAATGTTCAAAGAACTGACCAGGACTAATTATACAGTTGTCCCTCACTGGTTCCAGGACTTGCCCCTTGTGAATACCAAAATCTGAGGCTACTCAAGTCCTTTATATAAGATGTTGTACTATCGTATCAAAACTACACAATTCTCCCATACACTTTAAATCATTGTTAGTTGACTTATAATACCTAATACAATGCAAATACTATGTAAATAATTATTATCCTGTATTGGTTAGGGAATAATGATAAGGGGGAAAAAAGGCTGTACATGTGCAGTAAAGATGCAGTTTTTACTCCTGAATATTTCCCATCTGCATTTGTTCAAATCCCTGGAGGCAGGGCCCAGGGATATGCAGGGCTGGCTGTACTCTGAGACTATTTCACCAGATGTCTGTTAATGATGGGAATTAATTGATTAACATTAGCAAACAACAAGTAAGAAAAGTATCCTTGATGCCACAGTTCTCAAGAGCTTCACATAAAATCTTCTAGCACAGGTTATGAGAGGATTTGAGAGTTTCAAGTAGATGAAGTCAGAGTTTGTGGTTTGCTTTCACAGTGCATTTCTATGTCAGGGATGCTTAAATAGTTTGAGATATTTTTCTGTCTTGTACAGGAATAATTACAGTTAGGTTCATTTCAGCAAATAAGCAATGAAAGACTGTTTTATACCAAGTCCTAAATAAGAGATACTGGAAAATGGATTGAGATGGCATGAACTCTGCCCTTGAGATTTCCAACCCAAGCTAGGAAATATGGTGGCCAAATCACCTTCTTTTCTAGAAAAATAATAGAACTGGTTCTTCTTGGCTTAGGCTGGACTTCCTGAAGCTGCATGCTGTGGGAGGTGACGACTGAGCACCCCTTTGCTGTCCCTGCCCCACTCAAAGCCCTAGGCAAAGGATGACAAAGGGAAGCCCACAAGTCACATGACCAAGTGAAGTTGGCCAACGCGAAAACTTTCAGGTCCAGAAAAATTAAAAATGTTAAGAACAAAAACCAATTCAACCAATTTATCCATCAAGATCTGTTGCTCAGAAACCTACAAGTTTTTGTAGTAGGTCATCCCCATTCTAACTACTTGAGCAGTATCACAATCCTTTAAATTATGCTCTACAACGATCATTTAACAGGCCTAGATTGCCTTGCACAAAAACCTCACCAGTTATGGTAAAAAAAAAAAAATATTCTTCAGGATCCTTTAGCAATTGTTTGACAGTAAGGATTGTTGGAAAAGGGGAAGTCCAAAAAGGGTACACCAGTTATTTTAATTCTAACCAGTTCTTATTGTTTCTTCTGGTTGGATTCATTTCTTTTATCTCTAGTTTGAGCTCCAATGTCTCCCAGCAGAGTCTATTCCCCCTCAGGATGTGCACCTGAACAGCAAGGATGATGAAGCAAATAGCCCCTGCAGCCTTCTCTATAGGTCTTCCCTTCTGGTCATCTTAGTCTGGGTCAGATACTCAGAGTTATAGAGATATTTAATAATGTTTAACACTTACTATTTGATGTAAGAAATCATGCTAAATCTTTGAGTGAGAATTGCTTTTTTTCCTGTTAAAATGTTTAAAAAATAATGACAGTAATTACAGGGAAAAAGAACCACAGGGCAACATGATGAGTGCTGCCATCACCATGACAACAACAGCAAGGTTGTTTCTTGCACCAACATGTGAACTTGGAGCAAAACATCACATGGAGCTCAGTGAATTCATGTTGGCAGGTGGCTAAGACATAAGGTCTAAATAAGTCATTTTCTATTGATCTAGCAAGAATCAAGGTTAAAGCTTTCAATAGCCTTGGGCAATTTCCTTCTCAGCTTGGTTTTCATGATCGTGGTATGAGTCCAGTGGTGGTACTGTGGTCTTGGCTAGAACTTACTTGTGTTAATCTTCTGCAGAGAGATGTGCTTTTCCAGCTGCCTCCGCAGCTTCACCTCAGCACCATATTTGCCCAAGGTACCATTATCAGCCAGGATGAAGTGAGTGTGAGAGTTGTTGAGCACAGAGAGCTTACTCAGAGGGTTGGACATGGTCTGGTACACTCTTGTTACCTGACAAAATGTACAACATGAATCAGAGCTGCAGAACTTTAATATTAAGACTAATGGGGAAGCAAATGGAATACACGTGCTTGTAATGACTACACTTAAACCCATTCTCACTTCTCTATCCTACTTATTAAAGAGGTTTTTTTCCAATTGCTCTATTAAGACAGCAAAAACAATTGTATACCTAGCTATTTATTACAGAAAAATGAAAATTCATATTAACACAAAATCCTGAACACAAATGTATTTGGAAGCTTCATTCATAATTGACCCACTACAATGACCCAGATGTCCTTCAACAGATAAATAGCCAAACCATCTGTGATAAGTCCATACCTTTGACTAGCACTCAGCAATAACAAGGAAGGAACTATTTTTTTAAAGATATTTTTAGTTGTAGATGGACACAATACCTTTATTTTATTTATTTATATATGGTGCTGAGGATTTAATCCAGTGCCTCACACATGCCAGGCAAGCGCTCTACCATTGAGCCACACCCAGCTCAGGAAGGAACTATTGATACATATGACAATCTGGAGGAATGTTATGCAGAGTGGAAAAAAATTTTCTAAAGGTTTTATACTGTATGATCCCATTTATGTAATATTCTTGAACTGATAAAATTACAGAGATGTGTGGTACATTAGTGGTTGCCAGGAGATAAGGAGGAAGTGGAGGTGGGAAGGAATTAGATATAGATATTAAAGGGCAACAGAAGGGATCCTTGTGTTGATGGAAATGTTCTGTACCTTGACTGTATGTCGCTGTCCTGACTGTGATGTTGTACTATTGCTTTGCAAGATGCAAAACCTGGAGGAATGGGCAAAGGGTGGATGGGAGCTTTCTTTTTCATTTCCTACAACTGCATGTGAATCTATAATTATCGAAAAATACAGACTTCAGTTTTTAAAAATTGTCAATGTCTTCAGAGAACACACTTACATCCTTTCCAACAAGGTCTTCCTTATTCTCCACCATGCCCCATGGAGCAATTCCTATAGCACAGACCCGGCCTCTGGACTTGGAGGAATGATCTTTCAAGGCATCCCCCACATGGCTGATGACACCTGTGAGCAGCCATGAGTCACATTTTAGTCACTTCTACTTCCCCTCACATCACACCACCAGTCATGAACTTCAGAGACAACTTCTATGAACCCCTACGTTCCCTATGGAACAGGGATGAATGAGACATAGTTCTCTTTATCAGAGTTTATACTAACTGCTAGTCCTGCTTTCTCTCCTTGAAAAGGGAAAAGCAAAAACAAACCAAAGCAACTGGTCAGGGACTTACTGTACATGTTTCTAAAACCTAAAGATGAATGTCATTGGGGTCTTTTTTCTCAGTCCTTGACTGTATTCAGCTAAAGGTGAGAACCAGACCACCTGGCATGTTTCTTAACCTTTCTATGCCTCAGTTTACTGTACTGTGAACTGGAGAAAGGGTTTTTAACAGTCTAATTGAAGATGATGCTCACCCAGGCTCAGTTCAAGGAAATATGCATAGTAGTTGACCCAGAGATATTACTATTGTTACCATTATTATTGTGTGGTTTGTATCTTGAATGACCCCCAAAGACCCATGTGTTGAAGGCTTGGCCCTTGACTTGGTGCTGTTGGAAAGTGGTGGGATCTTTAAGAGGTGAGTCCTAGTGGACAGTCTTTAGGCCACTGGGGATGTGCCCTTAAGGGGGATTGCAGGACTCCAGTCTCTTCTTCTCTTTTTTTGTTGCTGGTCTTGATGTATTCCCACCATGAATTGAACCTATACACTACCATGGGACCAAAACAATGGAGCCAACTAACTGTGGACTAAAACATCTAAAACTGTAAACCAGAATAAACTTTTTCTCTTTTTTAGTTGATTGTTTCAGGTTGTAGTGACAGAAAGCTAACAGAATTATGACATTTGCTGTTTAAACAAAATGCATCATACCAAAAAAAAATTTTTTTTAAATCTATGGAATAAAGACTTCACTTTTGTCACAATTAACATCAAGATGCAACATATTTTGTCTTCTGACCATTATTACTAGGAAGCTTTTGGGGATCCACAGTGAGTTCTGGGTATGTACATTTACAGTGAAGGAAGGGCCTGCTCTTACCAGTGCTGACGCCCCCTGTGAAGATCCAGGCTCCTGTGGTCACGGCGGCCTTGATCAGACCTTTCCCAAACACCTGCTTCAGCTTGGGCTGCATCTCAAAGTTCTGGAGACCACCATGCACAGATATTAAGAGCTTGGGGAGTTCCAGCTGCCAATCTTTCACCATGAGATGAAGCAGGGAATCTGGCTTGGTGTCATAGGATACACGGATATACTGTAAAAGAGGATGTGATGCTCAGCACCTGTTCTTGGTTTTGCTTTTCATGTCAGAGGGGTTGCAGGGTTATTGCTCATGACCAAGTAAGAGTGTCTGTCTTGTCTCTCTCTCTATGTGTCCCAGAGACCCCTGTGTGGGTCTGTAGCTGAGTGACTAAAGGCAACTTTGGGAGGAGTTGTCAGGTTTAATGAATAAAAATACAGGATACTCAATACGGTGGTCCAAATGTTTGTCTTTCCCCAACACGCATATATTCAAACTTTATCCCCAATACAAATATTAATAGATTAACTTACAGGAGGTGACTAACTCACCTCCTAAAAGCTAAAGAATAATGCCCTGAGGTCCAAGGGAGTTTGTTTACTCCTTCTTTCTTGTGAGTATCTATGAAGCAGAGAGTGAGACTTTACTAGACACTAAATCTGCTGGCACCTTCATCTTGGACTTCTTAGCTTCTAGAACTATGAGCAATAAATTTCTGTTGTTTATAAATTACCCAGTCTAAAATATTTAGTTATAGCAACTGAACAGACTAATTCACTCAGTTAAATTTGAATTTTAGATGAATAATGAAAAATACTTCAATATTTCTACTAAATGCAATACAGCATGCAATATTTAGGACATACTTGTATTAAAAAAATAATCTGTTGCTTTTCTGAAATTTAAACTGAGTATCCTGTATTTAATCTGGCAACAGTAACCTTGGAAGAATTAATTCCAAAGCTAACTTAGCTAGAACAATGATTCAAGAAGTTGGACAAGGATATTATTGAGTGAGTGGGAAAGGAGATTGTGGTCCCACATCTGAATATGACCACCTCCTCAAGGTGAAGGAGTTAATGATCAGAGACCTTAGTCTTTATAAGCTGCTTCTTCATGTCTTGCTAATATGTAGAGTGTCCCTATTCCAGAAGACCCTGTATTGTGGTATTTGGAATACATCTGAATTTTATTTTAGTGATGATTTCAGACTAGTGAAATAAAATGAAATTTCAAAAATGGTCTGACTGGGCACATGGAGTATTATTCCAAATTGACTGAAAGGTGACACACGCCTGGAATCTTTGAGATACTGCATGTTCTATACAATGATGTCCAGTTTCCAAGTCTCATTGCTAAAAATCCATGGACACAGATATATTCCTTTGCAGTGAAATATCTAGGAGGAACTGAACCACACAACCCATGAAGGTATCTGTAGCTGGGAGTTGGGGGACAGGCCTCTGATGAAAGCTGTGGTTCCCATGGCATCATGTCCGAATGCCCCCCTTACCATGGCTTTATTGAAGTATCCGCCACCCTGAAATTCAAGAATCCCATAGGAATCTGTTGGGTAGCTCTGGGTGTGTTTGCTGACAGACCATTTTTCTGGCTGAGTCTCCGCCTGTTTGTTCTCCTCTTCATTTTTGCTGGGTGTTGCACTAGGCAAAGGGGGGATATGCTGGTTGATTAGTTGACCACAGCAACACCTGAAAAAAAAAAAGCAAAGAAAGGTCTTTTACTTGTTTTCATTTCTGGTTTTTTTTGTACCGGTGATTGAACCCTGGAGCACTCTATTACTGAATTCATTTTTATTTTTTATTTTGAGACAGGTCTTGCTCAGTGGCCCAGGGCTGGTCTCCAACTTGTTATCCTCCCAAGTCACTGGGATTACAGGAGTGTGTCACCACGCTGAGTAAAGCAGTCTTTCAAAAACATTTTTCTCCTTTCCCTTCCATTAGCAAAAGTAAATTAACCTGAATAGGTGAGTTGGGCCCAATCAGAGGTACTTATCCAGATAGGTAATCCATGCTTATCTATTCATATACTATTCTATTTATATTGGATGACTATCCTTCCTTGCTGGAGATATTTTAAATATTTTTTATGTCTGGATGACATTCATATGAGCTTAACATGCTGGACATTACTGAATATTCTGTGATATAATGCAATCATGCCCTCTGAACATAGGAACTTAGTAAAAGTTCTGACCTTCCAGAACTTAGTAAAACATTTCTCTACCCGGTAATATTGGAAGTATTCCAATAAGCACCAGTATGTCTTTTCCTGCCCTGTGCAGCTGTCGCATTGGGCAATAACCTACCCCGGCTTCAGGGATCTCATTCTATAGCATCTCCCATGACTCAGCCAGCCTTGTGTGCTCTCGTGGTGTTCTCTCTTCCAGCTTTCTCCATGCAGGATCCTTATTCTTGTGCAGCTTCCTTTCCTAGCAGCCTAGCTTAGGGTTTCCTTTGTCACTCAGTCACTTTCAGCTGCCACATATTTATGTGAACTGGATCCACCAAAACTTGAAATGTCTGCTTGGAAGAACAGCAGAATTCCAAGCAGTAGCCTGGAGTGATGTCTTGCTGCAGATGGGACCCAGGGGTAAGTGACATGGGAAAGAAGGGAGGGGAGGTCTGCTTCTGGGATGAGGAACTTCCTGAGGGCAGTCATGCACACCAGCAAGTGGGTGGGGGATCCAGGGACTGGGAGATCTGGGGAGACGTGGGCTTGGGACAAGAGAGGATGTCTTTATTGGACGATATGTGTGAGCATGTGCATGTGCTCTCTGCACTCATGCTGGCAGTCTTGTAATTTTCTTCCTGTCCTTCTGGATACTTCATTAGTGGCATGAGCCACCATTCCAGGTTTCCTTAGAGAAATGTCTATTCTTTCTATTCCTCCCTTTCTCCTTCCCTCCCTGTCTCTCTTTCCTCCTTTCCTTCACCTTTCTCCTCTCTTCCCTTTCTCCCTCCCCCTCACCTTTCCTCCTTTCCTCCCCACCCCTTCCCAACCTTCCCTTCCTTTTAAACTGTGTGGTGCATGATGGGTGGAGGGGACTGGCGATTGAACCCAGGGGCACTCTACCACTGAGGCACAGCCCTACCTCTTATTTTTTGAAACAGGGCCTCATTAAGTTGCCCAGGTTAACCTTGAACTTGCAATCATCCTGTGTCAGCCTCCCGAATTGCAAGGATTACAAGCATGTATCACCACTCCCAGCAAAATAAAGCTTTATTGATGTATAATTCATATACCACATAATTTTCTCACTTAAAATGTATGATTTAGTGGATTTTAGTATTACAGATATGTGCAATCACCACCACAGTCAATTTTAGAACATTTTCAGCACCTCAGAAATTGTACATTTTGAAAAATCACCATTCCACTTGAACATCTACTTTTTATCCCCAACTACATGTGAACTTCCCTCCTACATACATCATTAACCACAAATCTACTTTCAGTCTTTGTACATTACATACATCTATCCCTGCAGATTTCTACATATTTCATATAAGTGGAATCATATAAGATGAGGTTTTTGTGGAGAAAAGGCTTCTTTCATTTAGCATGCTTTCAAGACTCATCCATGTTGAAGCACATGTCAGTACTTATTCCCTTTTTTGGTTGAATAATATTCCAATATATAGATGGATATAATATTCCAATATATAATATATAATTAATTTTTATCGTACTTTGAGGGACATTTGAGTTGTTTTAACTTTTTGGCTACCATGAATAATGTTGCTATGAACATTTATATACGGGTTTTTGTGGGAACACATACTTTTTCTTCTACTGTGCGTAGAAATACTGGATCATATGGTTACATTATGTTTAATCATTTGAAGAGCCACCACACACATTAAAAGGACTGCACCACTGTGCATCTTCACTAGCAGTGTATGAGGCTTCTGATTTCTGCATACCCTCTCCGGCACTGTTGATTATTTGACATTTTTATTCTAGCCATCTTACCAGGTGTGCAGTAGGATTTCATTGTTGTTTTGATTTGCATTTCCCTCATGAATAATGATGTTAAGCATCTTGTATGTTTTTTGGTTATCTGAATATCTTTCTTAGAGAAATGTCTATTCAGAGTCTTTGCCATTCAACTTGAATGTTCCACTTGAACATTTTCAAGTTCCACTTGAAAAACTTGGATTATTTACCTATTTTATCACTGAACTGTAAGAATTCTTTGTATGTCCTGGATATAAATCCCTTACATAAGTGTGCACACACATGTGATATATATATATTCATATATATTTGAAATATTTATATATATATATATATATATCAAAGTTATATATATTTGATATATTCATATATATATCAAAATTTATATATTATATTTTTATTTATATATATATATAAAAGTTGTTTCCACTATCTGGGTTCTTTACAATTATGTGTGAACCTTACACTTGAATTGTTAGTTTCTACAAAGAAATTAATTGAGATTCTAACAGGAATTGAGTTAAATTTGTGTATTGTTTAGACAGTATTGCCACTTTAACAATGATACATCTTCCAATCTGTGAATTTTTTTGTTTCCACAATTAGTTAAGTCTCTATTAATTTCTTTAAAAAATGTTTTGCATTTTTTGTATCAGTATAGTATTGGCCTCATGGAACTTGTTGGAAAATATACCCTTCTCTTTTATTTATGAAAGAGTTTGTGGAGAATTGATCTTAATTCTTCCTACAATGGTTTTTAGAATTCAGCAGAGAAGTCACCAGAACCTGTGCTTTATTGATTACTAGTCAACTACCAGCAGGGAGTTTTGGTTGTTGTTGTTGTTTATTACTAATCCTCTCTCTCTCTACCTATTATAAGTCTAATCAGATTTTGTATTTCTTCTTGTGTTAGTTTTGGTCTTTTTAGGAATTTGTGCATTTCATGAAAATTATCCAATTCATTGGTGTACAAATAATATTCCTTGTACTCATTTTTGTTTATATAAAGTTGGTAGTGATGTCTCACCTTTCACTTCTTATTCAAGTCACTTCTGTCTTCCTTCTTGTCTTCTTCATCAATCTAGCTAAAGGTTTGTCCTTTCCAAGAACAGCTTTGGATGGCACTGATTTTGTTTATCAAAAACTCTCTTTTCTCCAGTATGGAGGGCAGAGAATAGAATAGAACAGAATAGACTAGACTATCTATTCTATTCTCTCTTTTTAGTGAAGTCCACTTTAAGCATGAATTTTTTCTGTTTTCTTGCTTTAGTCTTAGTTGGTTTTTATTTTCCTATTCTCTTATGGTAAAAAGTTAGGTTATTTATTTAAAATCTTTCTTCTTCCTTACTGTAGGTATTTACAAGTACAATTTTTTTTTTCTCTCAGCACTGTTCTAGCTGCATTCCTTAGGATTTGGCATGTTGTGACATTTTCATTATTTCACTTTTGATTTCTTCTTTGAGCCAATTTGGTTATTTAAGAGTATGTGGCTTTAATATGAATATATTTATGAGTTTCCCAACTTTTTCATTCTTATTGGTTTTTTCTTTCCAATTTCATTATGGTTGGAGAACATATTTTGTATTATTTCTACCCTTTTAAATTTATAGAGACTTGTTTTATGAACTAACATATGGTCTATTTTGGAACATAGCTTAGAGATTCTTCCCACATGCACTTGACAAGAATGTGGGTTCTGTTCTTGGGTGGCAAGTTCTATAGATGTTTGTTAAGTCTAGTTGCTTTATAGTGTTGCTGAAGTCTTCTATTCCTTTGTTGATCTTCCAAGTGTTCTGTTATTGAAAAAGGGATTTTTGAAGTCTCTATTATTGTTGAATTGCTTACATCTACCATTATTGCTGTCAATTTTGCTTCATGTATTTTGGTATGCTGTTATTTTGTTTCATGTATTTTGGTATGCTGTCATTTTGGCACATATGTGTCTACAATTGCATATAACTTCCTAGTGGGTTGACCCCTTTTTCATTTAAAAATATTCCTCTTAGTGCATGCCCATAAACTCAGCAGCTCAGGAGGCTGAAACAGGAGGATCACAAGCTCAAAGCCAGCCTCAGCAACTTAATGAGGTCCTAAGCAACTTAGCCAGATCCTATCTCTAAATAAAACATTTAAGAAGGGATGAAGATGTGATTCACTGGTTAAATGCCCTTGGGTTGAATCATTGGTACCAAAAAAAAAAAAATCCTCTTTATCTTTAGCAACATTTTTGGCCTTAATCTCTATTTTCTCCAAAATCAGTATAATTACTCCTATTTTCTTTGGCTGCTGCTCATGTACATGCTCTCACTCAGGGTCAGCCTCAACAATAGGTAGCAGAAGACTGGGTGGGAAATGCAGGAGTCCTGCTCCTCTCTGGACAAAGGAGTTTTGATTGGGAGTTGAGGGTAGAGGGAGTCCTGTGTTCTAGGCTATAGCAGAGTGGTATGGAGTCTCCACCTTGCTGAACTGGGATTGGGGAAACTCTCTTTGTTTAAATTCCACAGATTTCTCCTACCAAACTTCAGTAGATTTCCTTGAAAAAGCTTTTTTTTTTTCCCTTTGTTGTTTGCCTTTGAGACAATTCACAGGGCCTTTAAATAGTTTTTGTTTGTTTAAATTCTAGCTTTTAGGAGTCCATGCTAGAGAATGCATAGAGCTCACAGAGGAGAACTGTGTGTGAGCCCTGAAGCTCTTCTGCCTCTTCTACTGCCTGACCACTTGGCTGTGTGGCAGGCTGTCATGTTGGCAGGTGCTAACAGGGGCTAGCATGGATAGTTACTATAGAGGAGAGCTTAGGTGCCACAAAATAAAGAGGGACAATAAAGAAAAGACTTGTGTGATCACTGGCATTGTCCCATAATGGCATTTCTATCTTGAGGGACAATCACTGGGGTTCAAGCAGGAAGAAGAATGTGCAGGGTAGTATGTGGGGCAGGGGAGCTTGGGGGCTTCTTGGGGAAACTGTGTTTGCATGTGTAAAATTTGATCCAGGTGATGTCCAAGAGTCTGTGCACTTCGGAATCAGTGAGGTAGATGGATTTCATGGTTAATATATGGAAAAAATCAATTCTCCCATCCCTAAACTCAGCCTTACAAGTTTTTTTTTCCCTCAGAAATGAAATGTTTTAGTTAAATCCATCTCTGATTTCTTGCATGACTTCAGAAGGCCTTCTCTTCAGCTAATAACAGATGCAATTTCATGTAGGTGAACGAAATTGTTTGACATTTGTGTACAAGTTAAGTCCTTTAAGAAAATTATATCTAATTACCTTAACCACCCAGATTGTCCTGTGATGGAAATTCCTTTTTATCTAAATTATGAAATTATTAAGGAAGCCCAGAAGATACCCTGGACATCTGTCCAAAATTCTCAAGTTCTTGATCTCATTAAGGGTAAGAGGAACACTGTAGGACCATCTGGTTTTGAGAGTTCATATTAGAGAAAGTGATAGACACTTTTTTCTAAGGCTATTTATATCTTAACAAAAGAACTTATTAGCTCAGTGACTGCCTTGTTAGTGACTCATTTGGGGACTAGATTCTGATCACCCTATTTGATTCATCTCCTCCCTTCCTCCAAATACTAGGAGAATAGTTGATATTCCCAGGTCTGAATAATGTCTTAACTATGGATCCCAACTTACCTGTTTGGGTCTTTGGTGTTGGGAATTACGAAAATACACTCCCTTTTGCAAAATGTTTTCTCTATCCAAGCTTTCTGGCCCTGAAAGAGAAAGAAATAAAAATTAGACTGATATATCCACAAACCATCGACAGAGTTCATTATTTTACTTTTATAAAACTAATATGACACTAACAGGCATATGTCTAAATAGTCACCTCCAATCAAGGTGGACTTAAGCCTTGATAGTAATAAGGCTTGGAACATTTATTTATGGTTCCCATTTGCTGAACCTAAGCACCTGTATCTGTTGAAGATATTTTTTGTGCAAGGTGTTGTGGGGACTTCTGAGGACATGAACTACAGGGCAAGTGTTGTTCACCATCTGGAAATGGCAAATGTGGGGTGGAGGAGACACCAAGCTAAAGGGACAGCAGAGCTGGGGCTGGGTCCTAGAGCAGTGGCCGCACCCATGCTGGATGCCACAGCGGCCCCTGCTGGCTTTGTTGTGTGTGTCTTCTTATCCTCAGTCATCAGGAGCACCCTCACATGGAGGTTCAAAGGAGGGAAGTGATCATATCAAAAGGCTCTGTTATTCTTGTCTCCTGCATATGTTCTTGGTACTGTGTGGTCAATTAGTTGCTGGGCTACCTCAGTCACAGGGGGTGGGGGCGGGTAGAGACGCAGAATCAACACACAGACTCTGGAAGCTGGTGAGAGAATTGGCAGGAGACAATCCTCAAGTCTTTGTCCAGTAGCTCAATCTATTTTTGGAATGCATACAATTGTTACAGGGTTTGAGTGGGGCGTGCCCATCAATCATACATAAGCAAGATAGTATCCATAAGCCAATCATCTTCTGCCTAATGTAACCACCTGTGAGGATGCTCTAAATATTGCTATCATCAGGAAGGGTCTTTGTCCCTAGGGGAGAGGGTTTTCTAAGTTAGGAGTTTCATGCCTGAAGCTCCAGTTTCCTGGCCCGGCAGCTTGGCAATGCTAACCACAAGTGCTAAGGATGAGTTTTCCCTACTGGCTTGCTACAGCAGAGCACCCCATCCTGCAGGCGTTCCTATCAGGCCTGAACGAGTGTAGATTCTTCAAGCACTCCGAGCTGCTCATAGCTGCTAGCTGCTAGCTGTAAACTGAAAGTTATTCCAACAGTCTCCCAGGACTGTGGGAGTCAGTAGATGGAGAGAGGGGGAAGAGCCTTTCCAGGGAGGGCAGGGTGTACCAGCAGGCAGGGGTGCAGGAACCCAGAAGTCCCTGGCAGAGTAGGGTGGGAGGCAGGCTCAGAGTGCATTTGTGGTTTTTGTGTGTTTGTGGCATGTGTGTTGTATGATATATTTGAGTCTATGTATGTGTGTGTATGATGTATGCTTGGTGAATGAATGTGTGTACGCTGGTGTTGTGTGATGAGTGTTTATGTGAGTGGGTATTTATGTGTGTGGTTTGTATATGTGTGTCGTGCATCTATGGGGTATGTGTGTGTTTGTGTGGTGTGTGTGAGTGTGTGGTATGTGTTATGTATGTGGTATGTGTACATGTATTATGTGGTTTGTGTATGACGTGTGTGGTATGCGTATGTGTCTGGTATTTGTGTCTGTGTGCGTGTCTCTGGGGGCAGTAGTGGACTGTTTGGCAGATGCTAGGAAATGGAGATGGTTAGCATACAAATCCTGAGTCAGATCTTAGAAAATCTATGGCCAGCACAATCTGATGTCCTTGGTAATTTGCCCACAGTCTCCCTGGGCAGAATCACAGTGTGATCTGAGACAAGGGTATGACCCGAGGTGTTTAGTGGAATTGGCCTCAGTGCTGCCTTCCTGCTGCCCCACCCACAGGGCAATGCTGCTGATCTGGAGATTCCCTTGTCTCTTCCGAGGCTGCCTCCCAGTGACAACCCAATGTCACAGAGGCCCCCTGACATGATCTAAGTCAAGGACTTGATACCCCAACTGCTACTTCACAAGAGCCATTTCCAGTCCTACAGGTAGAATCTTCAGGTCCCTCCCTGGAGAGCCTTTGGGAGGTCTCAGAAACAGCTGATCAATTGGCTTCTTTTTGAATAACTGGAATGATTATAATATAAAACTTTGTTCAGGGACCTTCAATAGCAATACTGTTATTGTTTCCCTCCAAATAATGACTCCTTGAACACCGTGTCATTGGTGCTAAACATTTGTACTAAAGAGAGGAAAGCATCCACTCAGAGGATAAAGCGCAGAGAATTGAAGGATAAAGCGCTCAGAAGTCCTCGGCCTACTCTTCTCATGTGGAATGTAAGAGCAGCCCAGCTCAAATAGCAAAGCAGAGCATTCTCTGACTGAAAGGAAATATGTGTTCCCCTTTTGCATTTCATGCCTCACTTCCCAGAGAAGCTGGGAGAGCATACTTGTGTTTGTTTATAAAAACACAGGGGTCATACTATTTGGCTGTATGCCAACTAAAGACAATAAGAATTCTAAACAAATATCAAACTTTCTTGAGTAGGTTACTCTGCCACAGAGACAGAAGATATGTCTGTGAAGTCAGCACACTAGAGTGATACATGCACACCCATGTCCCATCTCTATAGCAGTGTAGTTCACAATAGCTGAATTATGGAAATAGACTAGGTGTCTGTCAACACAGGAATAGATAAAGAAAATGTGGTATATATACACATGGAGTTTTATTTTATTTTATTTTTTAATTCTCCAATATTTTTAATTGATCCAAAAACTCAATTACAGGCTGCATTTTGCTTTTAATTTTTACATGAATTCAAGTAGTTTGATTTCTTTCTTTTTAAATTTTTAAAAAATTTGTTTTAATTAGATACACATGACAGTACAATGGTCATGACATATCATACACTTGAATCAGATGATGGGGTTTTATTTAGCTATGGAAAAGAATGAAATCATGTCATTTGCAGGAAAATGGATGGAACTGGAGAGCATTATGCTAAATAAGTGAGACTCAGAGAGTCAAGGGTCATGAGTTTGCTCTCAATGCGACTGAATTACAAAGAAGGAGTTAGTAACTTAATAGTAAAGAAATACAGTGAACAGCACCTAACACACAACTCGAATCACGAGTAATGGAACAAAGTCCACGAGGCTCCTGAGGAAATGTACTGAGAAGAATAAAAATGCATAACCTAAATCTGATCAGGACACGTCAGACCACCCAAATTGAGAGGGAGCCTGCAAAATAACAGACGTGTGCCCTTAAAAAATGTGAAGCCAGTGAAAAAAGGAAAGACTAAGGCAGCACAGCAGAGGTTCCAAGGACTGTTGCACTGCCAGCTCCGCCCCTGCCCGCCCCGCCCACCGGCCCTGCCCCCTCCCGGCCCGGTTCCCTATTGTGCCTCTCCTCAGTTCTGTCACTCAATCTCCTGCTTCCAGCTCCAACTCTGAGGCCTGCTTTCCTAGCCCTGCCCTGTGTTCCCGCCCTGTGGACTCCTTCCTTTCCGTCCTTTTCAGTCACCCTAGGATAAGGTACCAACAAGAGGCATGGCCAAGGAAACCCGGGTCAACACGGGTATTTTAGAAAACCTAAGTCTTGCCCCTGAGGTTCGGATTCCATATGATCAAAGGGAGCAAATGCCTCTTGTCCTCCAGGGTTTGTGCCACGAAATTAAGGAAGAAGCTCCTGGAGCAGTACTGTGCCCCTGGCTCTTATTACTAAGTCTGTTCTGACACGGCTGACATTTAAATACCTCCATAAGAAGTGTGTCCCTGTCTCCTCCTTATCTTGCCCGTGCAGTATATCTGTGACTTCTCAGCAGCGCATTGGTCTTACATTTTGCCTTCCAAACTCTGAAAAGGAGGGCTTTTCGGGATGCAGAGTGCCAGCCATTGCTTGTGGCTCTGGGCAAGTGCAGCTGGCATCTACAGTCCTTCTGCTTCACTGAAAATCCTCTCCCTCCTCCTACAGAAGTTCTAGAATGTGACTAACATATTTTCCCTGAGGAGTGAAGTGTTTTGCTTTAATATTAACCTTTGTTTTCTTTTAAACTTTGAGGAGAATATCTTCAGTTCAACATGACATGTTACTACTGAGTCTCTAGAAATGTCGTAGAACTTTCTGAGGATAAAAAGAGGGATGGGGGCTATTCTTTGCCTGCAGACTCTTTTTCCGGAAGCAAGACATACAAACCATGCCCTCCCCTTGTTCCAGCTTGTGTTCAAAATGTCTTCTCTTCAGTCACGCTCCCTTGACTCTTCATCTCACCCCAGCTTCCTGCTTCATTGTTCTTCACACACCTTTTCCCTTCTCAGTGATCTGCCATATTACCCGTGCCTCCAGGAGTTCCTGATGAACAGTCCATACCCCATGAATTTTCTCTCTCTCTCTCTCTCTCTCTCTCTCTCTCTCTCTCTTTTTCTGGCAGTGCTGGGGATGGACCCCAGAGCCTTGCACATTCTAGGCAAGCACTCTACTACAGAGTCACAACTCCAGCCCACTAGATGCCTTTTAATGATTGAATGAATGAATCATCTGATGGACCAATGATATGCTTCTCAGCCCTTATGCTGTGTACAGCAGCCTTTTCCCTAGAGCTCACACCTGCCCAGAAGGGAACACACAACAGAAGGGAGCGACCTGGGGTGCTCAATGAGTCTTTGCCCACCTGGGGAGGAGCTCAGCTCCTGAATGCTGCTCGGAGGCTAAGGTAGGTGAAAGGCAATGGGTGGAGGGCCCCCTTAGTCAAACATTCCTTCTTCCCCTCTTGTCACACTCCAGTGCTGAATAAAAGCCATGGTTGTAACCAACAGCCACAAAATTGTTGAACCGATGCCTCCCAACTGCTTAGAAATTAGTCACACAAGTTCTAGAGTGCCCACTGCAGTGTCCCACTTTGTAAGCATCACCCATCTCATTCTTGCAAAACATGTCCTTGTGAAAGGAAGGAGGGCAGGGCCTCCCGAGATTCATGTACAGCCCCTTTGGATCCCTCTACCTGAGGAGAGATATGCCCCATCCTGTGAAATATTCTTATTCACGAGGAATGGTCATTTTGAAAGCCTTAGTGAGAGATGATGGGAATGCTTTGTATTGGGGATTAAAATCTGCCCTTGAGGATGTTCATCCCAGCTGTGATGTCTGCCTGCCTGAGTGAAGGCACAGTGGAGGTCACACTAGGGACAAAACAGGAGCATCACCAGCACAACTCTCAAGTCCTCTGAGCTATTTCTCATTTCTGAAACGGAAATGCTTTTGAGTGTTTTAAGCCTCATCTGGGATACCATTCGTGTAGTATTTGGGAGATACTGGAATTAAGTGGGAATCTTAGTTATCACTAAATGACCCTTTTGCTGGGTACCACCTGTCCTTGATGAACCTTGAGGTGGGGGGAGTTGGAGATGTGTTACAACATGTCCAAGTTATCTTTTGTATAATATGGATGGTGGTCCAGGTACATGTTGCCCTCATTCTCTGGATTTGTGTAGATTTATAATGAAAGGGCTGAGGAAGTGTGGACTTCAAATGTCACTCTGTGAGAAAGTTTTCTGTGAAGGGAACTGAGAAATGGGTGGTGGTGGGAAGCTAGGGGGCATGAGGGGATATGGGGGAGATTTAACAATCTGATCATCTAGAATGTATTTACACCGCATGAGGTGAGAACAGGAGGCAGTGGAGCACACTCTAAAGTAGGCTGGAGCAGGGACAAGAGTGAGGCTTGGGGGTCTGCTGTAAAGACAGGGTGTATGTACCTTTGGTCTGGGAAGATAGGATCATCGGAAGTGGCTTCCAAACATAAAAGCTAGTTTTTTCTTTTTTTGCTAGATGAGTCTGTTTACTCAATGGCGCTGTTCCTTGAGCCAAAATTAACAGCAAACCCCACAGTGAAATGACTGATTTGTGGACCAGTTTAGCCAGAAGAAACCACTTGTTTCATGTGTATATTTAAAGTAGATGACTCAAACTCTCACCCACTGCTGCATATGGCCCACACATGAGCTTGATTTGACCCTTGTATATAAATACAATTAGCTGTCATTATTAACCAAGAGGGAGACCATGATATCTGGCTTTTCTTGAGAGCCCTCTCCATGTAGGAACAGTGGCTGGTATTTTTCCATAGCTACAGGTGCTGTGGGTCCCCATCTCTGCACTGATGACTCTCTGGGATCTGCCCTGGCCTGCTTCCTAGGGATAACTGTGGGCCCCACCTGAGGCAGCACCTGCATGCCTGGAAACTCTCCACTGCAGAGAATTAAACAAACAGCCAAAGCACTGGCACAAACCACCCTTCCTTATGGGCACAAGGATGAAAACCCACAATCATTCCTTCCTGCTCCACCCTCCCGCCTACTTACCACCACTGCCCTTGGAGGTCATGGCCTGGGTCCAGCAGGCCATTTCTGGTGTGTTGGCTGAGACTCCCTGCTCTTCCCCTTAGGGACACACTCAGGTCAAATTCAGCCTCTCTGCACCATATGGCAAAGCAGCTCCTCACCTTGATGAGTGTTTTACAACGTGGCCCATATTTATAGGCTGTAGACTGGAGTGAAACCCAAATGACATAGTTCTTGATAGACTAGATTTCCTGTGCTTTACCTTCATAGTCCCTGGGAACGTGACAGAGTTAGCTTTTAAGAAACGTCAGATGCTGTCACAGACAACCCCTCCCCTGAGTCACAGTTCCCTTTTCCAGGTCTTCAGTTCTTTTCTATTTCAGGAGCCTTGCTCTGGGGACACTGAGATAATCTTGTGGACTGGAGTCCTAGAAACAGAGCTCAATCTTTGAACCAAGGAAGGGATATTATTCTTTTCACTTTCTCTTTTGAAAAACTGTGATAAAATCCGTAAGATCTGAAATTCACCTTTTAAAGTGTGCAGCTCAGTGGCTTTTAGTATATTCCCAAGATTGTGTAAAGATCGCTACTATCTGAAGGGAGGGGAGGGAGCATGTTAGTAGAATAAATCAGACATTATTACCCTACATGCATGTATGATTACATGACCTGTATATCTCTACATCATGTACAACCAGACAAATGGCAAAGCAGCTCCTCACCTTGATGAGTGTTTTACAACATGGCCCATATTTATAGGCTGTAGACTGGCGTGAGACTCAATTTATGTATGATGTTTCAAAATGCATTCTACTGTCATGTATAACTAATTAGAACAAATTAAAAATATATATTTAAAAAAAGATCACCACTATTAAATCCAGAGCATTTTCCTGACCCCTAAAAAAAAAAAAAAACTCCTGTCCCCATTAGCAATCACTTCCTATTCCTCCCTCACTGCATCCAGCCCCTGGCAATCTCTAATCTTTCTGTCCCTAAGGATTTGCCTCTTCTGAATATTTCATATGACCAGAATCATTCAATATGCGGCCTTTCATGCCTGGCTTTATTTCACTGAGCATAATGTTTCCAAGCCTCATCCATGTTGCAGCGCATGTCAGAACTTCATTCTCTTCTATGCTCAGTAATAATCAATTGCAAGGATTCATCAATTGATTGAGTTGTTTGCTCTTTTTAGTTATTGTCAATAGTGTTCTTATGAAGACATTGTTCTTTTTAAAGAGAATACAGAACAAGAGGAAAACAAAGGGAGGAAATTCATTAACTTATTCACCTTGTGGTTTTGATAGGGGATGCAGAATTTTTCTTATTTCTCCATTGTCCATTTTATATTCTGAATTTTCTAAGAAAAACATAGCTTGTTTTAAAAGGGAGGAGAAATAAACTGTGCCAAGAGTCTCTCTGTCAATATGAGGATGCTCCTGAATCCAGGATCTCCCTATCTGCAACAAGCTCTGATGTCCAGCTTTACAGTCACACTCTGGGTGTATTTGTGGCATCACTAAAATTATCATTTTCCACTAGTGCTGCTGGTTTCTGGACCATCATTTTGGACTTATGCATATTTTAATCTACAATTGTCAATAATGGAATCATAGGATGTGCTTCTAATGCTACATAGTAGTTTTAATTCAGAGCAATGAAAAGATCACAAAAATGAAGTCTTATCAGAATTAAACAGTAGATTAAAAAAATTATCTGAGTATTATCTAAAATGTGAGTCCATGCCCATTTGTTTTTGGAGTTATTATGTGATTCAAAGGCCAATCATGTAAGATAATGCTCTAACTCAAGGTGTTTCTGGCCAGATGCCAAGAGCACCTGTCATACTTTGCCAGGCTGGTCTTGCCATGAGTGTGGAGTTATTGAACTTTTGGGTTGAATACAGGGTGTTACTAATTAGCTCTGATCAAATGCAAATACAGTTTTCCCTTGTTATCTGAGGGAGACTGATTCCAGGAAAGTGTTAGACTTCTCTGATCCCATGTATTCGATCACATACAAATAAGCCAGGCAGGCACTGCTAATCCTAATTTCACTTTATAGACACAAGCAGCCCCTCCTGCCATCACAGGATGGGACCCTGGGTAGCCCCTACTCTTTGGTATCATGCTTTTTTTGTTAGAGGTGGTGCCCAGTGATGCCTCACCCTGAAATTGGGGAAAGTCACCAGTTTCTGGGTGCTAGAACCTGCATGATTCTTACAGGTTTCCTCTCTCTCTCTAGAGACCTGTGTCTCTGGGTGTTCAGGTCAGTGTTGCTGCCTTTCCTGGAATGGACCCAAAATGCCTAATGGAGTCAGCCTCTTCTCCAACTGGGGTCTTGCTCCTCTGCAGGTCCTGATCCTTAGAAACTTGCTTCTAGGAAGAGTCTACAGATTCTGTGCTAGCATACCTGAGGAGGAGTTTGTTAAAATGCAAGTATCTGGCAATCTATGACATGGGAGGAATATTTGAAAATCATATATCTGATAAGGAATTAATATTTGGAATGCATACAGAACTTCTACAATCCAACAATGATAATAAATGACCTGCTATAGTTTGGATCTTGAATAGCCCCTGAGGCTCATTTTTGAAAGGTTTGGTCCCCAGGGTGGTACTATTGGTAAGTGGGGGAACTTTTAAGAGGTGAGGCCTAGTGGGGATCTCTAGGCTGTGCCCTAGACAGTGTTAGTGGGACAGCCCCCTTCCTCTTTTATTCCTGGCTATTAGGTGAGTAGATGAGCTCTGCCACACACACTTTGGGCTGTTTTGCCACAGGCTCAAATGCAAAGGGGCCTACCAATCATGGACTGGACTCTCAAAAACTATGAGCCAAAATAATTATTTTCTCTTTGTAAGTTAATTGACTCAGATATTTTGTTATTGTAACAGAGGCTGATTAACACACAATGTGATTTTAAAAATGAGCCAAGAACTCGAGTATACATTTCTCCAAAGAAACACAAATAGGAAAGCACATGGAAAGATGCTCAAAATCATTAATCACGAGGAAAATACAAATCAAAACCACAAATGAGATATGTCATGTCACACCCATTAGGATGGATACTCTGAAGGAAAAAATCCCAAGAAAGTAATAATTGTTGGAAAGAATATGGAGAAATGGGAATATTTGCTCATTGCTGGTGGGAATATAAAATAGTACAGCCACTGTGGTCACATGGTGATTTTCAAAGATTAAGCATAAAATTAGCAAATATCCACCAATTCTACTGAGTTCATGCCCAAAAGACTTAAAGAACAGGGGCACAGAGGCATACCCCTGTAACCCCAGTGACTCAGGAGACTGAAGCAAGAAAATTGCAAGTTGGAGGCCAGCCTCAGCAACTTACAGAGACCCTCATCAAATTGGTGAGACCCTGTCTCAAAATTAAAAAAAAAAAAAAAAGAACTGGGAATGTAGCTCAGTAATAAAGCACTCTCCTGGATTATCTCTTGTATCAAAGAATTATAAACAGGTCTTGAAAAGGTATTTGTACACCTGTATTCACAGCAGCATTATTCACAGTAGCCAAAGGGTGGAGGCAATCCAAGCGTCTGTTGATGGAAGAACGGGTAAACACAGTGTGGTATATTCATACAATGGAAGATTAAAAAAAAATAAGAAGGAAATTCTGACACAGGCTACAATATGGATGAGCCTTGAAGACATTACACCAAGTAAAGTAAGTAGGTCAGTCACAGAAGGACAGATCTTATATGATTCTACTTATATGAGATACTTAGAGGAGTCAAATTCATAAAAACAAAAAGTAGAATGATGGTTGCCAGGAACTGCAGGAATTGTTTAAGGAGCTCAGAATTTCAGTTCATAAGATGAAAATAATTCTTGAACTTGATTGTACAATAATTTGAATCCACTTAACACCAGCAAACTAAACAATGGAAAATGGCTAATATAGTAAATTTTATGTCATGTGTACTCTACAACAATAAAAAATTTAAAAATTAAAAATGCAGGGTCTGGTGTGTAACTCAGTGCTAGAGTGCTTGCCTAGCATGTGTGAGGCCCCGGGTTTGATCCCTAACATCTTACACAAAAAATGGCAGAACTCTGGGCTCCGTTGCAGACCCTGGACTTGGAGACACAGTGAAAAATCCACTGCACATGCTGTGCTTAACTTCCTGACATCTGTTGAGGCCTTTCCAAGCCAGGCCTTTCCAGGAATTTCAAGTCATAGTGTTGAGGCGAGGAGTCAGAGGAGAGGACTCTGATGGCAAAATAGTGGGACAGAAAATCTGCATCTGCCAACCAAAAGTCTGATTGTAGATATACTTGGAAGCTGCCAAGTGGCATGATGCCATTAGGCTCCTGGGCTTTCCTGGGTGATGGGCAGGGATGGGGTTAGGGTGAGGTGGATTGAGGCACTCACCTATGGGCCAAAAATTCAATATTTAAGATAAACACCATTTAATGTCATTTTAAAAAATAAAATAAAAATAAATGCCAAAAAATCCATGATGTAAACAATATTAAAATTTCAGAGGCAGGCTGATGTTTGTTTCATGACCTTGCATTATTGTGCAACAGAAAAGTTAATTGCCAATCAGCTCCTAGTTTCTGGATCATGTGAGCAGCATTTTCCTCACTGGAGGTTTTCTGATGAGGGTTGGGGATATTATGCCAACATATTGGGCAATTTGATGCTTTATGGGTAGTCATGGTTTTGATTGTAGAACTCTAACTTTTCCTACTTGGTTCAAATTATGTAAGAATATTTTGGTACATGTATATGGTGACACTGTGGAGCCCCAAAACTTATACATAGACCAGTGGGGAGGACTGTGTTGAATTCATAGAAGCAGTGGTGGATGAGCAGTTGTGGATGAGGGCTGAGACAGCTTGAGAATCAACCTGGGTTCTCTAACACCAGGATATGAAGAGCTGAAGCCACCATAGGAAGATTCACTGCAAATCTGGGAGAGCCTTAGTTCTCCAAGGACTGGAAATTGATTAGGGACTCCTAATCTCTCCTTTTCATTAAATAGGTGCTCTCAAAATGTGTAAGCTTTGGGGCTCCACGGTGCCATAGGATGCACTTCCAGTTGCCCCTTTTGATGGAGGAGACACCTGGTCTGTCCAAGGGCAGAGGGGCCACTTGTGGCAGGTATGGGATGTGTGTGTTTTCTCTTTTTGCTTAAAAACAAACAAAACCCCCTAAATTCATGTGTACTTAGTAAAATATATTGCGAATACAGTTGGCTCTGTATCTGTGGGTTCTGCATTCACAAATTCAACCAAATTTAGACTGGAAATATATGAAAAAATATACAACTATACCGAACATGTGCAGGTTTTTGGTTATCTTCCTCTAAATAATACAGTAAAACAATTATTTACACAGCACTTACATCATATTAGATATTATAAGGCATTTAAAGATGACTTGAAGTATATGGGAAGATATGCATAGGTCATGCAAGTATTGCAGGCACCATTTTATATAAGGTACTGGAGCATCCAAGGATTTGAGTATCCAAGCAGGGCCCTGGAACCAGTCCCCTGAGGATATCAAGGAACAACTATACTAATATTCAAACTGAAAGTGATTCTTATTCCTTCTCCCATAATCCTGTCCTTCAGTAGTTACCCCTGATCACTGTTTGACATGTGCCCTTCAGATATTTCCACTTGCTTATACAAACACACTTATTTTTGTCCAAAACTTTTTAAAAATAAAACTTTAGCAAGATTTGTGAGCATCTTTTTGAACCATTGCACGGAGAGTCCCCTCCCCATTTTTTTATCAGCTTCTTGGATTCCCGTGTGTGCCTGTACCAGGTGTTCTTGTTTTCTTGGCCTGATTCCCCATGAGGTTTTTCTCACATAAAACTACACCCTGGAAAAAATCTTCTCAAGGGGTCTGGTTGGTACCTAAAAGCTTTACTGCTACTTTCTTTGGGATAAGGCTTTGAAGGTGACCCTGCTATAAAAATGCAGGAAATAGTGTGATGGACACAGGAGGACTTTGGATTTGGACATATTGGAGTCAGTGCTCGATTTGCCATTTCTTCTTGTCTTTCTAACCTTGGCCAAGGTAATTTTCTGAGCCTTGATTAGTTTATCTGTAACATGGGAATAATTACGCTGACTTTTCCATGGTTTTTGTAAGGATTATTTATAATTAAGTGTGTAAAACTTAAGAGTCCAATGTCTGGCAGTGATTGGTGCTCAGTAAACAGTTTTCAAGTTTCTTAAATAAGCTTTAACTGATATAACAGAAATGGGATCAGATTTCAGCTTCTGTTTAAATACTCAGAATCTAAAGGTTGGGTGGACTCTGAATACATTGTCTTCAGTCCCTAGTCCATGGCTGAGGAACAGCAGGCCAGTGGGTTGGTGGAGCCAGGAGTCAAGCTGAGGCCTGGATCAGAGACACCATGATGAGGCAGAGATCTTTCCCTCCAGAACTCACAGCTCCTTCGTAAGTTTTAACAATATCAGGTGTAAATCTTATTGCTATGGTTTGGGTATTTGGTGTTCCCCCCAAAGTTCTTGTGTTAATGTAGAAATATTCAGGGGTAAAATTATTAGATTATGGGTTCTGCAACCTAATTAGTCCATCCTGGTTTGAAAGGATTATCTGGGTGGTAACTGTAGGTAGGTGGGATTGGCTAGAGGAGGTGGGTCCCCGGGGATGTGTGCCCTGGAGAGGTGCATCCTCTCTGCAGCCCCTTTCCCTTTCTCTCTGCTTCCCCTGTTGCCAATCCTCCTCTACCATTCCCTTCCGCCATGATGTTCTGCCTCACCTTGGGCCCAGAACAAGGGTGTTGACTCAGCTCAGACTAAACCTCTGAAGCTGTGAGCCAAAATAAACTTCTTGTCAGGTTTTTTTTTTTTTTTGTCACAGCAAGGAAAAGCTGACTAATGCACTTGGCTTGTTTCCCCACGACAAGTACAATCACACTCCACAAAACAACATTTCAGCAGATGATGGACCACATATATGACTGTGGTCTTGTAAGATGACAATGGAGCTGAAGTATTCCTGTTACCTAGTGAAGTCATCACAGCCCTAACATCGTATAACGTCATGCATTACTTGTGTTTGTGGTGATGCTGATGTAAACAAACCTACGGAACTGCCAGTGGTACAAAAGTGTAGAAAATACAACTCTGTATTATGTATTTGATAATGATAATCAACGTCTATGTTACTGGTTCATGTATTCACTATGACATGCTTTTTAATACCTCGTACTGTTTTATTGTAGCTATGCAATTACGTAATTACATACTTTATGAAATTACAAAGAATTTATTTTAATAATGTCAGATTCTATAAAATGTTTAAATATTACATACTATACTTTTAATTGTTATTTTAGAGTGTTCTCTTTGTACTTAAAAAGAAAGTTTCCTGTAAAACAGCATGCTATGTCATGCCACCCTAGCCTTTCACATCTCATGTTTACTGCATCTCTTGATTGCATTTTTTTGACTACATCATTTCTTCTTGTGCTTCATTTAATTCATGCTGTTTCGTTCATCATGGCCCTAGGAAAACAGGCTAAACCACACATGTGTCATGAGTGTGTAGTAGGCTGTACCACCTAGGTTTGTGTAGGTATGCTCTATGATGTCCACACAATGACACAGTTGTGTAGCAGGGCATTTTGGAGATTGAGTCCTGTTGTTAAGCAGCACATGACTGTATTTGCCTACTCTGTCCTGTGAAGATGATGTCAACATCCATTTTAAATGGATTCCTGGATCCAGGGCACATGAATAAAGTCAGCAGCACCTGTCCTATTCAGCTTTTGTTTAGTAGATTGGTCAAGTTACAATTGTGGGGTCTAGAGAATGGGGCTGGGGCTGATTTGAGGAAAAGTTGGAAAAGTGGCATTTTGGGTACTCCTAAAGGGACCAATCCTGGGAGCAGCAAGGAGAAAGAACTTCTGGCAGGCAGGGCCCGGGGTGGAGGCTGTGGGAAAACAGTGGGAGCCTGGGTATGGAGGAGGCTGAGTGAGGTAAGCTGTCCCAAACAGATTTATATGTGTGCTATGTTCCTCTAGGGCTGTCCTGACCACAGTGCTCTGAAATGACCAGTGAGTCAAGGTCTGAGCTGGTCATATATTTATAGAGAGATGTTCCCACACACTACTCAGCATTTAAAACATAGGAAAGTTATGTTTTAAAAAAAAAAAAAAGTTATCCTTAGAAGGTCAGTGGGACCTTTGTAGCCTGGGCCATGAAAGAAGCCCTGCATTCACACGGTCCCTCTGTTAACTCAGGAAGCTCCCCACATGTTGGGCTTTGCTGGTTCCAGATGTGTTGAGTGGGCCAGCCCTCAGGACCCCATAAAGGTAAGTACAATGGGCTGGGAGGAGGCAGGGGAAGTGGCAGGTATTTCTGGAAGTCTGGGGAGGCCCTTGTGGGTTGGGGTGGGCTGAAGAGGACATTTAACTGTGTTCTATGGGATGAAGAGAAATGGCCAGGGCAGGAGCCATAGGGAAAGGTGCTCTTGGAAGTGGAGCCAGCAGGAACAAGGCTGAATGTTGTATCTCACTTCTCGACTGTGCTGGTCACTGTGGCTACCCCACAGAATGGAGATGTAGAGTGTATTGGCAGGTGAGGTGGTCTACAAAGATCATGAGCTCCCTCAATGTGGTATTACAGACAGAGAAACTGAGGTTGAGGAGGGTTAGATGCTCTTGGAGATAGACTATTACTGGGGAGCCACAGCTCCAGCCCTCAGCATGTCCAGACAGCTGGATCTGACCCCCATCCACAGTCCTGTCCCTCATCACATAACTGTCTCTGGCATATTCAAAATGTTTTCTCCAGAATGGACATTTTCTTTTGAGCTCCTCCCTTGAAGGAGGACAGAATCCTTTTTGGCATTGTCTCAGAAAGCAGAGCAGTCACATGCTCTACAGCTTAGCAGTTCCACACTGAAGTTTACCCCAGAAAATGTGTGCATATGTGCATCAAGAGACCTCGTGAGCACGTGCTCAGCAGCATCATTCATAAGAGCCTGATGAAGAGCAATTTAGATGCGCAGCTGTGGTAGTATCTGTAAGTACTTTATATTCACACAAGAGAATATCATTCTGCAATGAAAACAAACTATAACTACTACCCAGATGATTCTCAAAACATAACAAAGCAAAAAAAACAAGTCACCAAAGACATATACAATGTGATCCCATCTATATTAAGTTCAAATGACAGTAAAGTTGAACAACATATTGCTTAGGAATATAGATAAAGTTCAAAATAAAATGATAAGGAAAGTTGCCAAAGAACACACACACACACACACACACACACACACACAAAATAAATGAATGAATGAATGAATGAATAAAACAAAACAAAACAAAACAAAACTGCAGAAGCTAATTAGCAAAGGTTCCAGATACAAGATCATTACAAGAACATTGGTTATGTTTCTATGTACCGGTAACAAACAATTCAAAAAGGAAATTAAGAAAACAAGTTCACTAATAATAGCATTTTAAAATTCTAGCAATAATTTTAATCAAGGAGATGAAAAACTTATACACTGAAAACTCTTAAGGCACTGCTGAAAGAAATTAAAAAGGCACACACTATAACTTCCCCCTCGCTCCCTCCCCCCCAAATCTTGTGTTTTTGGACTGGAAGACTTAACGTGACAATTTAAGATGGCAGGACTGCCCAAAAGCAATTTGAAGATTCAATGCCATTTCTATCGAAATTCTAGTGGCCTACTTTTCAGAAATGGAAAAGCTGATTCTCATATTCATAAGGAATTGCAGATGGCTCAATGGACCATGCAATCTAAAAAAAACAGGAAAACAGTTAGAGGACTCAAAATTCCCAATTTTAAAATTTCAAAGCTCCAGTAATCAAAACAGTGTGGAACTTATATAACAATAGACATATAGACTAATGGGGGGATTTTGAGTTCAGAAATAAATCCACATATGAATTGCTTTTCAACAAAGTTACCAAAAGCATCCAATATGGGAAAGACAGTCTTTTCAACAAATGGTTCTGGGAAAACTGGATATCCATATACAAAAGAGTGGATTTGAACTTCTACCTCATGCCACTTACACAAATTAACTCAAAATGAATCAGACCTAAATGTAAGAGCTAAAATCATAAATCTCATAGAAGAAAACATAAGGGTAAACCTTCATGACCTTGGATTTGGCAGTGGATATTTCAATATGATACAAAAAGCAGTAAAGTTGAACAACATATTGTTTAGGAATATAGATAAAGTTCAAAATAAAAAGAAAAAATAAACTGGACTTCATTAAAATTAAAAACTGCATAAAAGCTCATCAGAGGATACTATCAAGTGGAAAGACAACCTACAGAGTGGGAAAAATATTTGCAAATTGTATATTTGACAAGGATCTAGTACTGAGAATATGTGAAGAATTCTTACAACTCAACAACAAAAAGACAACCCAATTTAAAAGTAAGCAAAGAACTTGAAAGACAGTTTTCTAAGAAATGCAAATGGCCAATAGCACATGAAAAGATGCTCAACATCATTAGCCTTTAGAGAAATGCAAATTAAGACCCACAATGAGGTACCATTTCACCCCTGCTAGTTTGGTTATAACTACCCTCTCACTCCCTCCGAAAAACTACACACACAGTAACAAGTATTTGCCAGGATGTGAAAAAAACTGGAAACTTATACATTGCTGGTGGAAATGCAAAGTGTTGTAGCCACTTTGGAAAACTAGACGTCAATTCCTCAAAAAGTTAAATTTGAATGACTATATGACCCAGTAATTCTACTTGTAGGTATATTCCCAAATAATTGAAAACAGAACCCAGACAAGTACATGTTCATAGTAGTACTATTCACAATAACCAAATAGTATAAATGGCTCAAATGTCCAACAATGGACGCATGAATTGATAAACAAATTGTGGTACATAAACACGATGACATATTATTCAGTCATAAATGAGGTTCTCAAACATCCTACAACATGGGTGAACCTTGGAAACATTATGCTGAGTGAAAGAATCCAGACACAGAATGTTACATATTGTCAGCTTTCATTTAAATTAAAACATCTAGAATAGAATGATTCCATAGAAACACAGCACAGATTTGTGGTTTCTGGGGGCGGGGAGCAGGAAGGGAGAAAGGGGGGAAATTGCTCTTGGATACTGGGTTGTACTTAACAATGATGGAAGTGTTTTGGATGGATAGAGGTGGTTGCACAACATTGTGAATGCAAGAAATACCATCGAACTGTTCACTTTAAAGTAGTTAATTTCCTATTTTATAAATTTCATCTCAATAAATTATTTAAAAAAAAAACAAAACTCAAAGCAGAAGATAAGAACAAGGGACAAAGCACTACAAAGTTGGGCAATGCTATCTCTGGGAGGCAAGAAATGCAATCAGAAGAGGAGGACCTGGTGGCAATACACAAGGACCTGCTTCATTATTCTTTAAACGTCATGCAGACATTTCACACACTGTAGTCCCATATCACTTAGTGCAATCTCACATTCTGAGAAAAGTGTCATGAGGTAATTTTGTTGTGAACATCAGTGTACGTACACAAATACTAGATATATGAGGCTACTGCAGTGTAACGTGGCAGGCACTCTGTTGCAATAAATTTCTTAAAAAATGAGAGTACACTCTGAAATGATAAAAAAGTATTATGTAGTAAATATTTAAACTACTCTCTAGTCATTTATTCTCATTGTCAAGTCTTATGTACTATCCATAATTGCATGTCACTGGCAGTGAAGTAGATCTGTTTACACCATTGTCACCACAAATGCATGAGTGATGTGTTGTGCTGTAATGTTTCCATGACTGTGACTTCACGAGGCAATAGTAATTTTTATCCCCCCATTATAATCTCAGGAGAACACTATCATATATATGGTCTGTCATTGACTAAAATGTCATTTTGTGGCAAATGATTATATTCCTGAATGCTTTTTTTTTTTTTTCCTAAGTGCCAGCCTTGTCTTCAGGAACTAGGAGGGTGCAGTTCAGTGCCTATGGGAGAGAAGAACAGAGTCCAGGACCAGTCTCCTCTACCACCTGGCTTCCATGGGCAACAATCTCTCCTTTCCAGCGCTCTTTGACCTTTGCCACCCCTTCAGGTCCCCATCTCTGGGATTCCTCACTAAGAGCTCCCAGGACCCCAGAAACTGTTGCACCATAGTGCTAGGGGCTAGACCTGTGAGGTGTTGATATTTGCATAGCCAGTCCTTCTTTTCTCTCATTAGCTAACATTAGGGACTGGTTAGATCAATAATGACGTACCAAATGGTGAACTGTGAAATCATTAAAAAGAGTAAAATAGAATCATTCTAAAAGTATAAAATGTCTCTATTATTAATTTTTTAAGATTAGTCTGATAGGACCTAGTGTAATGTGACAGGACAAGCTTCCTGATATGAAAAAGTCTAGAGTTGATCTGTCCAACAAGGTAGACAGTGACTATATGTGGCCGATGAGCACCTGAAATGTGGTCTCAATTGAGATATGCTCTGAGTGAAAGTGTAAGATGGCACAATACCATTCACTGTATTTAAATGAGAGCCTAAGAATGCATCTGGCAGGATTTTGAAGACTTACTACAAAAAGGGGCATTAATAAGTTTTGATATAGACTACATATTGACCTGATAATATTTTGGATATATTGTTCAACAAAGTATAGAATTAAAGTCAATTTCACTTATTTGTTTTTAATTTTTTTTAACCTTGATACTATGCTATTTAAAACTAAGTTGGTGGCTCACGTGCTATTTCTATTAGACTAGAATGATATCCATCAAACCATTAAGCACAGTCAGCAGCAAGGGGAGACAGTGAAGAGGGGAACCACGTAAGAAAGATTTTCACTTGGCTCTTCTGTCTGGTTTTACATTACATATTCATGCATTATGTTTACAATGATTAACAAGCAAAAAGGACCCTTGGCCTTGATTCCTGACCTGCATGCTTTCCACCACTCCATGCTAGAGGAATCTGCCTGTCCTGATGCTGTCTGCAGGAAGAGCCTATGGCCACAGGAAGAAGCCACCTGCCATGGGCGTCACTTTTACCTTGAAGTCCTAACCCTGCTGGAATGAACATGGGACAGAAAAGTTGCATTGAGGGAAGAGAACAACTGTTTTGTCATGTTCATGGAGGGGGAAGACCAGGTGGGATGGATGCCAGGAATAGTGGGGAATGCACAGAAGTGAAGAGGCCTCTGGCAGAGGGAAATCCTGTGGTTGACATTAGCTTCCTTCCTTCCTTCCTTCCTTCCTTCCTTCCTTCCTTCCTTTCTTCCTTCCTTCCTTCTTTCCTCCCTCCCTCCCTTCCTTCCTTCCTTCCTTCCTTCCTCCCTCCCTCCCTCCCTTCCTCCCTTCCCTCCTTCCTTCCCTCCTTTCTTCCTTCCTTTAATGGACAAAATATCTTTGTTCTATCTGTTTATTTTTATTTGGTGCTGTGGATTGGGCCTGGTGCCTTACATGTGCTAGGCCAGCGCTCTGCCACTGAGCTACAGCTCCAGTCCTAGCCTCTTAAAGTCATCTCTAGCATTGTAAATGCATTTTTTCCCAGTTGGATAGTAACTGGAGACAATATTTCTAGAAACCAGTGAGATCAATACTAAAAGATGCTCTTGACAGGAGCCTGGGAAAATTGTGTGATGTGTGTCTGGAACAATAGATCAACCAGTTTCCTGGACCCTGTCTACTCCCAGTGGATGTTGTAATTCATTCACCAATTGCCAAATGTAACTTTGGAGCTAGGAAAGGAGAGATATGGCAGGTACTGATTGGTCAGTTCCCTTTGCATATCACTAATAGTAATGTGTCTCTGACTATTGACTTTAAAAAAAAATTTTAGCTGTAGATGGACACAATACCTTTATTTTATTTATTTTTATGTGGTGCTGAGGATCAAACCCAGTGCCTCACACATGCTAGGCGAGCACTCTACCACTGAGCCACAGCTCCAGCCCCTGACTATTGTCTTTTTAATGGAAGTTTTTAGACATTGAATTCCATTAACCTCTAAGTTGTGGAAGGCAATAGGGATTGGGACTTATTTTTTTCTCTGGCTGAAGTCTTTCATTTCCCAGGTTCAGAATTTACACACACACACACACACACACACACACACACACACAAACACACACACACACACAAATTATAGAGCATCTTGAAAACATTTTTTTAACCAAAACAAAAAAAATTTTCTAAAAACTCTAATGCCTTAAGTGAGGGGATTTCAGATTTTAGAAAATCTGTTTTATTTTCACTCAGTTAAGAAGGAAGATGACAAGTAAATTTGTTATTCCATTTCTTGTACTATTTATCAATTTTGCAAAGCAAATAAATGAGGTTTCAAAGACCCAAACCAAACAACATTCTGAATTCTTTTAGACAATAACCAAGCAAACATAAACATTTACAGCAAACACATTCAACACTAGTTGGTGTTTCCAGTGACATTTTCTGGGACCTCAAAAAAGTTGCAGAGTGACCAATTTATGCACAAATACAGTTGCAATGCCCTGAGTTAAAACTGATGCTAGATAGTCCAAAAATAGTATTTGGTGAACATTAGCAGATACAATTCTTCCCAAAAATCAAACCCATATTCTTCAAGACCACTCACAGAGAGGCTGGGCTCCTTTCTTAAATCCTCTCTACATATTTAATTCAGACTGAGCAAATTTTTCTCATCTTCCTTCTCCCACCTTTATTTTTCAATTCTTATCCCTTGTCAACCCAAGTATAATTCCTGCAGATGTTGTCTTGTCCTTATCTCCCCCACTATTTATGAGAATTTTGCTAAGTTTTTTTTTAAAAAAGGATATTTTTTGTTAAAGAAGAAAATGTATTAGTCATAGAAAATAAATAAGAAGAAAGGAAAGAAAGAGAAATGTAAAAATAAATAAATAAATATTGCTCTAAGGCCTCCATCTTAAAATAACAACCAATAACATTTCCATGTATTCCTAGGCTTTTTTTTCTATGAATAGATTAGACATGTGCATGTGCATAGAATAAAAAATATGATCACTTTGCACATAATCAGTGTGTTTTTTCTCTGTCATTTAAAAAGTGGCTCAATATTTTTTATCCTAAGGGCAGACAATGATTTATGTGTCAAATCTTCTATTTTTGGACATTTGGATTGTTCAACATGTTGCATGGTGGTAAACAATGCTATGTAAATTTTGGCATACTTTCAGGATCATTTGCTTTGGGTGGATTCTTAGACAAGGAATTGCTGGTCTTTGGCACATATTGCTGAATTGCCTTCCAAACACCAATTTCAAAAAATCAGGCTCCCACTGGCACTGAGAGAGACCATGGGTCTCTCCTCAAAACCCAGTGTAATATATCCAATCTTTCCCCCAAGGTTTTCATAGTTAAAATTATCATCGGATAAAGGCTTACAGGTATGAACTCCACCCCACTTCAGAGTTTCCTTGCAGGGGGAGGTTTTAAGGAAGATGCAGATTCCAAGGGAAGGAATGTGGAAGTAAGATGCCAAGAAATGATAGACAAGACACCTGAGCCCTGGAGCTGGAGGTTCTGAGCAAATCCCTGGCACCTGCATTTAGAAACTGGCCCTGAGGGAAGTTCAGAGTATTTGAGCTGTTCTGAGATTTTTCCCTCAGCCAATCAACCTGGTGGACCTAGCCTGTTGAGAGCCTCTTGGAATTCAGGCTGAGCATGGATCTCGCACGCATTCCCTTTGCACAAGAGGAACAAGAGGTCCCGGGGAAGTAAGCCTGCGATATGGGAACAGGAGCTTGCCCACATCTGAGCTTACCTGCCATAGCAATGGAGTGTGAAGGGTGCAGTCTGGTGTCCTCCAGCCTCCTCCTTGGGCCAGGGCAGGAAGTTGGGTGAGGGGGGCCCACGCTTTAAGAGGAGCAATCCACATGAGGAGCATGTGAGCGCTTGTGCACTGGCCCTCATGATCTCTGTGAGGCAATGGCCCCATGACTTAGCTCCCAGGCCAGAAAAGGAAACCAGGCTCCAAACTTTCAGGCCATTCAGTGTGGGATCCCACAAAAGCAGCCTTGGGACCTGAGAGATACGGGGCAGCTAGAGCATTCCCTTTGAAGTGGCTCCCCTACCTCCTCCTGCACCCCAGCCAGACCTTCCCCTGCTAGAAATGTCAGCCTGGTTTGCATAATTGAGACAATTGGACATAATCATTCTTCCAGAAGCCCCTCATCAGGAGGGCAGTGCCCAGGCCCTGGTGAACTGGGAAAAGGAGGCACATGGTACTAATTATTGCTAATCCTTTTATAAGTCATCTGAAGTTGGGCCAGAGGTCGAGGTGAACACAGCTGCAGATGCAGCTTGAGCCCCTCATGACTCTCATCTCTGTCTGGACGCTTTAAATGCTCATGATCCCCACTCTACCAGCAGCCTGCTTGACTGATATCCAGAGTCACCCCAAAACCACCATGGTAGGAGTTTTGTATTTGCGATGTGAATACTTATTTCAGCTTTTAGTGAGTTTTCTCAACCTAACTATAAGGAAAATACCCCAATCCTGAAATATTCCTTTACCTCTCTCTCTTTTGGGGTGGGGGGTGCTGTGTCTTCCCCAAACATCTGGAAGTTTTCTGGGCATGGGCTGCCTCCACCATCTGAAAAAGGAGCTGGCAGAGATGCAGATGGCTCAGATGAAAGAGCAGTTAGAGATGTCCACAGACGACATTGAGGCTTATGAGTGGCTAACTTACCCAGAGGGCATGTGAGGTGGAGCAGGATGGGCCCAGATAGTTTAGTTCACTCCCTGAGCTCTGGGGGACACAAACTGAACCTGGAGCCACACTCCCAGACCCAAAGTTTCAGGAGGTGACACGGGACCCAGAAGGACGCTGAGGGGGCTCAGAAAGTCTCTGAACTCCCATAATGGATGCAGGATTGTGCACATAGCCAGGCCATTTTCTGGGGAGGAGGGTCTGTCCTTCCTTTCATTAGCTTCTCTTAGGTCTGTGATTACCAAAGGTTGACAAGCTTGTCCAAACAGAATGGGCACACACGGGTATGTGGGAGGGCAAAGCTTGACTTCCCACATGCTGTGTTGGGGTGTATATGAACTCAGGATGGATAGGGTCAGGTGTCACCTCCTGAAACTTGGGGTCTGGGAGGGTGGTCCCAGGTTCAGACTGTGTCCCCCAGAGCTCAGGGAGTGAACTTGACAATCTGGGCCCATACTGCTCCACCTCACATGCCCTCTGGGCAAGTTAGCCACACAAAAGACTGCACAGTGTCAGCCTTGTCCCAACTCTTGGGCCATCCTTCTTGGCAACTCGTGTTTGGCTCCAGAGACCTGATAGACTCATGGCTGTAGCAGACTCCTTTCAGAGTCAGAAGGAGGATGGTAAGTGGCTATAGTTCTGAAGGCACAGGCAGAGGCAGTTTTGGAGGCAGAGTGTTGCTGGGACATCAGTAATCAGCCTGGGAGATGCCAGAGAAGGGCTCATGAAAAACTAAAGCCAATGGTCAGCCCATCATGGCTGAAAAGCATGGTAACCTGATGGTTGCTATAATTTGGAATCTTGAATGTCTTCCAAAAGAGGCATATTTAGTCTCTAGCCCATGACACTGTTGGGAGATAGAGCCTAGTAGAAAGAAGTTGGGTCATTTGTGATATGCCTTTTTTGGGACCATTAGATCATCGTCCCTCCTCTTCTGTCTCTCTCTTTGCTTCACCACCACCACCAGATGTGCAGTTATGTCCTATCACATGCCATGGCCATGAGATATTGTCTCATTACAGGCCTAAAATAGTGGGCCCAACCAACCATGGACTGAAACCTCCAACTATGAGACAAAACTTTCCTCCTTGTAAGTGGGCTATCTCAAACATTTTGTTGCAGTAACAGAAAGCTGGACTACTACAGTGGTCAATACCAATGACTAGTCCCATCCTTGTCACCTGACAGTAAGTCTTTCTCTGGGGAGTGGACCTTTTCCTTGACAAATAGGACCTTCTCATATAATATGTAAGAAAGGGTGCCCCAGGCATCCCAAAGAAGTCATCTCTCCTCCCCATGTCATGCACAGTGAAGCTTAAAAACTGAGACTTGTGATGTCCCACACGGGACTACAAACCACGTGATTACTGAGTACTCAAAATGAAGCCAGAGGTAGGTTCTGAGTAAAAAAGAAACATGGGATTACCAAGACTTATGATGAAAATTTCATGCTTATTGCATGTTGAAATATTTTGGCTATATCAAGTTGAATAAAATGTTATTATTATTTTTTACCTGCTCCTATTTACTTTTTTTTTATTAGTTGTTCAAAATATTACAAAGCTCTTGACATATTTCATACATTAGATTCAAGTGGGTTATGAACTCCCATTTTTACCCCAAATACAGATTGCAGAATCACATCGGTTACACATCCACATTTTTACACAATGCCATATTAGTGTCTGTTGTATTCTGCTGCCTTTCCTATTTACTTTTTAAAAACTGTCTACTAGAAAATTTAAAATGACAAATCTGATTTGTGGCTTACATTATATTTCTGTTGGACAGCACTGAGCTGGAGGTACCAGTGGGAGGAGATCCTGAGCAGAATCCCCACACCCTACAGGCACCATCCTCTGTGCATGTCACCTGGATGAACTGGTACATGGAAACCATGTGTGAGAACCATAGAGAGAAGCTGTTAGTGTCAGAGAATCCTTATGTGTCCAGTGGGCAACTGAACCATCAGCAAAAGGGCTAACTGAAGGGATGTGTGTTGAGCAGTAATGGTGTGCAAGTCCTGTCCTACCTGCTCTTTGAATATTAACCCACTTGATCCTCATCCAGCCTTGGAGGCGGGCATCCTTCTTATCATGGGTGAGGAATAAGGACAATGTGGATCAGTGTGAAGAAAATGGTCACAGTTGGTGAAAGGTGTTGGGATGGTCACTTGTGCACTCACCCATGTGAAAGTGAAGGCAGCTTCCACTACCATTGAGAGAAGGTAGTGGGAGCCAGGTTGTTTGGCAGGGGATGGTGATGGAAACCCAGGGGGCCTTGGTTTAGGTTGCTTTGGAAGCAGACTCTGAGAAAAGTCAGTGGTGTTTCTCATGCTCCTTGGCTCTCTGAATTTCCTGACCAACAGTCAAAGCTTGTTCAGATTCAAGGTGGATTTTGCCACTAGATTCTTTCTTTGGTGATGCTCTCCTTCCATCGAGAGACATAAAATGTCTAGTTGTCCCTTTTGCAACATTGGCAGAATTCAGTGATGATTGTCTAGAGTCATTATATCACTAGGACTTGTAAAATGGAGATCTTCTAGTTTGATGCTGTTTTCTTCAGCTTTTGGATGGAATTCATCTCAAAAGAGAAAGTTGCGCTGGTTGGATTTGGTTACTCTGATGTAGAGTGTGCATAGAAAGGGCAGGGAAGTGAATTTAGTTTCCAGTGTAATGAGTTGGTTTCTTGGCATCATCCCAAGGTGACTCATGTGTTTCTTTTTTCAGAATGTCAGTACGAACTCGTGAGTTTGAACATATTCACTGCATTACAATCCACAGCAGTTATTTTCCTTACTGTTGCTTTAATCATTTCCCCCCAAATCTGCTCACCTCATGGTGGCCAGGAAGCAGGCAGTGGGAGGTGGGGGATGGGGGAGGGAGGTTTGGGGACAACAGGCATGTCCTCAGTGATCCCTCTCTTCTAACCACGCCTCACCCGCTAAAGTTTCCTTCAACTCTCAATAGCGCTGCAGTTTGGAGTCCAAGCCTTCAATATAGGAGCCACTGGGGGAACATTTCAAACTGTAATAGATGTCTTCCGACTGGGCATGTAGTTTGGGTGGGACACTCGGGGGCAGATTTGAGGAATGGAGGCACTTTAGGCAAAAGAGCAGGAGGTGGAAGACTGCAGGGCATCATACAAGAGCAGAACATGGTTTCCGGGGCCATAAGAGGCAATAGTAGGGAAGACCAAAGGCAAAACTAAGAACAGAAGGCAGGGTGAGGGAGACTTGAAAAATGTGAGTCTCAGGCTGGCACTGGCTAAGAAATCCTGGCCTGGAAGCCCAAATCCAAACACTTTCCTTTTCAAAATCTTATTTGAGGTAAGATATTTCACTGCCAAATATTAAATTGCTCCTGGGATTGGCTGCAGAGGTAGGCTTCTGCTTTCCATGTTTCTGAGTTATTCACTTATATTTTAAAACAAGAAAGTCTTGACTTACAAGTGACTCAATTGGCAGACTCTCTCTTAAATAAAGAAGCTGAAATAGAAGATGAAAAAACATACACTGGCTTTGTAAATTGACATCATACGTCTTCTCACAATGCTTCTGTGAATGAAGAAGGCCAGAGTGTAACCTAAATAGTTGCTGTTGTTACAAAAGATAATTATAAAAATAAATACATGGATATCTAGAGGAGGCAAAGATCAAGAGGTTTACCAAGGCCTTCGATTGCCATGGATTTTGCCTGCATTTCTCCAAAGACTGAGAAAAAGTAATGTAAATAAATTAAATTTTCTTGCCTGGGGGAAAGTAAGATCTTTGGGCATTTGGAATGTGGACTTTGGAAGCCTCTCATCTTTGTCCAGAGGCACAGGGTCTTCCTAGTGAGAAGACCAGTTTAGTTAAGTAGAATGAGGACAGAGCTCAAAGGCCCTGCTGGCCCAAACATGCTGGTTACTCTTCAAAGGATTCCAGGCCACATCAGTAATTTAACATTGGCAGCATCCTCCCACACCACACTTCTCCACTCCACGCAGCTCCAGGCTGGTGGGAGCTAGAAGCTCCAGTGTGCCCCTTTTCCTGAGGGCAAGACACAGACTTGTGAGAATCAACCATGGAGATATCTACAGGACCACCTGAATTGGGCAATGACTTCCTATCTGCTTAGAAGAGCTTTCTTCTACATTTTTTTTTCTTTGCTCTCTTTTCTTTATTTTCTTGCTCCTCAGTGGGTTATGTTGCAATGCTGGCAGATGACGTGTGCTGGAATAACAAACACATGGGTGAAAAGAACCTGCCAATCATTTAACACTTTTTAATTTTTAGAATGACCTACAATGAAAATAAAACTGGCAGCTTTGCAGTGGAGATCGTACGTTATATTAAAGTTTTGTAGATGTCTCATGATAGTACGAGTGTCAAGAACTGGTGTAGTCATGTGGGTATGTCCTGGGCCCTGCCATGATGAAGGGTCACAGCTGGAGCTTCCAGAAGTTCCAAGGAGGAAGCTTTAGCTGAGCTGGTTCTCCTCACTAAATTCCTGACATCTCGTTAATCCACAACTCCACCATCCACATGTCAGAAGTCCCAGTGTGTCACTGTGCTGGAATCCAAGCAAGCCTGAGAGTAACATTCTGCCCTCTGGTGGGACCTAATGGAGGACTTTCAAACTCCGTGACTAATGCCTCTTAAATCTTCACTTTGGAGCCATGGCGAACCTCCCAAAATGTGGGTCTAATTACATTCAAGTCAACTCAAACTTTTCTTTCTTCAAGACGTCTGTGTTCCTGAGAAGAAATTTGGGCAGGAACCATAATGAGAGATTATTTTGCTTAAATCAAGTCTGACTGCAAATTTCTTTTGTTTATAGCAGCTGACCGCAGGAAAAGAACAGAATCGTGGGGGCACAAAACGATGAGCATGAACTCCACTCAGCCAGCTGTGTCTTCTCACAGATCACACTGAAAGATGTCTCAGAGTTCTTGTGAGGGTTCAGCACACTGTGCTCCTCTTTGGCACCTGGCACACAAATGACCATTTCTACTTCATACCTTGTGCCCTGTGGGAACCCGAGAGTTCATAATAATCAAGAGAATCACCTACTGGTCTCTCTCTTTTGAATAGTGCTTCATCACTACTAAAACTTGGGAGTTTGCCCAATTTAGTGACAGTGATCCATAAAGAAGAAAATCACCGCCAAGGAGAAAGAAAATGTGGGGTACATGCCATAAATCTTAGAAAAAACTTTATACAAAAAGTTTAAACAAAAAGTTCTCAGAATACTTGTGTTATTTGAATCTTCTGCTTAAACTAGTAGAAAGATTTTGTATTTTAATCATTTGACTATTTGAAAAACTCTCTAAAACACAGGCCAAGGGGAGGCTGCTAGGGAAACAAATAGAAAGTGTGAGTTCACAGTGGATAAAGGCAAGTTCTACAAGACTGGGAAGCAGCAGGAGGGGTTCCAACACTACTTGTTAAAGCTTATTCTTTCTTTCCCAGTTGATTTAGGAAGTGGGCAAATAAGACAACCTGGTTAAACAGATTAGCAATTAGTTCCAAATTCTCCCAGTTCTTTGCCTAGCAGTAGTTTCTCTTTTCCATTATGCCAGTTCCTTCTTCCCAAGAAATCAACTAACCTTTCTTTTCTTTTTTTTTTTTTTTTTTCAAGTGGCCAGGGTGAAGAGGAGTGGTGTCTACTTTGAGTGCTTCCTAGCTCAGAAACGGTGTCCCCTGTAGTATTGTATTATTCCAGGGACAACATTCTCCAATATTCTCTAAACTGGGTCCCTTGGGGGCTTGGGCATTCTCCTATAGTGATTCCCCAGTGAACTGAATTGGGGCAGTTCTGCATACTGTATTTTCCTCTTAGAGACCCACAGTGCATATTAGGATGTTAAATGCTCTTCAATGAAGAGGAATCCTTACTTTTGGCTAAGTGCATCACTCAAAACTCATTTATCTGTGGAATCCCCTTTTATTTTGGAATACCTCTGACTATCACTTAGATCCACAGTGGCACAAGGAAGGACTCCAGAGACTTATCCTCGGGTAGCCATGAGCTTAAACCATCTGAGGTGCCACTGGCTGTTTTGAGGACCCATTTGAAGTTCTGGAAAAGGTTTCTGACGGTCCCTATTGAAGGCTCCCTTGGTTTTGGTGAGATGGGATCATTTCCCAGTGCTGGCTCAATGAGAAATGTTCCCACTGAGACTCTCTGCTCTTTGTCTGCTTTACCTAAGGAATGGTACTTCATGGGTCCTAGTCTCTCAACTAAATCAGCAGGAAGGAGAGGGGGAGACAGGCTTCCCTGACTCCTGACCCCTCCCACCTTAAGCTCCAGGGAGAAAGGCTGCTTCCTGAGCTCTCCCCTCTGAGATCTTGGGGTGACCTGGAGAGAACCAATGTCAGGTGGTGCTCTGGCCATTCTCCTGTGGCCACCAGTTCTCTGAAGGACCACTTGTGTTTGGTATGCTGTGCAAACCCAGCCTCAGAGGTTCCACCCCCACAGCCATGGAACAAGCTGCCCCCACTTTCCCTGCAGAACTCTTCAAATATGCCCTATGAATTTATCTTTCTTGTTACTGGCCTTTGTGTTTTATCTAGCATGTTTGCTAAGCCTGGGCTTCCCTTTCTGTGGCCCACTCATGCTGCACAAAGGGCAGCATCCCCATCAGGAAACCTTCCCTAATGTACCCAGACTGGGGCCCATGCCCCTTCCCTGAGCACCTCTGTTCTAGCACCTGCTTCCCTAAATAGGAACCTTGGTGTCCTCATCTGTGCTCCACACCAGACCATGACCTCCCTGGGGCATCATCACAGTGCATGTGTCCCCAGGGGCCTGGCCTAGAGGGCACTCTGTAAATATGCAACAGAGCATTAAGTGCCCTAGACCTCTCCCTGCTGATGTCCACTCTGGATTGTGGCTGCACACTCTGAGCTTCCTCTCTTTGGGAGCTCTGCTCTTGTGCTTGCTACAGCCCCCATAGGGTGACACACCTGGTGTATCTGGTTGTATGCTCCTGAGGTTCCCATTCACCCTCACCTGGCTGCCGTGATGCCAAAGCTCTTCCAAGTTTCCTCCTCCTACCTTTGCTTGCTTCACTGTGGGCCACCTGGCTTTCTTGGGCCACCCCTTCCTGCTTCAGGCTCTCCTCTCTGTCTCTCCTAGTAGCTGCTGACACAAGTCTGCTGGAAAGTCAACACCTCCCCTCTGCCTGTGCTTCATTCACGCCACAGGGAGACCTAAGCCTTGTAGACCAAATGAAGATGCCAGCCCCAACCTGCAGCTTAATTGTGATCCAATGCAATATCTTGCTCTTGTTTGTAAAAGTTGCAAATAAAAATAATTTTTATTTGTAATTAATTTTTTAACAATTTATATATTCACATGTCACAAACATTTAAAAAACACACACAGGTTTAAAGTGAAGTCTCCCTCCCACATAAGAAAATTCTCTACAGTTTCCACATGTCTAAATTTGGTAGTAAGTGGTTTGGTTTATTTTGTTACCATCCAAAGATTTTTCTCTGTGTACACACAAATGTGATGACATGTTTAGCACTGGAAATACTTCTGGGGATTCTTCTCACCCACTCTGGAAACCACTGCCTTAATGTCAGGTCAGCTTTGGGTGTGGGGAATGGAACACTGCCTGAAGACAGGGATTTAGGAAATTTTGGGGTCTGGGCTGGACTTCTACCTGGGAATGGAGAAGAGACAAGATGAGGAGAAGGCAGTGGCTTCTCCATGACATGTTCAACAAGCCCAGAGATTCCTTTATGATAAATTGGAGTCCTCTTCATCTCCACTCAGAATGGCTAAAAATGGTCAACATTTTTTAAACTTGTGTTAGCTAGTTTTTCCTTGCTGTGATCAAATGAACAGCTACAGGAGGAACGATTATTTTGGCTCACAGTTTCAGAGCTTTCAGTCCAAAGTTGACTAGCTCCATTGTTTTGGGTCTGAGATAAGACGGACTATCATGGCAGTAGGGCATGGTGGAGAAACCACTCAGCTCACGGCAACCAGGAAGCAGAGAGACAGAGGAAGAGAAAGGGGCAGGGACAAGTTCACCCCCAGTCATCTACTTTCTCCAACTGGGTACGCCACTACAATTTCCATCACCTGCCAATAATGCCATCACCTTCTTAAACCATCAATGAATGAATCTCCTCTGATGAGGCCAGGCCCCTCATGATCATTTCACAAAAGCACCATTTCTGAACATTGCTGCATTGGGAGCCAGACCTTCAACGCCTGAGCCTTTGTGGGACACCATTGATTCAAACCATAACAATACTCATAAAATAACTTTAAATTAATTAAATTATTATTATTATTATTATTATTATTGCTATTGTACATGCTATGCAAGTACTCTACCACTGAGTTATATCCCCACCTCTTTTTATCTTTTATTTTGACATTGGGGCCTTCTCAAAATCACTGAATTGCCCAGAATAGCCTTGAACTTTCGATCCTCCTGCCTCACCCTTCCAAGTAGCTGGGATTACACACATCCAGCTAGTTAACCTATTTTTAAAGAGAATTTTATGTGGTAAAACATACATACAATTTGCCATCTTAACCACTTTAACGTGTGCAGTTTGGCTGTGTTAAGTATATTCACACTGTAATGCAATGGTCAGCACTCCACCTTCGGAATTATTTCGTAACACCAATCTGAAACTCTGTAATTGACGAATTGCAGAAAGTTGACTGTGGATGAGCTAGGAATGAAAGACTTCAGGGGACCCAATCTCAATAAGGGCCTCATGTTTCCATGAGTTTTACCTCCAAGCACCAAGTGAATAAGACAGAGGCAAAGGACAGGTAGTCAGCATTGAAAATAAGTGATGAGAAAGATGAGGGCTAATTATTAAAGAAAAGGAAATGGGTTGCTAACACCTTCATCTTGCACTTCCCCCTTCAACCAGGGGGAACACCACTGTGGAATCACTCCTCCTCAAAAAGGAGTTGTTAATGATCCCCCTCTGGGCTGCTCTTTCCCTGCCTTTGGGTACAAACAATAGGCAGGATAGAAATAGGAGGTGGGGAGGGGGAGAGGTGATCTGGACCAGGACTTCTCTCTGGAGAAGTCTGATATCTCTGTTCTGTCTCTTTTCTAAGTAAAATTTGCTTTCTACGCTTGCCTCAGAGGTTCTTGGATGTTCAGTCTTCAACACCAGGGGAATACGAGCCTGATCCTGATTTCCAAGTCTGGATCATGAAGACCAGAGAAAAATCTCTTCATGCTTCAAATAGAGAGAGTGGGAAAGGAGTGATTTTGAGAAGGGCCCAGAGCATTCTGTTTAATACCTGCCTTCAATGGAAAATACTTTATTAGAGCCTGTCTTAGCCCATTTGGGGTCTTAGAACAAAAATGCCAAAAATCAGGCGGTTGATAAAACAACCAACATTTACTTCTCACAGTTTTGGAGGTTTGGAAGTCTAAGATCAAGGTGCTAGAAATTCATTGTCTGGTGAGGGTCTTCTTCCTTGCAGATGGTAGGTAGATGGTAGCCAACTCTCTGGGGCCTCTTTTATAAGAATACTAATCCCTCTCATGAGGACTCCACCGTCATGACATACCTACCTCTTAAAGGGCACATTTGGAATTTAGGTTTCAACACATGAATTTGGGGGGACATAAACATTCAGACCAGAGCAGAGCCTAATTGATGTGGGTGAAGGAATATAGCCAATGCCAGCTCCCTGTAGGCTTTCTATCTTCTGTAGCTGGGGTGGGATCTGAAAAGCACTTGTGAAAGCCACAGCCTGAGTGTATGCACTCTCAAAAAGACTGAGATCTAGTCATAACATTCCAGGATGCTTCTGTACACCCCCCACCCCCAATGACTTAGCTTTGCCACAACAAAAGATCACAACTCAGGTTGTTTAGTGAGTTCGTAGGGAACCTAAAAATAACAGGGAGGGGAAAAAAGATTATAAAGAAAAGCAAGGCCCCAAACTACAACCACAATAAACAGTAAACACAGTGTGTAACTCCTGGCCAGATAAACACAAACCCTCATCCTGAAACTCTATTTACCTCACTTCCTATTGTCCCATACATGGTGTCTGCCTGTCAACAAAAAATGACAAACTTTGCAAAGGGCTCTAATGAAAGAAATGGACAGTGTTCAGGAATAGTTAAGTAACACAATCAGAAAGATGAAAACTTTAGGAAAAAAAATCAAGAGTTACTTCTAGATATCAAAAACACCACAAGAGCAATGAAAGTCTCTCTGATGGACTTGCCTGTGGACTGAACAGTCCTGAGAAAAGGATCAATGAGTTAGAAAAGACAAGGGCAATGCAACCTCTAAAACTCAAGTGCAAAAGAAAAAAAGAATAACAAAAAAGCAACATAATATCCAAGAACAGTGGAACAATTACAAAAAGTGTAACATAGTATTGTAGGAATACTAAAGAAGAAACAGGGAAAGGAATAAAAGAAATATTTGAAGTAACAATGGCTGAGAATTTTGCAAAATGAAGGGAAGACACCAAACTACAGACCCAAGGAAGTTGGAGAACACAATGATGGCATTTCATATTGAAGTTTACAGAAAAGAGCGGAGGGAAATAGCACATCTTAGCTCAGGCTGCTGTGACAGAATATCATAGACTGGGTGGCTTATAAACAACAGAAATTTATTTTTCACAGTTATAGAGACTGGAAGTCTGAGATCAGAGTGCCTCATGGTTGGATAAAGGCTCTCTTCTGGGTTAATAGCATGCAACTTCCAATTGTGTCCTCATAGGCTAGAAAAATAGCTAACTCTCTCTCTGACCTCTTATAAGATCAACAATCCTAATCATGTTCATGGGACACAAACATTTGGTTCATTGCACAAAAGAATTAAAAAAAATCCATAGACAAATAAAAACACAACTTATATCAGCATTCTTGTATGAGAGAAGAAATTTGAATGAAATATTTATAGGGTTGAAAAATCAAACCAACAACCCAGATTCTATATCCAGAGAAATGTCCTACTATAGATAAAAAAAGAAATAAACACTTGCTCAGATCCACAGAACTAGATGAATTTGTCACTATTACAACTGCCTGATCAAAAATAAATGGATAAATAAATAAAAGAAATCTTCAGAATATGGGTCAAGAACTCATATCTACATAAAGAAAGTGTTGGAAGAAGAATAAATGAATAAATGAAAGCAAAATAAAATCTTTTTTCTTTCTAATTGATTTAATGGATAACTTCAAACTATTAATAACAACAGTATATATCATGTGGTTACAGCCCACAGGTAATTGAAACAAATGACAGCAATGTTATTTATAAGGGACAGGAAGGAGGAAGTAGAAATACTCCATTACAAAGTACTTACACTCACTACCCATGGAGTGGCATAGTATAAATTGAAAGTGGGTTTACATTCACTGTAAATGTATACTATAAACTCTAGGGCAGCCGCTAAAGTGACAATTGATGTTCTAAAAGAAGAAAGAAAATGGAATTATATAAAATGCTCAGTAAAACTGAGTCAAAGAAGAAAAAAAAGGAGATCAGGAAAGAAAGAAAAATTCAATAACTAGAAAAATATCACAAATATGGTGGATAATAATCCAACTATATTACTAATCACTCTAAATGTGAATGGTATAAATACACTAACTAAAAGAAAAAATTGTCAAAATGGATAATTAAAAACAAGGCTCAGCTATATTTTGTCAATTTTGATTATAAAAGATATGAATAGATTAAAAGTAAAAATGTGTGAAAAGATATACCATGTTTTAGCACTAATCAAAAGAAAGCTACAGTATCTATATTAATTCCAGAGAAATAGGCTTCAGGAATAGAACACTTACTGGATAAAGAGTACATTACATAATGATAAAAGGGTCAACTTTCCAAAATAACATAATAATCCTTAATGTATAAGTACCAAAAGACACAGTGTCCATCTATATAAGGCAAAAACTGACAAAATTGCAAGGAGTAATATCAAATCCACTATTAGTTAGAGACTACAAAACATCTCTATTAGTAGTTTATAAACCTAACAGGAAAATCAGTAAGAATAAAATTGAAATAAATAGCACCATCAATAAACTGGATCTAATTGACACTTATGAAATATTTCATTCAGGTACAGCAGAACACATATACCTCTTAAGTTCACAGGGATCATTCACCACAACATAACACATTCTGAGGAAAAAAATACCCCAACAAATTTAAAAGAATAGAAACCATACAAAACATGCTCTTTGATCATAATAAAACCAGAAAAAAATAAAAGAATGATAATTGAAATATTTCTAAATACTTGGAGATTAAACAACATAGTTTAAATAACACATGATCAGAGAAGAAATTTCAAGAAGAGTTTACAATTTTTTGAATTAAATAAAAATGAAATAACTTAGCAAAGTTTTAGGATGCACTTCACTGCAGTGCTTAGAAATTTACCATACTGTATGCATATATAAGGAAAGAAGAAAGATCTAGAATCAATCATCTAAGCTTTCACTTTAGGAAACTGGAAAAAGAGGAGAAAATTAAATCTTTTGTAAGCAGAAGAAAAAAAATAATTAAAATTGGTGCAGAAATCAATAAAAAAAGGAAATCAATAAAAAATAAATAAAACCAAAATTAATTATTTGAAAAGATCAATAAAAATGATAAAACACAGGGCTAATCAAGAAAAAAGAGAGAAGACCAATTACTAATACCAGAAATCAAAGAGAAGTATAAGTCAGATTCCACAGACATTAAAATTATAATAAAGGAACGCTAAAAACAACTCTTATGTCCACAAATTTGATAACTAAAATGAAATGAACCAATTCTCTGAAAGACAAGATCTATCAAAATTCACATAAAAAGAAGTAGATGTATGAGTAGTCCCATATATAGAAAATTAATAAGTAAATAATTAATAAACTTCCAATACAGGAAGCACCAGGCCTAGATGGTTTCACTGGTGAATTATATACTTTATTTAAGGACCTCTACCAGAAAATGGATGAAGAATGAACACTTTCTCTTTCTAAGAGATCATCATACCCTAAAACTGAAACTAGATGAAGACACTATAAGAAAAATATAGACCAATATTTTTCATGAATACAAATGCAAAAATTCCTTAACAAATCATTAAAAAATTGAATCTAGCAATACAAAAATGATGAAGTTGGATTTATTCCAGGATTGCAAGACTGGTTCAATATTCGAAAATTAGACAATATAATTTATCACACTAACAGATTAAAAGAGAAAGTCATTTAATTTAAAAAAAAGAGAAAAATCACAAAATCATATCAATTGATACAGCAAAAGCATTTGATAAAATTCAATAAACACATATGATAAAAACTCTCAGAAACCTAGAAATAAAGGAACCTTCAACAACTTGATAAAAATTATCTACAATAAAATCTACAGCTATAATTATACTGAATGGTGAGAAACTACTCTTTCCCACTAAGATCAGGAATGAGGCAAAGATTTCCCCCCTCCTTTCAGGGGGATATCACTCTTTATTGGAATATATTGAAATTAGTTACCACAATAAGATAAAAAAGGAAATGAAAAGTACATCAGTTGGAAAGGAAAGAATAAAACTTTTTACTCACAAATGAATTAACTGTCTTTAAAGAATCAACACAAAAGATCTTGAAACTAATAAGCAATAGCAGGAAATTTGCAGGATACAGGGTTAATAGATAAAAGTCAATTGATTTCCTATGTGCTAGTAACGAATAATTGGACTTTGAAATAAGAAACATAATACCATTTACATTAGCACCCCCCCCAAAAAATGAAGGACTTAGTAATAAATCAAATAAAATATGTGCAACACAAAGAAAGCTACAAAATTGTGATGAACACAATTAAAGACTTAAATAAATGGAGAGCTATTCTATGTTCATGGATAGGAAAGCTCAATATTGTTAAGATGTCAATTTTTTCCAACATAATCTATAAATTCAAATTTCCAACAAACGAGTTATTTTTGGATATTCACAAACTGATAAACTAATGAGAGGCAAAATTTCTGGAGTAGCTAACACAAATACTAAAGAAAGACAACAAGGACTGATATTACTCAATTTCAAGACTTCCTATGATGGTACAGTAATTAAGACACTATAGTATTGGTGAAATACTGAGCAAAAAAGATCAATGTAATGGAATGGAGAACTCAGAAATTGAGACACATTAATATAATCAACTGATCTTTGATAAAAGAGAAAAGGCAATCCAATGGAGAAGCATTGGTCCTCTCAACAAATAATGCTGTAAGAACTGGACCATTTGCAAATAAATTAAATCAGTCAATAACCCTACACCTTTCACAAAAATTAACTCAGAGTAGATCCCTGAACTTACATGCAAGCCACAAAATTATAAAACATCTAGAAGAGAACATAGAATATCAAGGAGGACATGGGTTTGGTGATGAAAAGAGTGCATAATTTACAGTTCAACAGAGAAGAGCATATGTTTTAGTCAGATTTTTCTCTTCTGTGACTAAAAGACTGACAAGACCAATTCTAGAGAAGGAAAAGTTTACTTGGGGGTCTCATGGCTTCAGAGGTCAGTCCAGAGACAGCCAGCTCTATTCCTTGGGACTGAAGGTGAGGCAGAACACCATGACAGAAGATGTAGTGGAGGGAAGTGGCTCACAGGATGATCAGGAAGCAGAGAGAGATTCCACTTGCCAAAGGCACACCCACAATTATCCACCTCCTCCAGCCACACCCTGCCTGCTTTCACTTGCCACTCAGTTAATTCCTTCAGGGGATTAATTCACTGATTGGGTTAAGGCTCTTGTAACCCAATCATTTCTCCTCTAAACCTTCTTGCATTGTCTCACACAGGAACTTTTGGGGAATATGTCACATCCAAATCACAACTGTGATAGTAGGAGCAAATGTGACTCCATTTTGTTTTATGACTTCATCCTGTAAAACAACCATGCCAAGTAGAAGAGTCATGACTGGAGCAAGATGTTCTTTTCCTTTTGCTATAGAAACCTTTAAGAACACGGAACTACCTAATGGGGTATTGTTTCTGTAACTATGGTAATGGGGCTCTGTTTCTGTAACTGGGGTGACTGGGCTAACTGTGATTGGTTAGACTTCCCTCCGCTTGACTGCACTGTCCCGCTTCTGTAACCTGGCTTGCTTGCATTGGCTAGACCCCCTGAACATCCCTTTTGCGGTTTTCAGGCTTATAAGGAGTGCCCTTGCAATTGTTCTGGTCAGCCGCCACCGGTGTGCTTCAATAAAGGCTTGATTCGATTATACGTGAGTGGTCTGGAAGTCAGTTTTTGAAACCCTGGGATGAAGCTTTAACTATAACACAACAACATAATAATAAACTATTCAGCCAATCTAAAAGAAGTCAAAAAGGAAGAGAAACATGGATATAGAACAAATGGGACAAATATAAAGCACATGCATAGTAAGATGGTGGATTTATATAACCTTGATAGAATTTACATTACATGTAAATGCAATAAAATTGTTCTAAATAAAAGTCTAAAATATTTATGCTTTATTTAAAAAAAAACTATCACATTTTATTTACAGAAGGTCCACCTAAAATATGAAGATATAGTGAGCTTGAAACCAAAAGGATGCTAAAAGATAAAATCAATTTCAAGTAAAATAGACCTTAAAGCAAAAGAAGTAACTAAAATGCAGAGCAAAGTGGAAAGATTCAGTTCACCAAGGTGTTATCAGTATTTTAAATGAATATACAGCTAATAAGATAGCTTCAAAACATACAAAGCCATTAGTAGGATCACAGAATAAATTATAATGAGAAATTTAAACACATCTTGCTTTGCAATAAACAGATAGAAAAAATCAATATAGATACAGATTTGAATTCATAGAAAATCACACTCAACAGCTGCAAGAAGGCTATTGAAAATACATGTGGGAGTGTGTTGTCCTCTCATGGATAACTCTTGTGATTAGTGCATGTGTACCTAGGACTCAAGGGCTCAGTAAAGGTTCCCTTCTCCTCCCCTTCACCACTCTTCCTTTCATAATTGTCTAACCCTCAGTAGAGTCAGAAGTACCTATAGTCTCAGAGATATATATAGTTCCTTCCTAGCATGAGTAAGTCCCTGGGTTTGATTGATTGATTGAGAGAGAGAGAGAGAGAGAGAGAGAGAGAGAGAGAAGCAAAATAAAAACAAAATCCCAGAAGTACCTATGGTTCCTTATTGTGGGTCTGCTGAGGAGGCCAGGAAGCCAGGAAATGAGAGGAGGGAGCCAACTCTGGCAGGGTGAGTTACTGGCAGGTTTTAACCAAGCATTAATCAGAGGGGAAATGGCTTGATTTCAAAGCACTTTACAAATGCATTTGTCTTGCCATCTTCACAGTCTTCACAACTGCAATTGCAGAAGTTAGTGGAAAGAGTGCTAACATTTATACTTCTCAGATGAGGAAATGAAGCGATTTGCCCAAGGAACCGGTGTGGGAAGACCTGAAGCTGGGACCCTAAGTTTACCCACTGCTCCTGTGTTTCTGAGTAACTCTGACCTTGGCAGTGGAGAAGGGCCCACTGCAAAGCATAGCTTAAGGAAATCTCTTCAGTTGCCTCATCAGTTACATGTTTCCAAACCTCTGCCACTTGGGGCCTTGTGTGGACAACTGCCATCTGGCTGCAATTTAGAGTTGCCCAAGGTTTACCAGGCCCCAAGGGAAGATGACCTTTAGTTTAGCAGAAAAGCATCCCCCCCTTTTTTTCCAAACCTAGAACTATATTCACAGTAGACAAGTATTATACTGTTGATCTATACTCCCAGCCTACAGAAAGCATCCTAATGGTTAAATTTCTGTGGAAGGCAAGATTCTGAGGAATAGAGCTTAGAAGGGAGAATTCAGAACCATGGCAACAACACAGTTGTTGTAAGAGATAAGAGGTGTCATGGGTTCGGAGGGGAAGGTAGGAGAGGGGCCAGAGCTCTATGGCAGTGAAAGACAGAACACTGGGGACAGCCCAGGACAGGGAGATGGTGATGCTAACACTTCACGTAGAGCCTCTAGTTCTTCTCCATCCTTTGTTAGGACTTGGCCTCCTTCAACTGCCTTGACTGAGGGTTAGTTTTGGGGTGGAAGTCACAAAGCATTCAGTTCTGCACTTGGGCAAGGATAGGGTGTTAAGAGCTGCAGAAGGTTCAGGAGGCCTTGCAGGGAAGGAGTGGAGGGCGGACATCAAGAACTCAGAGGAATAGGTAGCAACCATGGAAGATATAACCTGAGGATCCTCTGCAGTCTTAGGGCAGGTGCTGGCCTCTCAGGTGGTAGAATACAAGGACATAAATATGATGGATGTGCTAAAAGAAAGTGATGCCTAGTGGGGCCCTGGTGGCTACTGGAATCTCTTCCAGGAGTCCTTCTTAATCCTGTAAGGAAGAAAGAGTTGGCATCCTTTCTTCTGTCTTGCAGATGAGGAGCTTTGAGCCCAGGAGGTGGTGACTTGGCTGATATCCACAGCTGGTCTGTGGCAAAGCCAGGACTGAAGTCATATCTTTGTCACAAGGCCCTTGTCTGTGGACTCCAATCTGTGCCTCCCCTTTCCACTCTTTTGTCCAGGGCTTCTCTGCTTTCAGTAACCTTATTTTAAACAATAAGGTTAGCATTTTTATTTTTCATGGAACCTGACAAATTTGGAAGCCACCAAGGCTCCTTGGGAGCTTTCAGGATTGGGAAGGAAAACTGCATGAGACACATTGTTAAATGTGGGCTCAGTATCTCAGGCACAAAGACTAGTGTGGCGATCAGCCTGTGGAGTATTATGTGGCACTTCTTTGGCTGTCTCTCTTTCTTTCTTTACTGTGGACTGTGTTCAGGAAGAGGCTGGTAGGTCCTGTCTAGGAGGCTTGGCCTTGAGAATTTGGCAGATTAAACTGGGCAGGAGACACCAGGCCATGAGCTGCTGGTGCTAGTGTCAGAGCAACAGTGCCCAGTCTTTTGCTTATTGGTCAGTTTGTCCAGCTAAAGTACTCAGGCAGTCTGCTCATTTTCACTTTGAGTCATCTGCTAATACCCTGATGGGCCACTTTTCTTGCAGTGCTGTTGACAGACCTGCCTGTGAGCCAGCTCAGCTCTCTGCTGCCCCCATCTGGTGATCTCCAGAACTGTCCTGGTCCTCAGCTGCTATAATTTGCTCTAGTTTGCTAACTTTCTAAAAAAAACAAAGAAAGAAAGAAAGAAAGAAAGAAAGAAAGAAAGAAAGAAAGAAAGAAAGAAAGAAAGGAAGGAAGGAAGGAAAAGAAATTGCTGCCATTTGACTATTTTTGACTTTGCACAAACAGTAACTTAAAATGGTTCAAACCAATACTACTAATTAGAAGGGCATTATAAGGAGTTGAAGGACAGAAAGGAGTAAAAGACATGTGTATTCTACAATCCAAAAATACAGTTTTAGTGTAAATTAAAGATAACCCAGCCATGTCAGTGGTTTGTGGTCCATTGGGGGGCATATGACACTTGTGTGTGGTTCCCAGAGGTTAAAGAACACTGGGGAACACAGTGTAATGGCCTTAGGCTCCCATATACTTCCTTGACTGAAATGCAGCCAGTGGCTCTGTCAGGGATATTCTGCAGATTTGGCAAGCTCCTCAAGCCTTAGTTTTCCTACTTGTATTTGGGAACCCAAACACCTACCTCCTTTATGTCCCAGGAAGGCCTGGTCTTTGGCAAGGATGGAATTTTGGGGGTAGGGTACAATATCTGTGTTCCTTTGTATCCAAGGGAATTTGATTACAGGATTCCCAAGGATAAAATCTGCAGAAGTTCAAGTCCCTTATATGAAATATGTTTGTATTACCTATACACATCCTTTAAATCATCTCCAGTTTACTTAAATACATTCATAATCCAGTGCATTATAATGCTATGTAAATAGTTGTTATACTACATTGTTGAGGGGATAATGACAAGGAAAAAAGTCTGAATATGTTCACCACAGACACAATATTTTCCTTCAATACTTTTGAATCACAGATGGTTGAATCCCACAGATTCAAACCTATAGATATAAAGGGTCAATTATATATCAGGATGTTTCTGTAGAGGTCAGAAAGCAACCATTGCCATAGCTGATGAATTGCCTGAGCCCTTCTCTGGGGTCCCTGGGGTCCTTGGGCACAGCTCATGACTCAGCATCCAAAGGTTAATTCCAGTCACATTTAGAGCCTCCAAGATCTGCCACAGGGCCCCTATCTGGCATCTGATTTTTCTGTACCCATTCCCCTGACCACAGACTTGAGGTGAGGAAGAAATGACATTGTAGTAGAAAATGTGTTGACTGGGCCAGGTCAGGTGACTGGGCACCTGAAATCTAAGCAACTCAGGAAGCTGAGAGATAGGAGGGTAAGCAAGCCTTCACAACATAATGCGACCCTCGAAAGAAAGAAAGAAAGAAAGAAAGAAAGAAAGAAAGAAAGAAAGAAAGAAAGAAAGAGGAAGGAAGGAAGGAAGGAACGAACGAACGAACGAACTGGGAATGTAGCTCAGAAGTAGAGCTTTCCATCATCAGTACCAAAAGAAAAAAGAAAAGATGTATAAACTATATAGAGACAGATAACACGTGGTACAGCTCATGGTAAGACTACTGCTTATCCTGGATTGGTCAAGGACAGGCCTCAAGAACAATTATGAGTCCAAGGGGAAGTGGAGTAGGGGACACTGATTGGGCTGGCTAAGTGTGAGGACCCTTGGGCCCCAGCTGTTTCCCATCTCCAATATTAGGCACAGTCCCATCTCCCTCTTGCCCCATGCCTAGGCTGTCTATGAATTTAGTTCTCTATTTATTTTCCTTACATGTTAAAATGATAGCTTGGTTAAAATGTAAATCACGGAAATGACTCCAGGCTCCCAGCACAATACAAGTGATACCCGTGGCTGGGTTTAGCAGTCGGGCCTGCTTTCCCAGGATCAAGGTTTTATCCACAGCCGTTAATCACATGAAAGCAGATATTAGGGAGCATTACCCAGAGCCAGCTGCTGCACCACTGCCTGGGCCATTATGAGGATTACCCTCCCTGAGCGCCAGCTCCCAGCGCCCATTGTCCTGGGATTGTGGGACTGAGAGGGTGCAGTCTGCAGCCGGGACAACCACGTGGCTGAATCCATGCTCTCTTTCGCGCCCTCTGCAGGGAGGCTCTGGAAGAGGCTCCTCTTTTTATCTCCTGACTGAGGGGCCTCCATCTCCCTGAAGAGGTCCAGGTCACTTCCCCACCATCCACGCCTGACCTGGAGCGCAGTCAGGAGGGGTTGATGGAGGGTGGGGTCACCCTGGCAGTCTGTGGAAAGAAGGTGGCTCTCCTTTGGGTGGGGCCTGGAGAAAACAAGTTCCTGTGTAGATGCCAGGTGGGAAAGGACCTGTGAGCCCAACCAGAGAGAAGCACAAGTCTAGTAGATGCTCAGCTGGCCCCAAGGCTGGACGGAGTGGGCAGTGCCTTTCAGGCAGTGAGCTGAGCCCAGATCCTCTGAAGGCTGTGCAGGTGTGCAAAGCGAACTCAGCCCTGAAGGCTTCTCAGCCCAGTCTATAGTGACCATGCGCTGGCACCGCATGTGCTTAGCTCATTAATTCAGCACTCTGGTCCCAAATTCCAGTACATACATGGCCAGGCATAGTCTACTTCTTTCACATGCTACCCAAGGAGCCCTAATATGGTAATGGAGAGGCCATCAGCTACACAACAAAATGAGGGCCCCTGAATGCTTCCAGCTGATGATGTTCCTTTTGTTAGTAACCATGATAACTACTGCCAAAAAGCACATTTGCTACAGCAGACTCAGGGAATATAGGGAAGGAAGCTCTCCCTGGATTAGAGAATCCTCTGGAGACCTCTAAAATCTTTGAACATCACCTGGTTTCTTGCATTGGGCCGGTGAACTGGAGGGCACATGCATTCACTCCTTTTATTATCCTAATCAGAGATTCTCTTGGACCATGGAGGGATGTGGAGAGACTATCGCTGGGAGTCAGGCAGCAATTAGGAAATGAGGGGAAAGAGCAACAATGAACATTGTGCAAAGGCCTGACCCAGCACAGGGCCTCATGGAAGACAAATTCTCAGACCTGTGAGACCTGCAAATGTAACCTTGTTTGCTGAGCTAGGACACCAGACAGACAGGTCCTGTTTTCTGGAGCTTTTACTCTACTGAGCCTGAGAATGAACCAAGAAGGTACATCACATAAGGTGATGATAGGGCTTTGGGGGGAAATATAGGTCATGGGAGAGGCTGATTCAGATGAGGGTGGCCTGTGGAGTGGAATGAGTGGGCCAGTGGCTGTCTGAGATGAGGGCACTAAGGAGAGGGTACAAAAGCCTCTCTCAGGAGCAAGAGCAGGAGCAGAAGGAGCCCATGTGGTTGGAGTGCTGGAAATGGGCAGGAGCCGGCCCAGGACAGGTTGAGATGGGCCTTGTAGGGCAGGGATAGGCCCAGCCAAGATTAGCATGTCTTTTTCTGAGCCTTAGTTTCCCCAAATGAAGGGTTTGGGCTGCTTCTAAGAATCTTAAATCATCTGTGTTCTAAAGTGCAGACATGTATGCTAATTATGATCCCAATAAGGTTCAGGACATGCCTCCTCAATATATGATACAGGGGACCAGAATAGGCCACACCAAATATGCCTTTTTGGCTTAATGATTATTTTGAACCAGTTATTTTGGGAAATCGCAAACACAAGAAAAGTTCGGAAAACAGAGTAGATATGACCCTTTTGAAAGGGAAATTTACGTCTTTAAATGAATCTCCATTTTATAAGAGTGTCTTCTTCCCTGTGCCAGGAAGAGGACTCTAAACCACAAGACACAGGGGAGAAAGCGCCAACCTAAATCTGTGTAACAAGACTTATCCTGTTTTCACAAGTCTTTCCCTGCGCCCTCTTCATTTCAAGAGCAGTTGTATTTAAACCCGAAGTCTAAAACAACTGTTTGAGATCTGCTCTTGAAGCTACTCTTCTCTCTGGATTATCTCCCATGTATACAGGAGGAATACATGGTATTAAGCTGTTTGCTTTTCTTGTGTCAATCAGCTTTTTCTTAGAGGGAATCTCAGCTAAGATATCATGAAGGGTGAAGGGAAAAATGATTTTTTCTTCTCCATAATCCCATCTTTAGAAGCAAACACAGCTGAAAACCCTAGGCATATGTATACTTTCTATATACACACATACAAGTTTACTTAATCAGAGCATTAAGGTGCATTACACACCCCCAAAGCTAATATAGACTTCCTGGGAAGAAAGAAGAAAGCCAAACAGTATAAAGACAGATCCCATTAACATACTTTGAAATGTCATGTTGAATGTTAATTTTAAAAAAAATCAAAGCTAAATAAAAATTTTTGATTAAAAAAAGAAGACTCTATTGCACTCAAGGACTTATTTGTAGATGAAATAACCAGAAATGTAAGATAGAGTTGGATTTAAATCTATTAATTTGTAGGAAGACTCCTGAAAGAATAAGTGAAGTAATTACAAGGTTACAGAGTTGAACAGTGTGGGATTCTGTTTTAATAAAGGCAAGGCTGCCAATAAATCCCTTTTACTCTGTGTCTATAATGTATGGCCCTGGGGTCTCTCTAGGCAATATGGGAGGATAAGGGTTGGGGAGCTGTGACCCTTCCTCTGGGTGGGTGATGGGAAGAACAGCTCCAAGCCAGGCTTCCTAGGCTCTCCAAGGGAGCCGGAGGCACCCAGTGACCCAGACCTTGTCCCCATGACTCCATATGACTGTGCCTCCCCCGACCCGCCCCTGCCATGCTAGCCATATGAACAAAAGAACTATTATCTTTGACCACAAAATATACATCACGGCACTATTTAAAATCAGAAGGCATTCCTAATACTTTATTATCCAAATAAGCATTTCCTGCAAGCATGTGGAATGTCATGTGGGGTAAATCCAGCCTTCAATCTCTACCAGGTAACTCACCTGCCATCATCATACACTTCTGAAGCAATGTTCCCAGGTGGACAGTTAGCTCAACTTCCTAAAAAAAATAAATCCCAAGTTGCTTTCTCCTGACAAAACCCCTTTAACTCTTGAATCTGAAATTTCATCATAGGTCAAAGCAAAGTGCATTAAGAGTCTGTTCAGTGACCTAGGGAGTGGACAAGGTTTTATGACTTCTCCCTTCCCTGTCTTCCCCTCCCCACCCCTCTCTACTCTTCCCTTCTCCACTCTGCTTCTGCTCCTCTCTCAATTCTTGAACTCCCAAGACCCACACCTGCTGGCAGGCCTTTTCCCTGGCTGCTCCCTCAGCCTAAATGCTCTTCCTGCGGGTGTCTGCCTGGCTCCCGCCCTCACCCACTTCAGGCTTTTGCTCAGTGTAACCCTTCTTCTGATGTCTGGCTCCTCTGCTGCTCTGTATTTCTCCACAGCAGTTGCTCATCTTCTGTTTGACCCCTCGGGGATGTCTGCTCCAGGAGGATTGGGTCTTCTCATTTGTCATCGTTAGACCTGGCCTCCAGCTGCCGGGCACACAGCAGTGCTGAGACGTGCTTGTTGAGTGAACCATAACAAACATGTACCTTTATTAAAACACATGGTGGGGTTGCCACGGTTCCAGGAACAACTCGCTAGCTGACCAGGGGGTCTTGGTTTGTTTATGAGTTGGTGTTCTAAACAGTAGATCTGTGACTTATTACAAGGGTGTTTTCAAAACGCCATAGGGGCCTGGGGTTGCAGCTCAGTGGAGCACTTGCTTTGCAAGTGTGAGGCACTGGGTTAGATCCTCAGCGTGGCATAAAATAAATAAAGAAAATAAAGGTATTGTGTCTACCTACAACTAAAAATGTCTTTAAAATGGCATAGAATATGTAGAAAATGAGTTTTTTTTTCCCCAGGGAAAGACAAATTAATAACCATTTCATTTTATGGATGAGGAAACTGAGTCCCAGAGAGGTTGAATGAATTCCCAGGGCCACAATGCTGAACTGAGACTAGGATGAGAGTCCCCAGCATCTCTTTTCCACCATTGCACATGGCTCTCAGATTAGCTGCTGGGGCAGTCTCTGAGCTGAGTCTTGGGGGCACCAGTGAGCCTCATTGCACATGTAGTCCACAGTCAGTCTTTTGGTGCCACTCAGAGTAACTTGGATCTTCCCATCCTGCATTCATTGGTTGGAGAGAATATTTCCAAGGATACACATAGACTGATGAGGGCTGGGAGCCTCTAACTTTTCTTAGCAGGTAAGACATTCCTGGGACAGATTCTGTTTTGAAAGGGGCCAAGGGAGCAGGGCTAATTCCCAAGGGAAGTGGGTAGCTGTCAAACTGCCTCCTAGGAGTGGCAGCCTGGTGGATGGCTTCAGTTTATGACCTTTGGTCTGCTGACATCTTGTCAGGGACTGATATTCGAGAAGAATTGCTAGCACCAATGAAGAAATGTGTCCAGGAAGAGAGAGGCCAAAGAGGGACAATGGGAAGGGACAGAAACCACTAAGCCTGTCTCGGGGACCTCAGTCTTTAAGATCTTCAAAACAATGTATCTTTGAAGGGAGAGGAGCAAACCCCAAGGATCTATCAAAGGGGGAAAGCCATAAGACAACTTTCTGATATAAAGATCCTCAAGGGAACTGGATCCAAATAGTAAAGACAGTGATTTGAATGTAATCTGAGCCGTCTGAGACTCATGTTGAAATTTGATAGTTATTGTGGCAGAATTGGGAGGTGGGGCCTTTAAGAGGTGATTAGACTTAAGAGGGATAAATGCCTTTTTCAAGGGAATGGATTGTCATAAAACTAGACTGCCTCTTGTGTTTTGTTGCTTTTTGCATGCAACAGCTTGCCCTTCTGATCTCTGCCATGTTCTGAAGGGGCACGAAGTCCTGACCAGATGCAGCTGCCTGATCTTGGACTTTCTAGCTTCCAAAACTATGAGTCAAAATAAACTTCTTTCCTTTGTAATCTACCCAGTCTCAGCATTTTAATATAGCAACAATCCGGGCTCTTGATCTTTGGAAATGTGTTCATCAGCTAGAGGTGAACAGTGAGATTGTACATTTACAACCCTCCAGCTCCAGCCGGGGACTCTGACACAGCTGCACCCTGGGTTGTGTAGGAGAGAAGGTTTCATTCTGATTATGTAAATCAAAGTCCAACCATCCACATTATGCACTAGAAATGAATTAGTCAGCTGTGAGGGTGTGAATTTCAATGGGGTGTCAAGACCTCCCTCAGTGGAGGAGTGGCTTTGTTCTGTGAAAGGAAAGAAAGTAAATGCTTCATCATAAAGCTCCCACGCCTCACCAGGGACAATAAAAAAGACAAAAGAGCAGCTAGTGAGCGCTGTGCACATGGCAATTTCAGAAGCCTGTCATTCCACCCAGGTAAGAACATTCATGGGCAAGATGCTCCATCTCCAATAGCAAAAGTTTAGCAGGAGGTGGCTATCTGCTTTTAATCAGCACATGGACACCACCCTAGAATGGTCTCAGTTCTGTTGTCTGTAAGATGGCTGGGTGGCCTGATGCTCCTCAGAGCTTACTGGAAACCAACAGCCAGGGTGAGCATCCAGGGGTTTCCTGCTTCCCCTCTTGCAGTCCTGGGACAATCTATAGATGCTCTGTACAGCACCCCTGGCAATAGCACAAAACTCTCCACACACTCATGAAATGCAATCCCCGAGTGCAAGGGCCATCCCTGAGGCTGAGAATGGCTGGACCCTCGATGGGAATGGTCCCTGTGTGGATGACGTGACCAGTCTGGACAGACCAGGGCAGAAAATATTTGGTTAGCCTGATAGCCACATCACAGCTGTGCCCAGGAAGGACCTGAGGGTGAATGGGGGCAGGTACCAGGATGCCAGAGAAGGACTGGGGAGGCCAGGCCAGGAGCAATTCTTATAATGAACCAGGCAGGAAGATAGGAATCCAGAGAGAGCCTGGAGGAAAGACCTCCTGTCAAGGGCCCTGGCTCACGGTGGGGAACATTGTTCCAGGTTGCCAACAGCATAGGGTGCAGTTATAGCTCCCTGGGCCTTGGAGATACTCTAGGCTGTGTTCAGAAATGTATGAATGGACAGAGAAGGGAAGTCAAAGGCTCCTGTTGGCTTTGAGGTAGGTATGGGTGGAAGATTTGTATTTCAGAAGTCCCTGCCACTCCTGAGAGTTTATCCTGGTCTCTGATGAATTACTTCTAGCTCTGTTCCCAAGAAGGTAGCACCCCAGTTCAGATGAGGAAGCAGGTATGTGTGTGTTCTCTGACTGGTTTTAAGAAAACCAAGTGCTTCAAGTATTTCAGCAATTGCATACTTCTATGTTTAATGTAGCTTGCATCAGAACCAAAAGCTGCCCTTGTGGGCTGTTGAGAATAAATTGAGAACTACTTGGATCTCTTGGAAGCACTGACTACTGTGCCATGGTGTCATGTGCATCTTTAAATGTCTTTTCTGTCTTGCTATTCTTGGTACTGAAATTTGAACAATTCTATTGTGAATTTTGATGATTTGGTAACTTTTGGCTGCAAAATCTTTTTCATTTTTGTCTTTCTTAAACATTTTGACATCCTCTGCTTGGCTGCACCCTCTGGGGCAGAGCCTGAGGGTGAAGCGAGGAGCCCCATTCTCTTATTGTGCAGAAAGTCAGGAGTGGAGCTGTTTTTCCACTTCATCCTCAAGAGCTAACTCTCAGTTTCGTGTTTCCTGTAGCCTAATGTGCTGTTTCCTGGCCTGAGACCCAGAAATGGTCATATAAACTTTACATGGAAAGGGTTTCTGCAGGGAACTCTGAGTTAAATGGAGGTTTCTCTTCTGCAAGACTTAACAGTCCTTAGTGTGCTTTGTGCATTGCAGAACTCTAACAGGGGACTCTGCTTTCCCTGGTTTGGGACTGGGCATGCCCTGGGGATGGTGTTCCCAGGGTGCATTTCATTTAAGTTCTTGAGGGACTTTTGTGGGGCCCTGAAGAGGGAGATGCCTCAATTGTTTAAGCCAGTCCCAACTAATCAGGGTTTTTATTTAAGCCTCTTACCCTTCCCCCTTATTTCTCACGCCAACTAAACAAAGCAACCAAATGTTTTATGGTTCTCCCAGCCAGACCTTTCTCCAAAATTCACAGGCTGCCTTCTGTCTTGCACAGTCCCTTTCTAAGAGTTTTCCCTTGTGTTCTTCTCCTGCAGTCTGCAGGGTGGCCTGTTTGGGGTCACACAGTTCCTTGGCACATATTTCTCCTTTGTAAGCATTTTCCCCTACAGGTCTCCAGATCTTGGCAATTCAGCAGGTGTGTTGGGGGTGGGAGTGCTCCATCATGGCAGAACTAGGAACAGCCACAAGCACAGTCCAGACCAGTGGTGTATCTCAGCCCTGGCCAATCTGGTAGTACTTGTAAGCTCTGTCAAACCTGTTCACCCCATACCAGTCACCTGTGCCACCTCCTCATCCAACCCTAGTGAACATTGTCCTTCGGGACAGTCTCCCCCACCTCAGGTTTCCCTCATAGATTCTTTTCTCGTCCCCTTTTCTGGCTCTCCAAGGGCTATGTGCCTAGGGAAAAAATGACCCAGGCCCATTCCCTACCTTTTCCCCATCCCTCTAACCTAGTTTGAAACCTTGTTCATCTTGGGTCAGAGAACCAGGAAAGTACCCTCCTGCTGCTCAGCTAAAAGAAAGGCTCACAGAAGAGCAGGAAATCCAAGAGAATGGGGCTCACACCTATATGGTAGGTGGGGGCTACCCCAGAGGGTGCTGGACATGCTGGCCCTGGGAAAGCCTGCTGTCACGTGGCAACCAACTGGTCTGTCTTCTATGGCACACCCCTACCTCAACTCAAGGGACTTGACCATATCACTCAGGCCTGGGCCCCTTCACCCAAGGGAAGTTGCCTGGGCAGCTTTGTTCTGGTGTGTGGGGCTGGGGATGGTTCCTAGGGCTTAAGTGCCTGCCAGGGTCCTGTATTCCCACAGATGTGGGGCCACCTGCTCAACTTGGAGTCCATGGGTCAGCAGGAGCTGGCTGCAGGAGTTCCCCAGGCTTAGGTGAAGATATCTTCAGCAGCTCCAGGAGCCACTGCCCTGGGAGATTCTATGTCTTCCAAAGTGGCAGACTGCAGAACCTTTGGGGAAATGGAGCCCAGTGTTTCCCTTGGACCAGGCACCCCACCTCTGAGAATCTTCCTCAGCTTGAAAGAAGACCAGAGTCCCTGCTTCACAGGGTTGAATACAGGTGACTCGGTTTATTCATACAGGGAGGATTGAATGGGATGTCCAGTTCCCCCCCCACACCCCGATTTTCTTACTCAAGGTGTGCTTTAAGCAAGGACTGCAAACTTAACTGCTGGCCATAATAGGAGGGAGGAGAAAGCGAGATCCTTTATTTAGACATGATTTTAGCAATTTGAAGGAATCAAAAATATTCGATTTCATAATTTTAAAAAAACCCTAGGGCTTGGATTTTATATGGTTTTTTTAAATTTCATTTTTCAGCAACCCACTTTATTGCATTGTATGAAAGCACAGTGAACTGAGATCAGCAGAACAATTAACTGGCCCATCACCACGACGGGACTTTGGATATTATTCTATGAGTAATATGAAGCCTTAAAGAGATGGGCGAGGGTGTGATGGGTCTGTTGCCTTCTAAGCCTTTACCAATGAGCAGGGAATGGACAGGGCTACCAGGATTCCCTCCTTATCCAGGATGGGAATTTTTTCGGACTCGGGTGGAATTTTGCATTCAATTGATTCCAAATACAGGTTGTATGGATGTACATGGAAATTCCCACGATTTCAGGAACACCTTCTGAGAAGTGGGGTGACATAACCTCAAGAGGAGCCAGATCTGGTCCTAGTGCCTAGTTATTGAGGCGAATGACAGTCCCATGTATCCTCAGTTGGGTACATGCCTGCTGTTACAGCTGTGCCATAGGGCAGTGGGCTACCGAGGGTAAGCTTTGTGGTCAAGACCCCTGACAGCAGCTCTAGAGCAAGCAAAGCTGTACTTACTAAGAGAAAGAAGCTCAGATAAGCCAGGTCCAGTTTGTGGGAGTCCTTTCTTAACAACAGTGTATCATGGGTTTGTGCCTTAGGCAGAATGACCCTGAGGCTGAGCTGTAGCAGGTAGAGCAGCCCCCAACCCAGAACATACTGGTTGACCCTCACTCTCCTCATGGTTTACTTTAAAAGTGTGAAAACAATTCTAAATTATGAAAACATTCCTTTTGTTTCAAAATCATAGACAGAACAGGTGAAGATTCACATCCTGTTTTACAGATGGAATAACTTTCCATATGTGCTTACATTTTTTACTCTCTTCAAAAGAAAGAAGGAAGGAAAGAAGGGAAGGAGGGAGGGCGGGAGAAAAAGAAAGAACATTACAGATAGAGCCAATCATCTCTACCCTGCAGAAATATATGTCTTTATTTAGGATTTCCTTGTGTGTTTTGTATTTTCTATAAATAGTGTGCTTTGGGGGCTTATTTTTTATTCAACAGAGTGTGCTGAGATTTATCTATGTTGATAAAGGTGGCTTGTTTATTCATTTTAAGTGATGTATGGTATTCCATTGTTTGAATGAACAAAAGCCTATCCATACCCTTATAGCTGGGCTATTTGGTTGCTTCTGGTTTTCTGTAGCACACAATGCTGACATGAGTGGTTTTGCACATTTCCTTGAGCACATATGCCAGAATTGTTCCAAGATAGAATCTAGGGTAGAATTGCTAGGTTCTATTATTATTTCATTTTGTTTAGGATCTTGATCTTCAACTCTAAACTTTAAATGCATCTCTTAGCAAAATAAAATGTGAACAGGGATGGAAGTGCTAGACAAGAAATCACATTTTCCATTTCCCGTATGAACGCTTGGAGGCTTTTCCTGGAAGAGGGATTGTTTTTGCCAGCGGGGACTCCCAGCAAGCAGGCTGCTGAGGGCTGGAGCGCCAGGAACCCCAGAGGTGACTGGGTTTTGTTCGTTGCCTTAGGACTCCACAGGTGCATCCTTGTGGGTCCATGACCAAGAGAAGAACTCCCAGTTAGGGAGAGCCAACCAGCCAAGGACAAAAGATCAAGTCAGTTTTTTACTAATCAGGGCCAGGCGAAACGACCCTCAGAAAACTAGTGGAGTGTAGTTTGTGTTTGTTTCTTCCCATGGGGCAGCTGGTGTGTTTTAGTAAACACTGGGCAGAAGGTGTAGCTTTTGGTTAGGAAACAGGGAACTGGTACCAAGAGGTCAAAGGAGGGCCAAGTATGTGAGAAAATTGTGAAAAACAATCTGTTTGTGCCTGTGTGATTTTTGTGAATGCTTCCTAGTACCCACCTCCTTAAAGAATAGCTCCTGGACAAACTATAGGTATTATCTTTCATTCTTCCATCAGTAAATTTAATTTGTGGCTTGAAGGTTGTTATAAATAGGCATTAGGGCCAACTATGCCATTAAGACTTTTTAACTATGCTGTGCTTTTGTGTTTTGTAGAAGTTTGGGAATTATGATTTTTTTTTTCTGTGATGCTGATGATTAAACGCAGGTCGTCATGTATGCTATGCACATGTTCTATCACTGAGTTACATTGACAGTCCATTTGTAGGAGTTTGGCATATACCACCAGGGCATGAGAAAGGGCAAGATCATCCTTGCTCCTGGATTTGAAGTAAATTTTAGTGTTCTGACCTGGAGGAATGGTCATGAGCATGTGTGCGTGTGTGTGTGCACATGTGTGCGTGTGTAAATGAGGTGCTGTTTTTCAATCTTGACCCAGATCTAAGTGCTTCTTTCCTCTAGTTGAATTCCCTGCTCCCAGACCCTATTGGTTGTGTGTGTTGTAGGGGTGACTATTCATAAAGCAATATACCAGGAAGAGGTCAAGAGGACACATCAAATTCAAGAACAACAAAAGCCTGCTCCTTTTCAGAGCTTATCAGCAAGAACAGTGTAGGCTGGCTTTGTGTTTGGGGAGGGAGGGGTCACACGGAGGCATGTGGCCCTGGCTGCACAGCTAGTCAGTCTCTTGTTCCTGCCAAATGCGGCGGTAGATTCGTGAATGTTAATTTACACAAGACAGTTGGTGTGCACTGTCTCTAAAAATAATGCTGACTCTCACACATGCATGGGAAAGCAGATAGATGTGCCTGCCTGCCTCAGAGCCCCCACCCCCGCCACGGGATAGATCTTTCCTATTCTTGAAACAGGGGTAAGCTTTAACTCTTTATTTAAGAAGAAAGTCTTTTATTGTTTCTGTTTGCATTTTAGGTTTTGGAGTGTCAGAGTCTTGCAAACACCTGGCCTGACTTCTGCCATACCCCAATTAATGGATAAGGAGACTGCAGCCTACTGAGCTCCCGAGTCATGATGCTCTGTGCCTGGCCCAGGTATTCACCTGGTTCATGCTTCAGCAGCTTCTTTCCCCAATGCCAGGGCACTGACTAGCGTGTCCTTGCTCAGAAAGTGTTCCTGAAGGGAAGCTTCTTCTCTGACCGCACAAGGCATGTTCCTATACTGCTCCCTCTTCTAAACACAATGGGCAGCAGCCCCGAAGAAGCTGAGATTCCCTCTGAGCCACTGGGGTTTGGCAAGAGGTACCCAAAGGCCTCCAGTGTGGCCTGGATTGAGATCCTGCTTGGCCTGCCCCCCATTTGAAGGCAGCAAGGTGAGCTAGTGATCTCTCCAGGCCACCTAGGCCCAAAGAGTCATTTATTGCAGCCTGGGTGCTCAGGGTCACCATATCCATGGCTGACTTACAGTCATCTGGGAAAAACAAGTCTAAGATTAAAATTGGCACACACTGTACTATGGCTCTGTCCAGAGGACAAATAAAGACCCTTCCATAAAGGTTTGCTCTCCTGAGAACTTCACTAGGGGTCTCTTGGGCCCTTCATTCTGTTAGAAGCAAATGACCATCTCCTTTCCTCTGACCTGAGGGTGGGATCCACACCCTGGTCATCCTGGATCCTCAAGAGACCACACAATACTCCTACAAATATCCAATGCAGGGGAAAAAAAAAAAGGGATGGGCAAGCAAAGTTTAGTCATGGAGGGCTAAGGGTGCGTCCCCATCATGGGCAATAGAGCTATGCAAAACCCACAAATACTGACTCAAGAATGTGTTTGCCCATGCAGGACAAAGGATCTGCATGACTCATACCCACCTGACACCTCCTATGGGTGTGGTGAGCCACACAAAAATGGGAGCTGCTGAAATAACAGGCATCAGGCACAGTGGCAGGAAATATGGGCCATCTCTCAAGAAGAGAGTCTGATGCTGGATATCTAAATGCTCAACCCCCTCATGCCCACCTCCACACAGTCTGAAAGATAGGCGTCTGCTGATGCAGCATTCTGAGACCACAGAGTTGGAACCCTGTGTCCCTCTGTCCTTCCGTCTTTCTGCCCGCAGGCCCGCCACAAAGCTTACTCACCTTCTGGGACCCAGATGTGGAGCTCTTGAGTGAGCCCCGCTTGAATGAGCTGCTCATCTTCTTCAGGGAGCCCATGAGCAAGCCTCCCGCATCCCCTTTATAGCAGGCCCACTGCAAGGGGGCTGCCCCCTCACCATGTGGGCAGAGGCGAAGCAACACAGAGCCACATTCTGCTGATAGGTAAGGGTGTCCCAAGCCTGGGGTAAGGCCTGCAGGCAGCTGGGTCAGGCCAGGAGGAGCAGGGACTGGTTCCTGCTGGCCACTCCTGCCTGACTCCCGCCCTGCTGATGCTCCTGGACTCTCTTCTATAACATCTGTAATCAGGCTTAATCTCTGCCTCCCCCAAAGGTTTATAGCGGACAGATTTAGCAAATGGCGATTGAAAGTAAATCTACTTTGAGAAAGTGGTGGCTGCAAAGGGTGGCCAAATGGGAAGGATTTGGGCATCCAGAAAGGCACATCGCAAAAGAGGAGAGCCCTCCATGGCTGGCAATCCCTTGGAGGGCAGCAACCAGACTCCTGGAGGTTTAGAGATCACCTGGGTGACCCCAGATCTTGGAAGGATCTGCACCAGATGCAGGCTGTGGGTCAAGAATCCTTCCTGCAAGTCATTATTGTGCATTTCCTCCCTGTTACTTTGGAGAACCGATGTGCATTTTTATGTATATCCTGTATCAAGTTTTATTTCCATTCCTTACTGCTTCATGTAGGGAGCTCTCTTCATCACTTCCTATTTCAGGCGTGCCTACCTTGATTCTCTAAAGGGCAAAGTAGCTCTTTGCCTACTTCTCTGCTGTAGTCATGTGGTTGGCCCAGCTACATTCACAGGTCACCCCAACCTGCCCTGAGTGTCATTCTTGTTGCTGGCCCTTCTTGTGCATCTTTCAGGCAAATGCATCACTTCCAATGTGCAGAGGAGCAGACAAGCTCAGAGCTGTGTATTCCTACTGGCATAAATAAATTTTTGAAGGATGAACGGGCTGAAGATAAATAAAAGATAAGTTGCTGGGACCACACAATCCACAAACTAGGGTTCTTCATCTCAGTGTCTGGTTTTTTAATCCAAAAGGTCTGTTCAACTGTGGAGGTTCAGAGAGAGTAGAGGCATGGCCTCCACCATTCAGAGTCTGGGTTAGGGGCTGGGGAGAGTTCCTTCTCTACAACATATCCCCCAACTGGGCAGAGCTGGACCTCCATTTTCCAGCCCTTGCTTCTTACTGCTTCTTTCAATCATTCAACCCATATATTTTGAGCTTTAAATATGAGCCACATATTGTATTTGCCAGTTGCTGGGGACACAGTGGTGAACTGCAGGTGAGAATCGCTGTCCTCTTGGAACCGATCTCATTGTGGAGAGCTGACACCTTAAACAATAAAATATTCAGCATGCTGGAGGCTGGTGAGTGTCCATGAGGACAGAAAGCAATGAGAAGGGGCAGAGTGGGAGTGGTTGCAATTTTAAATAGGAAAAGTCTCAGAAGAAGACCTTCAAGCAATGATCGGGGATGAGTATGTGGTGAAGGAGCACACTGAGCAGGAATTGGGATGGTCTGGGCAAAGAACTTGACTAGGGAGTGTTCTTGACATGTTTGAAAAAAAACTAAGAAGGTACAGGTGGCTGGAAGCTGCATGAGGGGATAAGGGTGGACTCCCAGGGGGATGATCATGCAGGCCCTAGAAGCCACTGAGAGAACCTTGATATGTTGCTAACGCTGGCTTTAAGCTTGAGATCTTCCTGCCTCCCAAATTGCTGGGATTACAGGTGTGCACCACTGCACCTGGAAGGACCTGGGGTTTTGTTCCCAATTCATGATCTGATTTGTAGTGTGAAAGATCATGGAGGTTTCTGGGCTGGTCTAGCTGGAGAGAGCAGTGTGGAAATAGGGAGCCTCCTACTCAGGGGTGTGATGGTAGTTGGAGCAGAACTGGCAGCGGTGTCATGGGTGATATTTTAAAGGGAGAGCCAAGAGAATGTGCCAAAGGATGTGGGGTATAAGGAGACATAAGTCAGGAAACAGCAAGGTGTTAGGCCAGAGCTCCTGGAAAGATGGAGTCACCTCAAATAAGATGGAGAAGGCCGTGGGTGGAGCAGGTTTCAGGGATGATTTGAGACTTCTGTGTTGCTAAACCATATAGCAGTTTTAGTCCTAATTTTCTGTGGCCTTACAAGAAGGACTGGACCCTGCTGATGCCTTCTTATCATGCTGTCCTAGTTTTCTTCCTGGTCCAAAAATTCTCAACACCCTGGATGGTCTATCCTTTTGCATCTAAATTGTAACTCTTTCTTACGCCTCTGTGCAAGCCTTTATTCTTTCCCCAATCTTAGGTGACTTCTCCCTGGTGCTCAGCTTTATTAACATTTGATAATTCCTCAGAGGCACCCTCCAACCCAGACCACCCCGCTGGGCTTTGTACTTTGTGCCTCTTTACTGAGCTGACTCCTCTCATGTGCCTTAAACTCAGCATTTCCCTGACTGCTCTCTGGTCTGTTTCCCAGACCTGGTCTTCTTCCAGGTTCCCATCTCAGTGATGAGTATCTCATCAGGAAGATATGAAGCCAGAGGCCTTGGAGACTCTAAGATGACTTTTGTGCCCTGAGGTCCCTATTCTAACCACTTCCACATTGTGGTCTCCTGGACAGCTTGAAGATCAACATGGTCTACAACTATTCAATATAGAGTAATCATTTAAAACTGTAGATCTGGTCACATATTGCTTCTGCTTAACCACGCCCTCCTTGGGATTTAGACTGACCCAAATCCTCTTCTACCTTGGGGGTCCTGCCTCTGCCTGCCTCCCCTTTACTCCAGTGTCTGGTTTTGTTTCACAATAGACATGCCATGCTCCTTGGACATCACTGTATTCTCTTGTTCTCAGCAGTACTAAAACACCACCATTGCACCCAGGTCTATAGCATCACTTGGTTAACATGTACCTCCCTCTCTGGGCCTCTTTGGGGCCCATCCTGGATCTGTTAGACTCACTGTGGCCTAGTTCTATCATATTTATAATTTTCAGAGCATGGAGAAAGTGTGGAAATGTCCCCAACTTGTTTTTTGAAGCTAGCACAATCCTAACATCAAAATGAGACAAGGAAAAGTCCTCTTAGGCCAGGTCACTTGTGAAACTAGATATAAAACTCATGAAGATTATGGTAACAAATTGAATCTACTGGAGTTCTAAAAGAACAATACCACATGATCGCACGGCTACACCTTATTCTTAGGAATACCAAGAAGAGTCAACACTAGAAAATTCATTCACATAGTTGAGCTTATTAACAAATTGACAAAAAAAATTTTATGGTCATCTTGGTAGATGCCAAAGCCATATGATACATCTCCATAGGGGGAAAGAAAGAAAGAAAGAAAGGAAGGAAGGAAGGAAGGAAGGAAGGAAGGAGAGAGAAAGAGAGGATGAAAGAAAAATAAAACGAAAGATAAAGAGGGCAGAGAGAAACAACTTCAAACCACCAACACCAAAAAAAAAAAAAAAAAAAAAAAAAAAACACATTTGACAATTCCTTGTCAAAACAAAAACAACTGGAAACCTTAGCAACCTTTCATAGCAGGAAATTTCTGCAAGCTGATGACAGGTCTATTAGAGGTATTCTCAAGTCATCAGACTAATTGGTGATATATTAGAAATATTCTCACAAATGTCAAGAACAGAATAAACATGTCCACTGTCCCCATAATATTCAACATTTTTCCAGAGATCATAATCATGCAAGAGAGAAATAGTATAAGTATAGGAAAAGAATTTTAAAAATCTGTCCATGAAGAGCCATGAAAACCAGCAAATAAGCTATTCAAATTAATAAGAAGATTCAGCCAGATGGCCAGATACAAGGTCAAATCAGAAAAGAGGACTAGGTCTCCTGTTCTCAAGCATTTTTGATTAGATAATAATTTTCATCAAGTTGAAAAAAAATTATAAAAAATCTAGCAAAAAAGCATTGTCAGATCTATGTGAAGAAAACAACAAAAGTTTACTAAAGAATATAGAAGATGGCCTTAATAAGCGATATATTCTCTTTCATTGTTGGAACACTTTTTAAAAAGGAAATTAATTGAGAAATATCTATTAAACTAAAATCTGCAAGGGGCTGGGAATGTAGCTCAGTGGTAGGGAGCCTGACCCACATGCAGGGAGACCCAAGGCCCTGGGTTCAATCTACAACACTGCAAAAATAAATAAATAAATAAATAAAATAAAGTACACATAATCTTTGATCATTGACCCTCTCCTGGGAATTGATCCCATAGGAGAACTTCAAGCTCTAACATATTAAAATATATACGTATGTATTTAAGAATGTTAACTGTAGCACTGTTTGTAGTGGAAAAACAAACCTGGAAACAAAATCAGAGCCCTTCAAAGAAATAATTGAATAAATCATGGTACATACATGTAAGGAATAACATAAAACCTTCAAAAACAGTGGTTCCATACCAGTTGACTTGGAAAGACTTTCATAATCTATGATTACAGAAAACAAGTTGCAAAAAGGAGAAGGTTGTATACAATTTGATGTAATTCTTTTTATAAAACAAAACACACATATAGATACAGATGTGCTTATGTATCTACTGGTCTATCCATCTAGTGAATATTTATGCAAACTCTGAAAAAAGTGTGGATGTTTTAATTCTAGTATTAATATTTAGCAAAAGAATACATGTGTACTAAACAGTTACATGACCTGCAAATGAAAACTTGCAGTCTTGACTCAGAGATAATAATTTTTAATTCACTTATCTGTTTCTTTGATACTTACCTTCATATTCTAACATGTTTTAAATTTCTTTTATTTTTCATTGTTAAAGATATACTGACTTTTAATTAAGGAAGAGAAAGATATCGCACATCAGCTCTCCCCACCCCTCCCCATCCATGCTTTTCCTGAAGTCTTCTTTGTGGGCGATAACAGTTCTAGAGTTAAGTCAATATATAGTGTTTTCATGGCTTTGATTATGAGATTATTAATGTATAATTCATAGTGTTTCTATTATTTCCTTCCAGTCTTTCGTTTTGCCTGAAGTTGACACTTGTTGAATTTTCCTTTATTTAATCAGTTTTCTGTGCTTTATTATGAACTAATTACTGAATTCTGTGCCTTATCTATAATATTACTCTTAATACTGTCAAATTGATGACACATGTCTTCCATTTTCTTCATTGAAACCAGACTGCTTCACTCTGGTGGCTTGCAAGACTTTCTTCACAACTGGAATACCATGACTCGCATGAGCCATCATGGTGGGATTTCCCTTCACCTTGCTCCTGAGGAAGAACCCTCATTCTTGATTTGCTACCTTATTAGATGCTCAATATCTTTTTGATAAAGAATCTATGGGGGGGCTGGGGATGTGGCTCAAGTGGTAGCGCGCTCGCCTGGCATCCGTGCGGCCCGGGATCGATTCTCAGCACCAGGTACAAACAAAGATGTTGTGTCTGCCGATAACTAAAAAATAAATATTTAAAAATTCTCTCTCTCTCTCTCTCTCTCTCTCTCTCTCTCTCTCCTCTCTCACTCTCTCTTTAAAAAAATTAAAAAAAAAAGAATCTATGGGAGATAATTTTTTGAGATATTGCATGTCTGAAAATGTTCTCATTCTCCATTCATCTCTGATAGACTGTTTGGCTAGGATAAAATGTCAGCCTTGAAATCATTTTCCTCAGAACACCAAGCTTCATCAAGTTTATCTCCCATGTTGTGTTGAGAAGTGCCAGGATATTGTGAATGTCTCTCTCTCTCTCTCTCTCTCTCAATCTCTCTCTCTCTCATTAGAGATTAGCATTCTTTCTCTTGTGTATGAAAATTTCAATATGATGTCCCTTGGTTTGTTCCCCCCACCCCAATACTGGTGATTGAATCCAGGGGTGCTTTACCACTGAGCTACATCCCCAGCCTTTTTTATTTTTTAGAGAGAGTTTCTTGCTAAGTTGCTAGGGCTGGCCTTAAACTTGCAATCCTCCAACCTCAGCCTTCCAAGAATCTGAGATTTCAAGCATGCCTAGTTTGTTTGTTTGTTTGTTTTTGGTCTATTGTGGTGGATACATGAAAGAAAACCATGTTATTCAGTTCTAGGAAATATTATTGTTATTTCTTAAATTTTTGCCTCCCCCTTCCTCAGTTTTCTCAACTCTTCTTCTTCTCCTTCTCCTTCTTCTTCTCCTTCTCGTTCTCCTTCTCCTTCTTCTTCTTCTCAGGGATTGAACTCAAGGGCACTCAACCAATGGTTAGGTTGAGTTTAGCTAATGGATTATTTAATTTTCAAGAGCTATTGTTTGCTTTCTAATTTTTAGAAACCGTCTAGGAATGTGTCATAGAGGCAGCACCTCTCTTGTCTCTATGAAGATATTAATTATATTTCTATATGATTTCCTTCTACTCCTCATTTCTATTTTTTTTTTTTTTTTTTTTTTTTAGTTTGTTTTCACTTGATTTTTTTTCCATCTCTGTTTTTTCCTGTTAGGGACTCTTCTTAGTTCTTTTTAAGAACAGGAATTCTGACCTGACCAATGATATCAGTGATAAAGGGCGGGTCATGAACCTGGTATTTGGGGGCCTGCCAATATCTGGATATTTTGTTGTTATAATTTGATCTGGAACATTCCCCAGAGGCCCAAGTGTCAAAGGTCCCTACGGTGGTGCTCTCCTGAGGTGGTGGGAACTTTAGGTGGTGGGGCCTAGTGAAAGGTCTTCAGGTCATTGGGGCATGCCCTCAAGGGGGATATTGGGATTCCAAACACTTCCTCTTTTTCTCTTTCACTTCCTGGTCATGAGGTGAGCGTTTTTGCTCCATCATGTGCCCCCAACATGATGTCCTACCATAGGCTCAAAGCACCAGGGCTAACTTATTATGGACTGAAACCTCTAAAACTGTGAGTCCAAATAAACCTTTTTTCTTTATAAATTTATTTTCCTAGATATTTGTTATAGCAACAGAAAGCTGCCTAACACTTATCTATGAAGTAGATCCTGCAAAGAAGAATGCTTTTGCCTTCTTGGAAGATGTCTGTCTGCCAGGTTTCCCAAGTGTAAGAAATTGAGCCAAGCATTTCACACCAAACTGTGCCTGTATTAAGAATGATCCTTTTTTCCCTAGCCTGTGCCTGGTGTTCCTACATCACAGACCTAGATTTAGACCTTTCCAGGTAGCAAATTTTATGTTCCAGTGAGGTAGGGCAGGGAAGTCACTTGGAGGTGGTGGGGTGAAGAGGGATCTGGAGATTTCTTATTTATTGAGCGGACTTGCAACTGCTCTCATTTTCATATTTTCCTGAGGAGTTTCAGATGCCTTTAAATATTGAACCTTTCTGGGGTCATCAGTTACAAATCTGCTTGTGTCTTATTAGCTTCCCTTTGAAGGCAGCCAGGTTCCGGTTCTGCTTGCCCTGCCAAACCAGCAACTACAGGTCAACTCATCTGCTTCCCAGTTTCCTTAGTGTCGCAGCATTTCCCGAGTGCTGTCCAGGATTCTGCTGATCCCTTTGTCCTTTAGGGATAATGCCTTTGTCATCCATTTGCTGTCATTTTAGTGGGGTTTTGAGAGGGAGCAGAGGTTAATGCATATTTTCAATCCACTATGCTTAACCAGAAGTCCATAATAGATTAAAAAGATTAGTGCTTGAGGGAGGTGGGAGGTGAAGGGAGAGAGAGAAGTTTAAAAGAAAAATGACTGCATTAAAAACATGCTTAAATTTTTATATAATGCATGTATGTTATGGTTCTGTTACCAGAAATCCGTGTGCATAGATGCATGTGTACTGTGAAATAAAAGCAAAGATGGTCACAAAAATGGTAATGTTTGTTATCTCGGGGTGATGATATTTTAGGTGCTATTTATTTTCTTTTTCAAAATTTTCTAGATAAAGGAAAAACACTAAATGGGCAAAGAATTTTTGCCTACTAGTTCAGAAGGAAAAGAGCCGCAACTATAAATATTCGAATGCACTTCTTGTTCATCTACCTCTGAGACATAGTTGCACATAGAGGCAAAAATATATGAATATGATAAACAATGAAGTATAGTAGTGGGGAAAAAAACCAAACAACTTAAGGTGTCTATTAGTAGAGGGAAGGATATGCAAACAAAGGTGCATCCATATTCAGAAATATTAGGCAATTGTTTCAAAGAATGAGGTGGGTCACTGCCGTGGCTTGGAAGATCTCCCAGACAGACATATTGTTAAGTGGAAGCTGAAAGTTGCACGCAGTACATATGTTATGATACCAGTGATACAAAACAAAAGCAAAAGACCAGAAATCCTCCCCCAAACAAACCACATCCTCCTTGGGTTTATGTGTCCGTCCAGATGCTTTCTCTTATAAATTCATGGCCCAGAGTCAGAAAAGGGCAAAACAACTGAGAAGAGTGGAGCTGGCAAGAGGAGCTGGGATTGGATGATGGGGGTGGGGGTGGGGCAGGGTAGACTTTTGCTTTTTGTGCATTTCTTGATTTTACACAAATGCAATGTATTAAGGTAGGACTTATATAATAACTATAATTAGATATGTATATAATTATATGCGTATGTGAATTACAAATATAATCTTTTCATTTTCTTATTTTTTCTTTTATAAGAAAAGGGGGCAGGATTGTAGTTCCCTTTCTTCCGTGTCCTTCCTGGCTCCCTTCTAGTTTGCCTGCATACCTTTCCAGCAGCCCTGGAGCTCTGCATATTGAAGAGACTCTGGCAGACACAGCCTTTGTTCAACTTCCTTCCAGGGCTGCTACTAAAGAGAGTCCCTCAGGAACAAAGAAAATGTGCTCCAAAAGGCCTGGCTGCTTTCACTGGGCAGAGAAGGAACTGGTCTCTTTTGCTTAAATGGTAGTTTCTCTTCCTTTAAAAAGAAATGGGACATTCTGCTTAACCAGACACTGTGTACTGTATACACACTGTATGTTTGTACATTTCTTCTGGTTCAAGCCAGAAGTACTTACCTTGAACCAGGTGAGAACACAGACAGCCTTGGCACGGGACTGGATCTTGGCCTTTCTGCCATCTCTCCCCAATCTCATCTTTGGCACGTGGGCTCAGGCCTTGGCTTCTGAGACTGGCATTCTCCTGTGGATGAAGAGGCAGATGCCCAGGGATGGACTCTCTGTCCTGGTTTGGGTGCCTTGCTCATGCCTGTTTTCTGAGTAGGTGCCACCATGGAGCCCATATAGGGCTGCATGGTCAGGGATTTGTCGATCAGAATCGATTAGTCATGTGACTCATGCTTTGTTGTTCCCTATATTTTATACCTTATTTACAAATTTAGGGTCTTTCTTGTCACTGAAATCTAGACCTAATCCAACCCTAATTATAGATGTTAAGTCCAAAATTATGTCAGGTCTTCTTCCTTGGAGAAGTTTCCCACAGACTTGACTGTACAGGTCACACCAGGCCAAGAAGAACATGATGAAGGAGGAACGCATGTGTCTGACAGAGTCAGTCTCCTAGCTCACAACCAGAGGAACTTTTCCCCACGCCTTGTAATAACATAGGTGTGAGCCAGGCTGGGCAGAGCCAGGAGGATGGGAAACGGGGCAGGGTCAGTAGTCGGTGTAGGAAGGCCACAGGCCCCTGTAGGAATCTTAGGACTCTACCAAGACCTGGACCCTCCCCCCACACCCCGAGTGCTGGACTGAGACAGACAAACTGGATGAGATGCAAGTTCATCTCAGTTTCTTGGAATTCCTGGGGTGGCAGGGTTGTGCTCAGATCAAAGCAGGCATCCCCAGTGATGGCATTGGGCTGTGGCTTACTGATCCTTTCTAGCACTGGAGAGAGAACGCTACTACAGGGAAAAGATCCATATTTAAAATTAGAAGTATAGTTCTAGCGAGTGAATGTAGCCTTTGCACCATCAAAAAGTAGAAAAGTCATTTGAACCATTTTAAGTTGGGGATTACAGTAACATTAGTATGAGGAAACTTCAACCTGTAGTTGGTTCAGAAGGCCCCATTCCAGTACTCTATCAGCTGCATTTATTGAATCATTCCATATAGACACTGCCTGCGTCCTTTAGGTTGAGATGGAACTGGAAGTGATCCCTCTCTTCCTTCATCTGACTCTTCCCTCAACCCCATCCAAGTCTTCCTGGAGTCCTTGCTGACTCTCCTTCCAACTTGCTAAAAAAATTTTATCCTTGGCTCTGTTTCCCAGAATTATGGACAAAAAAGAACCAGGGTCTCCTGATGGAGCTTTTTACCTTTCAACTCCAGGACACTGTGGGTTGAGCTGCTGAACTTGGGAGTAGGGCACAGGAGGAATTGATTCAGGGGGCATGAGCTCTAATGATTGATGCCATCCATTTTAGAAACCGACGGCTCAATTTCATTCTGAAAAACATAATCCTGACCACCGGGGAGTGTCCCTTTGGCCAGGAAGAAGTACTTGTAAATATTAACCAGGCAGAATAAAATCACTACTCTGATTCAACCTGCCAAAAATCAGTCATCCCTCAGTCTCCCTGGAGGATGAGTTCCAGGATCCCTCCTCCCCGCCCTGCCTTTTACAAAAATCTGTGGATGCTCAAGTCAGTTTTGTAAAATGATATAGTATTTGTGAAGAATCTATGCACATCCTCCTGCATTCTTTAAATCGTCTCTAGATGAATTTAACAACTAATACAATTTAAATGCTATGTAAATAGTTCTTATACTGTATTGTTTAGGGAATAGTCACAAGAAAAAAGTCTGCACATGTTCAGTGCAAATATTGCTGATCCACAGTTTGTTGAGTCCATGGGTGCAGAACTGTACTGAGGGCTGACTGTGGTTGTGGTTGCCTGGTGTTCTGTGCTGAAAACACAATTGAAGAAACCCAGACAGTATATAAAGGACTGTGCAATGGGTCAGTTCTGTGTGCCAGGGTTGAATGTTGCAGCTCAGGCTGCACATTCATCACCTCTGATACAGTGGTAGGAGCCACTGATTTTTTTTAAGGACGTCATTTTTGCTATGAGTGCCTGAATCTCCTCCTCTGCATCTATCTATTGTTTTCTTTTTCCACCTCTGTGTGGCTCTCTTCTTCCTTCTCCTTCTTCCAGATGACCTGTAATCTATCTTATAAATGCATGTACAGCTAACACTCAATATTCACAAGTTCTGCATTTGTGGATTCAACCAATCAACTGAAAATACATGGAGAAACAACTGTAGACATGGAGAAACAACTGGTTTCTCCATGATTGGTTTTTCAGGACATAGAAAGGCTTTGCGGGTTTGGGGCCAATGAAGAACAAAGTCTTATAGGAACAGCATCCAAAGAAAAGTCAGGGCTGGGAGACTTTGGCAGGAGGGTTCTTTCTCACATGGGAGCAAGCTGTTTCTAAAAGTCAGTGGCCTGGAATCTCCTGCAGAAACAGAAATGACAAGAGCTTATGTGCCATTAAGTGCGCCATTAGAAATCTCCAGACCCCAAATAGTGAAAAGAATTAACCTCACGCTAAGCCTAAATGTTATTACTCTTGCTTTGTTCCCTAGGCTTAAGCTTCCTGCATTTTGAAGCATCCTAAATCAGGATTAAAGGCAAGCCTGTAGGGCTTGAGTCCCTAAGTGGAAGTTGAGAGCACCTGTATTGAAAGAATAGCCAAGGTTATCCCATGGCACAGAGAGAGGAAGACTCCTCATCTCTGTGACCCATCTGGCTGCCCTCCTGCCCCTGTGTCACAGGACAAGAGATAGGAGGCTGCTCAAAAACTCATGTACTCTGTTCTAGGAGAGTACCCAGGCTCAGCACAGGTCCTGCCACTTGGAGCTGTGGGGCTTTGGGCGGGTTTACTTCCTGATAGCTGTCAAAGCCCCATGTAGCTCTTCGTTTTTGATAAGAAGTCCTAATAAGTATAAAAGTCCTTTGTAAACTGTAGGAGGTTCCATCATTTAAGGTATAAAATATGACTGCTATGATCAAGGTTTGAGGCTAACAGACTGGCCATTTTTATTGTGACCAACTTTGGCATCTATAGATATATGTTGCTTCACTCTAACATCCACTGGCCAAGTGTCTTGATATTTGCAAAGGACAGAGTTCATTGCTAGGATTCATTGGTCAGACAGTCTTCCAGGACTCAGGAAAGCTGCACAGAGAAAATAGAGTCTTGTTTGTGTGGCCCGCATTGCACTGCAGCCGAGGAACTTCCAAAATGCTCTTCCTTGGGTTTTATACCCTGGGGGTAACTGAGAACAGTATTGTAGTCCATCCTGTTCTAGGAGAGAGGAGAACTTTGTCCAGGCTCTTCTGGCCAGTTCCTTCTTACATCAAGACATGGCATTTTCAGTATACTTCTGCAGTCCTTCTGAAAACTACAGGAAACAAAAGAAGATCTGGTTCATCCGAGGCCATCCAGGGAACTGTGTTCTGCAGGAGAGTTCACAGAAGTTCTTTCCCTCTGCCTCTGGCTTCCTCTAGACTCTGATTGCACAGTGCCACATCTGTTGTACCTTACCCTGGGTCGCTTCTCCCTTCCCTTCCTACTCCTAAGTCCAAGGTCAGACCAGAGACTGGAGACTGCACTTGTAAGGCCTCAGGGGACAGTGTGTCATGTGCCCATCATTTTACTTCTGTGGGATGAGCTCGCCAATCCCGTCACTGCATCTTAGCCCCAAAGGGAATGTGTATGGAAGGACTCCCACAAGCACACCTTCCAGCAGGCTGAGGGCACGCTCCCAGGCCCAGCTTGAGACACCATGAAGCTGCCATGATTCATTCCTGAGAGTGTGTAGAACTTCCCCCACAGACAGCATGTCTCCCCCAGAGCTGAGTTGGGACATGACCAACGTCAGTTTGAGGGGTTCAGGAGTCAGGACTTGACAGAGATATCCTTCTATATTTGAATCTTGAATGTCACCAAAAGACCTATGTGTTAAAGACTTGGTGATCACTCTTTGGCATTACTGGGAGGTAGTAGAACCTTTAAGATGTGAGATTAGTGTGAGGAAGTTAGGTAATTGGGGGATACATGCCCTTGAAGGGGACATTGGAATCTTAGGCCCTTCTTTTCTTTTTGCTACTCATGAACTAAAACACCTGAAAACGTAAGCCAAAATAAATCTTTTTCCTTATTAGGTTTCTTTAACTCAGGTATCTGTCACAGTGACAGAGAGCAGACTAACACACATTCCTACTTGGCAATTATAACCATGTACTAAGACTACAAATAAATATTTGCAAATATTAAAAAAGTCATTTCCCCAGGAGATATTCAGGGACTTCTCAGAGAGAAGTGAGCAGGGAGTGATCTCACCATGGTTCTTAGGTTGTGTTGTTGACTCCTAGGGCCTTGGTTACCACATCCAGAGTGAAAAAGAAGATGGTCAGTACTTAGGGCCAGGGAATCACTGGTTCATTTGGCACTCAGGAGGGTCTGTGTCTATCCATGTGGACAGATGTGTCTAGAGAGGTAAGAGGGGGGTGAGGCTCACTCCTACTCCAGGCCTCTCCCCTAGTCCCTCCCCTGGAACCATATGACAACCTTCCTGAAGCATCTCTGGTATTAGTTAACTCCATTCTATAGCAAAATACCACAGACTCGGTGGCTTAAACAGAGAATTTATTTTCTTAACAGTTCTAGGAGGCAGGAAGTCTTGAGAGCAAGGTGTCAACGGGATTAGTTTCTCCTGAGGCGAATCTCCTTGGCTTGCTGAGGTCACCTTCTCTCTGTGTTCCCATGGTCTTCCTCTGTGTGTCTGTGTTCTAATTTCCTCCTCTTATAAGGACAAAATGGAACAGGGCCCCAGACTTCATCGTAACCTATTTACCTTTTTCAAGGCCATTATCTTTTAAAATTCAATTGTTTTGAAGGTTGGGGCCTAAACAGAATGGATTTGGGGGAATATAAATCTGTCCATACACCCCTAAAGGAGGTACTCTCCTACCCCCAACCCCACTGTGTGTCCCTCTGGCTCCCAATGTCCCAAGAATCATTCCTGCTTCCCGCCCCTTAGCTTCTCATGATGCCCATTTGCTGCTCTGCCAAAATGAGTTTCTAGAGGGACTCCTGGTGGGTCCATGTGGCATCAGTTCTGGGTGTGTTTGGCCTAGCCCAAGGCATGAGGGGCTCAGAACCTGCTCAAGAGTGAGCAGGTGAGTGAGGTGGTGGCTGTGAAGATGGCATTCACAACTGTGTTTTCCTAGATGTGCAAGCTGGGCTGGAAAGTAGGCAAAGCCTGGAGTGGTGGGTAAAGAACACACCCAGCTTGGCCCAGCCGCCATGTCTAATGGCCCCTCCACAGTGTGGATGTTGGCCTCCTTCCAAGCCCATTCTTCTATCTCTGTAGAAGAAAGAGGAGCCGGGATTGCAGAGGGGAGAATTCCCCTATAGCCACTACAGGGACTTTGGTTCTAGTTTACTATTGCTGAGTTGTTGAGTCACCTCTTCTTCATTTTCTCACTTTTTTTGCCCACAGCAGGCATTGCAGTATCCTTTTGCTATTTGGTGACATTTGCAATGAGTAGCTAAAGGTTGCTTCATCATCTCATCTCTCTGTTTCAGCTCCTTCTTAAGGCTTGTATAGTTAAAAAGAAACCACACTTTCTGAATGTAAAAATCTAAGAACCACCCACCTTTAAATTTGACAGAATCTAGTGATTGTGCTCTCTCCATTAACAAAAGAGCAAATAGATGAACTCATCTTAAAAGCACAACATATTTCAAATGAACTCCTTGAAATCTCTGATTTTTGATACACTACCCAATGTTCTTCATTCAATCTTAAATCAAATTCTAGAAGGTTCTCAAAGATGAGAATTTCAGAGAAGAAATAATCTTGGTGGACTCTCTTTGTTTAATGCACTGGGGAACCCATGCTTGGGTTCAAAACCCTCCAAAACTCAGGATTACAGAAACAGCATTAAACTTTGGAAAGATAAAGACCCTGAGAGAAAGAGGAAAAAGAAGCCCAGTGGCAGGTGTGGCATGATCAGGGCTGTGGTTTGGGCAGACCAAGGATTGACTGAAGGGTGAATATCTTCTATGTGTGATAGCAGGGGCCTCTTAATCCCCCCAGCAAGGCAGCCTTGAATGGGAGGCATGGTAACTCCCTGTTCTGTCCAGTGGGCCCACCTCCCTACTCAACTGAAGAAGGCGTAGGGTGCTTCCCTTCGTGGAGGAACTTGGAGAAACCCAAGGAGGGGTTATAGGTCTTGGCCCCGGGGATTAACCATTGTCCTCACCCTGGCACAAGTGCCAGGCTGGGTTAGCTCTCATTATCTCTGGGATCTTTATGCTTTGAGAGGGACCCTGGTTCAAGGCCAGAAGAAGGGGTCTTAGTACTTAGGGCATTAGGGCACATTTGAGGGTGACTCTGGGGTACAAGAGAAGAAGAACTGGGTTCTGAAATCGTTTTATTGTTTAATAAGACCCATCAATCTTACCAGCTGACATTGATAACTAAGGAGGGTAATAGTACCATTCTAGAAAGCAGTATTTGGTGACAGTTCTAGCCAATAATACCCTAGGCAATTAACCAGGAATCCAATACATGGCATAACACACTGAGCTGACTCAGCTGGTTACTTAAGAGGAAAGAGAGAAAAATACAATAGTATAGAGAAAATGTTTATTTGTTTTTTTAAATTTAATCATTAAAATTTTATTTATGATCATGAACTTAAATATGGCAAAGGTAGGATAAACAGTTCAGAATTGGCATCCATCTGTGTTCTCAGCATTTGTATCATTCCTTCTCTTTACAGTGACACGCAGTGACACCCTACTATCTACACCTACTACCTGCATTTCTCTATCAACATTCTACTATCAGTTGGGCATGGTGGTACATGACTGTAATCCCTCCTATTTAGAAGGCAAAAGGATCACAAGTTCAAGGCCAATCCGGGCTACAGTGAAACTATTTCAAACAAATACCTAACTGTCTAAACTTGCCTCTTGAGCCCCAATGTGGACACCAGAGTGCTCAAACAAGGCTCATTAGGGAGAGGATTGTGAAAGCTAAGTCATCCAGAGTCAGGGGCTTTTGGTCTGCAGTCTACTTGGACCCCGGAATGGCATGACCTTCTCATGATGTCTTCTGTAAGGGATGTGAAATAGGCCTGCCCATCTCAATTGGTAGTACATGGCAGTCTCCTAAGGATGTTAACACCCAGTTCCTAATAAACTCCTGGGGAGTCAATGCTGCTGGTTCTCAGACCATACACTGAGTGATAAGAACCCCAATGGTTCTTTGACCAGAAGGACCCAGGGCTGTCATCAAGACTGTTGGGCCAGGTATGTGAACACTGCTAATCACCTCAGGATTTCGTCTCCTGCTCCCGTCCTTGGAGCTTTCCTTTGGAGAAGCATGTGCCTATTTCCCCTGCTGGGTGGTGAAGTGTTCTTCTTCCTCTTTGTTACTACTCCATTTTCCTCCTCTTCCGTTTGGCTTGCCTAAAGAACAGACTCAATCCAGTATCTGCACCTGGGGAGGTTGACTTTCAAGCATGAAAATGAAAATCAATTTCTAGACATGGTGGGGTGAAGAGCCAGTAGGAGCCTGGGCCCCCAAGGGTGTCATAGAGCTCTTGTTTCTGCCCCAAGCTAAATGCCTTCATGTTTCTAGTTAACTAAGAAAAGTGCCTCACTTGTTAGTTTCTTTATATGCTGTCAAATGAGATTCTAACCAATAATCCCCACTTGGGGTTTCCTTGGACAATATGAGGAAAAATTCACAAAATAGGCCACCTCAGAGGGATATAATGAGCCCAACCCTTCACACTCAGTGATGTTGATCTTATTTAATTTGGTACTTAAAGAAAACAGAGTATTGCTTGACAATAACAAAATGTACTCTAACTGCAAACACTGGAAATAACACCAAACCAAAGACAATCAAAGGAGAACTCTGAAAGGTAGTAAGATGAAAGTGAACTGGTTAGGGTTCCAGGACTGGACACATAGCATAGAGCTGGGCATCATGCTATGTGTAAAAACATGACCCAAACCAAGTGTTTCCGCTGCCAATACAAGGTGGTCAAGGCAAACTCATTCCTCCTCCAGTTGGAGGTAGAGTCCCGCTGGAAATACCAGGCAAGTGCAACAGAATTGTAGGGTGGATTGATCTATCAGTAGACAAGGGAAAGGGTCTCCTTTCCTACCAGACCCAAGACTCTCCTTTCACAGCCCAGGAAACGTTGCTGTGAGCCTCTCACCTCCCTAAGACTGAGATAAATGCATCCAGATAGTGAGTGGTACTACAAGAAAGAATCTAGCCACAAGGCAAGTGCTATCCCGCCATCCAAGAGCCTAGCCCCAGAAGCATGCTTGGCTTCTGGGGGCTTGAGACTCCCTTTCCTCACCTAGAGGCACAAGGCAGTTGGTCTGAGGAAGTTCCTTCTGCTTCCTCAAGCAGCACCTGCAGAAACCAATAGGAGACTCAGTCATATGAGGAAAAGCAAGCAGACTAAAAAAAGCACAGCAAAGGCTCTGAAAATTAGATGTCATTGCAACCACAGCCCACAAAAGTAGGTCACACCTGCCTTGCTAAACCTAAACAGGGTGGCTGCCTACTAAAATAAGAAATTTAAATAGAACCTGGAGTTTCCTAACATAAGAGCCAAAATTCCAGGCCACCATAGAAAAATCATTCATCATACCAACTTGGAAAATTGCAACTTAATTGAGAAAAACAAAACTGATGCTAACATTGAGATGAATCAGATGTTGAAATTATTTGACAGAAATTTTTAAAGCAACCATGATGAAAATGATTCAATAATTAATTACCAATTCTCCTGAGGCAAATGAAAAATAGATAAACTTAGCAAGGATACAGAAGTGATGAAGAAAGAATCCAATGTTAATTATAGAACTGAAAAAAAAATACCATAAAATAGGACCCCATTCTTGTGGGTGGGCACGATGGTGGGTTTCACTAATTCCTGTCTTTCCTATTCCTATACCCCCTTCCTTCCTTTCAGTCTCCTTTATCTAATCTACTTGAATAATAATTAGTACTCCTTAGAAAATGCTTTTTAGGGACTGCTATAAATAAAGCACTGTACACAAAGGAAAAAAGTACAACAAAAGAAAGAAAAATTCACTGGACAGACTCAACAGTAGAGTGGAGATGGCCAACGACAGAGTTAGGCAGTGAGTTGAGGACAGACTTACAGAATTTACCCAATCTGAGAACCAGAGGGAAAATATACTGGAAAAAATGAATAAAGTCTTAGGTACTTATGAGAATACAGCAAAAGAGCCAATATTTGTACCATCAGAGTCCCAGAAAAAGAAGACAAAGAGTGGGGCTGACAGTAGCAAATAAGTACATGAAAATATCACTCAACATCAACCATTTGGGAAAGGCAAATTAAAATCACTGTGAAATAGTACTACACACCTATCAGAATGTCTAAAATAAAAAAAATGATTACAAAAATATGGTAATAAACAGTGGTGACAAAAAACATGGCAATCTTGGTAGCTAGAGGTCCTCATTCCTCAAGAAAATACTGAATAAACAGCAGCACATATACTAAAATAACTTATGAGTGAAAGCAAACGAAAGAGAAAGAAAAAGTAACGGAGATAGACCTCAATGGATCAGAAATGTTTTATTAAGCAGCAGAGGGGCACATTTTCAAGAGAAAAATGGCAAATGGTTACAATAGGGGTCTGAGTTTTACAGGGTTCAGTGAGACTAAGTCATAGCAGAATGTGTCAGTTGGGCAGTCAGAGGAACAGCTGTAGATACTAGAACTTGTGAAAGTCCAAGAGCCCATTCTTTTCCTTTTCTCCCTGGGGTTTGCTATTTTCCATATCCTTCAGTGAGAATCCTAGAAAATAGTTAAGAGCTAAAGCAACCAAGCAAATGCCAAACCAAGGCAAAGATGCACTCAAAATGGTAGGAGATTTTATGATGCTTTTGCTTGCCCTTGCCCCATCTCCTTGCACCTCCTGGTGCATCCTGTCCCGGTCAGGAGAAAGTTGGCCAATTCCTGGCTCATACCTCAGGGCACAGAGGAGAAGACAGAACTTGCTTTCAATATTCTACCTTCTTTGAGGATGTCCAGGGGATTGGCTTCTGCCTCACCTGATTTGAAAGAATAAATAGTCTAGTACTATGATGGAGGCTGCTAAAAAGTGTGGCTTTTCACAGATAATACCAGGTAAGTGCAATAGACACTGAGGGGTGAGAAGATCAGATGTCCTGTTGATAATAGCCAAGGGAAGAGCTTCCTTTCCCTGCCACATCTGAGATTCCCCTTTCACAGCTACAGACAACATGCATCCTGGGAGTAGGGATGTGGGGTGGGGAGGGGAATGCATCTGCAAAGAGAATCTAGCCATGTCAATTGCTTGGCCCAGGCCGCACAGGAGAGAATTTCAAGGGGCTTGAAGATTGCCCGTTGAAAGGCAAGAGATTACAGGCAGAAAAACAACAGAAATCTAAGGCCCTGAGAAGAAGCAGGGGTGAGGATCTTAGGAAAATCATGACATTTAAAAGCAGTTGTGTTATGAGGGAACTGGAACAAAAACATGCACACACACGTGCACATACATACAGAACCAGGAAAGATGCATCCCCTTAAAGGTTTAAGAGGATTCTGAAACTTTACATGGAGTTAATTAATAAAGGTCTTCCCCACACAGAAGCAGTCTACAAAGGCTGGGAGAGATGACTGCTTTTTAAATGCCCAAATATCAAGGAGTCACATTGTCCCATTCAAAGAAACAAAATAAATCTCCAGAAACTGACTCTAAAGAAACACAGATCTCTTACTTACTTGACAATGATTTTAAAGCAGTTGTCTTAAATTTGCTAAGAGAGAGCACTGATAGAAATCTAAATTAAGTCAGGAAAATGATGGTTGAACAAAATGAGAATATCAAAAGAGAAACAAGAGTTATAAAGAAAAATGAACCAATGAAAAATCTGGAGCTGAAAAATATAATAGTCAAGCTGAAAAATTCACCAAAGGGGTTTAATAGCCAACATGAAAAGGCAGAAGAATAATTAAAAAAGACCCAGCAATTTGAAGACAGGTAATTTCGAATTATTCAATGTGAGGAGCAAGAAGAAAAAAGAATGAGAAAAATGGAAGACAGCTTGAAGGAGTTATGGGATACCATCCAGCAGACAAATCTATACAATTTGGTAATTCCAAAAGAAGAAAGAGGACAGCTTATTTGAACAAAAATGGCTGAAGACTTCCCAAATTTGAGGAAAGTAATGGATGTGTAAGAAGCTCAACAAATGCCAAGTTTAAATGAAAGGGCACTACACAGTAACCTAAAGCCATGTGAAAGTATAAAGCTTTATGGTAAAGATAAAGATATGAAGAATTATAAAAATCTGTATTATTGTAGTTTTGGTTTATAATTACACTTTTATTTCTTTTATAGGACTTAAGACAAAAACACAAACTCTGAATCTATGCTAAAGGGAACAACATATATCAAGATATAATTTGTGCCATCAACAATAAAAAGGAGGTAGAGCTATAAAGGAATACCGTTTTTGTTTTTGTATACAATTCAAATTAAGTTGTTTTCCATTTTAAATATATTTGTATAACTTTAGAATGTTTGGAATCACTGTGATGACCAAAAAGAAAAATAGCTACCAAGTGGGATCCAGTGATGGACTCCTGTAATCCCAGCTACTCCAGAGGCTGAGGTAGGAGGATCACAACTTTAAGGCTAGATGAGATTTTAATGCCCACTTTTAGTAATGGATAGAACAACTAGACAGAAAATTAATAAAGAAACTGAAGATTTGAACAACAGTATAGACCGATTTATCCAACAGATATAAATGGAATGCTACACCCCAAACTTTGGGCTTTGGGGAAGCAGAAACACACTTTCTCAAGTGCACATTGAACATTCTCAATATAGACCGTATGTTAAGTGACAAATTGTCTTAATAAATTTAAAAAGATTAAAATCAGGCAAAGTGTGATCAAAGTAGACTAAATCCAGAAATCAATTACAGAAGGAAACTCTATAAATATGTGAAAATTAATCAGTGGAAATTAAATAACATACTTTAAATAACCAATGGATCAAAGAGGAAACCACAAAGGATATTAGAAAATATCTTGATAAAAAAACAGAAAAAGGGCTTGGAGATATAGCTCAGTTGGTAGAGTGCTTGCCTAGCATGTACAAAGCCCTGAGTTCAATCCCCAGCACGACCAAACAAACAAACAAACCATAATATGCCAACACCTTTGAAATACAGTAAAAGCTTATATTAAAAAAATCTCAATTCAATCATCTAATTTTATAACTTAAGGAACTAGAATAGAAGATAATATGAAATACAAGGTAGCAGAAAAAAGGAAATAACAAAGATTAGAGCAGAGATAAATGAAACAATAGAAAATTTATAGAGAAAATTAATGAAACTAGAAGTTGGTTCTTGGAAAAGATCATCAAAATTGAAAAACATTTAGCTAGTCTGAATTATTTAAAAAGAGAGAAGACTAAAGTAAATAAAATCAGAAATAAAAGAAGGTACATTATAGCTGATTTTTACAGAAATCAAAAGGATTATAGAATGCTATAAATAATTGCCCAAAAATGTATAACCTACATGAAGTGGATAAATTCCTAGAAACACACAATCTAAAAGACTGTATTATGAAGAAACAGAAAACCTGAACAAGCCTATAACCAGCAAGGAACCTGAATCAATAATCAAAAACCGCCCAATATGTATATGGGATAAAAATGGGAGTTCACAATCTGCTTGAATCAAATGTATGAAATATGATATGTCAAGAGCTTTGTAATGTTTTGAACAACTAATAATAATAAAAAAAAGCCCAAGAAAGGAGAGTCCAGGATCAGATGTATTCATTCTACCAAATATTTAATAACAATTCTCTACTGCCGCAGTCTGGCTGGGCACAAAATCACGAGCCACTCACAGCTTTGTAGATTCAAACAACAATTCTTTATTCCCGAACTCACACCGGCACTCTACAAACACATTCTGGGGGAATCCACATTCTCGGGGAAAATCCCAAATACTCTCTGAATCCCGGGAGAACTCAACGGGAACTACAGGAGCCGGCACACCTGAGGCAGCAGGATACGCCCTATTCCCGGCAGGGTACACCTCAAACCTGGAACTGCCCTAAACCCAAGGAGAGCCCTAAACCCTGATCCGCCCTAAACCCGGATCCGCCCTGGTCCTTGAGCAAGGTCACCTTACATGCAATGTCACTGCAAAATGTCCAAGGCAAGTCCATTTCACGAGTCCTTCCTCTAAGCAACATGGGGTACACTGGCAAGGAAATTGTCATACCTACTTGGCTAATGGCTCTCAGCACTCTACAAATGAGGGACAAAGAGGAGGAGGAGGAAGAGGAAGAAGGGGAGGAGGAAGAGGAGGAAGAGGAGGAGGAGGAGGAGGAAGAGGAGGAGGAGGAGGAAGAGGAGGAGGAGGAGGAAGAGGAGGAGGAGAGGAACAATTTCTAACTCATTCACCCTGATACTAAAAGCCAGACAAAGACACCATAAGGAAGAAGAAAAAAATCAACAGACCAATATCCCTGATGAATATTAATGCAGAAATCCTAAAAAAAAAAAATACCAACCAACCAAATGAGATTTATCCTTAGAGTTCAGGGGTAGTTTAACAAATGAAAATCAATCAATATACTACAATATATTGACAAATGAAGAAAAACAGCTACATATTAATCTCAGTTGATACCAAAAAAAAAGCATTTGACAAAATTTAACACCTTTTCATATTAAAAAAAAACCAACTCAACAAACATAGAAGGAAACTACATCAACCTAATAAAAGATACATATGAAAAGCTCTCAATAAACACAATACTCAGAGGTGAGGGTCTAAAAATTTCTCTTTAAGATCAGGAACAGAGCTGGGTGTGGTGGCACATACCTGTAATCCCAACAACTCTGGAGACTAAGGTAAGATAATCACAAATTCAAAGCCAGCTTTGGTCACTTAGAGAGACCCTGTCTCAAAATAAAAAATAAAAATGGCTGGGGATATAGCTCAGTAGTAGAGCACCCCTGGGTTCAATCCTCAATACTGAAAAAAAAGTTAGGAAAAAAATTTTTTTACTTCTTTTGAACACACAACTAGAAGTCCCAACTAGAGTAAATTGGACAAGAAAAGGTATCTAAATTGGAAAAAAGTACACAGATAATGTAATATTTTATATAGAAAACTTCAAATATTTCACAAAAGACCTATTAGTAAGCAAATTAAGCAAAGTTGTAGTATACAAAATCAATGTGCAAAAATCCATTTCATTTGTATATAAAAATGAAATGACATTACAAAAGGTAAATTAATAAAATAATCCAATTTACTACAGCATTGAAATGATTGAAATACTTGGTAATAAATCTAACCAGAGGAAGAACACCTTGGAAAACTACAAAATGTTTTGCTAAAGAAATTAAGATGACAGAAGTCAGTGAAAATTCATCCCATGTTCATGGATTGAAATATGTCAATACCACCCAAAGTGATCTACAGATTTAATATAATCCCTATGAAAATCCCAATTGTGGTGTTTCATGTAGAATTAGAAAAATGCATTCTAAAATTTATAAGGAGCTTCAAGCAACCCCAAATAGACAAGACAATCTTGAAGAAATAAATAAAATAAAGAGGTCTCACATTTTCTTATTTCAAAACTCATCACAAAGCTACAGGAATCAAAAAAAGTATAGTTCAGAAATAAGAGCATACTCATGGATCACTGGAATAGAATGTACAGTCCAGAAGTTAACTCACATGACTGGTCAAATAATTTCTATTTTATTTCTGTCTTTTTTAAAAATTGGCTTTATTTTCAATTCTAAAGTAGAGCACCCCCTTCGTTCTATAAAATAGAATAAGTGTTCTTCAATGATTTTTTCAACAAGAATGCCAACACCATTAAATGGGGAAAGGACAGTCTTTTTAACAATTGTTGTAGGGAAAACTGAATATTCATAGCCAAAAGAATGAAGTTGAACCCTTATCTTATGCCATATATAAAAATTAACTCAAAGTGGATCAAAGAACTAAACATGACTTTTAAAACTACAAATCTCTTAGGAGAAAAATAAGGGAAATATTTCCCAGCATGGAGTTTGGCAATATTTCTTGATTGTGACGCCAGAAACATAGATAATAAAACTAAAAATAGATTAATTTGACCATATAAAAATTTAAACTTTCTGTGCTTCAAAGAATACAAACAATACAATGAAAAAAAAAACCCATGAAAAGGGAGAAAATATTTACAAATTATATATTTCATAAAGGGGTTCATATCCAGAATATATAATGAACAGCAACAGCAAAAAAAAAAAAAAAAAAATCAAACCACTCAATTAAAAAAATCAGAAAAGGACTTAAATAGATATGTCTCCAAAGAAGACATACAAATGGCCACAAACACATAAAAGATGTTCAATGTTACTAATCATTATAGAAAATCACAATAAGATACCACTGCACACTCCTTCATTAGGACGGCTATACAAAAAAATTAAAAATAAAAATACAAGTGAAACAAAAACTAGGGTTAGGAAGGATACAGAGAAATTGTAACTCTTGGGCTTTGTTAATGGCAATGAAATAGTAACTTCTATGGAAATGGTGATTTCCTCAAAACTAGAAATAGCCAGACATGGTGACACGCACCTGTAATCCCAATGGCTTGGGAGGCTGAGGCAGGAGGACTGCGAATTCAAAGCCAGCTTCAGCAACTTAGCAAGGCCCTAACCAGCTTAGTGAGACCCTGTCTCAAAATAAAACAAAAAAAGAAAGGATTGGGGATGAGGCTCTGCAGTTGAGTGTCCCTGGGTTCAATCCCCCATACCAAAAAAAAAAAAAAAAAAAAAAAAAGTCATTTATCTATACAATGAATACTATTTGACTATTTGACCTTCAAAGGGAAGGAAGTTCTGACAAATGCTACAAGAATGAATCTTGAAGACATTATGCAAAGTGAAATAAGCTGGTCACATAAGGACAAGTACTATATTATTCCACTTACCTGAGGTTCCTAGGGGTTATGGTTTGGATCTGGAATTTCTCCTAAAGTCTCATGTGTTAAGAGGTTGGGCTTTTGGGAATTGATTGGTTAATGAGGGCTCTGACCTCATCAGTGGACTAATCCATTGATGACTGAATGCACTATGAGGAGGTGGGACCTAGTTGGAGGAAGTAGGTCACTGGGGGTATGTGCCAGAAGAACTTATATTCTCCCCCATTGAGCAGCATTTCTCTGTCATGCCTTTCCATTATGAGGTTTTGTCTTGCCTCAGGCCCAAGGAAGAACTGGCTGACAATAGACTCAACTTCTGAAAACTTAAGCCAAAATATATCTTTCCTCCTCTAAGTTGTTTGTTGTCAGGTATTTGGGTCACACTGATGAAACACTGGCTAACAACACATTAGGGTAGTCAAATTCATAGCAACTGAAACGGGGTTGTGAGGAACTGGGGGAGGAGAGAAATGAGAAGTTAGTGTATCATGGGTAAAGAGTTCCAGATTTGCCAGATGAAAAGACTTCTGAAGACTGGTGGCACAACAATGTGAATCTACTTAAGACTACTGAATTGTACACTCATCCATGGTTCAGTGGATAATTTTTGTGTATGTATATTTTCCACAATTCAAATACTGGCCTGGATGTATAGAAAATGGACCACTTCAAGCTGGGTGCAATAGGGCACACTTGTAAACCCAGGAACTCCAGAGCTGAGGCAGGAGGCTCGCGAGTTTGAGACTATCCTGGGAAACTTAGCAAGACCCTGTCTCAAAATAATAATAATAATAATAATAATCATAATCATAAAAAAAAATTAAAAGGGCTAGGGGTGGGGTGGGGCTATAGCTCAGTGGAAGAACACTTGCCTTGCAGGTGTGAGGCCCTGGGTTCAATCTTCAGCACCACATAAAAATAAACAAACAAATAAATAAGTAAAGATATATAAAAAAAAAAGGCTGGGGATGTTACTCATGGTAGAGTGTCTTCCAGTTTCATTACCCCAATATCACATCAAAAAAGAAGGAGGAGGAGGAGGAGGAGTGAAATAAGCTGGTCACATAAGGACAAGTACTATATTACTTGGAGGAGGAGGAGGAGGAAGAGGAGGAGAGGAGGAGGAGGAAGAGAAGAAGGAAGGAAGGAAGGGAGGAAGGGAGAGAGGAAGGGAGGAAGGGAACAGATTACTCCTACATAGCGGAGGGAATATAAAATGGCACACCTGCTCTGAAAAAAACAGTTCTGCAGTTTCTTTTAAAACTAAACATGCAACTACCATATGACCCAGCAATTGAACTTTTGGGCATTTATCCCAGAGAAATGAAAACTTATGTTCACACAAAATTCTGTACGTGAGTGTTCAATAAAGATTTATTTGTAACATACTAAAAGTGGCAAAAACACAGATATTCTTCAACAGGTGGATGGTTAAGCTGTGGTACATCCATACCATGCAGTACTAAAAAGAACAAACTCTATTGATATACACATCAACTTGAAAGAATCTCAAGGGGATTATACTGGGTGGGGAAAAAAAGCCAATCCTACATGCTTATGTGATTTCATTTATGTAACATTTTAAAAAGATAAAATTATAAAAATGGAGAATAGTGGTTGCCAGGGGTCAGGGAAAGACTATGAAGGAAGGCAGGTGGATATGGCTATAAAAGGACTCCAGGAAAATCTTGATAGAGTTAGAAATATGTTGTATGTTACTTGTTAAAATCCTGGTTGTGATACTCTGCCATAGTTTTGCAAGATGTTACCACTCGGGGAACTAGTGATGGGTTCAAGGGAATCTATATTATTGCTGACTTTTGCATGAGATCTATAATTACCTCAAGATAAGAAGCTCAATTCTAAAAAGCTACAATCATCAGTTATTATCCCTTACAGTTTCTTGAGTGCAGTGTGACAGGTTGTCTTTGATCTGTTAGACTTGGACTTCAAGAGGAAGATCCCAAGGCTCGGGCTAGGACCAACCTAAGGCTGGTGCCCTGACATCTAGCAGTTAGTAGATGCTAGCTATTGGCTGGGCCTTGAGCTCGAGCAGTCATCCAGTGCACCTTCACATTGCTTCCAGATCACCTGGATGTCTTTGCAGCCTGGTGACTGCTTAAGGGCAAACGGCCTACGAAAATAAGCAGAAAGAGTTGGAAAGCATCATCATTTACTACTGGGCCTCAGAAGTCGCCTAACAAATATGCAGCCCTGAAGACTTCTCCAGGTCCAAGGGGAGGGACGAGAATCTACCTCTTGATGGGCATTGGCAAGGTTCTAGAAGGCTAAATAGTGGTCACTTTTGCAAAACATCGCCTTCCACAAAGGTCTCCCAAAGTGTTGAAGCTTCAGACTTCAGCTCCTCCCTGAACTGTGCTCCCTGAGACTATCAAGGTTATGATTTGAACCTGGGCCACTTGGCCTAGGAGTTAGAGAAAAAGAACATGAGTTGGGATTATGAGAAATTCAGAGGACATTTTCATTGAACCCATGAGTCTGGAGCAGTGGCTGGAGGTAACTCCCTTCCATCCTTCATGGGTGATGGATGATGTGGGGAGCACAGCTGTGGCCAGGACCAACACAGCCCAGAGGAACTGTTGTTATCAGCACAGAGTCAGGAGTAGGCTCAGTGAGGCCAGCTTGGGGACCAGGGCTGGAGTGTAGATAATTGCCACTGGAATACATCTGAAGACTGTAACCCCAGAACCTGAGAGTGGTTCAGCAGGAGGAGAATGGAAGAAAGGCATTGGGCAGGAAGGAATCCCCCCCCATGACTAGAAGACATAACCTCTTCCATCCCTTTTGCCCTCAGAGAAATAACCTGGGGAAAATTCTCCAGGGTTTGACACATGCTCTTTCCTTCCTCCTTGTACCCACCCAGCTCTCTGGAACATGCTACTAGGATCACACATGTTCGAGGAAGGAGCCCAGGACAGTTCAGTGGGGGTCCAAGTGGACATTTGAAACCCATCACACTCAGTGCTTAATGCTAGGGCCAATCAAGGTATGTTATTGAGAGAACAGGGGCAGGAGGGAGACCCTCAGGGCCCAGAACTGTGAAGCGGCTGATGCTCCAAGCTTGAGGTGAGGACAGGAGGACACTGGAGCTCACAGCAGAGCCTGGGCAAGCAGACATCCTGTAGGAGTCTCTGGTTAGGGGCTGCTGCTGCAGGGAAAGCAGGTGCTAGGAATTCCCTTTATTGGTGCAGAGAAATGGCCAGGAAGAGAGACTCTGATTGAGGAGTTGGGGTAAACAAAAGAAAAATCCCAGACGGTGCTGAATGTGATATAGTATTTTATTGCTGCTTAACAAACCACCACAATTTGATAATTGCTATAACAAAATACATGCAGCTGGGAACTTTATACAGAAGAAGTCTATTCAGCTCACAATTCTGGAGGTTCAAGAGCATGGCACTGGCCTTTGCTCTCTGATGAAGGACTCGTGGCACATGGCATCACAGTGGCATGTGGTAGAGGGATATAGGGAAGGTGCCAGGCTCCCTTATAACAACACATTTTGTGGTAACCATTTCAGTTCCATGGGACCTAATTCCTATGAGATAACAATAATCCATTCACAAAGATGGAGTCTCCAGGACTCAATTCCCTCCCACCAGGCTTCATCTCTTAAAGATTCTACCACCCCAAAAACACCACACTGGAGACCAAACTTCCAGTACATGAAACTTTAGGGTAAAAACCGTATCCAAACCATCACAATGACCAAAGGCTACATGAACTTATTATCTCAAAGTTTCTGTGGGTCAGGAGTCTGGGCAGAGATGAAGTAGATCATTTGTGCAGGGTCCACCAGGCTCTGCTCAGAGTCACCTGCTTATTTGGAAAATTCAGCATCCTCTTCCAGGCTGGTTGATGGTAAATTCCAGTTTGCAAGTTGCAAGCTTCCATTTGATATTGAGTTCCAAGACTGGAATTCCCTATTTTCTCAGCAGCTTGTCTCAACTTCATGAGGCCCCTCTTGAATGGCAAGTTAGTATTTTCCATGCCAGTTCTCTCTGATGCCTCCTTCCCTTTTCTAAAGTTCCTCATATTGAGTCAGGCATACCCAGAATAACCTGGACATTCTCCCTCTTGGAACTTGAAATCAACTTATTGGTGACTAATCATGAGAATGACATTGTATTTTATTCACTGGTTCTGCACACACTCAAAAGGAAGGATTTATATAGAAAGTTTGCTCCAGGGGTGGGAACTTTGGTACTATCTTAGTATCCTACCTAAATACATATGGGTTTGGAGTCTGATTTTATACTTGTTTTGAGTTGTGGAAATTCCCAATATCAGCATAGAGTTGGTCCCCTGGGGCAGGAGACATCTTTGCAGTATGTGGGGGAAGTAAATGGAAAAATTCTCATGGGGAAAAAATAATTAATACTAAAGATAAAAAAAAATGTAACCAAACACTCAAACACTATCCACCATGTAAGAAAGTCATCAGGCAAAATGAACAGGTAGATTAGCACCTGGACACCTGGATATGATAGGCAAATGCACTTCTCTTCAATGTGTCCTGTCTTATCCATGGGGGGAAGGGGAGTTGTGGAGAGGGGGCAGTTATGTTCCAAAGCATTCTACAGATGCCTGAAATCATAAATGAATGGTGCTGAGCCCTATATATAACATTTTCTATACACACACCTATGATAAAATGATTCATAAATTAGCTACAGTAAGAGATTAAATAACAAATAAGAGATTAACAAGTAAGAGATTAGTAACTAATAATAAAATAGGATACTCATAACAATATACTATAATAAAAGTTATTTAAAATCTATGAAATGTTAATTTCTGGAATTTCCATTCAATATGTTTGGACCATTCAATATGATGAGGTAACTGAAACCATAGATAGTGACACTGTGATAAAGGAAACAATTATATTGATTCCATACTGTACTTGACTGTTGAATTTATGTATTAGAAAAACAGTGAGAATGCATGAAAATCATGATGTAGTAGTGAAAATTTTTATTATGAAATAAAAATATAAAATATTTTGTTATGTTTTCAAACTAATGTAAATTTATCATCTGTGACCCATTAATGTATTTGATCATGATATGAACAATTTGTGGTCAATTTCCATATCTACACATTGCTTTAAAATCTTAGTGATAATCCTAGTTGCCATGCTTCAACAGAAAAAAGTTTCTCCAAATTGAAGTGAATTTAAAATATATGAACAACTATTTTGATACAAGAAGATCCCTCTAATTTGTCTCTATCATTTGAACATAGATCTGTGAAAACCTTATCATAATAGTGATTTTGCTGAAATGAAAGAAAAATAAATTTCACAAAATGAATAACAAGTTTAGGAATTATGACCTTATTATTTATGCCACCAACACATCAACAGCACACCTGACATGCACAGTAATTAAACTCAGTCTCCTGTGACATTTTGCCAACTTTTAATCACATAAAAACTATAGTTTGACACATATTCGCTTGATTTGTGATTTCTGCATATTTAGACATGTGATCCAGGTGTCCTGAACGTGGTTGCTTTAAGAATGTGGCTGGGGCCCTGGAATGTGGGGATGTGGCTTAGTGTCAGGGAATTCTTACCTAGCATGAGCAAGGCCCTGAGTAGATTCCCAGCATGCAAGGATGGGGGTGACCCTGGTGAGCACATGAAAGGGCAGCCCTGGTCAAATTGGGTCTGGAGGAGTGGAACCCCCTCCCTGAGAGACGTTGCCAGAGAGGCCAGTATGGCTGTCAACAAATTAATGGATTCTGTTGGACCTTCCTCAGTGGCGCCGCTGCGTGGTTGCTTATAGCAATAACAGGAAGATGCCCTGCACCATGCAAGCAAATTTGCCCCTAAAGTCTCCCCTGGGCTTTTTTTTTTTTTTAAATAGCAGCATTGGAAGAGAGAGGGAACCACGGGGGGGGGGGGGGGGGGGGGGGGGGGAGTTTTCTATTTTTAAAGCAGGAGAATACCAGAGTGATTGCTTTTAGAAAATAGTACACATTCTAAGTTTGTGGAGCAGTTTGTACTGGCTAAAAATACATAGCAAAAAAAAAAAAAAAAAAAAAAAAAAAAATTGTGCATAGCAGCAGGGAGCAGGTAGTAAATGGTTAGATTCTGGGCCAAAGTTATGCGAGAGGGCTGGCTCTGTTACTGGTTGGCTGTGTACTTTGGCCAAGTTTCTTGGTACCTCCAAGTCTGCTTTCTCACATGTCCATGGGAGTCACAGGCAGCTTTAATGTCGCAGAGACATTGGGATATGAGCTTTGCCTGGCTTACAGCACTCAATAAGAAATTGACCAATGTATCTGTCCTTCCTTTTCCTCTCCCCTCTCCCTTCTTCTCCCCCTGTTCCTTTCCCACGTGGCAATCATTGTGTATATGTGGGCAGGTTAATGAATGTAGAAGCTGGTCACGTAGGATGATGGAATCTGTTTCTCTGGGTTGCCTCACATCAGTGCTCATGTTGACTGGATGCCTGCCACATTTCCCTGGCGCATTAGTCTCCGCCTCCTAGTCAAGTACTTCTAACTTTTATCATTGAGTATTCTGCATCTTGTTCCTCAACTGTCTCCCAGCTGATGGTCTTGCATTCCACTTTGCAGACAAGATATCCAGGGGCACCTCCCTTCCTTCACCTGTCCTACTGTCCTAGCTCCCTCTGATTCCAGCTCTCCCTAGTCCCTCTCCCTAGTCCCTCTGGTCCTGGTCTCTAACCTCCACCAAGAACTTAAGTGCTGCAATTAAACCCCGGTTGTGGTTACCATCTGCTTAAAAATATCCCCACCCTTGTTCAAACTTGCTCACTCTTCAATCTTTAAAATAAACAAAACAAAAGAACATAGACACCCAGCCTTGCCCTGAGGCCATGCTGCCCTCCAGAGTCTGCCCAGTTCTATGCTCCACCCTCTTCACCCCTCCCTGCCCCACACCCTCCTGCTCCCTTCCCTGCACCCTCCTGGCCCAGCTTTCTCCAACAGGCTTGGGACTAAGTGCCTGAATTCTCCTCTTCCCTGAAACTGTTCTTTGTCGAGGTCATTAGCAACCTCCTTGGCCAAACACAGGCCTGCCTCTGAAAATGGAGATGAAGGGAGGGAGGAAGTTCTGTTGGTGGAATAGCCCCACTGGAAGCTTTGTAACCTTGCTTGGTGGGTGGAGTCCTCGCCACAGGACCTGGAGTACTATCACCGAAACTTAAAGTTGTTGCTTACTGCCCAGAGCCTCCCCCTCCTGACTGACGCAGTCCTCTCTGTCTTCCACCGGCTCCTACATCACAGGCGCACCCCTCTGCCATGGTCTTGACTCAGAGCTGCCTTGGCCTGTTTTCACACAGGACTCACTTCTTTTCAGCCTGGAAACATCCACCTGCTTCAGGTGTTCAACATTCACAGCCTCAGGAGTAGTTTACAGCACAATTCGGATATGGAGAGCCACTCCAATGTATCCCCAGGACTCACTCCCCAAACTTTTAAGTCCTTCTCAGTACTTCATCCCAGCCCCCAAATTCTCCTTCTGGGAAATGTGTATGATTTCTGATGCCTCACGAAAGGCAGGGGAAGCTTATGTCATGTCTCACAACATTACTTAGTGAGGACCCCACTAGGCACCTACTTTTATTCCCAAAGCTCTTCTCTGCCACCCAGTCACCCTACACTACCCCCAACTTTTTTTTTTTTTGGTACCAGTAATTAAACCTCCAGGGACGCTCAACCACTGAGTTACATGCCCAGCCCTTTTAATTACTTTTATTTTTTATTTTGAGATAGGGTCTTGCTAAGTTGCTGAAGTTGGCTTTGAACCTGTGGTCCTCCTGCCTCAGCCTCCCAAGCCACTGAAATTACAAGTATGCACTACGGAGTCTGGCACCCTTCACCTTCTGTCTTTCTTCTAGAATCATACTCCTTGATCCAAGCTATTGACTCTGCCCATCAGCTATAAAACCTACAGCAAAGTGCAGGCCCAACAATAGCCTGCCTGTAGTCCTCAGGTAGTAACTCCATGCATTCAATCTTTCATGCCCACCTCCTCCTGGGTAGGGGTCCTCTGCAGTCCTTGCCTAGGTCAAACCAAGAGGGACCCTGGGGAACTATGCTTTGAGTTCAGCCTTACCCAAAAGACTTCTCTAAAGTAGCTTCAAATGAAGTTGGGTCTTGGAGACCACAGAGTAGGGACAGCCTGGGTCCCAGCCTCACCATACCACACTGCCAGCCTCTGCTCTGAGGTCCCAGGAGCATTGAAGAAAGCCTGGCCTAAAACTGCTCAGAAGCTGTTGTGTGAGTGAAACCTTCAGAGATATGCAGAGGAAGCTTATGCACTCTGACCTCTGACCTGATAGTGAGCAGAGGCCTTGTTGTGAGTAAGTGAATGTAAGTGGGGTCTAATAGGGACACACATTTCCTCCATTTGTCTCCTTCCTATTACCCTCTCTCAAACCCTCATCTCTCACCCATTCACTCCAGAACCATGTTAGTGACATCCTATTTTCATGTCTATGTTATGGTAGGGCTTGGAATTCCCTGAAATGGGAGCAGAGAGAAGCTACCAAGGAACTCATAATTGGCATCTCTAGTCTTCAGCCCTTCGGAGATGGGGAGGGAGTGTTATTATATCACTGGGTCCCAAGGGCCCCCTCTCTTTGCTGGCTGAGACCCTTGGAGGTGAAATATGGCGGAGACCCTCAGCCCTCCTCCCCCTGTGATTCAGACATGGAGCCAGCTACCCCTCCTCTCTGGGTCTCATCCTACGAGGTCATGCTTGGGGAGAATATTCAGAAGCAAATAATAAGATAACAGCTTCTTGGGGGTTCTTTCCACAAAGGAAGTGCATAACTCAGGAGCAATTAAAATTGAGCAAGTTGGCATTGGTTTCTTTGTTTTTAAAGTGTGTGTGTGTGTGTGTGTGTGTGTGTGTGTCTTTGTAATTGGTGAAACAATGGGATTTAAAGGAGAGAAAGAAACAAACACACTAGAACTCTGGACAAGGACAAGGATACTGGCTGCCCCCGGGGGATCACCAGGGGTCCGGCTTGTTGACTGGAATCTCTGAGGGCCTCCCATCTGCCCACACCATCACCAGCAGGTGGGGACTGTCAGCCACTTTCTTGTCAAGCCTTCACAAGTCAGTTTCTTACCTGGAAGGAGCCAGTATTCGTCGTGGAGACACTTCTGCCCAGTCTTTTGGGAGAAAAGGAGCCTGGGAATTGGATTTTCACAGCAAAGGAGAGGCCCCATTCATGCAGGAGAAGCCCTGGAACCTTGGCTCAGACTGGCAAGTTGGGTGTCCCTGGGCCTCGGCTTCCATTCACAGGAGCAGTGAGCTACCCCTCTGACTTCAGGACTTGCCCCAGGTTATGTCACCAGGTCCTTTGTTTCAGAGCCCAGCTGCTAAGCCAGGTCTGAAATCTGGCTGCCCTTGACACCATCCTATGCTACCACTTCTCAGAGGGACTCAGCCCAGGACACGCTGTCCTGGGGGTGTAAGGCCCCTTCTTCTTCAGAGACTAGTGCTGGCTTGTCTCTAGAAAGATCTGAACACTGAATGATTTGAGACTGGGGTCCTGGTTCTTGTTTCGGCTCAGTGACTCAAAGTGGTGGAGTAACAGCATCTCCTTCCCCCACCTCCATTTTCCTGGTCTTATGTCTTGTCTGTCCCCTCTACCCTGGGCCCTTCTCATCTCCCTGCTTCCCCCTACTCTTAGCTGACTTCCCCTCCCCTCCCCCAGGCCCTACAACCTCCCTCACATGTAGAGGTTTTCGGCTAGACCCTTCCCCCATGAGTTCCTGGGACCCCTAGGCAGCCAGCCTTTGGCCAGAGTAATATCAACTCCATCTGCCAACCTGTGGGGAGACAGGTGATCAGACCAAAACCCAAACCCACCAAGCAGCAAACTTTGTGCACTTTCCTCATGGTTTACTGGCACATCTACTTTGTAATATTATTGCAAAGTCTAGATGCAGCTAGAAGTCCCATGTTTTTCATTATACAGTGATCCATGTCACGCTGTGCTTGGCCTCTAGCTGGAATTTGCCTTTTCCCACCCACCTGGGTATTAATGTTGGCACTCACATTGTGTGCACCACTCTCTCTTTCTACCCACCTCCACCATTCCCCCCTCCCCCATCAAATAGATAGAACACCAAAAGACTCAAGGGACCTGGTGGCAATAAACTTTTCCACCTTGGTTTGCTCCCATTAGATGCCAGGAAATCCTTGCAGGGATGCAGTAACCTAGCATACAGCGGGCAGAAGACGTGGAGGCTATCCCTAAAGTGCTATAAGACTGAGCCAAAACCCAAGTGGGGACATGGGTGTCCTTGTCTATCATCTTGTCCTAACTTCACCCTAACACCTCTGAGGGGACACTCACCATTTTTCTCCAGCCAACCAAACCTCCTTAAGGTAAAGTGGTCCAATCTTCATCAGTCCCCTGATTGCTTGCTCATGTTCCTGTCTCCTCTGTGTTGCTCTGTTAAGGAGGATAAATCATCCTACATTATGGATTAGAAAAGCATTTTGGGAGAAATTTACTTGTAAAAAGGTACAGTAGGTTCATTCAAGGATTTTGCTATCAAGTCAGTGTTATGGGGTGGACGCTGCTCTTCCCACTGGGTTGTTGGTGCTAATTGTTCTTCATCTTAGGATTGCTAACCTGGGCCCCTCCGACCCTTGAAGATGATACTGGGTGAGTTCCCCTGGGTCACTTTGCCATGTGAAATTCACGAGGGAGAGAACTTGAACCTCTGACATGCAGTTTGTGAGGGCTCGTTGCTGTAGGCACCACTCTGTGTGGTGAAGGGTGTACTAGTCAACTTTTTGTTGTTGTGACCCAAATACCTGACCACAGCAAAGTAGAGGAGGAAAAGCTTATTTTGTTTCATGGTTCCGCCCTCCCATTGCTCTGTGCCCAAGGTGAAGCAGAACATCATTGCTGAAGGGCATGATGTTCTGAAGGGCATTGCTGCTCTGCTCATGACATCCAGAAAGCAGGGAGAGAGGGAGGGAGGGAAAATGAACTTTTCCAGCTCACACCCCCATTGATCCACCTCCTCCAGTCATGTCCCACCTGCCTACAGTTACCATCCAGTTAGGACAAAAAGGTTCCAGCTCTTGTAATCTGATCTTTGCACCTCTGAATATTCTTGCATTAACCAAGAGCTTTTGAGGGATGCCTCATTCAAACCATAACAGAGGGACCAGGGAGTTGGCATTGTGGCTTCCATGCCTCCTTTCAGATGAGCAGAAAATGGCTACCCAGCCAGTTTGGGATAAGCAAGAAGTCCAGGGCATATTTTTCCAAACAGTAGGTGGAACAGGGAGTCTGAAAGTTGCACTGATTATCAGTGGCCAATAATTTAATCAATTGTGTTTATGTAATGAAGCCCCCATAAAACCACAGAAGGATAGCATTGGTGGAGAAACATGTGGAGGTTCACATGGCGGGAGAGAGTCCATGCACCTCCTCCCATACCTTGCCCTTCATCTCTTCATCTGTGTTCTTTGTAATATCTTTTATAATAAATGATAAACTTAAGTAAGCATTTCTCTGAGCTCTGTGAAGTGTTTGAGCAAGTTAACTGAAGCTAAGAAAGGAATTGTCAGAACCCTATGTATAACCCATGGGTCAGAAGTGCAGGTAAAACAACCTGGGGCTTTCTATTGGCATCTACAGTGGCCTTGGAAAATGGCCAGTCTTGGCGTCTGAGGATCTGACCTTGCTCTAAGTAGAAATAGTGTAACAACCAAATTAGATTAGAGGACATCCAGCTGATGTCCATTACAGGACTGATTGCTTGCTGGTGGGGAGAAATTCCCATACATCTTGTGTCAGAAGTGATCTATGTTGTGAGAGTAGAGTAGGAAAAATGGCCTGACTCTTGTTTTTCCTCTATATCTTCATAATATCTAAATGTAATTAAGGGACATAGCCAATACAACCTGTGGGCTTAATTGAACCCTGATTTAAACCAAGCAAGAATAAACAATATAAAACCAAACATTTGTGTGACAATCGGGGAAGTCTAAATGTTGAGTGGATGTTGTCAATAGTAAAGATTTGTAGTTAATTTTGTAGGCTGTGGTAATAGAACTGTGGTTATGTTAAAAAGGCAGGGAGAGTCCTTTACCTTTTAGAAATACATTTTGTGGTACACTGCTGTGGTAATGGGCTCCAATGGATTATTCTTTTTCTGTGTCATTTGCATATCCCCTCCCACATTAATTCTGGGTTTGGCTGCAGGACTTGTTTTGGCTAATGAAACATTAGCAAACATGATGCAAGCAGAGGCTTGAAGAGTACTTGCACATTGAGGCTTGCCATCTCTTGCCTCTGGGAACTTTTGAAATGCTGCCACCACCGTGGGAGCAAGCTCAAGCTAGCCAGCTGCAGAGGCCATGTGCACCAGTGAGACATCTTGCCCAACTGCCAGACATGTGACTGAGGCCATTAAATGCATTTCAACCCCAGTCAAGTCACCAGCTGACTGTACCCACATGAGAGAATCCAGACAAAATTAACAGAAGAACCATCCAGCTGATCCCAGCCCAAATTGTCCACCCACAGAATCATGATATAATAATGATCGCTATTTCAAGTCACTAGCAATAGATAAATAATATGATTCTGAAGTATGTATAGAAAAAAATTACAGATGGCTAGGAATTTGCTGCTGGGGTGGTTGAAGAAAGTATAGATGAAATAAGTTTGGTTATATGTTGATAATTAATGAAGCTGGTTAGGGCTTCAGTTTGCTATTCTCTCTTTTGTTTATGTTTGAAATGGCAATTTCCATAATAAAGAAATAACAGAAAAAAAAGGAAGGATGAGGAATTGAAGGGAAGGGGAGTAACTCTTCTATTAACAGATCAAATAATTAAGACGTAGAGAAGGAAAGTGAGTTCTGCAGTGTAACACAGTCAAGTTATAGCAGAGTTTAAATTGCTGAACAGAGCTTTCCTGACTTCTGGGCCAGGTCCTTTCCATCACCCCACATTCTTACAACCAGGAAAGTTATATAGGAGAAGCAGTGTATGTAGGAGTAATTTCTTCTCTTATTTGAGAATAGGCTTGTGGCAGGTCTAAGACTTTAGAAAGTGGTGAAACCTTTGATAACAAATGATTTTCACTTGTGGGATGCATTGCTTATCTAGTGTTTGGGAAAGAAATATTTGTCCTGCCGTATATGTGCATTACATCACATACAAGACAGACAGGGAATACCTCCCTTTCACCCTTCATTCTACTGCTTGGCACCAAAACTTGTTCTGTTTTCAAAAGTGTGTAGTAATGGTAACAGAGATAAGCAAGGATGTGTTATAGTGTGCCAGGACAGCAATACTAAAAACTCATCTTCAAGTCCAAATATATTAAAGTTGTCTCTTTCCCACACATACAAAATGAGCAAAGCTTTCATTATTCATCAAATGGGGAAATTAAATGCTGCAATTATCTGTCTATTGCCCCAGGACAGGCTGGGCTTCGTTTAATAAGACATTGCTATGTGAAGCTGCAGACTGCGCCTGACCATAAGCAGACATTAAAGAGGGTTATTTAATAAAAAGTTTCCAGGTCTTCATATCCAGTGTTAGTTTTTCTGAGAACTTCTGAACCTTAGAACTCAGCTGGAGTTTAGGAGGAGGAAGGAAGATTCTAGAAGGTGATAACTGGGCCTATGACCAAAAAGACCAATACAACAAAGCTAAAATGAATTGTAATCTTTTGCATAACCAAATTGGCAGGGCCCTGTCTTCCTTCTCTTGTGAGTGGTGTTTACTGAGAGGACCCACAGGGCTCTGTATTTATGTTTGATGATTGGTCTAAAATCCTATAGCCTTGGAGCCAGCTGGCAGAGCTTAGTGAGGCCTGCACGTTATCCAGGTCAGAAATTGGCAGCACTGGCTACAGTTCAAATCCAGCCCTGCAGGTCACTGAAAAACATGGAAGAATCCTGGGTGAGTAGAGGACCCCAGTTTTCCCTCACTTGAAGGGCCTTTAGGACTCCAAATCTCTGAGTTTTGAGTTTCTGCAGACCACACTCAAAACCCACACTGATTTTTCCTACTTGCCATTTACTTAACATGAGTTTTCAAGACAAGGGGTCCCTAGATGAGGGTGCTAAAAAGGTTAGGGGTTCTGGACCCAAAGGGATTATGGTTCCTTTCACCTTAGAGTACCCATGCTTAGTTGACTAGTTCTCACAGGCAGAAGGTCTGCCTGGAGTACACAATGATGACCCTTCTTCCCTCCCAAACCAGGGAGAAGCATGAGGGCACAGAGGATGTCCTCTTTGTCTGCAACCCTGGTCAACTGAAAACCTTCATGCCCAGGAGAGCAGAACCTGAGTCACTTTGCCTGAGTCCCTTCTTCTCCAGGAGCTGGAAAATATCACTCTCCCCACTCTCCCTTGTACCCCACCTTCCCATCCTGCCACTTTGGGAAGTTTGTGGGCATTTTCCTGTCCCCTTGCAGCAGACATAAAGGGCTTCCAAACCAATGCCAGCCCTTCTACAAGCCCAAGGGGAAACCAAACACTTGCTAGTGCTGGCTGGGCCAGATGCCGCTGCTGAGTACACACAAAGAAACACATGAAGGTTGACACAGCTAACATGGGCTTCCGCGGGAAATATCTTCCCAGACCTGGAGTAAGAATGTAACAGCCCCTGAGCCCCTCTGACTCCTTTTCACAGACTGAAGCTCAGTTCAGCCCAATGAAAAGAGGCTGATGTCAGATGGTCACTGAAGACTGTGCCAGGAAGCCAGGAAATGGGGAAAGCATTATAGAGAGACCTGGAACGTTTCTGGGATAAGGGGAAACATTTATCAGGTGACAGTGGGAAAGGTTTTCCAGCAGCAGAGTTCAGAGTTAGGACCTGCTTCCACCATGGCATGCTACAAGGACAAGGGCCTCTGGCCCCCACGCCACTGCCCCCTGCCAACTGGGTGATGGATGCCGAGTTCCCATCCCCTGGCTGCTCTCGTGGTGGCCAGTCCTTGCTCCAGGATCGTGACCCAAATCTGAGTCAGACCCTGTCAGCCCACAGAAGCAGGCATCCTAAGACTACAAGGGCACAAGGTGAAGACAGAGGACGTAAACAGATCTCGGCAGGGCCACGTCTAACACTGCCAAGGAGCAGCAAGGCATCGGGTGATATAGGCATGGTTCCCTCAAAAGGCTTCCCTGGAACAGAGCCAAGACCCCTCACCCATTTCCCACTCTGAACAGAGTTCAGCACCCATCCTAGGCGTCAGAAACACGTTCCCAGAAGCGGACTCAAGGTTGCGGAGACCCGTGGCGGACACTAGGGGGCAGGATGGGGTAACAGGGTTGGCTCCAGGAGAAGGGAGCCACCTAGATCCAAGCCGGGGGTCTGACCAAGAGCGGGCGTGGTGGGCGCCTGCAGACTTCGGCTCGGAGGTGCCACATGTGGAGACCTCACTCGGAGAAATAAGACCCGTGCAGAGCGCGCCACCCCAACTCCGGAGGTCCCGCTCCAAAGTCCTCAGCGCGGTGCGGCCCCCGGCACAACGCGGCTCCGGGGACCAACAAAGCAGGCCTGGCGCCCCGGATCAGGAAGGGGCACAACCAGGCGGTGTGGTGCCCGACGGCCTCGCCTAGAGGGCCCGACGCCCCCATTCAGGCGGCGGCTGGCCGGCCCCTTTGTGCCCGGCGTGTCACGCGGGGACGCCTCCCGTTGCTGCGCCCGGGAGAGGCCTACTGTAGCCGGGGCCCTTTCCAAGCACAACAGCAGCCCCGTCGCGGCCCCGCGCTGACCCACTTTCCCTCCCACCTCCCCAGCCCCAGACCGAGAATAAACGCGGCAGCCGCCAAGCAGGTGCGAGCCCGCGGGCGGGGCGCCCCGGGCCACCGGGCTACCCCGCACCCGCCTCCGCCCCGCGGCGCCAGCCACGGCTTCCGGGGCGGGGGCCGGGAGATGAAGACAGGGGGGCGAGGGTTGGAGAGAGAAGCAACCTCGGAGGAGAGGAAAGGCGGAGAATGACGGCGGAAGAAAGGAGGAGGAAAAAGGGAGGAGAGAGGGAAAGGGGAAGAGAAAGGCAGAGGAGGGGCGAGGGAGAGAAAGGCTGAGAGGAAGGAGGAGGGAGACCGCGCCCCGGCCTCTTTCCTGGACCAAAGCCAGCTGGGGAGGAAATGTTGAAATGGGTGAAGTGCACATCCGCCTCCCAGGCCTAGGGGGTTCAGGGCTCTTGCTGCGTTAACCCCACCTTCCCCAGCCGGTTAGGTGCCCAAAGGCTGCCTTTTTTTTTTTTTTTTTTTTTTTTCAAGCCCCATTGCCTGGGAAACTGTTCGTATTGAGCTGAGTTAATGGATCCTGGACCTGCCCCCAAGCATGTGCATTTTTAGATGAGCCCACTTGCTCACCAAATGACTGTGTCTACTAGGGTTGGCATCACAGCCTAGTGGAGCAACATGGAGGGAAGAGGCAGGTGGCTAATGCTGAGTGTCATGGCTTGGCACTGGCAAGCCTGGGTCTTGAAGCCTCCTTCCTTGTCTCTGGGTCTCTTCGAGCCCGGTCGAAAGACCTCACTGACTGGCATCCAATCTGGAAAAATCCAGGGAAAGTCCCTTGTCCCAGGACAGGGGTTCCACCTGCTCAATCCTTGTTCACCTCTATGTACTTTCTACCTATTACCTACCTACATTTAATACTTGTTAGAAGAATTTATAAATAGATCCATCACAAAAGGGCATTCATATTGACCCGCCTTTTCCTTACTCATCCTCACATAGTAGTTGTATGCGTACAATTCTAGGCACATATCAACAAATAAGAATGCATATTAACATGCTTAGTACAGAAATGGAGTCAGTACATCATAAGAGCTAATGGGTAGTGAGTGTTCACCAAATGCCAAACCATTAGTCTGAGCACTTGGCATATGTTAACTCACTTAATCCTCACAAAACTCTTTAAGGTTTATTACTATCATCTCAATTATTCAGATGAGGAGCCTAAAGCACAGAGAGGTTAAGTAGCCTGCCAAAGATCATGAAACTACTAAGTAATACAGTTAGGAAAAGACCTTGGTTCCACAGCCCATAACATAACAACTAGGCTTCCCACTCCTCTATGCATATTGTTCTATGAATTGTTTTTCCACTAAGAATATGCTATTTTCTACAACCAGGGAAAGATTCCTAGAGGAGGAACTGTGCCTACTGAACATATGAGATTTTTATGGATATTAACAAAATCTTCCAAAACAGTGGAGGTCTTGCATCTAGCCTGCAGGTGCAGGCTCCACGTTCGACCCCATCCTTACCCTCATAAACAAGTATCCTTGGATTCTTTTAGGTCAGAGGCTGGGGAAGAGAGAAGCTCCTGCACTGGGGCAGAGGCCCGCACAGACCCTGAAAATAAGCAGGGTGACACTTTTTTAGGTAGGAATTCAGGGACACCACGATGTTAGAGACACAGTACAAGAAAAATATTGCTAGAGGACAAGACAGGGAGATGAGTCATTATGTCCCTGTGTAAGATAAGTCCCATTACCATGACAACTCCCTCCACTGAGGACTTACAGCCCATAATAGCACCTGACATAGGTTTGATGGTCTAAAATTACCAGTGTGGGGGGTAAAGTGGATGTGTTCTAATTAGGTATTCTACAATAACCAACCAATGGGGGGAAATTGGACAGTATTCTAATCAGGTACTATAAGGTAGGTAACCAATGGTAACAAATGTGGTAAGGTCTTCAGTCGGGTCTGTATAAGGAAGAGAATGCTTCACAGTCCAGCATATTAGAATTTCCAGACTCTCTCTTTCCACCAGGCTCTCTGTCTCCATGCCCCCTCCCACCCACTCTGTTTTACCTTTCACCTTCACTTTCAATAAATCTGTACTTTGCCTGTTGCTTCTGTGTGTCTTGCTCAATTATTTGTTCAGGACACCAGAACCTGAACCCCAGCTAACAATAACAGTTTGAGCAGAGAACCCCAGGGGCCTGGACTTCCAAACTAGGAAAAGAAGAAGGTACTCAGAGTCATGCTAGTGGGACTGACTTTTTATAGCTATGTTCAGCTATGGCATCATGTCCTATGGTGGTCAGAGATTCTGAGCCAGCCTGCTTCTACCATTGACCCTTGCTCATTTTTCCAAAGCTGTTCTTCAAACATCCTCAAAATTCTTTGAGTGCAATAAAATCTTGCAGTGAAATCCTTTTTTTTTTTTTTTTTTTGTAGTTGTTGCTATGAGAGTCCTCCTGTTACATACAGTTGATTGTTCTAAAACATTTAAATTTTGTCCATTTGATGAGGGGAAAAGGAAAGGGAAAGTCGAAGTCGTTCATGGATTTCATTTACATTTGCTTATTACTAGGTAGGTGAGGATGGAGAGTGCTTCCTACAAATAAAATCCGTTTTCCCTTCTAGGACAACAAATCTGGAGCTAGGCAAACACTACAGAGTTGGACTACATTTCCCAGCCTACCTTGCAGTTAGGCTTGTCCTTAGGACAAAGTCCTTATCAACAGAGTAGGAGGAAACTGGTGATAGGAACCATTTCTGTTCTGAGCCTGCAAAGAGTGGGTGTTGTCCATTCTACTTTGGCTTTGGCAGCCGCCCAGCTGTTGTAGAGTAGTGCCCTAGGGGAAGGGCTTAAGATTCAAGACTCTCTAAAAGTAGTTTTACTATTCTCAAAGATTCTATATCACTTTGTGGTTTTATTCAGTAAACATTTCGTAAAGTATTAAAAATGAGGAAGAATATTCTTTATCTTTTAAAAACAGATGCTCCTTGATTTGCAATGGGGTTTATGTCCCAATAAACCCATTGTAGGTTGGAAATAAGTCAAAATGCATTTGATACACCTAACTTAGCAAACATCAGTGTTTCACAACAGAGCACATTAGAGAGGGTCAGTTATTTCTCCTGGTAATCTTTGGGCTGACTGAAACCTTTGGCTTACTTCCACTGCTCAGCATCACAAGAGAACTGTACTGAACAGTACTAGTCTGGGAAAAGATCAAAATGCAAACTGTGATTTCTGCTCAATGTGTGTCTTTTTGGCTCCATCATAAAGTTGGAAAATTGTAAGTCCAAGTCAAGACAATATGTAAATAAATACCTCTGTTTGGTTCTGTTTCTTTGGAGAACTTGAGACAGAAAAAGACCTGTTGGTTCCAGCCTCTGTATCATTGGGTTTCCTTGTTACAGCTGCTGAGCCATACCCCAACTAATTCAGAAGTTGATTGGTGACCCTGTGTGTAGCCACTTCTAGTGTGGTCTTGGTGACCTTCCTGTACTTTAAGGTTTTTTTAACTTCTTCACATGACTCTCCAGGATTTTTATATATTAGAGGCATTAGTCTTTTGACTATAATATGTATTGAAAATATTTTATTATCGTCAATCAATTGTCCTTTCATTTTGCTTGGGGGTACATTCATCCTATAGACTATATTAGTTATAGCTCTTGACTCCTATGACAGCAATCCAACCCAATTTAGTATAATCAGAGGGCTGTTTCCTGTGCAACTCATGTCACTGCCCTCTTCACAATATTGAAGGTCCCACGAGAAGCCTAATGTATCTCTCAATTTATGTCCCTTTTATAATCTTAAATTTTCTTTATGTAAGTCCTCTAGAAGTTTGGTTAGGTCTATGCCTAGATTACTTATGCTTTTCATTGCTATTGCAAATACCATTCCCTACTTGGTATACAGAGGAAGTATTGATTTTCATGTTTGTTCTGTGTCCACTTGCCATCTGATTGATTCTTACTGAACCTCTTATTGAACCTCTCACAGGATATTAATTATCCTAATTTTAATTTCCTCTTCTGATCCCTGCATTATACTGTGTTCTCCAAGGTTCCATTTGGTTCTTCTTCTGCATGCTGATGTTTTTTTTTTTTTTTTCAAATGCAGTATTGTCCAATTCCATCTGTGAATGAATATCAGAACAGTGGTTCTCAAAGTGCAATCCATGGATCCTTGGGGTTCCTGTAATTTTTTTAAAGGTGCCTCTAAAGTCAAAACTATTTAAGAGGAACACAAAGACTTTATTTTCTCATGGGTGTTCAGTGGAGTTTTATAGAGTCTACGTGATGTATGATATCACAACAGCTTGGAAGCAGAAGCAGATATGAAAATCTAGTGGGATATTAAGAGAGATTTAATTGGAGAGATTTTAAAAAATACCAAAAAATGTCACTCTTTTAACTAAGACTTTTTAAAAAGAAAATACAGTCATTTTTGTAAATATTATTTGAATTAGCATGTCATTATTATTTTAATAAATATTTAAACAGTTTCTCCATTTGGACTTCTAAAGCAAATATTGACTTAACACATATATGCAAATGTACTTCTGAGGACCTTTCATCATGTCCTTCCCTTCCTTCCTTCTCTCTCCAACTTTTTTTTTAGAGATGTGTCAGGGGCCAAGGCTGGAATCAAACTCTTGGTCCTCTTGCCTTGACCTCCCCAATAGCTGGAATTATAAGGTGTGCACTACTTTATCCAGCACCCTTCATCATTTTTAAGAAGGTGGGTTAGTCAGCTTTCCCAATTGTCTATGGGAAAGACATTATAATAAATATCTGAGATAATCAACTTATAAAGAGAAAAGGTTTATTTTGGCTATAGTTTGGCCAATGTTTGCTATGGAGTATTTCCTGGCAAATTTGTCTCAGTGTTAATGGGGCACTCTTTATCTTAGCAGCAAACAGGGCATTATCCCAACTGCTCAGGTAACCCTTTAAGTAATTGCCCATGTCCCATGACCAATTCCTTCACTACTGGCACCCCCACCAATTCCAGATTTGGAGGGTGTTTAATATGACCCCCGCCCCCGACCTGTACAACATGGTAGGTTCCTTGGCTCTGTTGAATTCCACATGTATGGGATCCCTTCTGCTTTATGTCTTCCAGAAATTCTCCAACGTCTAGTCTACTGGTGGCACTTCTCCTAGTTGTCTTGATCTTCTAAGCATTTATTTTGATATTTTTTGTATATTTCAGAGTAAAGAACTAAGGTATGTAAGAGAAGTCCCTGAATGTGTTTAATCAGCTATCTTGAATCCAGAGGTTGAATGGATGAGTGAATGAACAGGCGCACTGGAGGTGGCACCTCAGGGCAGGGAACCCGTCCCCTGTTGGTAGACCTTTTACCAAGACAGGGCTGTCAGGAGGAGCACATATAGATATAGATTATAGATAGGGTGCTCACCTGTGTGAGAGCACCTGTGAGTCAGGTGAGGTCAGGGTGAGGACTGTGTGTGTGTGGTTGTTGTCCAGGAGTCAGCAATGGATGAAAATCCAAAGAGCGACAACTCACAGAAATTGTATCAGATGTCCTCTCTCTTCAGGCTTAATTTAGCTGATGGGAGTTAAGCCACCGTGGCATAATTGCTAAAGAAAAGAACATGATGCCCACAGAGTTCCAATCCTGGTGACTTCAGGAAAACTATGGCTCATGTCTCCTGGGCACAGGGCCAAACATGAAGAAGGAGGGTGCTAGGAAGTATCCCTAGAGAAGAAGAGGGGCCCATCAGGACTGTATGTAGAGGATGCTGTAAGGCACTTTGAGTTTGGGGAGCACCACACTTCCTTCTGCCTTGGGTCTGACCTGTTGATAGCATCGAGTTGGTCATGGTTCTCATGAAAAGCAGACAGAATCCTTTAATGATTTGGTCCCTACAGCAGCCTGAGGCCTAAGGTGATTAGGGAGCAAATCAGGGGAAGGAAACTTAGGTCGCCTCACATTTTATTCAAAAGAAAACACTTCCCTCCTGAAGCAGGGGGGTGAGCTATGTGCCTTGGCATGGACACAAAACCAAAGCAAACCCTCAGCTGCTTCTCTGGAAAGTCTGGCCACACCCTCCGGACATGGGAAAGGCTTTCTTCTTTATTTCAAATGACCCTTTTTTGCCTTTTATAGATGCAAATGTTTATTTGGTCTGACTTTGAAATACTTCAGTGCAGCTGAAATAATTTAAGGCAGCCCTGTATGAAATGACCACTTCCTGACCTTCTAACATGTGAACCCTGTGTTGGGGCCACAGAGAGAATTTGAGACACCTGAGCAGCAGTACCAGGTCCTCCTTCACCAGGCCTCCCTGACCATGTGAATGGGATGGGCATTGTAAACAAGGACTTCACTGTGGCTGGGCAGATGGGTGCTTCTGCAGATTAGCAATGACAATTGAGAGGGCCATAGCATTTGTCAGGGACTTGACATATGCTAATCATCACCTCTGGGAGAAGGGTGAGAAGTCATGGGCTTACCTGTTAGGAGTTATCTTATGCAAGAATCTACAGGTATGGGATGTGCAGAAATCTGTAATGAAGAAATAATTTGCAAAGCTTTGTGAGAACTAAGTTAGTAAAATACATTCATCCCTCCATATCTGTAGGGGATTGGTGCCAGGACCCCACAAATACCAGAATACAAGGTACTTGAGTCCCTTATATTAAATAGCATATTTATTATATTGTATTGTTTAGGGAACAATGACAAGGAGAAAATGTAAATATTGCAATTCCCCTCCCCCCCCCAAAAAATATTTTCAATCTGCAGTTGGATGAATTCATGACTGTGGAACTTAAGAATATGGAGGGTAAACTATGCCTAGAAATATGACTAAAGATAAATGTGGACAGGTATGACTTGGCAGTTGGTGGAGCTGGCCACAGCCCTCCACTATTAGATACTGAGGTATACTAGGGGACTCTCTTTGTCAATGTCAGGAACTGCCCGAATGTTACCCCCATTTCATTGGTGAGAAAAGTAAATATCAGAGTTGAAAGGTCAGAATTGGAGCCTGAGTCCAACAGGAGGCAGGGAGCCTGGCTATTTCCTAGAGGTTGGTCCCTTGCTCATGTCCTTTACCTGCTCTCCACCTCCGGCATGGGTGTCCCTGCTCTGTGGTGGTGTGCCCCAGGCTTCCTCTCAGCTTGGCTATGCAAATGGAGACCATCTGCCCTGTCTGCCCTGTCCTCCCACCCTGTGTGCTGGGCCCTGGTCTCAGCACTGGATCTGTGGTAGGGAGGAGCCTGGGCTTTTGTCCTCAGTTCCCACCATGCCTGCTGCCTACTGCCTTGGCTCCTTTGTGTATGCTCTTCCCTCCTGAGATTCCTTCCTTCCTAGGAACCTGGCTAGCTCCCACTCTTGGCCCGTGCTCAGGCATTTCTTTCCCAGACTAAGCGAAGCCCCTACAATGTGCCATGATGTGCATACTCCCAGGCACACACAGCATGTCTGTTGGCAAGCCATCATCTTTCCACTCTGATCTCATACAAAATAGCCAGAAGAATGATAGTGTCTTCCAGGCAAGCATGGAGAAAGCTGGGCTGGCAAGTCCCAGGAGCAGAAAGCTGGTGTGGCCTCCTTTCCTGCTTCACACTGAGCTGTGGACTTTTCTTCAGTCTGCATGGGCATCTGGAAGCAGGAGGTAGTCCTGCTTATGATGGGAGGGAGTGGGATTGAATCTAGGGGACAGTTATATTTGGGGGCACTGTGGTTTGATCATGGGATGCAAAGCTGTATGCCAGACACCCTCCTAAGTGGTGCCTTTCCCATCTTGGGAACATCTTTTGGAGACTTTTGGCTCATTCTGGTGCCTGAAAAGGACTCTTTGGGATTGAAGGCCAGTGGTGCATCTGAGAGAGGAACTGTTGGGGCTGGGAACAGTGGCAGCTTCTTGGTGGTCTGCTGGCTTGACATGAGGCCATGGGTGGTTGGTGGATGTTCATAAGATATCTGTAGGAATTTAGAAGGAGATAAGGTAGCATCTCAATCTGTAGAGAGAGATGGATTATTTAACACAGTGCTGGTCAACTGGCTAACCATCTTTAAAAAAAAAAAAAAAGATGAATGTCCACCTTTTATCATGACCAATATAAATTCCAGAGGGCTCCAGATTGATCAAAGATTTAATTGGGAAAAGAGAGAAACTATAAAAAATGCTAAAAAAAAATTATTTAAAAAAATGTATAATCTTGGAGGGGGGTGGTGAAGTTTTTGATTATGTTATAAAAATCTAAGGCCCTAAATAGCAGAATTGACTTATTCTACCAGATAAGAATCAGATATTTCCACATGTCAGAAAACATCTTGATTAGAATTAAAAGACAAATGACAAACAGAAAAAAATATATAGCACATCCTTAAGGTGGAATTACCACACAGTCATTAGAAAAAAATGAGGGATATTTCTATTATCTGCATAATAATATGTGCAACTTATGTCACAGGCAAAGGCTGCTGTAAATCAATAAGAGAGAAATCCAACAACTGAATTGGAAAATGAGCAACAGATCGAAATTCTTCCCAGGAAAGGAAAATGCTTCCAAACTTTTAAAAATATGCTTACTTTTAATACAATAAAATAGATCATCTTAAAAAATAAATGCAAACTAAAACATCAGTGCTTCTGCTTTCCACATATCAGATTGACAAAGTTCCAGACTTTGATAGCTGCTGTGCAGATGCTATGGTTGGATTTGGAACATCCCCCAAAGGCCCATGCTTCATCCTCAGGTCATAGGGTGAGAGTGGAACTTCCTCCCATAGGGGAGGTGGCAAAAACTTTAGGAGGAGGAGAGAAGTGAGTAGAAATTAGATTATTGGGGCTGTCCCCCTGAAGAGGATATTGGGACCCCAGCTCTTCCTCTTCCTCTTTTTTTTTTTTTTTTTTGCTTCCCAGAAGTTCTGAGGAGAGCAACTTCCTCCATTACATGCTCCTGCCACAATATTCTGCTTCATCACAGCTCCAAAAGCAACAGGGCTAAAGGAACATGAACTGAAACCTCCAAAACTGTGAGTCAAAATAAAGTTTTTCCTCTCTTTAAGTTGATAACCTCAGGTATTTTGTTAGAGTAATGGCAAGCTAACAGAGTGAGTGAGTTGGGGAGACAAGATTAGGAAGCAGGGAATCTTGGTCACATCTACCTGCATTACAAATATGTATGTTTCGCTTCTGCACGCCCACTTTAGGACTTCATAGTATAGGTGTGCTTGCACACCTTCATGAGGATGCTTATCATGGAGTCTCATTGAAGCATTATTTGTGGTCATAAAAGGACGGAAACAAATACTGCCAGCAATAATATTAATTAAATAAATTACATTGCAGCTGTAGGATGGAATTACTATTTAGTGTAATCCTTAAAAATAATAAGGTACATTTAGGTTTATGATATGGAGCAATCTTCAAAGGATATTATTTTAAAAAGAGGAAGATAAAGAATGTGTATATATCTTCCCTTACTTGTGTGTGTGCAAATGTGTGTATATTTGTATAGAAACATATATTTGTATATATGTACCCTTAGGAGGATACATAAAATGTGGAAAATGGCATCACTGGTTTCCCCTGGTATTATACTCTGAATGTTTATGGGCCCCCTAAGACCCATAAATAGAAACCCTCATTCCTCATCCCTGATGTGACATTAGGAGGTAGAATCTCTGGGATGATTAGGTCCCCAGGTGCAGACTCTATAATGAGATTAGCCCCCTTATAAAAGGGACCCAAAATGCTCTTGTGTTCTCTCTCTCTCTGTGTGTGTTATTTGAGGAGACAGCAAAAAGGTGGCCATGTGCAATCTGGGTGAGGGTCCTTGCCAGAATTTTACCTGACCGTGTTGGCACCTTGATCTGGGACTTCCACTCTCTAGACCTGTAAGAAATAAATATCCATTGTTTGTAAGTCACCTAGTCTATGGATCATGTTGACTAAGACATTCAGGGAAAGGGTTAGGGATCTGGGGTGGATGGTAGAATGCTTAATTCTATTGTCTCCTTCATTTGAATGTTTTGCTTGAAGCATCTTCAGTCCTTAAACAGTCAAAGCCGTGCCTTGGGGATACTACAGTCATTTCTGTCCTACTTTGGCCTGCTGCTGGCTGGGAGTGAGCCCAGCCAAGCTGCTCCCTGTGGGTCAAGTCTGCACCACCAGCTCTGGAAAGGGAACCCACAACGCGGCCAGTGCGTTGCCCAGAAGTCACAGCCTGGGCTAAGGTCTGCATGTGGCAGGGAGGCAAAGGTGGCCAGACCCACAGACTCTGCTGCAATTAACTTATGTTCTTACTCCTCCTCCTCCTGTTACTGAGCACTTACCTGGGCACTGCTGATGTTCCCTGGGGAATGAACAAATTTGGTGAGAATCCCCAGTGGGCAGACTCCAGCAGGGCAGGGCTCTGAGCCTTGGGCTGGTTGGTGCACCACGGAGCCATCATTTTACACTGTCCTGGGAACTGTGGCTGATTGCTTCTCAGACGAAGCACAGAGGCAGCAACTCCACACAGTGTGTGGGAGTGGATCTCTCTTGTCACTAGCCATATATGCCCCTTCACCTCAGGAAGGGTCTCAGTTGTCTTAGGCCTTCCTTCCTTTAGAGTTTCAGCCCCCTTCCCACATCTGTTCCCCTGAATGGGAGACAAGATCCCTGAGGTTAATAACCCTCCCTTAGGAGAAAGAGAGGATTGTGACAAATGCTTTAATCCATAAGATGCACAGGTAAATGTATATCTCTCTGAACAAATGGTGTCCTGGTTATTAAACAAAATACTCAGACTCACTGACTTCCCAGAAATCCAGCTGAATTACACACATCAGCCCTGTTACACAATCCAAGAAGGGTACAGCCATGGGAATGACATGACTGTATCCACATGTCTGATTGTACAGTCTATGATCTGGCCAGGCCTCTGAGCATTTGTGGCTCTAAGTAAAGCTTCATGCTCAGACAGCCCTAGGCTGGGATAGGCGGTAGGAGAATCCAGGTCACAGAGGCAGGCCTGGTCCCTTACCCTTTTCATTGTTCATGTTAAATCATGTGAACCGCCCTCTACTGGGAATGTATGGCAGCAGAAGGGACAGCTGGTATCATTTCAAGAGTTAAATGCCCAACAACAAAAAGCAACTCACCTGCCCTTGAACAGTGCACGCCCACATCTTTATCACGCCAGTAATTATTCTTACTAAAGGCAGACATAATTTTGAAGGCAGGTAAAAGCTACTTGAAAAGTCAGTGGGCAGATGGTGTTGGTGTAGAACCTGCTCCTCCTCCTTTTAAACTGTCATCCGTACAGGTCTCAGCTGCCATCTCATACTATTATTATTGTTACTTTGCATTTGGGCACATCACTTTCTGTGGATGTGGAAGGAGGGGTCAAGCAAAGTTTCAGAGAGGCCACATACATCCTCTCAGAGACATGTTTGGTTTGGTGACTGGGTCATGCACTAATTGTCAGGGGCTCAGAGCATGTGCAGGGAATGGATTTCCCAGATTCTGCACACTCAACATAAGCGTGTTGCATCGTCCGAGTTTAGCTCCTTTTCCTGGGCCTGTGTGGGCAAAACATAACTCACATTGGGGGACAAAGCTCGTCAAAAGGGCTGTTTTGATGACTCTCAATTGAGAACAAATGGCACCATCACCTCACAGCAACCCCAAGACTGGGGAACTACTATTATCCCTGTTTTCCTGATGGGTAGACTGAAGTTTAAAAGTGATGGGAGGGCTGGGGATGTGGCTCAAGCGGTAGCGCACTCGCCTGGCATGCGTACGGCCCGGGTTCGATCCTCAGCACCACATACAAACAAAGATGTTGTGTCCGCTGAAAAAACTAAAAAAAAAATAAATAAATATTAAAAAAAAAAGTGATGGGAAAGGGAAAGGGGATGGGACCCAAGGACTTCAGGGACAAGGAGGAATGAGGTCCATTCATTCAGTTGAATCCAGATGCTGGGCAGTTAGATGTAGCTGGCACTACAGGACGTGGGATGAGTAGGGAAGGTGGGTGCAAATAGAGGGGTTGATCTTCACTCTCTAGGAAACCCATGGGACCCTAGTCTTTCCATTGCACTACCCAGGCACACCTGGAGGCTTGCTCTTTGGAAAAATTGAAGAGCAGTGACTCTAAACTCAGGAACTACAGAAAGCAGAGGTGGAGTGAAACTTCAGACTGAAAATTGGTTGAGGTATAAGAAAAAAGACAATACACACCAAGAAAAGCCACCAAAGTCCCTTCCCTCATTCAACTCCCAAGAAATTGGCAGCCTAAGGCAGGACACATGTCCCTATTTTTAAGTAGAGACTTAAAAATCTTATACATGGAGGTCACCGTATAAAGAAATCTGCTCTACCCACCAGTCTAGTGCAACCCCACCACCAACAACAAGATTTCAAAGAACTCTGGAGTGCTGCACTCTTAGACATGCATAGATTGCCAAGGATCATTGAACATGTGGATGAAGCCACTATCATAGAGGAAAACAAACAACAATCAGAAAAAGGAACTCAGAGGAATTAGAGAGAAGGGAGTCAAAGGTGAGCTCAAAATGAACCTCCATTCAATCATAATCTCAGGGAAATGAGGGAGGATACTGCATCCAAGAAAGGGTGAAGAAGGTACTAAAAGCAAAGTATGGAAATACCTAATTGAATCAAAGCAATCTCTAGAAAAATAATTTAAAAAACAAAGAGATTGAGAATAAGAAATAAAATTCCATCAGAAGGTCAATTACACAATTCAGCATCTTTCTTACTAACTAGAGTTGTGAAAGGATAGAACTGAGAAAACAAAAAGGGAGAGACTTCCAAAGAAATAATACAAGAAAATTAGTATCTAATGGATGAGCACAAATGGAAAGACTACAAATGTTAAGCACCACGACAATTAAATTACATTAATTCCACACACCACAATGTGTCGTCTTGAAATTTGAAGGCATTGGGGATAAAGAGAAAATCTTACAAGTTAGATATTGGGGTGGGGTGGGGTATAACACATATAAAGGCTTAAGGATTACAATGACAATAGACTTTACAATAGCAGCATTGAAAGTCGGAAGACAATGGAATAGTGCCTTTGAAATGTTGACCTAAGTTTCCAAATCTGAGCAAATTATTTTTTGTATGAAGTAGTATAAATGTATTTTTAGGCATGCCACACATTTAGAATTTTTTCTCTTCTGCATATCTTTTCTTAGGAGACACTAGAAGATGTGTTTTACCAAAACAAGCAAGCGAACCAAGAAAGAAAAGAAGACAGGGGATGTAATCCAACAGAGAGGCCAAATGAAGCCCAGAAAGGAGGCTTCCAGGGAAGGGAGAATTACTAGATAATCTAATGTGTTATAATTTGAAACATTTGATAGGTGCTTGACAGAAATAGGGAAGCTTTGGGGGAAAGCTAGCCATCAGGACAGTGAAAACTAAATGAATGGTAAAGGGAAACATTTAGCTCTGGTGCTGGGAGTGGGAATGGGTCATGAAAAAGAGTCATATTCATCATATATGCTCTGGCTCTCAAATGAAAATGATTTCATAGTCCTATTCATGTAAATACTCATTATTTATTTATTTAACCAAAAATTGTGATATTAAAAAATTTATTAGGATTATTAAAAGTGGAAAGTGAAAACATGGTGGGTTATGGCCATCAAATCCTCCGCCATTATAATAGAAAGCCAACAATTTATATCAAAATATAAGTGAAAATAATTATATACCCTTATCTTTTCAGAAGCAATAAAAAAGAAAGTGATTTTGCCTGGAGAATAGGACTTTGGAATGAGAGATAAGCAGAGAAGAACCTCCACATTGCACTGTGAGTCTAAAGGATTTGGACTATGCACTCCACATATGAATCCCTTTCCAAAAAAAAAATCTGGAAAAGGAAAGGAAACTCTCACCATGTGCTCACTGCTGTTGCTAGTATGTGACATGACCGGCTGTGGGGACCAGGAAACACTGTGGAACTGGGATATTTAGCAAATGGAAAAAATTTCAAGTGGGTGACCCAGAAACAGAAATCCTGGTGTGGGGAACCAGTGGGAGCCCTTCTCTTTTGTGTGAACTGTTGTCCAAATTACAATAGTTGGATTTTTTAGTGGGCAAAGTCCTCCAAAGCATACTAGCCAGAAGTGCTGGGATGCATGGAAGAGATTATCCCAGATGAAGAGTAATGGTCTTTGGACAACTTGGAGAAAATATGTTGGGGCATGGTTCCCTTGAGGTGGGATTAAAGGGATGGAGAAGACAGGAGGTTGTGTGAGGGACACATCTCTCTTAAGAAATGAGAGTGAGCCAATATGGAAGAGGAGTACAAGATCAAGTTTCCATGTCAGGCCAGGGGACAGAGATATGAGTCTCCCTGGTTTCTGTAGTTCTCTGGCATCTGGTCCCTATGGCCTTACTTTTTTCTCTGTCTTGATCTATGATAGCCCTTGTGGGTGGCTCCTATTGGTCAAGGGCAAGAGGGTTGGTCTGCAGGGAAGGGAGGAAGTGAGAATCAGAGAGATGGAAAGCAGAAGGGAAGGTAGATTGCTAGAAGCAACTCAGCAGAGCCAGGAGGCAGAAACATGGCTAGGCAGTGTATCGGTTATCAATTACTGTGCAAAAAATGACCTCCAAATCTAACTGAAAGCAACATGAATCTCTCGCACATTCTCTGAGAGTCAGAAATATGGGAGTCGTTTAGTTGGTTGTTCTGAGACTCAAGGATTCTTCTGAGGTTGCAGTCAAGTTGTTGATCAGCGTTCTCTGAAGACTGGATTTTGGCAGGAGCATCTGCTGTGAAGCTCACTCACAAGACTGTTGGTTGGAGCCCTCTGTTCCTCAATATATGGGCATTGCAATGTGTCTGCTTAAAACATGGCTTCTCCTAGAGCAGGTGGTCACAGAGAGTCAGAGATGAGGAGATAAGAATGCAGCCAAGAGGGAAGTCACAGTGCTTTTAAACTTAGAAGTGGCTCATTGTCAGTTCTTGCTATAGTTTGGATCTTGAAAGTCTTCCAAAAGTGCATGTGGTAAAGCTTTGGTCCCTAACTGTATCTATTGGGAGGTAGAAATTGTAATACTCGGAGCTTAGTGGGAAGTCTTTGGGGCATTAAGTGTGTGCCTTTGAAGGGAATAGTGAGATCCTGGATTCTTCCTCTTTAGTGCTTCCCAGCCATAAAGTGAATGGTTTTACTCTGCCACACACTTCACCATGATATGCCACCATGGACCCAATGTGTCAGAGCTAATCAGTTATGGACTGAAGTCTTCAAAACTGTGAGCCAAAATAAATCTTTTCTCTTCATAAACTTATTATCTCAGGTATTTCTCATAGAGCCAGGAAGCTAAGACATCTCTGCCATGTTCTTCAGGTCCTGGGTACAGCACAGGGGGTTCTACACAAGGGTGTGAGGCCAGGGGTTGGAATCATTGGGGATCATTGTAAAGCCTGAATTCCACAGTAGTTGACTTCCATAGTAGTTGAAAGAGACTCACAGTTGGGTGCCTACTGTGTGCATGACTGTGATTTCAGCTGTGGCTGTGATAAGCCTCGAAGACACACCTGTTCCTGAGGCTCTTTAGCTCCTGGTGCAAATCTAGGTTCTCCTGTCTGTACCCCATCCCAATTCTCATTTTATTAATACAATCACTCTCTCATATCTGCTTCACCAGTTCCAGTCTTCTGATCTCATTTGCATCTTCATTAATAGATTCTCATGATATCTCTATTCTTTGTGTTGGGCATGTTTTATTAATTCCAGTTAGATGATAAAACAGAAGGCACAGGGACACAGGCTCTATACTGACCAACAACTTGACCTGCAGCAGTAAGCCTGCAGTGGGCAAATTGGGGAAGAGAGCTGGAGACTCTGGGCTCTTTAGACACCCACCTCCATGGTGGCTTTCCATTTTTCCTTGCATTTCACAGATTCTAAGCACTGGGGACATGCCATGAATAGAAAAACCCTAGCTTTTCTAGTGCAGGAGAAGGGACAGGCATTAGTCCAAGTATCTCACAGATAAATACATAATTACAAATGGAAAGCACTGATATGAAAGAAAGTGCAGGGTGAAATGAAATTACAGGGAGCCTGACTTGGCTCTGGGCCCAGGAAACACCTCTGAGGAGGAAGAAGGCAGCAGCAGTGGGTAATTCCTGCTTGTCACCAGGATCAGAGAACAAAGAGGGCCTCAACCTCCCATTTATCTTCAGGCTAATGTTAGCTTGTGAGACATGTGAATCATTTACTTTTTCTCACAAATGTTGTTAATACTGAGGGGTAAAGAGTAAAAGATTGAGTCTCAGACTAATAAATAAAGGCAACCTTCGGTGATATATTTCTGCACCAGGCAAGGTGTCTTCTTATAGGAACAGTAGAATCACCCAGAAACAAGTGTCTAATTATAGCAGTACCATCTGCGGAACTAAAATAAGGATGATTATCAACACTATCTTTCAGGTTTTTCACTAAGTCAGAACAATTTGCTAAAAATAATCTGTACTGTATCCGCAACGCCCCCAAACAATGTGTGTTTTCCAGTCACAGCAGCTTGCCAGCTCCCCATGGGCCTGGAGGCCGAGGGGAGCACTAAGCCCAGCTGGCAGCCACAGTCCTTTTGTTGGCTGGTTTCCTACTGAGCTTTATCACTGGGGCAATAGAAGATGGGGTGGAGGGAAAGTTCAGACTGGATTTCAGCCCACCATGGAAGGCCAGGCAGACACCAGATTGGGCAGGAGGCCTGGACTGGAGAAAGCTGGGTGCATTTCCTAAGAGCCTCTCAGGGGTTCTAGGGCCCAGGGCAGGGTTCTCAGTTCCTGGAATCTTGCTGGGTCCAAAGAAGTTGAGTCAAACCCTCAACCCCCAGCATAAGGAGTTAAATTCATAAGCCAGGCACCAATTCACTTGTGTTCCGTGGGGAGGTTTCCTCTGCACCTGAAAATGAGGGTTGGGGATGTAGCTTGGTAGTAGAGTGCCTGCCAAGTATGTCTGTTTGTTCAATTCCCAGCACTGAAATCAAACAAAGAAACAAATCCAGAAACAAACAAACAAACAACAACAACATAAATTCTTTCTAGACCTGAAAATTCAGGTCCCCCACAGAGAGTTCCCCCTTGTAGAGGTTCATTACCAGTTTACTTTTCCCAAAGGAAGTTCTGAAAGATGTATTTCAGGGAGAAAGAAAGTGATCTCAGAGAAAGGATTGAGGTGAAAGAAGGGATAAACTACAACGAAAGCACTGATGAGAGGAAATAAGAACCACCATTAATCATATAAAGCAGAAATCATAATGTCTAGGGGACATAAGAAAACCAGAAGAGAGCTGAAGTTCTAGACAAGCAAATGCATATGCCAAGCACACGTTACCTGGAGTTCAAGGGTTTGAACATCCTTGTCCTATCTAGGTAGAAGGTAAAGGCTTTGAGTTCAGAGTTTTATGAAGAATTCCTGGAATATATTACTAAGTCATTATCTTTCTTGATAATACATGAAAAACTCTATGGTATTCACTGAAAGATTGGAGCAAGCAAAAAAGAAAGAAGTCTGCATTCTTAAGGAAAAGCAAAAAGATTTGGGAGATGAAGAGCGCGTTGAATTAGAGGCTATATTAAAATCCAACTATATAATAATTATAGATAGAATTCAACTAAAGAACAAAGATATTGGATGAGGTTTTTAAAAATATATATCTGTATACTTTTATGAGAGACTTTTGAAACAAAAGTTTAAAGAAGAATTAAAAGGTCAGAAAAAAGATACATAGATGCAAGGAATTTATTAATCTGTTTTCATTTGTATAATGAAATAACAGGCTGGCTAATGTATATAGACAAGAAGTTTATTTAGCTCACAATTCTGAGGGTTCAAGGGCAAGGCACTGACATTAGCTTGGCTCTGGTAGGACCTCACCATGGAAGGCTTCACGGTGGCAATAGCACGAGCAAGAGGGAGAGATCATAGGGCAAGACAGAAACCAGAGTGAGGAGGGCCAAGCTTGTGGCCTTTCACTAGACCCCGCTTCACTATGATGGATACCAGGTTTCCAGCACATGAACCCTTTGGAGAAAGTCTAGCCATATCCAAACCACAGCACCTCCAAAACCCAAAAAGGCCTATTAAGCATTGTGCTTTATCCTAGAGGTAGAAAGTTCAAAGTGCAATAACTCACCTTTTATTTGAAGGGGTAACCTGTCATGTCCTAGACTACTAGGTCCCTAAAACACTAAAAATGAGGCAGTTCTCTGAATCTCTGTAAGGTTTATTTCCTACCCTCAGGAGAATGTGTATCTGACCATGGCATCAACAGTACTTGCCACTTCCTGCTCTTTGGTCTGGTTGCCATGGTATCACATACCATGGACCAATGCTGCTCTGCAGAGAGTTCATACAGTCCTATTCCCTTCCTTAAGAGGAAAAAAAAAAAAAAAAAAAAAAAAAAAACCCAAAAAACACAGCCCTGGGAAAGGCTCTGGGTGATTACTTTTGTCTACAACACACGAGTGAGAACTGTTTTTGGTCTTCCTTCTGAGTGTAAGAAAAAGACAGCATTCACCGGATCCACAGCAAAATACTATGTACTGGGTCCTGGACTAACCTGCTCCAATGAAGAAACTCCATATGGAAAGGCATCTACAATTGAGGTTTCTATATGGTGAAGTATGTGGTAGCCACAGTCATTCACCATGATCTGTGTGGTCTTTGCTGGGGAGATACTGCTGATTCAAACTCTAGTGAATTAAACTGAACACTAGTGAACTAGTGGGGGATGTAATGGGGCTCACCATATAAGCACCCCTAAAATCATTGAAGGTAGCAGTACCCTCTGATAGACCTCCTCTAAACTATTCCTTCATATATAAGATATTTTTTATTTACTCTCTCAGATAGAAGTAGAAACTCAGGGATTTTCATCTGTCAAGTAAGTCCGATCCACTTAAGAACCCAGATCATAAAGATTAGGTGTTTCCTTGAGCCCAGCAAGCCTATTGTGAGATGGCTCCAGACTGGAAATCCACTTGTTACCTGCTTCTCATAGAGGGCATCATAGCACTTTGAATATCAATATCATCTTGGACTATACCCAATTACCCTGAAAAGGCTTGTTAATTCCTTTTTGTGATGAGTTTGCCCAGTGGAATGTCATATAGCCCCCTTTGGAGAAGGATGGGAGGAATTGTGACTGTCTGCACTCATCATAGTGTTTTAATGTTCATCCTCATGGGGACCCATACCCTTCTTTAGTCCATGGATTCTGAGTCTAAAAACTGGCTTAGGACTGGAAAATGGACAAAGGACTATGGCTTTTGATAACCTTCAGTGAACCCATCCATTTATCTTTCTTCTTTCCTTCCTTTATTTACTTCTTTCTTTCTTCCTAAAGATATAATCTATAAAGCATAAAACCCACCATTTAAAATGTACAATCCAGTGGTTTTTAGTATATTCAAAGGTTATTCAATCCTTGCTACTATATGATTCTAAGACATACCCATCATCCAAAAAAGAAACCCTGCCTGTACCTGTTAGCAGATGTGCTCAATTCACCCTTTTCAAAATTCCCTGGCAGCCATTAATCTGTTTGGGCTTTGTTTTGGGTATGCGTTGATGTGTCCCCCAAGGCTTCATGTGCTGGGAATTTGTCCTCAGTGAGATAGTGGAACCTTTAACAGGTAGGGCCTATTTGGAGGTTGTTACTGGTCCCTCTCCATCCCTCTGTGGCTTCTGGTCTTACTATGTGATTTTTCATTGTTTCATATACTCCATGATGCCATATCTATGATGTGAACCACCTGAGGGAACTCTTGCAAGAGGCCATATTGATGGGGCCACCTGATTATGAACTTTCAGCCTCCAAACCTGTGAGCTAGGTTCTTTATAAAATACCCAGCTTCTATTTTTGTATTAACTTTCCAGTATACTGAATATTCCATGCAAATGAAATCACACAATATATGTCCGTTTTATCAGACTTTTCATTCAACGTGAACTTTCCCAGGTTCATCTGTTGTAGCATGTGTCCCTTTTGTAACTAAATAATATTCCATGTTATGAATATGCCACATTTTGTTTATCCATTCATCTACTGACGTACACTTGGATATGAATCCATTCTTGACCCTTATAATTATGTATAAGAGTCAGTGTCCAAGATGTTTAGATATGAGGTGTTATGATTTAGATATGAGATATCCCCCAAGAGCTCCTGTATGAAACAATTCAAAAATGTTCATAGGTGAAATGATTAGTTTATGATAGTTATAATCTAATCAGTGTATTCATCAACTGATATGGGTTAATTGGGTGGTAACTATAGGCAAGTAGGGTGTGGTTAGAGGAAGTAGTTCACTGGGAGCATGCCTTTGGGGTTTATATTTTGTCTCTCTTTAGTACAGTGTCGTTCTCTCCCTCTCCCTCTCCCTCTCTTTCTCTCTCTCTCTCTCCCCTTCCTGGCTGTCATGTCCCAAGATGCTTTCCTTCCATGCCCTTCCTCCATGATGTTATGCCTTATCTCAGGCCCAGACCTATGATGTCGGTCAACCATGGACAGAACCCCTGAAACCATGAGCCAAAATAAACTTTTTCTCCTCTAAGTTGTTCTTGTCAGGTCTTTTGGTCACAGCCTTGCAAAGCTAACTACAATGGTTTCCATCTATTTTGCCCCTAGGAACATCTCTTCTATTGGAGATCTCCATTTCATAAATCTCTGAACATTAGGATACCTACCTCCTTTCCCCTTATCTGAAGCCATGGCCTATGATTTTAATCACGCCCACATTGAAGAAGTGGGTGCTGCAGTTAAGTGCTACTCTCTGACCCTTGCTATTCAAGATATTATCAACCATTGTTCCTGGGAAGCCCTGCCCTGAGGTAGCACATCTCTTCCTCCACAGTCTGCTTGAAATTTCTGACATCATTTTCCATCAGTACTTTCTTAAAAAGCAGTCTATTGCTTTTATACAAGCTTCTAAGAGTCATTGAAATCATCCCAGGGCCCTTTCCAGCATGTTAAATTCTATTATGCGTGAATGTCCTCATACTTATATCAATCAACCTCTCTTATCCAGTTAACCCTTCTGTCGCCCTTGAGCCAATGCCCTCAGGACTGACTTCTGCAGAGGTTGTATATAATTTCTCTTCTTCTTGAGCTGGTCAAGCATAAGACTGGATTCAGATAGGGAGGATTGAGGCCCTGACATTAGGATGGAGATATTTGGACTTGAGGATCTTGAGCCCCCAGATTCCTTTGTAACACTCTGGAGTTCCCCAGAGTTTAGCTTTCACTTATTAGAAGATAAAACCTTGAGCCATTCCTTAAAGATTGTGCACAGGCTTCAAATTCCGTCAGTGCTTTTTAAGACCATGTCGGCTGTCCTCAGGGATAGCCCCACCTCCCCTTCCGGGCATTGAACACGTAACTAGAGCCTGGGATAAGTCAACTCAAAGCAAATGGGCTGACTCCCAGAATTGGGCTTTCGAGAGAATATTGGGTTTCCAGGAGGCAAAACCAAGCTTGGAGTTGCAACCATTTTCAAGGCCATGCCACTGGAATGGGACAGTTAGGATGCTGCTGCTGAGTAACTTTTGGAGAGGCTGATTGCCCTCTCTGGGTGTGGATTCTAGATATCTCTTTGTGGCCATGTCTATCACTCAGGAATGTCCTAGAACTTGCGCCCAAGCCTAGGTCAATATCTTGAACCCTGTTATGGTAGATGGACAGATGAAGAAGGATGGTCTTTGTGATGGTTTAGATGTGGTGTCCCCCAAAAGCTCATGTGTGAAACAATGCAGGAAGATTCGATGGAGAAATGATTGGGTCAGAGCCTTAACCTAATTAGTTAATTAATCCCTGATGGGATTAACTGAGGATAACTGGAGGCAGGTGGGATGTGGCTAAAGGAAGTTGTTCATTGGGGGCTTGTCTATGGGGGTATATATTTTGTATCTGGAGAGTGGAGTCTCTCTCTTTGTCCTGATCATTATGTGAGCTGCCTCTCCATGCCACACTCTCCTGCCATGATGTTCTGCCTCACCTTGAGCCCCAAGGAATAGAGCCTGCTATCTATGGACTGAGACCTCTGAAACTATGAGCCCCCAAATAAACTTTTCATTCTCTACAATTGTTCTAGTTGGGTCCTTTAGTCACAGCAGCGAAAAAGCTGACTAAAACAGAAATTGGTTTGTACCAATTTGTGGTTTGTGGGATTATTGGTGTATCTAACCTGTCTATGTGTTTCAAAAACTATTGGAGCTTTTTGGAATTGGTGGGAGAAATTTTGAGATGCTTAGCAGTACAAGTTGGAAATGTTTTACATTGTTGTAAGCAGAGCTTAATGGCCAATTCTGGTGGGAGTTCAGCAGACCAAAATGACAATAGGACTGTGGACAGTGAAGACAGGGTTCAAAAAGGTTCATAAATGAAGTGCTCTATTGGAATTTGGAGTAGAGGCCATCTATGTTATGTTATGGTTAAGAAATTGTCTATATTTTGCCTGTGTCCTGAGACTTTCTGTGAGGATGATTTTAAAAGTGATGTACTTCTTAATCTGGCAGAAAAAATGTCTAGTTAGCATAGCATTCAGGAAGTGGCATTGGTATTGCTGGTGGCTTTTAGCCAAGTTTATTGTGATATTCAGAAGCAGAAAGCTGAACAGAAATATTTGAAAAACTTGGACTTGAAAGGCAGGAGTAAAACTGGAGCTAAGGAAGTTGCAGTTGTTAGAGACATTACTGCCACTAAAGACTTTGTCCAGAGACAATAAGAACAATGGTTGGAGGGCATCTCAGAAGCTGGCAAGATCACACCCATCTCAGGCTCAGGAGTAAAAGTGAAAATTCTCTTGAGAAGAGACCAATGGGGAATTCTTCTTGCCCAAGGGACTCTAGGAAGTTTTTTCAATGTGCTTAGCCACCCAGACACTCAGAGGTTGCTGTAGCCAGGATCCCCGGAGGCTTGGCTACTGTTCAAGATAGAAACAGACCTGGCGTCAACCACGTGGGTGCTGTTTCTGCAGGATACTGGAGTTAGTGTTCATGTAGGCTTCCACCAGTATTTCAAAGGAAGGTCTGGGAGTTCCAAGCAAAGTACAGAAGGGTTGGAGTCCCTGTGGGCACTCCCTGAGAAATCAAAGTGTGGAGATGTGAGGAGGAAGCCAAAGCTGGAGACCCCCAAGAATAAGAAATGCCAGTAACGTGGGATATAGAAAAGCTACAGGAATTGAGTAGAAACAAGCCAACAGAAAGGCCACTTGGGCTGCAACAAGGCCACAGGGGCAGAGCTACACAAGCCCTTTGGAGAGAACATCACCATGCCATGTGTCCCAGATGCCAGACATGGAGCTACAGGACTTGTTTTCCCAGCTGGACTTCAGTCTTGCTTTGTTCCTATCCCTTCTTTCTATACCCATAATTTTATGAGTGGAAATGTTTATTACTCTGTGTTATTATACATTGGATACTTGTAAAAGTTTTTAATTTTACAGGAGCTCACAATATGAGATTGCCTTGAGCCTCAGAGAAGACTTTGGACTTGAACTTTGAGCTATCTCGGATCTGTTGAGACCATGGGGACTCTTTGGAATGGACCAAATGTATTTCACATTTTCAAATGAGTGTGAGTTTTGGGGGAGCCAGGGCGGAATATTGTGGTTTAGATGGGATACCCCTCCAAAAGCTCTCATGTGAGACAATGAAAGAAGGTTTGGAGGAGAAGTAATTGAGTTATAGACTTAACCTAATCAGTAAATTAATCCCTAATGGGATTAACTGGGTGGTAACTGGAGGTAGGTGCCGTGTGGCTTAAGAAATTTGTTCATTGGGCCATGACTACGGGGTATTTATTTTGTATCTGGAAAGTGCAGTCACTTCTCTTCTTCTTGATCATCATGTGAACTGCTTTCCTCTGCCATACTCTTCCACCATGATGTTCAGTCTCACCTCGAGCCCCGAGGAATGGAGACTGCTGTAGACTGAGATCTCTGAAACCGTAAGCCTCCAAATAAACCTTTCCTCCTCTACAGTTGTTCTGGTCAGGTCTTTTAGTCCCAGCAGTGAAAAAAGCTAACTAAAATAGTCTTGGTACTTTGGCTTCAGAAGTCTTCTCCTACCAAACTCCTATCATGTGGGATTCCCTGCCCATATAGAAGGTGATATTCAAGTGTTCCCTATCTTTCTGTGGACTGAGGGAAGTGCTGGGCTACTTCTTCAAATTTGCCACCAGGGCATATGCATGTTAGCAATATGGATGTTCTAGAATATGGCTCACCTTGAGAATATTTCTATTCTGTAGACATCATCCATAGGAGTGACTTGTTGGGATGTGGAAATCTAGACAGAAGGATGGGGAAAGATTCCAACACCTTCTCAGCACCCTTGAAAACAGACCATGGGTTGGGTGGAGACTTCTTGGCTATGTTTAAGCTTGAGACTGGTCTTATCCCATGGCATTCGACTGGAATGTGGAGACTTCCTTCGGAAGCAGGTCTGAGGATGGTTCTGCATGGGGCTTCCCTATCCAACCTCTTTGGTTTGGGTCATAGATTAAGTCACCCATATATCTGCATGTCTGGGAACATGGGACAGGTTAGGCCTTGGGCCTAGACCCTTAAACTTTATCAATAAATACTTCTCTCCAGGTCACAGGTTCTATAAATTAACCAAAAAGAGTGGTGAGTTATGACCTAGCCAATTCTCAATTGAAAAAATATTCCTATCCCACAAGATTGTTCCCCCTACCTAGTGAATGTGGCTCTCCTGCTTTTACTGGACAGGTAGCATGTTCTCAAAACAAGTGGAGTTATTCCAGGCATTATGGTCAGTATAACTCATCAATGAGTTTTGTGCTTCCCAGCATCCATGGCAGCCAAGGAAACCTAGTGACTTATGTTGCCCAGTTAATTAGAAGAGACAATTTTATTGGTCTGTAGGCTAATTTGCTAGTACTTCTGCAACAAAATATCACAACAGGAATTTATTTTCTTATACTTCTGGGGGCTAGAAATTTGAGAAAGTTGAGAAAGTTGGCAGGTTTGGTTCATCTGTGACCTCCCTTCCTTCACTGGCAGATAGCCACCTTCTAGATGCCTTTTCGCGAGCTCATTCCTCTGCGCATGCATATTCTGGTGTCTCTCTGTGTGTTGGACTCCACCATCAGCTTTCCATTACTGTAGCAAATACCTGAGGTAAATCAAAGTACAAAGAAAATCGTTTATTTTGGTTCACCATTTTGGAGGTTTCGGTGCATGGTCAAATGGCCTCATTGCTTTGGGGCCTGTAGTGAGGAAGCAGCACATCATGGAGGCAGCATGTGGCAGAGGCAGCCTGTCTATCTCCTGGCCAGAAATAAAAGAGTCAGAAGAGTGGAGGGTGCCTCTGTTCCCTTCAGGGACACACACCAGTGTCTAGAACTCCCACTGGGCTCTACCTCTCAGAGTTCTACCACCTCCCAACAGGGACTTGGTCTTTGGCACACGGATCTTTAGTGCACATTTCAGATCCAAGGCATACCACCTCCCCTTCTTTTAAGAACTCCAGTCATCCTCAATTAGGGTTCGCCCTCAACCTTACTTTAACTTACCCATCTCTTTAAAGGTTCCATCTCCAAATATTGTCACATCCTGGGGTTCTGGGGGTTAGGGATTCCACATATGAACTGTGGAGAAACTAACAGTGTGAAATTCACGTGAGGAACAGTGATGAACAGTTTGTCTTGGGCCTTCCTTCCTTAGCTCTGCCTGTCTGTTTACTGCAGCACACTGCTGGCTTGGCCCTTGGAGAGCAATTCATGCTTCAATAGCATCCTTCTCTCCTTCTACACGACCTCATTACTTAGTCATGGTTGAATGCAGTGTGATTTTATTCTCAATAGGATGTGAGGGATGGAGATTCTTAATGTATGCTCCCTTTTTGCAAGATACACTTAGGAAGGAAGGAGGCAGCAATCTAGGAATGTGGTTTTAAGACCAGAAGTAGGTCAAACTAAAGAAGAGGAAGACAGTCCTCCAGTCACCTTCACCTCCCAGCCCTTGGGCAACTGCTTATATCCTGAGAACACAGAACTTTAGCTGGCTGCCAGTGTCCTTTAATTGTGTTGGATACCATTTTCCTCATCTGTAAAGTGGACATTGCTTCATGTCTACCCTACTTTGTTCTAGGATGTAGGTGACAATTTTATATGACGAATCAGTACACAGCACACACATACCTCCGTGGTCAACTGATGGGGAGTCAGCAACGAGGACTTCTGTAACCATTCACCTTTTGCTCCCTCATCTCATCTCCAGTGGCTTAGTTTGGGGGCTTCACCCATTGCAACTCAGTGAAGGAATTTTACATCCTCAAGAGGCCACCAATTACAGTTTTGCAAGGAAACTGTCCACACCTCGGCACTGCTGTCATGGATCTTGGAGGGATGCTACATGCTGTCAATGAGGTCCCCTTGTTCAGAGCTGACCAGTCTGAGCTCTGAAGCAGCTCAGGACTACTTGGTGAGTGATCAATACAGGAGGAGAACACAGGTCCTTGGACTTCTACCAGAGTCTCACTTACCCTCCTTACCATGCTGAGAAAGAAAATACAGGTGCTGCTTGACTTATGAGGGGGTTATGTCCCAGTATACCCACTATCAGTTGAAAATCTGATAAGTCCAATTGTGTTCGCAGCCAAGGCCACACCTGTTGCTCTCTAATGCCAACACCTCCTCTAGCTCCACTAGCTTGGGCCAAAGGAGAAGCAGGGTAAGCAAGGAGGTCTTTCAATCATGGCTCCTACAAAGTAGACTGACCACAAATTGACTGGTGGTAAAGCACACAGGAAACACCTGGCTACAAAAGAAGCCCATAAGAATGCACCCTCTACTGGAGGGGTGAAGACACTTCATTGTTACAGGTCTAGTACTGTGGCATTCCGTGAAATTAGATGTTATCCAAAGTCCACTGAGCTTCTGATTTGAAAATTCCCCTTCCAGCATCTAGAGCAAGAAATTGCTCAGGGCCTCAAAACAAATGCGCACTTCCAGAGTGAAGCTATGGGTGCTTTGCAGGAGTCTAGTGTGGCCTATCTGGTTGACCTTTTTGAAAACACCTGTGTGCTATCCATTGCCAACATGAAAGAATTATGCCAAAAGCCATCCGACTAGCATGCTGCATAGTTGGAGAATATGCTTAAGAATCACTGTGATGGGGGTGCTGGGATTGTGGCTCAGTAGCAGAATGCTTGCATGGCATATGTGAGGTACTGGGTTCGATCTCCAGCATCACATAAAAAAAATTAATACACCAAATTAAAGGTATTTTTTTAAAAAGATTCACTATGATGGAAACATTTCATGCTCAAAAAACGTGTTTTCTTTCTCTTCTTCCTGTTATTGGTAGTTCTGAAGGTCAGATTTTTTTTCCCCATGGGGTCTACGATTGGGAGTGGAAAAATAGGGGACAGAAATCAGGTATTGGCTGTTTTTCCATTTTCATTTGTGTATGAATTTTTAATATAAATGCAGGGATGTAAAACATTAATGCCAGTCAAAATGTTTCAGTGAACACGTTTCAGCAGTTCAATTTATAACAATTATAAATAAAACTATTAAATTTTTCTGGACAAGGGCTGGGGATGTGGCTCACGTGGTAGGGCGCTCGCCTGGCATGCGTGCGGCCCGGGTTCGATCCTCAGCACCACATACAAACAAAGATGTTGTGTCCACCAAAAACTAAAAAAAAAAAAAAAAAAATTTCTGGACAATACCAGCATTTGGATTTTTTAAAACAAGCAAATTTCTTGTTAATGGCAGCTAAATGGTGTTTGTGACATTTTTTCCATACAGTAGAAAACATACTTTTCTGAGTTGTCCTACATGCAAGTACATGTTTTTAGTGTTGTCTGTCTTCTGTGCTGTTCCTGTGAGTCTGCTATTAAAATACATTAAACTATAGAAAAAGAAAATATGATAAGTCAAAAATGTATTGTGCTACGTAACAGTTAGGAGCAAAAAGTTCTGTGTGCTATGAGAGAGCAAGGTGATAATAGAGAACAATAATGTACTGTACATTTCAAAAGGTACAAGAAAGGATTTTGAAAGTTTTCACCATAAAGAAATGATAAATTAGGAGATAGATATGTTTACCCTGATTTAAACATTACACAACATATGCATGTATTGAAACAGATTATCCCATTAATATGTACAATTTTGTGTTTATGTATCAGTTTAAAATAAATTTAAGTTTAAAAATACATTGAATATGCCTAACCTCATCGCCCTGCAACACAACACACTAGAGATAGAATGCTAAGTGTTTCCCTGATAATCGCCCAGCTGGCCGGGTGCGGTCGTTCACTGCTATTGCTCAGCATTGTGAGAGGACTGGACTGCCTATCATTAGCCCCGGAACAGATCACAATTTGAAGTGTGGTTCCTACTGTAACCCTATAACTTTGTACCATTGTAAAGTCAAAAATTTAAAAATTTGTACATTGCTGGTGGGACTGCAAATTGATGCAACCATTTGACCCAGCTATCCTACTCCTTGGTTTATACCCAAAAAACTTAAAATCAGCATACTATACTGATGCAGCTACATCAATGTTTATAGAAGCTCAATTCACAATAGCTAGACTATGGAACCAACCTAGGTGTCCCTCAATGGAATATTACTCAGCTTTAAAGAAGAGTAAAATTACAGCATTTGCCAGTAAATGGTTGGAGTTGGAGAATATCATGATAAGCAAAATAAGCCAATCCCAAGTGTTTTCTCTAATATGCAGATGCTAATTCACAGTAGGGTGGGGAGCACTAGGGAAGAATAGTATTACCTTAGATTAGGTAGAGGGAAGTGATGGGAGGGGAGGGGAGGGAATGTGGGGATAGGAAAGATAGTAGAAAGAAACAGACATTATTTTAATATGTTTATATGTTACTACATGACCAATATGATTCTGCAACATACACACTCAGAAAACTGAGAAATTATATCTCATCTATGTGTGATATATCAATGTGCATAAATGCATTCTACTGTCATGTATAACTAATTAAAACAAATAAAAAACATTGTTGAAACTGTCTATACAATGTCTACTCCATCTAGAACTTTGTAGACAACAAATATAAATTTTAATCTTCTTACTGCATTCAATAATCCAAATCATCCATTCTGCTGTTGAGAACACTGGGCCTGCCTAGGTCCCTTTGAACTTGGCATGGCCTGTGCCCTGATCTGCTCTGAAGAGCAACCATGAAAGCCTCCTTCATTGAATCCACTAATCTGTGTCTGGTGTTCCCTTGACGCCATAACTAAAGGGACTGACAGTAGCACCACTAGGCTGACCAGATGCCAGGCATTTGGGACAAGCATTTCTCTTGTCTGATGACCATGTTTTGGGCACCTAGTAAGGCAACAGACATGTGGAAAGGGAGAGGCCAGAGAAGCAGGAAGATCAAAGTGGAGAGAGCAAGTCTTCCCGGTGGCATGGCATAGTGGAGGAGAAGGGCAGAGAACTTTCCTCATCCTGTTAAGGCTTCACCCTTGTTGCAAGCCTGGCACACAGCAGCTGCTGGCAACTTGGGGCTTGTGTGGACAGGCCAGACACACTCTGGTGGCTGCCTCGGAGCCTCTCAGCATGTAGCTGATGTGGGCCTGAAGAGGCCACTGGGGTCCATGAACGCTCTGGAGCCAGGAGAGGACAATAAGGCAGAAGTACCTGAAGCAAGGTGCTCTGCAAAGAAGGATTGCTGCTGGCATGGGCAACAAAATAGACATGAAGACCAATGGAACAGAATAGAAGACACAGAGGCAAACCCTCCTACTTACGTTCATCTGATACTTGACAAAAGTGCCCAAAATATATGTTGGAGGAAAGACGGCCTTTTTAACAAATGGTGCTGGGAAAACTGGATATCCATATGTAGAAGAATGAAACAAGATCCTTCTCTCTCACCCTGCACAAAGATCAACTCAAAGTGGATCAAAGACTTAGGAATTTGAACAGAAAAACCTTGAAACAACTAGAAGGAAACATAAGGTCAACACTCCATCATATTGGTACAGGCATTGTCTTCCTTAACAAGACTCCTAAAGCTCAAGAAATAATATCAAGAATCAATAAATGGGATGCCATCAAATTAGAAGGCTTTGACACAGCAAGAAAATGATTAAGGTGTGAAGAGAGAACCTGCAGAACAGGAAAAAAAAATAAAAATCTTTGCCAGCTGCTGCCGTGACAGGGGATTAATATTCAGAATGTATAAAGAACTTAATGCCACACAAACAAACAAATAACCAAATAAATAAGTGGGGAAAACAACTAGGTAGACAATTCTCAAAAGAAGAAACACAAATGGCCAGCAGATAAATGAAAAAAATGTTCAACATCCTTAGCAATTAGGGAAATACAAATCAAAACTACACTAAGATTTCGTCTCATTCCAGTCAGATTGGCAATTATCAAGAACATAATAATAAATGCTGGAAAGGGTGTGGGGGAAAAGGTATACTCGTGCATTGCTAGTAGGACTGCAAACTAGTACAACCACTCTGGAAAGCAGTTATGGAGATTACTCAAAAAACTAGGAATGGAACCACCATAGTACCCAGCTATCCTATGCCTAGGAATTTACCCAAAAGAACTAAAATCAGCAGACTATAGCACTACAGATACCTCCAACTTTACAGCAGCATGATTCACAATAGTCACATTATGGAATCAACCATATGTCTGTCAATAAATGAATGAATTAAGAAATTGTGGCATATATACACAATGGAGTTTTACTCAGCCAAAAAGAAGAATGAAATTTGGCATTTGCTGGTAAATGGACAGAAATGTAGAAGATCATGCCAAGTGAAATAAACCAGTCTCAGAAAACCAAGAGTTGAATGTTTTCTCTCATATGTAGAAGGTAGAGCAAAATAAAGAAAAGGAGAGAAGGATCAGATATCATAAAGATACAGGGAAGATAAGTAAAGAAAAAGGAGATCAAGAGGGAGGGAGGAGGGATGGGAACAGGGAGGAAATGCATAAAAAACATTTTAAATAATGCTATATGTGTATATAAATATACCACAAGGAATTTCACCTTTAGTTATAAGTGGAAAGAATCAATCAAAAATAAATAAAATAGATGAGCAAAAGAAAGATCGGTAGAGGAAGGAGAATGGGGGAAGGCAAGGAGGAGAAGGAAAAAGCAGGAGGGAATGTGAACTGAAATTGAATTCCATGCATGTATGAGTGCATCGGGATGAACCACGTACAGATAATGCTCTAATAATAAGAAGAAGAAGAAAAAGAAGAAGAAGAGGAGGAGGAGGAAGAGGAGGAGAATTGCTGCTATAGTGGGTGGTGGTGATGATGGTGACTTTGATGGTGCCCAAATTCATGGGCACAGGGAAGCTATCACCTCACATCCCTCCTGACACCTGCCAGCCAAGCCCACATGGGACATCCACTTGCACTTCATAGTCCTTTGCTCCTGGTAAAAGACAAGCTCCAAGAGGGGATTCTTACTTCCATGTGGCTGAGCTTGGGCTCTTTAGTCACCCAGAGCCCTACCCACTCTTCCTCTGAGAAGGCTTCTCTCCTTGCCCCTTTAACATTCTACCTTTGCCCTGCCCTGCCTTGGGCATGCTCAGGATTTGTATCCAACAGAAGTTTCTGGAGCACCTTTCCTCCTCTGGACTATTCCAAATTGACCTTGACATTCCAAGTCCAGGCAAAGGCACAAGCTGGTTGCTCTGGACTTCTCTTGTGTAGGCCCTGCAGTTTTAAAATTAGTTAACAAATTGAAAGCTTCCTATTGAAGCAAAATAGTTTTCTAGTCTAGGAAACACTGGAAGATTTGGCATTCCCACAGGCCATGATCAGTGGGAGGGCACAGGCTCAGCTCCAGGTGCAGGCCCCACAGCTGGCCTCATTTGTCACAGTTCCTTTTGGTCCCCTTGCACCCTGCAGACATGTGAGTTAGCACCCTCCTCAGACTTAGGGAAGAGTACCTTTAAAATAGAAGAGTTGAAGAGAAACCATGCTTCCCCACCCCCTTCCTTTATGCTAATTCCTCAGGGCTACAGCACAATGGAGCGCCTCAGACTCCTGTAATAACAGTAGCAAGCTTGTAAGTAGCATTACCTAAAGCCTGGCACCACACTGAGCACTTTACATGCTGTAGCTCATTTGATCCTCACAAGGCCTCCAGGAGGTGATACTGGCTGCTATATTGCCCTATATTATACACAAGGAAACTGAAGCTCATCGACTTGAAATATTTCCCCAAGCCCCACGGCTTGTATGTGGTAAAACTGAGACTCAGACCCAGGAAGATGAAGGTCAGGGTCTGATCTGTCCACCTCTCTGCCCACTGCTGAATATTTTTCAAGCATTTTCCTCCAATCTGTTGTTTGATTAACATAATGACAGGGGATTCTGCCTGGGAGACTGGGCACCTGAGGTTTTCCACTGCTCCAGCCAGCATCTCTGTGCCACCTTTGGGCTGTGGTCCTTTTTTTTTTTTTTTTTTCCACAGTCTGTAAATTTTATTGGGCAAACATACATCAAGGAATTAAATTTGTAAAAAAAGATTAACACCTAACTACGTATTAAACAAAAAATAATAAGAAGCCCCAAAACTATATTTTGTTGGTAAAGCTGAACCATACATCATGTGATTTTATTCTTAAGCATTTTATAGATCTATACAGAAGAAAATACAAAGACAAGAAGAAAATTACAGAAACTGTGGTGAGAAGTTCTAAAACATTTTATTCTTTTTTCTTTGTTTATAGAATTTTATTTTTTAAAAAAATTATTTCTTACATATATGACAATAGTGGAATGCATTACATTCATAATTATCCATTCACAGCACAATTTTTTGTAACTCTGTATATAAAGTATGTTCACACCAACTTATGCCATTATACATGAGCTCTCTGATTTTTTTTGCATCACAACTCTTAATACACCTTTATAGCACACTTTATCATATCTCTGTTTGTATATAAGGTATGTTGACACCAAATTCACATCTTCATACATGTATTTTGTATAATGATGAACGTGGTCCTTTTTGATCTGAGGCTGGCCTCTTTGGCATTCCTGCTAGTTTGTCATCACATCAGGGGCAGATTGGGAGCCCTTGGGCCCTGTCATCACAGGATTCCCATATAACCTATATAAAAGCTCAGCAGGCTCATGATCCACTTTTGGCATACAGGCACAAAGAATAGAAGCTGAAAAAAATGAACGAATAAAACAAAATACAACTGTCTTAATCTGCTGGAGCCACCGTAACAAAATTCCATAGGCAGTGTGGCTTAAACATTAGAAAATTACTCTCTCAATTCTGGAGACTGGAAACCCAAGATCAAGTTGTCAGAAGGTTGTTGTCTTGGGAAGCCTCTCTCCATGGCTTGTAGGTGGCTCCCTTCTTGCTGTGTCCTTAGATGGCCTTTTCTCAGGGCACATGAAGAGATAGCCCTATCAAATTAGACACCCAGCCTTGTGACCATAATCACCTCCCAAAGGCCCTATCTCCAAATACAGTCACATTGGGAGTTAGAGCTTCAACATGTGAAATGGGCAGGGGTGACACAAATATTCATTTTGTAACAACCATATCTCAGGTTTCCCTCTTGCTTTCGAGAAATCCCCAAAATAGACATGGGAAGATATTGTTAATTAGCAACAAAACTACTTAATAGATGCCCCCTCTTCTACACACAATATCCTCTCCTTAGGTAGCAAAAACCCTTCCCCACCCTAGATCCAAACTCCCAGCCACAAATCTTCTGCAAGTTGCAAGTTGATCCCTAGCTTTCCTTCAGTTCTTTCCATCTTTGATCTAATCTACTGCTTCTGCTAGCATTTCTTCACCTCTCCTGGGCCTGGGGTTCTGCAAAAGGGAGACTTTGGACTATTACTAACAATGTAGAAAAAATTTCTTGCATTATTCATTTCTAGAAGGAAATGAAAAAAGAGTATTGGCCAACTTCTTGTCGTATGGCTTCTGCTTCTTAGGACCTTCCCTGGGGAGTCTTTAAGCAGCATGTAAGGAAGTTGTCCACCCTTATGAGAAGACCCTAGGAAAGAAAGGAGGGAGAAAGAAGAACAAGAAGCCCCAGCTGTTCCATTTCCAGCTGTCTCAACCTTCTCCATGCAGGAACCAGACAGAAGCAAGGATGCTTTTGAGATGAACTGTCCTAATTGAAAACTCAAACAAAAAAGTGCCTGGATGTGCCTTGTCAACTCACAGATTCATCAGTTAAAGAACAGGGTTTTTTTGTTGTTGTTGTTGTTTTGTTTTTTTATCCATTGTTTTGGGGGTGATTTGTTATACAGTAATAGATAACTGACACAACAACCTAGATTATCTAGCATTCCACTCCACTTCCTGATCTTGGCAGGACAGGGTTTATCCCTCCATTTGCCTGGTTCATGCTGGGGCTGCAGAACTTTGCAGAATGCTAAAGCATTCACAGACATCCCCTAGTGACCCACCGAGTTAGGACAAAGGGAAATTAGGCTGCTGGAAGCCCTTCTGATTTTGTGTGTGTGTGTGTGTGTGTGTGTGTGTGTGTGTGCAGGGATTCCCGCCTTCCCATTGAAGGAATCTGACATTAAGTAACTGAGGAACACCTGTACCCTCTTTTTTTTTTTGCCCACCTAAGCCCATGTTGCTGGCTGTGAGTTGGGATCCACATTTGATCTTGCTCCAGAGGCCAGTAGGTACTCTCCTCTTTCCCTTCCCTGGCTCTGCTTGGTTCTCAACAGCAGCATTGGGCTCTAGAAACTAAAGTGTTTAAAATTTCCTGGCCATAAGTTGGTCTTGCCAGGACCTGGTCCAATAGCAGTTTAATTCTTGCACTTTGCTCTTCCGCCCCTTGGTGGAAGTCTTGTGTGGCCTTCCCTCCACCTGGACAGACAGACCTACCAGCTGGACAGCACTGTCCATCTTGCTCCAGCCCCACATGGAGGCTCAGCCCTCTGGTTGCATATGTTTCCATGGAATAAGAAATCATCTAGAGTGATGGTTCTAATCCAGGAGTAGCTGAAATCTTCCACAGATCCAAAATCTTGGTCCTGTCCCCAGAGGGGAACTCAGATAGGGAAAACAATAAGGGTGCTAGAGGGACAAATCCGTTCCTTCAGCTTTCTGAAGTTACATTTAAAGAGCATCCTCAACACCCTTTAGCTCTCAAGCAAATAGACGCCTCTAAATTTGCTTAGATTTCAACAAGAGAAATCCTTAATAACTTGCGACTGTGGTATGGTTGAATCTGAGGACTTAGAAAACCAAATGTTCATGGTGAATCCTCTAGTATTTCTACCTGTATTAGCTTGTTTTCTGTTTCTGTAACAAAATACCTAAGGCCATTTACTTTACAAAGAAAGATCTTTGGTTAATTTTGTTCACAGATGTAAAGGCTGAAAGTCCAAGATCTGTTTGAATTCTGGTGAGGGCCCTCTGGGCTGCATCACAGCATGGCAGAAACAAAGAGGGAACCAGTAGAAGGGAGCAATCTTATTGTAAGATAGGAAGCCCAAGAACAGGAGGCCAGTCTTGTTCTTTTTATAGCATTGCATACTCAGTTTGTGAGACCAGTATTAATTCCTTCTGAGAGCATTTCAATATTGGTACACCTACCACTAGGCCCCACCTCTTAAAATATCCCCCACCTCAACACCACATTGAGGATCAAGTCTCTAGCACACAAACCCTTGGAATATAAGCATATTCCAATCACAGTGAATATTCTAGATGCTCTCTTAAGCTGACATAATCTTCCTTTTCAAGAGAATCAGAAGCTTTTTATACTTCATGAGTATTAAAAATCCATATTAAGAAATAATTTTAAATTTTTTTGTTTTAATTAGTTATACATGACAGTAGAATGCATTTATGCACCTTGATATATCATATATAGATGGGATATAATTTCATTTTTCTGAGTGTACATGTTGCAGAACCATATTGGTCATGTAGTCACGTATATACATACAGTAATAATGTCTGTTTTGTTCTGCTATCTTTCCTATTCCCACAACCCCTCCCCTGCTCTCCCATCACTTCCCTCTGCCTAATCTAAGGTAATACTATTCTTCCCTAGGGCTAATGTGAATGAGCATCTTCATATTAGAGAAAACATTTGGGCTTTGGTTTTGTGGGATTGGCTTATTTCGCTTAGCATAATATTCTCCAACTTCAGCCATTTACTGGCAAATGCCATAATTTTATTCTTCTTTAATTCTTGTGAAGGACTTTCCAAATGTTTTAAGAAATGATAAAGCATTTAATAAGATAATGTTTTGGGGAGAGTTCTTTTGTTATTTGCCTGTGAATGCGGTATATTAAATATTCTAAGTAAACATACTAACTATAATAAAGTATATATTAAAATTATAGAAATCTAACAATATCTCATATATAATCCTGAAAACTAACTTTAAAAGTACACACAATAGCATATTTACTGCATTTTGAGTTCATTAAACAAAATGAGTCATTATAATACTTTCGTATTTACGCATAGGAAATTATATAATGAGGAGAATATGTATTTATAGGCAACCGGTCCCTAAGGAATTTGAACCATCTCAGAAAGAAAATTCACTATGTTAGTTGGTATATTATACTCTACAGTTTCCCCCTCAATATCTGTGAAGGATTGTTTCCAGGATCTTTCTCAGATACCCAAATCTGCAGATGCTCAAGTCTCTTACATAAAATGTCATAGTATGTGCATAGAACATACACAATCCTCCCAAATACTTTAAATCATCTCTAGAAAGCTTATGATACCTAGTACAATGAATATGCCCAGTAAATGCTTGTTATATTGTACTGTTTAGGGAATAAAGACAAGGAACAAAGTCTGCACATGTTCAGTACAGGTGCAATCTTTTCTTTAGAATGTTTTCTATCCATAGTTGGTTGAATCCACTAATGGCAAACCTGAAGATCTGGAGAGTTGACAAATAATAAAGTCAAACAAAACAGCTTCAAAAATAAAAGAATGTGGGGCTGGGGATTGGCTCAAGCGGTAGCGCGCTTGCTGGGGCATGCGAGCGGCCCGGGTTCGATCCTCAGCACCACGTACAAACAAAGATGTTGTGTCCGCCAAGTACTAAAAAAAATTAAAATGTTAAAAAGTTCTCTCTCTCTCTCCCTCTGTCTCTCTCACTCTTTCTTAAAAAAAAAAAATAAATAAATAAATAAAAGAATGTGGAAGAACTGAGTGTGACCTTGGAGATTAGGTCAAATCAGGCATTGTGGCTTCTTCCTTGCTTCCTCTGTCTTGGAGGAAACCAGTTGCCATGTCATGAAGACACTCAATGGCCCTGTGGAGAGCTACATGTGGCAAGAACTGAGATCCCAGCCCACACCATGTGATTACATTGGAAGCAGACCCTCTAACCACTGTCCAACTTTCAGATGCCTGTAGGCCTGGCTGAGGTCTTGTCTGCAACTTTATGAGAGATACTGATCCAGAACCACCCAGCTAAGTAACATGCAAAATGAGATAATGAATCATATGAAATAATAAATGTTTGTTGTTTTAAGCGGCAAGACCTGGGAATGATTGGTTATGTAATAACAAATAACAACCAACAAACCCATCCCATTCCCCCTTCCTTACTATCTTTTGTCATTGTATGCTTGGCTTCACTCCCACCCCACTTCAGGGAAAGTCTGTTTACATTAAGAAGTGAGAATGGTTTCAAGGTGCTTCCGCACAGCAGCATGGGGCAACCTCTCAAGCAGTTCATGGACAACACATCAAGAAGCTCACCTTCTTCCATGTTCTTTGTTTGTGGTACTAGAGATGGAACCCAGGCTTCACCCACAGTAAGCAAGTGTTCCATCACTGAACTACCTCCCTAGCCCTTCAAGGCTACAGCCTGAAGCTGTTCTTGATATTTTTATCCCAAGAGGACACTTCAAGGTCCTAAACTGGCTTCAGTGAGCCGCAGATGAGAAGGAGCCTGCTGGTTGCTGGGACTTGCTCTCTAGAACACAGGGACCTATTGAATGTTTTACTCTGTACATGTGTTACCCATTCAAAAATAGATCAATTGAATATATTTATAGAGTCATAATTTATCAGTTACTAAACTCCGCTTAGGTGTTTATCTAATCAGCTTTTTTGCCTCTATGACCAGAAGATCTGATAAGAACAATTAGAGGAAGAATCCTTTATGTGGAGGCTCTTGGTTTCATAGGTCTCAGTTCATAGATGGCTGACTCCATAGCTCTGGGCTTGAGATGAAGAAGAACATCATGGTAGAAAGGTGTGGCAGAGGAAAATGGCTCAGGACATGGCACCAGGAAGTGGGGGGTGGGGGGGCTGGCCCCTTCACCAGGGACAAAATATAAACCCCAAGGGCACACCCCAACCACTCACTTCCTTCAGCCACACCCTGTCTGCTTACCGTCATCACCCAGTTCATCCCTATCAGGGGGTTAATGTGCTGACTAGGTTAAGGCTCTTATAACCCAATCATTTCACCTCTAAACCTTCTCGCGTTGTCTTACACGTGAGCTTTTGGGGGACACCTCACATCTAAACCATAACAGTGTTCCTAAAGAGGAAGGTTTGGTGGTTACATCAGTCTGGGGAGTGCAGCTAATGTGTCCCCTTTCTGGAGTGTGGCATTGGCATCTTAAGAATTTAAGTTCTATAGAAAAGAATGGAGTTTAATCTGCTTAAACCTGAATTTTCCAAATTTTTTTCAACTGCCCAGTTATGTTTTTCATGAATTCTACATAAAGAGCCTGGGTGATAAATAGCCAGCTGTGTGGTTTATGCCACAAGGCTCGGGACCTTGCCATTGAAAGCACAGTTCCAGTTACACATCCTTGAAAACCAGGTGCAGAGTCCAGAGGAAGGACACAGGGGGAGGGGAGTGGCCCAGCATGAGCCTGGGGTTGGGGTTTGAGGAAATAGACATATTTGGAGCATGGAAAGGGGATCCTCAGAGAGAAAGGTCCCTAACCCATTGCACACATTTATTCCTTCATTCTTAATTCATTCAACATCCACTGCGCATTTTTGGCCTAAGACTAAATCAGAAAACTCCCTCCTAGTGAGGGAGGTGCATAGCCCCAGGACAATGCAGTCCTGTGGATTTAGGAAAGCCTCAGAAAGTGACCTGTGAGCCACACACAGTGTGAATCACTGTCACCCCGGTGGGGAACTGCAGAAAATATCTCCACAGTACTGGGGAGCCCAGAGCTTCAAGGATGACAGCAGGTGTCTGCTCACTTAGAGCCACAAAGACCTGGAGCCAGGTGGAGCTGTGCTGGCAACTACCAGTAGCCCTGGGCCCCACCTGCCCCTGTGCTCTGCTCTGGGGATTGGATTTCTGCATTACCCAGGCTCCTCGCCTGCTGTAGGACCTCACATAGCAGGCTCAGCAGGAGCTCAGGAGGCAGGAGGGAGAGAGAGAAGTGTCTGTTCTGATAGAATTGTAGTTGCAGCATCATCCTAACTGCTGAATAGCTAGGCAATTATAGAACCTATAATCTGTGGCATGGGTGACAATTTTATCAACATTTGCAGCCCTGGCTGAGAAGGTGTCCCCTCTTAGATCCAGAGCCAACATCTCCTCCTGCAGCTCCAGCTTCTTCCACAGCATCAGCTCCACTTGTAGCTCCTGCTTCTCCTCTAGGGCAGTAGCAGGAGCAAGCTCTGGGCTCTAGCCCCAGGGCACAATGGTCCAAATGTTTGTTCAATAAAATTCATAAGTTAAAATTGTCACCCTGGATGTGGTGATAATAGTAGGTGTGGCCCTCGGCAGTTAATAAGGTTAGGAGAGTGGACCCTTTTAAAAGAGTCCCTGGAGAGACCCCCTCACGTCTTCCCCTAAATGAGAATACAAGGAGAAGACACCATCTATGGACCAGGAGGTCCTCACTAGACTTTGAATTTGCTGGAGCTTTGACCTTGTATTTCCCACCCTCCAAATTTGTGAAAAAATGGATTCCCATTGTCTGTAAGTCATCTGGTTTATGATACTCTGTTATAGCAGCACTAAACGAGGAAGACAATTCTTTTTTTTTTTTTTTCCAGAGTAGAAATTAGAAGTTTATTAAAGGACAGCAGAAAAGACTTCTCCCAGAGGAAGAAGGGGACCCAAGAGGTGGAATCCGTGGAAGTGCGGTTGTTTCCCTTTTTTATAGTTTTCGGTGATGGAATGTAGGTGGGAAGGCCCGTGGGGTGGAACACAGGTGGGCCAAAGAAGTAATCTGGGCAGGAAGGACTCCTGAGGCAGCATCTTCAAGTTTGCTGTTCATTAACATTTCTTTGGGATGGGCTATCTTCAAATCTGCTGGGGCTGTTCATTAACATTTCTTTGGGATGGGCTACCTTAAAATCTGTTGGGGGCTGTTTCCTGGAGAAATGTTGAGCAACTTTTGAAATGTTAACATTTCAAGAGTTGCTCAACTTTTCCGGGAATTCATTCTCATGGCCTCCATTTTAGATTTCACTCCATATTAGATCCGATTTACCTAACTACACTGACTACCTAACTTTCTTCAGGCTGAAAGGGGACGATGTTGGGCAAGCAGTTAGTCCCCTTTAAAAATCGGTCTATCAGTGGTCCGTGATAGAAGTCTGATTGAGAAGTAATAGGCTGGAAGGCCATTTGAGTGATGGGTGGTCTATAAATTAAGCTTTAAAAATTCCCAAGACTGTTGCTATTCAATGTCATTTCAATAAGCCAGACCAACATCCCAATCCAACACTTTCCTTTCCTAAATCCTACACACTGAGGGGAACAGATACCATATCAAAATTTACTATCCTTGTCCAAATTAATGCACTGGTACACCTGTTTTAAAGGTTATTATAGATTGTTTCTTGGGGATAATCTAGGCTGAATGTGTGTCTAAAAGAAGATTTTTATTGTAACAATCTGGTATCTGAATGAGTTTTTGAAGCCTTGCATAATCTTGCAGTTAAAAGTTAGGTAATTGTTTAGTTTATTTCAGATAATTCATGCCAGAGAACTTAAATACTTAGGATGGGAAATTACTTCCAAGTTTGCAAGTAACTCCCAATCATTTACTTTTATTTTTTCATCAATTTTTGAAATGGGTAGCCTGGAAAGATTTCACTAGGAAGACAATTCTTTACATGGGTACCACCCTTTCTTCCTTTGGCTCTCCAGTCCTCTCTTTCTGTTGACTCTTTCATTCATCCATCATTCTACCCTTTTCCCTTTGTCATCAGTTCTCTGCATTAACTTCCATGTGAAATATTTATATGTGTTCCGTTTCCTGACTAGGCCTTGACTGATTTAAGAAACAGACCCTTGAAGTTGGGCCTCTGGTTGGGTTATTCTCCTGTGAGAGTATAAATGCAGAGATAAACTTGTTACTTATGGCAGATGGGATACTGGTCACCTGTGGCATCATAAATACTTGATTATCACCTATGGTTGCTTAGGAGGTGGCATCTAGAGAAGGTAAGACTTTGGGACAGGAAGTTGCCATTGCTCTCGTCTATTATGGTACAATGTGTGTCCACAAAGACTATGGGGGGGATGGCTCCTGACTACCCTGAAGAGATTGCAAAAGACAATGACAACAGCGACAATGGAGATGGAGAGGAGGATGATGGGGAGGAGGAGGAGAAGAAAAGAGAGGAGGACAAGGAGGGGAGGAGAGAAAGAAGAAAATGGATAAAGTGGACTATATTAAAATTAAGAACTTGGATTTAAAAGATTCATTCAAAAAAATAAATACAAATAAAAAAAATAAAAGATTCATTAAGAGAGTAAAAAGGCAAGACACAACTGGGGGAAGATGCTTACAACATACATATTTGACAAATGACTCATATCTACAATATATAAAAAAACTCCTAGAAATCAATATGAAATGACAGATAATCCAACAGGAAAAAGAAGGCTAAAGGGCTTAAGAGGGCACTTCACAAAAGAGTCTGTACTAGTGTCCAATAAATATGTGAGAAGATGCTCAGCCTCATTAGTTATCAAGGAAACACTAAAACTGCATTGTATCCAAACCACAGTGAGATAGTCCTTCATACCCACAAGGGCTATAGCTATGGCTACAATGAAAAAAATATGCAGGCAATAACAAATGTTGGAAAGGATGTAGAGAAATTGGAACCCCTCTATATTTCCGGATAGGAATGTAAAATGGTGTTTTCTGGAGTGTATAGCCCATGTGTTAGTTTGCAATAGCTGCCATAACAAAGTATCACAGAATAAGAGTCTTAAACAACAGGAAATTTATTTTCTCACAGTTCTGGAGACTGGAAGTCAGCAGAATTCAAAGTATCAGCCGGGTTGGTTTCTAATAAGTCCTCTCTCCTTGACTTGTAGTTGGCAGTCTTTTCCCTGTGTCCTCACATGGTCTTTCCTTCTGGCATGACCTTGGTATCTGTGTGTTTCCTAATCTCCTCTTCTTATAAGGACATCAGTTACACTGGATCAGAGCCTGTTCTAATGGTCTCATTTTTAATTTAGTTTCCCTTTAAGACACTTATCTTCGAATACAGTCACATTCTGAGGTCTGAGGGTCAAGGCTGCAAAACACGAATTTTGGGGAGGCACAGTTCAACCCATAACAGCTCGTTTGCACACACACACACACACACACAGCCCCCCCAGGCCCAAATGCTAGGATACCTAGGAAAGCAGGGCACATCTGGGGCTGTGGACAGGGGAGGGGACGATGGGAAGAGAGTGCTGTGAGCAACAGGCACCTGGAGCCTTGGGAAATATGGTTTTGTGGATAGTCCATAAGGCAGAGAAGAGGAAAGAGCACCAAAGGCAGTGGAAGCAGTGCAACTCAGGGCCCACCACCTTAAAGGGTGAGTTTTCAGTGAGGCCAGAGGGTGCTTTGCAAGCAGTAGCACCTGTGGCCAATGGGAATCCAATCTCTCTGGAGATGTGGTGCTCTTTGCAGGCCTGGGGTCTCTTGTAGAATTTTAAGCAGGGGGAGATAAGATGAGTAGCTAAATGCAACATGTAGACAGTGCTCATCGTGTGGCAGTGCCAAAGACATGTGGATGGGAGAAGGGGCCTAGGAGGCCCATACTCTGTGTGCCTCTGACAATCCATGCTACTTCACTGCCGAATAGGGGCTGTAGAATCTTAGGAATCTGGTTTAAACTTCCTGCCCAGCATCTACCAGATGTGTGAACTTGGGGACAAGATCAAGTCAAGGCTGTGGTCTCTTCATGTGTAAAGATACGGGTCATTGTGAGGATTAAAAAGATAATGTGACCTGACACATGGCCAAAGCAAGGACACTGTGTGCCTTGTTTTGCTTTGGCCATCTCTGCAAGTTGTTTTGGTCCCTTTGTAAAATGAGGCAGACACGAAGCCAGATATAGAAGGTACTAAAACCACAGTGCTGGGGTATAAGAGGACCTGGATGGGCCAGTCCAGTGGGAAAGCCTGAGACCCGAGGGCCACAGGAAGGTCAGCACTGGGCCTCCTACCCACAGGAGCCCAAGTAGAGGAAGGCTTTTGAGGAAAGGCATGGAGGAGCCATGAGCCAGGACCCTAGCTCTTGTATGCACAACCCAGAGCTGCCATTCCAATTCTTGGACCAGGAACCCAAGGTCCTTGCAGACCCCAGGGAAGAACACGCTGGCTCAGGAAACTTGTGCTATGAGGAAGAAGGAGGCCGTGACAGCCTAGGTAGGAAGGAGAACTTGATGCTAGGGATAGGGGGGGTCTGTGTATTTTTCAAACTGATTCCAAAGGTGTGTTCAGGATTTACCCTGGGGAAAGAGAAAGTGAGAAAGGAGGAAGGGAACTCGTCTTAGGCATCTGTGCTCATCCTCAGGGATACTTTGAGGATTATTATCACATAGGATTATTTTGGGGGGAAAATTTTGCTTAAGACACACACAGACAGAGAAAGAGAAAGAGAAAGAAAGGGCGAGAGAAGAAGACAACTAGAGTCAAGTTAAATTCTAAGTTTTCTTTCTCCTATTGGTGATAGTGACCTATCAGCCAAGTTCCCTATGGCTCCAAGGTAAGTCCTTTGAGCAGAAGAGGAGCCTTATTTTATATCTTTGTGCCCTCAGGGCATGGCCTATTGTGGCAGGCAAGCCCTTGATGACTACTTTTTGTCCAAGCTGAACACTGAAAGATCACAGAGCTAACCAGACACGTGAGCATCTTACAAAAATCAAGAAACTTACCTGGCCCTAATCTGTAGATGCAGCAATCACACATGTAAACATGGCTTCACTGTGATTTGGGGAGGCAAATATATACACACACCTGCCATTTCCTCTATATAAATCAGGTTGTGGGGTATGCATGTGTGTGTGCATCTGTATGATGTGTGTTGTATGTGAATATGTGTGTACATGTGCTGTACATATGTGTGTGTGAGACCCACATCCTCTGCACCACCTCGCACTTGCCTGGGATCTGATTCAGGTTTGGGGGTGCTTTTCTACAGTATGACTTGCCCCTGCACCAGCCACATTTGATTGGTCCTGAGATGGGCCCCTGACTCAAGCCAAGCCAATCAGAGCTGGCTCCTCAGGAGCATGGAACTGGCCCCAGAAGATCAGAACTAATTTTTCAGTTTACAGAGAAATAAATTTGGGGAGATTTGGAGCAGTCATTTTCCACAGCAGGGTCTAGCCAGCAAGGTGCACCTGTTCACAGAGGAAGAAGCTCCAGGCTAATGCAGGGGGATCCCAGAGGCACCCTGAGTCCTGTAGGCAACCAGGTCCAATTTCAGAGGCCACCACACCCTGCTCTGGGTCTCTTTGGAGCTTCAGTGTGACTTCCTTGTCTCAAGGTCCTCTTTTTGATAAAATCAGCTAGAATTGGTTTTTTGCTAAAGACTTAAATTGTGCATAGACTTTTTGCCAAAATCTTCCTTATAAGACATCTGGCCTAAACATGAAGACCCTAGAAACTGCAACCCATATTCTATAGTGCATTATTTGATGAGGGTGAACTGGAACTGGATTTCTTCCTGGAAAGGTGATTGTTCTTTCTTTCTAGCTTTTAACTGTGTCCTGGATCTCTTAACTTGAACTGAGAAATTTCCTATGCCATTTGAGGGGATTGCGGCACACATTCTACAACTCACAACGGCCCTGTCTTACTCACCCCCTCAAAGAAGCCATAGCAATTCTGCCTTCCCAATGCTGCTACCCACATTGTTGCCATCTTCCAGAAACTGAAGCCTTAGTTTGTTGTTCCCTGGCTGACAGACTCCTGCCCTGCTCTGGCCCTGGTCACCTTTCCTGCCCCCAGCCCAATGACCAACTGGCATGCCTATCACCCTCTTTTCACTGGTCTCTCCCAGCACTGGTAAAAACCTTCTTTCCTCTCCACAGTCAGCCGAACTGCTGGGGATCCCCTCTCTGGGGACTGGCCCCGCATGTGCACCTGTAAGCAGCTTTTCCTTGGTGCCATCTGCTTAGAGCAGATGCTAAGGAGGGCAGGCCTGTATCACCTTCCTCTTGGCACCTTCCCAAGGTTGAGCACCCTGCCTGGCACAAAGCTGGGGTTCCGCAAATGCTGGTTGAACCGAAACCCACTGTGGTTGTGGGTTCCTGAACTGTTCTTTCTTCTTGTTCCCACGCCCGGCTCCCAGTCACGGGGCAGGGGGCCCTGCCTGTGTCCAGGCTCCCTCATTTGCAGTCAAAACAGAGTTTTCCCAGGGGGCCTCTGTCATTGGGGGTCCTGCCTGTTCTCCCAGGATTTCCCCAGCCTGCTCTGGTGTTCTGGGCTATGTTGAGAACCTCGCCCTGCTCTGCTTGGCCTCCAGGAAGGACTTTCTATTCCTGGCCAGAACTGAGCAGCCAGTTCCAGGGGGTGGGGTGGGACCAACCCCAGCATTCTGGTCATCCAGCTGAGCAGCACCTGGGCTTGCAGAGACCCCTACCTCATCTCCCTTCTTGTGACTCCTTGTTAGGGCTGCTTTTAGGGGATGTGTGTATTAGCAGGCTGCAGCCCCAAATTTCGTTACCAGCTGAGGATCCAGGGCAACAACCCTGAGGAGTGGCACCCAGAGAATTGTGGTATTGAGAAGTAATGTGGGACAAGGGCAGGAGGTGGGAGTGGCTTCAAGGCCCTGAACTTGGGGCTGAGGACCGCTCTCTCACACACACATACACACACACACACACACACACACACACACACACAACACACACACATACCATGTACAAGGCGAAGGGGGCGGGTATCAGCTTCAGGGAGCTCATATGATGGCTCCCAGGCCTCCAGAAGGCCCCCTCCATCTGTCCTGGAATGAGCACTAGGGAAAGGACTGCAGGGAGTAAAAGACTGTGGGTCCCCTGGTATGACATGGGGTGAAAGGGAGTGTCAAGAGGGCACAGAAAGAATGTGCATGTCAGAAAGCACCTTCACCCTAGCTGGTTACAAAATAACTGACCATGCAGCTTCCAGGTGAGCTGGCCCTGCAGGAGGTTTTCCCCTGGAGAGCCATCTGATACCCTATCAATTTCTTTTTTGCAGACTCTGAGACAGAGAGAAAGGCAATCAGCCTTCTGGAGGCCCACATCGTGACACAGGTAAAACCCCACTGAGGCTGTTACAGTGAGCTGATGAGCAGGACCACCTCCATGGAGAGAAGAATTTCATTCTTGAAGCTGTGGAATGCTAGGGAGTGGGAGTCATGGCACACCGCCCCTCCCCCACTTCTCTACTGCAAGGGCTTCCCAGGGTCCACTGGAGCAGTAGCCAGGAATGAGTCTGGCTGAATCTGGCTGCAGGGAGCAGGGACAGACACTGGAGTGTGGTTCAGGCTCAACTATCTTAGAGCATCCTCTGGGCCTTCGTCACAATGAGATGGCTTCCAACATTAGGCCCACCTTCAAGTAGTAAGAAAGATCAGGGACCTTGCCACCTATATCCTTTCCCTGTATCAGTAAAGCAACAGATTTTTCCAGCTGACCATGGTGTGGGGTCACAGGCCGTGCAAACTTCAGAAGGCTGGCAAAGCAGAGAACAAGGGTGTCAAAATTGATTTTGGACCACAGCTGCCCCAACAACATCTGTGGAGTGGGACTAGATGTTGGCAAACACAGTGTGGCTCCACATGGCCACAGCCAGGCAGGGTGGAGTCTGACCAGGGGCACAGGGGACTGAGGACCTAAAGACCGCAGTTGGGGAGCAGTGCATCAAGGTGGCAGCTCCTGAAATCCTGGGTGAAGTACTCAGACCCCAAAGAAGGGAGCCATTACCCAAGTTAAGAGGGTGTCCCTTCCTGGGTGCAGAAGCCTTGCCACATAGAAGTGTAAGGCACCCTCTGATGCCCTTTGCAAGTGCCACTGTGGCCTTGTAGGCACCAGGCCTGAGTTGTGGCCCTACTCTACAGTTCACTGTCACCCCACGGTGACTACCCAGAAGTGAACCAACAAGTGGTCAAAACTTGGAATCTGGCAGGGATGCCCCAAGTGGCCCTTAGAGGAGGCAACGGGGCCAGCTGGGACTGTGGGGTAGAGAAAGAGCTGAGACAAGGAACTGGGGCAGACTTCCAGGAAGCGGGGACATGGGGCCCCAGCCTAGGCCAGCCTGGTCATTGGAAAGCAGGTGCTGGCCTAGTGCCTGGGAGTCTTTGCAGTGGATGGTAGTGTGGTGACTGCCCTGGAGTAGTGCCTGCTGGTCAGACACTCACTGTGTCCTAATCCTAATTGAACACTCCTGGGTCAGCCTCGCCCTCCACCCAGGACCCTCCAGAGAACACTGGGGCTTCTCACTGCTGCATTAATTAATAGGCTCAGAAAGTGCCCAGGGACTCCACAGACTGACATGGAGCAGCTCTCCAGCCCATGTCTCCCAGCCCCCTCCACTTATGAGACTATGTTGACACTGTGGAGAGAGGCCAGCTCTGTTGGTCGTTATGCTGAGAAATGAAACATTGCCTAACCCCGAGGAGAAACCACAAGAAGAGAAAAACACGCAATGTCGCTGCAGCTGGGCCTGAGAGCTCAGCCTCCAGCTCGCTATCTTCATGGCAGGTGGGGCTGTCATGTTTGATTGTATTAAAAGCAAGACAAAAATTTTTCCTAGGGTGGGACAATTTTTAAGTCCCCCCAAATCCACTTCTCCCAGAGGAAAAGTGGCATTTGTTTAGGAACAATGGGTCTGGGCTCTTTGTCATTCAGTCCTGGACACCCCTGACTGAGCAGCACCTGCAGTGGAGTGGAGAGCAGAATTCCCCCTCCCCAGGTGTGGGACGCCACCGCCACCGTGTTACCACAGGACTCTTGAGGTGCATCAGGATTGAGGCTGCTGCCGCCAAATAGACTCCACCGATCTCAGAGCAGGGCTGGGCCATGTGTTGGGGAAGGGGGATCATCACCGCAAAGGTGGTACCTGGGAGTCGGGAGGCCTAGAAAGGAGCTTTTTTCATTTTAGCGGAAGAGCGCATTTTGTGTTTGCAGTTTGGGGTGGAAACCACCATCTTTTATCCTTAAGGGTGAGTACATAGACCTTTGCCACTGGCATCTGTGGGTAGGCTACTGGTCCAAAACCCAGCTCTGATTCTCCTCCTTCCAGAACACCTCTGGTCAGTTCCCTGTCTACTTCTACCCCTGCTTCTGTCTCCTGGAAGGCAAAGCACCAGGAATCTGGTGCTATTCCTGGGGTGGGTTACACAAGCATGTTTTAGGGCCCAGCCTCAATGGCAGAGAAGTTAATCCCAGCCATCCCAGGGGGGTGACCAGGTGCTAATAATGCCCCACCATTGAAAACCCCCAAACTAGTCCCCTGCAGGACTCGGGTGCTATCTGGCCAGCTGTTGTTTGCCTTCATATCCTCTTGCTAGACCCCATCAAGACCTGAGTCCCTGTGCCCACCTGCCATACAGAGGCTGTGTTGCACACACATGCAATAATACATGCACGTACACATGTACACACACACACACACACACACACACACACACACACCAGGAGCTCTCCCTCACCAGAGCTTTGTGCTTCCCCTTTATGAGCTCTAAACCTGTTTGTGTTATTTACTACATGTCTCATGTACACAAAGCCATTTAAGTTCCCGCTTGTGCAGTGTTCTTGAGGGTGGTGGCCCTGTAATTCTTTGTGTGATCTGATTAACCCCTGCCCTTGGGTCCTCTTTACCACTTGGCACTTGAAAGCTGAAGGCCCTTGGGGAGATGATGGTGGCCTGTCATCAGGATCACACACAGGCTAGCCTTTGAGCCTGACTGCTGCACCTGTGAATCTAAATACAGACCTGATGTCTTCCTTGAGACTCCAGATCATTTGCAGCATGTATATCCTGTGGGAGGGAAAGGGAGGGAGAAGGGAAATTGCATGGAAATGGAAGGAGACCCTCAGGGTTATACAAAATTACATACAAGAGGTAACGAGGGGAAAGGGAAAAATAATACAAGGGGGAGATATGAACTGCAGTAGAGTGGGTAGAGAGAGAAGAGGGGAGGGGAGGGGAGGGGAGGGGGGTAGTAACGGATAGGAAAGGCAGCAGAATACAACAGACCCTAGTATGGCAATATATAAATCAATGGAAGTGTAACTGATGTGATTCTGCAATTTGTAAACGGAGTAAAAATGGGAGTTCATAACCCACTTGAATCAAAGTGTGAAATATGATATATCAAGAACTATGTAATGTTTTGAACAACCAACAATAAAAAAATAAATAAATAAAAAAAAATAAATACAGACCTGAGAAAATCATGCCGATGCAGGGGGAAGATCTTATCAAACAGGAGGGGCTGAGTCCACCTCTGAATAATTTTTTTCTCAGCAGAAAAAAGGTCAAATGGGAAACTATGTAGAAAATGAACAGGTGCTGCCATCTGTGCCTGCCTGTGCTTCCTTCCTGTGTGCCAGGGGGCGTGGGGAAAGCACATATCCCCTGAGTGGGCACACTTCAACGCCTTTGGTTCTGGGACTGTCACGAGGGACAAAAATGGCATTATCTTATGTGTCACTAAACCTCGGAGAAGAGGGGCACAGGCAGAAGGATTGCTCAAAGCTCACTGAAACACCCCCTGATAATGAGGGTGAGATGCCCATATTGGCCTCTTTCCTCTATTAAACATAGTTTAAATGGTAAGGATAGGCTATTCAGTAATAACTATTGCAATAGGGAAGAGAATTGAGAAAAACTGATCTCAATCTTACCAGAACAGAAGGGGGAACACTATATAAAGGCTGGGGTATACTCAGGAAACGACTTCAAGGAGAGTTAAGACAGAGTTGGTTCTTATCTGGAAGAGAAACATACTTCTCTCTCTATTTTTAAGTTGACACATAATAATTTTACATACTCACAGGGTACCGTGTGCTATTTCCATACATGTATACAACATGTAATGATCACGTATGGGTAATTGGCTTTTTTATCACCCTAAACATTCACAATAGTCAAGATTACAATCAACCTAGGTGTTCATGGATGGAAGAACAGATAAAGAAAATGTGGTATATACACAAATGGAATATTATTCAGCCATAAAAGGAAATGAAATCCAACATGGATGGACTTGAATATCATCATGTTAAGTGGAATAACCAGGCACAGAAAGACAAATACTGCATGTCCTCATTTACATGTGGAATATGAAAGTCAAATATAGAAATAGAGCGTAGAATGGTGATCACCAGATCCTGGGAAGGGGATGTGGGAAGGGGATTAGAGAGATGTTGGCTAATGGGTACCAAAAGACAATTAGCTAGGAGGAATATACAGCACAGTGGAGTGACGATAATTTACAACAGTTTATTAGATATCTCTCATATCTGTTGACAGGTGGCCGTTGTACACATCAGAGTAAGAAGCCCACCCTGTCAGGTACCTCTCTCCCACAGGGACTGGGGCAAGAGTCAGAGCCAGAGCATCTTCCTGATGCTCTTGTTTTTCAAAGAGATGGCTCCCAGGTCCTCATAGTGACAGTTCTGAATGGTGCAAACTTTTTATACTCAAGGAGGCAGAGCAAGGATTTACAATTGCAAGCTTTTGACAGTAATGGCTCTACAAGGGCATTTGGGGGCCTATCTATCTATCTATCTCCAGGTTTTGATTGGAACAAACAGTAAGTTCTCCTCATCATGTTGAGTTGCCTCCAGAAGGCACTTAAGGCGGGTATGACCTTGAGATATTAGCAAGTATTTTTCATATCTCTTAGTGGGTGGATGGGGGAGGGGCAGACAAAAGTGTTTGTGCTGAAAGCATTTGTACTGAAAGTTTGCAGTTTTATGGACCGACTTTGAAGCCTAGCTGAGCAGAGGAACCTGAAATAGTTTGGTGGAGGAAAGAACATTTTTGGGGGGGCGGGTGGGGGGAGTACTGGGGATTGAACCCAGAGCCTTGCATGCCCTGTACAGGGTCTTTGTTACCTCCTCCCGCTGCCATACCTGGAGGTTCCTCCCCTTCAGGATGCTGCCCCTATTATACTAGTTATTTGAGGTCTATCAGGTGGTGTTCTTTGAAATTGTCCCAGGAAATGCGGGAAAGGTGGTATGTTCGGGTGTCACCTTCCAGAGACTGTTGTCCCTATAAAGATGGTGTAGGACCACATTGAGATTGTATACTTGGATATTTTCATCAGAAACAAACTGTAAAGGAGAAGGGTGAACCAGGGAAAGAGAAAGAGAGTAAGCGGGGAAATGGAAGTGGGATCCCATGATCCTAGGAAAGAGGACTAAAGTAAGAGCAGCTCACTACCCATTCAGAAATAAAGCCAGATTTAAGAACCCAGAAATTCTTAATTCTTGGAATATGCTATGGTTTGGGTGTGTCTCCTAAAAGATTATGTGTTGGAAACTTAATTCCTCGGTGCAGCAGTGTTGGGAAGTAGGGCCTAGTGGAAGTTGTTTGGGTCACAGGGCAGAGACTTCATTAAGGGAATAAGGCCTTTCTCACAGGAATGGTTGGCCATCACAGGAATTCAGCCCCCTTTTTCCTTGTACACGTGTCTCTCTCCTTTTGACTTCTGCTACATTAAGGAGCAGCACGGGACCCTCACCAGGTGCAACCACCTGATCTTGCACTTCCCAGTCTCTATGACTGTGAGCCTAAATAACCCTCTTTTCTTTATAATGCACCCTGTCTCCAATATTCCTTTGAAAATGGACTTATGATTTGGCCAAGGCTGAGGTTCAGGTTGACAGTTTACAGCAGAGGCAAAAATTGGCCCTGGAAATCACACAGTGGACAGGGTCTCTGAGACATTTGCCTCAGAACAACTGGTGCTGACACTCAGATTCTGGGGGTGTAGAAGATATGCAGGCAAGAAGGTTCTAGACTGGGACTAGATAAGTCATCATCTGGGCCAAAGACTGGGCAGGCTCTCCCTGATAAGATCTTTTATGTGGATATTAAAGGATCTACGGCCTGCCTGCCTCTGGCATCCACTGTGGCTGCAAAGTGAAGGAGCTCTCTCTGGAATATCTTGCTTGCCCTCCTTCTAGTTCCCTGTGCCTTTGCCATTTTGAGGACTTCAGTTCCCAATGAGGAGTAGGGGACTACAGCCTACCCATCTTTACGTTCCTAGCCCAGTGTCTGGCAGTGTTCTACAAATCCTGACCTGCTGACCTCTTGGATGGCTAAACTTAGTTGGGAGACCCAAATATGATCCAGCCTAGCCTGGGACAAAGGGGCATAATGAACTCTGGTAACCTGGGCCACTAAGGATGCTCAGAGTGGATCAAGCTTTTGATCCAAGCTCCAGCCTTTTTGGTTTTGGCTTCAGAAAACTCAGGTGCAAGATGAAACTAATAATAACACCACTGAGGATGGCATATGGCCCTGGTGGGGACTCTACCAGCCTGAAAGTGCATCTGTGAGTCCCAACACTTTTGCAGGAGCCTGGCATGAATGGAAGTTCAGAACCCACTGGGCCATGGGGTGTGGGAACAGGTGGGTTTCCCCAACAGACCAGCCAGCATGGAGAGGAGGGGCAGGGACAGTACACTGTTCATTCCAGGAGCTGCTGGTGGTCAGTTTGGCAAAGGTCTGGCAGGCCCCCATGGTAGGAGGTTTAGCTGTCAGTTTGAGAAATTTGGACTTGGGGAGTGAAAGGGAAGACTGGACTGTAAAAAGAAGAAGGAGAACAAGGAGGAGGAGGAGAAGGAGGAGGAGGAGAGAAAGAAAGAAAGAAAAACAAACAAACCAAAAAACAGTGCTTTGGAAGAAGTGGCCTTGGTAGAGTCCTGGGCACAATCCAGAATCCAGGAGGGTGTGACTGAGCCTCAGGGCTGGGCAGGCCAGAATCCCACACATCCTGCTCTCAAGGACTCCTCCTTGCCTGGCCCTTGACTCCCACCTCAAGAGAGTGTTTTCCAAAGAAGCCCAAAGGCCTGCCCCTGCAGGTGGAGGAGCTTAGTGGAGCATGCACATGCTGTACCAGGTGGAGCTTCACCTTGGCCAGGAACCTGCACAGGCAGAGCAGCTGGCCATGCTGCTCTACCCCAAGGAGAGGAGACTATTTTGGGTTCAGGATCAGGCCGAATGGATTCTGTTTCTAGAGGAGCTTCTGCTGCAGTCCTGGGAGCTCCATCTGCTCTGGAAACAGGCTCCATCAGATGGTCCCTCAAATCCAAGCACTCTTCTGCTCTATGGAGGCCTGCCTGGGCTTGCACCACTTCTGACTATGTCTTCCAGCCTGGCTTGGAGGCCCCTGCCCTACAGAGGGCCAGGGCAGTTCCACTCAGACAGAAACCTGGTAACCGGTACCAGGCAGAGACTTTCCCCTTCATTATCCTGCTTCATCCTCACAAAACTGTTGGGGTGGGGGGAGGGTGCAATTTTAATCCCATTTTATAAATCCGGAAGCTTTGATTTACAGAATTACATAACTTTCTCAGGGGATGAGGCTAGCAAGCAATGGAGCAGGGATTTGGACCTGGGCCATCCCCCGACTCGACCTCATGAGGTCAATCAAGCTGCACCTTGATCAACTGCCTCCCAGGACTGATTGAATCCAAATTACCTTGGAGAAGAAATGAGCAAAGGTGAGCCCACGACTCTGAAGCAAAGTCTCTGGGCTGGAAGAGGACCTTCCACCAGCATGTCCAGCTTGACTGGAATCTGTGTAGGATGCCCATGTCCACGGCAAGTTCTGGCCTTTGCAGTGTTGTCTTGGGCTTCACTTCTGTCCTGAGTGCAGACTCCAGGACCCTGCAGCTACCCCTGTCTTACCACCAAAGACCACAATTCTGCCCCCATAGTCGTCTGGACCATGAGTGCTTCGAAGGAGACCTTGGGTATGTAGGGCTTTTCTCTCTGAGGGTTCTTTCTCTTTAAACTCCAGGCTCTGTATTTTCCAGGAGCTGCCCCAGCCATGTGAGTGCTATGCTTTGAATGTGTTCCCCAAAGTTTGTAGGTTGGAAACTTAATCCAACCGCAATGGAACAGTGCTGCAAGGTGAGAACTTATGAAGTAATTAGGTCTGGAGCATTGACTCTGTCCTCATAAATGCCCTCCTTAGATGCCATTATCTAGGGAGTAGGTGAATCATCATGCTAGTAGCTTCCTGATAAAAACAGGAGTTTGGCCTCCTTTGCTCCTTTCCTCATCCAGACCCCTGCAACTCCCACCCCCATCCCGGAACCTGCATATTCTCTCTCTCTCTCTCTCTCTGGCTCTCACTTTCTTGCCTTTCTGCTTTTCACCACAGGATGAGCAGCAAGAAGACTCACCAGATGTAGCCCTTTGACTAGCCCTTTGACCTTGTACTTCCCATCTTCCAAACAAGAAGTAATTCTCTGTTCCTTATAATCTACCCAGTCTTGGGCATTCTGTTATAGCAACACACTAAGTTTCGGGAGTTCTGGACATCTCTTAGGACGTGTCTTACTCTTAAGACTTATGTGCCCAGAACACTATTAAGAAGATGATATAACTTTAGTCTCTGAAAACGTTGGGGCAAATAAACTTTACACCAACACATAGAGGGGCAGAAACTGATCTTAAGAAAATATGCCTATATTCATCTTTACAACCTTTATTTAAAATTTTGATAAGATCCCTTTTTAAACAAACAATAGAAAAGTGTGTTGACGTGCTGTACAGTCAAGGGTTGTTCAGAGACCTAAGCATGTCAGGCTTGGGATAAACCCATGGGCCAAACATATGGGAGCTGGAACATATTTAGCCTCTAATCCTCCAGCTGAGGTGGCAGCCAGGTTCAGGCAAAAAGCAGGTGGGCACACAGGAGAGGGGCACATTAAGAAAGACTGTGGGTGGGCTGCAGGAATCCTGATGGTCCCAGGATTGCTGCAGCTGGCAGGGGCACTGAAGGGTGTGCAGCCCTCAAGGAGCCCTGCAGCTGTAGGAGAGGTAGGGCAGGAGCTGGAGCCTCCTCCTCCCCCAAAACCTCTTATTGGTGAGAAGTGTATTCATGAGGTCTCAGCGGAGGGTGGAGGGGATTGTGCATCCTGTGGGTTAGGCGAGGAGCTCCTCTACACTTGGCCTCACACCTCCTCTTCTCAGAAATCCTGAGGCCTGGAGGGAGGTTCAGTGATTGGCACATTGTAGGTGTGGGGAAGGTGGATTTCAGGACCATTTCAGGGAGTCCCAGCTTATTCCATCCTCTTGATCAGTTCCCAAAGGAACAAGACAGAAGCACTTTTATCATCCCGCTCTCTGGTTGGGGAGTTTCCCTTTGGAAGAAGCAATGGCAAATGAGCCCTGAGGATAGAAAGTGGGCCCCACAGCGCTGGGTAGAGCTAGATAGCACCAGTGCCCCAAGCCACCTGCAGACCAGGATAAAGGTAGAGGCTGGGGGCTGAGGGCAGTGTGGGGAAAGAGAGCTTGCCACAGGGTCTAGAGGTGTGTGAGACCAGCCCATCTATTACATCCTCTCCATTTGGGGATGTTACGTAGGGGTCTCTGGGATTGAGGCTTATGTTTGGACATCTACAGGGCAGAGGAGGCCAAGCTGGGCTGATATCAGAGAGATCCAGAAGAAACACAAGTTCTAGGACTTTATCAACCTCTCAGGGTCAGTTGCAGGCTCCAGGCCATGCCCTGGTGGCGGTCAGTCCTCAGCATGCTGCCTGAGTGAAGTTTCACCCAGGACACTACCCTTGGGGCCCAAGGGTCATTTCTGAATAGATAGAGACAAAATTGCCAAGTGGACTAGCAGAGTTCTGGCTGGCCATCATGTTTAATACTTCATCACTCACTTCTGTCTCTGAGATCTTTTGAGATCTGCCTTATTGATCCCTTATATGATCCCAGGCCCACCTGGGCCTTGAACAGTGCAGGTCCCATTCCCCTGACAGACCATGAAGTCCACCCCTGCCTCTGGTGAGTCATCCTGGACATGTGCACCGATGTATTCTCCAGTGCCCCTTCCCTTGCCAGGTCTGTCCTACCATCGGGCTGACTTTCTGTCGCCCCTTCTTCTGGGTAGCCCTTTACTGGACCTGGACCCCCTGGACCCTTTACTCTTTCAGCTGTTTCAGTACAGCTCATCCTTCAGCCAGCTCCCACTATGAACCTGGCATAAGTGATTTTTCACCTGTTTCTCTAGGCAAGCCAAAACCCACTGAATTTGTGTGTGGTAAGCCTGGAGGACAAGCCAACTGTAGGTAGAATCCAATATACATAAATCTACTGTGGCATGACCAGACCGTCCAGGTCCCTTTGCATAAAGTGTATTGTTGTTCACCTGACACAAATGCAAATGCCTCTGAACCTGTTCTTGTAGTAATGGAAAGGGAATTCCTTAGGGGTGGCTGAAAGCCAGGCCTCTGACCTGAGTGAATCTGTTCTACTTAAGACACTGCCTTTGACATAACAAGTGTAATGTTGTGTTAGCCAGCTTTCTGTTACTGTAACAAATTATGTGAAATAACCAAGTTATAAGGAAGAAAGGGTTATTTTAGCTCACAGTTTTAGAGGTTTTAGTCCACGATCTGTTGGCCCTGCTGCTTTGGGGGTTGTGATGAGGCAGCACATTATGGCAGGGAATACATGTTTGGACAAAGCCATTCACCTCGTGGAGTCAGGAACAGAGAGAAACAGGAAGAACCCAGATTTCCACAATCTGCTTCAAGGGTATGCCCCAAATGACCTCACTTCCTTCACACTAGGCCCCACCTCTCAAAGGCTCCTCAGTCTCCCAGCGATGCCATGCCTGGGGACCAAGCCTTCAGCACACAGCCTTTGGTGGACACTTATTCAAATATAGTAGATGGGAGCACTGCTCGGTTAAGTTTGTGGAACCCACTATGACTGCTATCATATACTTAGTTTTTGTAGGGTCCAGCCTTGTGAATTACATGGAGATATGATGCCCCGAAACTACCAGATTTTTTTGAGGGTGGCACTAGCCACATTTGACTTTCTATCCTGACCAGAGGAGGGGGCAGTTTTAGAGGCCTGCACCTGGCCCTATCCCTGCTCTGATAAGCTCTTCCCCCACAGGTAAGGAGCCTTGGGGTGGCAGGGGGGGTGTTCTGCTGACTGCCAACAACCTTCACCCTAACAAGTCCTTCAAGAAATGGAGAAACAACCCCATGGACACAGTGGGCCAGACCTGAGACCCATTACCATGTGCTTCAAGTCCCCAACAAGGGCTGTGGTGACACTGGTGTCTCCATTCATCAATGTCAATTTAGATCCTGGGTCCCACGGTCCTAAAAATTCTAGACACTCCCTACTCCCCTGTGCATGAATACCCAAGTGAATGTCTGAGGGGCCCTGTGGGGAAGGGCTGGAGGAGTCCCTACTGCTTACACCTACTGTGGGGTAACAGGTCTGTCCTCAGAGAATCTGCCTCTCCTTCAGTCTGAGCCCTGGGTCTGAACATTGGCTCAGGGCCAGAAATTGGCCAAGATATTATGACTTAGGGGCTGCAGAGGGGAGAGGTCACCTTCAAGCTCCTTATTGTCCATCTTGGATGTTCGTTATTGCAAAGTTAGACAATGTCTGAGTTAACTATCCCAGTCCACCTTTGGTATCTGAGAATGGTTCCTTGGTTTTCTGCATGTCAGGCCCCCGGATGCTATCTGACTGACACTGCTCTGACATAATTGCACTCACCTTGCTGCTGTTGGTATAACACCACCATCAGCTATCTGTTCCATTGAGACCCTGTCATCCTCCCCCATTGATATGGGGGTCCCTCTAGTATCCTCTACTGGAAGCTCTGACCTCAAAGGACAGACCCTCTAAGTTTCTCAGTAACACATCACCCTTCACTGGCACTCTCTTGGTCACTTTGATAAATGGGAGGGGTAGCAGTCCAGCTTGGGTTTTCTGTCCTTACTGAGAGCTTTGGTCCCTTACATGTGCACTGTCCCCTCCTAGCCTTCCAAAGAGTCATCCTAGTTAGAGGAGCTACATCTCCTGGGATCCCTGCCAGGACACGAAGTTCCATATCGGGGAGAGTATGGCCACATGAATGGGCTCTTTCTCGTCCTAAGCTCCACTCTCTTTGCTCTAGCACCCTAAGACCCAGACCCAGGCCCAGGCACATGCTACTGGTCTTCCATTGTAGCCTGGGCCTACAGCTTTCAGGGTATGAACTCCCTCCCTGTCTATTCTGATGCATGCTATGACTATGCTGAACCTTGAAGACATCATGCTGAGCAAGACACCAGTTACAGGACAAGTCCTGTACAATTCCACTCATGTGAGCTGTCCGGAGCAGGAGACTAGAGAAAGGAAAGTGAAGGGTGGTTGCCAGGAGCTGGGGGAGGAGAAATGGGGAGTTAGTTTAATGGGGACAGAGTTTCAGTTCTGCAAGATGAAGAGTTCTGTGGATGGATGTGGTGATGATTGCACAACCAAATGATTTACTCAACGTTACTGAGGTGAACACTTAAAAATGGCAAAGATGGAAAATTTTCCAAAAATTAAAAATTAAACTAACAAACCCTTTCCCCACTTAGCAGGTCCAGCACCTGGTTTGATACTGCACTGAGATTTGCCTCTCCTTTGTCTATCAGCCTGGCTCCCCCAGACTGATTAGAGGTAGGTCCTGAGGGAGCAAGCTTCATCTTGTTGGGCAATGCTCCTCTTGAGGCCTTTGCGTGCTCTTCAAGCAGGATGGGGGAAGGAACACTCTCGCCTACCAAGGAGGGTTGTCACTTCTGCAGACCCAGCATGTTCAAGGGAATCTGAATTTCCAGATTATCCACTGCACATCCCCATCCCAGGTCTCAGGACCACCCCTTCCCCTCTCAGACCTGACTTACACAAGACCCCCTTGGAGGCTGACAGCTCTTTCACTCCTTTGAGTAACTTCTGAGCCTGGTCCTCTGCACCATCACCCGTTTCCCTTCCATCCCATCAACACTATTGTTCCAACAGCTGGAAATTAGGGATTCCTTGAATACTCCAAGGAGGCCTTCTATTTCTCACACTTTGACTAAATTGGTTTTCTCTCTTCCTCGTCATTTGATGAGTATTGAGAGCAGCCTGTCCTCCCAGCTCCAGGCACCTCAGATCTCTCACATCCCAGGATGTTGTGGCAGTCAGCAGGCCTCCATCCCCAAATCCCTCCTGGTTCACTGCCCTTGAAAGAGTGACTATCACTCTGCCAGGGCATACTCCACCTGAGTGCCTGTGAAGGCCATCTGTGATGGGCCCTCAGTGCATGCTGTTGGCAAATGATCCCAGGCCAAGTCTGCTTCCTGGAGGACATGCCTGGAAGGAGTGAGGAGGACAGGAAGGCACAGAGGGCCAAAATGGTCCCAGATCTACACCAAAGACATCAGTGGTCGTTGGCCATAGGCAAGCACCCGGGGACATCATCTTGGGTAAGGGCTTTTCCTGAGTTGGAACATAGTTTCTGAAAAGGAGAGAGGTGTGAACCCTCAGCAATCTATTTCCAGTGGGTGCAGGTGGATGTGTGGGCTACCAGATCTAGGTAGAGCACTTCCCATCTACTCCCATTTCCAGTTCAGCCTACTTCACCTAGACTTCCAAATGTGACTCTGGTTCTCCTGCTGTGCTCCCACCCCAATCCCTGCAGTGCACCAAGCACTCTACCACCTTGCAAGCTGGAAGCAGATTTATCCTAGGAAGGTGAGGGGAAAGACCTGGAGGCAGGCCCAGCTCAATGGGTGAACACCCTACAGCCACACCACACCTGCCAGTGCTTAGAAGGTGGTTGAGGCTTGGATTCAGCACTCTGCCGTCACTACCTTAGAACTCTTCACAATCTTATCCTTGAATTTGTGTTTTGTAAGTGAAGCTGATGGGACAATGGGGTGCTCGTGGGGGATCCCTTCTCCTGCTTCTTTTCCACTTTCCAGTAAGGGTTTTGGCTACGCCTTCTTCAGCCCAGTGCCTGGGAACCTCTGCCAGGCATGGTTCAGGAGTCAGCTGCAGACACTCCACACATGTAGGGCAGAACCCTGAGTGCCTGTGAAGGTCTGTGTGAGCCCAGGAGGGTGTGATAGCAAATCAAAACACCATTCCATTTTGAACAAGAGGCCCCATGCCATCATTTTGTGCTACCTATCTGCTTGCATATCTGCCTCTTTGTCTACACATTCCTTTCTTATCAGACAAACCCAAGAGTGCCTATGAGTGCTCACTACCTTACTTCTGCATCAGAAAAAGATCCATCTGTTTTCTGGAATGTACTTTAGGGCTCCTTCCTAGTAACTTGGGGCAGATGGAGGTGTTAAACTCCAGCTCACCAAAGATTTTCATGATTTTCCAAGAAAGGACCTACAACTGATTTGGGAAGCCTTGCAGGGAGCATCAGCCATGTCCTGCCCCATAGGCCCAGTTTCTGTGGCCTCAGTGGTGACCCGGTTGGCACCAATGGTTCTGCCTTGGCCTAGACACTTCATGATCTTGAGTGCTGGAACAAAGAGGTTGGATTGACACCTGTCCCCAGCTCATGGAACTGTAAGTGTTTGAAGTTCATTTACTGTGTTTTTTTCCCTCAGGGTGTGACAAATGACTCCTGGCCCCTGATGCCAGACCTAGCAATCCAAACAGGGTTGGGCTGTCTCCCATCTGCCTGGGGCTCAGGGAGTCCCTAGTTTGCTCTCCCATCCCCCCATTCCTCATCTCCCAGCCCACGTAGCTTGGAGCCCTGAGGCCCCTGGGGACCCATCTGCGCTGTTTGTTTGGGTAAGAGCTCCGTATTTATAGCCGCCTTGCAGGCAGCCAGCAGAGGGAAAGCTGTGCCAAGTGGGTATCAAGCAACAGCTGGGCACACGCTCCACATGACACACGCCACAGGGGGTACAACCCTCCCCCGCACCCTGGGGGAGCTGCCTCCCTAATAATCCCTCCCTTGGCTCCCTGGGGAGGGGCGGGAGAACACAGGACAATTGTCACAGATCATGTGCTGGGGCGAGAGCCACACAGACCTGAGGCTGGGGAGAGGGGGAGATGAAAACAAGCCTTTGTCCAAGGCCTCGTCTGCCACACACTGGGCTTGTGTTTCTTGCTTTATGACAATTGGGTGAAACATTAGACCAGGGCATCAATTATTCAGATTTCACTGCGAGGTCAGAACACAGCAGCTCGGTCCTGCCCCCACCCGGAGAGAGTCAGTTCCAGGAGGGAGGCTGTGGGAACTCAGGCTTCAGGGCCTGGGAGTATGAGCTCCTGCACCCTCAGGTCTTGGCAGCTCAGCACCCATCAGATCTAACTGTCCTCTATTGTCGCTGGCCAAAGTGCTTTCCTGGCTTTTCCAGGCATTTGAGTGGCATGGAATATAACCAAAGGCATTACTTCGTTTTCAGCCAGAAGATGCACTCTAGAGAATTCTGTAGGACTCAAGAAGCTGAAGCAACCCTCTCCCCCCACCACACACACACACACACACACACACAGACATACAAACACATGGCACACATTTAGCTCTCTGGCTCCATCTGATTGCTCTGGACCCTGAGCTGATCCCTTGCTCTGCCCAGTAACCCTTTAACCTCTCCTGAAGAGTCATTGGCACATGACTGTGCTGCTCCTGTCACCTATCTTTCTGCTTTCTAATACAAGCTTTCAAGCCACACGTTTCCCTCCAAGCACTGTTTAGCTTCATCCTGAGATTTTGACAGTTTGTGTTTTCACTGTCATTCAATTCGAAAGACTTTGTAATTCTCCTCGTTATTTCTTTTTTGACCCATGGAATATGTAGAAGTATTTTGTTTAACTTCCACATACTTGGGGACTCTCCAGACATCTTGACGTGATTGATTTCTCCTTTAATTCCTTTGTGGTCAGAGCACATTTTTTGGTATGATTTCCTGGTCTTTTCAATATATTGAGACTTGTTTTATGATCCAGCATATGGTCTGTTTGGGCGAACATGAAAATAATATGCCTTCTGCAGTTGGGGTATGAAATGTTGTGTGAATATCAATTGGGTCAAGCTGGTTGCTAGTGTTGTTCAAGTCTCCTGTCACTGTGGGAGATTTCAACACTGTAGACAGAAAGTCCAATCGGCCTATTTCTCCTTTCGTTTCTGTTAGTTCTTGCCTTGTGTATTTCAACACTCTTAGTATGTCAAGCACATTTAAAACAGTGTCTTTGTCTGTTCAGGATGCTGTAACAAAATACCATAGACTGGGTCGCTTAAACAGTACAAATTTATTTTCTCACAATTCTGGAGGCTGCAAAGTCCAAGATCAGGGTGCCAGCTGGACAGGTTTGGGTGCAGGCTCTCTTCCTAGGCTTGTAGACAGCTGCCTTTTCACTGTGTGTTCAGACAGGCTTTCCTCCAATCATGCACACAGAGACAGAGGAAGATCTCTCACATCTTCTTTTTAACAGGAGAATAATCTCTGGGCATGGTGGCACATGCCTGTAATCTCCTAGAAACTCAGGCAGTGAGGCAGGAGGATTGCAAATTTGAGGCCAGCCTCAGCAATTTACTGAGACTTTAAGCAATTTAGTGAGATCCTATCTCAAAATAAAAAATAAAAAGACTGGAATGTGGCTTAGTGGTAGAGCATCCCTGGGTTCAATCCCCAACACCAAAAGAAAAAAAAAGGCGGGGGGGACACTAAACCTTTCATATAATGGACCTATCTCATAATCTCATTCAACCTTAGTTGAAGGCCCTCTCTCCAAATACACAGTGGGGGGGGGGGGGTAAAGGCTTCAAAATATGAAATTCAATATATGAATTTTAGGGAGGGCAAAATTTAGTTCATAGAATATGATTATGTCTTTTTGATGAACTGACACTTTTACTGGTATAAAACACCCCTTCTTATGCTCAGTAGTATTCTTTTTTCTGAAGCCTGATATTAATGAAGTGATATTAATGAAGCAATCCATAATACCTATGATGGTCCACATTATTGTATGCTTAACTAGCTCCCTGGGATTTAGATTAAGAATAAATCTTGTGAGGCTGGGGCTGGGGCTCAGTGATAGAGTGCTCACCTGGCACACATGAGGCACTGGATTCGATCCTTAGCACCACATAAAAAAATAAAATAAAATAAAATATTGTGTCTACCTAAAACTAAAACATAAATATTTTTTAAAAAGAATAAATCTGTGAACAATAGGTACTAGGTTGAAATTGAGATAAGAGTAAGAAATTCTATAGTGCTATTTTTTTGCACAGTGGGGTGACTATAGATGGTGGTTGTGTACTATAGATTTCAAAAAGCCAGAAAAGAAGATTTTGAGTGATTTTCCATTATGAAGTAATAAATGTTTGAGGAGATAAATATGCTTAACCAGATTACACAATGTATACATGCATTGAAATTTTACATGGCACCCCATCAATATATATAATTTTTGTATTTTTATATTTCAGTTTAAAAATAAGTCAAATTTTTTAAAAATTATACATTTTATAGATAATATATTTGATGATTTTTTAAAAGTTCATTATGAACATCTCTGCCTTGCATTTTAATTAATTTTTAGTTATAGAGGTAATTGACTTAAAATTTGCCATATTGCTATTTGTCTTCATTTTGTCCAGATGTTCCTTTTTTCTCTTTTTTTTCTGCCTTTTTTTTTTGAACTGTATAATTTTAAATATTCCATTTTAATCTACTGTATTAGCTTATACCTATTATATCTATTCTTTTAGTTGTTGCTTTAGAATTCATGATAATCAGCCAGGCACAGTGGCACATGTCTATAATCCCAGCAGCTCAGGAGGCTGAGGCAGGAGGATTGCAAGTTCAAAGTCAGCCTCAGCAACTTATTGAGGCCCTAAGCAACTCAGTGAGACCTTGTCTCTAAATAAAATACAAAAAAGGGTTGAGGATGTGGCTCATTAGTTAAGTGTCCCTGGGTTCAATCCCTGGTACCCCCCCCCCCAAAAAAAAGAATTCATGATCTTAATTATTGACTTAACAAATATTAGTATACTTGCTTACATAAAAAGGTAAAATCTTCAAGTATTATCCTCTTATTCCTCACTTCCAGCCTTTATTTTCCTATTGCTATCCTTCCACCTTCCATTCTATTACCAGATACATAACTTCTACATCTGTTAAACCCTATAATGTCATTGTTGTTGCTAAATAGTTCTTCTCTCTCTCTCTCTCTCAAAAAAAAAAAAAAAATTCTATGTGGTGCTGAGGATTGAACCCGGGACACTCCACCACTGAGCTATATCTTCAACACCATTTTATTTTTTAATTTGAAATAAGATTCAGCCTGGGCTAGCACTGAACTTGCTATCCTCCTCCCTCAGCCTCTCTAGTAACTGGGATTATAGATGTGTACCACCACACCTGGCCCTGAAGACAAGTTTTGAAAATTTTAAATTTAAAGTGTCTCCAACACTTCAAAGATATCCATTTAACTATCTCCTGCCTGTATTTTTCTGATGGTTATTATTTTTGATCTCTCTATATAATGTGCCTTTCAAAAAATATAGACTTTATTTTTTAGAGCACTTTTAGTTTCACAGAAAAACAGAGTGGAAGGTATAGAAATTCCCTAACACATGCATAGCCTCCCTATCAACACCCTCCACAAGAGGTTGCTATGTTTGTTTTAAACGATGAATCTACCTTGACATCAGGCCACGGTTTATATTGGGGTTCATTCTTTGTGTTGTCCATTCTGTGGGCTTGGACAAATCCAGAGTGACATGAATCCACACTACAGTATGCACATAGTAGTTCCACTGTCATCAAAATCCTAGTGCTCCACCTGTACTTCCCTCCTCCCCCAACGCCTGAAATACTGCTCTTGTTGCTGTTTCCTTAGATTTGCCCTTTTCAGAATGTCATAGACCTGGAATCATTCAGTATGCAGCCACTTCAAATCAACTTGTTTCACTTAGTAATATGCACCTGTTTCTTCCATCTCTCTTCACAGTATAGTAACTCTTAAGTTAATGATATTTCATGATTGGACATGTCCTGGTTTATTTATCTGTTCATCTACTTTAGGTCATATTGGTTGCTTTCAAGTTTTTGCAGTTATGAATAAAGCTACTATAAACTTCCATGTGTAGGGTTTTGTGAGGATATAAGTTTTCAACTCCTTTGGGTAAATACCAAGGGGCCCATTGCTGGATCATATGGTAAGAGCATGTTTAGTGTTGCAAGAAACCACCAAACTATTTTCTAAAGTGGCTGTGCCATTTTGAATTCCCATCAACAATGAGTAAGGGTTCTAACTGCTCCACATCCTCCCCAGCGTCGGGTGTTGTCAGTGACCTGGATTGTGGCCACTATGATAGGTGTGCATTGGTATCTCATCATTATTGCAATTTGCATCTCCTTAATGACACTTGATATGGAGCACCTTTGTGTATGCTCATCTGTCATCTGTATATCTTTTTATTGTTTTTAGTTATATATGATAGTTGAATCCATTTTGACATAATTATAAAAACATGGACTATATCTTGTCCTAGTTCAGACCCCATTACCTCTCCTTTCCTTTCCCTCTCCCCACCCCTGTTCCCTTCTCTCCATTTATTTTTCTGCCATTTACCCAAGATTATTATTTTTTTAATTAATTTCTTGTGGATATATGTGATGGTGAGATTCACTGTAATATATTCATATATGTACATAGGAAAGTCATGTCAGATTAATTCCATTGTCTTTCCTTTTTCCATCCCCACCTCCCTTCTCTTCCTTTCATTCTCCTTTGTCTAATCCACTGAACTTCTATCCCCACCCCCTATGCTTATTGTGAGTTAGATCCACATATTAGAGAAAACATTTGAACTTTGTTTTGGGGGGATTGGCTTATTTTACCTAACATGGTAGTCTCCAGATCCATCCATTTACTGACAAATGTCATAAAGTCATTCTTCTTTATGGCTGAGTGATACTCCACTGTGTATTTATACCACATCTTCTTTATTCGTTTATCTGTTAAAGGCCACCTAGGTTGACTCCATAACTTAGCTATTGTGAATTGTGCTGCTATAAAAATTAGTGTGGCTGCATCACTCTAGTGTGCTGATTTTAAATCCTTTGGATATATACTTAGCACTGTGATAACTGGGTCAAATGGTGGTTTCATTCCTAGTTTTTTGAGGAATCTCCATACTGCTTTCCAGAGTGGTTGCACCAATTTGCAGTCCCACCAACAATGTATGAACATATCTTGTTCCCCACATCCTCACTAACACGCCAGCATTTATTGTTACTTGTATTCTTGATAATTGCCATTCTGACTGGAATGAGATGTCATCTGTATATCTTGTTAGGTGAGAGACAATATTATAATATTTCTTTTATGGCTGGCTTAGTGAGATTTTTCTCTTCATTGAAAGTCTTCAGTAGTTGGATATGGTGATTTTTCCATGATTTTCTTTGTGTTGCTTCTTCTTAAGTTTTATTGCATCTAGATTTGTATGATTGAGACCATATATATATATATATATATATATATATATATATATATATAATTTGCCCATGACCTCTTTCAAAACTCCCAGTAGAGATGAGTAATATATCTTGAACTTTTTTGCTGGTTTGTTTTTCTCAGGTCATTTTTCTCTCTGTGCTTTAGTTTGAGTAGTTCTCTGGTACCTTGTCTTCAAGTTTACTGCCTTTTCTTCTGCTATGTCTCTGTCTATATTCTGTTAAGTCACTCTTTATATATTTTTTCAATTAGCACACAGTATACAGAATTTTTGTTCTACTTTTTTTTTTTAAGTATACCATCCTATGAGTTTTGGTTTATGTATAGATTCATGTAACCACTACCTTAATTAGGATACAGAAGATTCCATCACACCTCTCCCATTCAAAAAAAAAAAAAAAAAAAATCCCCACAAAACTTGTGCTCCCCTTTGCAATTAGACTCCATACAGACTTCTAACTCCTGGAAGCCTTTAATCTGTTCTATCCACTGCCACCCCCCTTGTTTGTTGCAGAGAGTCCTCTCTCACCAGCTGATCGCTTAAATAGGCACCACGGCTCTCTCATTGGTTCCTGGCCTGTGACGTCATCCTCCATGTGTAAAATTGACAGAGGACCCTCACTAGAGGACTCTTACCAGAGGCCAACCAGCCGCGGGATGGCCTTGGACTTACAGCCTCCAAAACTGTTAGTTTAATAAACAACAACTTCTTCTTCTTCTTCTTCTTCTTCTTCTTCTTCTTCTTCTTCTTCTTCTTCTTCTTCTTCTTTGCAACTAAAGAGAAAGAAGGAAAATACGTTCAGATAAATTAATCAAAGCAAATCATACCAAAACAGAATCAGTGAAACCAGTGCGTAGAGGGAAATTTATAGCTAGAAACATCTGCATTAAAAAAGAAGAATATGTCAAATCAAAACTTAGAGAAAACGAAACTCCAATCAAGCCGAGGAAGGAAATAGTAGAAATTAGAGATGAAGTTGAGAGCAGAAAAAAAGATTTTAAAAAAACTTTGACAAACCTTTAGATAGACTGATCAAGAAGAAGAGAAAGAGGACTCAATGACTAAATAAATATTGGAAGAGGAGACATTTCTTCCACTCTTACAGAAATTAAAAGCATCATAAAGAAATGAACAATTGCATACCAACAAATTGGATAATGTAGGTGAACTGATGAGTTTTTAGAAAGATAAAAACTTTTGATATTGATTTAAGAAGAAAAAGAAATTCTAACTAGACCTACTTACAGTAAAAGAAGAAATTGAATTAGCAATCAAAAACTTCACTTCCAAAGCCCAGGGCAAATAGCTTCACTGATGAGTTCTACCAAATGTTTAAATAATATTAACAGAAATAATTCACAAACCCATACAAAAAAAAAAAAATAGAAGAGATGGAACATGACCTGATTCATTCTTTGAGACCATTATTTACTCTGATTCCAAAAGCAAAGACATCACAAGAGAACTAAAGACCAATATCTCTCATAAATATAGATGCGAAAATTTTTTAACAAAATACTGACAAATGTGGCAACAAATAAAAAGAATTTCACACCAAGACAAAGTGGGATTTATGCCAGGAATGCAAAGTTGGTTCAACATATGAAAACCAAACAATGTAACGAACCATATTAATAGAATAAAAGACAAAACCACATGATTATCCTGATGTGTAGAGAAAAAGCATTTGACAAAATCCAATACCATTTTATGATTAAAAAATAATGTTATTCAATAAACTGTGTTATAGGTTCCTGGACTAATTCAAGAGATCTATGAAAAATACACAGGTAACATCCTACTCAATGAAGAAAGACTGAATGATTTCCCTTTATGAGGAATCAAAAATGCCTGTCTGTTCTGTCTACTACTACTCATGTTAGACTAGAGGTTCTAGCCATGGAGATTTGACCAGAAAAATCAATGAAAGACATCCAGATTGGAAAAGAAGTAGAACAACCTCTAATTGCATATGACATGATAATGTATATAGAAAATCACAAGGAATTTCACTAAAAAAATAATTACAACCAGTAAATGAGTTCAATATCATGGTATACAAGATAAATGTACAGCTACTTTCCTATACACTGACAATGAATAATCTAAATATTAAATTAATAAGACAAATTTACAATAGCAGCAAAAAGAATAAAATACTTAGGTATAAATTTAACAATAGACACTCAATACTTGTTCATTGAAAACTACAAAATATCATTGCAAGAAATGAAAGAAGACCTAAATAAGTGAAAAGACATCTCATATTTATTGATTGGAAGACTTCGTATGTTAAGATAACAATTGCCCCCAGATTAATCTTCTGATTCATCCCAATTCCTATCAAAATCCCTGCTGATATCTTTTCTGCAAAAATTGACAAGCTGATCCTAAAATTCCTAAAGAAATACAAGTGACCCAAAATAGCCAAAATATTTTCAAGAAAGAGCAAAGTTGGGGGATTTCCAATTCCCAATTCTAAAACTTGGTATAAAGCTATTATAATCAATACTATATAGGACTGGAATACTGATAGACACATAGATTGAGAATTCACAAATAAACCAATACTCTTGTAGACAATTGATTTTTAACAAGGATGCCAAAACAATTCATTGGGGGAAATAAAAGTATTTTCAATAAATGGTGCTGAGAACAACTAGGTAGCCCCAGGTGTAAGAATGAAAATGGGCCCTTATATCAATTATAGTAATTAATGAAGATTTATCCAAAGCTAAAACTATGAAACTTTTGGAAAATATAAGCATAGATCTCCATCGCCATGTATTAAGTAATGGTTTCGGTTTCTTAGAGTTGACACTTAAAAGCTGACATACCTACAATCCCAGCTTGTCAGGAGCTAAGGAAGAAGTATGACAAGTTTGAGTCCAGCCTGGGCAATTAAGTAAGACCCTGTCTCAAATTCATGAGGGCTGAGGGTATAGATCAGTGATAGAGTGCTTGCCCAGTACTCTTCGAGGCCCTGTGTTCCTTCCCTAGCACCTGGTATGTCGGGGAGGGGTGATATTTAAGACACAAGAGATAAAAAGTTAAAACTGTTGTGTTTCCAAGGACACTATTGCAAGTGAAAAGACAACCCACAGTATTTACAAATCATATACTGTATTTCATAAGTGCCAAATATCCAGAGTAAGTGCACAAAAATAACTCTTATTACACAACAGTTTTAAAAATGAGCTAATTAAATCATGGACCTAGGATTCAAATGGACATTTCTCCAAAGACATATACAAATGATCATCATCTTTTGTCACCAGTGATATGTAAATCAAGATGACAATAACTCACCACTTTAAACTTACCAGGGTGGCTTATAATTAAATATCTCAGACACTTCAGAAAGGATGGCAAGGTTGAAAAGGATTAGAATACTTTGTACACTACTAATAAGAATGTAAAATGATGCAGCGATTTTAGAAAACATCTGGCAGCCCCTCAGACACTGAAACGGAGTTACTGTATAACCCTGTTATTTTACTTAAAGGTATAATTCTAAGATAAGTGAAAACATGTATAAAATCATGTATCCTAATAGTCATAGCAGCATTATTCAAACAGCCCAAAGTGGAAATAACCTAAATGCCCACCAATCAATTCATGGATAAATAAAATGTAGTATATCCATGAAATGAAATATTATTTAGCCATCAAAAGGAATAAAGGATTGAAATGCATGGCAACATGGATGAACCTTGAAGAAATTTAATTAATGAAATAAACCAGAAATAAAGAACACATATTTTATGATATCATTTATATAAAATGTCTATAGAAAAGGCAAATCCAGAGAGACAGAAAGCAAATTAATGGTTTCTAGGTTATAGAAGAGGAAAGAATGGGAGAGTCACTATTAATGATATAGGGTTTTTTTTTTTTTTTGGTTTTATTCCATTTTTAGGGGTGGTGAGAATATTATGTTTGTACACTTTGTGAATATATGTAAAACAACTAAATTTTCTACTTTAAAGAGATGAATTTTATGGTATGTGAATTATATCTGGGTTTTCAAAATGTTTTTAAAAATCAGTTGGCCCCATTCATGTGGGCCAATTTCCAGACCTTCTAATTGATTCCATCTATCTATGTATTTATCCTTTCTCCAAAACCATACTGCCTTCATTGCTGTAGCTAGGTAGTAAGTCTTAAAAGTGGATAGTGTGAATGCTTAAGTTTTATTTCTCAAAATTCCTTTTTGTATTCTAACTCTTTTCCATTTCATATGAATTTACAATTGTCTTGTCTATTTATACAAGAACAAGTACTGGTAAGGAGGTGCTGGGATTTTGATTGGAATTTGTTGAATCTAGTGATCAACTTGGAGAAAACTGACATATAAACTATATGTTGAGTTTTCCAACCCATGAGCATGATATCTTTCTCTATTTATTTAAGTCTTTTATTTCTTTCATCCATGTTTTGTAGCCTTTAGAATATAGATCCTTAACATGTTTTGTTATATTTTTACTAAACATGTCATTTTTTGGAACTACTATATGTGATGTTTTCTAAAAATTTGCTTTCAAATGCATGTTATCAGTATAAATAGTTGATTTTTACATGTTTACTTTTTATCCTGATTCTCTGTGGAACTCGTTAATTAAATTTTTTTGTAGATCTGTTAGAATTTTCTACACAGATGGTACCTGTCAATAGGGACATTTTAATTTCTTGTTATAGACTATATATGCCTTTATTTCGTTTTCTTATGCAGCTGCACATGTTAATGCTTCTACTATAATATTGCATAGAGACAGTAAAAGGAAGCTTCTTGCTTTGTTCCTGATCTTCGGATCTTTTGGTTTTTTACCACTAAGTGTGTTGTTAGATATGGGTTTCTACAGAAGCCCTTGATCATATTAAGGAAGTTCCTTCTAGTCCTAGATTGTACCAAGTTGTTTTTGTTTTTAATTAAGAATGAGTGTTTGGAATTTTCTACCTCAATTGACATGATTGTATGCCTTTTCTTCTTTAGCATGTTACCACAGTGAATTATACTGTTTAATTTTCAAATATTGAACTAGACTTACATTGCTGCCTTAAACCCCACTTAGGCATGATGTATTTTTAAACATATATTTCTAGTTTCTCTTTTGAGAATATGATATTCTCAAATAATATTGAAGTTGTTTGTGTCTGTATCTGTGAAGGCCACCACCCTGTACTTGTTTTTTCCTGTACTGTTGCCTGGTTTTAATAGTAGCATAAAGACAACCATAAATTGAGAAGTGTTTCCTCCTATTTAATTTATTTATTTAACGGATTGTGCAGAATTGGAATTATTTCCTCTGTAAGTAGTTAGTTGGTAGAATTCACCAATGAAACCCTCTGAACCTGGAAATTTATTTCTCCAAGAAAAAGGAAAAAAGAAGAAAGAAAGAAAGAAAGAAAGAAAGAAAGAAAGAAAGAAAGAAAGAAAGAAGGAAGGAAGGAAGGAAGGAAGGAAGGAAGGAAGGAAGGAAGGAAGGAAGGAAGGAAGGAAGGAAGGAAGGAAGGAAAGAAAGAAGGAAGCCGGGGGAGGGAGGTAGGAGGGAGGAAGAAAGGAAGAAAGAATGAAAATTCAGTTTCTGTTAATGATGTAGAATTATTCATGCTGTCTGTTTCTTCTTAGGTGGGTTTTCAAATAATCTCTGCACCTACTCTCCATTACTTAATTTATGTGCATTGGGTTGTTCTTAAAATTTTCTTATTATCCTTTTAATGTCTGTGAAATATATTGATATGTACTCCCCACTGTAAGGTACTGATACAGGTCTCTAAGTGCTAATAAATTCCTCTAACAAATGCTTTGGTATATCCTTCAAATTTGGATATTTTATGTATTCAATTTCATGTAATTAAAAATATTTTCTAATTTCTCCTAAAATTGCCTCTGATTATATGGATTATTTAGAAAGGTTCATTTATATGTGTTTGCTGATTTTCCAGTTACCTTCTGATATTGATGGCTAATTTAATTTCATTACTGCAAATAACACACTTGGGATTATTTGAATTCTGTTAAATTTGTTAAAGTTGTCTTATGACACAAGATATGCTCTACTGTGGTGAATGTTCCATGTGCACTTGAAAAGAAAGAATTTGTGTTCTGATGTTGTTGAATGGAGTATTCCATGCATGTAAAATAAATCCCATTTGGTAAGTCATGTTGTTCAGTTCTTCTAAAACCTTCTGATTTTTGCTGTCCACTTGTTTTATTAATTACTGAGAAGGGAGAATTGACACTTTAAATAGTAATTGTGATCTTATCCATTTACCTTTTTTGTTTTATCATTTTTGCTTCATTTGCCTTGAAACTCTGTTGTTATATATGTACATATTTAGGACTGTTATGTCTTCTATGTGAGTGGACCACTTTATCATGGTGTGGGATTTGCTTTTTTTGGATATTTATATACCCAGTTCAGCTTGTTAGCATGGTGTTTCATTTTTATCCTTTCACTGTTATATCATCCATGTAGCCATGACTAAAGTGGGTTTCTTATAGATAGAACAGAACTGGTTCTTGTTTTTTTAATCCCATTTTTTATAATCTTTCCTTTTTAACTTGTATGTTAAACCATTTACAATTAATGTAATTTAAAAATCTGTTCCATTTATTCTTTTATTTATTTATTTATTTTTCTAACTTTTTCCTTTTCCTTCCTTCATTTGGATTATTTTAATATTTTTAGTATTCAAACTTCATTTAATTCTTGAGGATTCCCTCCCAATATATATTTTAATTTTAAAGTGATGTTGTATGGATTATAATACACAACATTAATATTACTTCTATATAGATTCTTTCTACAATCTATATAGAAGTGATATTTTTTCACTCACTGGCATAGATGTATTTTTACCCTCTTTTTATTCTGTAGTTGCCAAATGTTTTATATCAACATACCTTAAAATACTGTCACACAGTGTTAGACTTTGTATGTTCAATGGTCACACAGATTTTAAAGAATTTAAGAAGATAAAAGCAGTCTGTTATATTTGTCATTTGTCTCAAATATTTGTCATTTTTAAATTTTTTCTTAATTCCTGATGTTCTAAACCTCTGGTATCACTTTCCTCTATATGGGGGCGAAAAAAAGTGACTTTAGAACTTTTTGTGTGTGTGTCCTAGGGATTGAACCCAGGAACACTTTATCACAGATCTACATTCCCATCCCTGTTTATTCTTCATTTTGAGACAGGGCCTCACTAAGTTGCTGAGGCTATCCTTGAGCTCATGCTCCTTCTGCCTCAGCCTCCTAAATTGCTGGGATTACAGGCATGTACGCCATTATCATCTTCATTCCTATAGGATATTTTCACTGGATATTGACTTCTGGACAAACATGGTTTTTTTTCTCAGTATTTTATCACTTTCTTCTATCCTCCAGGGTTTCTAATGAGAAATCCACTGTCATTTGATAGAGGCAAATCTTAGTGCTCATACTTAATGTGCCACTTTTCTCTGACTACTTTCAAGGGGTTTTCCTTCACCTTTATATTTAGCAATTTTGTCATGCTATGTCTGGTCATGGATTTCTTTGAGTTTATCCAGCTTGGAATGCCTTAAATCTCCTGAATGTTTATGTTAAGTTTATGTCTTTCACCAGATTTGGGGAATTTTCAGCCAACATTTTTTAAGTACTATTTCAGCATTATAATCTTTCTCTTATTCTGTGACTCCAGTGATACAAATATTAGTTCTCTTGGTATTATCCCACAGGTTCCCAATGCTTTGAGCATTATTTTTTCCTCTCTCTCAGACCAGATCAGATAACTTCTGTTACTCTCTTCTCAAGTGTACTGACTCTTCTGTTTCCCATTCTGCTGTTGAGTCCATCCAGTAACTTCTTTTCATTTGGCTCATTGTAACTTTCATTTCTATAAATTTTTCATTTAGTTCTTGTGTATGTTTTTTATTTCTTTGCTAAGATTTTTCAATCCCTCCTCTCATCTCAAGAATGTTTCCCCTTACTATTGAAGCATGGTTGTAATGGCTCCTTTAAGTCTTTGGTGGTTGAATCTGTGGTCACATTAGGGTTCCTATAGATTGAGAATTTTCTGGTTCTTCATAAGGAAGGCATTTGGGATTGTATCCTATGCCTTTTCAGTATTGTGTTATAAGACCCTGTGTCTTCTTTAAATCCTACAAATTATGTTGCTTTTTGTTTTAGCTGACAATCTGGTGAGGTTCAGGCCATAAGTTTGGACCCAAAAACTGTGAGCTACAACTCCAATGTTATTCAGTTTTCAAAGACTTTACTAATGTTATCTGGATCTGCTCCGCCTATGCATCCTCTGTGGGTTTGCTGGGGGCCTGGGTGGTGGTCTGTCTTTTAGTTCAATTCTTGAAGCCTTTAGAGACAGATCCATGCATGTGAAGATCAGAGGTGAGCCTCAGAATTTATACACAACTCTGTGGGATTTCTCGACTCTAGCCCCACTGCCATTCTGTGACCATGAACCAGGGCTTTAGTTTCCCCTTTTTCTGAACACTTTCCATGATTATGACTGCATCTAGGGGCAGTCTGTGGGAGGATACAGGGAAAGATGTAACAATGAGACTTTGTCCCACACTCTTGGAACCATGGCTCTTTTTGGTCAGAAAAGAAGGATTCTTGTTCTTTAAGAGTTTTAGGCACCCTCCCAACAGCCACTGCCATTGTTGTGACCACTTTCATCACTGCCACTGTGAGATTGCTTGGAGATGGGGAGTGGGGAGAGAAAAAAAGAAAAATAACCAGGATATTCTCATTTTCTAAACTCTTAGGAACTCTTAGGAGTTCCCTTTCCTGTTCCTTGAATTGGGAAGAGGTGATTTCCCTTGTAGCTTGTGTGTTCACACCCATCGTGCCCTTCTCGAGGGACCTTTGAATCCAGGCTGGGCAATATCAGAGCAAAAAGAAATAATGCACCATCAATCTGGTGGTTGTATTAGTCTACTATTGCTATAACAAAATACCTGAGGCTGGATAGTTTCTTTAGCTTATAGTTTTTGAGGCTGAAAATCCAAGATCAGTCAGCTCTTTCAGTTGAGCCTCTGGTCAGGGGCCCCATGGCTGTGTTACATCATATCAGAAGACAGAGCACATCTGAGAGAAAGAGATTACATGAAAAGACAGGAAGCTAGAGAACAGAAAGGAGCCTGTCTTGCTTTTTTAAGGCAACTCTCTCTGTTGGGCACTAACTAGGATTCCACATGAACTACCTAAGGTCAGTGTCTTCCAGAGATCTAACAGCTTTGCACCAGGTTGCCCCCCTTGAAGGCCCCATCCATCTCGTAACATTACCACACAGAGGACTGAACTGCTAACATAGGAAGCCTTGGGGGACAAATCATACCCAAGTCCTACCAGTGGCACTTTTAATTCTTGACTCATTCCATCTGCCTGCCATTTCCTTTTCAGAGTTTTCAGATGACTGCTCCATGCCTTCTGTCTAGGAATCATAGTTTGAGGGATGGTCTTGAATGTACTTGCTCCATCTTGCTCAGATCAGAAGCTTTCGTTGATTTCATTTTCCATTTAAGATATTGTATTTTCCCAGCTCTAGAGTTTTCATTTTTTCCCCTTTTTTCCAAGCTTTTAATGACTCCCTTCATTGTGTTTGTTTTTTTTGCTTTTTAAATTTTGAATATATATATATATATATATATATATAGTAGTTGTTGTAAAGCCCGTGACTACTGATTCTATCATTTCTGTTACTGGGTTGTTACTGTTGATTTCTTTTGCTTTCCATTATGGGTTACATTTTCTCACCTTTTTATACATCTAATAATTCTTATTGAATGCTGAACTTAAGAATATTATCCTGTAGAATATCTGAATTTTGTCGTGTTCCTGTTGAATAAGCAGCTTATTTTATAATGTTACCTGATAAATTGCCTCAGGCATTTAATTGGAGTTAAGTTTTGGATTGCCTTTTTAGATAAATTTTTGTGAAAATGCCCTAAGATCCTGTTGAGAAGGTTGTGTTTTGTTTTGACACGCACTTAATTCTTTTGTGTATCACTTGAGCCTTTCAAGTCTTATTTTTGAACTTTGTTAAATCTAGCTAAGGTCGTTGCTTTCTGCAGTCTCTATGAAACAAGGAGGACTTCCCACACTGCTCAGAACTCCCAGGCCTCTGAACTCTGTGAGCTCTGCTGGGTGCACTGCCACATTAGTATTCACACAAAGACTCAAGAGGACACCTATACAGACACAGAAACCTCTTTGTTTGCCTGGATTCTTCCTGTTTGCTTCTCTGCCCCCCAAAATTCCAGTTTCTTTGCCTGTCCTACCCCTGAACTCCAAACTCTGTCTCCTTAGCTCAGAGGGACCATGCTCTCTGCTGGATCCCTTCTTTGCACCAGGGTCCAGGAAATACCTGTAGCAAGAAGCCAGATAGATTGTAGGGCTCATGCTTTAAGCTTGTCTGAGGGATGAAGTTTCTGCACTGCCTGTTGTCCAATGTCTGCAAATTGCTGTTATATTTAGTTTATTTAATTTTAACTTGTTTGCAGCAGGAGGGCTAGTCTGCTGCCAATTGATCTGTCATGACTAGAAGTGAATATTTGTTTTAATTAGAATTATTGAATTGTTTGCTTTGATGACATGTAGACAAAACATAAGCAGCTTATTTTAAAATGTTACCTGATAAATAGCCTCAGGCATTTAATTGGAGTTAAGTTTTGGATTGCATTTTTAGATAAATTTCTGTGAAAGTGCCCTAAGATCCAGCAAAGCTGTTGTTTTCATACTCTGAGAAATTATTCTAGAATAGTGTTTGCAAAGGGAATTGAAGACAGACATGTACTTCATATTGTTATTTTGAAAGTAGTATTTATTAATCATTGAAAATTTGAAATATAATGGCAAGCTCCACAAAAAAGAATCACCCATACTCTCCATCATTTAGCAATTAACACTCCTTTATGTAGTGACTAAATATGTGTATTCCATTATGTGTAGTTTTTAGGAAAATTAGCTCTCATGGTGTATTAGTCAGATGTTCATTGCTGTGACAAAACCCCTAAGCAAAACAATTTAAAATACAAGAAAGATGTATTTAGCTCATGGTTTCAAAGTTTTCAGTGATGGTCAACTGGCTCCATTGCTTTGGGTGTGAGGTAAGGCAAAATATCAATGCAACAGGGCATAGGGGAGGAAAGCTGATCACTTCCCAGCAGGCAGGAAACAGGGAAATTGGGGACAGGAGGGGAAGGAGAGTGGGGCGGGGACTGGGGGGCAAAACATAGTGCACACCTTCAAGAACCCACTCCCTGTAATTATGTTCCACCTCCTATAGTTTCTACCTTCTCCCCATGGTCCATTCAACTATAAATCTATCAGTAGCTTTCATGATCCAAATAATTGCCCAAATCCTTACCTCTGCATTAATAAGTCTTTAATGCACAAGTCTTTGGGGGGATACTTCATATCCAAACTATAATATATGACTTGTGCAACTATTATTTTTAAGTATCCCAAAAAAGGTGGCTTTGATGTAATAATTAGGGAGAAGCTTGTCAACAAAGCAAATCCACAAGCAAATAATTTTCTGCACTGACCTGAAGTAGGCTCATGGCTGCATCTGAGTGGTGACTGAATGTATGAGTAGATGAGTTGACTGAGAAGATGCTGAGAGCTGTGGTCACAGGGGATGTCAAGGGAGTGTCCTTTGTCTCCTCTGGGCATACAGAGGACGCACAGAAGTAATCAATCCATAATCATGCCAGCCCCTCCTCCATCCCTATTCCACCCCCACGTGGCAGGGTGGCAGACAGGGACATTTAGGAACCATCTGTCCTAATAGTTTCTAGAATATTTCTGAATTCACTTTTTTTTTTTGCAATAAGTTTATATTCATTTATTTAAAAAATTATAATGTGAAACAGGTTCAAATAAGAGTCCAATTCAAGAACACCATATTGCACAGATAATTTTTCAAATGCCAAGTTATAGAAAGGATAATTGTACTAAGAAACTTTAGACAAAAGCTAATTGCAGTGAATTTGCTTAATTATTTAAACTTGACCTTCTTGGCGGTCAGGGCAAAAATGGGAAATAAAGAGTATTATAAAATTCTTGCTATCTAACACAGTTCCTCAATTCCCTATCAGAAATCCCTGGGGGGTGAATGTTTCTCTGAATTCAGAACATTTGGAGTTTAGACCAGTGATTATGTACACATATCGTGTACATTAAATAACAATTCAACAGGATTCAGGCCATTTCCAAAATGTGTACATTTCTGTGGTTGAAGTTGTAATATTCACATCAAGTCTTTAATCCTCAAATATGACCAGGTCAGGTTTTGCCACCAAATAGGTTTGCCATTAACTTACGGGAAAAGTCTTGGTTTTCAGAAATATTTAGATTTCGGCACTGTGCATTAGAGACTGTGGGCCCGCAAGAGAAGCTGTTAATTAATCTCTAGAGAGAAAGAAATGTTTTCCTAGTTCAGAAATCTAATACCATGTGGACTTACAAGATATTACACAACAAAACAAGCAGGTTCACCAAATGGATGTGCCCCCCCACCACCACCACCGCCAAAAAAAGCATTGTTGCAACAAATTCTACTGAATGCTATTGGATAGGCATCTAGCCTGTCACCAGGATGTGGGGGAGGGCAAGGCACAACCATGGAGAAGGGATAACCTCCACCTTCAGGCACCTAGAATGGGGCCAGGTGCCAATGTGAGGACAGAAGGTCAGAGGAGGCTTCACGGGTGGGGTGGGGTCAAGGTGAAACAAGTTTGGCTGCAAGTAACAAAGACAAGCTCATGTTGGATGCCCCAGTGGGGACCTAGTAGAAAGTACAGAGGCAAGCCAGCACCATATGCCTGGCTCCAGGGCCTCTCTCTGGGCTTGGCCCTCCTCAGAGTGTGACCTTACCTTCCACTGGTTAAAACACGTAACATTCTAATATTCAAAAGTCCAGAAGAACAGCCTATTGCTTCCTGTGGGTCTGTTTTATCAGAAAGTAAACCCTATCCAGAAACTCCTAGGAGACTTTTGCTCATGTCTCATTGATGGGGCAGGATTCCCATTGCCACAGCAAAGAAGATGAGACTAGAATAGCTGATAGTAACTGCCCAGGACTGATGCATGAGTCCCCATGGATTGAGAGAGGTGAATCAAAGTGGGCCAAAGTGAATCCAAGGAAAGGGGGAATGGTGGATGGGCCAATCAGCCATTATGATAACCTGGAGCAGGGAGAAGGGTGTGGAAGAGAAGACAGAGATGGAGGGAGGTCACTACCCAAACCCTGGAATCATAGTGCAAGGACAAGGGTTGATGACTGCCAAGAGGAGTTCCTGTGCCTCAGGCATGTAGAGCAAGGAGGCAGAGTGGGTAGGAGGCTGCAGAGTCGGGAGCCAGACTCTCCAACTCACATGTGAGCTGTCCCTCCTGCAGGAAAGGGGTCCTCTCTGTTTCCGTAAGTGGAGGAGAGGTGAGTAGTTAGCCCCAGGCCCCTCCAGCCTCGCAGGGGACAGATTCAGGCATCCCTCAAGACTGCAGAGCAGAGCCACTGCTCTAGATCTATATGGAGAAGACGAGCTGTGCTTCTTCAGTCCATTCACACAACGCTTCCGGTATCCACACGTGGGAGTATTTTCCCCACACCAAGCAACTCAACTCTAATTCTCTGCAGACATCAAATGAGTGTTCCCACAATTCTGACCCAATCTATAAAGTTAGCCTCTGAACCCACAGGTTGAAGGCTCTGTCCCACAAGGCTGCCCCCATTTCAGATGATAGTCTTAAGTCAGGTTAGAGGTTGTCACCTGTGCTTCTGACCGACTTGCTATAAGTCAGCAGGTTCCCATGATCCTCTCCTGAGCTCAATCATTTACTGTTTCGCTGCCACAGAAGGCAGGGAAACACTCTATTTAATGTTAACTGGTTTCTTATAAAAGATATTATATAAGAAATTATATAGGGCAAGTATATGGGAAGTGACAGGAGTTTCCATGTCCCCCACAAGGCCATCCACCCTCCAGGTACCCCCATTTTTTCAGCAGCTGGACGCTCTTGAAACCCTGTCCCTGTGTGGTGTTTTGGAAACTTTATTACATAGACATGATTGATTACATCATTGGCCATTGGTGATCAACTCAACCTTTAGCCCCTCTCTCTTCCCCACAGTTTGGGGATGGGGCTGAAATTTCAAGTTTTTAATCCTGTGGTTGGTTCCCCTGGCAACCAAACTACATTCTCTGGCCAGTAGTTACCTCATTAGTGCACAAAAAGACACTTATCCCTTTGGAGATGCCTTGGGTTTTAGGAGCTATATTCCATGAAAGGCAAGGGAGTGGGGGACTGACCATAAAAAGTATGTTAGTCAGCTTTCCATTATTGTGACAAAATACCTGAGATAATCTATTTATAAGGAGGAGAAATTTATTTTGGCTCACAGTTTCAGAGGTTTCAGTCCATGGTTGGTTGTTTCCACTGCCTTTAGGCCTGTGGCAAAGCAGAACATCATAGTAGGAAGCATATGGTAGAGTAAAGTTGCTCATCAGGAAACAAAGAGACAGAAAGAGTCTTGGATTCCCTCATCCTCTTCAAGGACATGTGTCCAGTGATCTAACTTCCTTTCACTAGGCCTCACTTTCGTACGTTTCCACCAGCTTCCAGTACCATCAGGTTGGAGGACCAAGCCTTCAACACAAGGGCCTTTGGGGAACATTCCTGGTCCAAACTATATTAGACCAAATACATATTTCTTATTATATCACAATATCACAGCATCGTCATGTGGGAGAGTGAAGGCTAATCCAGACAAACTCTTAATTTTCCTTGACACACAAGCTTTCACGATGACCTGGAAGCCTCAATCAATTGCATAGTCTCCACAGGTATGCGTGTCTACAGAGAAGAGACCCTGGAGAGAGGCCCGTGAGGGTGTTTGACATGCTGCATGGTCTAAAACAGGCACAGGCTCTGGGTAGGCATGTCCCCTGGACCCATAGACCCCTCACCCATGGGGAACAGTACAGCTGTAGGGAGGCCCCCAAACAGGGGTTCCTCTTGAGCTCTGAGAGTGGCCCTGGCCTCCACACAGTGAATGAAAATAGGATACAGGTAATGAAGGGAAGGAGGACTTTAGGAAGAAACCCTGGGCTCTGGTTTGGGTAGAAGGATGGTGCCCCCTTCACCATAATGGGCCTTCCAGGGAAATAGGTGGACATGCATTCTTTTCATATTAATTTGTTTTTAAACAAATTAAATGTTTTTAGTTGCCAATGGATATTTTATTTTATTTGTTTATTCATATGTGGTGCTGAGGATTGAACCCAGGGCCTCATACATGCTAGGCAAGCGCTCTACCACTGAGCCACAACCCCAGTCCCAGGGGTCATTGCAAGTATTTTTTAAGTGGCATAATATTCCATTGTGTAGAAGATGTCACATAAGATACCAATTACCCCTCTGACCCTCTTGTTAGTCAGCTTTCCATTACTCTAGCAAACACCATAAACAATCAACTTTTAAAAAGAAAAATGTTTATTTTGGCTCATAGTTTTATAGGTTTTAGTCCATTATTGGTTGGTCCTGTTGTTTTGGGCTGGTGGTGGCACATCATGCATGTGCATGTGGTGGAGCAAAGCTGCTCACCTCATGGCCAGAAAGCTAAAAAGAGAAAGAAAGAGACAGGGATTACACGATTTCCTTTGAAGATACAACCCCAATAATCCAAAGACCTCCCACTAGGCTCCACTACCACCTCCCAATAGCACCAACATAGGGACCAAACCTTCAACACATGAGCCTTTGGGGATCATTTAAGATCCAAACTATAGCACTCTCCACCTGCAGTCATTCTAATGTGTGGAACATGCTGTTTGGAGGCTCGGAAAGAAGAGGAATGTGGTAGTGAGCTGGGGAGAAGGATTGCTCCAAGAAGAACCCTTGGCTGGTTTTGGGGGTGTGTTTTTTTGTGGGTTTGTCTCTTAGTTTGTGAGAGGTTGAGCATGCCTGGGGCTCACAGGAAGGAGTCGGTGGTTTGAGAGAGCATTCTTGCTGTTTTTGCTCATGTGTGAAAGCTGCACTTCTAGAGGTTAAACCTCTGGGTAGCCGGAAGCCCTGACTGAGCTCAGGGGCTCCTTTCCTCCTTCAGCTGAATTGGCTCAAGCTGAGGTCAATCATCAACAGGAAGGGAAAGGGAGTGCTAGAGCCCAGGGCTGGCTCTGCCTCACTGGTCAGCCTGTCGTGAGTCCTCAAATACCCACTCTGGGCCTCAGGACCCAGGCTCCTTCACACAGAGAATGCTGAACTCAAGGACCCTGTCATCATAGGGGTGGTGAGAGCTGGCAGTGACAATCAGAGACAAAAGGACCAGGCTCTGGGTGAAGTCAAATCCTGAGTCCTGGCTGACCCCAGAAGAAGCCTATCTGGAGCCCTGTTGATGCCTCCTTCAGGGGACACTTCAGGGTATTGAAATCGTGTTTTCTCATCCTCATGGATCCCTCAGCTCCCCAACTGGCTCTTGCTGTGTGGGGTCAAGGCAAGGATGTAGAGTCCTGGCCTGGAGGAAGGCAGCAGGGCACACCCGTCTGGCAGCCACCAACCATCTGCAGTCACGTGCTTGCCTGCCAGGCGGAGGCCCACAATGTGGCTTTGTGCAGCAGCTGGCTTCAGGCACACGTGAGTGTCTGGGGCAGCCCTGCATGGCCGGCGTGCCAGCCCTGGAAGACAGAGATGTCAGGCTTGGGAGGGAGGATATGTCCTGTCCACCTGCTCCAGGGCCCATAGCCAGAATTCTTCAGGAAACACCTGGGTTGGCCAGTTTGCTTCAGGGGACACCCAGGAGTTTGGGGTGTGGGTAACTTTCAGAAGAGGCCTGGCCATCAGCCCTATCACAAGCAGGGCCTGAAGAATGCCCAGGAATCACCCTGCCACTTAGCTGGACCAAATGAGATTGCCTTTGGGATTCTTGCAGAGCTCTCAGGTCTCGAATGAAATGGAAAAGAGAGAGAGAGAGAGAGAGAGAGAGAGAGAGAGAGAGAGAACAGCTTTGTCAAATTTTATGAGGCTGAATATTTCAACTTTTTATGAGATTATTTTAAAGTTAAAACTTCCTTTTTACATGAAGCGGTAATAGCAGACAGAGGTTGTTTTGTGACAACATCCTCCATTGGCAAAATAAAATGTTGACAACTCTATTTTCATCCCTTAAAAAAAGTTCACAAAGCCCTCCAAGATTGACTCCATAGCATTGGCTGGGCCAGCTGGGATCCCCTATGAGAGCAATTGGGCAGTTGGTGGAGCAATTGGTGGGCAGTCGCAAGGGGAGGGTAGAGGGGTTCAGAGACCTCTGGGCGTGAGATTCCCCAGAGTTTTAAGGAGCTACATGGATGGAGGTGGGGGTGGGGAGCTCCCCTGAACATACACCTCTGGTCAGTCCTGTGCAGCTCCCTTCCAGCCCACAGGAACCAGGAGTGGGCAGAGTCTGGGATCCTGGGATCCAGCCTAACTCTCAGGAACACTGTGTGCAACCCTGGGCAGGAGGTCCCCTCCTCACTTCTTCCCCTGGCAGATGAGGGTGGTGTTAGTGGTTTCTCTGCATCTTCCCGTTTTGCAGCGGTCGGAGTATTGTCTTCAAACAGAGCATACAGAAGGAAGGAACAGGCTTCTTGCCTGAGTAACTTGGCAGGACCTGAGAAAAACAGCCATTCTTTGGCCACAGGGACTGTCTGTTGCCTCATGGGGGCATCCACTTGTGTGGGCAGGAGGGGACAGCCTATCCACCATGGCAGCCCAGTTGCAGGATCCTATCCCTCTGGGACTCTGCAGTTACATAGGTCCATAGGTCCATAGGGCCTTAACATGGCCAAACCTACCCAGAGATCTTATTAGGACTGGTTATGTTCCTTAGAAGATGAGGCCACCTGGTCTAGCAGGAAAGTTGCTTCTCATTCATGGACATGTTTAAGTAACAAGGGGAATGTCTGTTTGGATTCATCTTTTTGAATAACACAGTAATGTGTCAAACTCAATTTAAGAAGAAACACCTCAAATATTTTTAACTACTTTTTGCATTGTATTTGCATGGAGGATCCCGGCGCCCCCTTGGTACAAAGGATTAAACCCAGGGGTGCTTTACCACTGAGCTATATTTCCAACCCTTTTAATTTTTTATTTTAAGATAGAGTCTCGCTGAGTTGTTGAGTCTGGCCTGGAACTTGCAGTCCTCCTACCTCAGCCTCCCAAGTTGCTGGGATTATAGGCATGTGCCATTGCACCCATCTGCATGAAGGTCTTTAAAAATGCAAAGTCCCTTTTTACCTGGGACTGAGCCTCACAAGGTTTTTGACCTATTTCAATACTATGTATAATAAGATATACCTGATTCATAAGGTTGCTTTTCCCAGACCAGTATAGACAGGCTCCAGTCCTGAGTAGCTCCCTGTTCTGGAAACAGTTTCTCCTCTGTTCAGGGAGAAATAAGTGAAAAGATACCCTGGGCTTGGCACACCCTTCTGTGTTGGAGGCCATGATCCCTATGCTGGGACCCCCAAGCCCTGTCTGGCCTCAGTGAAGTTCTTGGTCTAATAGAAGGCCCAGTGGGCAAACAAAAACAGCAGTAAATAATCGCATAGTGCCCAGGTTGCAGGGAGAATGTGTGGGTGGAGCAGTCACTCAGAGCAGAAAAAGGATAGACAGGTGTATGAGCCTGGGAAGGCATCCAATCAGGCCAGGGAGCAGCATGCATGAAGGCCGTGAGGAATGTGCATGCTACAAAGCCCAGTGTGCAGTCTGACTGGGAGGGTCACCTGGCTGTGAGTCCAAATCACTGAGCTGCCAAATCTGAAGAGCAAGATTCTCCAGCCCTTCTCCGGAGAGAGGAAGTCATGGCTGTAGCCAGATATCGCTGGTAGAACACCCGGAGACCCAGGGTAAGGGGGTGTGAAGTGGCAGGTTATAAATGACTGGTAGAAGTTCAAATCACCTCTCTGAGCCAGTTTCTCCAGAGAGTGCCAGGTGTCAAGGGGACAGAGGGGTAGCATTAGGACAGGCTCCAGAGAACTGTGTGCCCCGGGATGACTGTAGCCCTTTCAGCTGCTGGGTGGTGTGTGTGTGTGTGTGTGGTGTGTTGGGGGGGTCCTTGCTGAGCCCTGGCCCAAAGGGGAGATGGAGTTGAGAGTGGAGTTCACTCATTGACTGCAAACTGGTCACCACTCTTGTATTTTGCTGTAGGAGATTGTTCATCTCTTCTTACCCCTCTGTCCTTACCTGGGCACCTTATTTCTGGGACTTGTTGCTGTGGGGTTCCAGAGCTTTCTCTGTCAATGAGTTGAGGAAACTCTGGTATCATATTCCTTTTAAAACACCATCTTTCTAATCAGAATCAGAATGATCTGTAAATTTGATGCCATTAGAACTCAGATGAGGGTTGGGGGTGATAGGAAGAGGGAAGAGACTGTGGAAAAATAGATAAAATTCTCCTACACTGGCTGGACCTGCAGAGCTGTGAGCTTCTGAGCATCTAACTGAGCTGGGGTCCAATCTCAGACAGGGGCACTGAGGCCTGAGGAGATCTCACAGTTGTCCCCCAAACCTTAAAATGCCTATAGAAACACACTGAAAGACAGCATGTAAGCTGAAAGAAATGTAATCTTCAACCATTTCAATCAGAAATAGAGTCTGACAGCTAAATGACAGATGCTTGATTTCTCACACTATTTCTTTCACTATGGTGGAGTAGATATGATTGGTTTGTTCAAGAACAGGGGATCTTGTTTTTGGAAGGGAAGTGGTTGTATAGCATAAATGAGACCACATCTCAAACAAGAATCTGGGGTAACCCTGGGCCCCTAAACCAAGAGGACTCACCCTGCTCATCTGGCCTCCTCATCTGATCCAAGAGTGAGATGGTGCCAACAGTCTAGAAGCCCAAGCCTTGCCCAGGTCTACCTGGCTATGAGCAGCTTCAAGTATCTAGGTGAGGTGACCTCAGGCTCCTCTGAAGCTTACTGTCCTCTCCTTACCCCCACTTTCCACAGGAGATAATCATCTGTACATATAGTGTGGATCTGGATGTCCCCTAAAGATCATGTGTTGGAGGTTTGGACCCCAGTGCAGCCATCTTCAGAGGTGAAGTTTTTGAGAAGTGATCGAATCATGAGGGATTGACCTCATCAGTAGACTGATCTGTTGATGATTCACAGCCAGCTGAATGGATTATTGGGAGGTGGTAGGAACTATAGGAGGCAGGACCTAGTTGGAGGAAGTGAGCCCTTGGGAACTGTATCTTGTCCGTAGCTTTTCCCCCTGCTCTTTTACTATGCTTTTCAGCAACCATGAGGTGAGCAACTCTGCTCCACCATGGCCTCTCTGCCATGTTACTTTGTCTCACCACAGACCATAGCAATGAAGCCAGCCAATCAAGGATGGAAAACCTCTGAAACTGTAAACCAAAATAAATCTTTTCTCCTTGATGTTGTTTTTCTCTGGTATTTTGTCATAGCAATGGAAAACTAATTAACACATTATTCCTATCAAGGTTAGAGAATGAGGGCTAGCAGGAATGTCTGTGAAAGGTGCTAAGAACATAAATTCATATCATGAGGGTCTCAGACTTTTCTCCAGCTGTCCCTACCAATAAATGAGAATAAATAAGGCCCAATAGGATATCATGTGATGCTGCTTGCACAGGAGATTATCAGAGAATGTCATAGGGATTTTATATGCACTTCATCATACCTCTGTGATTGTTTTAACTATTCTTTAAAAGATGTTTGAAAACATTCATGGTTGCCTATGGAGTATGGCTCACCTTCCCTGTCTATCCCAGAACTTAATTGGGAACAAAGCTATAGACAAATTAACTCTTCCCCAACTCCTAAACCCAGATCCTTTGTAGCCCAGCTCAGAGCTGTGACTTTAGACCCATAGTGCTCATGTGAGTGGGAGCAAGTGGGAAGGAGCTCCTGAGTACAGGGGACACAACAGAACTAATGAGCAACTTGTGGGGTGTCAGCAGTGGAGAGGGGGCCAGAAAGGCTTTGCATTGATCTGGCCTGACCTGCTCCTGTTCTCTCTCATCTTTCCTCTTCCCCTACCCCAAGCACTACCTGCAGAAAGAAGACCATGCAGGAATATCTTCAGAAAGTGGCAAGAGTGAAGATAGGGCCCTTCCAGGCCCCTGGTCCTTCATGAGGCCCCGGATAGCCTTGCTTGCTCCTGCCTGCCATATTGATCTATAAGGCCAGTCCCATCAGGGGAAGCAGAACATTTTAGACCAACCCCACAGGACAGGGGAGGGGGTTCCTATTAGGCTGGGGCAGCCACACCTAGAGGTCAGAGTTCATCTGCCTTTCTTTCAGGGTCAGGCCTTGTTGGTAATGAGCACCATGGTCATAGTCCACCCAGTACAGATACTGATATCCATCTGGCGTGAGGTCAGCTTCATGCCACTGGGCAATGCCAGTGGTCAGGTGGTACTTTCTTGGGAGAGACAGGGATGGTAGAATAACTTTGCAAGTGGTTTCCAAGGTTGGAAGGACTGGGGTGTGGGGTGAAAATGGGGGATTGGCAGTAGAGAGGTGGTTGATAAGCAGGCAGACTGCACCTGTAGGGAATCACACCTGTGTTCATACACCTTTATAACTTGACCAAATTGCCCAAGGGTATGTCCTGCCCAAATAAAAGGCATCTGCCTTCTTCCTCTTCTCGAGTTCTTATTTGTTTTTCTGGAAGATGCTTTAATGATAGAAATTCAGGGTTGCATGAAGGCGTCTCTAATGAGGGTGATCAGGAATAGAAAAGGGTCTCTGTGGGTCTACTGTAGGCCAGAACCCTTCATGTTTACAGAACCCTGGGCCCCCTTCAAAGCCTGGCTTTCTCCTCCCAGGCCTCATGGTGCAGGAGTGTTGGATCTTTATTTTACAGGGGAGAGAGTGAGGACAGGGAGCTACTGCTCCCCCAGATACAGACAAGCCAAACTGTGGCAGCCCTGCTGGTGGCCCGCGTTCTCTTCCTGTGCTCAAGGAGTTGCCTGCTGGCTGGAAATTACAACTGCCAGTTGTTGCCATGGTGACTGGTTGTGTTATTCCATCCTGCAGAGACTGAGTGCCCCGTTGCCCAAGAGGGTCTGTTTCTACTGGAGAGAACTTCTAGGGGCAGGGGGTGTATGTGTATGATGTGCTCTGAATGCTGCACCTCCTACCTATCACTCCCTGCCTCTTCCCAGGCTTTTGGACCTCTGCCCCACCTCAGCAGGCTACCAGGGCCCCATCCCACTCCTTTCTTAGGGGCATTGCCAGAAGGCCACATGCATATTCTGTGCAGGGTGCTTTGCTTGCCTCCCAGCTCAGCATGATGTCAGCTCCCTTTATCAGTACACAAAGAGTGCCCTGGTTCTTGTTTCACCTGCAGAGTTCCCTGTTATAGTGGACAAACCATGAGTTGTTTAACCAGGCCTTGTACTTGCACAGGTGAGCCATGTCCAATTTCTGACTGGTACAAACTATGAAGAATAACCTTGAACATGTGTTATTTTGCTCTTGCAAGAATATTAATAAAAACAAGTTCCTAGAAGTTGCATTACTGGGAAATGAGTGTGTGCATTGTGTGCTGAGTACATGCCAGGCACCAAACTCAACATTTTATCTGGATTATTTAATTTCACCTCATCATTCCTATTCTTGTTTCACAGAGAAGTGAGCTGAGGCTCAGAAAAATTCAGAAACTTGCCAAATTACAGTCTGGGTTAGTTATGCAGTAGTACTGGGAGGGAAACTGGCTCTTGGCCCAGGATTCAGACCCTTCCATGTGGACACATGGGTCAGCCTTGGGCACCTGCTTCATCCAGTGGGCACTCAGCCAGTCCTCAGTCCTCATCACCTGTTCCCTAACCCCTATTCAAACTTCACACACACACACACACCCAGGATCCATGGACAGGCCTTTCTCACAACCCTCGAGGTTCCCCCTGGGGCCGGGCACTGGCCATCCCACTTTGAAGCCTTGACACATACAGTTCTCTTGCCTATGAGACTCTCCCCCATAAGATGGTCAGCCTGTCCTCAACCTGGCCGGCTGCATAATTTGAGATGATGTCTTCTGGCCTTTGCTGCTTTCCTTGGGTCCATTGCTTCCTGGCCAAAATGAGAGTCAGAGCCAGAATCCCAGGCCCAGCACAGAGCCAGCACAGGCTCACCCTGCTAGGCCCAAGGAAGAACAATAGGAGAGGCATGGCAAGCTCAGGGACCCAGGAACACACAGCCTTTTTCCAGCCCAGCTTGCTTCATCTGAATGACAAAATGGTTAGCATGCAGGGAAAGCACTCGCTGGTAACCTCCGCCTGTATTTGCATGACAAAAGTGATTGCCCAACGGCTCTCTGGAGCTTTGTTGAGATCTTGCAGCCTCGCTCCAGCAGAGCCTTGGGAATTGTTCCCGGCACAGGTCGTTCCTGGGCTCTACAGCCACCCAGACCTACAAAAGCCACATTGTGAGGCTGGCAGCAGCTGCCAGCACCTGCTCCTTGAGCCACTGCTATCCATGGGTGTGCCTGCTGCCCTTGCTAAGAACATGGCTAGCTTCAGACCCCAAGGTCATAGGCTTCATCCAGAACACAGTGATGGAGGAGGAACCTTACATGGTTCTCAGAGGGCCTGGAGAAATGGCAGGGCTGGGCAGTGATGAGGTCAGGACTTGTGACTTTCGGCTTAATGAGGGAAGAAAACTGCATATCACAGGCGTGCTATGCCCACGCTGGAACACTGCATTATTTGCTCACAACAGAGGCTTTCCATGATCTTCAGATAAGGAAAGAGGTGCAGAAAGACTCGCTAACTGGCCCAGCATCACACAGCAGAACTGAGGTTTGATGGGCCCAGCCCTTGGCATGCTCCTCTCTGTGGGCCTAGAAGGTCCTCTTTCACTTTCTGAGCATCTTGCTCTTCTCTCTCCCTCCCTCACCACCTGTCATTATGGTATCCAGCTGCTTTGGTTGGCAAACACATGGCCCTCTGCCCTTACAAAGCTCTTTGGGTTTCTGCCATCAGTAGGAATTACTTTCCTCAGGGGGCATTGCCTTCTGGCTGAGTGTAAGTCCCTGGCCCCCTAAGTACACCTCTCTAGTCCTGGACTGTGGTTGCTGGCCATATTCAGCCATCACACTAAAATTTCCTTGTGTCCTTTATGGACCCACAAACTCCTGTTAACCCTGGAAGTCCCTCTTGAGTTCTACCCCTCTGGGTCCTGTGGGCCCCTGTCCTGACGGTGTGATCCCTGCATACCATCGGCACCTGGTACCTAGCCCAGAAGCCATACCTTAGTGCTTACAACCAGCACCTGTGGAACTAACTGAACTTTATAACTATACTCCAAATGAGAAACTTGCAGCCCCACTGACTTAAGAGAGAAATGTTTAACCATGTATATATCTCTGATTAACCTAAGGGGCAAGGGTCACCCTGGCCACAGAAGCAAAGGCATGCCCATTGGGAGACCTTCTTGAGGTCTTCATAAAGCTGTGAACTGTGCAAGGAAAACTGTAGCCGGTGCATCGCCTGGGGATAGTAAGGGCAGAAAAGGGATTGATTACCACCCACAATTACCATGCGTTGGAACAGCTGCTCCTTAGACCTGGGAACAGCTGTGAGGGAAGGATTCCCCTCGGAGCCATGGCCTGTTCCCAAAAGACACAGCCAGCCTAAAGGGACCCTGAGGGGAGGATACTTTCTCCTGCCTCCCTATGTCCTCCTGCTGGGATTCCCCATAGTCCAAAATCAACCAGAGACAGGTCAAGGGAGTCCAAGATACCACCCAGTGGAGTAGAGGTATCCCTGCAGAGCCCCAGATCATATCCCATAAGTGAAAGAAAGCTTGAGCCCAACTAGGGATAACACTGTGGCAAGATGCCATGGCTGTGGGAACAATCAATTGAAGAGTGGGGCTGAGCTCAGGCATCAAGAGGAGAAAGAGGCCAATGTCCTCTCCGAGGGAGGATCTCACCATGAGAATCAAGTGTCCCAGCCCAAGACAGGCTCAGCTTCTGGAAGGAGGCACTGAATCTTACAGGGCTGAAAGTCTCCCACGCAGAAACAGTCGAATTAATGGGAAAAGACAGAGCAATACTGCACAGTTGGAGGGAGAAGGATTGACTGACCAGTGATCTCCCTTTAGGTCCAGGGGACCACCTGGAGGCTCCATGGGCTCAGAACCACCTCCAATAAGCTCACAATGAGCTTGAAAACCATATACCATCTTTCAGACAAATAGGCCAGCAATCCTCACCAGAAAAACTGGAAAATCTCAAAGAGGTAGGCAGGAGGTATGGAATTAGGAACATTTAATCCTCTGTTCCTTTCCACCAAAATGTTCTCCTTTTCTAGGTATCCAATTAAACTTTAATGAACACTAGGAATTGGAATGAGTTTCCCATAGTATCTAGAGACACCAAACATGCTGAATTTGAAAGTAGGACTTCTAACAAGATTTCTAGTGGGGAGTGGGTGAGGGGTGGCCTGATCCAACGGACCTCTCCAGCCCAGGTCACCTTCTGTCACAAGTGCTGGGAAAGTAGAGGTTCACTTTTTTAAAAGCTCCACTAGAAATATGTGAATATTATCAAAACGGCCATACCAACAAAAACACTATATAGATTTAGTGCAATCTCTATTAAAATTCCAATGACATTCTTCATAGAAATAGAAAAGGCAATCATGAAATTCATTTGGAAAAATAAGAGTCCCAGAATAGACGAGGCAATCCTTAGTGAGAAAAGTGAAGCAGGAGGCATCACAATATCATACTTTAAGTTATACTACAGAGTGATAGTAACAAAAACAGCTTGGTATTGGTAACACAATAGACATGAAGACAAATGGAACAAAACAGAAGACATAGAGACAATCTCACATAAAATAGTTACCTCATACTAGACAAAGGTGCCATAAACATACGTTGGAGAAAAGATAGCCTCTTCAACAAATGCTGCTGGCAAAACTGGAACTCCATAAGTAGCAGAATGAAATTTAAAGCACAAAAAGTAAAATCAAGAATAAAAAACTTCTTCACAGCAAAGGAAACAACCAAGAGTGCGAATAGAGAGCCTACAGAATGGGAGAAAATCTTTGCCACCTGCAACTCAGATAGAGCATTAATTTCCAGGATATATAAAGAACTTAGAAAACTTAATGCCAATAAAAACAGATAACCCAATTAATAACAGACACTTCACAGAAGAAGAAATACAAATGGTCAACAAATATATGAAAAAACATTCAACTTCTCTAGTGATTAGAGAAATGCAAATTAAACTAAACAACACTGAGATTTCATCTCACTCCAGTCAGAATGGCAACAATACTGCGGCAGGTACTTCTAGAGCAGAAATACAATGCTTTATGGATGGTGGCAGAGCAGCAAGAAGGAGGTAGGTCCCTGTTGGCACCCCTGGGTCTACTTCCCCAGCCCAGGAAAGACCCACCTTCAGACATCTGAAGAGGGAGTCCCCATGTTGTTTAAGTAGCTATTGACTACATTCTGTTACTTGTATCTCAAAGTATTTCTAACTGATAAACTGGTCTTGGGACCAGAACAGAGCTGTGCCCTATGCCCTGGGTATGACCTTAAGGTGGCCCACTGTGCCTCTCAGAGCTGGTTTCCTTCCAGTACATTGAGATATGCTTCCCTACATCAAGGGTTGTCGTAGATAGCTAGAGCTGCTATAACAAAATATCACAGTCTGGGTGGTTTAAACAATAGATATTTACTTCTCACCATTCTAGGGGCTGAGAAGTCTAAGATTAAGATGCTGGATGAATTGGCATCCAGTATCTGCTGAAGGCTTTCTATTTGGCTTATAGATGGCCATCTTCTTGATGTATCCTCAAATGGTGGAAGTGGCTCCCCCCCACTTCTCTCTTTCTCTCTTTTCTGATAATGGAACTAATCTAATCATGAGGACTTCATTTTCAAGAGCTACTCACCTCTCAAAGGCCCCATCTCCAAATGCCATCATATTGGGGGTTAAGGCCTCAACATATGAGTCTGGGGAGACACAATTCAGTCAATAGCCATTTTGAGGGACACAAGTTAGTCAGTGGAGTCACGGAGAGGATTAGATAAGACTCTAAGAAGCCTGGTGCTTGAAGTCATCAATGGGTGGAAGAGTATATACTGTTTGCTAGTAAGCACCAATTTCCTCCAGAAATAATCCCCTACTCTCTGCAGAACAGTTAGAGGAGAAGGCAAAGAGTATTATTTTTTTGTTTTTAAAATTTCTGTTTCTTGTAAATAAAGTCGTGTGTGTGTGTGTGTGTGTGTGTGTGTGTGTGTGTTTGCACACATGTATGCTGGGTGGGGGTGAAACCCTGGGCTTCCTACATGTTAAGCATAAACTTTACCACTGAGCTATGTCCCAGGATAGGATGCTCATTTTTTTTTCTTATCTTCTGGAAGGAATGGGACAGTGACAGGGTGAAGAATGATGGCTTTATGCCTGAGGATAGCCCTTTGGCTTGAGGTATTTCAGACTGAGGCCAGAAAGGGTCTCAGGACCAAATACCTCAAAAGGAAGAAAATCAATGGTGCCTTTGTCAAGTTTCCACTCTGTCCCTTTGGACAGAGATGACAATGGAGTGATGAAATACACTGGTCCCTGAGACTGCCTGCTGGGAGACCCATCCTTAGGGCCTTGCCCAACCTCATAGGATTGAGGTGGATGGGCTCCACAAAAAGATCTAAAGTGGAGGGTTTAGGGGTGAGAGTGTAACAATCCAGTTCAGTTGATAAAGAAGAAATGTTTGGCTAGAAAAGAGATTTGGAGGTCATTTCAAAAAATTTAAATGTGGTCTGCATATTACATAATGTGAAGAAATTAACAATAAAGTTCTTAAGTGCGATAGAGGCTCTGTGGCAACCAAGGAGCAAGTCCTTAATTTTGGAAGTACATATGGGTAAAATGTCATGATATCAGCAACTTATTTTCTGGTGCTTCAGGAAAAAAAAAAAACTAGATAGATAGATAGGGAGAGAAATAAATCAACATGGTAAAAGCACAATCACTGGTGAATCTGCATAAAAGATGTTAAGTATATTGTATAATTAAAACTTTCAAAATAAATGTTGGGGAGGAAATCAGGAGCTATTTGCCTCTATGCTGTGGTTCCTCAGTTTGAGTGTGTGTGACCTGGACAGTCCTGGCACTCTTGCCCATACTCTGCCTTGTCACCTCTTCTGCTTTCATGGGTGGGTGTCTCCTGTGGGCCAAGCACTCTGCAGAGCCCTTATCGACACTGAAGTAGCTGTTTAGACACCCTAGCAAGAGAGGAAAGAGGATATTCTCTATTTTAGGATGAGAACTCCAGATGTTTGAGGAAATCCAGCTGGACTCCAGTGTAGCACCCTCTACCTCTGTGTGGCCCACCTTATATGCTTCCTTGGCTCCAGCTGCATGCTTCTCACTTTGGTCCTGCCACTTAGCAGATTGGATCTAAGATGTCACCCAGACATTAGGCCAATTGCTTCAATGACCAGAGCCAGCAAGGTGGTCTGCTCTGAGAACCAATAGAAGGGCTGTATGTCTGCTTACAAGATCTCCCTTGGGTGATCTGTCCCTGAAGACTCAGAGGGTCACAGAGGATGCTGAAGCTGAGTGGCATGAGAATGCTGGGAGAGGAAGCCCTGAGGATGAGAGACAAAAGGAAGAGAGACAAAAGCCAGCAGAGAAGAGTGGCCACAGGGTCTGCAGAAGAAGAAAGGATAAAAGCCAGGAGGGGAGGCTTTTCTTGACGGTCAACCAGGTGATCCTTTCTTACAAGCATTGGATCATGTGATTGTTATCCTCCCATCCCATCCCACCTCTGTCCCTCCAGGCCCTTCCAGGGGACCTCTTCTCATTGTGTCCTTGAGAGGGGCAGAGCCCACCCTGGACATTGTCCTGGGAACCCAATACAGTCCTGCTGCAGGAAGAGAAAGCCCTTTTTTCCACTCCCATAAAGCAGCCCAAAGGTGGGCTGTGGGTTAAGTCTGGCTGCTTCTTGGCCCCTGGGGCAGCCCCTGGAGTCTCAGCAAGGCCTTGGGTAGGTCTGGGAAGCAGGCGGAGGGAGAGTGGAAATTTTGGCCCTCTCATCCATGGTTTCTTTGATACCATAAGGGGCTGGGCCCCCAAATGTAGTCATATGGCATGCCAGTTGCGAGGGAGACTGGAAAAGTGAGGGATTTGGGGCTCTTTCTCACTCTGCCAGAGAGGCTCATGGGGAGACATATTTGGGTAGAGCCAGGCTCTCAGGAAGGGTCATCTTGGTCTGTCCCTCTGGGAAGTGGTCTTCAGTGCAAACTCTGGAACTGACTCTTGGGACACAGTGTATACAGTTCTAAAGAAGAGACCTGTCTCAACTTGACACTTGTGTGATTATATTTTACCTCTAAAATTAAAAAAATATCTATTTTCTCAAAAAGAAAGTTGGTTTCCTAGAGGGACATTAAGGGGCTGGTTTGTGGCATTTCTGGTTTTCCTAATGTCTTATGAATGATAATAGAAACAAGCAGCATCAAACTGTAGCACAATGAAAACTTGGCCATGATAATTCCCTGCTGAAGACTGTATTTCCCAAAGAATGCCACAGTAATGAATCCTGTTTCAATGCCCTTCTATAACTCTGCTACTCCCATTAAGAGATGGAATCTATGTCCTCACTTCCCTTGAACCTGGGTATACCCTTTGACTGCCTGATCCTTACAGTATTGTGAACGTGTTGCTATGTGAATTCTGAATGTAAAATTGTAAACATGCTGTGCATTTCCACCTGATCTCTTGGGATATTCACTCCCAGAATATAGCCAACCATTGTGTGAGGAAGGCAAAGCAGCATATAGAGAAATCCACTCATAGAGAAACCAAAGCCCTGGGCTCACAGCCTAATCTGAACTCCCAGTGAACAACCAGGACTCACTGGCCAGCCACGTGAGTGTGCCTGTCCTGCTGAACCTCCGCAGCTGCCTTGTGTGAAGGAGAGAAGAGTCATCTTCTCTAAACTTTGTTCAGATAGCAGAACTATGAGCAAAATAAACAGCAATAAATGTTTTAAATCATTAAGTTCTAAGTGGTTCTTTTGAAACAGCTCCAGACAGCAGAGTTGATTTGCCCATTTTCCTAGACCTGTAGTGGTAGAAAGGAGACTTGAGGACTTCTGGCTATAGTTCTTCTGCTCCAAGTTGTCTGAGCAGATATGTGTTCTATCTGACAGTGGAGAGGACTGATATACTTCCTTATCTTTCTGGAAATGAACCCTCAGAGATCACAAGAGTCATATGTCATTAAAAGTGACTTGGTATTTTAATGACCCTAGGGTTCTTCCAGGCTAGCCTGGATCCTCAAAAAAATGACATACTCAGCTAAGAGCCTCTTTCATTTAGCTCCCATATGACACACTGGATTACAGCCCCTCCTTGACTCACTTGGTCCTGCATTCCAGGAAGACTTCAATGATATTTTATTGCATAATATAGTCAACATGGTGGTGTACACCTATAATCCCAGCTACCTGGGAGGCTGAGGCAGGAGGCTTGCAAGTTAAAGGACAGTCTAGGCAACTTAGTAAGACCCAGTCTCAAAATAAAAAATAAAAGGTGATGGGGATCTATCACAGTGATAGAGTACCCTGGGTTCAATCCCCAATAGTGCAATAAATTACTAAATAAATAAACAAAATAAAATTTGATCTTACCCAATAACTTCTGTTTATACCTTACTAATCTGTGATTCCATCAAGAGAGCCTGAGAAATGTAATATTTTAGCCAGGCATCTTGCTGTTTAGAATAAAATCACAGGAAGTAGGAAATAATAATTCTTGGTAGATATGGTCATTTTTAAACATACCCCCAGTTTTGGGACATTTTTTTTCCTTCAAAAAGTAGAGTCTAATTCCCCTTCCTTCAAATCTGGGCCAGACCTGGTAACTCAGAAGACCCAACTAAAATAATATGGAAGAAGTGATGCCAAATGACATCTGAAGCTAGGCCATAAACCCCCAAAATATCCACCTCTTGGCTCTTCCTGTTTATCACTAGCTCTAGGTCAGGAAAGTAACTGTCATACTGTAAGGGCACTCAAGCAACCTCATGGAAAGACACACGTGGGCAGGATTGAAGTTTTTCCACCAGCAACCATGATCAACTTGCTAGCCACGTGGGTCAACCATTGCAAGAGGCATTCTCCAGCTCAAGTCAGGACTTTAAGTGACTGTAGCCCCGGCAAATGTCATAACTACTATCTCACAGCATGGACCCCAAGCTAGAATCTCCCAGGTTAGCCACTCTCAAATCCATAGAATCTGTGAGTGTGGCAGTAAATGTTTACTGCTATTTTAAGCCTCTAACTTTTGGGTTATTTTGTTATTCAGTAAACAATTAGCAAGGGTTGTCATAATGCATAAAAGAAGAAAATTGGCCTATAAGATTGCAGAAAAGATACAATGATACAACAAGAAAGCTGTTGAAACATGAGGAAAGTATCAGAGGGAACAGGTCTGAGATAGTCATACCCTTTATCCTCTCCCTGAGTAGGAGAAGGTTATATTGCAAGGACTCCAAATGGACATTGGCAATATGGGAGGGTGTGTGGAAATGGGCATCCCTCCTTGTATCAGAGGTGGCTGTGAGGAGGCAAAGTTCATCATTTGGTGTTTCACCCAGCAGCATGAGCACCAGGAAATCTTAAGTCAGTCCTTAAGTCAAACACAGGATTGATCAAATTGTCTTGAAGCTGTCTTGGCTCATCCATAGAGTACAGACCTCAGACCCATGGCCATCCTTTGTTTGCATCTCCCAGGGGTCATTTTCCTTTGATTAAACATTAGGCCAGTAGTTTCTTATTTTATAGGGACCATATTTACTCTAGGTACTATTGTTGAGTGTATTAATCTGTTTTCTGTTGCTGTAACTAAATACGATGGACCAGATAATTTATGAAAATTAAATAGCTTACAGTTCTGGAGGCTGGGGAATCTAATACATTGATGCCAGAATCTGGTGAAATCTGGTGCGGCCCTTCTTGCCTCATCATTAACATGGCTGAGAGCATCACATGGTAAGATAGAGCAAACTAGTCAGAGAGAGCTTGCTTTTATAACAAAGACAATAATACATTCATTAATCTATTAATGAATTAATCCATTCATTAGACTCTGCTTAATGACCTCCTAAAGGTCTCACCTTGCAACGCTGCTGAATTCGAGGCCAAGCTTCCTTCCCCACACATGAAATTTGAGTTCACATTCATAACATAGAACAGTGTAACAAACAGCCCCAAACACAATGGTCTAAAATGTCAACCAATGTTTCTTTGAATCAGAAGTTTGAAAGGGGGTCCAACTGGGATGGTTTGTTTCTGTTCCACCTGGGTTCAGGATCTTGGCTGGGAGTTCAAGAAGACTGGGCAACTCAAACAGCTAAGGGCAATCTTATCCCATTGGAGAGGAACAGTTAGAAGGCCCACTTCCTGTCGTTCACCAGAGACCCAATGCAGAACATTCAAAGGACCTCAATACATGGTTTCCAGAGGGAATTATTTTTGGACTTTCAGGAAATGACTTCAGGTAAGAGATGGCAACCTCTTGGCTGTTCTCGAGTTACCTGAAGTGTGATTAAATCTGATTCATTTTCAACTTCTCCTTTCCCTTTCCTTGGGGGAAAACATTTCCAAATGTCCCCACCCCCCCAATATCAATAGAACTGATTGTACAGTTCTCTTCTTTACAGATGAAAGAGGTTTCATACCTCAGAGCAAATGGAAAGTTCCAGAACAGAGAGACTCAAATAGAAAGAAAACTCACATTACATTTTGAAAATATTTTAAATCAACTTGTTTAACTTTAGAATTGTGTCTAATAGATACTGACTCGTACCATCCTACCTAAGAAGCCCAAAGCCCACAAAACCAGTGAACATACAGAGAATTTGAAGGATTGAGGATTTATTCTCTAGCTCCAAGTTAACAAACAGACCATGTGTGCCCAGGCTGAAGAGTTCGACCTGACCACAAGGACCCTGGCAGTTCATTTCCAGAGGCACTTTCTGAGATTTTTATGATACTTAAATAACTCACTCACTTCAGCTCTAACAAAAAAAGAATACTGCTTCATTTGTATCTGCCCACTAATGCCAGCCAGCTTTCAGTCTCAGATGCACAGTCCTGGATGCAGATAGCTAAAAATTAAAGGGAGTCGTAGTCGACATTGTTCATGGAAAATCCTCTCAATCCCATTAATGGGAATACTCATTAAACAGGATTCCCTTGAGAGCCTAGAGTGGACCAACCCTGCTCTTATTTAATTGACTTGTTAAATCCCTACATTAATTAGCTAGTGAGTAGGGGCTCTATTGTGAAGTGAGAGGACACTAGGCTGAGAGTCTGGGCTCTGCATCTTGTTATTGGTGGCTTTGGGAAAGTCTTTCAGGCTGATAAAGGCTCAATTTTCTGATCTGTAAAATGGAAAGACACAGCACCTTCCATGTGGAGTTTCTATGTGTGTTAGTGAGTCAAGTGAGCACTGATGTGTTGGGACTTCTTGCTGTTAACCTCAGGCTTAGCAAGGATCTGAGTTGAAAGGATAAAATGTAGTATTTGACCCTGAGCACCTGCAGAAGTGGGTGGGAATTTAGGGGGTGGTGCAAGGGAAGAATACCTGTTACAAATGGCAGATGACCATGGAGTGAGGGAGGAGAGAGACACACAAGGACTAATAATTGTCATTGAGAGCAGATGCCCTCCTAGACCATTATGAAGGAGGATGGTAACCCATGTCAGTTGTCATGTTTTGAAGTGAAAGCCATCTGCTCTGGCTAACCTGGATGGGACTATCCAACATTGTAACAAGCTCCCTTCACACATTAGTTGCAGACATTCTAAATACCTCTCCAGTCTTTAGATGGCTTGGTTTCAGAAGCATTTCTGGTTTTAATCTTTCCCTGTGTAAACGTGCACCAGATGTGAAGTTAGCTTTCATCATTTAGAACTTGATGAATTATTTTGCCCTCTGGAACAATGGGAGATGGGACATGAAAACAATTTTCTAACTCACCCTCATGTAATTTTTATAACAGAGCATGGCTTGTTCTCCTTGTTACATGTCAAACTATTGGCGACTGAGATGCAGGCTTCAACTAGAAGTTTCTCAACCAATAATCTAATTCTGGTATGGTCATATTTCAGGGCAGTAAAATGTCTGGGATCAAAGTCTTCTTTGAATTGAATAATCCTTTAGTGACATTATGAGTAACTCAGGAGACAGGTAGAGGAGGTAGGAGAGTATACGGGAGATTCAAGACCTTAGGAGCAAGCCCTGGGCTACCGGGTGAGGAGGTCACTGCTGAAGAGTGCTGAGTACTGACATTAGGAGATGTCCTGGAAAAACCCATCCATCTTCCACTCCAGGCTGTGTGTTATGCGCAGTTGCAAAACTACAGTCAGTGTGTGCCCTGAGAAGAAGGGAGGACAGTGCTAAGAGTAGCATCTCTCAGCCTGGCTGCCACCAGGAAGCCAGTCCCACAGAGTAAGACTACAGAACAAAATGCAACTCTTATCGCACCTGGCACAATGTGCTCACTCCATATACTTCCAGTTGTTCTTGTTTACCTTCCCTGCACCATCTTCCACCTTCATATTAGTTAAGGTAATCTAATGTCCAGTAACCCCATATTATGGCTCAAACGCAGAGTTCAGAAGAGTGTTCTTGGCCAGATTTCTGGGTCCATACTATGGCCCAAATGCAGAGTCCAGAAGAGTGTTCTTGGCCAGATTTAATCCTTATGTCTAGTCCTGGGTCTATTTGGTGGCTCCAACATCCTCCAAAGCTATGTGGTCATAAACTTCCAGCTAACAGAGAAGAAGATGAAATATAGGGACTGCTAATAGTTTGGATCTTGAATATCCCCTAAAATCCCCAGGGTGGCGGTATTGAGAGGGGATAGGAACTTTAAGAGATGAAACCTAGTGGGAGGTCATGGGTGAAGGGTTGTGGAACCCAGCCCTCTCCTCTCTTTTGCTTCCTTGCCAAGAGATAAATGGTTTTCCTCTGTGCTTCTGCCATGATGTACTACCTTGCCACAGATTCAAAGGAATGGTGTCACTGGGACCCCCAAAACTGTGTGCAAAATGTCTTTTATTTTTATAAGTTGATTATTTCAAGTATCTGACATAGTAATGATAAGCTGATAATACAAAGGTTCAACCTCTTCAAAATCCTAATGCAGAGGTATTTGGACGCCCCTCTGATCATTTGCAAATGTTTAGAAGTTGGTCGCTGGGTCACACCTAATTGCAAATGTTCCTGGGAAGTCTTGTCAGTTACTGCTGTTGACAGAGGAGATGGATCTCAATGGGCAACTAATAATCTCTGATAATTTTGATCTCAGTTTTTCCTTACATCAAAGTTATACAGTCATTCCCATAGGGGATTGGTTCCAGAACCCCCAGTGGATGGATCCAAAGTCCAAGGATCCTCAAGTCCCTTACATAAGATGGAGTAGTATTTGCTATAATCTATGCACATCCTAGATACTTGAAATCATCTTTAGATTATTTATAATACCTAATGTAATATAAATGCCACATAAATAGTTGGTATACTGTATTGTTTAGAGAATAATGCTTAAGAAGTCTATATGTTCAATACAAATGTAATTTTTGTTCAAATAGTTTTGATCTATGGGTGGACTGAATATTTGGTTGTGGAATGAATGGATACTGAGGGCCAACAGTATATACAAATGGCATTGTCTCTTTTACCAGACTGTTTCTGGGACTCATACAGTATGTGTATTATTTTTCCATTGTTGGATAACAAATGACCACAAGCTTAGGGGCTTAAGATAATAATCTTTATTATTTTATGGTGTGTAAGTTAAAAGTCTGGGCATGGTACTGTTCTTTTCTGTTCAGGACCCCATGAGACTAAAATCAAGTTGCCTGGGCTGTGGTTCCCATCTGGAGCTTGGGGTCCTTTTCCAAACTCATTCAGCTATGGTAACAGTCTATTTTTTGTGGTTGTAGGCTGAGGTCCCCATTTCTAGTTGGTTGTCAATCAGGGACTACTCTTATTTCCTGCCTGCATTCCTTGCCATGTCACCCCCTCCATTGCCATGTCACCCCCTCCAATGTCCACTATAGTGGACATTCTTTTTATCAAAGTCAGCAGTGGAGCATCTTTCTCAGTTCAAATATCTGTCATACTTCCAATTTCTCTAACCTCCTTGTCTCTCTGGACTCAAACTGAAAGGAATAATGTGATCAGCTCAGATGCACTGAGATGATCACCCTATCTTAATGTCAGCTGATTAGAGAGCATAATCACATCACAAAATCCCTTACAAAAACACCTAGGGTATTAGTTGACTAACTGGGAGTGGATATGTATAGACTAGGGGCAGAATGTTGGGGAATCTTAGAATTCTGCTCACCATAGCATCACTACTTCCAATTTTTCCAATTTGGGGGGCTGTCTACTGACATCTCATTATACAAATGTGGACTTCTTTTCCTCCCACTCCCTCCCTTGTGCCCACCCAGAGTGTCCCATTCCTCCATGAGAATGATGTGAAAAAGTTGATTTGCTCAGGGTTCAGTGTTGATCATTACCACTATGAAAACATTATCTGCAACTGAGCCAAGCAGGCAACTATAGTGGACATTCCTTTTGTTTCTTTGAAGCTCTCGCTTTTCTGTTAATTTAGTTTTTTACCTACTTATTATTTGAATCCCAAACTCTGCCAGTTTTCTCAATTCAGATCAGGTTGATGCTTCCCTCAATAGCTTAGCTCCTGGTCTTCCAGAGACAGCCTGCTGGCTTCCTATGAGTGGGAAGGTGTCTTAGTCTGTTTGGGGTTGGTATTACAAATACCATAGACTGGGTGGTATTAACAATTTGCTTCTCAGTTCCTCAGGCTGGTAGGTACATGATCAAACCTAGGCATCATGGTTCATAGATGGCTGTATTCTTACTATAACTTCATATGATGGAAGGGGCAAAGGAGGTCTCTGAAGTCTCTTTTGAAGTACACTAATTTCATTCAAGAAGGCTCCACTTTCATGATCTAATTACCCTTCCAAAGAGTCCACCTACAAATATCACAACATTTGGGCATTAGGATTTCAACATACGAACTTTGGGGAACACAAACATTGTCTATAGCAGATAGTCCACATGACCAGTTATGAGCAAAAGAGATGTGTGTCATTTCTAGGCCAAGCATTTACTGGCCAACACAAGACCATCTAGAAAGTCCTTTTCTCTTCTGCCATATTGTCAGTTTTCCTGAGAATAGTGCTTTGTTAATCTGGGTACTAGGGTGAGGGAAATGACACAGAGCAGAGTCCTAAGCATCCTTAATAGACTAAAAATTAAATTTTGATATGATAAGCAATATCACAACTTCTGGAACTATTTGTAACTGTTGCATAACATAGCTAATCCTGACTGATACAAAGAATGGCAACCAAGAATGGAGTGGTGCTACATAAGTGGCACTGGCTTGAATGCTGATCAGTGAAAAAACAGATTTTTGGATGCATGGTCACCCTCTTATTGAATGGTGTAATATTTGATAAATTGCTATCTTGGATAGCTGGAAAATTTCAGAGAAAAGACACTAAAGGTGTTATTCTATCATCAAAGACTGAGAAACTCGGAATACCTGCAATTAAGTTGAGAAGGAACCATGTCTTGAAAAGTACTGAGAGTAGCTATTAACAATACGGCTAAGAGAAATTAAACAGACCAGGTAAGGGATTAACTAGAATTTTGAGAAACTATAGTTGTGCCAAAAAATCAGGAACCAAGATTAATACAGTCTGTGGCTAACAATTAAATCAACCCTAGTCTCTAACCTAATACATTCCAAAAGTGGGCTGAGAGAACTGCTCAGCTCCCAAAGGGGCATATTCCCCAATGTGCAGTTAAGGATACCGGCAAAGGAAGAACCTTCTGAGGATGGAGTGAGGGGCCTAAGAACAATGGACTGGCTGTGCTTCCCCAAAGTAGGATTGACACTATTCTAGGAACATTCTTGTTTCAGGGTAGGAGGCAATATCTATACGGCAAGATTTCAAGATTGTTGTGGATACTGTCTGCTGCATGTCTCCCTTTCCTCCATTTTCTGAATTGGACTGTTTTTTTAAAAATTTTTTTAATTTTTATTTTTTTGTGATTGTATCTCTTTGCCCCACTGTGCATTGGGTATGTGTATGGGGAAAGTGTATTTGTTCATTTTTTATTGTTATAACAAAATAGCTGATGTTGGGTACTTCATGAAGAAAAGAGGTTTATTTCATCCACAGTTTTAAAGTCCAAGATCAGGTGACCCCATCACAGTATAGCAGATAAGATCATGGTAGAAGTGTGTACATAAGAGAGCACATGGTGAGATAGGAGAACCATCCAAGGGTAAGATTTCCTTTTTATAACAACCCATTAACCTGGGAATTAACTTACTGTGAGAGACCAGCATTAATCCCTTCTGAAGTTGGTACCCCAGTGACCTAACCACTTTCCACTATGCCCCACCTCTTAAAGGTTCCACTACCTCTTAAAACCATCACATTGTTGACCAAATCTCCAGCATATAAACTTTTGTGGAAAAACCACATCTAATTCATAGTGATGGGGGAGGGGGCAAAAATTATCTCTATGTCATATATCTCTAGACAAAAGAAACCACCTAAAGAAACTAATAAGCCTTCCACACAGGTCTGTACTTTGAGCTGGACACTGATGACCCTTGTCTTGAATCCTCATTATCCTGTCTCTGGCCTCCAGATCCAGATTAAAAAGGTATATGATATTGAATCAGGCCCACCTAGGAAGAAGAGAATATGTTGTATATGGGGGAAAGATGGTATGAGTAACACCTCTGGGTGGATACTTTCCCTCTCCCTCTGCCATGGTAGCTGGCCCATTCTAGACAGACTGCTGTATCTACCTGGTATTCCCAAGTATCTCACTATGAGCATGTCACATGGCCAGAATTAAGCCTTTTGAAATTCACTGATTGGGCCAGCTTTTATATGGCCTCTATCACCTCTTGCAGAAGCTTCTCAAAAGCTGAACTGCCCTAGCCTGGGTTGCTGATGCTCTGCACCTGCAAAGGCAGCTCTTACAAGGACTTCCTCTGCCCTTAGCCCTGTGTTGAATGTACTGCTTTCTCAATTACATGTCCCCCACTCCCCATCTCTCTTGTTTTACTTCATTTTGGTGAACCATAATCTCTGATAGCTTCCTACCAAGAGAAACAATTCATGGGAGGGAAATTTTTTGAGATCTCATGTATCTAAAAATGCAGTCACACTGCATAATGTTGTTTCAGGTCAATGACAGACTACATATACGATGGTGATCCCATATGGTTACAAAGGAGCAAACAAATTCCTATCACCTATGACATGGTAGCTATTATAACATCATAATATAAATGCATTAGCTGTGTATATGTGATGATGGTAGTGTAAGCTGTGTATATGTGATGATGGTAGCATACTGCCATTCATATAAAAGCATAGAACATAAAATTTCACACACAATAGTTTTTTTTTTTGTGTGTGTGTGTGTGTGGTGGTGGGGGGGTGGTGTTGGGGATTGAACCCAGGGCCTTGTGCATGCAAGGCAAGCACCCCACCAATTGAGCTTTATCCCCAGCCCCATATATAGTAGTTTTAATAAGTGATTATGTTACTGGTTTAGGCATTCTACTATATATTTTGATCATTATTTTAGAATATTCTCTTAGTTACAAAAAGTTTATGGTAAAAATAATGTGTTAAGTCAGCTTCGTTACTATTAAAAAATACCCAAGAAAATCAATTTAAAAGGAGGAAAGATTTATTTTGACTTACAGTTTTGGAGGTTTCAGTTCAAGACTAATTGGTGCTGTTGTTTTGGGTCAGTGGCACCATACATCATGGTGGGAGCATGAAGTAGAGGAGGGAAGCAAAGTAAGAGGAAGAGAAAGGGTGAGAGTCCCATATCCCCTTTAAGGGCACATCTCAAATCACCTAAGACCTCCTATCAGTCTCTACCTCTTTAAGAGTCCACCACTTCCCAGTATCACCATGGATTGGGGACCAAACTTATCAAAAGCATTGCAAATGCCAGAGCTACACTGGCAGCAAACTCATTGATATGTTGACCATGTTTCTTCAATGCATCAATGGGCCACAGGGAGTGATTGACCTAAACCAACCAGGTTTGTTTAGTTCACTTTGTGATCACACAAAGATGAAACTGCCTAATGATGCTTTTCTCAGAGTATGCCCTTGTTAATGACTCATCACTGTACTTAGTTTGTAGTTTGGATGAGTGATGGTTGGAAAATAATTTTCCATTTCTCAAGGATTTATTTCCTTGATTTCTAACTTCTACTTGTTGTTCACAAGCCTACAGCAGGATTCTGATCCTTGTTTGTATGTAACCTGCTGGTAATGTGAAGACATTTTTATACCCTGTATTCTGAAATAGTGATATGGTGCTGGACCTCTTTTTTTTTTTTCCTTTGTGGTGCTGGGGATTGAACCCAGGACCTTGTATTTGCAAGGCAAGCACTCTACCAACTGAACTATACCCCCAGCCCTGGTGCTGGACCTTCTGTGGGCCCTTTCAACACATGTTCTTTGGTCATAAAAACTTTTCTAGGATTAATTCATTGATGACTTTCTCTGATCATTCTGTTGGGGCCCTGTTATTTAATCAATAAACTTTCTGGTTGGCTAATTTTTTAAAATTTTTCTTGGTTTTCCTTTTTTTTTTTTTTTTTTGTGTGTGTGTGTGTGTGTTGCTTCTTTTCGTTTTGGTCATGGAGTTTTCTTCAACTTTCCCTTCTAATCCTTATATTGAAAACTTTTAAATTTCCAGGGACTCTTTTTTCTTTCTTCATTTGTTCTCCCTTAATGTGTTGTAATATCTTTTGAATTTTCCTAAGTGACATTATTGATAGTTTCATGAATGTATACTTTCTCTGCATGATTGGTTTTTTCCAACTTGCTTTTAAAAAATCTATTGTGGCTTTGTATTTCATGACACAGGCTTTCCTGAGATACCAGGTCAGCTCTGCCTTCCTGCTCAGATTTGCCTGGGAAGGCCTGAGACTGATTAGATGTTTTATGCACAAGAGCAGCACCATTTACTGTGGCCATCCCTATAGAGAGAGCAAGCTGTTTACTTTGGCAACTGCAGATATCAGAACATTTAGGTGTTTCTCCTTGGTCTTATTTGGTTCTGACAGTCTTAAGATTCTTCACTGTTCAAACACATCTTGATCTACTTATCTTGGCTGCTCCGTTTCTGCTGTTTCTGTCAAAATCCTACCTAGAAAGGAAACTATGAACCCATTGCTATAGTGAGTTGTTCTCCAGGGAACATAACTGGGCCCATCTTGAAGACAGTTCCACATGGGTTTAGGACAAAGGAGACCAGGCCTGAGGCTCCAACAATCACCAAATGTTTGATGATTGATTGGACTGAGAAAGCAAGGGACTGAGATTTATATCTAGAATGACACCAGGCACAGCTGAGACTCTCTGGGTAGACACACCTATGGAAAACCCTTGGTTGGGGGCAGTCATAACAGAGATCCTTTAACTCAGGCCATGACCCTCTCCCTTCATTTAAGGCAATAGTAGCCTAGAGTATAATAGCCCAACAACTACAAATTCTTCTGTATCCCTGTAGATAGCACTTGAAAGACTGGGCAAAATTCCACTGACTGGAGAGGGACAGGGAAGGGAAGTGTGGCTTCATTAGGCTCCTTCCTAATGAAGAAGTGACTGAGACATGTGGTGAAAATAGAGGAACATTCTGAATCATTACTTGGTCAGGAAACAAATCTCTTAAATGTCATCAACACAATCTGCCTGGTAGGAAGATGACTACTTTCTGCCAAACAGAGACCCTCCTCCAGGGACTTGAGCCAGCTTAACAAGCTTTGTAGTCTCCCCAGAGGGCAGAACTCAAGTCAGTGAGAGGGAATTTCAGGTTTTTTTTTTTTCTTTTTTTTCCACAGATACCCAAATACTCAAATGTTGACACAAATTTACAGTTCACCACAACATGTAAACCAGAATGGCTTAGTTTCCCCCTTGGCTACCTGGAAATTGAGGTCTTTCCTACATATGCTCCAAATTAACTCTGGGAAAACGAACCTTGCCATCGCCCTTAATTCCCAGCCTCTCTACTCTGGTCCACTGGGGTCAAATGCCTGAGTGGTCCTCACTTTCCCGACTTCTGTTGAAATTTAGCTCGGGTGTCTGACTTGTTCCAAGGCCATTTAGCCCAACAAACGAGTGGTTGCAGACTTTTTTGAGTTCAATGCTCCCAGGTTAGGGGCCAGGAGCTGCAGCGGAGAGTCTGGTGAGGGCGAAGCTGTGAGGGGTGTATTAAAGTCGTTCCCAAGGCAGGAAGTTATGCACCAGCGCTGATGGCCCAAGACTTGGAGTTTGGGGGTGGGGAGCGCCTGCGATGGAAGTCAAGGGCAAGTTGGTCCAGACCCCGCAGGGACGCCGCCAGAGGGGCGAAGCCCAGCATTTCCTTCAGGCGGCCCAGTGGAAGGGTGGGGCGGGGTGGGCGGGGTCCTCGCAGCTGGTGGCTTTTGAAGCCTTCCCGACCGCGGTGGGAGAGGGGTAGCCTAGAGAAGCTGGCAGCGGGCCTGGGACGGAAGGGGGAGGAAGGGGCCCCACGTTCCCTGTACAGCAGCACCCGCTGCCCGGGCACGTAGTTCACTCCTATAAGCACAGGCCACGGTGGGCACATCACTTGGCGGCCAGATTAATCACCAGACCAGAGCCAGTCCTGAGCCAGCTGAGCCGGGCTGAAAGGCAGCAGGGCGGCACCCTGTGTCCCTGGCTCCCGGAATGAGTCGGAGGAACGCCTGGCCCTCCCGTGTGAAAAGTCCAGTTCTATTCGTGTCCTTGCTCTGGCCAGTGCGGCGCTGAAGTGCAACAGAGAAAGAGCGAGGAGGTGGCCAGCGGCCTGAAGTTCTAGGCGCGGCTACCTGGGCAACCAGCAGCAGTGGGGTGCAGCGCGACGGAGTTCCGCCCCTAGGCGAGGGCGGCAGCTCAGCGCCCGGCCTCAACGGACACGCCTCCTTGCCAGCGCCCCTCACGGGAAGGACTGGAGGACAAAGGGGTGTGCTCCAGAGCGCTCCCCTCTACCGCGGGGCTTAAGGTTGTCATCGCACAAAAGCTCTGGCAGGGAAAAGCCGGCCGGGTTCCCCGCTGAGGCGGGTACAGACAGCGGCCCCGCGCGGTTACACCCAGACCCGCCATCCTCGAACGTCGTGCGTCAGCGTGCCCCTCACCCGGCTCTAATTTCCGCCCCTCCTCCCGCCGGCCAAGGAGGCACGCGCATTGGCGCGCGCAGGGCCTGCTGCCGAGTAAGCCCCTCTAGAAGCCCGGATTGGCCTGACCCGGTATTCTTCAGCCAATGGCGTTCAGCCCTGCCTTAGGCCACGCCCCCTCCCTAGACGCGAGCGCGCGACCGCTCGGCCCCGCCGGTGCGCGCCCCAGGCTCCCCGCCCCCTCCGCGCGCGCAGCTCCCTGCGGCCGCTGCCGCCTGTAACCTGCGCCGCCAGGATGTGGCTGGGGGCTGACGTCGGGTCCAGATGTGGCCCCAGCCCCGCCCACCCCCGAGGCCGGGCCGCCCACACCGAGCTGCGGCGCGCACGGCGGCTGTCCCGCCTGCCACAATGCGCGGCGAAGCTGTGCCCGCGACTTGACGCGGTCGTCCCTAACGTCGCCACTCGACATCCTTAGGACAGGCCGCCCCTGACGCCGCGCTGGGACCCTACTCGCCCACGCCCCCCCATGCGCTCACTCCCCGGTGCCGGGTCGGGCGGACGCGGAGCCGCGCGGGTGACGGCAGAGGCGGCTGCGCGCCCAGCCTAGCCCAGCCCAGCCCAGCCGGAGGAGAGGGCGCGCCGCGCCCCCGCCCCCCGCCTGCTCTCCGGAGGCCGTGGGTGCGGATGCGCTGCTGACGACTCGTAGAGACTAGCACTGCCGCCCGCCCGCCGGCCGGAGCCCGCAGCATGGCAGCCGCCGCCTATGTGGACCACTTCGCCGCCGAGTGCCTCGTGTCCATGTCCAGCCGCGCAGTCGTGCACGGACCGCGGGAGGGGCCGGAGTCCCGGCCCGAGGGCGCGGCCGCCGCCGCCACCCCCGCACTGCCCCGCGTTGAGGAGCGCCGCGACGGCAAGGACAGCGCCTCGCTCTTCGTGGTGGCGCGGATCCTAGCGGACCTCAACCAACAAGCGCCAGCGCCTGCCCCAGCGGAGCGCAGAGAGGGCGCTGCTGCCCGGAAGGCGAGGACCCCCTGCCGACTACCGCCCGCGCCACCCGCGCCGCCGCCTGCTTCCGAACCCGTCTCCCCCGGCGGAGGAGGTGCGGCAGCCGCGCCCCCCAGCCCCGCTTGGAGCGAGCCCGAGGCGGGACTAGATCCCGAGCGGGAGCCAGGACCCGCCGGGAGCGGCGAGTCCGGCCTCAGACAAAGGGGCCGGCGGGGCCGAAGTCGCGCCGACCTCGAGTCCCCGCAGAGAAAGCACAAGTGCCACTACGCGGGCTGTGAGAAAGTTTATGGGAAATCTTCGCACCTCAAGGCGCACCTGAGAACTCACACAGGTCAGTGGGGCGGCCGGGCGCCCAGAGCGCGCGGACAGGGGACGGCGCGGGCGGTCCAGCCACGCCCCCGGAGCTGCCTGCGGGGCGCGAGGGGAGGGCTGGGCGCGGGGAACGGTCGGGCGGAGGACGATCGGGGCCTCGCCCCTTCCTTCGCCTCTCAGTCCTGCGGCCGGCTTCGCGCGCCGCGTGAGGCGGTCCGGGTTCTAGGAGCCGGCGCCCGCCCGGGGACCGCGCCCCCGCCGGGCACGCCCCCTCCCGGGCGCACTCGGGCGGGGCCACGGGGGTGGATGTCGTCATCTGGGCCGGGGGCGGCGACCCCGCCCAGGCCTGGGGGCGACGCGGGCAGGTGCGCACGGATTGGGTGGGGGCTATAGGCGTCGCTCTGGTGGGTGGGCAGCCGGGGCGCCTGGGAGCTGAGGGAGGGTGGTATTTTACTGGTCTTCGTACTCCCCTCCCCCGCCCACCGGGCACGCGCTGGGGAGGGGAAGGGGGACCAGCCCAGGCGCGCGTTGGGCGAAGTTCACGCGGGGACAGGGTTCCCTTCAGCCACTCGGCACATTCTTCGCTCTCCTCTTCCTGTAATTTTTCCAGCGTTCTAAGGTTTAATTTGTCGTAACCAGAGCCCGCGGCTGCACTGGCCGACGCGGGGGGCGGTCCGGGTTAGCTGTTCCCCGCCCGCGGCTCTTTGTGGGAGCACCCGCCCATCCGGCTAGCGGGGGCGCGCTGGGCCGGAGGGGGGTTACTCGGCCCCGCGAAGCTTTCTCTGGAAAGGAGCGCCCTGCCCACGGTCCTTCGGTCTGCGCCGCCTGTACCCAGCTCAGTTCTCACCTGCTGGTGGCCGGATGCGGCAGGCACGCGGCACCTGCCGGAGGACTGGAGGCCAGAGCCCGCAGCAGGGGGGGTCCGCGAACGGCCTCTCGCCGCCACCTACCCCAGGGGAGTATTTCCCATCGCTCGGGCCTGATACTTTGTAGTAGATTCCTCTGTGAAAGTTTGTTGTTTGTTTAAACCCCTTTTCGTTTCTTTGTAACACAAAGACAACCATTTAATGGATAGCAACTCCCTTCCCCCGGTTTGTTTTAAAGATTGTTTCCCTGAACTCACGTGAATTCCTCTGGCACTTTTCCATTTTTGAGGCAGGTTCACAGCTTGAATACTTAATACCGTTACCTTGTTACCAAGGGTTGTGCACTTTGTTAAGTAGTTCACATGCTGATTAAACAGTAAAGCAAACAAAAACCCTGTGGCCTTCAAGACCCTAGAGCTGGAGGCCCTTTTCTCTTGGTATTTTGGGAATTGAGCGGCCAGAGATCTGCAGGTGTAGGGGTTGGTGTATCTCTTAACGACTTCCCCTCGGAGACTGCGCTCCGGGTCCTAGCCCCTTGCTGCAGCCTTCCCCGAACCACGTGGTTGATTCTGCGGTGTAGGGTGAACATGGAGCCTTTTCTAGGCATTCCGGGTCAGAATTATTGTGTATGGGTCCGGGGTGGGGTGGGGCGGGGCTCTCAGTTCAGCTTGGGAACGTGGGTGTGGCCGTGGGGGTGGGGCCAAACTAGGTTCTGAAAGCAGGGGACTCTAGAGAGAGGGATGGGAGCAACACTTGGGGCGTGGCGGTGGTTAAGGTCTACCCGAGGGGTGGGGTATGAGGCCAGTGCTGGGCGGGGAACTTAATGATTGGGAAATCCTGGAAATCCTTCTGCAGCCTCTTTTATCCGCGGCCTAGAACCCGGCAGCACCAGGTAGCTGGCTTTTTGACTAGCCCAGGGTGAGGGAGGGGTGGGCGGGGCGGTAAGGGCTTCAGCCCCGGGATGTTTTCGTGATAGGGTCGCCCCCTCTTCGGGTGAGCAGACGTCTAGGCTAGAAAGAGGTGTGGAGCCCGGAGTGCTGGGGACTTGCGTCTCCCGCAGTGGGATGAGGGCTGTTTCCTATAGTTTCTGGAAACGCAAGATTGGCAGAAGCAACCCTCTTTGAGTGCTTGCAACAAAGTCTATTCTTAAAAGGGGGGAACCCTCTCTGTACTTCATGTGTGCTGAGATCAGAGTGAGGCTCCACCTATAGGTGAATGCAGGCGCCTGGACCCCTCATGAGGGCGGGAGTTTGAAATAGCACAGATTCTAAGCCGCAGAAGCTGAACTACTTAGTACGCCATAGCTGGGAACTGCATTTATTTAGTACCCCAGGTGAATGTGATTATGAGAGTTGCACATCCTAAGCACCTGCCTGTGATGCAGGGCATCTCTGGGAAACCCATTAACAGCCCCTGCTTGGGTGGGAGTACAGAGCATGCAGTAACTGGCTTTCATAGGCATAGAAGGGGAGCTTGCTGGTGGAAGGAGACTGGTGTAGGACACATAAGGGAGAAGTCAGCAAGGCTGGCCCCAGGGGGTGACTGAGTTGCCAGGTTTCCAGATAGACCCTGACTCAGAGGTGGTTGTGGTTTTGTTTGTGGGCCATCAGAAGTATTCTGGGGAGTCTCTGCAGGCAGTGGATCATGTCTTGCTGCATTTTCTACTTCCTTAGGATCCTTCCTCCCAGGACCCATAGTGATTACATGGCAAGGTTGAATATTAAAACCACCTTAGCTAAGGAAGTAGGCAGCAGCTCTTTGACCAGGAGGGGTTTCTAGACCTTGTGGCTTGGTGAGATCTATGCTTATCACTTGGAAAGTCCTTGGAGAAATAAGGTGGTGTCTGTGTGTGTGTGTGTGTGTGTGTGTGTGTGAGAAAACCCTTTGGGAATTGCAAGGGTCAGCCTTTATTTGTGGTGGTGGTGGTGGGGGGACCTGCCATCCTTATGCCAGGGCTTTGCTCTACTCTGCCCTCCCATCCTGACCCCTGAAGAGCTGCTTGCAAAGATTGCCCTTCTTAGTTAGCTGTGTGGGAGTGTTCTCTCCCTTTGCCACTTCCCTGATAGTCATCCTGTGGACTATTAACCCTCTGTCACATTTAGGTAATTGCTGATGTTAAAGCAAATGCATAGTAAAACAAACCTCTTTGTATCTCAAGCCACTTGTTTATATAATTGGAACTTCTCAATCCAGATTTGGGAAATTTACTAAATCTAACTTTGGGGAGTAGCAAGATGAGGTGCAGATTTTCTGGAGACTGAAGGGTTTTGGTGTGGAAAAGAGGACTTCCAGAAGATCAGGGCAGGCTGGGCCCTCTTGAGAGCAAATAGTCCTTCTCTGAACCAGCTGTGTCCTGCATCTGGAGATTTCAGCTTATCTTCAGGTGGGGCCCAGTGGGCCGCTAGTAGAATGGCCACTCAGGCTTTCTTGGCAGCACTCTAAATACATTCCTACCTATTTGTTCCCATAAAGAGTTGTTTTCCAAGGGACTCTGTGCCCTGTTTTCTCCCCAAGCACTGGGAGCCAAAATATCTCCTTGCATTCTGCCCAAACTGGGCCATTCAGGAGCTCTAGGGCTCCATGAGAAAAGTGGGTATGTGGGCCCAGCTGTTCACCTGCAGACCTTGAGTGATGCTTATGGTCACTGCCCTTGTTTGGGATTGGGATTCCCATAGAGTAAGATTGTATTCTTTCAGCATTTCCAATGATCTTCAGTTTAAAATTTATCCTTACTCACTGGAGCAGGGATTGGATCCTGAGTGAGATTCTTGGGGCAGGGTTTTTTGGCCTCTTCTCCAAGTGCACTTTGGCCTTGGAGTCTGTTTCCAAACACACTGGTGGCTGTGTTTCTCACAGGTGCTCCCTGATACAAGTGTCTGGTACAGCCTGTCAGAGTAAAGGGAGACTGTGTGGGATCTCCTTTACCCAGGCAAAACCAGGCTTATTAATGGCTACTGCTTTGTCCAGGGACGTGCCCAGGCCAGTGGCTCCTACCTCTGGCACCTCCACTGCCCCAGGCTTCAATCAGGCCTCCTTAGTGAAACTCCTCAAATAGTGCAGGAGCTGTGGACGGAATGTTTGAGCCTGCTCCTTCCCCCACTAACCACCTCTACCCTATGCTGGTGCAGCCCCTTTCAGATCTTAATAGATTTACACATGTGTATCCACACAGATGTTTAAACACTAGAAAATAGTCTGCCGGAAACACTCTACCGCAGGTTAGCTTTCATCCTGTTGATGACTTGGATCTTAGATGTAGCAAGTCAAAAGGAAAAGGGTGAAATATATTGATAGCCACCCAAGGTAAGGGAGGAAACAAACCCAGTAAGTTACTAAGTTATGTGTGCTCATATGTGTGTGCATTTAACTGTATAACTGAAGAAACCCCACCAAACATAATTTCAGGACAAATGTGGAGCCCTGTCAAATATGTTGTTCCTTCTTTCAGTAATCCCTGAAGCCTGCCTTAGCGACCCTGTAATAAGTGACTTTTCTAACAGCGATTTTGAGATACCAGCACTCTGTAAAGAGTGTGTGGTTTGTGCTTTAAGAAGGCAGTTTAAAATTGTTCTTAAAAAAAAAAAAAAAAAAAAAACTTCTAGAGTGGTCCACTCAGCATTCACAATCATATCTAAGACTTCCAGACTGCTTGGTAGTGGCAGATATTGTTCTGACTTCATTAGTTCATGAAGTTACTTAATCTTCAAAAGGGCCCTAGGAGGTAGACACTGTTATTGTTACTAATTTTCAAATAAGGAAAATAAGGCTCAGATGGGTTAAGAAACATTCCCAAAGTCACACAGCAAGTGAGGGTGGAATTAGGGTTTGCATCTGAACAGCTGTGTGCCTAAGTTTCAGTGTGCCTACCATACCCTTTGCCACTGTCTCTGGACCTGCATTCCTGGTGATGCGGGTAAGCAAGTTCCCTTCCCTAGTATTAGAAGCTATGTGTCTCCTAGAACTTTCTCTTTTTTCTCTAACGTATTATTTGATGTATAGACTGTATTCAGTTTCCCAAATGAGTCTCCCAAATGTCCCATAGGGGATCCAGAATCCACATTGTGTGTGGTCATCCTATCTCTTTAGTTTCCTTGAATCTAGAATAGTACATCTTTTGGTTGGTTATTGCATTGACATTTTAAGGATAGAAGCCAGTTGACCTGTAGAACATTCCACAATCTGGTTAGATGTGATTGTTTTCCTCATGTTTAGGTGCTGCTTAAATAATTTTGGGCCACCAATAGGATACAGATAATGTTGGGCATTTCCACTGCAATGTAGCTGGGGTAGGAGCCAGCTGGATCACATGGTTAAGGTGGTGTTCACCAGGTCCTCGCAGGGACATTTTCCTCTTGGTAATTGTATTACAGCTTTTTGGAGGGGCAGGTGTGTACTTGTTGATCTTTAGTCACACTCTTCCATGTACCTGGTTGGTCTCTGCATTGTTTTCCAACTTCTTGACTGTACAGGTGTTGAGATTTTGGAGTTCTGCTTTGGAATTCTTTTTTAAAGTCTAAGGACAATGTGGTAGAGGCTTTGGCATTCCCTTCCTCAAACAAGACACCTTAATTTATTTTTAAAAGTGTTTCCAGGTGGTATTGATAGCCTGTTCTAAAGGTGGTTGGCATTGTGTTCTTGGTCAGCCCACTGTGCCTTGACTCATCCTATTTCCAGGGCTTGTGCAGTTCTTGCTGTCACTAACACCCTTAAGTCCTGGTGAGTCTTTACATGCTTTCAAGAAAAAACAAGTATAGATCTGAGTTCACACACCTCAGCCTGTTTTTCTTAATTTTGCAATTACAAATGGGGTTATTTTCTTGAGAAATCAGCTCCCTCTTAAAGTGAGAATAGACTTCTCTCTAGCTTGGTGGCTCCAAATAAATGCTGTGCTGTGTGACTAGGGTTGGGGTGGTATAGAAAGCTGCTGATACAGTCTCCAGGGCAGGACGCACAGAGTTTGGAAAGCTGTGGTCACTGTTCTGGGTATATATAGTGGAGACTTAAACATTTTAGCTTTTTTGGCAGGGATAAAACAATAGGCACTTGTTAGAAGACATAAGAGGGCTGGGGTTGTGGCTCAGCGGTAGAGCACTCACCTAGCGTGTGCAGAGTCCTGCTTTTGATCCTCAGCATCACATAAAAATAAATAAATAAAATAAAAGTATTGTGTCCAACCACAACTAAGAAATAAATTTATTTAGGAAAAAAAGACACAAGAAATCCTTAACCAAGCCTACTGCTGTGACTTTGTCCACACATATATGCACACGCGTATATGTTTATACATGTGTATACACATCCATCTCCATGTATGACATGTATATGTGCACACATGTGTACATATACATGTATATGTAAATGTGGTGCCCTGTTCATTGTTGTGTCTGAACCATGCATCCAGACCCAGAACATGGTGACATTGTGGATCTTCTGATTTCTAGTCCAGTTTAGGTTCTAGAGTCCACCTGAAACCTCAGAGACTTTTGACAGCTATTAATGAGTTAGGGTGTTTGTCAGAGGCACAGAGTTTCCTCAGTTGAAACTAGGACCTTGGTAGAGGCTGTTCATCTTCTCCACCCCAACTCCTGGCCCCTAATTCCCATACTGTTTTTTGTTACTTGGCTCTTGTTCTGTCTCCCACCCTGACCAGTTTCCCTCCTGATCAGCCCTGTACCCTCAACACTACTTGCCATTGAGCATTATGTGTGTGTGGTGGATAGGTGGGCACAACATGGCACTCTGGTTCTTAGCAATATTGTTCTGGACAAATGAAACCAAGGGCACACATCCCCAAGTTATTTATTTATTTATTTATTTATTTTTTTGTGTGTGGGGGTCTGTTTATTGTTCTCCTTTTTTGAAGTTCATCACACAAAAACACTTGCTAACCAGGAACTTGGCCACAGTCTGTGGCCATCAGCCAGTCTGTCCCAAGGTGACCTGTTTGGAAAAGAGCTGAGGCTTGATGCCTCAGACTAAATGTCCCTATGCTGCTGCCATAGGGGCATGGCCTGCTTTACATGAGTGGGTGACCCTAGGTTCCTGGGCACTGGGCACAGGCTTATCTCCTTGGAACAGTATCCCAGGATGCATTGTGGAAGAGCTTTGCAAGACATAGGGGCCTGAAATTAAAAGTCATTCACCAGAGTTGGGGGTGTTACTGAGTGATAGAGTGCTTGCATAACATGCACCAAGTTCCTAGGTTCCAACATTAGCATTACAACCCACCCCCCCATCCCCCCCCCAAAAAAAAAGAGTCACTTGCCGAAGAGCTTCCTGCCCTGGACTCCTGTCTCAGGGGGACTTCTGAAGGGAGAGATCTGTTGCATGTCCATCTCCTGTGAACAAGGGCAAGTTGGAAGGAAGCCTGGCAATGGCAAGAGGGTGAGATAGGTCCATGCTGCCTTCTACTCAGGTCTACTGCACAGACATGGGAGGGATCAGTGAGATGATGACTTGAGCAAGTCTAACAAGTGGTCAGGATTGATTTGACCTCAATCCTTTTTGGAGGACCCATAGTTGTTATTCCTTGTGAATACGAGCTCCTCCATAGTCCAGAATTCCTCCCATAGTAAGGAGAGCCCATGAACACAGTGGTGTCCCTAAGGTTTATCACCCTTTGGGACTTTGGAGGACTTGCAGTTTCATATGTAGGACTTTCCATCTCACTTCTGAGATGTCAGGGCAGGTTGTCTGCTCTTCTTAGGGTCCAGAATCCTTGCTGGGGATGGGTTCAATCTATGGATTTGGTAGCATGTCCTCTCTGGAGAGGTGGCTTAAGGAGATATAAGAATCATTTTCCTCAGGCCACACCTGAGTATTTGCAGGATCTAGGACATAACCAGGAATGCCCTCCTCCCATGAATTCCTTCTCTGAGCCTTTTCGTTGTTCTTAACTCTCTTCTATGTGTAAATGCTCACTAAAAAGAAACAGAATAAAGGGAACTTGATTTAGGACTAGAGGTAGAAGTTAAAAGTTAATGGCAGAGCACAAACAGGGGCTCTGCAAGGAAGTATTGAGAAAGTGGAAACAGAAAAGAGCTGTGTGAGTCTCAGGCTGGCTCCTTGGTCCTCCAGGATGAGAGGCCAGATGGCTCAGACCAGCAGGCATTGGCCTGAAGGTACCAGGAGGGTTCCCCTGGACCCTTAGCTAGGTGAACTGTTCAGTTCTGTCTGGATTCTGTTGAGGGTCTGAGAGCTGGGGCTAGGCACCAGGGGTATGCCTGGGCATCTTTCCAACCACAAACCCTACACATATTCTTTAAACAAGAGATAATAAATATGAGCTAATTACATAGTTGCCAGTTATATGAATCATATGAAATGTGTAAAAGTGACAGCAGTCTGGTTCTTTGGTAGGCTCTCCATTGTCTTGGTCTGTGCACTTGACCCATCAGGTATTCTTGATGTACTGCTCTTGTCTTCACCCTGACAGCCTTGTCTGGTTTGCCTACTGGTCACTGGTGGTTATCATGTCTCCTCAGGTTCCACCATCCCATGCTTAGGTCTCCAACCTCAGAAGGATTCTCCTCATGCTTGTTTATCAGCTTCTGTTTGTCTCCTAGCGCAAATGGCATGGTGAGAGAAGGAGGTACTTAGTGCAGTACCTGAAGGTCCTAAGGGACACTGGCCCCCTACAGCCCAGCATGGTGAGGCCAAGTTCTCTGGTTTTCTTTTCCAGAGTCCACCTATTTGTCTGGATGCATGACAGTTGCTTTTTTCTAAAAATGACTGCTTCTTGGCCTAAGGCACCAGGACATTCTCTGGTTGAGTCTAAGTGGCTTTGCAGGATGTCACCTTTTGTCAAGGCTTAAATGTGGTTTGATTTTTTTTTATGCTGTGTCCCCTATGTGATGGGTCTGGCTGAAGGAGGCAGGCCCCTATGAGTGTTCACTGTTAGGGGCATCATGCTTCTATGTTGCAAGCTGAGCTGGTTGTCCCAAATTACTGTTAGACCTTAGGGTCTTGCGAAATATTCAGCATTGGCTACTGACAGGTTCTGATTTGAAGCTGTCCTAGTGACGAACTGGGTGTTTTGCTTCAGACAAGTTGTACCATTTTAAAGTTTACTCTTACTTTAGCTTTTTAAAAGCATCAATCTTTATTTTCCTGATCTTCCTCCTTGCTCTGAATTATGAGCCAGGGATCTTGGAAGATAGGGGTGTGTGTGTGTGTGTGTGTGTGTGTGTGTGTACATGCGTGCGTGTATGCCTATGCCTGTATATGCATATGCATGTATGTTTATGTACACATATGTATGTGTGCATGCATGTATGCATGTGATCAACCATGTAACCTAACATTCAGGATAGTTGTTCTTTTGACTAAAAGCCAGTTCTAAGATATCTGGCCAGGTGTGCAGGCTGCCCAGTAGGAATGATTGTTGCTCATAGCACTATGAACCTCAGTAGAGCTGCATTACTGAAAGGCGGATACCCCGCAGTAGCAGGGCAGGAGGGAGCCCACATGGCTCTTCAGGCAGGACCAGCCTTGAAGGTGGAAAAGGACCCTAGAGCCAAATCCAACAGTATTGTTCCCTATTTTTCTGTTCCTCCTTCACAGATCAAGGAGCCCAGTGGCCTGGTATGGGTGCCTGGCCTGACGCAGAGAATGTATGAGACCTGAGCTCTTTAGCTGCCCAGCTGAGGATTCAGCCTGGGCCCTTCCTGGGATCTGAGCTGTTTCTCATCTGCCTTCAGAGCTTTCTAGCCCTAAAGACAAGCTGGTGGGGAAAGGGCTGCAGGGGTTGGGGGAGAGAGGATGTAGGTACCCCTCCTTGGTGCTGTAGGCAGCTTTGCCTAGGAGACCCTGCAGGGGAAGCTGCAGCTTCCTCCTTCCGCCCTATGGGGACACCCTAGCACTGATCCCATGGGATGCTGGGAGGAGGTGGCTTGGTTGGCTGTTCTTGGTTGTAGTCAGGGTCCTCCTACACAGCAGAACTGGAGGTAAACACTGGGTTGTCTTGACAACCGAGCTGAGGCAAGGCTCCAAGTGCTTGTGGCTAGAGAAGTTCTCATTGTCTCAAGTTTCTAGGATGGGTTTCTATTTTGATTTTTTTTTTTTTTAATTAGCTGGTATGACTAAGATAGCAAAATCCCTGACCTGGTTCCTATAATTTCTTAATAAACATTTATATTCCCTTTATAGGAGGAACATTTCAGTGCTTCATTGACCTTTTTTTTTTTTGGACAGTGTTGAGGTAGGGTGGGGGCAGCACAGAGCACCCCTCCGACAGCTGGCAGGGCCATAGGCCAGACAGTGCTGGCCAAGGTCCAGGGACTAGGAGCGCTTACGTAAACGCCACATCAGAATTTTATTGGCTTTGAGGCCAATTAATTCCATGGAAAATTTTGGGGAGCTGCTTCTTTTCTCTTAGAATGTTCAGATGCCCCTAAGTGAAGCTTCTAGAAATAATCAGACCAGACCAAGAAGTCTGTCTGAGCCCAAGGAGTGCCCTATCCACCCAGTGCCAGGCCCTCTCTGGAGGTCAAGATGGGAACTTTTTTTACAGCTTGGTACAGGTGACATTTCTGTTTGCTGTTAAACTATAACTGCTCATGCTGGCAGCCTGAGTAGTCTATATCTGGGCCCATGTCCTCCTTGCTTGTACTTTTGGTGGGATACCCTGATGGAAATGCCTTAGGCAATGGCAGGGACTCAGGAGCAGGTTCTTGCATAGACCTGGACCTTCACCTTGTGTCTGCATGGGCTTTCCTGCTCTGCCTAACTGCAAAGTACCTCACATAGAATCAGTCACCTGCCTTAGCAAGGAGCCAAGGAAAGTCTACAAGAAGTATTTTCATTCATTTTATCCCTAGAGCTGATCCAAGTGATCCAGTTGGGTAATGTGTCCTGTGAGCTATTCTGCAAAGCTATTACTTCTGGGTCTCTTTTTAGGGTCCCGTCCTCATGATGGTTGTACAGGGCCTTTTGAATCCCTTGACACTGCCCATTCATGCCAGAATGGACTGGGCTGCCTCATGGATCCTTTATCCCAGCTCTCATGACTAATTTGTAGGCATGGATCTGCAGGAAAGCATCTCCCTGCAGCAGGGATTGTTCCAGTTGCCATGGGGTCAAGGCCCACCAACCCAGCACTCAAGGAAATGTTTAGATTTTGCTGTATTTATTTTAGAATACATCCCTAATGTATTCTAAAGTGCTTTTCTGCACTTTGAGCTTCCCAGCCTCTCTCCAGTTTTCCCCACTGAGTCCTGGGCAGTTGTCCCTCAGCCTGGTGCCCAAAACCTGGGTGGAATGCCAAATTAGTGCCCCCTCCCCTGAGCAGTCTTCCTCACCTGGACACCAAACAGCCTTCTCATCATTCTTTCTTTATAGGGCACAAACAGTCCTGTTAACATAACCCCTTTCAGGGATGCATGAAGAACTTTATATAAAGAATATATCTACCTGGTATTGAAGAGTATTACACATGGGAATTTTGTGAGATATCCAAGTGCCTAGCACCTCTGTGCTGTTTGCAAGGTCTAACAGTTTGTGCTTTGGACTTTGAGCCCCACATCATTGTTGCATCTCTCCTCCTGGCCAACCATGTGGCAGTTTGACTCCATAGATATTTTGTTTTAGAAACTTTTTTTTAGGAGTCTCTTAGTGTTTTATTTTTATCAGAGAAAGATCTTTTTTTTTTTTTGTCTGCTTATGCCTTGTTTTTTAAAAAGAGAAATTATGACATATTGATGAGAATGCTTGGCTTTGGAGTTGGAACAGGCAGAGCCCAGCACCAGGTTTTCATTAGTAAAGTGGGTTTGTCTGGTCATGCTGACCTTTGAGGAACACATGAGAACATAGACAAGACATCCAGGAGCATGGGGTTTGTGGCAAGGCTGTGATTGTGTGTTTAATCTGCAAGAGCAGAATTTCATGTCCTACAGTATTATTCACAGGTACCTGGATGAACAGTTTTGCTGCTTGTCCTTTTGAAAAGAGACATGATTCAGAACTATTTTTATGAAGTAGGTTCTGGGTGGTGCCTAAGGATCCTTACTGCCTCCCCGGAACCTGCCCACCCACAGCTGTTCTGTGGCATGGAGCATGGGGTGGTCTTAGGTGCACAGCCTCAGCTTCTGTATCAGTAAGGTACCCATCTCAAGGATGCTAGGAAATGAACCAGGACCCAGTTATAGAAAAATGGTACAGACTGCAAGGTTTCATGATCATCCCATTGTTGCTGGGTGTTGATCTATGCTCAGATTAGGGAGTAGTGGCCCTTTATCAGATGAGCCTCCTTTGTTACCAGGTAACCAAGCCCTCCTAGTATCTGTTTTGTACCTGTCTGGACTCAAATTAGCAGAAGCAGCTGAAATAAAACCTCAAGGGAAAGATTTGGTCCTTGGTCACTAGAGCAGTTCTGGTCAAGCCAAAGTACTGACAGGATAAGTCCCCTCCATCAGTAGTCTGGGCAGTTTCAGTGACAGGTATCTGTGCTAGTCCTGCTAGTGCAAGTCCCACCCAAGCAGAAGGACTTTTTGAGTCCCAGTATGCTCTGAGTAGTCTTAGGCAACGGAGACTAGCGCCTGCCTCTCCTCTTGAGACATAGGCACTATGACAGGTTTTGTACTTATGGCCCTCCTTCAACAGAAGGCCTGTTTGCAGAAAGAATTGCATCATGTGACCACTCTAGAGGAGCCCTGGGAGTAGAGCTCACTCACTTCTGCTCTCAGAGTATCTTACATGTGCAGCCTAGGGAATCCCACTAGGACCTACTTTCACTGTTTTTATGTCTTGCCAGGGCTTCTCTGGTTTCAGCAGGCATTCTACTTCTTGTTTACAGAAGTGATTGCTTTTGTGAGCTTTGGGCCATCTGTGGATTTTTTTTTTTTTTCCTTTTCTCTTTTTGGGGATAGCAACTCTGTGTTTGTAAATATGAGAATTGTTTCCTACAGTGAAGCAAGGAAGCATTCTTGAGGCTGACTTTCAGCTGTGAACAAGTTTCTTACCCCTTTCTTGCTTTCTTATCATCTTCATATGAAAGCATTTGGCAACAAAATGCTTCCTGTGTGGTCTGAGGTGAATATTTTGAATGACTGTAAGTAAGAGCATGGCTTCCTTGCTCTCTCCCTGCATGTTTGTTCTAGAGGATACCTGTAAATGTGCCATCCCACAGAGCCCACTTGCTGGGTGGTGGTAGGGGGTTCTTTCTGGGGCTGAGGTTTCCTTGTCTTTCCCTGTTGGCCAGGCCTCTTTGCAGAGACAGCAGAGGACACACTGAGGTTCATGTGCCGTATCTGTGCCCTGTCTGTGTGATCTTGAGTGGGCCTCTTCCCTCTTCAGCTCTGAGCCATTGGTTGTGACCAGCCCCTGGGCCGGGGTGGGGACTGTCCTGCACGTCTGCACAGGATTTGCCACTTAGGCATCTGCTTGACGCCATCCTGGAAGAAGCAGTGACAAGACCTGTGGTGGCAAGGCTGGAGGCTGTTGGAGCAGAGACATGTAGGATGGATTCAGTCTCCCAAAGAGCCTATTGCACCTGCCTGTGCACTGTCCCAGGCCATGTACCATCCCAGGCCTCAACCTCTGGAGATGAGAGAGAGACTGCCTCCAGGCTACTCACCTGCAGGGAGAAGAAAAGGAAGCTGATGAGGGTGTCTAGCCTTCTGGGAGGACCAGCAGGTGGTGTCTGTGTTCTGACGGGCCCTGGTAAGGATCATTCGCCCACCTATGCAGGCAGTACTCCGGGCTATAGTAACTCAAACTGATTTCATGTTAGGAGATGATTTCCACACACAGAAAATGACCTGGAAAATTTTTCTGTTTAAACTACTGAGATCTGGCTAGCAGACCTAGGTCATAGATTAGGGACATTCTGACAGACTGTCACTTCCCACTCCTATGTTTCATGTGGAAGTCCTCTTTGGGAAGATTTGAGGTGGGTGGCCTAAGGGCACCTTAGACTCCAGTGCACAGTTAGCTGGCCCAGGTTCCTGAACAGACTCAGGAAGGTGACAACAAGGTTCCTGCCCTTGCAGTATTGAGGCCAGGGGCAGGCATAGGATTGTCCCACTTAAATATTTTTTTTTAATATTTATTTTTTAGTTCTCGGCGGACACAACATCTTTGTTTGTATGTGGTGCTGAGGCTCGAACCTGGGCTGCACGCATGCCAGGTGAGCGCGCTACCACTTGAGCCACATCCCCAGACCCGCCCACTTAAATATTTCTTCCTTGGAGAGAGGTCTCTTGCCCACCCCACCTGCATTCACCTGCATGTCTTTGTGTATTTAGTGTTCCTCCTCCTTGTGAGAATGCGCATTGGTGCCGTGCTAGCAGAGGCAAGCAAGCCACAGAGCCTCATGGGCTGGTCAGCAGTCTGCAAATAGAGTACTTGTACACAAGTGGTCTGGTTGTCGGGGATGACTGTCCCAGGGAGATGCTCCCTGACTCCTGGGACACACACACACCGCCACTTAACCAACTACCTACCATTAGTCTTGTACCCATGATTTAGACTTGCCTTCTTGGTGTCCTGACTGGTGGCCAGGCCCATGACAGGAAGTGTCACCCATTTAGGAGCTGAGCTAGGTCAGCTAAGGGCCCTCTCTCTCTTTTCAGTGGGATGGATTTGGGCCTAGGCCTCATTCCACACCCTCCCAGTGTGGCCTACATGAGGCTTGTTCTAACAGTATAGAGAATAAATCTTGGCTCTGGGGTTCGCAGATTTTTTTTTCCCCTGAAAGTAGTAGGATCTTTATTTTAACAAAACCTCATGGAATGCAATGCAGAACAAAGCTGGGGCCACCTATAGGATAGGCAGAAATGAGAGCAGGAGGGCCCTGACTATGGCTGAGTGCTGCCCAGGCTTTCTCTGCTTACCTTGAGGAGAGGGTGCTGGGTAGTCCTGAAGCTAGTGAAGGGTCCTCCCTCCACACCCTCCCCCATATCGAAAAGGAGGCGGCCAGCTGAGTGGAGTAGGGCCAGGTAACTAAAAGAGACCAAAGTCCCAGCCTGTACCCGATGGTCATCCCAGGCATTCTGGCCACAGTTCTTTTGAAAGGTTCAGTCTAATCCTTGGGCTATGCCAGGAATGGGCCCCAGTGTTGAGGTCTGGGGCAGGTGCTTTTGAGGCTGTAGGTTCTGATCCTCTCCTGGCTCCTCAGAGGAGTGCCACCATGGCCTCCTAGCCTTTGAACAGGTCGAGATTGGCTCTGGGCTTCTTGGGTTGGGCAGGAGGAAGCAGTGATGAGATCCTAGTTAGAGAACAGGGTAGGCTCACCAGCCTGAAAGCAGTGGAATCTGGACTCACAGCCTGGGCAGAAGCCTTGGACTCCCCAAAGGAGAAGGAAAGTGGCCAAGGTCAAAGTTATAGCCCTGAGTTTGGGGGTGGGGCTGGCCTGACCAATAGCATGCACTGGACCTGGCTGAGTAAAGCTGCATTTGTGGTATATCAGTGGACAGTGTGGAATAGCTGACATGGAGGTTTGTTTCTTCACTTGTTCCCCGAGTGTCATGAGGGATCTGGCTCAACATCTAACATGCTATTATCTCTTCTTCCCACTTCATGTTTCTTTCCCTTGAGGGCTTGCTGTTTGTGAGGGCATTGCCCTGTGGCCTCATCCCACATGTTACTTTATGGGCCTGGGAAGCCCATGTTCCTGCCCCAGTCAGTGTACCTCACCTCTCACCTTCTCTGGTGTCTGCCTAGAGAGCACTGTGGGTGGGGCAGATCAGGGCCTGAGTGACTGCCTTGTGCCTAGAGGCACCAGCCAGGGGATCCACTTTAAGTGTCACTAGATCACATCCTGAGACCAAAAGGAAGTTCCTGAGTGGGTGTGAGGAGGGTGTGGAGGAGTGGGTGGAGTCAAGAAAGCAAGGAAGTAAGCTGCTTCTGTTGCCTCCCCAGACCCTTTGCCAGTGACCCTTCCCCTGCCTTCTGGGCCCTGACGTTCCCAAAGAGGTATCACCCCATATGACTGGAGTGTTGGCCCTAAAGTTGTTGCTACCATGAGGCTACAGTCTGAGACAGTTGGGCCCGTCACTCCTTCCCAGTCACAATGCTGAACACACCAGGGCCTAGTGGCTTAGTTCCAACATGTGCCTCTGCAGATTCAGCCTGTCAGTTTGTGAAGGGCAGATGACCCCCAGCTGGGGAGGGCTCTGTCTGGACCTTCACCTACTATTCATGGCCTCTGCTGCCCCAAGGGTATAGTTTGCAGTCACTGGTGGGAATAAAAGTGCTCTTTTCCTTGTTCCAGAGGGAAAATATGAGAGCTGAGAGGGAGCACATGACCAGAACATTTGTGTACAACAGCACCCATCTAGAAACCCAGGGCTGTTCCACACAGAACATGTGATCAATGATCTCGACATTGTTTCTGGGAAGAGCACCTATTTGGGACTTCCAGAAATCACCCTCTTCCTTTTTATGAAACTTTCAGCCTTTCCCCTACTCTCTCCCCCTGTTTCCCTGCCTGATTTCTGTATTTCTGAGTCTGGAGAACTCTTAAGTCCAGATGTTCCTCTGCAGACACCTCACCCTGGCTATGGGGTTGAGCTTCTAGCCAGCAGCCTTGTCTTTTTCTTCCTGGATTTGCTTCCTTCTAACCTGATGCCACCTCTTATTATCAGTATTCTGCCACTCTGGAGTCACAGGCCCAGGCTGCCCAGTGGCTGTGGGAAGCCCCCAGGGCACAGCATGGTGTTATCTCTTCTCCAACTTCTTCAGCAGTTTATGCTCAGATGGTGCCTCTCATGGCCTTGGGGACTTCCAGGACAGGGTCCCAAAGCCTCTAGCTGCCCCCTCGCAGGGTCTCAGCCTCTTCTCTGAGTGGGGGGTGCCCCTCTTAGTGCAATCTTGGTCTGTCACAGGATGGTAGCTCATTTCTGTATCTTCTGTTTCAAAGGCATCACCTTTGACTGGAAGAAGAAATGAAAACACCACCTGCCCTTGAAATCTTTCAGTTTCTACATAGGGACATTTCAGGCACTTGGTGGTAGGGCCAGGACTCCTGCTGGACCCCCTGCATGTCAGCATTAAGGTGATTGGTGGTTTCATTCCCACCTCACTATTCTAGGCAGGCAGCTAAGGGTCAGGAGAGGTGCAGATTGGATGGGTGAGCTGCAGGGGATTCAGGCCTGGGGTAAGTTCCCCCTCCCTACCTCATCCTGCTGGGCTTCATCTGGGCTGTGATGAGGTCAGATCTGTAACAGGGCACATGCTGAGCTCAGCAGGGAGGATTTGAGGGCTTGAGAAACTAGGGGATTAGACAGGGAGTTTGGTTTGGACACCCAGGATCAGCAGGCATCCCCACACTGCTCTGCCAGCAGCACCAGCCTTCTGAGAAAAAAGACTTTTGCATGGATCCTGTGAACTACCTGAGGAAAGCAGGGCCGCCAGCTTCTTTGCTGGGACCCACAGAATCATTGCATCTCTGTAAATGCTATCCTTGCTCACATAGGTGGGGGAAAGGAGTCTGGCCAGAGCTAGGAACAAGCTTATCCCTGAAAAGGGTTGCTGGAAGGTGGGCTGTGAGTACTAGGGTAGAGGAGCCACCTTGGGTCTTCCTGAGTCGGGTGAGTGAGTGGAGATGGTCATGTGACAGTGGGTGAGTAGCAAACACTTTAGAATTAGGCATGCAGCTTTGAGTCTGCAGGGGCCCTTAGAAGGCTGGTCTGGAGAGAGGGGTTGTCTTTACTGTGTCAGTACAATACAAGAGGGTGTTCTCCTTTGGAGGTGTGGCTTCTGGGAGATGGGGGTGTCTTACCACATACCAGTGGGGACTGAATAGGAGGATGCTGCAATAGAGGAAAGAGGGGACAGTGTGACTTCAGAAGCCAAGGAAAGAAATGGCTACAGAAGCAACCTGTGTTGCTGTGGCTGGACCCAAGGCAGCAGCATGAGGGACTTAACCTCTCAGTGTCTTCTCCTGGTCTCTGAGACCCAGGGCTTGCATGTGGGGCTTCTGGATGGTAGAGTTAGGTAGAACATGAATGTATGATGTTGGCTTCTCGTGGATGGCACAGCCTTGAGAATGGTACTGGCCCTCTGTGCACACATCTTGGATCTCATCCTTGAGGATTTTTCCAGCTTTTTCTGGACACATTCATGTTTGAAGGTTGGAGGCAAGACACAAACCCCAGGTTTTCTTGCTGGTGGAGGAAAATGTAAATTGCTCAGGACTGTGGGAGGAAAGATGTCCTTACTTTCCCTTAGACCAAGCATGGAGTTGGCATCTGTACTCACCTGTCTAGTCAGGATGGCCTCGGAAAAGAGAAAATGCCACAGTAGAAGCACACAGGAGTGACAGGTGCTTCCTGCTGCTCTCTTTACCTGTTTTTCACTGAAGTAACAGCAGAACATGCTGTGTCATCCCAGGCTTCAGTACCTTCCAGATGGGAAATACTATGCAGGCACGTGCACATACATGAGCATGCACTTTTTTTTTTTTTTTTTAATTGAAAGTGATAGATTTACTGCAGCTCAAAGAACTTAAGTGGCACCCACAATTTTGCCTTCTAAGTTCTATTTCTTGGTCCTGTTCTCACTGAAAACTTAGAAATGAACAGCCCAGGAAGTCCTTCTGGGCAACCGAGGCATATCCCACAATACAGATGTGCAGCCTGTCTGCTTCATCCACTGAACTGCACTTTTGTGAGTCTGGGATTCAGACTGCATTCCAGGCTTCGACACCTTGGATTGTAGTTGGGAGCGTCAGTTGCTTGCATTGGTTTTCACGTTTCCCAGGGCCATTTGTGGAGGCCTCATGTCTTAGTACTTTTGGGTTGCTATAACAAAATATCATAGATTGGGTGGCTATGGTACACAACAGAAATTTATTTCTTATAATTCTGGAGACTGGAAGTTCAATATCAAGTTGCCTGCAGATACTGACTGGTAAAAATGACAGTGATGTCTCCCTGTGTCACATGACAAAGGTATGAGGCAGCTCCCTAAAGGCACTAATCCCAATTGTGGGACCTTTACCCTCATAACCTAACCACCTCTCAAAGGCCTCACATTCTAAATACCATCATATTAAGGGTAAGGATTTCCATGTATTGATTTTGGGGAGACACAAATGTTCGGCCTATAGAGTACACAGTGTTCTTTCTGGAACTATATTGCACTGATGGTGGGGTGGGATGGAATGGGTTCTCTGTAGGCCAGTTCCCCTCACTAGTAAGGGTTGTTTTTTTGTTTGTTTGTTTGTTTGTTTTTTGTCCCCTGACTTTGGAGGATCATGTCTGTTATTTTTACTCCATTTTGGGGAATTTCAGGGCCCTGGGGGAAATGCTGCTCTCCACTTAGGGAGAGGAAGCTGATGCTGCATTCTTAGCACCCTGCCTGTGTAGACTTCCATGTTGGTACTGTTTACTGGAGCTGGGAATCGAATGACAGCTATCTCCACTCATGTGGGAAGCCTGTGCCCAGGTAGACAGCAGTGGACACAACAGCCCTTAGTTGAATGGTAGTTATGCCAAGGAGTCGGGGATCTAGAGTGTGCTTGTCTCATGCTATGCTGACCTTAGACCTTAGTCTGTGGGTATAGGCTGACTGAAGACAGGCCCTGGCCTCTGTTTGATCACCTTACCTCTGATACTTACATGGCTCTTGCTACCTGAGTGTGTGGGTGGTGCCCTCTCAGAGCCTCACAGACACTGGGGAGGAAATGGGTCGATGTCTCGGGAGGAGAGGCCCTGTGAATGAGTGTGGGTCAAGCCTTTGCCACTTCTGTCTGTGACCAGGTCAAGGAAGACAGGAGCCAGCAGTTTGGGAGTGGAGGTCCCCAGTGAGGCTTCAAGCCTGTTTCTTCTGGGCTTTCCCTCTGGGGAGGGAAGGTGGTGGTGTCACAGATTTCAGTGCCCCTCCTGCCAGTGTGAACTTGAGTGTGAATTAATGAAAGGCAGCTGAGTTCAGATGTCCCTAGAATTCCACATAAATTTAAATGGTAGAATATGATCAGCCATGTGTCCTTGGCTGAAGCAAATGTACTCAGAGAATTGCTGAAGTGGCCAAGTTCTCAGAGCAATCTTTGTAGAATTTGTGAACATTTCATGGGATGATACACTCTCTCCATCAAATGAAGCTCTACAAAAAAGTCTCCTGGCCTTCAACCATTCCAGGACTTAGAGAAGGTATAGCATGAGACCTCTGTTTGTTTATTTATTTATTTTTGAGACAGAATCAGACTGTGATGCCCAGGCTGGCCTTGAACTTGAGATCCTCCTGCCTCAGCCTCAAGTAGCTAGAATTACAAACATGTGCTACCATGTCCAGCTGTGATCTCTATTCTAAGTCAATATGCACCTTACAGACTAGGAAGGAAACTGGGGAAGGTTTGCCCCAGTCACAGTGAGATAATTAAGCACCCTGGACCCAGAGATCCTGGATGGATAGATGAAGCCTTTAGAACTGAAGAATGTTAGAAAGAGGTATAACAGACCTCCAGAGACACAGGGTCCTTTAATGGCCACTTGTCATATTGTAGCTCTATTGTGTAGAACCTGTCCTGGGCTCTCCTCTGCCTGGTTTGAACGTTCTCAGAACAGCTGTCTTTGTCCAGGAAGGTGGACAACTGTGAGCAGGTCTCATTGCAGATCTCAAAGTAGGAATGAATGTGGTTGCAGACAAGAATACTCCACTTATGTTCTGTCTTCATCAAGATGGTTAAAAATTAGGGGATAAGGAATTATGTCCCCCCGGGGTTTAGGATAGAGGAAATGATGTCCAGGACTTAGTCATTTGCATTTGTTTACCCACCAAATGTTTATAGAGAAAGCAGTTTGATGTACAAGACAGTCTCTGGTCTAGCTTCCTTGACTTTCTCAGTGACGTCTGGGACTTGGACAAGGACTTGCTCATTTTATTCAGTTTCCAGACCTTAAGAGATTCACAGAGCAGCTTGGGTCTGAGTATAGTCCTCTATATGGGCCTCAGGTGCCTAGCCCAGTGGAGAAAGCAAAGCCAACTGAACTCTGAGATGTACCCATAGCCAGACCATAGTCTAGGCCTGGTACCCACTGCCTAGGGTCCTTATGGCATACAACAGTTTTGAATAGGTGAGGAGCCTTGCTTTCCATGGTCTTCTGTGAGAATGTGAGAATGACAATGAGAAGGAATGCTAAGAGGGAGCCTTGGTAGTTATCCAAGTGGAGATGTTTCTTCAAGAATGACTTGCTTTTTAAGATGACCCACATCTACCATCCCTGGATCTAATGGCAGATTCCAAATTGAGTCAAGTCCTGAAAAACATGAGTCAACATCAGAAAATGTTTATTTAACCTATATCATGGGTTTGCTTTTGGTGCTTGAGACAGGATGAGATGTGTATTCCTATTTCTTGCAAGAAATTGCCTTGCTGGGAAACTGGTTTCTTTTGGGGGGCGGGGGGGTATTGGGAGATTGAACCCAGGGGTGCTTTGCCACTGAGCCATATTCCCAGCCCTTTTTATTTTTTATTTTGAGACAGCGTCATGCATAGTTGCTTAGGACCTCACTAAGTTACTCAGGCTGGCCTCAAACTTCTGATCCTCCTGCCTCAGCATCCCAAGTTATTGGGATTACAGGTGTGCACCACTGTGCCTGGTTTGGAAAACTGATTTTAAGGCTTTGCAATTGCTTATATTTCTGATTATAAAAGTTGAATGTGTTAAGTTGATTTGGGAAACAGATATCAAGAGACAATATGGTGGGAAACAAATAATCAGTAATTTTCTCATTTTTAACTTTCTAACATGATCACATTCCCAGGGCCTCACACATATTAGGCAAGTGCTCTACCAGTGTGCTACAACCCATCCCACTAGCCTGGTCTTCAATGGTTGCCTGCTTGTCTTTATCAGTTCATCTTGCAACCTCCCTACCCAAACCCCTAGTTCAGGTAGCTGTGGTATCTCTAGTGATTTGCTCTTTTGGAGTAATGTGTGCCTCCTCATTTTCAGTGTGAACTCCTAGGCGTCAACAAAGGAATGTTCTGTTTAGGGGCAAACTGCCTTCTAGAAAGGTGAACTAAGTCTGATACTCAGCAGTAAGGCAGGAGACTTGCAGGGCAGGCAGTGAATATGTTGTTATTAGATATCAAAAGATTTTGCAGTGAAAAGAAGTCACTGTTGTAGTTTATGACAGAGGAGCCCTAGACCTACCTTTTACCCAGGTACTTCAGCATATTCATGGCATGAGCTTCTCTGAACAATCAGATCTAGAGGGTTTGTGGTCCAGCCTTGGACACCAGGGTCCTGAAAGCTTACAATCCAGGGACAGGAGACTATCTCACAGCAAGGCCTGGCCTGGGCTTGCTGCTATATGCTGGGTCCCATCCCCACTCTCAGCCATTTTGTCCTCGAGGAGGTCCTCTACATGCATACATATCCCAGGGCAATTGTATAAGGAAAGATACCTGGGCTCTACAATTTACCCTGCAGGATCTTTGAGCCTTCAGCAGCCTGGATCCTGCTCAGGATGCACAGACTTCATGGCACCAGTGAGAAAGAACAGGCCAATCCAGCCCTGTCTGACCTAGGTGTGGGCTGGACATGGGCCACAAGGTCAGCCAGCAACCTCAGCAACTGCTGAGATTAACTCCTATATCATTTGGTATCATTAGCAGTGTCATTTTTTTTGGTTTTGGTGTGGTTCTGGTTCCTGGCTCTGGGACCCCTCCCTACCATTAAGGACCCTGTACTCTCAGGGCATAGACATGAAGGAGAAGAGGGACACCCCTTGTTGAGTTTGCTGCTGTTGCTTTTTTTTTTTTTTCTTTGGTACTGGGGCACTCGCCCACTGAGCCACATCCCCATCCCTATTTTATATTTTATTTAAGGACAGGATCTCATGAGTTGCTTAGTACCTCACTTTTGCTGAGGCTGGCTTTGAATTCGTGATCCTCCTACCTCAGGCTCCCAGGCCACTGGGATTACAGCATGCACAGCAAGCCTGGCAAGTTTGTTTCTCTTTTTAAACTGAAACCACACTGCTTCCAGGAAAACAGCACAAAGGAAGGGCCTCTGAGTATCTACTCTCTCCTAGGCTTGGGAGCATTGTCCTTCAGAGCCAGGTCCTGGGCATCACAAGGCTGAACTAAGTTCCCTTAGGAGCAAAAGGAGAAAGGACATCTTTTCTAGGTCCCTAGCTGAGCTAAGTCCTTTCCTGTGGGTATCACCAGATAGAACCCCAAGACCACTGGGCATTACGACTTTCATAGTGACTATTCACAGTTCGTGTGAGGAGGGCAGCTCCCTGATAATGGAATGTGACAAGGCCAGGATATCCTCCCCATCTCTCTGCAGCTGCCATGCAGCTGGCCTGGGCTGTGGGCTCTGTTGGTACCCTCTTTGGGTGTAAACTGTTTAGACTGTGGGTGGGCCTTCCAGAGGGAGAGGGACTGTGGTGACAGGGAATGGGTAGCTAGCCACAGAGCTATGCTCAAGAATAGTGCCACCCTTTGCTAACTATGCAACTGTCACCTCTCTCAGACCCTCCTTGGGCTTGATTTCTTGGCCTGTCACTTAGGGAGTTTTACTGGGTCTGCTGGAACCAGAGCAGGGGCTTGTCACCTTGGTTATATGGTGCAGTTACTGGAGACTTTTACGACTACAGTGCTTGGATCTCCCAGGAAAAGAAGTCATGGCCAGGGTAGTACTTAGAGATCCTGTCTCAAGTTTTCTGAGACTGGAGATGTTGTGTCCTTGAGTGTTGCCGAAGGACTGTAGAAGGCCTCCCCTTGAAGGGAGGTACCCTGGGGGGTTCTTGGGCAGAGCCTTGTCCCTGCCATCTGGCTTGGCCCACCTGGGACTGGCTTAGTGTTAGGCTTAGTCCCAGCAGGGGTTGGGCTGCTTCCAGATCTGTTTTCATTTTCAGTTCCCTTTATTGCTAAACCACCTCAGGGCCACTGAGAACAAACTGTTGTCCTCAGCTGACCTCAGATTCCTGGCCTCAATTGTTTGCCATTTGCTAATTTTAGCTTCTGATCATTTCCACCCTTATCCTCCCCCTAAAGGGAGACACAGACCAAGAATAGCTGCCGGGAAGGGGGACTGTGGTGGTTGTGGCCAGAGTTCCCACAGTGATCTGGCAAGGCATGTGGATAGGGGAGGAAGGGCTCTCCCTAGGCAGGCCCTTCGTGGAGGACCCTGCACTCTTGGGGCATTCACAGGCCTTAGAGGAGAAGACAACTCATGTTTGAATTTTTCTCCTTCTAAACAAAAACTAGTCTGCTTCCAGGAAAATGGTGCACCCTCATGGCCCTGCCTAGCACACAGAATCCCGGGACTTGCTGACTCCACCTACCACCCTAGACTCAAGGACCCAAGTTCTAGCCTGGGGTCAGATGTAGCACTCAGCCACAGCCAAGGTCCAGGATTCCTGTCAGGCTGGAGGACCCAGGCATGTGTATTGTCTGCCCAGTGTGGCCTAGAGCCAGCTGAGCTCTGACCTCCCAAACTTCCATGTAGGCAATGGGAGGAGAACTGGGCCTGAGTGGATGTGTAGTGATAGCAGGCCCAGGGAACCAGGCCCAGGCTTACAGGACAAGACCTGCTTGGGAGGGCAGGCAGAGAAGCAACTGACCCAACCTCAAACCACAGGGAGCAGGCCCTGGGAGAGCAAGAGACGGAATGAACTCCAGGAATGAACTCCAGCGTAGAGAACAATAGATGCCAGGGTAGACAGAAGCGTGTAGCAAACCACCCACATCCTCAGCACGCCCTCTCACCCTTCCTGTGGTGCTGTCTCTTTTACCTTCCATCTCCCCAGCTCAGTTGTCTGGAATCATTTTATCATTCTCTCCATAATATTTTAGTGCTACACATTTTTAAATGAAAACAGAGTATGTATAATTCTGATGCTAGGATGGCACTAAGTAAGCTGAATGAAGAAATTAAAAGCCAGAACACCCCCTGCCACACACATACACACTTTGAGTTTGGAGGCACCTTTGCAAAATGTGCTGAGGATGTAACTGAGTAGTATAGTATGTTTTGTGCATACATCAGACCCTGCATTCTGTCCCCAGCAAACACACACACACACACACACACACACACACACACACACACAGAGAGAGAGAGAGCAGTGGGAGAAGAGAGGCAGGTATCTACATCCTATAGGTAACACTAGTTACAAGTAAAAAGGAGGCAACCAGAAAATAACCCTTCTGTCAGTGTTGAGCTGTTCAGACATATATATTAGAAATCAAAAGCAGCATTTGCCAAAAATAGTCAAAAGTACTTTGGTAACACAGTTAGGAAGAAGCCTAGCTGCCCAGTCTGTTTCTCTTGGGATGGTCCACCACCTCCCCCAGAGCAGGAAACAAGGTGTCACTTCCACATACCTTAGGGGGACTCTAGGGCCAGCTACCTCCCACAGTTTCTGAAGAGAGGTTAGGGAGGGAGGGAGGGAGGAAATTCTCTAAAGAAGGACCAACCATAGTGCCAAGAATGTCACACCCCATTTTGTAAATTATTTTTAAAATACTATGAGAGTAGCATATGCGTTGATACATGAAGCTTAACCAAGTTCTTCTGCACATTTTATTATGATACACAGGTTCCTTGCTGTTCCCCCTACCTCTGCTTTCTCTACCACAAACAACATTACAAGTTTTCTCTCTCTCCATGTCTTGCTCCTTGTGGCCTTCTTGATGTTCAATTTTAGGCATTATCTCTTGATTTCAGTGGTGGCAAATGAGGACATGGCTCCCTGTTACCCCATCCACAAGTACCCTTCCCAGGCCCTGGTATGATAGGATTAGATGCCTATGTTTAGAGTCTGTAGCTGTCTTTTTACTTGATTTTCTTGGTGCCGTTGTCACTGACCTGTCCCTATACCTCCTTGCCATGTGCAGCCTGCTGGGCATGGCCTGTAGGGTGTGTTCCCCTAGTGATTGGCTGTCACTTTGGAATTCCTCCCTGACACCTGGGCTCCCCTTTCCTTCTGTCTCTTGGTGGAGCCCCTCCTCCATAGCTGCCTAGAAATGTGCATGAGAGGCCCCTGGGGAAACTTGCATTTGGCATTGGAGCTGCTGAACTGATCTTCCCCCATCTTCCTTCTATTTTATGATCTTTTCCCTCTTCTTGAAATCTGGATTTGTCCTGCTCTGTTTATTTATTTTTTTTTCCCCTGAGATTTTCTTGATGGTCTTTTCCGTCCCTGCCTTTGGGGTTTTCATTTCTGCCCTATTTTCCCCTGGTGTATCTTTACTTTCCAACTGAGCTTTCTTGGGGATGCTGCTTCTGTTGCGTGTTTTTTTTTTTTTTTTTTTTTTTTTTTTAAGAGAGCATCTGTTCTTGCTTCTGCCAATCCTTATCTTATCTACGAGGATCTTAGTGATAGCTCTGGAAGTTTCCTTCTCCTTACATGGCCTCTGCTTCCAGAATTGCTTTTTCTTGGATCTGTGGCCCCCTGAGCCAGGGGCTGTCTGAGGTGTTTGTTGATTCTGGTGTCTGGTGACACTGCCCAGAGGGCCAAGAGCTAAATGGGAGCAAGTGGGACCCTGTGAAAGATCTGCTGGGCCATTTTCTTCAGGGCTTTCCCCAGAGAAGTCTTATGCCCTTGCCTGGGTGTGGATAGGTAGGGATGATCCTGGCTGCAGCATTCAGAAGCAGCTGGGGCAGGAAGGTTGAGATGGCTGCATCAGTAACATAAGCTGTTTACCAAGCCTCTTTTGAGGCTGCCTTACCCTGAGCAATGCCAGGTATCTAATCCAGAGCCCTGTCCCATGTAGACCCTCAGACAGACAACCATCTTTTGAGGGGAGGAACACCTTATATGCATGGCCCCTCTAATGTTCAGGTGTCTCTCTCCCTCTTGCAGCCCCACTGTACCACACTACCACCTTCCAGAGGCTCCTGAGCCTTTGGGAGGGCACTGCACAGGGGTAATAAGGGTCTCTTCTTCACTTCCTCTGCTGCCTTTTCATTCCCCAGCTTCCAAATTATTATCATTATCTTTTTCCCCCTTTTTCTTTGTTGAACACCCCCCCACACACACACATACACACACACACTCACCTTTTCCCTTTCTAATGTGGGACTGGGGGCTTGAAAGTGGTAGTTGCCCATGACTGATACCTACCTTTACCCAGAGTTTCTATTTGTCTTTAGTTCCAGTTTGGAAGGTCTAAGGAGAGATGCAGGGTTAAGATGAGAACCAGGCAGGGGGGTAGGCACAGGGAGGATGTTACCTTGTCAGCAGCCAGTGTCCTCCTTTTATTCTTGCCTAGTGATGTTATCCAAGATTAGCTTCACCAGCCCTGGACTATCTAAGTCAGGACCTGTAAATGCTTAGAAAAGGTAACATGGAACCTTAGGTCTGGATTCACTCCTTTCCCTGCATGACCATCTTCTTGTGAGCTGCCTTTGGTTACTTCCAGACTGTTGCTCAAGTCTTAGGTCTATTACTCTAGTACCAGACAGAACAGTTTTATTACTCTAGAGATTTCCCTGTGCATCCCCTTCATAATAGCCAGTCCTGAATCTCCCTACCTCTGATGAGCTTTTCTGTGTAGATTTGCCTTTTGTAGAGTACCATGTGAATAGAGTCATACAATGTATATATAGCTTTAAGGTCTGGATTCTTCAACTTAGCAAAATGCATTGAAGATTTATCCATTTTGTTGTGTGAATCCATAGATCCTTCCTTTTTATCATTGAATAATATTCCATTGTATGGGTGTAGCACAATTTGTTTATCCATTCATCTATAGAACGTACTTGCTTCTGGATGATTATGAATAAAGACGCTATAAGCATTTGTGTACAGGTTTCTGTTGAACAAAGGTTTTCAGTTTGCTTGGTAAATGCCTAGGAGTAGGATATCTGGGTTGTATAGTGTGTGTTTTCATAAGAAACTGCCGAATTGTCTTCTAAATTGCACCATGCTATATTCTCACCGGCAATGAATGAGGGTCCTGGTTACTTAAGCAGCACTTATTATTAACTTTTTGGGATTCTCTAACCATTATTATGTGTAATATTGACTTTTTGTTTTAATTTGTATTTCTATAAGGACAAATGATGTCAAGAACCTTTTCCCATAGTCATTTAACTTCTTGAATGGAATGTTCACATATTTCATTCATTTTTTAAGCTGGGTGTTTGCTTATTGTTGAGATTGTTCTTCATATTGTGAATGCAAGTTGCCTTTACTTTTAGTCAGCCTCAAATGAAAAGCATTTTTATCAAGTAAATAAACCTGACTGGTTGGCATGTCACTCCTGGGCTTTCAGCAGCTGTCAGGTGGCAGTGTCTGTGTGCAGCACACTGTGGAGCGCAGAACCAGGTTGTTAACTCAGGGCTCCTGAAGCAGGGGAACAGATGATTACTTTAGGGGGCAGGACTTGACACATGTCACTTTGTTTAGCTCAGGGAAGATGCTTTCAGCCTCCCTTGAGAGGCAGTTAATGAGCAGACCCTCAGAATAGAGAAAAAGGAAACGGAAATGTCTTTTCATTGGGTTCAGCTCACCCACTGATTGAAGGTCTCTGAATGTAGCATTCAGAGATATAGAAACTTTTGGAGCAGGGGATGGATACACTTGCCTATCCCTTCAAAAAATAGCAAGGGGTGACTGTGTGTGTGTGTGTGAGAGAGTGGAGGGGAGGGAGCACGCATACACTTGCACGCGCCCTTGTCTGTTGTTGCTTCTAGCTGTCCGCTGGCAGAAACTATCAGTGTTTTATTATTGCTTTTTAAAGAGGACTTATGAACGGAAATTTTCAAATGTGTTTTGTAACCCTTAGCAAAAGGAGGGAAAACACCTTTATGAAATTCCTGGCATGTAGTCCTTTGGACTTTTCCAGGCAACTGTACCAGTGTGTGTAAATTAGTGCTACTTCCTTAGAGGTCAGGGATGCCAGGTTCTATGGAAACTGTCCCAGTCATGAGCAGGGGATTGGGTGAAGTGTGTGTGTATACCCAACTTTGTAATATAGTATTACTGCATTCTTTCCAACTGCCCAAAGCACTTCTGTTGAAAAATACAGGAATGCCACAAAGGACAATCATGTAGGAATCTCATTTTTCTAAGATAACCCTTGTGTTTCCTTCCTGCAGTTAGAGATCCACAGCATGGAGCTCCATGCATTTCAATGGTGAGGCTCGGCTGCTGAGTTTCCCCTTGTCCACCCACCTCCCCAACAGATGAAACTAGGTTCTAGACATCGGAGGCAGCACCAATGAAAACTGAGCACCCTACCTTCCACCTTGGAGTTCTGAGGAAGAAGGACATGGCATAGAACCAGGCTCCTGCCCTGGTGGTTGTCCTGGCTTTCACTAGCCCTCCCTTGGTATCAACAGATAGCCTCAGATCATAGAGTCCTTTGCAAAGCTATTGAGGGAAGGGTCGCTCCAATCCTGGGGTGAGGGGATAATGTAGAGTGGTATCCCATTTTTCTTCCTGACTGGTATCCTTAGGACCAGCTCCCTTAGGGTCCTGTTCCAGTTGAGAACTGTAAAGGGCATAGGAAACAGGATGAAGCACCAGACAGGATGTGATATAACATGGACAGGGCATGGGACAGGGATGGTGCCAGGCTTTGTCTCCTAAGGAAAGGTGGCCTCATGAATAGTTACTAGATTATCTGCAGGCAGGGCTGAGGGGCAGGGCCCAAGGCTCCTGGTTCCTTGCCAAGCAAGCTTATTCTCTTCATGAGTTTTAAACAGTGATTTTCCCGGAAGATACTGGGTATAAATTGCTGGTGACTGGAATCACTGGTGTGCCACTAGGGCCTGGGCTCCTCAGGAGAGACCCTGAGAGCTTTCTTGGCCCCTTCCTTGATGTCTGGAGTAGGGAGTCCCTAGCACTGTTCAGCTTTTCTACAAAGGACTGGTCAGAAAAGATTGGACCTCAGTTTCATCAATAATCAAAGGTTACTGGCCTATGACAGTTCTGATTTACATACCTTAGAAAGTCAACTCTGAATAGTAGATTAGTGTGGTCCCAACCCAACCCAACACCCCCGCCCCCCCGGGGTTCAGCTAGAAATTGTTTTCCTGAGGAAAATGGAGCCTGCTGTATGTGTCTACCTGGAACATGCCTGGTTGAGGGGACAGAGCTCTGAAGACAGAGCCCATCTGGATTGCTAAACCCCCCAGCAGGATGACTTTGCTCCGTCCACAGTGGGTACTCGGGCGGGTTCTCTCAGCTTTCCTCACTTAGGTGAAGCCTCAAAGAAAAACGCTTCCCAGCTCTTTCTGTACATTAGGCATAGCCTCCTGCTGTATGGGCATTGGGGACTGACTGATGCTCAAGCTGGCCATCCTTCTGCTGGAGGAGATCCCTTTCTCTTAAAGGCCTGCTATGAAATTGGAAATTGATCAAGTACTGCAGCCTGACTGTGGAGAGAGTTGCTGGCCCTTCCTGGTGAACCTGAGGTCCAGGATACGGAGGATGGGACCTTGCTATATTGTGAGTGAGGGCCATCTGGCAATGTGGCTTGCACTGGACCCAGCTATCTTTGTCCATCAGATGGAGCATTGGCTTTCATGGTTCCTCATCTTTTCTAACCTCCTGGAACAAGAAGGACTTGGGCAGCTTTTAGCAATTCTTCATTCACCGTGGGGAGATCCTGTGAAAATTTCTTCTTTCTAGGTGAAATATAGGCTGAATTCTTGGTGTAGTAGTTTGACTCCTCATCGCTGAGATTGGTCCTATACTGACACTTTCCTGTCTTAGGTTGGTAAAGTTAGATGAGCTGACTCAGGCTGAAAGTAAAACTCCATCTCTTGAAGTACATGCTTGCAGCTGTCTTGTGAATTGCTCTTGCCATTGGAGCATTTGCAGCAAGGTACAGCTTAGGTCTCTGCCAGTACCCAGGGAAAGAGCAGAGGGAGGAAATAAAGGCTGGGGGAAGGGGAGCACCGGAAGAAGAAGTGGAGCACAATGATTGCCAAAGAAGGGGCCCTCCCTCAGTTGCTAAGAGATCATGGGGGCCCTGGAGTGCGGAGCTGAGTCGGGGGCGGGGCAGGGGAGCTGGCTGTGTACGCTGGTAAATGGGACAGGAAGGGAAGTCATGTCTCTACCCACACCATACCATGTCCTCTCTCAAAGACCCTGACTGACCTTGAGCATGCTACTTCTTTAGCAGGGGAGGTGCAGATAGTCCCACAGTGGTTGAGGTCTTGTCTTTGTCAAGGATTCATTGGCTTCCAACCATGGGGGACATCTAGAAGGGAAAATTGAATTTTTTGATTCCTCAAATGCTACACATCTCTCCCTTTCCTCTCCATAGTCTGAAGAAAATCTGCCAGATGACCATTGCTATTGTTTTTTTTTTATTAGTGCATTATATTTATACACAATAATTGGGTTCATTTTGACAAAATCATATATGCATGGGATTTCAGTCCTCAGCATCCCCACTTTCTCTCCATTTCAGTCCCCAGCATCCCCACTTTCTCTCCTCTCCTCCCTTGATCACTGTTATTTTAAGGGAAGCTTTTGTGAGTAGTGATTTTGGGAGGCCTGCTGCAGAATACAAGGCTGCACCTAATCCAGAATTGGGATCCTGACTGGGAGTGTGCAAAGAGTGTGTAATGTCTCTTTTAAAATTAGCATTTATGGGCAGCAAGAGCCAGTTTGCTGTGTATCTTTCATTTTCAGTTTTTGAATAGGCAGTGCATTTATGTGTTTCAGAATCCAAACGGTTTTAGTAGTTTTCCATGGAAAATTCTCACCAACCTTCATGTCCTCCACCTGCTTAGTCTCCCCCAGTTGATTTCTTCCTACTTTTCTAGGTAGCCTCCCAGAATGTCTTTCTGGACATATAGGCAGGTTCATACAGCTGTCTGTAATATTTATTTATCCTCCTGTTTCATGCATTCTGCTCTGGACCTGGTTTTCTTCCCTCAGCAGTATGGCTTGGAGATCTTTCCATATAGTATCATAAGGAACTCCTATTTCTTTTTCATATCATCAAATGGGAGTTCTGTGAGTTAATCAAATATTAAGAGAAGGACAGAAGTTGTTTTCAGGCTTCTGCTGCATTGAAGAATCAGGCACATATCCTATTTTGTAGGTATGCAGGTGAATTTGTAGGATAGGTTCCCAAAAGTTTAGCTGTGGGATCATAGACACATTTGTCATTTTGATAGGTATCACCAATTACCCTGCAAGGAACGTGTAGCAATTTGTCTTTCCATCAGCAAATTATTCGAGTGCCTGTTTCCCCATGGCCTCCCTAGTCTGATAGGTATAAAGTTGTATTTCACTTGGGTTCCTTTGCCTTTAACCCCTGATGGGGGAGGTTGAGAATGTTTTCAGGTGTTCAGGAACCATTTGTATTTCCCTTTATATGAACTTTCTATGGGGTGTTGTTTTTCTTCCTTCTAATTTCTGTGAGTTCTTCTCATATTAAAGATTAGCCCTTTGTGATATCAGCTGAAGCTATATTATTTTCTGTCATTTATCTTTTGCCATTGTTTATGATGACTTTGTCCATGAAGTATAGTCAAATTTATCAATGTTTCCTTTATGGCTTCTGTACTTTGATTTATATGGTAACAACATCTATCCTTGTAATATAAAATAATTTGCTTATGTTTTCTTATAGAACATTTGTGGTTTCATTTTTTTTTTTTTTTTTAAAGAGAGAGTGAGAAAGACAGGGGGGGAGAGAGAGAATTTCAATATTTATTTTATTTTTTTAGTTCTTAGCGGACACAACATCTTTGTTTGTATGTGGTGCTGAGGATCGAACCCGGGCCGCATGCATGCCAGGCGAGCGCGCTACCACTTGAGCCACATCCCCAGCCCCGTGGTTTCATTTGTCACATTTAAGTCTTTGACCAACTAAAAATTTAAAAAATAAAAAAAACCTAACTGATAAATAAAAATTATACAATTTCCTAATTGTAAAAATTGGTATACCATATAGTGTTTTGATACCATTTAGAATTTATCCTGGTGTAAGATGTGTAGTATGGATCCAATCTTTAAAAAATGCTACTTTATTGTTCTAATACATTTATTGACCCTCACCACCTGAGGACTGAGATGTCACTTCTTCCTGCAGTTGCTTCTGCCTACCGGGTCCGATCTGGCCTTCCTTCTCTGCCCCATTGGCCAGTTAGTAGCTAATACAACAATATATTGATTATCCTTTCATCTAGTTACCTGTCCCCCAACATCATACTTCATTTACAGAAGTTTTCTGGCTATTTATTTTTCCAGGTGATTTAGGATCAAGTTATCCTGCAGCAAATCACAACAAAGCAGAACAACAACCAAAATATCTATTTTAAAAAACATCTTTGCATCCATTGTAGAAACACAAGACACTCATTAGTCCAAGGTGAACTCTGAGGTTGTATGTGACAGTCTCCAGCCAGACCTGTCTCCCTCCAGCATCCTGATAGCTCTTGCATGTGAGCTATATAGGAGTGCAGGATCAGCAACACTGATGAACCCACCATAGCACCACCAGGCCAGAGAGCTCTGGGCAGGGGCAAGGGTAGTTTCTGTAGCTAACAGTTACTGTCCCAGATAGTGCCACAGGCTCACTTATGCACACACCTCTCAGGAGCCCCTTGGCTCATAGGTGATAACAGCATATCGCACTACTTTGTAGCAGGCACTCACTTTCCAGTGAATTCTCCCTTAACCCTCACAGTAACTGAGAATCAGGCAAGTTGACAACTCCAAGCATCACAAAGGAGTGGGGCAGGGAGGACAATTTCCTCTCAACAGGCACCTCCTCTGCTACAGACTGAGTCCTAAGCCTTGAGGGGTCCCAGCTGTTCCTCCTTTGGCTCCGCCAGCTGAGTTGCAGCTCCTCTCTCCACCTGGACCTCACTTCTTTTCACCTGTTCAATAGTTTGGTATGAGCTTTCAACCTGAGAGGTCATCTGCATATCAGATCCATGTGGCTTCATAAACCACTGGCATTTGTAGAGAGCAGAGCAGCCAAATGGCCTCCTAAAGAATTAGAAAAGCTCTCTACCCCCCCTTTGCCTCAGAGGACAGGCCTTTCTTATATCTCCCAAGATAGTGTGACTGGCTTTCTTTGGCAATTTAACAGTTGATCATCGCTAGTGTTTGACCCTCCAATGAGCTGCCCTAGAGCGGGAGGGCAAATAGGCCTCCCTAGAGTAAAGAACGTGGCAGGCTTGAGGTTGGGAGGTGGAAATGGCCCCAAGCCAGTGCCCACAGATCAAATCTATTGATGAATGACAGCCTACTCTCCAGTGCTGAATAGCCAGGAACTGGGAGCCTAGGAAGAAGGTGTTTCTCTTCAGAGGCCTCTCTTTGTGCCTCCCTCTGACCTCCCCATCCTATACCGCACAAGCATCCCTGGCACACACCCATGTGGATTCCTTGTGGGCCCCCCAGAGATTTGGGTTTTTTTGATCCAGGACTCTGTGAAATTGATGATTCATCTGCCTTTCCAGAGGCCCCTATTCAGATACATTCCCTCCCTTCTTTAGAGGGGAGCTCAACCAGGTCTCCTCAAGCCCAGTGGGCTGGTGCAGTCAACCTGATCTGAGGCTAAATAGGAAGGCTGTGCTGGCAAAAAGCCCTGCTGGGAGACAACAGCTCTGACCCTGCTCAATGCTAGGAATTGAGGAGATTGAAAAAGTGACACCTCGCACCCAGACTGCCCACAAAAGGCTCACAGACCCACCCCACCCCCCAAATTGTACAGGTGCTCTTGAAGCTCTGAGGAGCTCATTCCCCGTATGGGTGGGGTGGTCAAGGGTGTCTGACTTGTGCCAGATAATTGAGAGTTGTGTCTTTCCGACAAGAGGGAGGAGCAGAAGGGAGCCAGTGCTAGGGACCAAGTCTGAGATCAGTCTTTGAGCTGGAACTAAGTGCTCAGAACCAAGCTGCACTTGTATGTGGCTGCTGCAGAGAAGGGTGGGTGCTGTGTCCGGGCTTTGGTGGGAGGGGATATCCCCTGCACTCCACTCCTGGCCGGCCTCTGGGAGGGAACACACTGTTCCCGCCCAGGCCTGTGGCTTGGGCAAGACCAGCCTGTGGGACGCTGTGTTCCCTGATAAGATGAAGCAATCGCTCTCAGTGAGTACTGCTCAGCTTGTGGCGGCCTCGCGGCGGCGCCAGGGAACATTTATGTAACCTCAGTCCCTGCCCACTCCGCGTCCCTTCTCCACACTGCACACTCCACCCTGCACCCCCACCCCACGCATCTGCCCCCGGCCGCATGTCCCCGAGCGAGCCCCTGTACCCAGGTACATTCCCTGTCCCTATGTGTCTCCTTCCCCCACTGGCTTTTCACCAAGCAGCCTGGTATACTTGTGATCAGGCACCTGAAGACTTCCTCACCCTGAGATACCAGCAAACCCTCCCAAACCCCACAGGGCCTGGCTTCTCCTTCAACCCCCACATAGTCTCCCTTCTGCTCTCTCCCTGCACTCAGCCTCCACAAAGCCAGTCCCCAGCCCCCTTCCTCTCAGCCCATTTCCTCTTCACAAAGCTTAATCTCCATCCTGTCTTGTGCCTTTCATTCTCCTGCTTCCCCCACCCCCAAAACACACAAGCATACACAGTTCAGGCCCCCTGAGCTCTCGTAGCTTCCAGAGTGGGCTCTCCTGGGATCTGGAGTGGCTTTGAGATTCTAGGAAGACCAGCTACCTTATGGGGGTCTGGATATACATTCCCAGCTCCCCTTCCTGAAAGCCACAGCCACTGTTATTTCTGAGTTAGTTGAGCCCTCTCCTTGGGAGTGTTGTGTCATACTGCGTCTGCCTCCTTGTCACATGCGTAGGAGGAGGCAGATACAGGATTTGGGTCCAGCAAGGGGAACACAAGTTTGCTTAGTCCAGTGGTGCTCTTTGCAGTGAAATGGGAGCTGGGCTCACTCCTGTAGGATGCCCATCTGGCCCCACCCTCACTCTGGTTTGCTCTGGTGCTCATTCAGCTCAGCCACACCACCCTGAGGTGGGTCCCCAGAACAGCGGTTTTTCAGTGATGCCAGAGAATGACACCTACTAGTACCTGAAACACTTTCAGGGTCCACAAGATCAGAGTTCTTTTCATAACAATCACATTATTTGCCCTTCATTCTCCCAAGAGTACAGTGGGATATTGCAGACGCTACTTCATGACATCATCCCTCTGGACAGCTACTAGAATGTATGCTTGGGTTTAAGATTTTTTTTCTTTTCTAATACAATACATATCAATGAATATTACCCATAAAAGCAAAGGCTCTTTAGGGACCCCACTGAGATTATAAGCAAAAGTGCCCTGGTTTATGAAGTTTTCTGTCCCCCTTTCCCTCAGCTCCTCTTCATTCTTCTGGCTTCTCCTTGTTAGCCTCCTGGAGGCCACTTGAATGCCTCCACTCGGGCTATCCAGCCAGAGTTGGTGCTGTTCCTTGCCAGCATGAATCATAACTTCCATTTGTAGACCAGTTTACTGGCTGTTGCTTCTCCTAGAACAGGGATATAGAGGAATAGAGAACAGAATGGGAAGGATCACATCAGTCAGGACCATGTCCCCAGGGCCAGGCATTGAGTACACATTCAGTAAAAGTATAAAGGGGCTGATGCCAGAGAGGCCATGAGCCAATTGCTGGTCAAGTGTCAATTTTAGACTTCTCCACCTTCCTCCATTTCAGCTTATCCTATATGCTGCAATTCTCTGCAGTCCCAGTATCACATGATCCATCTATAATTATACCTACTTTGTATGCTTCCCAGGAATATAAGCAGAAGGATCCTGAAAAGGACAAAGCCCCCAACAAGACCCTAGAGCTACTAAGAAGCGACAGTGAATCTGAGCCCACCATACCCAGATCTGAAAAGACCCAGTTGATGGGATAATGGATGAGAGCAGCAATGATAGCTAATATTTCAGGAGTAAATATTTGAAACATGCCAAACAGTGCCAAGGCTGGTTGCATATAACCCTCTGGAAACCTCACAGGAACCCCACTCAGAGAATAGGGCAGTATATTCATTTTCGGCTGCTATGACACCATAAACTGGGTGACTTAAAGGCAACAGTATTTTACATCTACCCCACCCCTCCAATCCAGTTGGGGATTGAATTCAGGAGTGCCCCCCCACCCTCAAACTGTATCCCCAGCCCTTTTTATTTATTTACTTTATTTGAGACAATTTCACTAAATTGCCCAAGCTGGCCTTGAACTTTCGATCCTCCTGCCTAAGCCTACTGAATAGTTGGGATTATAGGCATGTTGCACTGCACTTGGCCAGAAATTTACTCTTAATGTTCCTGAAACCAGAAGTCCAAAATCAAGACATTGGCAGGATTAGTTGTTTCTGGAGACTGGGGAGAATCCATCCCAAGCTTCTTTTCTATCTTCTGGTGTCAGGAACCCGTGGTGTTCTTGACTTGAAGATGTATCACTCCAGCTTCTGCCTCCATTTTCACATTACATTCTCCTCTCCCTCTCCTTGCCCCATCCCTATCCCTTCCTTTGCCTCTCCTCAGGACACTTGCAATCTCATCCTAAAATTTATGCCTTAATTGTATCTACAGACTTCTTTTTTTTCCACACTCAAAGGTCCTGGAGGTTAGGACTTGGACATATCTTTTGGAAGGCTATTGTTCACTCCACTGCAGATAGTAAGGAACTTGTTAAAAACCATACCATCAGCATGTGGTGGACACAGGGGCTGACGTGACACATTTAATACCAGACCTTTCCGAGATTTTAGTGACTAATACGCATTATGAATGTCCAAGCATAGAATTAGCATGTAGTATTTCTCAAACTCTTTTGTTGACAGGTTTTTTTTCCCCCTGAAACCAATTAGCAGTTTATTTAATACTAACATTTCTTCAAACATGATGTAAGAAATGTTGGGCCAGATATTTAAAAAATTATATTTAAATATTCCTTTTTTTTTTTTTAGGGTGGTTGATTAACAATTTAATTAACTTGCATAAAGCCCTGAGAACATATCTGCTGCTGAGTAAACACTTAGATATTTGCATTGACATTATTATTAAAATAATACTTATAGGCAAATTCTTTCTTTTTGAAAAAGAATATGTAAAATATTTAATTTTCAGTGTGGTTGATTGAATTCTTCCATGAAATGTGTTCTCAGGTAAAAGTTTTGACGAATCTTTTGTTAAAATAAATTAAAATGGTGGTGAATAACCTTGAATAACCACCCTAAGTAAATTCAATAGAAAGGTATTTGAATTATCCATCAAGCTAAATATTAAATATTCCTTTTAAATATTCCATTAAATATTCCTTTTTATTTTTATTAAAGGAACGAATGTACATGATTTAAAACACCAATAGCACAGAAAAGCTTACTACCAAAAGCATCTTCTCAAGTCAGCCCCACTCCCCAGAGACCAACACTTTTCTTTCTGATTTTAGTTGTTTGGGTGGATTCTTTCATAAGTGAACTGATTTTATTCCTATTTCTCAATTTATAAAATTTAGGTTGTTACTTCTTTGCCATGAAACTTTGAGTATTTATTCCACTGCTATCCCTTCTCTGACCTCTCAAATTGATGAATATATTATTTAAATCCTTTTATTGATTATCTTTTTAACTCTCACCCTGTTTCTCACATATTTATTTCTTTTGTACACTGGATCTTCCACTTTTCCATGAAATTCTCTGCCAGGTCCACAATTTAGTCCTATGAGCTTGGCCTATAATATTGATCCGGAACACTTACATGTGGTGCTAGGGTTTGTGTGACCATGACTTGGAAGTTCACATCTGTCTTCAAGGACCTGTGCTGGAATCACATTTCCTTCTGCCATCTCATTGGGTTGTTCTGAAGGATAAATAATGTGACACATGAAAAGCTCCTAACACAGTTTTTTGATTTAGAGCCCTTCACTGATTGCACATAATCATGGTATTTTAGTTTGCTTCTGATTTGGACCACAGTTTTTTTGTGCCTTATATTTATCCTGTAGTTTCTAATTGCCTCTCTTTTTTTTCCTTTAAAGAATAGTAACGTGCTTTCCCTGTGTCCTAAAGTTTATCCAGCCTCTTGGTTGTACTCTCTGGTACACAGAACTCACTTTCTTCCTGGAATAGCCTCCTATGAGCCCTGGTCTACTGTTCTCGTGGCCTCTGAGGCCTCAGCTTGTTCTTGACCTGAGATGCCCCTTCACTATTTACTCATGTCTCTAGCTTCTCAGTTTTCTCTCATTTTTGCTGGAGCCTGTGAGATATGAACTTGTAAGTCCCTAATCTGCTTCTAGCATTGGTTGTGACTTAGGAAAAGACTGGTATTTGTCCCAGCCTTGTTCCCTCATGGATAACCTGGTATTTGTTTCTCCCTTCCCTGTTTATTAAGCTTTGTGATCTCTTCTTTTTACTCAGGGGCCACCTTTTCTCACTTCCCTGCCCACCTTTGTTAGTCTCCTGACTTGGTCAATGTCTTCTTGGTATTTTCCTTCTCCTTCCCCACCCTCCCTCTTTTATCTTTTTTAAACTCAAACAAAAGCTATCTTATTTTGTTATAATTTCTTGTACTCTATCTTTTTTTTTTTTTTTTCTATTTTCCCAATCCATACCTTCTGTTAGATAGACATTGACCTCCTGGATCAATTCCCTGTAGCTTTCAACTTTTAGTCCCTCTTATTTAACTGTCAAATAGATATGGGAAATGATGACGGCTACTTGGTTTTCAAAGTCCCCTAAATACCCTTCCCCAGAAGAAGAGAAATAATGAGAATAAATTCAGCCTCACGTAGACCTGGGCTTCAGCAGTACTAGGAAACATAACACTGCAACATTCACATTTTTTTGGGATGCTTCCTTGCATATATTTCCAGCTTTTTAATGGAATTTTTTGTTTGAGCAGTGATATTTTCAATTTCTAAGTGTTATTTTTTTTGTTGCGGTGATGGTTCTCTGTGGTGTTCTGTTTGCTTTATGCATCAAATTTTGTCTCCAGTTCCTCAAAGAATTACAAATTAGAATTGTTAGGTTAACTTTCTCTTCTGTTTCCTGGCTTCACTGTTTTTCATCTGGAATTGGTGATTTTGTTGTTCTTGGCCTTTCCCTGTTGTGCTGCTGATTTTCCTTAGCTGTCTGACTATTCTTGAGTGTCTGTTTATATTTAAATCTTTATATTTAAAGATGTGTGGGTGGTGTGGATTTCCTCTGCTGAGCATAGGTGGGCCAGTTTCAAAGACTGGCAGTCTGCTTTAGGGTCTGTGTAGAGGAGGGAGGAAGAGTGACTGTGTCCCAGTGCTGGAAAGGCTAAAGGTGTCAAAGCACCCCCATCCACACCAATTCTCCTTAAACAGTTAATGTGATTTTTTGTTTGTTTTGCTTTGGTAAATGCAAGCCTGTTTCATGTTCTGAGCAAGGTGTGGGAGAAGGGGAGAAGAATTTTGACTATAAACTGATCTTCATGACCTCCCAACTGGGCTCACTGTGTTTGCTTTCTCCCCACCTGTGTAGGCCCCTTTTGGGGTGTTCTGGGCCACCACCCTATCTGTTACCATGCTCGAATCTAATAGGAACCTGTTAAAGTCTCCTCTGCTGGCCTTTGTTGGCTAGCCACACAAAGTTCTCTCAGAGAAAGAGGAGGAGGCTGGGCCCTGGAAAATGCCCAGACTAACCCCCTCATGTTACATACTGAAGAAACTGAGAAGGTTGGAGTGGTGACAGGACTTTTAGGTGTAGACAGTGTCTTCTTGCTGTTCAGGGATCTGGGAGCTGAGGTGTGGTTCCCATAGGGCCAGTGTGGGCCAGCTTGGCTCCTGCAAGCAGGTGGAACCACAGCATGAGCCTATACTCCCACTCCCCTAGGGCTGGGGAGAGCTAACCCTGCGTGGGCATGTTGGATGCCATATACTTAGGGAGTCCAATGCCAGGGACCACCAGTCCTGGCCCATATACAAACCATATACTCTACAACTTCTATGCTGGAAATGCTGCTATTTTATCCTGGGAGCTGTCATCTGCTTCCATCCCAAGTGTGGCAGCTGGGAGGCCATGGTTCACTGTGGTGAGCCGTTTCTGCAGATTATGGTCGCCATTGCAAGATGGCGCTGGCTCCACTGTGGTCTGTAACAAACAACTCCTTGTTTGGGAGAGTTGGTGCATGGTTTCTCAGCACCCTGTGAGAAAGTTCCACGTGGCAGCTTCACATTGGGGCTTGGGATGCTTTATTAAGGCTGGGAGGGGCATCCGACAAGGAATTAGAAGAAATATCAAGGGCCTGAATAAACTGCTGAAAGAAGATTCCTGAGTTGCGTCTTCCTTGCGGGCAAGGGGTCGCGACAGTTCACCTTTACCTTTACCCTGATGTATTTGACACAGAAGATGAAGAAGATAGGGCATAGGGCATTGATGAGAAGTCATAGTAAATGAGATGGAGCAGGAGTGTAGGGATAGAGAGCCACTCTGGGGGATGGTGAGTGGACACACCTTGGCCATGGGGGAGGGCAGGGACACATACAGAAGATCCTAGGTGTCACTGTGCACGCTGAGACTGATCCTCTGCTTCTGTCGCCCCACAGGTGAGAGGCCCTTTGCCTGCAGCTGGCAGGACTGCAACAAGAAGTTCGCACGCTCTGATGAGCTGGCACGGCACTACCGCACACACACTGGTGAGAAGAAGTTCAGCTGTCCTATCTGCGAGAAGCGCTTCATGCGCAGCGATCACCTGACCAAGCATGCTCGCCGCCACGCCAACTTCCACCCCGGCATGCTGCAGCGGCGTGGCGGGGGCTCGCGGACCGGCTCACTCAGCGACTACAGCCGCTCTGATGCCAGCAGCCCCACCATCAGCCCAGCCAGTTCACCCTGAGCCCCACTGGACCCACAGCAGCACAGCCCCGCCAGTCCCTCTGCCAGCCCCGCGCCCAGCCAAGGACCCCTACCCTGACAACAGCCATGAGCAGCCGCTCTCACCTCCTCTTTGTCAGTCCGTGCCCTTTCCTTTTGTAATAAGAAAAAAAGAGCAAGAACTTCATGAAAAGTCCACGTAAAAACACTTTTCTTCACCTCAGGTGTCAAAGTCAATTTGTTAAAAAAAAAAAAAAAAAGCAAAACAAAAAAAAATCAAAAGAAGAAAAAAACAAAAAAAAAATTTCAAAAAACATCATCCACAAATTGCACAATGGAGATACCCACAAAGTTGCGATTCAGCGGTGTCGAACCCCCTTTCTCAGGGATGGACACGTTCCACGAGGTCAGTGAGGGCACCCCTTCCTGCCGCCTTACTCTGTACATAGATTTGCACTCTGGAATTTTCTATTAGGTTTGGGAACACACTGGGGACAGAGCAGGCCAACCAGTGCAGGTGGAGCTCAGCATGCATGTGGGTCAGTCCATCAGCTGGGAGTAGATGTGGTCACTGACATTTGTGATTCCAAGGCAGATCCTTTAGTGGTGAGGCGTGTCCTCCCCCTCCCTTCTACCCATCCACTCAGCCTCCATCCTTGGCCACATAGGCTTGGCTCAAAATGCAGATGGGTCTGAGGGACAGGCCACCTCACGAGGGATGCCTTAAGCCATGACAGGTCAAAGGAGCACTCCACTTGGGGGAATTGTGGAGAGTGTCATCTGCCCTCCATGACTGGCACTGCCTGTCTCACTCCCTACCTTCAGGAGCCCTCTCCTGGGCCCCTTGGAAAAATGGAAGCAGAGACGCAAGCCCTGGCTGGACACAACATCACACCATCCAATCTCTAAGGAGACAGCCTGGGTTCTACCTGTCTGGGCCCCCACTGCCCAACAGACAACACCAGGGACCCTTCACTATTATACCATATTCTCTGACTGGAAAATAGAGCCTGGGAATTCTGGTTTTCTAAAATGATTTTATGAAGTGTCGGTGTACCCAGTTCCCTAGCTCTCCCATGCTGCTATGGAGTCACCTTTGTTTGAAACAGTGGGCAAGACCATCATGTTGCTTTCTCAGTCAGAAGGTCTATGTGAGTGGCCATGTGTGTGCATGTGTTGACAGCACTTCACAGAGACCGTTCAGTGGCAAAAGACCAGAACATTGTGACTCGGAACTTTTCAAGAGTGGCGCAGCCAATGTCATGGGAAGTGCTGTTGGAGAATGTGCATTCTCTTTTCTCCCCAGGGAACACCAGACGGAAAGTTGTGGGAAACACTTTTCTCAGACCCTTCATGTCTGGTGGTACAGACTGAGCCAACCTCCGGCTTCTCGTTGTCACCAGAACTTATCTCCCTTTCCCTCTTGCTTCTGCCTGCCCTGCCTGGAGACCCCAGGCCACGCCTAGCCTGCATCGCCCCATTGCCAGCCTTTTGGTAGGGGAGGAAAAGCAGAGAGCTGAGGCGGTTTCTTATGAAGCCTTGACCTGGGCTGGGTTGGTGTTCGAGCCCCAGACCAGGGCAGTTAGGCTGGATTCCAGCAAGTACCTCTGCAGACCTGTGGAGTGTCCAGCCTAGCCCTGCAAGGCCCATGTTGCGCCTTGCCTTCTTTTCAAGGGTTGGGGCCTGTAAATACAAGGCCCCAGGACAGAGTGTGTGTGTGTGTGCGTGTGTGTGTGTGTGTTGTGTTGGGATGAGTTGGGGTGAACTTGGGTTATAGTATCTTGCAGAGATCTCTCACTTTGATGAGGAATGGCCCTTGGGACTCAGTGGGCCATAGATGGGCTTCCCAGGCCCAGAGTGCCTTGGTTGTAGTCATTCTGCTTCCATCCCAGCCCACACATTGTGTGGGGTGCAGCACAGAAAAACCCCATCGATCCAGACCCAGCTGGAGCCTGTAGCTTCTGGCTGATGTGTCATGCCAACTTCAGAGTGGATGGGTGCCCTCTATCTACAGCAGCTGTGCACGTGGCACCATGCCATCTGTGATGCTATGGATACCTGTTTCCAGCTCTACTTATCTGGAAGTGGCTAATGGCATGTGGTGGCTTCTGTGTAGCACAGTAGGTACCCATTTGGTCTTTGACATTGTTTGTGCTGTGGGTGGGGATGGTGGGGCAGGGGCTATCTCGTTAGTGCAGATTCGGCCCCCCTGGCCCCCCTGCTGCCTTTGGGCCCTATAATAGCTCAGCTTGCATTTGGCTTGGGAGAGAGTAGAATATGTGGTATGGACCTTGAAGAAGAGAGCCCTGGATGCTGGGGATGTGGCAATCTTCATGTCTGGTTCCAAAGTGAGATCCCTCCCAAAGTTGTTTCTGTGTGAGGCAGAGAAAGCCACACTCTGACCACATTTCATGTCTCAGGAATTCACATTCCAGGTTCAGGAATTTTATTCCAAAGTCCTTTGGTGCACCCATGTTTATGGTTCCGAAGGCAGGGAGAGGGAGTGGCATGTCCCACACGGCCAGAAAAGCACTCTCCACTGGAGGAGCCAGGTGTCTCCTTGTGACTTGCCTACAGCGTCACAAGGGGTTTTCTAACTTCACATCTGTCTGCACATAGGAAGGGGAAAAAGAACTCTAAACCCAGTCATATTGGAATAAAAGAAAGAGCTGGTTTGTTTTAGAGTGGGGTGGGGGGTGGGGGAGGGAAAGTGGGATAGGCTGTTTCCAAAGAGAGCACTTAATTTAATTTTCCCTCTAAATGACCCAGGGCTGTTCCATCTGATAGATGGAAGGGTAATATTGCCTTAAAACAGAAATATGCAGGCATTGGCTATTTTTGGCAAATGAGTGTGTCTTCATTCCCAAAGTGGTTCTCGTTTAATGGCAGGGTGCGGTCCTTCAGCCATAGGCCTAGCCTGGGAGATGGGGGCAGGGCACCCGGAGGGAGTTCCCCCCTGGGTATCCTGGCTGCACCCTCCAGAATCATCTGGGGGTTAAATTCATCTCATTGAAGGGTGGGGGGAAGAATCTAAATCTCAGGCTCAGTTCACATGGGTTCTCATTAGCAGGTTTCCATCTCATCATGAAACGAGGGATGCCTTCTAAGATGTAGATTGTCTTCCCAGCCTGGGTCTACTTCAGGGTCTTTCATTTTTGTAGTTTATGGCCATGATTGCTGGTTTCGGTGGGATTAAGGGACCCATAGGGCTCCCAGAATAATAGTGAAAAATCAAATCTTTATTTGGGGACATACTTCAGCTCTAGCAGGCCACAGAGGCAGAGGTCTCAAAATGAAGGGTGCCTGAGTAAAGGGAGAGTTTCCCTTAAATTAAAAGAAAAAAAAAAAAAAAGACGTCTAAAAGTGACTGGACCCAGCCATCAGAAGGCTGGTGTTCGGCTCATGTCCCAAACAAGAAAACCCCTTGTCAGCCATATTAGGGGAATGGTTGTAAACTCCCCAAATGCCTACTGAATCCTACAGCCATATGGAAAAACAGACAACACAGCCCTTTCCACAAAGGGCCTTGGGGTCCTCTCCTGATGGGTGCTACATAGAGATGGGCAGTGATGCCCTGGAAGAGAATGTGGTCCTGGATATGCCCCTATGCATCTTGCTGCACTCCCCACCCATGGGATTTGAGGTGCAAGATTGCCCACCTCCAACACACCCACCTCTACTTTGAGGCCATGCATCGGGGTAGGTGCAGGATTTGCCACGGTGCAGCCTTCAGGTGCAGACCTCCGCACACTGGTGACCCCAGACCTCACCTGGGCAAGGGCTCAGATCCCTGGAGGATGATTCAGAGGTGGGGATGAGTAGAGAGGGTTGGTGGCTTTCTGAGGTCCTCAGTGAGTGGTAGAAGAACTACTGGGTCTTCATTCAAGATTTCTGTCTCCCAGTCATGTGGCCCAGCCTCTTTCTTGCCAGAAGCAGGTACTTAAATGTACTGCACAGGGTTTTAGCTCTTCCTAGGACCTCATCCAGGATCTCCGCTGGGCAGATACGCTACCCTACAGGAAGATGTGATCTGAGCAATAGTGTGGCCTCGCTTCTCAGCTCCTGGTTTTTGGTTTTTGTTTTTTTTTTTTTAACAAGGCTACCTGATTATTTTGATTTCGGAGAGGTGTCACTGATTTTTTGTTTTTAAATCCATGTTTAAAAAGGCCATTTGGTCAAAACTGCTGGAAGTTTTAAAGAGCTTGATGTATTAGACACATTTTGAATGATAAGAAATGCTTAATAAGTTAACCACATCTTTTGCTACCCAACATTTCTGTATGTCATCCTGGATGACTATATCTTCCAAAGCTAAAGTGCCGACATGGGCTGATAGGTTTTGAAAGCAAAGTAGCCCCTGGAAGAGCCAGGTCCTGTGGCTAATTTTCCTGATTCTGAAGTTTCAAAAATTTGTCCTGGACACATTCCAGAGAATTTTGTACCAGAATTTGGATGGGTAGTCCAGCTTACTACTGATAGATGCCTGAACACCATTGAGGGAGAGACCCTTCCTCCTGTTGGCTGGCTCTAGCCCTGAGAAGAGTGGAATCAGGCAGGAGCCCTGTGTCCAGGAGGGAAGAGGTTTCTACTAGCCCCTACCACTATTGGACTTGCAGTGTAGCCACCTGGCTTTGCCCAGCCTCTCCCTTCTCAATACAGCTTTAAAACATTACTACTTTTATTTAAAAATAAACAGGATGGGAGAGAGGCAGCCTCCCCTGCCCTGCATCATACATTCCAGGATGGGGGCAGGTGGAATGGGACAGGAAGTCAGAAAGGGGACAGGATGGATGCACGTGCAACTTTCTCCTGGGGATTCTGGAGTCTTTTCTCACTGATGTCCTCCTAGAGGACCTGTTGACTGATTTCTGCACATGCTTGTTTGGAAACCAGTGTGCAAGCTGAGTGCTTGCAGGAGACCATCACTGGTCAGTTTGTCCCTTCCACTCAGCACAGGAGCCTATTCCTTGTGCTTGGAAGATCCCCTCCACATTTCCACGCTCCCCCTCTTCCCAGCTTGGCACAGGCACCATAGTGGGGTGTTATCAACCCCAGTGTCTCTTCTCCAGTCAGTGTCTGTGGGTGTATGAGTGGGAGACTCTTCCCCTCCCTCACCTGGGAGAAGCCTCAGGTGCCCAGTGCTGAGGACCCCCATCAATGTCAGCATGGGGCTCTCTACTGAGCAACTATGCATTGGTGGGTTTGGAGCTGCTTACTGTGGCTCCCTGGTGACCAGGAACTGCTTGGGTAGTTACATTGGGTACACCCAAGTGACCCTTTCCCACCCAAAACCATTGGTGGAGCTTCTCTGGAATCATTTGCCAAAATCCCAAGGCAGAATCCAAGGGTCCAACACCATTTCCATCGAGTTCACAATTTCCTTTTCTGTAGAAATATTGTTTTGTTTTTGTTGTTTTTTAAAACCAATTCCCCACCATGCTTCCGAAGGCCACATTTCATCTTTTTTGGATCACTACAGTGAAGTATTACAGTTGTACAGTTCCCAATCTGGCCTTGGCTTGCTCGGATTAAACTTTGTATGTATTTTGTAAGGCATAGATTCTATATTGTAATGATGTCCTATGCAAAAAAAAAAAAAAATTAACGAAATTGTAAATTTTATTGTTTTAACATGTATGCATGTTTAGTGACGTTTACATTTTGAATAAAATTTATGATTCATTATTTTATTGCCAGAGCTGGTTCCTACAATGGGCATGTCTTGCAGAGGCTCTGGGAGGGGAAGGGAACTGAAATGGAAGTGAAACTCAAGCTTCCCTTATTGGCTGAGGGGCAGCAACTTACCTGGAACTTTGCAGGCCTTATTCTGGCAGGAAGACTATATAATGGTCTTATGGAGCGCAGGTTCTCTTCTGGCTGTCCCTTCCTGCCTGTAGGGTTCTATTTCAGATCTTGAGGGCTCCATTTCTCCTTCCATCCCAGTGAGCACAGAGGACAAAGGGAGATGGTGACAGCAGTTTCTTTCAAAGGGCATTACACTTTTCCTAAAATGTTTTAGCTCTTCGTTACTGTAGCATAATACCTGAGATAATCAACTTATAAAGAAAAAAGGATTACTTTGGTTCGTGCTTTCAGTCCATGGTTGGTCCCATTGCTTTTAGGCCTGTGGTGAGGCAGCACATTATGGTAAGAATGGGTAGCAGATCACAGCTGTTTGCCTCAAGACCAAGAAGAGGAAAAAAAGTGGGTGGGGTCCCACAATCCCCTCCAAGGGCATACTCCTAATGGCCAAAAGACCTCCCACTAAACCCCACTTAAACCTTGATCACCTCCCCGTAGTGCCATCTTGGGGAGCAAGACTTTGTCACATGGGCTTTAGGGGACACTTAGGATCTAAACTACAGCATCCCACACAAACACCTAGGTATTTCCTCCCCCTGGGCAGCAACAGTTGCATCTCTCCATCTCAGATACCTGTTCCTCTAAACCTTCTGCCCAGAGTCTAGAAACTGTTCCCACTCCTTACTACTAAAGTTCTTGCAGTCAGTCAGGGACACTGACTCTATAAAGTACACTGTCAGAGGGACAGGTCCAGGGAGCTGGAAGGTGTCTATTGATACCAGATGTGATCATTAAGTGTCCCTGGCTACCCTCAGAGGCAGGTGATGGTTCTCAACAGAGGTGATGGGAAGCCCACCATTAGGTGGGTGAGTGGGTCAGACCCTTGGCCTGTGCCTGCTATAGCATGAAAAAGAAGATACATGTGCCTCTGCATCCTCAGCCTGGATCCACACTGTTCTTAAATCAATACCTCTTTGCAAAGTAAATGAAAACCACCAAGAAATTTAAAATGCAAAAAACAAATGAAGGCATTGTAGTTGATCAATGGTTTTTTTTGTTTTGTTTTGTTTTTTTTTCCTGAAGCTACATGGACACTGGCAGGCATTTCCTGATAGACATTCCTGATAGACATTGTGTCTGAGATTAGGAGGAGGGGGTGTGAAATGAATACACCCAAGCACATACTGAACAGCCATAAACACAAGGACACATTTTCAAACAAAATCTTTGCTGGTGCCAAGACATTTGGAGCTCATTATCAGCTGGAGTCTTTCCCCAGGACAGCCGCTGTTCTGCCTTCTCTGAGACAGTTTCCTTCTTGCTCAGGAACTTTTGTAGCTGGCAACTGCAGGATGGATCCACTTCCATAAATAGTGGTGTGTTGATAGTATCCCTAGATGCTTTAAAAATATTGACAGGAAAAAAGGAAAAAGTGGTCCATCAGTTATGTCACAGCTGAGATTTGAAAGAGGCTATAAATTCCTACTGGAGTTCCTTTCCAGAAGACTGGACCATATCTCAGGAACCAGGAGTCTCCTGAGTCCTGAAACCTCCTCAATAATATAGGAGGAAGACAAGACTTCAATAAGTGTGTTTATCAGCTTTTTTTTTGCTGTGACCAAAATACCCAACAAGAACAACTTAGAGTAGGAAAGACTTTTTTTGCCTCATAATTTCAGAGGATTTAGTCCATGGTCAGCCAACTCCATTGCCTTGGGCTTGACTAGGGGCAGAACATCATGGGGGGAAGGCATGGCAAAGGAAAGCTGCTCAGCTCATGGCAGCAAAGACTCAGAGAGACAGAGTGGGGGGGACCAGGTATAAGATACAGTCCCCAAGGGCACATCCTCAGTGACCTACTTCCTCCAACATGCCCCATCTGCCTATAGGTATCATCCAGTAGTCTATTCAAATAATTAATCCTTCAAATGGATTAATCCACTAATGAGTCCCACCTCTGAACATCCCTACATCACCGTCAATACATGAGCTTTTGGGGAACATTCCATATCCAAACCATAACAACAAGCCAGAGGCTTTACTGTTGTGGTGTTTTAATAAATAAATATATTAGTATGTTTTACATGCCACATAGCACATTTTCTTCTCATTGTCCCGTAGACAATGAAGAAAAGTAGGCAAAATAATAAAGCATCTTGAGGAGGATCTGTGGCTGGCAAGACCTCTGTGACTCAATGTCCTGAAAGTGATCAGTTTCAGGACATTCCTGAGGCTGAATCCCTCTGCATTTTTTTTTTTATCAGAACTTGGTTTAAAAAGTCAAAAATTTTGCCATTAGGTGAAGGGCCAAGGCTGGTGGCATCCTGGTCAGGTTTAGGGTAGCATCTGGTGGAGGGAATGACAGGCTCCTGTCATCCTAGAGGACAGAGACTGGCCAAGGCCCACAAATTACATCTGCCTCTCAAAGAAAGGACTTACCATTGACCTGAGTCTGTTTCCTGTTGCCAATAATATAACATCACAGACTGGGTAAGTTATAAAGAAAAGAGGTTTATTTTTGTCTCCGAGTGCTAATGATTGAGGGGTCACATCTGATGATGACCTTCTTGCAGGCAGGGTCCTGAAACAGCTTAGAGAGAGAGAGAATGAATTTGTCCTCTGTCCTCTGGTTTCTCTCCTTATAAAGCCACCAGTATTCAGTCATGAGGGCTCCACCGTGATGACCTCTCCTAATCACACCACAGATGCCCCACCTCTAAGCATTATAGTCCAATTAAGCATCTACCCTCTTAGTACCTCACTATGTAGATTAAACTTCTAAAGGGATAAGCCCTACTCAAACCATAGCACTATCCCTCAGTGCTGGCCTGCTGGCAGTGATTGCCCTGTTGCTGAAGGAATTCAAGTAGGTGCTGAAACACTGCTTGCAAGAAATGCCACGAAATAATTTTATTCTAGAAGGAGCCTGGTTAGTGTACAAAGGAAAGGCCACAGGGTTTTCCAGGGGGATTCACTGGGGCATAATCATCAAGACCTTCAGACATTTTCTCCTAGTCTGTCAGTAATGTTGGAGTGTGCCTTGGCCTTTGGTAGGTTGGGATTGACTGCTGAGGACCTTGAATAATAGGTGAGGCAGTGCGTAATTTACACCCATATGTAATGAGGAAGAGGGTGCCTCCGTTCCCCTCCACCCTGCCAAACATCACATGTATGTGCCATGATACAATTCTTAGTGGGAAAGTGATCACACCCAGTAAAGGCACCCAGTTTTTCCTGGCAGGGGTAATTTCTCTGCCCAACTTTCTTGCACAATCACAGATCAGGGAGCAAGATTCCATAGCAGTAGTGATAGGACAGGTATGTTTAAAAAGAAGGTAGTGTTCAAAATCTGGGTCCTGGATTAATTCCCTATTACTGTTGTAGCAAGTTTCCACAAACATTGGCCTAGAGCAATCCATGTTTATTCTCTTATAGCTCTAGAGGTCTTAGCTATGAGAGCCTTACCAGGGCTAAAACCAAAGTTCGTTCCTCCTGGAGTCTCTGAGAAGCCACCTACATTCCTTGGCTTGTGGCCTCTCTCTGTCTTCAAAGCCAGCCAGGGTCACCTCTCTCTGACCTCCTGCTTTCCCCCTATGAGGACCCTTATGATTGCATCTGGCCCACTGGGTAATCCGAGTTTCTCTCCCCACCAGTAGGTCCTTCTTACATCTTCCTGAGCCCAGGAAGCAGAGCAGCAGTGCAGGCTGTGTGAGAGAAACGCAGGGTTGGATGAACTGCCTCCTGTCTGGGTGGAGACCCCTGTAGTCCCCACAAGGGAAACATATGTGGTTGAATTAAACTAAACTGTTTCTTCCAGCTGTGATTTTTAGTCCTTCATAGTATTTTCCTTTAATTTCTCACCTTTGGAAAGCAGAATACCAATGAAATTGTTTATCACTGTGCTACAGTTCTTAAAAACAGGTTGGTCCTCGGGGCTGGCACCCAGGTGACTGTCCACTGCCCACCCAGTGTGCAGAGCCTTGCTCATGGTGGTGACCTCACAGTGCTGGGGAAAGGACTTGGATCTTCATGCCAGGCACAACCAGCCTGAGCCTTCAGCTCTCAACGGGCTGTCCATGCAGCCTTGGAGAATCTTTTGAGGCTCGTCTTCCATGGCAGTAATCAGTCTTGGCCATGGACTGTATCAGGTTATCAGAAATTCTCAGGATCATTATGTGCCAGGAGCCAAGACGGCTGACGGCTGGAATTGTGCCTGTGCCCAGGCCCTCAGCCCCCTCAGGACCTGGCCTCCACTCCCACATTTGCTGGGAAAGGGATCTGTGGAGAGCAAGCCCTGCTGAACTATCTCAATATGGAGGGGGCCAGGACCAAACTGTGGGAAATGGAGGCTGACTGGCCCACATGGCAGTCCCCTGCCCCAGACACCTGCAGGCACCAGGTGGTCCAGCTTCTCCACTTTCCCTTAATGTTTGACATGCATCTTCCCACTGCAGACCAGGTGCCATGCTGTGAACTTGTTATGTCATTGTCATCTGAGCAATCTCAGAGGGAGGTGTGAACATTCCTAATTCAGGGTCACAGAGGAAATGAGGCTCGAAGAAGTAAAGTGGATCTCCCAGAGTACATACTGACAAAAGTCAGGGAAGGATCTTGATCGGATTGATCCATTGACCACCACTGCCTTAAACTCTGGATTAAATAGAGAATTATTCTAACCAATTTGGGGGTGCCCCTTTCTCTTCCCTGTCATCAGAGGGTTGTCCCAGAAGACCAGTGACTTAACAACATGGAGCTGAATATTCATCTCTGTTCTGGTTGCTTGTTATGGGCCTATGCCCAGCAGCCTATCATTTCCAATGCAGTGTCCCCCAAGATGACACACAAACTGCCCCCTGGGGACCAATCCCAGGCACTGTGGGTCTCAAGCCTCCATTTGGAGCCCTCCAAGCAGCCAAGCAAAGCCTTTCACCTACATAGCCATGATTTCCTTAGGCTACCGGTGTGTCGAGAGGCTGCACCTACCCACTCAGACCTCCTGGCACCTAGAGACGGCCAGCGCAGAGCAGTGACAATCATTGCTCTCATTTCCAAAAAACAGGTGGGAAGCCCTGGTGACCTCAGTAGATCTCCTGATTCTTAGTTCCAGGGCTCCTTTCTTTAAAAATGTTTTGATTGTCACATATTTATGGAGTGCACTGTTATTTTCATATATGTGTATACTGAATAATGATCAAATCGGGGTAATTAGCATGCCCATCACCTGAAGTATTTATCATTTCTTTGTGGTAAAACATTCAAAATCCTTTCTTCTAGCTTTAAAAATATATACTATGTTATCATTAGTTGTATTTACCCTAACACCAGAATCTATTCTTCCTGTGAAATTATAACTTCTTACCCAATCTCTCCCTATTGGCTAAATAATATTTCACTGTGTATATGTTCTATATTTTCTCTATCCATTCATCAGCTGATGGACATTTAGGTTGTTACGTTATCTTTTTTTTATTGTTGGTTGTTCAAAACATTACATAGTTCTTGATATATCATATTTCACACTTTGATTCAAGTGGGTTATGAACTCCCATTTTTACCCCATATACAGATTGCAGAATCACATCAGTTACACTTCCATTGATTTATATATTGCCATACTAGTGTGTTACATTATCTTGGCTATTGTGAATAGTGCTGCAGTTTAAACACAGGAATGCAGATATCTCTTCAACATACTGGTTTCATTTCCCTTAAATGTATACCCCCAGAATGGGGTTGCTGGAACATATGGTAGTTCTAGTTTTAATTTTTTGAGGAACCTGTGCATTGTTTTTCATATTAGTTGTACTAATTTATATTTCCACCAAAAGGACACAAGGATTCTTCCCTTTTCTCCAAATTCTTGCCAACACTTGTTATCGTTTGATAATTCTGGGGCTCATTCTTTATGACTGTCCCTATCCTAATATCTTCCATTCCCAACCTCACAACATTTGGGTCATGAGAATTACTTATGAATTCTCCAGGAGCACCAGGTGAGGATCCACAATAAACATCAATATGACCTGTACAATCAGCTGCTCCCTGTGCACCTCTTAGGAGGAATCATCAACACAGATCCCTGCACACAAGGTTGCTGAATGATTCACAATAGTGTTTTTGGCAAATTGTCATTGCAAGCTTACACTGATGAACAGAACTGTCCCCTGCCTCTTGTCTGTCTTTTAACCATAAACATACTCTTAAGAGTTCTCCCATATCAATCGCTGACTTTACCAAAAAAAAATTTTAAAAGGCAGGTTACAAAACACTATGCAAAGTAGAACCACATCATATGTAAACGTTTTTCTCTATGTGATTATGTTGTCATGTAGACATGCCTACAAAAAAAGGCACACAAGAGACTTAAACTCCAGCCCTTGTTATCTTAGAGTAATGAAAAGCCAAATGACTTATTTCCTTGTTTTTGTTTGTTTTCTAAGTTTTCAAAACTGCTCACATACAACTTTCAGCAGCACTTCTGTGAGGCAAAGATCTTGCCTAAGGCAAGGTACAATGTGCCCCAACTCCATCCCAGGGACCTCCACCAGCAGTCACGGCCCTACCCTTGAGGAAAGGGTGTTGGGACTCACCCGACCTGACCCCAGCGTGAGTTCACATGCAGATGTGCCCCCATGGTCACCTACACATCAGTGCAAAGGCATGATGTAAAGCTGGATGTGTCACACTACCATCCAAAAGTGGCACCGCCAAGTTAGCAAGCTGCAAAGGAGCAGGAAACATACCTAGCAGTGCCGGGTGCTCCTCCTGCCGCCAAATCTGCCATGGACTGAATGCCTGTCCCCGTCCCCCAACCCCACCCCACCCAGAATTCATAGGTTGAAACCTAATCCCCCAATGGGATGGTGTTTGGAGGTGGAGTGTTTGGGAAGTGATGAAGTCGGAGGGTGGATCTCATGATTTCATAATCCTCCTAAATTGAATCTGTGCCTTTATAAGAGACACAAGAGGGATAAGTTCTGTCTTGGCCATGGGAGGATACAAGGAGTAGGCAGCCCTCTGCAAACCCAGGAGGCATGCCCTCACCAGACATTGGATCTGCTGAGGTCTTGAACTTGAACTTCCCTGCCCCCAGAAATGTAAGTAATGTTTAAGTCACCCAATGTATGGTAGTTGGTTTCAGTAGCCTGAGCTGACAAATATCCATATCCTACCCACCATGAAATCACATGGGGAAGGTTAACCCCAAGGTCAGGACAGGGTGGTTCAGAAGGGGCCCAAGGGGGTTTCAACTGTGCCTGCAACATTACATTGATTTAGGATTTATTAGAGCAGTTGTCAGGAGCAATGGGTTTATTGTTTCCTTTCTCTGTATTTTTTCTAAGTAGGAAACATTTGAGTTACATGGTCTAAGGATGGGGCTCCTGTGTGTCACCTGGGCTTATCCAACTGCAATGTGCAGATGTGTGTACAGATGGCTGTGACCAGGCTGCACCCTGCACTGGGCAGAGGTTTGCTCCAACATAGAAGTGCTTCCAGGGAGTCTGGCCGCTGGATCACAGCACTAATTTGGACACAAGCCACCAAATAACAATGGCGGGGGGGGGGGGGGGGGACCTGACTGCTCTGGCTCCAGCCAGGGAGGAGAAGGGGCTGAGCTCCTTGCTGAGACGCCTCTGAAACAAGAGCAGTTTTCATGAATCTGCCCTAGTGTAGCGAGGGATGGCAGATACCCGCCCTGGCACCTGCAGACTCCTGAACACCAAGAGAGGTTGCTGTTCTTCTCCCCAGATGGCACTGTGCCCTGGGACAAGCACCGGAAACTGTTTTTCCTTCCTGTGAACAATAGGGTAAAGAATGCATGGTCTGTCTACATTTGGTGATGGTTGTAAAACTAACTGAGAAAAGCCAGTGGAAATGCTTAAAAGAAGTCAAAAGCAAAATCTGTGTATTTTATGGAGTGTTGAGTCACGGTGTTCAAAGACTTGGAAAGTAATTCGATTTGTTCTAGTTTTTAAATTTGAAAATTCTAGTCAAAGTAACTCCCAATAAAAAGGCTTTACAAAAGCAAATAATACACAATACAAAACCTAATGGTAAAATCTCTTTCCATCCTCTCCCACCTTTGACTACCCTACCTTCCACACCAGTTCCACCATCCCAGGCAGGGTTAAACCCTTTCTTACCTTTCTGTTTTTCATTGGCCATTCTCTTAAGCCTCAATAAAATGCTGGTCCTCCTGTTTTGTGCTTTATGAGTGTTTGATAAGATATACCGACTCTCTGATATGGAGGCTGAATACAGTAATTAACTCCTTCTCCTCCCTGTCCCTCCCACATTCTCCACCTCCTGTTCATGGGGAATGTTTCAACTCTTCTGGAAACTACTAACACACTTTCTCTCTCCTGTCTGTCACTCCACCTTTGCTCTGTGTTTTGACTCCCATTTCTACTCACTCCCCAAAGCCCCAGGTGCTTTTGCAAAGTTTGACTATAATAAAGGTGGATTCCAATGGTTCCACCCTGGGCTGAGCCCACCAATGTTACAGTACTCACTGCACAGGGAGTTTACTTCTTTGTTGGCCTAATGTGGACACCTCCATCTCAGCCCACTCAAAGAATACATTCCCAGGATCAGGAGCAGATTGGGAGCTGGGCTTGGTGATGTGCACCCCATAGTCCCAGCTACTCGGCAGGCTGAGGCAGGAAGAATCTCTTGAGCTCCAAAGTTCCAGGCCAGCATGAGGAATACAGTTAGACCCTCTTACAAGATAAAAATAAACAAATAAAGGAACAAATTCATTGGGTGAATCCATTTTTCACTTTATCTGTACCTCCAAGTCATATCACATTTTAGTTTGCTATGTAATTGAAACTTAATTTTATTATACACTTAATTTTTTTCTATAGCTTTTAATCCTTACCAATTTATTTATCTGTTTATTTTTGGAAGCAGGAATAGAACCCAGGGGCACTTAACCATCGAGCCACATCTCCAACCCTTTTTATTTTATTTTTTTATTTTGAGACAGGGTCTCTCTAAATTGCTTAGGGCCTTGCTAAGTTGCTGAGGCTGGCTTTGAATTTGTAATCCTCCTGCCTCAGCCTCCTGAGCCACTGGGATTACAGGTGAGTGCCACCATGCCCAACTTCCTTACCTCTTATTTGCAGAATAATAACATGCTTGTGCCTCACCTCAGTTTTACTATCTTTTTGTCCCCTTGCCTCCTCTCCTTCTCTAATCTGCCCCCCCCACACCCTCTGGTGGGTCAGTGCATAGTATAAATCTCATATCTTTCTTTCTCACTTTCCTGGAATATATGCTCAAATAATGGTCCCAGAAAGGATATGTGGCAGGTGGGTTTGTTTTTTTACTTATTCTTTTTTTAAATACTTTTTTTTCTTCCATTTGGGAATACTCTACCACTGAGCTACATCCCAGTCTTTTTCATTTTTGAGACAGGGTCTTTCTTTTTTTTTCTTTTTTTTTATTTTATTTTTTAGTTGTAGTTGGACACAACACCTTTATTTCACTTGTTTATTTTTTTGTATGTGGTGCTGAGGATCAAACCCAAGGTCTCGCATGTTCGAGGCTAGCACTCTACCACTGAGCCACAACCCCAGCCCAGAGAGACAGGGTCTTTCTGAGTCGCTGAGGTGAGCCTTGAACTTGTGATCCTCCTGCCTCCATCTGCAGAACAGCTGAGTTTACAGGCATGTACCATTACATCTGGCTGTTTTGAATCCTCAAAATTCTGAAAACATTGCTATTCTGTCCATTATTGATTGATAATTTAGCCCAATATAGAAAACTGAGTTCAAAATTACTTCCCTGTTCTTTTGTGTGCATTGTAACACATGGGAAGCCTGACACACTAGGGTTCTCAGCCTTTACAGCAAACGTCTTAACTTTTACTGTTTTTGAAGTCAGTCAACTTATCTTGTCCACTGTTGCTCTGCACTTTCTTATGGACCTTTCTAAGAGCAGGAACCTGTATTCCATGGGGCCCTTCATCTGAAGACTGTCTCTGTAGGTTGAAATGTGTCTAATATATTACTGCTAATTTTCCTCCTTCACTGTTCTTTCCTTTATAGGCTCCATGTTACTTGAAGGCGGACTTGCTGAATTGATCTGCCTATCTCTTACTCTTTCTTTCAGGATTAGCCCTGTGTTTACTTTCCTGTTTTTCTCCTGGTCTGCTCCCAAGCTGAGACAGGCCTCTCGACTCAAATTTCACTCATCCTCTGAAGCCCAGACCACACATCATGCCCTGACCCTGACTTTCTTGGCACCTTGTCCTGATCCTTACTAGGTTGCTGATACAGGAAAGGACTCTTCATTCTCAATGGGCTGTGGAAGAGATGGAGGATCTGGGGAGAGCAGAAAGGGAGCTCTGGAAAGTTATGGGGAGGATGTTGAGGGACTGAGAGGAACTTTGGGTTAGGGCTGTGTGGGAAGTTGGGGGGTGTTCAGTGGGGCTTTAAATGATGGTGGGGGGCCAGGGAGGACTGTGGATTGGCTTAGGGTGGGGTTTGGGGGGACCTGGGTGGGACTGTGGGAAGCTGGGGGTGGGACTATGGGGAGCTTGAGGAAGCTGTGGGTTGAGCTTTAGGGGCTGGGGGGGGGACACAGAAGCTCTGTGTGTCAGTCCTTGGGGGGCTGGGGGTGGTACTGTGGGGTACTGCCCTGTTCAGACCATCAGGGGCTCCAGGAACAGGGAGAGCCAGAGGGAGGGAACAGGCCAGGGGCCCTTCCACAGATTCCCAAGGCTCTGGTAAATTCCTGGAATTCATGAACTGCTTGCCTTGAGGGGTTTTCCGTGGAAACCAGGAAGGCTTGTGATTCCTGTTTGGCCTGATAGGTTGAGATAGCACTGGGGACTGTAGGGAGACCTCTGGTGAGGAGGGGTCCTGACATGGGTCATTCCCGGCAATGCAGACTGGCCACATTGTCTAAGGCCCACAGATTCTGCTTTCCTTCACAGGCCACTGACCTCTGGGGGAGATGACAATGCTTCATGTCCTCATGTCCTGTTAAGTCTCTAACACAACACTCCCAACCCCCACTCCCTCCACCCCTGCACAGCAGCCCGTGCCCTGAAGGCAGCCTGGCCCTACCCTATGGGACCCTGACCTGTGACCACCACCGTACATCCCTATCCCCTGGAGTGTTCACCCTGCCCCTTCCCCGTGTTCATATTCCAGTGTCCAGCGGGGTGGGGCCTCTGACTTGGCCTTCATAGTGAGGATGCAGTGGGTTGTAGGCCTCAGAACTGGTTTGCTGTCACTGTGGCTGCTAGAGTTTGTGTTTCTGACCTTTTAAAAGTCCTTCTACCCCCGAGAATATGCTGCACCTACCCTGAGACACCCCCACTCCCACCCCGCTCTTACATGCATACTACTTCCATGAAGGAAAAACAACGATGCTGTGTGGTGGTTTCAGGTAATCATGATCATCACTCTCATCTTTCTTTGCACGTTGTAATTTTAAGGTGCTGACAAAGACCCTCGGAGAGACTTGGGGTGACTCCACCCTTCTCATTTCTGAGGGGGCCAGGGTCTCAGAGTCTCAGCACCTTACCTCATTGTGACTGGCCTCTGTACTTCTAGGCCCTAACGTGCCCTGCCCATCATGACCTGTTCCAGCATGGAGGCTGTCCCTATCAGTGTCCTCATAATTGGACTCACCAGGTTCCTCTGGTCCTGACCCTGACCTCTGCTCATGTGATCATCTGCCCCTGCAGAGGCCTGCAGGTACCCGGAGTCACTGCCTCTTCCTGTCCCCAAAGGTCATGCTGGGGACCACTGCTGCTGTTTCTTTCCTCAGGCTCCTTCCTCCCTGTTCTGGAGTTGTCTGGGGATAGTCAGAAGGAAGCCTGGAGATATCTTGGGCAAGACTCACAGGACCAAATAGCAGAGTGACTTGAGCAGGTGATAGTTTGGAAATTCAGTGAAGAGTCTGCTCAAATTATTTTAAAAGTGGGAGCTTCTGCCATGATGCTTCTAGAAGTGTTTTTTTTTTTTTTGTTGTTGTTGTTGTTGTTGTTTAATTGTTATTGTTGTTTTTCTTTTTCTTCTCAGCAGAGGGGAACTATTGCTAGAAGCTCTGGATTCATTCATGCTCAGGCTCGAAAGAGGATCTGCTACCCATGAAGATGGGTAGGTGTAAATTCTGTAGATTCCACCCAGATGACTCAAGGGTCTCTTTCCTGGACTAAGACACCAGCCACCACCTGTTCGCAGTCAAGCCTTCTCAGATAGCCTTTAACTCTGGAGGCAGAGGAGAATGATCCTTCCTTTTCTAATGAGAACCCACAGCAGGTCTCCATTCTTATACCTTCCTGATCTAGGCACCTGCCTCTCCTCCCAAATTCTGCTTCCGCCTTCCTTACCTTCCTGCCAGCCCCACCCTGCAGAGCCCCCCTGCAGTTTCCTGTCTATAGTAGAGGCTGCTGGTCTCTGGGGCCGTGGCAGGCACTCTCCTCTCCAGATATGGAGGCCTGCTGCTCACTTCACGCAGGCCTCCACTCGAATGCCTCTCACTGGAGAGCCATCCCCAAATTCCAGCTGAGGAGCATCCCTCCCAACACTCTCAAGTTGCTCCCCAAGTCACCCTTTGACCCCCCAGGACGTGTTGGCCAGAGGATGGGTGCATTGGTCGGGCAACCCCCTCCCACATCCCTTCTAGGTCCTCTCACTAGCCCATTTATCCTCCCTACTTCCTCCAGGCCCAGCCCCACTGTGCTTTGGAGCAACAGCTGCAGCTGCTTCCATTCCCTAAGATGAAAGAGGAAGCTCCTATGGAGCAGCCAGCAGCACTTTCTCAGCCAGACATTGGCTGGCTTAGTCTGGAGGGTGAGGGTGATAAGAAGGAAGCCCACGGGAATCCTTTGTACCATTGAGATCCCAGATGCTTTCTAAATACTGGGCCCCATGTTGACTCACTCCATTCCCACTGCAACCTGGTTTACAGATGAGGCCACCGAGGCATATGTGGAGAATCAAGCACTCGTCACGGGGCTGGAGGGACAGCACCTTGACTCTGCTCTTACCTGTGGAGGGGAACTCGGCAGCATCTACCAAATATGCAGCCCTTGAACTCAGGAGCCTCTCCCAGGGAATCACTCTGATGGAGATGAAGCAAAGGACAGGCAAGATTATTCTAAGTAGCATATTTTGTGATGCCTAATATACCCACTTTGAAGTACTATACATCCATCAAAAAGAATGTGAGGGAGCTAGGGGTGTGGCTTGGTAAAGGAAAAATAAAAAAGAGAAAGTTCTAAATAGTACATAGAAGAAGCTACTACTTGTTTAAGAAAGTAGGGGACATTTTTTTAAAAAGTTATATGTGTACACCTCTATGTGTCTATATTTCATTTTTGTAAAATCTGTAGGAAGCCAGATTTTTCCAGGTGTGTTTCTTCCTACAACTTTATTGAGATATAATTTACACATTATACAATTCATCCATTTAATGAACAGACTTCAATGGATTTTGATATATTCACAGACATACCTAACCATCACCCAGTCGATTTGAGAATGTCCCTCAAAAGGAATCGCTGCACACTTCAGCTATCACCCATCCCCCTCAACCCTAAGCAACCACTAATTTACACTCTGTCCCTATGGGTCTGCCTCCTCTGAATATTTCATATAAATTGAGTCATACAATTTGTGGCCTCTGTATCTTGCTTTAATGTAGCTGTTATGGTTTGGATCTGTAGTGTCCCCCCAAAACCTCATGTGTCAGAGAATGAAGGAATGTTCAGAGGTGAAATGAGTAGATTATGAGGGTTGTGACCTAATCTTATTGGATTAATTCACTAATATGGATTAACCTGGTGATGATGTGGGCTGGTAGGGTATGGTGGGAGGAAGTAGGTCACTGGGGACATGCTTTTAGGGGCTCCATTTTGTCCCTGGTGGTTGAAGATCTCTCCCTCTCTCTCTGCTTCTTGTACCCATGTCCAGAGGCGCCTGCCTCCCCTCACTTTTCTGACACCTCTGGCCTGGAACAATGGAGTTGGCCATCTATGGACTGAGACCTCTGAAACTGTGAGTCCCAAATAAGCTATTCCTTCTCCACATTGCTCTTGTCAGGTGTTTTAGTTGCACCAATGAAAAAGCTGACTCCAACAGTAGCATAATGTTTTTAAGACACATTCATGTGGTAGCACATTATATTTCATTCCCTTGATGGCCAAATAATGACGTAGTGTATGGATAGAACTTCTCTGAATCTATCCAACAACTGGTGGATGTTGGGTTGTGCCTGTTTTGGGGCTCTTAGGAATAATGTTGCTCTGAACATTTCTGTGTAAGTTTTTACGTGGACACGTGTATTTATTTCCCTTGAGTATATACCCAAACCTGAAGACTCAGGGTCCTGTGGTGACTACATTTAGCTATTTGAAGTCCTGCCAGACTGCTTCCAGCTGCACCGCTGGTCATCTACAAGAGGTCTTATTTCTCCATGGCTTAATACTCGTTATTGTCCACTTTTGGATAACAGCCATCCTAATGGATGTGAAGTGGTACCTTACTGTGGTTCTGCTTCACATTTCTCTGATCATTAGAGTGAACATTTTTACCTACACTTTTGCTTTCATTTAATAATATCATATCAAAATTAATTTGATAAAATGAAATAGAAATGGGGATGAGAGTCCCATGTTCACTACCCTCTTGGACCGTTGACCCTCATGAGCCCTTGATGCAAGCGTCCCAGGCCTGAGCCCACCATTCTGTCATGGGTAAATCAGGCCTCTGCTTCCTGAGGCAGCAACTGCCTCAGCCTACGAGGAAGACATTGGCTCTTCTGCACAGCAGTCAGCATCCAGAGCACCTATGGTGGCCTTTCCTATGGCCTCTTTGCTGGCATCGGTTGGTTCCCTCTCCTTACTGCTCCCCAGGCCACCCAAGATGCTAGTACCTGAGAAAATCCTCCATTTCTGGCCCTCAACCCAATATAGGAAGCAACTAGAGGGAGGGATACAGGGACATTTCCTAACATGCCAGTGGCCAGGAGAAGCTTGAGGGGATGCTGGCTCTGGGGGGGGGCACCCTTGGCTGGTGAAAGGAGTTTGTTTCCATACAGATTCATATTCAGGGCCCCCAGAGAGCTGGGACACCCTGTCATCCTATCCTGCTGCTGGATATCCGGCTGGGGCCGGCTGGGGCCACTAGCAGCACAGTAGCCTTGGGGAGAAGACAGCCTGATTAGGGAGAAGACCACCAGGGCTCAGTGTGTTAGGCAGGTTTTTTTAGTGACCAAAATACCAGATAGGATCAACTTAGAGGAGGGAAAGTTCATTTTGGCTTATGATTTCAGAGGTTCAGTCCACAGCGGGTGACTCCACTGCTCTGGGCCGAAGAGGAGGCAGCAGGCACATCATGGCAGAAGTGCATGATGGAGGGAATCTTCCAGGTCATGCCCCCAGTGACCCATCTCCCCAAGTCACCATCCCTCACACACCCATAGTTACCACCCATTCAGGGCATTCAAACTCGGAGAGACTGATTAGGTTATAGCTCTCATAATCTAATTATTTCACCTCTGAATATCCCTGCATCAATGCAGGAGCTTTTGGGAGACAGTCTATGTCCACACCCTAGCACTTGGGGAATAGCACTACCAAGCAGCTTCAGTCAGGTATTGCCAGGTAAGGAAGAGTCATCAAGATGCCACTTAAATACCTGTTGACTCTGGAAAGTCCAGAAGAAAATCCAGAACCGAACGAAGCAATAAATGACTAGCAGGACCCAATAAAGCATGTCACCACCAGGATTTGGTAGGGGGGGTGACTTCCTGAAGAGAGATGCTAATTACGTGACTTGTGACCAGTATCAGGGACTTGAAGAGGAGGACTCCCCCTCTCCTGCCACGTGGGAGGAATTGGCAGAGCCACCTCAACACAGTCTCAGCCCCCGGGCTGGGTGCCAAGCAGGGCCACTCCATTGAACTCTCTGCCAGCCAAGAATGTAACCCGACATGCCTCGGGAAGGTGACTCTGACGCTGTCTTGGATAACAAAGTCGTAGAATCATGCGTCCAAACGTTAATGAGAATCAAACCCACAATTTTAACCTTATTAAACATGTGCATTGGGTCTTGTCAGTGTTTGTTGTGTTTAAGATAATCCAGCTCATTAGACTCATTAGGCCAGCTTTTTACTGAAATTTTAAAGTTGTAATTGTGTAATTAACTTAGACTTGAGATTTTTAACTTGAAATCAAGTCTTATAAAATATTGGGACACTTAGAGAACTTGTCATAATATTTTAATGTGTTAGATTTATAACTAATACTTAAGGGTTTTCTTTTCTCCTCCTTTTCCTTATTCCTTGTTATTGAGATCAGTGGAGGACTTTTTTTTAAAAGCAAGTTAAAATTAAATGTACAAATGTAGAGTTTTTTGTTTGTTTATTTTTTGGTACTGGGCATTAGAACCAGGAGCACTTACTCAATGAGCCCTTCTCCTAGTTTTAATTTTGAGACAGGGTCTCACTAAGTTGTTTAGGGCTTTGCAAAAACTGCGGAGACTGGCCTCAAACTTGTAATCCTCCTGCCTCAGCCTCCCATTGTTGGGATTACAGGCAAGTGCCGCACCTCCTGGTTTCTATGCTCCTTTATAAAATAAGTACATTAGTAAATTGAATTTAAAATCTAAAGAAAGAACTAGAACTTTTACATTTGTAACTTTAATGAATATCAACTTACAGAATTTTAAATGCTAAATAAAAAGTTTTGAATTGTATGCACAAAATGTACCCTTTGAGGATCTCAACATCTCCTGTTCAATGGGTGTGGAATTCGAGGCTCGAGTGGGGGTTTAGGGAATTCTGTTCACTGCTCTGGCACGCGGGGTTTAGCTCTGCCGTCCAGCCAGGGCTGTTTTGCCGTCGGCACTGGCATGTAGCCATCAGTCCATCTGGCTGTGTCTTCAGTCTATCTGCACCACAGCCAAAGAGGTCATTTAAAAATGCCACCAACTGTTCCCATCACTCAGAATCACCACCCTCTGCATACTGGCTCTGACCACCTGAATTTGCTGCCCTCTCGGGGGCAGATCTGTCACTGCCTCGGGCTCCTCACCACCATTTAGCCTCCTTGGCCTGCTTGTCCCTGGAATGACTGAGGCGCTCTGGTCTAGAGACTGCACTGGCTGCTCCCTCCCAGTGGGCACTCCTTCCTACCTGTCCCTGCCAGTTCCTTCTTGCCTTTCCTCTCTTCTCAGAGGCCCCTGACTCCCCAGTCTGAAGGAGCCCCTGTTGCCCCTTGAAACTTTATCCTCTTTCCCTTCTCCCCTCGCTGACTGCCATTCTGTTATATTTATGGTGTTTGTTGGGTGTTGGTTGTCTTCTCCATCCAAATGCTCAGAGCACAAAAAGCCTCCTTTGTGTCTGAGAACGTCGAATACTCTAGTTGGTGTGCAATAGATATTTATTGAGCATGGGAATGAATAAGGAACACGTGGGAAGGATCACTGTACAGGTGAGAAAACAAGCTCACAGGATCACTTGGCCAGTGTTGCTCAGCTCCTTATGAGCAGGGCTGCATTCTCTGTCTCATGCCACCTATGAACCTGCGGCAGGGGCTGGGGAGGTGGGCAGAGAACACTTCCAGATGAGTGATGGATGAGCCCTTGTTGTGGTTTGAATGTTTGTCCTCCAGAATACATGTGTTGGAAATTCATATGTTAATGATATTTGAAGGTGAGGTCTTTGGGAGATGGTTAGGATTAGATGAGGTCATGAGAGTGGGGTTCCCATGATGGCATTGGTGGCTATGTAAGAAGAGGAAGAAAGATTCAAGCTCTCATGCTTGCTCTGTCTTACCATGTGATGCACTCCACCATGTCATGATGCAGCAAGAAAGCCCTCACCAGATGCCATGCCATGCTCTTGGATTTTATAACCTCCAGAAACGTAAGTCAAATAAACTTCTATTCTTTACTGGTTACCCAATCTCAGACATTTTGTTATAGAGACAGACAATGTAGTAAGATAGCCTTCAAGGGATGGATGGAGGACTTTGTCAGGGAGATGACAAGGACACAAGGTACTACTTCAAAGGAAAAGACACAAAGACCCAGGAGATGCAAAGAGTTGGATGGAGAGGAAGTAGCAATGTCTGTGGAATTCAGAAGCAAAGGGCATACCTGATACAGAAGCCATACATCATCTGATGGCTGGTTTAGTTGGACATGGAGACAAAGAAAGGGTGGGTGAGATGGCAGGGCCCAGTAGGAACTTGGAAGGCTCTGCTCTGGGATTTGGGGATAGGGTTAAGTAGCTCCAGGAGCTTTTTGCATCTGTGTGATGTGGCTCACATTTTCAGCTTGGTTAGCTGGATAGAGGATTGGGTTGGCCATGAAATCGAATCCTATCAGCACTGATGTGGACAGAGGCAGTGGAAGGAGGGTCAGAGTACCCAGGCAGGTGGCCTCTTGGAGTGTAGGTCTGTGTACCTTGCTATGAAATTCATCCTGACCTCTGCATGGTCTTTCTGTTCCAAATGTCTCTGGTGAGCTGAGGTTGCAGAGTGCCCTATTCTGTCCCTGCTTAGAAGCTTGGAACTTCCTTTGAAGAAAGGAGACCAGCACAGAGATAGACCCCTGACCTCCAGTCTGGATGAAAGATAAGTTTTTATAGGGCAGGGACTTCCAGCCTGTTAAGCCAAGGAGGGGCTTTGACGCCACATCACTCACACACCCAAATCCTACCACTGATGAGAGAGACTTTTAGACAGATTAGGAGATCCAGGAGTCACAGATGTTTGTGGTTCATAGACAAAAGGAATTGATGGGGAGGTCTTTTGTCTTGACTATCTTGTCATGTCTTTGGCTCTGTCCCAGCCTGGTGGATCCTCCTTGAACAAAGAATGAGTCCTTATTCCTGTCCTTCAGGCTTCCCAGCCCAAGAGGGACCAGGCTGTGAGGAGGGTTCTGGGATCTGGAGAATGGGGCTGGGAGTGTGATATAGGGTTCTCAGAGAGGAAGGGGACTAGGTGGCGCTGTGTGTCAGGCCTTTTATATAGAGACGGGCCAATGAGAGACTACAGGGCTAAAGAGAAGACTGGCTAGGCAAGAAAGGTCTTCGCGTGCAAGCTTTGGGCCCAACTTGGAGAAGTGGGTGGCGCAGGGCCCTCTCTCTGTCCCCACAAGTCCAGGGGACACACTCCCTTCTCCAGTGCAGGTTTATCTTCTGACACTGACACAGTTAGAGTCCCAGAGATCATTTCCCATGGGGCTGGAAATTGACCAGGGCTCAAGTGGCAGAGGGTGGGTGAGAGCATGCCAGGTCCAGGGCCCTCAAGAGGGTGGCGGGGCCTGGCAGGCTCCCGGGCACTCCGCCCAGCCTGAGCAGCCAGGCTAATTACCCTACCCTAAAAGCCCTGCAGAAGCAGCAGACCGCGCCCACCCACCGGCTGCGCGCTCCAGGCCCCGCCCACAACTCGCTGGCACTCTTCCTCCCCAGTGACTTGTGGCAGAGGCTGCCAGCCAAGAGGCCTAGCAGCCTTGGAGAAGGCGGAGCCAGAGGCCTTCCGAGTCATCTGACCTTGAGGGAAGGTCGCTTGGTTCTCCACGTGCCGCAAGTTTGTCTGTACTAGGAGGTCTCTGCTCCTGCTTACCCTTTAGGCCCAGTCTTGCTTCTTGATTTTCCGGCTCTCATGGCTGCTAGCAAGTCGCTTAACATCCTTAGTCTCAGTCTCCCCACGTGTAAAACGAGGATGGATTTGTTTCCAGGTCTAAATGAGCTAATGTGTGTACAATGTAAAGCTTATCTTATTAGTTATATCACTAACACCATCATCATTATAATTGCCGATCTTATCCAGTGGCCAGCAGTTCCTGTCTGGCACATCATAAATGTCAGAGGGATGAACTTGACAGATCTTTACAGATAAGAAAGTGTGTGTGGGGGGGAGGGAACCGAGGTTTGGGGGTAGGATCTGCAAACTTCTCAGATCTTTAAGGGATCACCTCCTCCCATCATTTCTTCAGGCATCCCCCCTCCCCCACGATTCAGCCTGAGGATCTTTGGCAAGCTCACCTCCCAAGGAAAACATCACCTTGGAGCTGCTCCCTTGACCGACCCCGACTTTATCTTATGTATTACGCAGTACTGGGGAGCCCAGGAGCCCATAATTAACCTAATAAGGTGTCTGCTGCTCACACATTGGTGCTCAGGCTCTGCTCCAATGGCTCCTTAGTAATTTGCCTGATCTCTGGGATAAGACCTTTGCCTGGACAGGTTCCCACCACAAAGCACCCCATGTTCCAGGTGGAGCCCGTAATTGATGTTTTCATGCTCTCCACTCACTCCCCTACTGCCCTTAGTCCTCTTGAGCCCAGACCTCAGAGATGAGGCCATTGCACCAAGGTCATATATCAAGCCTCAGAGGGACAAGGCTACTCAGGGGGAGAGCAGAAACAATGTGGGTTGCACTAAGCGACATTAGATGGCACTGGGGAAGAAGGCAACCAAACCAAGCCAGCAATGAGGACGGCAATGAGGAAGTTGTTCTACAGCCAACCCAGCAGCCAGCAGCTAGGCTCCCATCCAGCTTCTGTTCCAGGAACCTGCTGGTGCTGCTGCTTCCAACCCCAGGGTTCTCTACCTGGAGCCAGGTCATGCTGACTTCTGAGCTCCACAGGGAAAGAGCCACCCTCTCATACTAGAGCTCTGAGTACTATGCTGCTACCAAGTTCTTCCAAGCCACCTTTTTCTTGAGCCATAGTTACTAGGGGTTGACCCTGAAAAATAAGCCTAGGAACCAAGCAGGACGCCAAGGCTATAGAGCTTAGAAGAGGCAAAAGGAGTTCACCACATTGCAGCGCCCCTCCCCCCCCTCCCCACTGCTGCCACAGGCGCCCAGTGGGCGGGCAGAACCCACAGCCAGGCCCGGAAGCGCTGGGCAAGCCCTGTGGTCGTCTGAGCGCTCGCCCACGCAGCTCCCTTTGATCAGCTCTGCTGGGCAGGTTGCATCATCAGGTAGGTTTTCCTGGAGACTATGCCCAAGGCGCTTAGCCATACCCTGGCCAGAGGATCCTGTGTGTCCCAGGCAGAGTGTGAGCCCCTCACCCTGCCTTCGTGGTTAGGGCGGTACTGGCTGCCCTGGAGGAGGTACAGGCTGGGCAGAGAGGTGGAGCCGAGCTCTCAGAGGGCCATGATGCCCAACCCCCCTTCGGGGGAGCTGGACTTCTTTTGAAAACAAGCACCCCCTTCCCCGCAGATGGGGGTTGGTAGCTGCATCGCTGACTTTTCTGCACTCAGCCTGCCAAACCGCCACATAATCCCCTTGGGTTCCCAGAGCCATCCTGCCCACACAGGTGCTAAGGCCAGCCCTGGGGGATTCCTTGACACCCACTGCTCCAGGTCCGGGCCTGTCCCCAGATGAGGTCCAGGGGTGCTGAAACCCTCCCTAACCTCCTTCCACCGCTGGGTACAGGATAATGGGTGGGGTCTGAGTCAGAGCTAGCTCACCTTGGGTGGGTAGGTGTGCCAGGGTGGGGTCCCTGTGGGGTAGGGGAACACCAGACACGGGGAGGGAGGGTCCGATGGTTTAAGGGCTGTTTGTGCACAGAGCATTTATTCTTCCTGGTCTGCCAGGGTGGGCCACAAGGAGGGCTAAGAAGCCAGCTGTGAGCTTCGGATCTGCCACACTAGATTCTAAGCTTCTACCCCTTTTCTCTGGATGATCCTTCAAAGTTCCCGCTGTCTCTTGTGAACCTGGCCTCTGTCCCTCAATCAGAGGTTTCCCTCTGTGTTGCCCACCAAAAGGGAGACTCACACTCCAGGCTGCCATTAGTGCTGGTTGGACACACAGGAGCAGAAGGCACATGGTCTAGGGTGAAGGGAGACTGGGGCCTTCCCACCCAGTTCTCATAGCTAGCTGGGTCCTACTCTCATTCTATCCCCGCTCTCCTCTTCTACCTGGACTTCATCCGTGAGGATCTTACATTTCCACTTCATGCCGTTTCCAGAAACAGATGAGAACAGATCCCTGCCTTCACTTTCATCCTTGTATTTTAATTGAGGAGGAGCAATAAATACAGAGTGGGCATTCCTTATCTGAAATTTTTGGGACTAGAAGTGCTTTGGATTTTGGAATATTTGCATGTAGACAATGAGATATTGTGGGGATGGCACCCAAGTCAAAACAGGAAACTCATTTGTGTTTCATATGTCAGAATGTAATTTTATACAATATTTTAAATAATTTTGTTCATGAAACAAAGTTTCTGGATGTGGAATTTTCCATTTATAGGTCTCTGATGGCTAAAAAAGTATTGAATCTGGGGTTTTTGGATTAAGGATGCTCAAATTGTACTAAGTATGTGGGTCAGGTGGCAACCATGATAAATAGAAATCAGAGACAAAGAGGAGACTGTAAAGAGAGGGGGTAGTGCATTGATAGGTAAATTGAGGGTGTCTCTTTGAGCAGGTGACTTTTAAATAAAGACCTGGAAAAAAAAAGATTTAGTGAGACTTGCAAAGTGTTTTCCAGGCAGAGAGAACTCAGACACTAGGTTGTTCTCTAAGAGAGAAGTGTCTGGTATGGAGGGGACAGCAGAAGGCCAGGGGCTTGAGCTGAGGGGTTAGGAAGAGGAGGTTAGAGGTGAGAGTGAGAGTGAGGGAAATGGGAAGCCCCTGAGGGTTCTAGCAGAGGGGTGACAGGTTCCAAGATGGGTTTTAATTGGATTATTCTGCAGCATGGAAAATGGGGTGAGGATGGGGGTGGTGTGAAAGTAGGAAGCCAGGCTAAGGGTAGATCCAGGAGAGAGGTGAAGGGTATCCTAGCCTAGGATAGATGGTATAGGATGAGAGCAGTTGGATGTCCACTGCTCTTTGAAGACTGCTAGGCTGGGTATGATTGATGTGCTGGGGTGGGGAGATATAAAGGGAAGATGAGTTGACTCTGAGATATGGGCTTGAGCACCAGGGGACCTTCTGAGGAAGCACTAAGTCCCCCATGGATATGGGGGGGAATGTCTTCTAGCCTGCAAAATTATGCTTTCCTTATTAAAGCACTGCCCATTCCTTGGGTCTGATGCCCCCTGTTGGGTGATGTGTTCAAGCAGGCCTGAGTCAGGGTGGGGCGTGGGTGGGAAGGGGTGAAGGAGGTAATGGGTCTTCTGCTCTGAGTCGGGAGGAATTGAGCACACTGCTAGAACTTGAACTGTACCCTCTAGACCCAGGGGCATGGACTTGGTGTAAAAGCCTCTGCAGGCAGCAGGGACCAGTTCTGAATGGGTGCCACCTTGTGTATGGGGTGGGATGGGCCTTTCCCATGGGAATTTGATCCTAGTAACTCAGTGAGAAAAAGACTATATTGTGCCCATTCTACAAGGCTCAGAGATGGAGAACTTGGCCCAGCCATACCACTGCAGACATCTGCATGCAGTGATCTGGCTGCCACCTAGCCTCCCCGCAGCCAGCTTGAGCTTCCTCACAGCATAGGAATATCCCAAGAGAACCAGGGAGAAACTCTTCCACCTTGTGTTCTAGCCTCAGAAATCACAGGGTATCAGTGATCCCTAAAAGGCACACCTGCCTACATTCGAGAGGAGGGAAACTGGCCCTCATCTCTGAGCAGGACTGTCAAAGTCTCCTTGTAAGAAGAGCACTTTGGTAAGAATTGTATTGCTGTCGACTTCAGAAAATATCATACACCCCAGAGGAGAAGTGGCCTATGGGTGGATGAATGGCACTGATGCCCACCCCAGCAGGCTGTGAGCCCAAGGCACAGGTTCAACTCGTACTACTCTTGTTCCCCAGCCTCTTGACCCTGGGTGGGTCCGTGTGCCCTCTGAAGGTGACCCCTCTAGAGGAGCCTACCCTGCCAGCCTCTGAAAGGAGGATGAGGAGTGGATGTTGGAAGATGCTCTCCAGCTGGGGACCCATGTCACCGAGGCACACTGTGGTAAGGGGGATGAAACTGATGCGCTCAGGATGCCTCAGCTGCTCTGGTGACAAAGCTGGGCTGAGACTTCAAGCCAAAGTTCCCAGGTAGTCCCAGGTGACCAAGGCCCAGAAAGTTAGTTTCAGTTGGGGAGAGTGATGGCTTCATGTGGAGAAGACACTCAGGAAGTCTGTTGAGCTCCAGTGTCCCCGTCTGGAGCGGGGCTCAGTGGTCACATCCTGCCTCATTATCAGCAGGCATTGGGCTCCAGGGCTGCCATACTGTCCCAACTGCCAGGGATGAAGGAGCGGTCTCCTGGCAGCAGCTGCCACACAAAGCCCAGGGTGGAGCTCACGGTTCACAGCTTGTCACCAAACACGTATTTCTGCAGCTCATTAGTCTGGAATTCTTTCTATTCCAGCAGGCCCTCCCCTGGGATGTGTAGACTGTTCTGGCTCAGCCAACAGCAGTAAATGGGTCTTATCAAAACACAAAATGCTAAAATGTGGGGAAAAATACTTTAAAAATGTTTACATGGGAGGGACAGGCAAGGGTATTGTTGAACTGTTTTCTTCTTTCATAAGCAGCTGGGCCAGCTGAACTGAAGCTCAGGGCCAAGACCCTGGGGACCCAGCAGGAAGAACGGATGAGCGAGGGGCAGGCTACACAAAGACCTGGGGGGAAACAACTTATTTTCCACTTGCTTTCTCTTTGTCACTCTGTGGCGGACTCAAACCGACAGTCTTCACTCCCACAATTTTGACTGTGGATGTGGTCACTGATTATCCTGATCCTTTAGTGTCTTTTCTACTCTGAACCAATTTAGGGAAAGACCTTTTGCTCAGGTCTGGGTAACATGGAGTGATGTATTTGGAACCAAAGGCTACAGTAACACTGGGTGGATGGCAAGTATTCATGAGCATGGTTCCAGAATTCCTATCTCTAGACTAGAAGAAGAAAAATCACAAAGGGGATATGGCACCTGTCAGGACCTCCTGCATACATATTCCCTTCCTTAATAATTTAACCTTTAATTCTAAGCTTGGCACATGACTCTCTGGACCAAATCTGGCTAACTGAGTGGAGTGGGGGTGGTGAGTGCAGGTGTCATGAAGCAGCTTCCATGCCAGAATGTAACTTTCAAAGGAATTTGTGAGCCCTTCCTCCCTTTTTCTACTTCTGCTATCTGAAATGTGAATATGATAGTTGGAACTGCAGCAGTCATCTTGGGCCATGAGGTTATCTTGGAGATGGAAGCCACGTAAGCTAACCCCATATAATTGGAGCCTGAGTCCCTGACATGGTATAGCCTCCCAAATTGGACTTTCTACCTCCCACATTGAGTAAACTGCTGCCTTGTTTATACCACTATTGTGTTAGGGTTTCTTTAACCCAGAGCCAAAGATAACCCTCTCTCAGAGAGTTTATAGTCAATTATGTTTCTCATTCAAAAAGTTAGCCAGTGGTTATGGGTCATGTTGGGCTGGAACATCATAGCTGAATGAAGACAATTAATTTGTAGGACTGCTCTGTCCTTGTCAGGGAAGAGGACTCCTCCCTCAAACAGACATGTCACCATGAGTATGGTGTTGACTGAGTGTGTCAGGGACATACAGACAGATTGGAGGATTGCCCCAGCCTAGACATGCATAAGGAAGACTGAATACCCGCTGTACTTCCTTCCCACTTCAGCTCCCCTAGAAATAGCTCAGTAACATAATTGCAGGGAGAAGCAACAGAGAGTATGAGGCACAGGTGGAGTCCCTGTGGATCTTGGCTTTCATGGACTTTGAGAAAGTAAAAAGACTGGTCTGTCATGCAGGTTGACACCCCAAAGCAGAGGTGACTGCAATCCAGCAAATCAGCAGAAGAGAAGATTGTATGTGGCAGGGAAGGGGGTCCTTGGAAAGAGATGTTACCCTCCTTACACACCCGGAGGGACTGACAGCTCAGGGCCCATAGTTTGAGAAGAGAAGTGGGCCAGGAGATAGGAGGAGTGAATTCTTTGCTTGCCTCTAAACCCAGCTCCACTATGCCTGAGAGAGGATCTTGGCATGGTGTTTGCCCCAGGACAAAATCAACGATGTGCTTGTGCTATCAACTGGAAGTTAATCTCTCCCCCGGACTCATCTGTTGAGACCTAACCCCCAAGGTATTAGGAGATGGGCCTGCAAGAGGTGATTAGGTCATGAGGGTGGGTCATTGGGATTAGTGCCCTAGAGATCTTCCTCTTCCTTTCCACTTTATGGGGACACAGCAAGCAGAGTGCCATCTATGGATGGAGGAGAGCCCTCATCAGACACTGAATCTGCTATCATTTTGTTCTTGGATTTCCTAGCCTCCAAAACTGTGAGGAATAAATTTCAATTGTTTCTAAGCCATACAGTGTGATATTGTGTTATAACAGAACAAACTGAGGCATCTTGCTAAGAAACTAAGGTGAAGTTGGGAGGAGGGTTAGTATCCACTAGAGTAAAAGCCCTCATTAATTTGTTATTTTAATGGAGACAAGGGAGCTTGGTACCCTCTAGTGAAGGCTGTCAGTTACTATAACTTACCCCTAGCCTTCCCAGGAAGGGGAGAGGCCTGCTGTGTAAACGGAAATGGGAAACATGAAGGGAATCCTTGCCAGCTCTTGATAGGCAACAGTTTTGTCTTTCATATGTGTATACAAACAGGTAACCAAGAAAGCAATCGCCACAATACAGAAGGACCAAGATGAGCAGATTTAACACTCCCCCTGGAAGAAATTGATTGGAAAAGCAGTGAATAGAAGCTAAGAGTAAAAAAAATAAAAAATTAAAAAAATTTAGAAAAAGAAGCTAAGAGTAAAAATGAACCCCTGAGATATTTGAGGACACATTGCATTCACAAAGCAAGAACAGAAACCTATAAAAAAGGAAAAATCAGGGAATAATAAAAAGTTGAGATATTAAATATATGACTCTCAAAATTTGTTAAAATCAGGAAAAAGTTGGAAAATATAATTGAAGTAACTCCCTAGACTTTAGAGAAAGAAGATAAAATGATGAAGAGTATGAGGAAACAATTAAGAAATGCATGCATTGATCCAGCCCAACTAAACTGTGTCTATAACAAAGTAGCACAAACTTAGTGACTTAATGCTACATAAATTTATTGTCTGGCAGCTAAGGAGGTCAGATGTCCTAAGATGGAGGTATTAGGAGTTCCATTCCTTCTGGAAACCATAGGAAAGGATCCATTTCCCTGCCTTTCCCAACCCCTGGAGGCTGCCAGCATTCCTTGGCTCATGGCCCTTCCTCCATCTTCAAGGTCAGCAGTGTAGCTGACCAGGATGTCTGCTTCCATCATGTGTCATTCTTTCTCCCTCTGCTTCTACTGTCACATCCCTTTCTCTGATCTTGACTCTCTTTCTTTCCTCCTATGGGTACCCATTGGTGAGCTTTGAGCTCACCAAGATAAAACAGGGAAGTCTACCCATCTCAAGATTTTTAATTTAATCACATCTGAAAAGTCCCTTTCTCCCTGTAAGATAACATATTCAAGGGTTCCAGGGACTAGGATGTGTCACCTTTGGTGGCCTACTCTTTTTTTTTTTTTTTTTGCTACAATGGGAAATAATAACTAAAGAGGGAATAACCTTTGTTTTTTAATCTAAGAAGAGAGAAGAGGTTTTAAATTTAGAATTCCTCTGAGTTACTTAATAGGATGATTGAGAGAAAAAATGTTCACACCTGGGTACTTCATCAGAGTTTTTAGGAAGATGAGGGGACAGAGGTGGCACAGGTCTCTGGCAGAGGAATGAGATTAAATGCAGCATGCAAAAGAGAAATAGAAGACTTCTTTCAAGTTTTGAGAGGAAATTATCTTGACTTGAAAATGATTCCATCAGCCAACCTATTAGGTATGAAAATTTAAAATAAATTTTAATGTATAAGAAAGTTAACCTCCCATGAACTTATTCTGAGGAAGTACAATGTGAAATGTACTCTGGTCACAAGAAAATAAAAACCAAAAGGAAAATAAGGACTTCCCCAAACCATAGAACTAAGTCAGTACTACAGTGCAAAGAAATTCTATGCCATGAATATGATGATTAAATATTAAGAAATCTATTAAAACTTACCAGATTAATAAGTTGAAGACTTTAAGAAGTTTCAACACCCATTTTTCCTTAGCCTTGACTTCATGGATGAATACAGCCTTATCATGATGATATGTAAATGCTTCAGTCCTAAAGTCAGTGATTTACTTAATGTAGAAATACTAAAAACATTCATACTAAGGTCAGAAACAAAGCAATATATATATATATATATTTTTTTTTTACTTCTACTATTACTTAACACACTGCCAATGCAATCATATATAAAAACTAGAGGCTTAATAAAGAGTAGAAGTATTCTCTGTTTGCAGATGACAATACGATGTACCTGGAAGACTCTAGTGAATATTTTTCAAAACTATCCCAGAGAGTAAAAGAATTCTAAGAGACAGAAAACAGGTTGTAAAATCAGCATATCAATAGACTTCATATGTTTTCTATGATTTTCACATATGAAGTTAAAAATTAAAATAAATCTTACCAGGTATTCACAAGGAAGACAGAAGACTCTTGGGAAAGTTTCTTAGTGGTATAGTAACTTCTCCTCTGTCCACGGGGAAAAAAAGCCATAAACTGTGGAGATGGGATAGTGTCTTCTTTAGGAGACAGTGAAGTAAAAGCTGTAGCAAAACAGCCCTCATCCTAAATACAAGGTTACATTAGAATCTAAAGTCGGTTATATCATGAGGGTAACCATTGCAACACTAACCCTCAGTCCCAACCCACCTCCTGACTCAATTAATAAACATCTACATTAAAGACCCAACCGAAGAAAAAGTGGGCTCATTTCCAAGCATGAAAATGATTTACACCAATCTCTACTATCTAATGTCTGTTACCAAAAAAAAAAAAAAAAAGCTGTCACGGTGATGCACACCTGTAATCCCAGTGGCTCATGAGGCTAAGACAGGAGGATCAAGAGTTCAAAGCCAGCCTCAGCAATGACAAGGTGCTAAGCAACTCATTAAGACCTGTCTCTAAATAAAATACAAAATAGGCTGGATTTTAGCTCAGTGGTGGAGTGCTTGCCTGGCACATGTGAGGTACTGAGTTCAATCCTCAGCACCCCATTAAAATATTTTTTAAAAATTAAAAACAAATATAAGCCTTATGAAAAAGTAAGACACTGGAATTATCAGGTGAGAAATTTAAAATAATAATCATAAGTATGCTTATGACTCTAAAGGAAAATGTGGGAATATGCAAAATCTGAGGGATAATTTCAGCAGAGAGTTGGAAATGATTCAAAGGAAATGAATGGAGATACTAGCAATGAAAAACTGACAAAAGATGAGAAATGCCTTCAATAGCTCATTAGTAGACAGTCAAGGTAAGAATCGAGGTCAATTTGAAGATAAGCCAGTAGAAACCCAAAAAGAAAAAAGAAAAAAAAAAGGAGTAAAAATCCCCCAAAGAAAAGTGCATCCAAGGGTTCTGGAGCAATACTAAATGGTATTACACATAATTTAAATCTCAAGAAGAGAAAGGAAAAAAGAAAAATGTATTTGAGAAATTTTATTTTTTTCTGTTTCAAATTTTATTTAACATCCTCCCATTATTGATTTTATTTTATTTTATTTATTTGTGTTTGGGGTGTTTGTTTTATTTTGCTTTGTTCTTTTGCAGAGCTGGGGATCAAGTCCAGGTGCTGGGCATGGAACCCAGGACCTTTTGCACGCTAAGCAAGTGCTCTACAATTGAGCTTCAACCTTAGTCTGTTTTTTTTTTTTAATTGACATATAAAAACTGCACATGTTCATAGGGCATAGTGTAATAATTCAATACAGGTGTACAATATATATTGTTCAAATCAGGATAGTTAGCACTTCCCTTTCCTGAAACATTTATCAAATCCTTTGTGTTGAGAACCTTCTAACTCCTCTTTTCTCATTTTTTATAAAAATGTGTATTCAAAACTATTGTAATGTTTTGGAATTAGTTTTTATGTTTGCTCCTTAGGATTGTAAAATTTTGGACAAAGAATATATTACATACACACACACACACACACACACACACACACACATATATATATACATATATATAGACATAGATATAGATATAGATATCTATCTCCAGGAATTAAACCCAAGGGTGCTAAATTGCTAAAACTGGCACTCGCTTTGAATTTGCCATCCTCCTGCCTCATCCTCCCCAGCTACTGGGATTACAGGTATACACCATCGCACTTACAGATGGGTTTGAACTGTAAGCATCCTGCTGTGTTGTAGAATACTGGGACTCGTTCCTCCCACGTGACTGTGTATTGGTACCCATTAACTGGCTCTCTGTCTCCTCTCCCCAACCTTTCCTAACCTCTGCTGATCACAATCCTACGTTGATTTTTAAAATATTCTCCAAATTTTTATTAGAATGTACTCTCTCTATATATTAGCTGGGATTACAGACATGCACCACCACACCTGGCTAATAAATATAGTTTTTTAAAAAAAGAATTTGTCCCTATATTCAGGTGATATATTTATATATGTAGAAAAGTCCAAAGTATCTATGAAAAAATTCTAGAATTAAGCATTATTGATAAAGTATTTATCTAGAGTACAAAATACAAGTTCAATATACAAAATCAATTTTGTTTACTTTCTGTCCACCAGCAATGGACAATTAGAATTTAGGATTTTTAAATTATTATTTAAAAGAGAAAAAAAGGTACTTCGATCTAAATCTACCCAAATGCATACATCATTTGAACACTAAAGCTATAAAAATAAGTGAAATAATAAATGAAGACCTAAATAGAGTTTTGAACAATATACATTGATCGGAAGACCTAATAATGTTAGGTTTACAATTCTCTACAAATTTAATTATAGGTTGAACAAAATACCAATCAAATGTTCAGCACATTTTATTATATAGATCTTGACAAACTGATTCTACAATTGAATGTACATGTAAGGTTACTTTATTAGTAAACAGCTTTGTAAAATACAAGCAAGATTAGAGAATTTACATTTCATGAACTTAAGACTTTAAATGCCACAGTGATTTAAGATTTAAACATAAGTACAACATTAGAATAAAGATAGAAAGTAGATAGATTTTAGAGAATAGATTGTCCAAAAGTAGGCCCATACCTATATGATCAATTGTTATCTGACAAAGTTAACAGGGCTGTTCAGTGGAGAAAGGATAGTTCTCACAACAAATGGTGTTTGAACAATTCACTCCTCATATGAAAAAATGCACTTTGATCCATAGATTTTACCTTACAAAAGAAAATTAACCCTGAAAGGACCACAGACTTAAATGTGAAACAAAAAACTTTGAACCTTACAGAAGAAAGTGCAGGGATAGATCTTCATTATCTTGGGTTAGCCAAAGATTTCCTACACATGACAATAAAATTATGACTCATCAAAGAACAAATTGAGATTACCGGCTTGGCTTCTAGCAAACTGCCTGAGAAGCTCCACTGGCCCACACCTCAATGAAAGTGAAAATTATTCAAAAAAAATTATCAAAAGTGGAAGTGATCATAATGACACACACCAAACACAGATCCATCTATCCGAAAATTTTGGACTTTTGGTGATAAGGGCGAGAGCCTATGATACTTGAGACAAGATTTCATCCATTTTCTGCTTTCTGGAGTCTCCATTCCAGACTGCTAAGGTCCAGAAAGACATTATGTCCCACACCTGCAGCTCTAGAGCCTTGTTCAAAATTTCATCTTGTATGAGAAACGAGTTCTAAAACAGACATCTCCCAATCTCTTCTCAAAGAAACTTATTTCACTTGCAAAAATGAAATATGGAGAAGTTCAAACCTAAGGACACACTCAAGAATAGTGGAGGCAGTGGGGGAGAGGAAGTGAAGAAGAGATTCATGAATTTAATGAACATAAAGCCTGTACTGTAAGATGGCTGATTTGTATAGAGAACTGAGGAATAAAAAAAAAAAAAAAAAAAAAAAGAGAGAACATCAAGAGCTGGGGTTGTATCTCAGTGATAGAGCACTTGCCTTGCACATGTGAGGCACTGGGTTTGATCCTCAACACCACATATAAATAAATAAAGATATTGTGTCTATCTACAATTAAAAATTTTTTTAATCAAATATGAGCTCAGGAAAAAAAATCAAACATGGATCTTAGAAACTAGTCCTTTGGGGCTGGGGATGTGGCTCAAGCGGTAGCGGGCCCGCCTGGCGTGCGTGCGGCCCGGGTTCGATCCTCAGCACCACATACAGACAAAGATGTTGTGTCCGCCAAATACTAAAAAATAAATATTAAAATTCTCTCTCTCCCTCTTTCTCACTCTCTCTCACTCTTTCTTTAAAAAAAAAAAAAAGAAAGAAAGAAACTAGTCCTTCAAAGGCATTACAATTTAATTGGACTTGTTTGCAGAGACATCAATACCCAGGGGATTTTTTTGAAACAATAGAACAATAATCCATCAATCAATGGAGTATAATAGCTGGATATGGTCACATAGAAAGAGAATCCAAAGAATGTCAAATTATAAAGAAAGAAGAAAAAAATCTCTATTTGCAAGTTATAAGAAGTTATATGTGCATAACCCTAAGAATCCACTAAAATTTTATTAGCTCCACTAAAATTTTATTAGCACTAATAAATGAGTTTAGTAATGTTGAAAGATGCTCAAAAATAAATTGTATTTCTATATACTTTTAATGAATAATCCAAAAATGAAATTAATAAAACAATTTTATCATCAAAATTCTCAGAGAATAAATACTTAGGAGTAAGCTTAACTAAAGCAATGCAAAACTTGCATTCTGAAAGTTATAAAATATTCTTCAGTGAAAATTTAAAAAGACATAAGTAAATGGAAAAACATCTCATGTTTTACCTACCAGGAAACTTGACATTGTTAAGATGAAATATTTCCCAAATTGATCTACAGACACAACTCAAGCCCCAACAGCAACTGATTTCTTTATAGAAATCAACAAACTGAGTCTTTTTGTATTCACATGGAATTAAGAGGTATCCAGAGTAGTCAAAACAATCCTGAAAGATTAAATAGGATAATTTATACTTTTCAGTGTCAAACTTACTATAAAGCAAAGTAATCAAGAAAGTGTAATGTTAGTAAAAGTTTAGACATATATAGATCAATGGAATAGAACTGAGAGTCCAAGAATAAACCTATACAGTCAATTGATGTTTCTAAAAGGGTATTGAGAACATCCAATATTGGAAGAATAGTCTTTTGAACAAATAATGCTGGGAAGATTGGCTAGTCACATACAAAAAAATGATGTTAGACTTCAAATTATTCACCTTTCATTATGTATTTTGTATATAATGTGTTTCACATTATATGCGAAAGTTAACTCCAAGTGAGATCAAGGACCTAAATCTAAATTTAGACCTAAAACTTAAGAACTATTTTTTTTTAAAAAATAACAGTAATACTTCAAGACCCTTATTTATCCAAGGATTCTGAAATGTGACACAAAAAGCATGAGAAAGAAAAGAAAAAGTAAAAAAATTGCATGTTTTTAAAATAAAAATAAAACTATTGTGTTTCAAAGAATACCACTGAGACAACAAAAGATAACACACAGAATGAAAGAAAATATTTGCTCTCTAATATGAGAAAATATGAGTAAAAATTATATATTTGATAAGGACTTACTTGACATCTAGAATACAAAAAGAACACTTGTAACAGTAATAAAAAGGGAAATAACACTATTTAAAATGGAAAAAGTATATGAATAGAGGAGTCTTCAAGGAAGGTATTCAAATGACCAATGAACAAGTGTAAAGAGGCTCAACATCATAGTAATTAGGGAAATGACTGGGAAAAAATACTAATTACCAAAGTATACACGATAAGAAAGAGTCTTAAAGAAATTTTATCAGTAAGCAAAAATCTTTCATGAAGAAACACAAAGCTATAATAGCTTTCTTGGCAGGTTCTTTCAAATATTTAAGGAAAAAAATAATGGCCAATCTTGTACAAATTGTTCAGGGTATACTTATCATAGCATTTTGTGGGTCCAGAATAGAATTGGTATAGAAATATGACAGAAGCAATTTGGAAAATACAATTTATAGGTCAATTATACCCATGAACACAAATGTAAAAGTCCAAATAAAATTCAGCAATATATAATAAAAGCATAATATGTCATTATCAATTTGAGTTTATACCAGGAATGCAAGGATTAACACTATAAATTAATGTACTTTATTATATTAACATTAAATTATTTAAGATTACATAGCATTATTACATAGTACATACAATTTTTAAAAAATGATAAAAATTATCTTAAGTGATGCAGAATAAGCATTTGAAAAAATTTAATATCCCTTTATGAAAAAGCATTTTATCACACTAGGAATCAAGGAGAACATCCTTAATCTAATAAAGACTATCTATACAAGAACTCTGGTCAATATATTTAGTGGTAAAAAGAGAAAAATGCTACTTTGGGAACTAAGATGAGACAATGATGACACAGATCATGTGCTTGCCTACATAAAAAACTATAGGTAAATTATAAAAATAAGTAAAAATGTTCAATGAGCTTGATTTTAAGTCATCAATAGGCAAAAATCAACTTAAATATATAAGAATAAAATTTTTGATTACATATATATGTATAGAACTTTTTTAAAGATACAAATATAAAAAGTGAAGGTAGTATCGTCAGAAAGTTTGCAAATAGAAAGCCCAAATCAAATTCCCTTACAAAGATACCAACTGAACAGTATTCAATCCACACTGCCGGTATGAGAACTCCCAAATCAGTCACAGCACCCCAGGCAAGCTCAAAACTAAACACAGCAGGTATGTAGAATTTTTTCATGGGTGATGGTTGTTCCTTCAAGCCAGCAATCCAATTTTCTCCTAGGGCAACCAGTATAAAATGAACAACCAACCCATGGCTTCTCCTTTCAGAGAAAAACAGAAGTGTGGAACACACTGACAATTTTCCAGCTTTGGAGGAAACTGCCAGAGAAATTATTTTCTGTTTAGTCTGACTACTAACTTCTGAAGGAACTGGCCTATCTGGAAGCAATTGAAAACAAGCTCAGTGCTTACTGCAATGCCGGAGAACCTGCAGTACTGATCACACATACTAGAGGGAGCAAAAAATTACAAGGCTGTGAAAAACCACAAAATCTCTTTCCCTGGGAATTGTACACACAAGCCCAGAGAAGGTGTATCACCAGAAAAGGTGTAACAGGCTCCAGAAATTACTAGTTGGGCTTTTTGGTGAAGATCTTTTTGACAGGCAGTATAAGTCCATTCATGAACACTAGAGAGTTGGCTGTTTTTTCAAGTGTACAATCTGAGGAAAAAGAAATAAGAAGGCATATGAAAAAAAAAACAAAAAACAAAAAACAGGGAAACATGGCCCAATCAAAGGAATAAAATGTTCTCTAGAAACTGACCCTTACATAAAGATATCACGAATGACCTAAAATAATAATAATCTGAAAGAAGTTCACTGTGTTATAAAAGAACACAGAAAAACAACTAAACAAAGTCAAAATGATGTATGAACAAATTGAGAAAAACATCAAAGAATTATAAACTATAAGCAAGAACTAAATAGGAATTTTAGAACTGAATAATATAATAATTGAATTAAAAATTTTACTATAAGTGTTCAAAAACTGACTTGGTCAAACAGAAGAAAGAAACAGTGATGTTGGGGCTGGGGTTGTGGCTCAGTGGTAGAGCACGCATCTTGCATATATGGGGCACTGGGTTCGATCCCCAGCACCACATAAAAATAAATAAAGGTATTGTTTCCACCTACAACTAAAAAAAATATTTTAAAAAAATCAGTGATGTTAAAGATAGGTCACTTGAAGTTATTGAGTAAGAAGAACAAAAGGAATAAATAAAAGTGAAAATAAGCCAAGAGATTTGTGGGAAATGATCAGGAAAATGAATATACATATTATAGATGTTTTAGAAGAAAAAAAGAAAGGGGTAGAGAGACTATTTAAAGAAATAATGACTGAAAACTCCCCAAATTTGAAGTGGCAATATATTCAAATTCAAGAAGCTCAAAGGATTACAGTTAGAATAAAACCAAAGAGGCCTACACCAAGACACATTATAAGCAACTGCAAAAATCAAAGACAAAAAATCTTAAAAATAGCAAGAAAAAGCAACTTATAAGATACAAGGTAGCTCCCAAAAGATTATCTTATGATTTCTGAAAAGAAACATTATATGCCAGGAAAGACTAGGATATTATATTTAAAATGTCAAAAGAAAAAAAAAATCACCCAGTAAGGAATACTAAGTCAGGAAAATTATATTTCAAAAATCAAGGATAAAAGTCTTCCTAAATAAAGAAAAGCTGTAGGAGTTATCAACACTAAACCTGTCTCATAAATACTGGTAAAGGGAAAAGCTAGACAGTAACAACACAAAAGCATACAAAAACATGAAACTCTCTAGTAAAGATAGATGTAGAAAATACAGAATCCTGTAGTACTATAATGGTAGTATATAAATAATTTTTAATTCTGGTATAAAATCTAAGATATAATAACATAAAACAGCTATAACTATAAAACTATTTTGATGGATACAAAATATAAAAACATGTAGTTTGTAACACCAATAACAAAGTGAGGGGTGTAAGGAGTAGGTAGAATTTTGGTAGGCAATTGAAATTAAGTTTTTATTAACTTAAAATAGGTTGTTATAATTCTAAGATGTTTTATTTAATGACTATGGTAACCAAAAAGAAATATCTGTATAAGAAGCACATGAAAAACAAGAAAGGAATCAAAATATGTTACTACAAAAAATTAATAAAGCAGAAAGGAAGACCACATGAGAAGGCAGGAACAAGTAACTAAACACAAGACCATTAACAAAATGGCATTACCAAGTCTTTCCTATTAGTAACTACTTTACTAAGTGAAGTTGGCAATTTTGTTAAGGTTGGGTCCACACTAGTTGGACCCAACACACACATACAGAACACTCTATTCAACTCTAGAAAAATACAAATTCTTCTCAAGCTCATGTGGAACATTCTTTAGAATAAATCATATATTGGGCCACAAAATAAGTCTTAAAATTTTTAAGAATGCCGAAATCATACCAATTATCTTTTCTGACCATAGTGCGTTGAAACTAGAAGTATAGCAAAAGGAAAACTGGAAAATCACAAATATGTGGATATTAAACAATAGACTTTTTTCATTGGTTGTTCAAAACATTACAAAGCTCATGACATATCATCTTTCATACATTTGATACCAGTGAGTTATGAACTCCCATTTTTACCCCAAATACAAATTGCAGAATCACATCAGTTACACATTCACATTTTTACATAATGCCACATTAGTGACTGTTGTATTCTGCTGCCTTTCCTGTCCCCTACTATCCCAACAATAGACTTTTGAGCAGTTAAAATGAATCGATGACGAAGTCACAAGGGAAATAAGGACGTATCTTAAGACACATTTAACAAAAACCAAAATAGAACTTTTGGGACACAGAGAAAGCAGTACTAAGAGGAAACTTTCTGGCAATAGACACCTACATTAAAAAAATTTAAGAAACTTCAAACCAACAACCAAATTTTATATACAAAATGACCAGAACAAAAGAATAAACTAAAAACAAAGTAAACAGGAGAAATAAAATAATAAAAATTAGATGAGAAATGAATGAGATACAGGAGAAAAGCAATGAAAAAACAACAAAATTAATATTTTTTTATAAAAAGGAGTTTTTAAAAAATCAGCAAAATTATTAAACATATAATTAGACTAATAAAGAAGAAAGAGGGTCACTGGGGTTGTGGCTCAGCAGTGGAGAACTCACCTAGCACGGGCAGGGACCTGGGTTCAGTCCTCAGCACCACATAAAAACAAATAAATAAAATAGAGGTATTGTGTCCAACTGGAACTGAAAAATAAAAATTTTTTTAAAAGGAGAAGAAAAAGGCTCAAATAACAATAATTAGAAATGAAAAAAATCAGACATTGCAATTCATGCCATAGAAATAATAAGGAAAATAATGGGGTACTATAAACAGTTATGTCAACAAATTAGATAATCTAGATGAAAACATACATTTTAGAAAGAAGTAAAATTTGGGAAGAAGTAAAATTATTTTTGTTCACATATGACATGAAATTCTATGAAGAAAAACTGAAAGATTCCATAACATACTTAATTGAACTAACAAAGAAATTCAGAAAATTTTCAGGATAAAATATCAATACAAAAAAATAGAACTTTATATCTATAATATCATTGAACATTCAGAAAAGAAAATTAAGGAAACAATTGCATTTACAACAACATCAAAGAAAATAAAATACATAGGAATAAACTTAACCCAGGAGGTGAAAAACGTGTACATGGAAAACGGGAAACTATTGTTAATAGAAATTAAAAACAAAATTAAATGAAAAGGGCTGGGGTGCAACTCAGTAGTAGAGCCCTTGCCTAACCTGCACAAGGCCCTGAGTTTAATCCCAGCACTGCAAAAAAGAAGAGAAGAGAAGGCAAGAGAAGAGAAGAGAGATAGAGAGAGCATTATTCATAGATAAGAGGACTTTATATTGTTAAAATGTCCATACTATTTAAATCAATCTACCAATTCAACGCAATCCCTATCAAAACCCCAAAGGCATTATTTCTTTTGTAGACATAGAAAATGCTCAAATTCATATGGAATCCCAAGGGACCCTGAATAGACAAAACAATCTTGCAAAAATAAAGCTGGAGGCCCCCATTTCAAAACATACTACTATGCAATGATAATCAAAACAGTCTGGTACCCGCATAAAGACACAGATCACTGGAACATAATAGCCCAGAAATAAGCCCAACGAGATATGGTCAAATGATGTTTCACAGCAGTACCAAGGATGCAGTGGGGGAAAGGAGAGTATCTTCAACTAATGGGGCTGGGAACACTGGGTATCAACATGCAAAAAAATGAAGTTTGATTCTACCTACACCATATACAAAAATTAACCTGAATGGATAAAAGACCTAAGCATAAGAACTGAAACTGAAAATACACACACAGAAAGTTTTATTTAATACATCAAATTTGGCAATAGTTTCCTGGATATGATACAAAAGGCATATGTAATAAGGGTAAAAATAGATAAATGGGACTAGATCAATGGGAGAAAATATTTGAAAATCACATACCTGATGAAGAGTTAATATCCATAATACATAAAGATGTATGATTCAATAATAACAAAAACAACACCTGATTTATTTATTTTTCTTTTAGTTTTTATTTGTTCTTTTTAGATACATATGACAGTAGAATGTATTTTGACATTTTATACATACATGGAGTATAAATTATTCTAGTTAGGATTCCATTTTTGCAGTTGTATATGATGTGGAATTTCACTGGTTGTGTGTTCATATATGTACATAGGAAAGTTACGTCTGATTCATTTTACTCTTTCCTATACTCCCAGCCCTTTCCTTCATTCCCCTTTGTTTAATCCAATGAACTCCTATTCTTCCTTCCCCACCCCCTTATTTTGTGTTAGCATCCACATATCAGAGAAAACATTTGGCCTTTGGTTTTGGGGGATTGGCTTATTTCACTTAGCATGATAGTCTCCAGTTCCATTCAGTTACTGGCAAATGCCATAATTTCATTTTTTAAGGCTGAGTAATATTTCATTGTGTATATATACCACATTTTCTTAATCCATTCATCTGTTGAAGGGCACCTAGGTTAGTTCCATAGTTTAGCTATTGTTAATTGAGCTGCTGTAAAACATTGATGTGGCTGTGTTGATTTTAAGTCCTTTGGGTATATACCAAGGCGTGGGATAACTGGGTCAAATGGTGGTTCCATTTCAAGTAAAACATCTGATTTAAAAAGCAAAACAAAACAATAAAGAGCTTGAACAGATATTTCTTCAAAGATGATACATATAAATGGCCAAAACAAACAAACAAACAAACAAACAAACAAACAAAAACCCCCACAGATGGATGCTCAGCATCACCAATCATCAGGGAGATTCAAATCAAAACCACCATGAAATACTACCTCAGAACCCCTAGGAGGGCTGCAATTAAAAGAAAAAGCACAGCAAATAGCAAAAGTTATTGAGAATATGGGGAAGTTGAAATCCCTGTGTGCTGTCGGTAGGAATGTAAAATGTTGCAGCTGCCATGGAGGATAATATAGACATTACTCAAAAAATTAAAAATAGAATTATATTAAGATCTAGCAATCTCATGTGTGGGTACAAATCCAAAAGATCTGAAAACAGAATCTTGACGAGATATTTTTGCATACTCATGTTTTATTGTAGCATTATTCACATAGACAAGAAGTGGACACAACCTAGATGTCTTTGGATGGACAAATTGATAAGCAAAATATGGCATATGCAGAAATGAAATATTATCCCTTCCTGACAAAAAATAGGAAACCTTTTCTTATGCTACAACATGCTTAAATCTTGAGCGCAGTATGATAGGTGAAATAAGCTAGTTACAAAAAGACCAATACTGCATGCTTCCACTTACATGTGTAGTCAAGCCCTTAGAGGCAGGAAGTAGGATGGCAAGGATGGAGCGTGGGGTAGAGACTGCTGTTCAGTGGGTCTAAAGTTTCAGCTGCAAGATGAAATGTTCTAGAGACTGTTCTACGGCAACTTGCATATAATTGATAGTATAGTACCAAACGGACAAAATGGGAAATTTGATGTTGTTTTTATCACAATTTAAAAAATCAAGTCCCTGGGATATTTGTGCAACATGGGAAAGGATGAAAATACAATTTAAAAAATACTAAGAAACGTATATATATCTAGGGGAATTAATGATGTTTATGGATCGGTAGCCTCTGTATATCTCCAAATTTTGATCCATACATTTCATGTAACAGTTTCAGCACTTTTTTTCCCTTTTTTGTGAAACTTAAGAAACTCATTCTAAATTGTATATGGAAATGCTGTTTTAGTCCCCAATGCTGCTACAACAGAAACCACAGACTGACTAATTTATAACAAGCAGAAATTTGTTTGGCTAATAGTTCTAGTAGCTGGGAAGTCCAAGATTGAGGAGACACGTTTGGTGAGGGTCTTCTTGCTGAGTCACACTACGGCAGAAGTCATCACCTAGGGGAGAGAGACAGGGAAGGGGCAAACTCATCCTTTTATCAGGATCCTATATCAGCAATAACTAACGCACTCCTCTGATAATGGACAGAGCCCTCATGACCCGATGGCCTCTCCAAGGTCCTACTTCTCAACAGTGCTGCCTTAGAAATTGTTTCCAACACACGAACTTGGAGAGACACATTCAAATCACAACAAATTCCAAGACCAAAAACAGCCAAGATGTTCTTCTTCTTCTTTTTTTTTTTTTAGTTGTAGTTGGACACAATATCTTTAATTTATTTATTTTTATGTGGTGCTGAGGATTGAACCCAGGGCCTTGCACATGCTAGGCGAGTGCTCTACCACTGAGCCACAACCCCAGCCCCCAAGATGTTCTTGAGGACATATTGGAAGAAAGTGGTAAGACTTGTTCTTTCAGATTTCAAACTTATTCTAAAACTGTAATCATCCACACAATCAGTCATTGGAAGACAATCTACATAATTTGCAAGACCCATGAAAAATGGAAATGCAGTGCTCCTTCTCAAACATTATTAAAAAGATCAACAGAGGAACATTGAAGACAAGGCCCTTATGAGCATGGGTCCTATGCGGCTCTGCATTTCATGTGGTTGTGAATTTGGCCTGGATTATTGGTTCAAACAATGTCTTGAAATGTAGAAACAAACTAATGAATCAGAACAGGGAGCCCAGAAACGGTCCCCAAAGCACAGACTCATTAGATACATGACAAAAACCCACACCACAGAACAATAGGGTAGGATAGTCTTCATAATCGATGGTAAGAGGTCACGTAGTTGTCCAAGTAAAGAAATGATAGACTTAAAAACAGGAAAATTCCTTAAAAAGGAGGGAAACTGAGACACTTTTTGCAACATAGACGAACCTTGGAGACCCATTGCTAGAAATAATACAGATGAAAAATGGAAAATATGATATGATTCCCTGTTATACATGTTATACATTCCTGTTATACATGACACCAAGATGCCTAGAAACTCCTAGAAACAGAAAGAAGAATGGTGGTTGCCAATAGCGGAGAAGAGGGAGAAATAGGGAGTTAGTGTTTAATGAGTACAGAATTCCAATTTAGAAAGTTCTGGAAAAGGATAGTGGTGAAGGATGCATGGCAATTTGAATAAATTTAATGCCACTGAATTGTACACTTGAAAATGGCTAAAAGGTAAATTTTATGTTAGTAAATTTTACCGCAGTTTTTAAAAAGATGAAAAGCAAAACAATATAGCTATAGAATAAAGAAAAATAGTTTTATAATCAGTATCATCAAAGATATCTTTAAAATATCCAAAAAGGACTAACAGGGAGATGTGTGATAATCTTGATTCATTAGAATTAAGAAATATTTCTTCATTAAATGACATATCAAAAGAGTGAAAAGTTAAGTCACAGAGTGGAATGTTTGCAGGGCATGTCACTGGCAAAGTGCTCATATCCAGAATATATAAAGCACATCTAAAAATCAATAAGATAGAACAGTGAATAAAATAGAAAAATGGTTGTCGATCCATTTTGTGTTGCTGTAACGAAACGCCATGGACTAGATAATTTATAAGAATAGAAATTTATTTTCCCATAGTTCAAGAGATGGGGAAGTCTAAGATCAATGTGCCAGCATCTGGCAGGAGGCTTCTTGCTACGTTATGGAGATGATGGAAGACATCACATAGCAAAAGAGCAAAGAGGAGATAAAAGAGAGAGCAAGAGGGGTCCAAACTCCTTCCACCCCTTTTTAATGAACCCACTCCTGCAATCAGAGAATTAATTCATTGATTCTGCCCTCCTGGCCTTCTCTCCTCTCAGGGAGTCCCATCTCTCAACACTGTTGCATTGGGGATTAAGTTTCCAACACATGCTTTTTGCAGGGACACATTCAAACCAAAACAATGGACAAAATGAACAGGTACCTCAGAAGAAAAGATATCCAAATAGCCAGTAAACATGTAAATGTTCCTTAACCATTTGCAACTTGCAAATTTAAATCATGACCTGTTATGGTTTAGACAGAAGGTGTCCCCCAAAAGTTCACGTGTGAGTCAATGTAAGAATTTTTGGAGGCTAAATCACAGGGTTATGAGAACTTTGATCTAATCAGTACATTAACCCACTTGAATGGATTAACTGAATGGTAACTGTAGGTGAGTAGGGTGTGGCTGGAGGAGGTAGGTTATTGAGGGTAAACCTGTGGGGTATATATTTTGTCTCTGGGGAGCAGAGTTCTCTGCTTCCCATATCCTGAGCTGCTTTCCTCCTCCATACCATTCCATCATGGTGTTCTGCCTCATCCTAGGCCCAGAGCAACAGAGTTACCCATCTATGAACTGAGGCCTCTGAAATTGTGAGCCCCAGATAAAATTTTCCTCCTCTAAAATTGTTCTTGTCAGGTATTTTGGTCACTGTGGTAAAAAAGTGAACTAGTACACAACCAGATAGCTCCATGCACTACGAGACTAACAGTGCCAAGTCTGTAAGTCTTAGAAGTCACAGAAACTGCTGATGATATAATCACTTAGGAAAATGATAAAGTATCTATTAAAGCTGAAGATACACATGCTAGGAGCCTTCAATTCCACTAGTAGGTACAAACTTCCTTGTGTGTGTGTGTGTGTGTGTGTGTGTGTGTGTGTGTTGGTCAAATATATATATCTACAAATATTTTTGTCAACAAGTTTATATTAATATTCTGTTACTGTATTAAATATCTGAGATAATCAATTGATAAAGACGAAAGGTTTGTTTTGGCAGTTTTAGTCCATATTTAAATCATAGGCCTTTGGGGTCTATGGAAGGAATGGGTGACAGAGGAACCTTTTACCTCCTGGTTGGGGATGAAAGAGAACAGAGGAAGGGGCACAGTCCTACTATCCCCTTTGAGGGGCACACCCCCAATGACTGGAAGACTTTCACTAGGTCCCACCTCTTTAAGATTCCACCACCTCCCAATAATCCCAAGTGGAGTTCTAAGTCTTTAACACATGGGCTTTCAGGGGACACTCAAAGTCCAAACTATGCTAAGTTCCTGATAGGTCTGCTAGGAGCTAAAGATATGTGTCCCTCCAAAATTCCTATGCTGGAATTCTAATTCTCCAGGAGGTAGTATTTGGAAATGGGGCATTTGGAAGGTGAGTAGGTCATGAAGATGGAGACCTCATGTGGGATTAATGACACACTAAAACTTGCTTCCTTTTCCTCTCTTTCCTCCTTGTGAGGACACAGTGAGAAGGCAGCCATTTGCAACTTGGAACATAGTTGGTTCACCAGGAACCAACTACGCTGGCACCCGGATCTCAGACATCCAGCCTCCAGAACTGTGAAAAATAAGTGATTGTGATTTAAGCCCCCTACTCTATGGTTATTTTGTTATAACAGTCCAAACCAACTAAGAGAGCCTTGAAATAGTAATAAAAAACAAAACAAAACAAAACAAACAAACAAACAAACAAAAAACAACAAAGCATCCATCAATTGTGGGATGGACTAAAAATTGCATATTCAGACAATAGATTTTATATTGCCCTAGAATTACAGATGCATACAGCAACACAGTTAAATCTTAGTACCATGAAATTGAAAGAAAAAAGCCAGATCTAAAGCCATATGTTCAACTGCATGGTTCCATTTCTGAACATGGCACCAACCTGCAGACATGCCCTTATGGTGAAAGGATCCTTGCTTGTGTGGTGAACTATACAGCAGCTTAAGGAAGTGCTGACTGGGCCTGCCAGCTGGTGGAGATGGAGGGAAAGGAACTGCAAGGGATGAAGTATGATTTGGATGAAGCTGTGTGGTGGCTATACAGGTGCTTGCTTTGTGATAACTTGCTAGGCTAAAAGTTTATATTTGAGCATAGAGGTTAGAGCAACTGTAAAAACCCCTTTGTGTCATTTTGCTGAAAAAGGAAGGTTGCTGGAGGGGGAAGTGGAGATGAGGGGTTCCCTCCTGGTTCTTTCATGTATTTAATAACATCTTTCTCTGTCCCTAACACCCTTGACCCCAAATTCTTATTAGGAGCTTGTGCAGGGAAAGGAGAGGGCCCTTCCTCACCATGTGTCCCCTTTTTCTGCTTTTGCAGGTAGACAGGGCCTCTGTCCCACACTGAAGGCTCTGAACCAGTCAACTGAGTCAGATCTAATGCTTCTCATTACAGGGCATGCTTTCCTACTTCTTTGTGTGCCTGCTTGCTTTCATTGGTTGCTGGATATTGTGCATGTTACCTTGTTGGATGCTGGATTTTTTTTTTTTAAATTCTTATAAAGATTCTTTATCTTTCTTGTGAGATGCAGTGAATTTACTTAGAAACTCTTTGGTCATGTTGATATGTTAGGAGGTTTTGGAGGAGTGCTCAGCCTTGGGCTAAGTCCAGGCTGCCCAATGAGTGTTCTGCTAATACCCAGTGAAGCAGGAAGTGTCCAGTCTGGCATGAGGGAGCTTATAAAGGCATCAGAACCAGCCATTGTCCTTTATTTCCCTAGGGTGGTTTTGTCCTGACCTCAGGCTGTTTCTTCCTGTGCATGAGGCACTGAATACTCAGGGACCTCTACAGATCTCCAGGGATGACTCTTTCCAGTTCTCCTTCTGTCTTGACAACTCTAGTCACATTGGTCTCCCTGGACTCTCAGTCCTGTTATGTCCACCCAGGGAGTCCACTTATTCTTCCAGGACCCCCTCCTTCACTCTGTAGCCTGTCCAGGCTCTGTGAGAGCAGAGGGCCAGGGCCTGGTGGGGCTCACTCTGTCCATTTCCCATCTCCCAGGACCACCGTCCTTCTTGTTTTGATAATCTATCGTTCACTTATCGTGGCTGGTTTTGTTGCTTGCTTCAGAGGTAGGAAAGGAAAATCTGATCCTTGCTACTCCATCCTGGTAGAAGAGGAGGGCAGGAGAAGATTGGTTTAAATGTGGGAGTCATGATGACATGGTCCATTCATGGGAGCACGCTGGTAAGAATGAAAAATTGATAGTGCAAAAGAGAGGAAGGAGAACACACAAGACATGTCCTTGACAGAGGCAAAGGCAGGATTGGGGACAGCAGTGACAAGGGGCAGGACCACCGTTCTCAGGAAAGAAGCCTTTGGCCATAGACAGGGGCAGGCACAGGTCTTGAAATGTCTCTGTGAGTACCGAGTTAGTTGACTGGGGAATCCTTCATGATGCCCATGGAATGCTTGTGGCCCCATGCCAGGAGGGCGGTGGGGGGGTGAGCCCAGTTCATACTGGTCTATTTCTGGCCTGAGGCAGCTGCACGTGTCTAGGTAGGATTCTCAGGTCCTGCCTTATAACTGCCACAGAAATGGGGTCCCCTGGATTCACCCAACTGAAGTCACCTTCATAACACTGGTTTTCAAATGTGCTCAGTTCCATGCAAATCTATCCAACCAGGCTTTCTGGTCTTCTCAGGACCTGGCATCTCCACGGCCTTGGTTCTACAGCCCTCTTTCTTTAAAACAGGCCTGAGAACTGCCCTTTTGTTTGGGAAAAGCCAGAAACACTCAACAAGCCTCTGTCCTGAAATCCTCAAGAACAATGTATCTGTTTCGACTGAGGAACAAGAGCCTCTGTCTAGAAAATCCAAGTGACCTTGGCAACAATGCTGCCTGCAGCATATTCAAGTGGACAGCTCGGGCTCCCACCCTCTCCCTTCCACACAGTCCTCCGGCCTCTCAGTACACTGTGGGGCTGTCTGTGTAGAAGCCAGAGGGCAGCCCCACATGGGTGTCTGGCCTCACTGACTGGTTGAGGCTCAGTGTTTCTACAAGACACAGGACAGAGGCAAACTCAACTCCCAGTTCTTCCTCTCCCTGGACAGATGTGTCTGCATGACCTGTCTTTTTAGATCACAGTCAATCTGTGATGGACCAAGACAGCCATTCTTTGGGGGTCCTTCTCTGCTGGAGCGTAACACAGGACCCAAGAACATTAGTCTTTCTTTCTTCCTCCATCACTGGCCTTTGCAAGGGGACAGGAGGAGTGTCCAGCTTCATCTCCTTCTTCTTGTGTATTCCCAGAGGCAAAAGCAGCATGGGTGATGGGTCTTTAACAAACCAGTCCCAGGGTCAGTTCCCTGGCCTCTATGGGCAGTCCATGCTCGACTCTGTTCTACTGAAGGTCTCCAATGAGGATGTCTGTCCACCTGCAGGCTTAGACTGCAGCATCTTTATGGGCCCTGTGGACACACCCACACTGAGAGCTCTTCCTGAGCCTTTGTTTGGATGCAGTCCCACCCCTGTGAGGACCAGCATTAGCTGGCAACTCTAGCCTCTGTGCCTTGGATGTAGGTCCCAGGCCAAGTCCCTGGCAGCCAAGGCCAACCTCCAGCCACTCTTGCTTCTCCTGTGGAAGGTGCCGTATGCCTCACTCTGGCTTTTGACTGCCCTCTATCACTTGGAGTCTCCTAACCCCAGACCACCAGGGTATACCACTTTTCACAACTCTTTCTCTGAACACTTCCATATGCAGGCAAGATTATGTAGGCATGAATGGGGAAGCTGGAGGGAGAATTGGCAGGTGCTACTCTAGAGATTACCATCTGGAGGAGGATAAAGACTCATCATCATCCTCACCATTGAAGTAATAATTCAGGCAACACTGATGATGGGAGGGTTCTATGTGCTGGGCTCATGGCTTTGCATGCTTTGCCTCATCTCCACTGTCAGCTCAATATACTCCATCAACAGATGGAGAATGTGCATAAAGAGCTGAAGTGACTTACTTAGCTCACATGGCTGGACATGTAACTGCCGACATGATAAGATGTTAGATCAGTGACAGTGAGAGAGAGGGACTTTCTGGCTGGGTAGACTGGGTAGGTGCACAGAGGAGGTGTCATTGAGCTGGGCCCAGGGGACAGGCAGGACTTGGACAGAAGACAGGGAAGAAGGACAGAGAATCAACAGACAAAGGGAGGTATGAATAAGCATGCTTGCCTCAGATGGAGCAAGTGCTTGGAAAGCAGGGGAGGGTGGAGTGAGATAGGCTTACAACTGGGTCATGCAGTTAATCCCTCAGTGTCTCAGAGGCATGGAAGGATTGGAAGGACTTCTGAGTTAGAAAGTATCATGCTTGGAGCTACCCTGGTTCCAAAGGGCTGGACCTTTGCAAATCAAAAACAGGTTTATTGTTGAGTCAGTCACTAGGAGTTCACAGTGAGAACAGACTTTTGGAGGTCCACTTCTTCCCTCAGCCCTGCACACTGGGCAGCTGCCCACTCCTCCCTGCCCCCTGCCACAATCCCTGCCATGCTGACCAAGTGTGGTTTTTGCTCAGCCTGCCTGGTTCCAACTCCACTCGACTGAGCAGCAGCCCATTGAGCCCTTCCTGAGCAGGCGTCCACCCTCACTGCTGTGTCTAGACAACAAACACTACTAGTGCTGGGTGGGAGGGAGCAGGAAGGGACACAGTGGGGGGCAGGGTGACTGGCCAGAACTACGTCTGAAATCTTCTTCAAAACCACAGTCAGGGCGGGCTCGTCGGAAAATATTCCTTCCTTGAGACATTGCAGTTCTGCCTCCTTGAATCACCCAGCCGCTTCCTTCCTGTGTGTATCTTACGCACACTGGGACGGGGCGGGCTCAGTGTGTATGTTTTTGTTTCTTTTAAGTTTTTGTCTATGTTTTGTTGCTTTGGTGAGCTGCAGGCTATGAGGGCGGGATTACTTCTGAGAAGACTTTGTCACTGTGCAGGATCCTGGGTATGGCCCAGGCTTTGTCTGCAAGATAAAAATCTTTGTCTGTGCAGATCAGAAGGAGGAAGGATTCTCAGCACTGTTAGGACCTTTCCCATGTGATGATGTGTTTCATCTCTACACAACCTGAAGAGGTGGCTCTGGTTCCTTTATAGGTAAGGATCAGGGAGGCTTGAGAGCTGGCCAAGGTTTTCTGCCTCAGGAGCCTGAGTTCTTTCCTGCAGACAATGTCAACACGCCCCCCAGTGTCTGTGGCAGGCGAGGGCAGTCTCTGCTAGAGATCTTTTTACCCTGTGTTAAAAATGTCTACCAGCCTATTTCCTGACAAGCCAAGGGACTTTTGGCTGCAACTTTTTCTTTCTCTTGAAGTAAACAGAGTAAGAGAGCTGTACAAACTTCTTTGACTGTGACTCACAGGAAATTATGCAAGTGACATGGCCACCCCATACACATGTGCATATATGTGTATAAGCACATGCATGTCTGGATTGTGTATATAATCATGTGTATATATCTATAAGTGATATCACTTTCATAACAGAATACTTACTCTTACATGTGACAAATCCATCCTTCAGGTACTGGAGGTGTTTGTATGTATGTGTGTCTATATAGATGTCTGTACATATATACAGTCTCCAACTTACTTAACTTATGATTTTTTAACTTCATAATTGTGTGAAAGTGATATCCATTCAGTAGAGACCATACTCTGAGTTTTGGATTTTGGTTTGGTTCTTTTCCCAGGCTGGTGATATGTAGTATGATTCTCTCTCGCTGAGGCTGGAATAGTGACAGCAAACCACAGTTCTCAGTCACGAGATCACCAGGGAAACAACCAACGCTTCAGCAGGCTGTGTTACCAAACAAGGATGTTCTGTAGTTTAGGTGTGTTCAATGCACTTTCCATTTATGACCCTTTTTGACTCACAATGGTTTTATGAGGATGTAACCCCATTACAAATTGAGGAGCATCTATACAAACATATAAATGTGTATTCATAAACCATACCATTTTCATTAAACCACACCCTCTGATGGTGTTACACTCTGTGTGTGATACACTCTCATTTCTACCCACTGATAGTCTTCCCAGACCTTAGTGGGTCACAATCTGAAGCCTGGAAAACACTGAACAGGAAGAAATTTTGTCTGGGGTTCCCCAAGAGTCCTGGCATTTGGCCTGGACACCACTGTTCCACCTAGTCCAGCACATGCATGCATGTGTTCCTGGAGGAAGGAGGGAGCACTTCTGTCACTAAGGTTTCTTAGAGGATGAAAGGTTTTGGGGGTCCCAGGTATGATGAGCGTTTGCCTCTCCAAGGGTGTGAGTTGGTGTGGCAGCATATTGCATCTTATTGAGTTTCTCTGAGCTCCCTGAACCCCTGTTTTCTCTAAACATAGGGGATAATGATAATAACCCATGCACAGTTGGAGGCTCCATTCACATCTTGACTCTTTGTGTGGCAGGAGGTGTGCAGGGTAGATGTGCTCCTAATTCATATTTGACCTTGAGGTTCTTCTTACTCTCACAGCTCAGCATGAGTGGGTGCAGGTGGCAGGAGTGGCAGAAGGCGGGGACTAAGGAGCTCTATGCACTACTCAGGTTGCCCCAGGGGGGGTTCCAGACTAAGAGGTTGTTCAAACAGGAGTGCTGGGGCTTTCTTCCTGTGGCTCTGAGGCCTCTTTACTCCATGTTATGTGGGAAGGCTACCCATCTGGGGCCTGACAAGTGAGCCCTTTTTCATAGTCACTATCCTGGCAGGTGGCCACAGTGGCTAGGAAAGGAAGTAATATCCAGCCCACCACCCTCCTGGAGCTTGGGCCACCAAGCTGCAGGGACTTGGCTGCCCCATTCAATGACAGCTTCAAGTGCCACCATAAGGCTGAGTCCCCAGGTCCCTTAGGCAACCACTGTGGGAGTGGCTGCAAAGTACAAGCTGCTCAGGTGTTCACCTTCCCAGGTGTGTGTGAGCCACCAGCCCTGCCCCTCAGGGTCCTCTGAGATGGATTCATTTCCCCCTGGGCACTTGCATGGAGTATAGGCAAAGGTGAGAGAGAGTAGACATTTATCATCTTTCCATAGAAAGATACTCCCTGGACCACATTAGAGATGACCCCAGCTGTTTAATACTCCACAAAACTGCTGTGAGGTTTCACATGGCCATTTCTGGGAGCAGCTACCTGCCAGGGGACAGGGTCTCAGAGTGCCAGTTATCCAAGTTGTCCAGGATGGGCAATGCAGTAGGATAGCTAGGTGCCTCTTTTTTTTTTTTTTGCCCCATGCTAGGGTTTGCTTTGGTGGCCCCGTAGTCATATACCACAGTGATGTGGTAAGCCCGTCCACATTTTACCTGGCAACTCTGCCTTCTAGACCTTGGGCTCTGTGGTTGAGCCTCTGAACCTGAAGTCTGCATTGACTGGGAGCTGAGGCTGCTGACCTGGGCTAGCCAGGGCTGTCCCTAGACAGCAGAGGTGGTATGCAGAGAGTACTTGTGGGCAGAACCCACTGGAGGAGCCAGACCCTGCAGGCCCAGGACAGAGAAGCTGCATGTGTTCCAGGGACCCATGAGCCCTCACATGGTGGGCTGTGGTCTCCCGTGGCTGAAGAAATCCTTCTCCACCCAAGTTTACTTGACAGGATCTCTATTTCCCAAATCCTGTCCCTAGCCTGCAGTGGGGCATGGATCACAAGGTATTCTTTCACAGGGCTGCAGAGGGGGGCTCATTCAGTTGACCTCTAGGTCACTCCGTATCAGAGAAGGAGCCCTATAGCAGTCCTGGGGGCACCTCATTTCTGCATGTCCTAAGCCCTGGACCCACAGGATATGAGATGAAAGGGGAAAAAGATTGGATACTAGAGGAATGTCCAAGGGTAGCCCCCCCCCCCCCCAACAGAAGAGCCTGTGTCTTTTTTCTCCCACAGCAAGACCAAGTCATTTCTGCTTTTTTTTTTTTTTTTTTTTTAAACTGAAAGGTTGTTTTAGAGGAAAGGGTGCTTCCTTGAATTCTAGCCTTCACTAAATAAAGGCTTAATTCTTCACTAGGTTTTGCAGCCAAAGGGCATTTGGTAATTGTATTACTCAGGATTTTTTTCATTTGTAATTATTTGACAATATACTTTGAATTCAGCTAAACAGAAAGAGAAAATGCATTGGTGGTGTAACTGGGTCACACCTTCAGGCACCATTGGATCCAGGAGCTCAAGTTGCATACTTATTTCTCTCTCTCTCTCTCTCTCTCTCTCTCTCTCTCTGCCTCCCTCCCTCCCTCCTTCCCTTCCTCCCCCCTCCCCCGCTTCCTCCCTTCCTCTCATTTCTCCAATTCTGTTTATCCCACTTCTTGGCTTTTTCCTGAGGCCAGCTCCCCCATATGTTGGCAAGAAGAGTATCAACAGCTCCAAGTTTAGGAAAACTAGAGATTCCAGAGCACAATGCTTAAAAGAAAGTCCTTGGGGTCTCCTTGAATTGGTTCCCTTTGGGCCCTACCCTGAACTGATTCCTGTGACTGTGTGGCAGAGCTCTGGCTAGACCTGGTTCCTGTGCCTACTGCTGTGCACGAAGGAGGTGTATATACCAAGGAGGAAAAGGGAAGACAGCCCCTGGCCTCTGTAGTCTACCCCCATATGAAATTCTCTGCTTGCCTCAGTGGTGCATGAATTTCTATTCGGGGCCTCCCAGGGAGGAAAGATGGTTTATTTGAGGGTGACTTCAGTTCATCTTAATACTTCACAGAAATCTTCTTCTCCATATCACCTCAAGGAGCACACATTATTGTGACTTTTTAAAAAGCCAGTTGGAAGGCTGTGCAATTATGCAGCTGACAGATGACATGGGCAGAGCCTCAGGCAGCCAACCTCCTGCTACCAGCCTGTTGGTAATGGAGACTTCCAGCACTGAGCCCATCTGGTTCTCCTCTTCTTCCAGGCCCTGGGAGATGACACTCCTAGAATCCTCACAGTACGGTCAGGTGACAGATTCTGGCAGTGTTGACTGGACCTCCTGTCACTTCCAGAGGGAGGCATTTTCTTGCTATCCTGGTTCTCCAGGCCTTCTCCTGCCTCCCTGCCAGGGTGACCATGTAGGAGATCTTCTATGGGGGCACAGAAGATAGATGTGGGGGTATTCAGCCGAGAAAGCTGTCTGCCACGAGGACAGCTGTGTTCCTGAGTTGGTCAGATCTGAAGAGCACTGTGTGCAGGGGGAAGATACACATAGTTAAGCTCAGATTTGGTGTTGTTTGTGGCTGCAGCTTCTGTGGCCTCTCTAACACCTTCACAGTCTCTTAACCAATTTGAAGCATTTCCTGGCCCTGCGATGGTCGCAGTCTACTCATCCTCTCAGTTCCTTATGATCTGTGCCCCTACTTTCCTTCTCTGTTAGATATATCTGGGTTGCCTGTTGGAGATGCTAATTTGAGCTTTTTTTTTGGGGGGGGGAAATAACTTATTTTGTAAATAAAACAAAAATTGTATATATTTAGATATACAACATGACATATATAGTGTGTTTATGTATGCATATATGTGTGGGTGGTATATATATATACATACACAAACATACATACATATACATACATACATATATTGTGGAAAGGTTAAATCAAGCTTTTTGATGTATCTATTACCTTATTCATCTTTTTTGGAATGTGTTTGAGTAAGAGCAAAAACCCTTAAAATGTACTCTTTTAGTAGTTTGCAAGTATGTAATACATTGTTATCAACTATGGTTACCATGTTGCAGTAGTTATCCTGAACTTATTTCCACTCAGTAACTGAATTTTTGTATCCTTTGGCCAACATCTCTCATCCCTCTACATCCTCTACCCCAACCGTCCTGATGTTTTACCAGGTGACCTGGGTTAATCTTGTTTAGCCATCAGGTAGCCTAATATTCTAATATTCACCAAACATTCTCTTATCCTTAAATCATAACCAAACTGAGCTTTCTCTGGGGATTCCTCCCCTGGACCTGTCCTGTCCTGTCACCTGCATGGGGCTTTGCTCCCTATTTGCACTGGTGCAGACCACGCCAATCCTTTAAAGGACTCCTGGACCACTCTCCCAGCTTCCAGACCCGATTCATCTTGGCTTAGCATCTGGGCTTGTCTTCCTCTCTATAGACTGGGGGCTCCCGGAGGGTAGGTGAGAAAGTTGGGAGTCCAGCCTCTTCCCCCAAACCCACACACACCTATGGACTCTTCATTTGCCCACTGAGCCCACTTTAGGAGAACCGGGCAGGCTTTAATCTATCAGAAGAGTCACGGTGGAAGACGTTGCCCCGCCCCAATCTTTGGGGTAGGGGAGGAGCCTGTAGCGCTTGGGTCCAAACAGCCCCTAGTGTGGCAGACGTACTCCCCACCCGCGCCCCCGACAGGCTGATGGGGTAGTAGTCTGCGGAGACCGAGGCAGCCTTTCACAGCCTTTCCAGCAACAGCTCCGCCCCGTGGAGCAAGCGGAAAACGCGAGTCAAGGTCATGGTGACCTGCCAGAGAGGGAGGCTGAGGGTGGGGGCCGGGCGGTGACTGCAGACCAACCCAGGAGTCGCCCAGTGCGGGTCCACCCGGGTCACTGCACTGCTTACTGCTCCACCCTCCAAAGCACGCTCTTCCTGCAACACCCAGCCTCAACTTTACCCAGAACTTTTTTAAACCTGGAAGCTGGCTAGAGGACCTTGAAATTTAAAAAGGAGGTGTATCAATGAAAGAAAAAGTAAGGAGTATTAGTGTAGGGTGAGTTGGCCACAGAAAACCTTTGATGTTTTTTATATAGCTATGGGACAGAGCAGCTAATTTACATGTAACACTACTGGCTGAACTCTTGTGGGTACTGAAAAGGGGCTGGCTGCTGGTGATGGTGGTGGTGGTGGTGATGATGATGATGATGACGACGACGACGACAATGGCACAGTACCAAGGGCATATATTATTATCCCAACAATCTTTCTAAATTGAAGAACACGTGCATCACTCTAAAGCATTTACCTCCTCTCAGCCTCAGATTGCATTTACTTTAGCAAACCGTTCCCAAACTAACTTAACAATGCCAACATTTATTTTGCTCACAGATCTGCAAATTGTATGGGACTTGGCTGGGGGAGCAAAAGTCCCCACTTGCTCTCGGGAGTACTTCAGTCTCTCTCTGCCCTGGATCACTGAAGCCTATTTGGAAGTTTGGGAGTTGATGATGGGGTAGGGGCAGTTGTGCTGGCTGCCAGGATCTGCAGAGCTACCCAGCAGTGGGTAATTCTGCACCCTGATGCTGGAGGGAGTCAGGGTCAGGAACAAATGGCCCCGCTCAAGTTCTCCAAAGTCACTAAGCAGTTAAACTAGACAGGAGAAGGGTGGACTTAAGAGTGTGGTGAACTGGTAGTCTAGGCTTTCTTCACAATATTATTTCTTCACAAACTCCAGAAGCCTGAAGCCCAGTGCCTGGGCTCATGGATACCGCCAGTCCATGACCTGATTTACACTCAGCCTCCAACAAACCCTGCTAGTCCCAGCAGATGGAGAAAAACATTTTGGAAAGGTCCAGCTAGATGTTGAGGGAATCTGAGAGGGGATCCTAGATGCCCGCCCCACCCTTTGGCCTGCAGGGTGATGAGAATAGGCCTTCGCTTTATTTATTTAATTTTTTTTTGTTTTCCTTTGTGGTGATGGGGATCCAGGGTCTGGCACATGCTTAGCATGTGCTACACCCTCAGCCTGAGTATTTTTATTATCATCAATTCATTGAATTTTGTTTTTATCCTAATGCATGCGTTTCTTTTAAAACACATTCCTCTCATCTCATTTCTGTTTTCCTAGCTTCTTTTTATGTTGAGTACTCATCTTATTTATAGTCATTCCTTTTTTCTTAGTAATAAAAACAGGCTGGTGTTATGTCCTGTATATTTTTCTCAGCAGTTTCATCATCATTTCTATCTATGTGATTGCAGTTTTTATTTTCTCTGTGAGTGGACATTTCTTAAGGAGAGTGATTTTAAGCTTCAAGAGGTTAGACTTGAAAAATTGAGGTATGATTTACATATGGTACATTTTTAAAAATTTCCCTAGTTACTCACTTGTAGATTTATTGTACTGAGATTTTAATATCTCAACATGCTTTCTGCTTTGGGATGTTTATTGAGGTTTTCTCTGGGTAGTCAATATATAATCAATTATATGAATATTGCTTAAGTGCTAGAAAACAGTCAAGTTTTATATTAAATTTGATGTAGATATGGTTCACAGGCTACAAGCCTTGACCACAAAATAACATGCATGTTCTTGTTATAATAAAACAATGAAGGCATGATGAGCTCCCTCTCCCCAACCATTGCCAAGGGCACAGTCTTTCAGGGAATGTAGTGCATGTCCCTGTAGCAATGGACAGACTTGGAAGTGCATATAGTCAGTTTTTGTTTTGTTGTTGTTGCTGTTGTTTTGTTTGGGTACTGAGGATTGAATCTCGGGGTGTTCTACCACAGAGCTACATCCCCAGCTCTTTTTATTTTTCATTTTGAGACAGTGTCTCACTACGTTAATTAGGTTGGCCTGGAACTCGCGATCCTCCTGCCTCAGACTCCTGAGTCTCTGGGATCACAAGCATGCACCACTGTCCCTAGCAAGGCATAAAACCAGTTCAAAGCCACACTTTGTCACCTGGATCAAGCAGAGCATCCCTTGTGTTCCAGGTTGGTTTCTAAGACTTTCCCTTCCATAATTAGGGGTGACCTCAGACTATCACTTCATGACTAGAAATTTATCACAGTGCATATTGAATCAGCAGTATTGATTATGTTATTTAAGGTCTGTATGTTCCTGTTGTGTTTTTGGTTTTTGGTACTGGAGTTTGAACCTGGCGCACTTTACCACTGAGTCATATCTCCAATCTCCTCTGCCTTTTATTTTATTTTTTAAAATTTTGAAACAGGATCTCTTGTTAAGTTTCTCAGGCTGGCTTTGAACTTGCAGTCCTCCTGCCTCAGCCTCCTGAGCTGCTGGGATTATAGGCAAACACCACCATGTCTGACTCCTATTGATTTTTGATATACTGTTTCAGCTTCCTGTCACTATGACAAAATACCTGAGATAAACAACTTATACAGATGAAAGATTTATTTTGAGTCACAGTTTCAGAGATTTCTGTGTGATCTCTTGGCTCTGTCACTTTGGGCCCATGTCAAGGCAGCATACCATGGTGGGTGGGTGGGGGGGGGAGAGAGAGAAAGAGAGAGAGAGAGAAGTGAGAGAAAATAAATTCCTTCCAGGGCACACCCCAGTGGCCTACTCCTTCTAACTGGGTTCCAACTCCCAGTAATCCATCTAGCAATCAAAGGATTCATCCATTTGGTGAATTGATCAACTGATGAGGTCAGTGCCCTCTTGGTCCAATTTTGTCTAAAAGCACTGGGGACCATGCTTTCAACATATGAGATTTCAGAGGAAATTCCAGATCCAAACCATAACAATATCATATTATTGTTAGAAGCCCAAAGATACATTGTCATAATTTGTATATGATCATGCTTCACTTAATGATAGGGACAATTCTGAGAATGCATCATTAGATAATCAGAGAATATGCTTACACAAACCTAGATGATACAGCCTACTGCACACCTAGGTTCTATGGCATAGTCCATTGTGCCTAGCTTACAAATCTGGACAGCACATTACTCTGCTGAATATGATAGGCAATTTTGACACAATGGTAAGTATTGGTGAATCTAAACATAGAAAAGGTATAGAAAAATACCATATAAAAATAAAAATGGCTGGGTGTGGTATGTGCATGCCTGTAATCCCAGCCACCCAGGAGGCTGAGGCAGGAAGATCACAAGTTCATAGCCAGCCTTAGCAACTTAGCAAGAACCTGACTCAAATGAAAAAATAAAAAGGACTGGAATGTAGCTCAGTGGTTAAGTGCCCCTGGGTTCAATCCTTGGTACAAAAAAAGAAAAAAAAAGATTTAAAACAGTACACCTGTACCAGGCATTTCCCATGATTGGGATGTGCAGAACTGGAAATTGTTCTGAGTCAGTGAGTTTGCCAAGTCAATGTGGAGAATTAGGACTCCACTGTTCCTGGCTTTATAGATGGCTTTATAGATGACATGCACTTAGACCACACTAAATTTACTTAAGCATTTTTTTCATTAATAGTTTTCCTTAGCATACTGGAACTTTTTGAATTTTTAATTATAAAATTAAAATTTTAAAAACTTTTTTTGCAACAACTTGAATCAAACACATTAAACCTTTTGTACAACCATACAAAATATTTTCTTTCTTTCTATCCTTATTCTATAAGCTTTTTCTATTTTTAAATTTATTTTTGATTGCTTTTTACTTTTTGAAACTTTTATGTTAAGAAGTAAGACACAAACACACCCTGTAGCCTAGGCCTGCAAGTGTCAGGCTCATCAACGCCACTGTCTTCCACTCCACATCCTGTCCCACTGGAAGGTCTCCTGGGGAGATGAAAAACATGGAACTGCCATCTCCTATGATAACAATACCACTTTTTAGAACATCCTCTGAAAGGGCCTGCCTGAGATGGCTTTACAACTAACTTTTTTTTTTTTTTTCTTCCCTGTGGTGCTGGGGATTGAACCCAGGGACTTGTGCGTGCAAGGAAGGCACTCTACCAACGGAGCTATATCCCCAGTCCCAATTAACTTGTTTTTAATGAGTAGAAATAGTATATGCTAAAATAATGACAAAATATAGTATTGTAAATACATAAACCAGTAATATAGTCATTCTTTATCATTATCAAGTGTTATGTCCTGCCCATATTTGAGTGTGCTATCCTATTATGTGACGGGGCAGCAGCACCACACGTACCCATGGGCATTACATTGCATTATGACACTACAACAGCTAGGCTATCTGTAGGTGTTAGGAATTTTTTAGCTTCATTATAATCTTATGGCACCACTGTCATATATGCAGCCCACCATTGAGTGAATGTCATTGTACAGCACAGGACTATAATTTTATGTTTTTTTAATTAATTGAAGAGAAAAAAGCAGGAATATATTTGTAGCTTCTGTTACATTAACTGTCTTCTTTATCATTTCTGTCTCTCTACATTTATTCCCATGTATTCAAGTTACCATCTTGTTATGGTTTAGACATGAGGTGCTCCCCAAAAGCTCATGTGTAAGGCAAGGCAATAAAGTTTAGAAGTGGAATGATTGCATTATGAGAGCTTTTACGTAAGCACTGGATTAATCTACTTGAGAATTTTAACTGTCAGATAGCATGTGGCTCGAAGAGATGGATCACTGGGAGCTGCCTTTGTGGCCTGCATTTTGTCCCTGGTAACTCTGCTTCCAGGAGCCAGGTCCTACGCTGCTTTCTTTCCCCACCCCTTTCCACCATGATATTCTGCCTCACCTCCATCCCAGAGCAATGGAGTTGGACTGAGTCCTCTAAACCCTGAGTGCCAAATAAAATTGTTCTGTCAGGTATTTTGGTCACAGCAAAAACAAAATACAAAAAACAAAAAACAAACAAACAAAAACCTTACTAAAACACATTTGGAATCATTTTCTTATCCCAATTCAGTTTTGCCACCACTCACCTTTTCTGTGTAACTCACCTTTTCTCTGATAACTTTTCTTCATTTATTTCCTTTTTGTTCTTTGGCTTGCATACTCTCTGTTGATTTAAGTTAGCTAATTCTTTCTTCTGACAGTTCAAACATACTGTCCAACCCATTTAGCAAAATTTTATTTTCCTTATTGTACTCTCAAATTCCAGGATTTGCATTTGATTTAAAAGTCTCACTTTTGGTTGATAGTCTCTATTTGATGTGATATTCTTATAGTACTTTTTATTTCTTTTCTTGTAAATAATTTTATTTCATTTCCATAGCAAATATTTTACATTTCTATGTTTATATGCTCAGCTATATATTATATACATATTGTCTTCTATAACTGCTTTTTAAATTAGAAGAGAAAAAGTATGCATTTTATAGTGTCTTTTACAGTTATATAATATGGTTATGTGATTACCTATACTGGAGATGTGTGTGTGTATGTTCTTTTTCTTTTGTGTGTGTGTATAATAGGAACTGAACCCAGGGGCCCTTAACCTCTGAGCCAAATCCCCATCTCCTTTTTACATTTCATTTTGAGACAGGACCTCACTAAGTTGCTTAGGGCCTCGCTAAGTTGCTGAGGCTAGCATTGAGTTCACAAACTCCTGGCTCAGCCTCTGAGCTGGTGAGATTACAGGCATGCGCCACCGTGCCCAGCTGGGTGTGTGTTCTAATTACGCTCTAAGGTTACTTGTTTCAGCCTGAACAACTTCCTGTTAGGGAGAGAGTAGAATCTGTTAGCAACAAAATCTGTCAGTTTTTGTGGGAAGCTTTATTTGACCCTAATATTTGAAATATACTGGTAGCTTTGCTGGATGTAAGACTCTTGGTTAAGTTTTTTTTCTTTGAGCACTTGGAATGTCATCCCATTGCCTTTTGACCATCATTGTTTCTGATGGAAAATCAGCTACTGGGAACACTGGAGCTTCTTTGTAAGTTACAAGTTGTTTTCCTCTTGGTGTTATCAAGATTTTCCATTGGTCTTTGGCTTTCAGCATATTTACTGTTTGTAATATTGTACATATTTGGGTTTGTGGCTCTCTTTGCATTTATCAGGCTTGGAGCTTGTTGAGTTTCCTGTGTATTTTTTTTTTCAACCAATTTGCTAATTATTTCTTCAAGTATTTTTCCTTCTCCATTTTCTCTCCTCTCCTGTCATTTTCATTCTGTGAATGTCAGTGTGCTTAATGGTGTCCCACATATCTCTCAGGCTCTGATAACTTTTCTTCATTTATTTCCTTTTTGTCCTTTGTCTTGCATACTCTCTGTTGATTTATCTTCAAGTTAGCTAATTCTTTCTTCTGATAGTTCAAATGTACTGTCCAACCCATTTAGCAAAATTTTATTTTCCTTATTGTACTCTCAAATTCCAGGATTTGTATTTGATTTAAAAAGTCTCACTTTATGTTGATAGTCTCTACTTGATGTAATATTCTTACAGTAATTTTTATTTCTTTTCTTGTAAATAATTTTATTTCATTTCCATTTGTTTGCTCCTAGTACACAGAAATATCACTGAAATTTGCATATTAGCTGGGCACAGTGGTGCTGGCCTGTAATCCCAGAGTCTCAGGAGGCTGGCGCAGGGTGATGGCAAGTTGACACCAGCTGAGCAACTTAGCAAGACCTTGACTCAGTAAAACAAAAACAAAATAAAAACAAAAAGGGTGAAGGTGTAGGTCAGTAGTAAAGCACTTGTGGGTTCATTTCTTAGTACCACAAAAAGAAAAATTGTGTATCTGGAGTTTTTCTTTAATTTACTGTTTATTTTCATAAATTTATTCCTAATATTCTCTTATTGTACTTCTAATTTCAGTTGGATATGTAAAATAATTTTTCTTTAATTCCTGGTAGTATTAATTTTTTCCATCATTCTTTGCTTCTTCAGTCATGGTTTTCTTTTATTTTTTGAACATATTCTAAAGGCTACTTTGAAGTCTGCAAAATCTGACACTGGGTCCCTCATAGACTGTCTCTTGTATTTTTGCTGGTGTATGGATTTTGCTTTCCTGCTTCTTTGCATGTTTCAATATTTTTTTGCTGGAATACTTTAGATAGTATATTGGAGCAATTCTGGGTACTAGTCCCAACTCCCACAAAGGGCTTGTTATTTTCTTGTTTATTTGTATAGTGAATGGCTGGATTGTTTTAGTGAAATCTGTTCACTCCTCCCCACCCCAACATTTGCTGTTGCTCCTTAAGGCAGGGAAGGATGGCCTGAGGTTTACACACAGTCACTGTAAGGACAGTGCTTTGGGCAGTCCCCTCTTCTCTCTCCATGAGCTCACCTGGCTATTAAGCTTCATTAATTGCTGGCCGATTGCTATGATGCTCTTAACAATGTCTTTGGGCTAATTGCTCTACAGGTTAATTCAATCCAATTTGAGCGCCTCATGAATGACTCTGGGGATCAGTTTTGATATTTGCTCTGACTCCGGTATCTCTTTATCAGGTTCCCTGCTTTTCCTTCCCAAATAATCTCTGAGCCATAACTGTTCAGTTGGAAGTAGGGCTGTTGGGTAACACCAGGTGACACCCCACTTTAAGAGCTGGGCACTTGGTGGTTAGGGGTGGGAAGAAGCTTCAGGTTCTCATCTTGCCTCTGTTGGTTCTCACCAATGACACTCTGCCCAAGATACAGCCTTCATCCCATGAATGGTGGCAAGGGAGCCTTGCCTCCTAGTCACACTCACCTTGAGCCTCAGGCAGCTGGAGGCAGGATAAGAGATGCTAGGAACTTGCTGTAACTCTCCAACTAGGAGCCCAGGAGCAAGGGAATCCTGTGTTCTTGGCTGTTTTCATCTGAAATGGAGTTTCAGTCTGGTAAAGTTGGGAGCAAGGAGAGAGGTAGCAGATCTTAGTTCAAGTACCAGACTCTTGCTTTTACACTGAGTTACAATAAGTTTTAGATTTGAGTGAGTAAATGATTAATTTTTTTTTGCTGTATATTTTAGAACCATTACTAGTTGCTCTAAGAAGTCTTTTTTTCACCAGTTTCATTGTTGTTATAGTTTGGAGCTTGAGTGGTAAGCATTGTGTTAAAGGCTTGGTCCCCAGGGTGGTGCTTTTGGGAGGTGGCAGGACCTTGAGGAAGTGAGGCCTAGGAGTGGGGTCTTAGATCAATGGGGACATTCCCTTGAAGGAAAGTTCAGGACCTTGGAGCCTTCTTCTTTCTGTCTTTTGGCTCCCTGTCTTGTGATGTTAATGGTTTTCCTCTGCCACATGCTCCTTCCTTGATGTGCTCTGTTACTATTGACTTCAAGCAATGGTGCTAACAGACTGGTGCCTCTAAAACTTCAAGCTAAAGTCAACCTTTTCTCTTTATAAGTTAATTATCTTCTCAGGTTTTTCATTACAACCATGGGAAGCTGACCAAGACAACTGGTGTGGGTTCAAGGAGCAACTCATGCTGTCATGCCTGAAGTCCCTCTTCTTTTTCCTACTGTGAACTTCTAATGCTGTAAATTTCCCACTCAGCACTGCTTTAGCTGCATTTAGCTTATTTGATGTGCTGTGTTTTCATTTTTTACTGTTCAGGGTTCTGTAGAGAAACAGAACCAATGGAATCTCTCTCTCTCTCTCTCTCTCTCTCTCTCTCTCTCTCTCCATATAAAAATATTACATACGTAGATGTAATATCATTATGGTAATATTATGAGTATTAGCTCACATGGTTATGGAGACTGAGAAGTCCCCAAATACACCAACCATAAGATGGGGGTCAGAGAGCCAGTGGTGTGGCTCAAACGCCTGAGAGCTGGAGAGGCGATGGTGCAGATTCCAGTACAGGTCTGAAGGCTTGAGAATCAGGAGCACTAAGGGTAGGAGAAGACCCATCTAGCTCAGGCACTCACGCAAAGTTGATCCAACCTTCCTCTAACTTTTTTTCTATTCAGGTCCTCACTGGATTGAATGATGCCCCCCACATTGAGAGAGTCACCTGTGTCAAGCATCTAACAATTCAAATGCTACCTCCCGCCAGAAACAATCTCATGGACACACCCAGAAATAATGTCTAATTACCGAACTGGGCATCCTGTGACCCAGGCAAGTTGACATGTACTGTTAACCTTCCTAATTTTTGATTGTTTGCATATTCTTTAAAATTTTCTTTGAGACTTCCTCTTCAAAACATGAACTATTTAGACTGATATTGTTTAGCTTTCAGTATTTATAGATCTTCCTACTGTGTTTTGGCATTGATTCTATTTTGATTCCATTTTGGTTTGAGATTGTATGCTTTATTATTGTATTCAAAATTTCAAAAATAGATTTCTAAAGAGGGGATAGCTCATCTCACCAGTTCTCTCACTATTCAGATGTACAATAGGCACATGTTCTGTAGGAGGAAGTTCTAGAAGCAGAAGGTGGGAAGCAAGAGCCATCACTGTGTTTCTTAAGAGTCTCCTGACCACCCTGGATGAGGACAAAACCATGAGTGATGGGGCCCAGACCATGCGTCTGGTTATCCATGTAGAGCCAAAGTCCCATCAGTCTCAGAATAAGGCCACTCTACTGTTACAGTCTGCCAGACTACAGCTTGCTCAGCTTTGGGCATTAAGCATGAATATGGGAGTATTCATGAGTATTTGGAGGCATCCAGCACAGGCTTCTAAAGAAGCAGAAGGTACCCTGGTTTCTTGCTGGAGCCTATAGTTACCCATTATGACCACAAATTCTGTCCACAAAGTCTAGCTACTCTAGACTTTGTCCTAGAGTAGCTTGGCCTTGACAAGGATGTGGAATAAACAGAAGATAGGCTCAGTTTCTGTGGCCAACTTTGAATGGGATAAATCAGAGCTTGAGGAGTAAGAGAATGAATGTCTTAGTCTATTTTTAGTTGCTATAATATAATGCGTGAGACTAAGTGATTTATAAAGAATAGAGGTTTATTTTGGCTGATGGTTCTGGAGGCAGGGAAGTCCAAAGGTATGGTGCCAGCAAGTGCTTAGCTTCTGGTAAGGGCCTTGCATGGCTTCAACTCATGGCACAGAAACAGAAGGGCAAGCAGATGGGTGCAAAAGAGACGAAACACAAAGACTGGCCTTGCTGTGTCACAACCTGCTCTTGTGCCAGCTAACCCAGTCCTGCAAGAACTGTATTACTCCCTCTTAATGAACTACTCACCTCTGAAAAGTCCCCACCTTCCCAAATCACCACAGTAGCAAATTTCAACATGAGTTTCAGAAGGGGACGAATTGTATTCAAATCATGGCACAAGGGTGGAGAAGTCATGCTTGAGCTGGGTTACTCTGCTCTGCTCTTAGGTGCAGGGAATGCAGCTTCTTCCCACTCTCATTCTTGGAACAGTTGGTCCTCACCAGCCACAACTTGCCCCTTGTGCTGGAGGGTCAATAGGGAGATTGGACTTGGTGCTCCTCTGTTCTTCTTGGTCAGATTTCAAATGAGCAAAGCCTCATAGGAACCAACATAGCCTCACTGGATGACTGAGTGTTGTCCCAGCTCTCCTCTCCTAATCCTCTCTAAGAAAATGCTGGGTGCAGGTGTTCACATGTCACTTCCTAGGGCATGCTGGCCCTGATTCTCTGCTCTCAGTGGAGCATGCAATTGAGGTCAGTAGCCTCGTGGCTGGTGTCTGCTCAGGATGGACTTCTTGGTGACTGCTCACCTCCATTCCTCATGGGACCAGTAATGTCACTCAAAGTGTGCTTGCACACACATGGCACAGTGATTCCTTCTGTAGGGTTTCATCCTGCAGATGAGCTCACAATTGAGCCAAGACAAATGATAAGTTGTTCATGACAGCAGTGCTTGTGACAAAAGTTAGGAAATACTTGGTGCCCACCAAATAGGGACAACTTCAGTAGAGTATCCTTCATTTACCCAGTCTCGAGTGTCTGTTCCAGAAAACAGGATGGAGCAGATCAAGATGTTCTGATATGTGCACAGTATGCTCCTATCTGTATGAAAACCCTCCATAAATATCCTCACACCTGCTTATACACACCTAGGCAGCCAGAAAGACAGCACACCACAGTCTGCAACTGCCTTGAGTGTGGGTGTCCAGACCCCACCTCCCTGCATCAGCCTGTTTTCTTTAGCTAAATCACATGCCATTCCTTTGTAGCTGACTTTTCACATCCTTCTATTATACATGTTTTAAAACCATTCATAACTCTATGAAAACATTTCTTTGGAAAAAAAAGTGAGCCTGGAAAGAAAGTGTGAATTATTAATTTTTCCTTAAATGATCCATTTTCACCCAGACTTTTGCAAGTAATTTTCATGAGCCACTTAGGAATTTCCTGTTTATTTACTGTGGGTTCCAGACAAACCCAAACTCCTGCATCTCACAGCCCAACGAGCCCCAGCTTTGGCTCAAGGAGCTGTCTGGGCTATGGCTAAGAGTGTGACTCACCTTGAACCTACTCTCCCCAACTTGCCCCTGCCTGCTGCAGGGTCACAAGCATCTGCATCTCAAGACTGAAGGGAATTCCCATAATCTGTCTTCTGGTTAGAGAGGGGAGCTGCCAGGATTTCTGCCTACAACTACAAGATATGTGGAATTGGCCTCTTTTCCTCCTAGAGCATCAAAGACAAAGATTCCAGGGGCAGCTATGGAGGAAGAAAACATGCTGTATGCAGGGGCACAAGCATGTGTGCACCCACCAACACACAGATGCAGACGTGCTGGTAGATGCAGACATGTGGAGACAGGCACACACACACACACACAGATAATCACACATGGTGACACTGAAACAGACAGACACAGGCACACACATACAGAAAGACCTTCCAGGGCATTTAATTTTTTTTTTTTTTTGCATTGCTGGGAATTGAACCCAGGGCCTTGCACATGGTAGGCAAGTACTGTATCACTTAGCTAAATGTTAGGGTCTGTAAACAAGTCAAGATGGTGCCTGGCATTTTGCCAGAGGGAGTGGTTTGTGAAGTAACGCCAGCGAGCCATTAAGTGTGGAGATTCCTTATTGGTTGACTGCTGTATCTAGTTTATGTTAATTAAGATAAGCTGTGTGTAATGTATATATATCCCTCCTGTCCTACAATAAACGGCTCCCACTCCTGCTGTATCAATGTACACAAGTTGTTTGTCAACCCCCGGCTATTTTGCCCAGCCAGCCGGGCTGCAGCAGCTAAATCCTCAGCCTCCCAGGGCATTAAACTTCTTTATTCTTCCTGTGGAGGCTGTCTGAGAGCCTGGTACTTGGCTGTCTTGCCTGGGATTCAGGTCCTAAGGCACTTCACATCTTGGGCAGGTGTGAAGGTGGGCTTCTCCTTGCCTATGTACCCTGTCTCAGATACTACTGGAAAGGCAAGTTCTCCACTGATCAGCCCATTCTTCAGATATGAGTCATTTTCCATGCCAGAGGGGAGGGGGCCTCAGTGCTCCAAGGTTGTGGGGGCTCTGAGGGGCTCTGACAAGTACATAGCTCTTCTGAGCTCAGTGCCACTAGGCACCCTAGCAATGCATGTGTGGTCACCTACACTGTTGCTTCCTGTCACCTCCAACCCTGCAAAGCCCCCTCCCCAGCAGGCCTATCAGGGCAGCTCAGGCCTCTCATGCAGCAAAGGTGTTCTCTGAAGTCCTTTCCCTTTATCCGGTCTTGCTTGCCCTCTCATGAGAAGGCCCATTTGAAGACACTGGGTCATGAATTCTTGGGATGAAGTTTTCAAAATGACTTAATACCAACATAAGCAGGGAGGGCCCATCTTCTACCGTTGTGCCCAGGTACAACGGGTGAGAACACCAGTCATTCAGGAGTCATCTAGGCTGGGGTAGCCAGAGAAAATAGTGGATGTTCAGTTATCTGGATTTCAGATAAAAATGCCAAAATATCATTGAGATATTGCCTGGAACATATTTATACTAACAATTGTATTCACTGTTTATCAGAAATTCAAATTTAATTGAGCATTCATTTTTTTGTTGTTGTTGTTTTCAGAATCAGGCCACCTATGCAGATCCATACCTCTGAGGATGATTTTCTTCCATGAAGTAGCTGAGCTGGGGGAGTCCAGGCGGCTTCCAAGCTTGGGATGGAGACATATGTGCTTGCTTCCTCCAGGACCTCAACCTTGGTAAGGAAATATCTCCTAGTGTGCTCTCTCTCTAGTGCCACTTTCTAGTATCAGATTTTGCTTAGAGTGCACAATATGTCCCCCAGTAGTAGTGTCTTTCATTCTATCCCATTGGCTCCCTGAGATTTGCCTCTGCAGTGCCCATGAAACATGTCTGATGCACATGTTCATTCTACCCCTGGCTGAGTCTCCCTCACTATACTATGAGCTCACTGAGCATGGGCCCTGCTTCATCTCTTGCTCCCCTCCCTGTCTTTCTTCCATCAACAAATGTTCACTTCCAGCCGCAGCATAGATAGGAGATGAATGGAGGGAGATTAGATCTAGCCCTGCTCTTAGGGACTCTTCATGCTTGCGTAGAGGCTGGGCCCCACTGTGACTTCCATGGGTCTGCAATCAATGCACAGGGTACTGTGCATGGTCAGATGAGGTCACAGAAGCTCTGCAGAAATGCCAGCTTTCCTGGAGCTTCACTCTGAGCTGATGTTGGGAGAGGGCAGCTCAGTACCACAGGAGGGTCTGAGGCTGAAGATCCCTAGGATCAAGCTAGCTGGTAAGCAGCATTTCTTTTGGCCTTTCTCTTTTGCCCAAGTGGTCATCTTAAAGCCACAATTGGCCACCTGTGCAGCTGACAAGGCTGGGATTGAATCCAGGGCTATTTGTTTCCAAGGCCCTTTAAGTGTGCCCCCACCTTCTGGTCCTGTGGATTCATCATTCTGTGGGTTTTGGAAGGTAGCCCTGGAAAAAGGTAGTTCAAGTCAATTTGAGAACCCAATGGCACTTCATGCAAACCTTTGGCCTGCAAGGTGGCCTGGTGATCCATGCAGATCAGGCATTGACAACTTTTGGATCTTGCAAACTGTGGTAAAAGTAGAAGGAGTAGTTTACTAGGTCAGGAAAGCTGTGGTCCCATCTTGTCAAAGTCTCCATGATGCCAGCACAGTTGCATTCTGTCACTGGCTTTTATGGGATGGATCCAAGTTGAAGCTTTAGCTAGGCCTAGGGCAACCTTGGGGGATTTTGTGAAGGAGCATGTCCCTATGGTTGAAGTGGATATAGGAGTGGCTATGCAGAGGGAGAGAGAATAAGAGTTTTCCAGGGATCACTTGGGGGAAGGGTTATTGTTGAGTTTCTCCTAGCAGGACTGGCCAAAGGGATTTAAGTGTACTGGCAGCCAAGGAGAAACCTCAACTTGCTTTGTATACATACAATGCACGTACAACCTTATACAGAATAATTTTCATAAGCAGCATTACGTTTAAAAAAATTTTTAGTTGTAGATGGATACTATATCTTTATTTATTTGTTTTTATGTGGTGCTGAGGATCAAACCCAGTGCTTCACACCTGTGAGGCAGGTGCTCTACCACTCAGCTCCAGCATTACATTTTAAAACACTGGAAATTGAATATCTGTGCATTTGATTTGTATTTTTTTATACTGGAACAAGAAGGGAATAACATTCAATGTGGGAAGGTAACACTGATAGTAAATCTCTGAATGTCTTCTTCTTCCTTTGTACCTACCATAGGAATGCAATGTCTTGAAACAATGCATTATAAGAAAAATGTCATAGCTTTATAAGATTTTACTCTATAAGGAAGTAATGAGAAAGTAAACAGGACGAATCAATGGTATTAACTTTTCTTCTTATTAAAAATTGTAACCAGCCAGGCGTGGTGGAATATGCCTATAATTCCAGCAATTTGGGGGGCTGCAGCAGGAGGATCACAAGTTCAAAGCCAGCCTTGGCAACTTATTGAGCCCTTAAGCAACTTAGCAAGACCCTCTCTCAAAATAAAAAAATAAAACGGGCTGGGGATGTTGTTCAGTGGTTTAGCACCCCTGTACTAGAAAACAAAAGGAAAGGAAAAAGAAAAATGTAACACAGCATATTAGTCAGCCTCTCATCATTGTGACCAAATTACGTGATTTATTTTGGCTCACAATTTCAGTCCACGGTGGGCTGGTGTCAAGGGAGAAACATGACAGAGGAAAGCTGCTCAGCATTTGGTAACCATGAAGGAGAGAGAGAGAGAGAGAGAGAGAGAGAGAGAGAGAGAGAGAGAGAGGGAGAGAGAGAGAATATGAGAACATGAACATGAGAGCAAGTGCATGTAGAACCAGGGATATGATATAGTCCTCAAGTCCTCAAGGCCCTGGAGGACTACTTTTTCCAATTATACACCATCTGTCTACAGTTTCCACCATGTCCTGGTGGTCCATTTAAATAAACTATCAATTCATCAAATGCATTAATCTACTGATGAGGTCAGAACCCCATGATCTAATCACTTCCCCAAACCCTACCTCTGGATGTTGCTGCACTGGGGACCGAGTCTTCAACACATAAACTTTTGGGGGATATTCCAGATCAAAACATAACATGGAGTTTATTTTTAATTATGGAAATAATCATTTTTGCAGCTTTCAGGCAAAGGCTAGCACTTTGTTTATGTAAAACTTATGAGAAAGAGGTCAAAAGAGAGCATCTAATTATAAATGGTGACAACATTAATTCAAGTCTTTGGCTCCATCCTGGATATATCACTAGTGATCTTTAGTAGAAATTCTTTTCAACAATTGGGAATTTGTGCTATAGTCATGCATTCATCAACATTATTTTTTTAAAAGCAAAACCTAAAAATTCAGCTTTCCTGAGGTGCTCATGCACTAACATTTTGCAGCCCTCTTCCCAGGTTGGAGAAATCCTATCTCTTACTGTCACAATGATTACAAACTCACTGTTAGTAGAGAGAGTATGCCAGGAAGAACAAAGATTTTTGGTCACTAATATCCACATTAAAAATATGTATTTTTAACCACTCTGTCTTCTGTCTTCCTATTTTGGGGATGTATGCACAATTTCATTCATAGAAACATGGTATAGGATGATGTTTTCTCTGCATTATTCAGCCTGATTACAATAACCTTGTGCTTCTGGTGAATGAAGAGACTTCATGATCTGGGGGTCAGAAGGATTCCCCTTCTGAGATGACAGACTTCTGTGCAAACACCCACACCACCCAGCCTCCCCCAACTCAGGCTGCAGGGGAGCAAAGATGTTTCTCAGCCTCTCTCTCTTCCCTTGCCTGCTTTCCATTACCATAGAGAAGCCAAAGCCCAGGGCTGCTGCCCCAGCTGCTATGCCCCAGAGTTAGCAGTTCTCTGAGCAGTCCTGTTTCCTCTTGTTGGAAAACAGTATCTAAAACAAAGATCTGGGAGTGGGGTGTGCTCCTGGGGTGTGGCTGTTTCCAGCCATTCTCAGTGGACAGAGCTAGGAAGTGCATGTGTGTACATTTACTCATTTGGAAATCAGTTGTTTTTCTTGATTTCACTCTGTCCTTCTATCTGCACATTGAGCCAAGCATGATCTCAGGTCTCAGACTTGTGGCCAGGCAATGGGTCACATTCTCACCTCCCCCTTTCAGACCTGTACCCCTCCACTCCCAGCAAGATGCAAGATGCCAGCTGCTGCCACCCAAAGGGCCCTCATCTCTGTGTTCAACCCCAGAATAGATGTAAGACAATTTCAAAATTGCTAACCTGCTCTTACTTGAAATAAATTTTCTAACTGGAGTGCAGTTCCTTCTATCTGAACTCTTAAGGGTTCCCATCAGAATACTATTTTCCCTGTTGCTCAGACCAGTTGCTTTCCCCATCCCTGCACAAAGGCCATGTGACCATTTGTATGCAGTCAGAGTCTCCTGTCACATTCTGAGTTCCGACCTGGGATACCCCAGCCTCCTGCATGATTTTTAAACATTTTCATCTATGACAGCATACTCTCTGTGAGTACAGTTCTATCTATGGGTTTTGAAAAATGTAGAGGTTCCTATAATTGCCCCGTGCCATCCCCTATATAGTCAACTCGTCCCCAATCCCCCAAATTTTACAACTTTCAGTGTGTTTTCTGTCTGTATGGTTTTGCCTTTTGCAGGCTATCATATGAATGTAGTCATGCAGCATAGAGCTTTTTCAGTCTGTCTTCTTTCATTTATGCTGTGCCTTTAAACACACACACACACACACACACACACACACACACGAAAACAAACAAGATCACTTTCAAGTTCACCAAAATTCCCAATCTTTTGCTTATTCCTCCTTGAAAGGAGCAAGCACAGCTAGTTAAAAAGTGTTTTTTTTTGTTGTTGTTGTTCACATTAGTTAAAAATGTACATGTGATATTTTACTCTCTAGGACTTGCATGAGCTTATTTCTATTGCTCATTGTTTCTGATAGTTTTCATTTGTGTTGATTTGTCTTCTTGAATGCCTGGTTATATTTTATTGTATGTTGTAATTTGTATATGCATAATTGTTTGTAGAAATACTTTGAAGCATAGGTTACTGCTTTTGTTTGCTTGTTTTTAAAGAAAATTCTCAATTGCTTCTGGCAACTTAATGGCATACAAGTTTTCCTCAGTCCAGATCAGAAATCAAGGTCTCCTGAGCCAACCTGAAAACTGAAGTCAGGATGCAGTTTCTGTAAGGGTTAATTTTCTTGTTTTTCCCTTAGATGACTATCCTTTGATATCCTAGCCCCCAAATATTCCCACCCTTTAGAGCTTCTACTCTTGAAGGGCCCTGAATTCTTCTTTTTGTCCCCTTAATCTTACAGAGGATTTTTTTTTACCTCTTTCCTAACATTAGTAGTACCCTTCAGATAAAAAATAGTCCCAAATGTGCTGAAAATTGGACCCCAGGGTGATGGTGTTGAGAGAGAATGTGGAATCTTTAAGAGGTGGAGTCTACTGGGAGGTCCTTAGGTCACTGGGGGAAATGCCCTTGGAAGGGATTAAGGTGAGTCTTAAGGGACCTTTGACAGATATGTTTAACAAATGTTCCTTATATTTTCAGCAGTCTTTAGTGGTTGGATGGGTTGATAGATGAGAGGGCTAGGTGTGTTGGTTCACATTACTTGGTTCACCCTTAGTACAAGTGGAGATTCCTGTACCTCTTTCAGGCAATCTTTCTGTTAGGCCAATTTTTTATGGCTATAAAAATTACACAAGTTAGGTTAACTATATGCAGTAAAGAGGTTTACTTGGCTCACGTTTCTGGAGTCTCAAAGTCCAAGATCAGCCTCTGGGGAGGGAACAATTGGGTCACAGTGGTGAAAGTGAGTATGGGAAGAAGAGATCACATCTCAGAACAGGAAGCCAGAGAGCAATCAGGGGTTGAACTCACATTTAAAACAAATCTTAGGACAGAGCTCAGAGGTTCTATGAGAGCCACCTTAATCTCTTCCAAGGGCATGTCACCCTGTGATCTAAGGATCTCCCAGGAGACCACACTATCACCTAACACCTCCTTCCTGGGGATCAAGTGTCCCAACACATGAACCTTTGTAGGACAAGCCACTTCAAAACCATAGCACTTTCCCACCAGAGTTATAGGCCTCTGGGCTGACTCCACTGAAGGCTTGGAATTTGAACTTGATCTTCACTCTGGACCATTAGGATCCATTTTCAAGAGAGATCCATGCACTGAATCTGAGGGATGCTCCTGCAGAGGTTCCCCAGACACTCCGTGACTATCCCCTGGTATTTGTGGGTGCCATCCTAGGAGTACTCTGAGGTGGTCCTGGCATGCCTGCCAGTTTCCCACCCTCCTTTCCTTTATGATGATCCCAGTTAGGACTTCTTTCTCTTTTTCCAGAAAGTTTATTAATAATATTTATATGATCAAATGGAAAAGAATATTTTCACCATTTTATCATGTACAGACTTTGAGTGATCCATAGAATGAAGTCTCATGCGTTCAAAGTCAGAGCAACCCTGACAGTCATTTCTTCAAGCCTTAGATGGGCAACACGGGGAGCATTGTAACTATTACCCTGAGTTTTTCAGATGGGGGCATGAACACAACTTCCCAGACCACAGCCAGTTTCTGCCCAGGGCCCTCTGTCCTCACTCATCTGTCGTTTGCTGTTTTCTCTTCAGTGTCTAGGGGCCCGATGGGTCTTAGCACCCTATAGTGGTGGGTGTACTGTGGCACTGTGGTCCCTCATCCATGGCTGCAAAGCACCTGCAAAACTGACCAGAAGATCAGCATCTGTGGAGGGAAGTAACTGTGAGGGTTAACCAAGCAGGAAAGGGTCCTAGCTCTTTTGCGGAGTAGGAAGTGGGTACCGTAAAAATATTCAGATGCCCTCTCACTGAGGCCATGAAAACCATTTTTAAGGCAATTTCCCCACCAGAGGAGGGAGGTAGTTACTGTATGTGTAAGGCTCCTCAAGGTGGCAGTGCTGAGGCACCTAGGAAAGGAATTTTTAAAAATCTGGCTTAAAAAAAAAAACCCATCTAACTGACATAGTTGATTACTTTTAAAGAAGTTGATTTTGGAGTTACTATGTTGGTATTTTTATTCATTTCTAGTTGTCATCAAGGAAGTATATGCATTGGGAGTTTCCCTCTAACTACTGGCCAGTAGCAAAGGAATAGAAACTGTTAGGCTTGATTTGATGATAAAGTGCTAAACCCAACTTTATGATTTATAATTGTTGAGTGTGTCACAGTAGGTTTTGAATTTCAGATTACAGATCACAGCCTTTGGCCCCAAAATCTAGAACTATAGAACGAACTATTCAGTCAAGATAGTAGATTTGAGAGGAGTAGTAAATCATTGGTTAGTCAAAAGCAACTTATTGAGTTTATGTCCTATGTGTAACAAACAAATGAACAAACAAACAAACAAATCAAAACATTGAATAATCCTGTTGTAAATTTTCTGGCTTTCCTGACATCTAAGATGAGGAAAGCTTCAAAGACACCCCCCACCCCACCCCACCGCCCCAACACCTCAGATCCAGTATGATAGCCTGACTGGGGATTTGCTCCAATGAAGTCAGCCATCTGTGCTCTGTGAGGCAGCTGGTTGGATTTTTTCCTCTACCCAGAGGGCAAACACACACACATCACAAAACTGGGTTATGATGAAGGCAAGAATTAATATATTTATTACTATAGAAATGTAAGATTATTAACTCACAGGTTTACAATTGGTACCAAGCCCAAAAGAACAGCCCCCAACTCAATCATCTAAGAGGGTTTTAATTTGCCCCTTACTTGACTTTTCACATCCTTTCTTTACTGGCTTAAAATATACAGAATACAAAGGCAATTAAAAGCTCTCCCCAGGCTCAATCTAAGAAAAAAAAAACTTTACTGTGCATTTTCATATCATCTTCTGGGTCTTTTTTTTTTTCTTTATGTCTTTCTTCTTATAACTTAAGTGCAGCTTCAGAGACTCTAAGTGAGAACAAAGCCACTGAATGTCCTCTGAAAGCACCAAGCCTTTCCTCCTCAGCAGATGGGGCTGACCACTACACATCCAGACCAACTGGGAACAAGGGCCCAAATGCACTTTCCTTGAAGTCAATGCTGATTGCATCCAGAAGGTCTGAGCCCCTCTAGATTACAAACCCAGTTTGTAACAGTTCTGGTGGCCCCATCTCACCAGTGTCACAGAGCAGATGCAATGACTGGGTGAGTGTCATGCCTAACACTGGAGGGGGAACAGTGGAATTGAGGAGTGCCTGCAGCGCCATGGCCCCAGTGACAGACTGCTGCCCACTCAGCTTCCTCACCCACCATCTCTTGTTCTCTCCAGAGCCTTTGCATTTATCAGGGCCCAACTCCATAACTTCTTCTTCCTCATGAATCTAAAACCCTTTGGAGCTTGTGTTGATAAGTGTACCCTCTGGCCGGTCTCTACAGTCTCCACTCCAGGTGTGCCCAGCTTTCCAGCCAAGTCAAGTCCCACCATTCCTGGCACCATTTCCTCTGTTACTCACATTCTTTATCTCTTCCCATGGCTCTCCAAAGGGATCTGGTCTGCTCCATTAGTGGAATAAAACTGTAGGGGTCTAAATCCATCTCCTGCAGCACATATTTGGCAAATGCTCTGTCCCATGGGGGTCTTCTATTCCATGGTGGTCATCAGGTAGGATTTTTAGCTTTCACATTACTGATCAGGGCCAACTATTTTTCCAGAACATAGGAGCTTCCATGGCAATGCATCTTGGACTGACAGAACCATTTAAACACCGTACTTGCTCACAACCACAAACTTTCCTCTGAGGTGCTCACAGTGGTCTTGGGAGGCCCATAGCTGGCAGGCATGGCTTTTACCATTTCTCTTTCCAGGCTCCTCCTTCTGTCATTCTTCTTAACTGCTCAATGAAGGGCTGTCCAGCTGGTCAGAGTAGAGGACACATGACTCATACACTCCTGATCTAGTTCCTGCAGTAAGTTCTCATTTTAGTGGTTGAAATGCTGCTATCAATATCTGGAAATTAAATAATGCAGACCACAGGGCCTGGAAGTATAGCTCAGTGGTAGAATACTTGTCTAACATAGGCAAGGCCTTGGGTTCAGTCCTCATTATTTCAGAAAAACAAACAAAAATTCATACCTCAAACTTGGACCTGAATCCGAAGAATGGGGATTCCCTTAGGACAGAGGGACTCAGGAGAGAGGCTGGCCCCATGGTTCTGCCAGGACAAAGGGAGCTGGGAAGGAGGACGTGGTCATTTTCCTGGTGGCCCTTGCATTGTTTGTGTGATTGACAGGCCAGAGGGGAAGGGGCCCAAGGGGATGGTCTTCTTTGCACCCTCTCGATGACCTCTAGGGCTGCCTGTGGGATGCACTCCCATTTTCCTGAAAACTCTGATCTTCCTGTCCCTCTGAAGGCAAGTTCCACATATGCACAGACTCAGGGTGAAAGTCCCAGCTTCCCTGTAGCATGGCTGGTTCCTTCCTTGCTGTATGGCCTTGGGGAGATGATTGTGATCTTAGTTTCTTGGGCCATAAAAGTGTGATGATGACCCTCCTTATTTGGGGCGTGAGATACATCCCCAGGCCCATTGCCCTGAAGTCTTCCTCATCCCTTGGTCCCAGAGGGAAGTGGCTGGACCCTAGGGTTCCTGTACTTTCTCATTGAAGCAACTTCTCTGCTGTCTGATAGCTGCCTCCTCCCTGTCTTTCCTCCCACCAGGTGAGGAAGTTCATCTCTTATTCCTAGGTGATTTACCAATATTTAGCAAGTCCAACACAAAGCAGTCTACAGTCAGTGTTTGTGGAAGGAGTATATGTTCTGCTTGCTGGAATGTCCCTTTGTCTCCTGCTCTGTCTGATGAGATTGAGACCCTGTGCCACACTCACCTCCCCTGAGAATTCTTCCTTACGAGGCAGTTTCCACCCTGGGTATAGCTGAGCACTGCATGGGGTAGAACATCCTCTGGGATACTTCCAGCTGTGTCCTGGGGATTACAGAGCGGATAGTCATCTTCATGTCCTGTGGTGAGGGGCATGCCTTGGGTAGACGTTGTATTCCTGGCTCATCCAGATGCACACAGGAGGGCTTCTCTTTTACACAGATGAAAAAGGTGCTGGGCCTTTGTGGGCCACAAGGTAAACCAGACAAATATCCTGACACTCATGAACCACACTCTTAAAGGAGACGAGGCACATACGAGGTTACTAGTACAGAGGACAAAATGTGAGCTCAGCCTCCAAGAAGAAGGGAGTAGAAGGGAGGCACGGGATAAGCAGGTTTGCTGGAAGATGGGTACATGATCCAGGTCTGTGCAAAAACTATGGGCTATGAAGAGATCTTGTGCTTCTACACATGTCCCTGACTCAGGTGTGTCAAACCTTGTGTGCAAGAACAGACATCCACTTGGGCTGTTCCAGGTAAGGGGGGATTGTTAGAAGGCTGTGGAGGCTACTGCATGGGCACCAGAAAGAACAGACAAGGTATGTTTCTGTCTCTGAAGCCATTTGCTGGTGGATGTCAAACCATACAATCAGTTTGGAACATGGGGTATTTCTGATAAAGTTTAATATACACTCAACATATAATCCAGAAATTTCATTCTTTGTATTCATCCAGAAGAAACAAAAGCCTATATCTTCCAGATGTTTATAAGTATTCAGAGCAGCTTAATTCCCAAACTGGAAACAACTCAAATGCCCATTAGTAGTAAAACAGATATACAAAGGGTGGTATCATCATACAATGTATATAATACAGTAATTAAAAAGTTAGAAATGACTGATGCTGACAGTAATGTCAATGAATCTTAAAAACATCATGTTGAGCAAGTGAAAACTGTTACAAAACAGTAATATTATGATTCCATTTCTATGACGTTCGAGGACAGAAAATATCCAAAGCGATGGGAACCTGCACAATTGCTGCTTCTGGGAATGGAATTGCAGTGGAAGTTGGGCAGAGGGTCTCTGGATCTTGCTTATAGTAATAACAAGGTGGTATTTTTGTCAGAACTCATCAATTTTTGATATTTGAGCATTTTACTGTGTAGAAAATAAGCCCCAATAAAAGTTTATTTTAAAAAATCAGATTTGTGTTAGCTTTCTATTACTATAACAAAATTACTGAGATAATAAACTTATATAGATAAAAGATTTACTTTGGTTCATAATTTTGGAGGTTCCAGTCTATGATTGGTTGACCCTAGAGCTTTTATGGAAATAGCATGTGGCACTGCAAAACTTTCACCTCATCATCAGGAAGGAAAAAAAAATAGAGAAAGGTCAAGGTCCCATAAGTGCCTTTGAGGGCACACCCCTGGTAACCTAAAGACCTCCACTAAGCTCTACCTTTCAAAAGTTCTGCCACTTCCCAATAGTGCTACCCTGGTGACCAAACCTTTAACATGTGAGTCTTTGGGAGATACTCAGTTTCCAAACAATAGTAGGTTTGGAGTCAAAATTCCTTACTTCAGTAGTCATAATGCAGTCACTCATCAAATTTCTAGATCTGAGCCACTTGACAGGAATGGAACCCCTTCATTAAATATGAGGCAGGGCCCCTTGAGAAAAGACTGAAATAATAGTCCACCGCTCCTAGAGGTAGCCTGGAGCCGTCTTTAGGGTGACTGTCCTGACAAATGTGTTTTTCTTGTAAACATTAGGGGGAAGGAATACCCTGATCATTCAGGGATTTCTTGAGACTCCCTTTGAGATGTCATTAATTTGGGGGGAATTAAAAACACCATTGTGACCCAGCATAAAAGTGAGGAGTATGGAGGTTTGAGTATAAAAAATATTTTTGTCTCAAGTGTGAATTTCTACAAGCTGATGTGTGTGGGGGCTCCCTGTTGGTCACTTCTCAGTTTCTGAATGCACAGTGGGACTCATTATCCTCCTCAGCCAGCAAAGCCCCCACGGCTATCTTTCTATGGAGCTCGTGCTATATTGGTAACAAGTAAATAGCAAGTGAAAAAAAAGTGAAAGCCCTGGAATTTGCCTCCCTGCAGACCCCGGAGAGGGTTGTTTTTTTTTTTTTTTAAGTCGTAGATAGACATAATAGCTTTGTTTATTTATTATTTTTATTTGGTGCTGAGCATCAAATCCAGTGTTTTACCCATGCAATGCAAGCGTTCTACCATGAGCCATGTGAGTTGAAACTCAACTCACTGTTTCTGCGGGCAGGTGGGGTCTGCACAAGCTGCAGGCATCTGTAGCCAAAAAGTGTCTCAGCTCTCAATGGCAGGCCGTGCCCTGCAATGTTGCAGTGGACCCCGGCAGCTCACTGTCAATGACTTCCTCTTTCAGGGTTCTTGACTCCGTGAATTTGAAGAATGAAATCCACAGACCAGGATGACTGAGTTTTATAAGAGTAGGATTTATTGAAGAATAGAAACAGGAACAGAACTCTTGTACTGCAAGAGGGGACCCGATAGCAGGTATTCTCCATCAGAGTGTGCTGATTTAGTGGTTCGTATTGCACTTGGTTCACTGCTAATGGTACAAACTTATGCTAATTAGGGTTTGGAAGAAGTACCAATGATATTGATCCAAATTTGTGCTAATTCGAGTTTGGAAACATACTGCTGCTATTGGTCAATTCCTGAGTCCCAACTTTCCTTCAAGTTTGCCCCACTTCCTTTTTCTCCTGACAGGTCAGGAAACCAGAGGTTGAGGTCATGGGATGGGGCTGCAGCACCTCATGGAGTGTGCTTCTGCGGTTATCCCCACCTCTGCCTTAGGGTGACAGGTCAGCACACCTTGGCTCACCTCTGTGCTGGCTCATAGTGCCTGCATGATGGGCTCCACATGGCCTTGGGCCTTGCTTATCACCTGTCCTGTGACCTACCGTGCTGCCACTCTGCTGCTCCACCTCTTCACTGCTCTGCTGCCACTTCTGGGCAGGGACCAGTAGGCCCACCATGCCGCTTGGCAGCCAAGCAGCAGTGTTACTACCATAATGGTAAATCGAAGGTAAGGAATTCCACATTCTGGGGTAATTATCAAGATGACTACTGTTATCAAAAACTTGAGAGATTTAAGGGTAGAAGTTCCTATTATGTCCCCACATCACTGACTTGTTTGATCCTATAGAAGATAGATGCATCTTGGAGAAAGAGAGTGGGTCACAGCAAACATATCCTGCTGATGACTCCCATTATACCTGTTGTTCTGTGTGAATTCTCTTTACTGGAACTGTAATGCAGCCCATGGAAGGTGGGGACAGATGGTTGGCTCTTGTTCTCTGTGTCAATTTGCAAGCACCATAGTTTGCTCACATCAAGGCGTTTCAATAGCACACCTTTCCATCTTACCTTGGGGTATGCCAGTTTTCCTGCTCTCTGCCATGATAGTGTTTGCAGAGAAGCCACAACACCTCACTGGATCACACCCTTGAAATCATGCAGAGTGGACCTGATGGGCAGGGAGTAGCAAGTACATAGGAGACTTGGTAAGTTACAAAAGTAAAAAGCAAATTTCATAATATTCAACTTAGGGAAGTTACTTGGGGTCCTATACATTTCAACATATACATATACAACATTTTGAAGGATAAGTTGCTACCCTCCAAAATGGAGCACAATGCTTGTTAAGACTTTTTGCATTTTGAAGTTATTATATGCTATTTCAGTGTGCTATCTCATATCCCAGTACATTTATCAAGGAGACTCTAAGGGCAGCAACCATGAGTGAGGACACCTGGGCCTCATCACCTAAGAATACAAGAGTGCTCAAGTGTTTATGGCCAATAGCAATGGGAAGAGTCCAAATAGGAGAATCTTAGGACAGAACTCCAGCTTCTGAAAAAGAATTATACCTTCTGCACATAACTATTCTTCCTAATAAATAGCTCCTGGCATCCTCTTAGGGATTGAATAACTGGACAGGGGAATCAACTGACTCTGAAATCCTGAGCTGGCTATCATGGATTGAGTACTCTCTGACCTGCCCATCCAAATGGTTGGCCAAAGAAGCTGCAATTCATCAAGTAGATAGAATAAATGAGAGGCTCTGAATGACTTGTTAGTGTGTGAGCAGATGGCTCAGACCTGTGACAAATATCCCTGCCTATGTTGTCTCCTCTCCCTCAATCTACACCTCCAGCTTCCTGGGAAGTTCCTTAGGATGACATGGCTGAGGAGGCCTGCCTTCAGATGGTTCTCTGTGATCTGTTGGTACCATCCAAGCATGGGCTGTGGTACATTACAACTCCAATATGGAGTGTCCTTGAAAGATACTGGGGAAGGGAAATTCTCCCAGTGGATAGGACTTGAACAGAACAAATAATTATCACTTTTCTGGCTGGAAAACAGAAGAATTAACACCTACCCCAGTGATTTTCAACAGGGTTCATCCTCTGTCTCCACAACTTCAAGAATATTTGATAATGTCAGACATTTTTGACTGTCACAACTATGTAAGGGGTGCTCCTATCATCTAGTGAGAAGATGTCATTGTATGAGGGCTCTCCAGAGAAACGTAAGCTATGTCTATGTATCAATACATAGATATGTATAAAGAAATTTATTATGAGAGATAGCTTACATGATTGTGAAATCTGAAAAGTCACATGATCTGCCATCTCCAAACTGAAGGCCCAGGAAAACCAGTGGTAGGTCTAGCGCTAACATGAAGGCCTGAGAGCCAGGAGCTCTGAGGTCTCCTGAGAACCAGTAGGAAGGCAGGAGAAGACAGGTGGCTCAGCTCCAGTAAAGAGAGTAGATTTGCCCTTCTTCTGCTTTTCTGTTCCTCAGAAAATAGAGGTTTGCTGGGTTTTGTGTCTTTAACACATTGGATGATGCCCACTCACATTGTGCAGGCATATCTTTATTCAGTCTACCTATTCAAATGCTAATCTTTTCCTGCAATGCTTCAGAGATACACCTAGAAATAATGGTTCTCTATTTATCTGGGTATCTCTTAACACAATCAAGTAGACACATAAAATTAACCATCTAACAGGGATTCTGCTAAACATTTTACAATGTACACAGGACAGTCTCTTAACAATAAAAATATCTGGTCCCAAATGTCAATGGTGCTACCTACTATTAGAAGACCCTGACCTATACTGATTTATGGGCAGGTGCAAGTAATTTAGATGGTTAGGAACTTGGAAGAAACAGGGTTCAAAGCTTGACAATATATAGGGTGACAGATGTATGTATATGGGAGATGTCTGAGGACGGATCTGTCAGAGTGTAGGAAGAGTGGGGAGATGTTGGATGACATGTTTATGCTCACCAAAAGAATCCTGTGTGAAGGAGACTATTGAGTTTCAGGTGGGCAAGATGGACTGTGCTGTGATTCTAGTTAAGCCTTTAGCAGTTTATCTTTGATATTATTCAGTGGCCTACATACAAAGGGCCCATGGTTGCATGAGGTGTGGAAGGGGGAGAAACACAGATTTCCTCACTCCAAGGCCATCCCAGAAAGCTGCCACTGCTATGCCCATGTGACCTTTTGACAAAAGAGACCTCTATTGTGTCTTGTTGATTACACTGGACCCCTATCAATAGGTACAATTTGGACCTTGAATGTCCCGCAAAAGTCCATGTGTTAAAGGCCTGGTCTCCAGTTTGGCACTATTGGAAACCTTACCAGGTGGGCTTAATGGGAGGTTTCCAATCACTGGGCCTGTGCTCTCAAAGGGACGTATGGGACTCCTGTTTCTTCCTCTTCATCCCTTGTTTGTTTCCAGCCTTAAGGTGAATAACTCTACTCCTCCACATGTTTCCTGCTATGATGTGCTGCCTGGTTTGCCATAGGCCCAAAGTAACTGGGCCAACCTATCCTGGATGGAAACCTCCAAAACTGTAAGCCAAAACAAACCTTTCCTCTTTATAAGTTGATTATCTCATGTATTTGTTACAGTCACAGAAGGATGACTAACACAGAGGGAAAATAATTAGATATGCCCTTTCCTGCATGCCATGTTCCTGCCAAAAAACTGCCATCATAGATTTAAAGAGCAGCTTGCTCATCATTCTGGGTTTTATGCTGTGTTGATTCTGACTAAGAATTTCAATTTTACAGTAAAGGGGTCATGCACATACAGTTTGCTTACTACACATTGCCTCAGAAGCAGCTGGCTGATAGAGCTTAGGACCTGTCCACTGAAGATTTAGCTAGGATGCTAGAAGGGAGACAACTCCCTGAAAGGTAAGAGTTCTATCTTCCAGATGCAGTTGACGGTTTGAATCAGCTGCTGCCCTATGGTGGTGTTTATTTCATGACCAGAACACAGTCTGGGAAATAAGAGGTGGGTGTGTCACCACTATGTCTTATAAACAAGAACCTGGGCTTTCTCTCCCCACACCTGAGGCCTTTCTGTAGTTCTTAGTTCCCAAGGAAGGATGTTTCCAGCAGGTGGCACAGTGATTTCACCAAACTGGAAGGTGAGATCTGATGATCTGGGGCTTTGCAAACTACTGAATTAATACAAATAAGGTCACTACTCTATTGGCTGGGTTATTGAACCTATTGTGAAGAAAAAATTGATTTGCTGCTACACAATGGAGGCTGAGGGGAAGATGTGTGAAATCCAAGGGACTTTGGGGGTGCCTTTAATTATATCCATGTCCCTAAATCAAAATTCACTGTAAACTACAACATTAAAACAACAACATCAACAACAACAACAACAAAAAAAACAGACTCTGTGAGGATTCAGCCCCTTTAGGAATGAAAATTTGGATCAGGTAAAGATTCCAGGAAGATTCCAGGAAGATAAAGATCCCAGATAAAGGAAACACAGAATGGCCATGGAAGAAGTAAGTTGTGAATATCAACAATGGGCCATGGTCAGCTTCTCCTGTTCCAGTTCTGTGGGGTCTGTGGCAGACAGGCATATTCACTTTTCTTTTCAGTATGTGTGTCCATACATACTTATGTGTGCAGTTAGCCCTCCATATCTGTGGCTTCCACATCTGTGGCTTCAAGATAACTGTAAATCAAAAATGTTCCTGGAAGGGGATGCAGCTCTGTTGGTGGAGCACTTGCCTAGCATGCACAAAGTCCTGGGTTCAATGCCCAGCACCACAGGAAAACAAATAAACCCTCCAGGGGGAGAAAAACATCTGTACTGAACATGTATGGGCAAACTCTTTTTCTTGTCATTATTCCCTAGACAATATAGTGTAACAATTACTTACATAGCATTTACATTGTACAATGTATCTAAGTCTTCCAGAGATGATTTAAAATAGACAGCAGATTGTATTGTCATGAGCAACTAATAAAAAAAAAAAGACTGTGCTACAATCACTGTTGCTGCTACTATTTTTCTTCTTCTTCCCTTTAAAGTTTTATTTTAATTGACAAATAACAATTGCATGCATTTATGAGATACAATGTGATGTTCTGAAATCTACATACAATGTGGACTGATATCTCAATCTAATAAATAAGTCACCTATAAAAAATAAAAAAAAATAGACAGCAGGAGATGTGAACGTTATATTCAAATTCTATGCCATTTTATATAAGTGATTTGAGCATTCTCAGGTTTCAGTATTTGTGGGGGATCCTGGAACCAGTCTGAGGGACAGCTGTGCATACAAACATACATATGTGCAAATATGTGTGTGTGTGTGCATGTGTGTGTGTACAGACACACACACAGGGCACCTGCTATTTCTTTTTGAATCCATTGCCAGTGTTGTCCTAGCAACAGTCCTTCCCTTGCTAGCTACAGTTTGATCCCATTTTGTTTTTTTTCCACATAGAAGAATTTGCCACATCATGCCCGCCTCAGAGATACCAGCAACCCTTGCAACCCCTCCTCAGAGATCTGAGTTCAGCTCTGTGAGCCACGTCCCCTGCGCTCTTCAGGCAGGAGTTCCAGCTAGCAGGGCTCCTTCACAGGTCTAAGTCCCATTCTGTGGAGTCCCCTACTCTCTGCTCACAGATCTCTCTCTTTTTGTTCAGTTCTGGGGATTGAACCCTCAGGCTGCACACATGCTAGGGAAGTACTCTATCCCTGAGCTGCATCCCCAGATCCTGCTTGAAGCTTTTAACTACTAGACTTCTTTGCTCTGCCCCTGCTCTGAGATAAAGCTGCCTCTGCAGGCTTTTTCTCCATGTGAACTCTGTTTCCTTTTTGTGTTTTGCTCCCCTGATACCTGCTTAGGCCAGTTCTCCATAAATTCTCTGTGTTAAAATAACTCAGGTGACTTCTGTTTTCCTAAATGACACACAGATTCCTTGATGTAGTGGAGAAGAACTTTGAATCCCTCATTTTATAGAATAGAAATCAGAAGCTAGGAGGTGAGAGACACCTTTCTCAAGGTCACTTTCACAGCCAGACTTTCTGACTCCCAATCCAGCACCCCTACTATTATTCTGCAAAGTCTCTTAAGCACCTTTCCAAACTTCAAATGGAATAACAGGCTTTTAATGTGGGGTTCTCTGCCTGTCTCACAGAACTAAAAATAGTCTCATGTTTCTTAAAGAACATCAAAGCCAGAAATAGATGATGTTTTATGGGTCTTAACATGATCCTAGGAATGTGTAGAGTCATTGCTCCAGTGAACGCCACAGGTCAGCTGAGCATCTTTCTGGTCCTTTCTTCCACTGTGCTAATTCACCCTCCCTCTACTTCTTGGAAATGAGATGAAAACATATGTGTCAGCTTCCCCAGATTGTGAGCTCCTGCTAGCAGGGGCCTTGCCCCATCTCCAGGTGGCAGAATACCACAGTGTATTCTGTAGCTGGGAGCACAGGTTCTCAAGTCAGGCAAACCTGAGCCAGAATTTTTGCTTCATGACTTACTTGCCAAACTTTCTCTTTTCATCTACAAGATGGGAGTTTGATTTTGAACTGACATGGCTGCTGCATGGAGTGAATTCTACCACGCAGAATGTGCCACACCCCACAATGGCCATTTAGTGCATGAGGCACTGTCATCACCACATCTGTCCCTGTCCCAGCACTGAACATGGTGCAGGGTACACAGCGGGCTCTTGATTTGTGGTTGTGTTTGGGTCCTAGGCTCATCACACCCACCTGACACAGGCCTGTGGCCCTGGAGCCCATTCCCAGCCTTTCCAGGAAGCCTTGCCCTTGGTGCCTCTTCTTCACAGAAAAGTGTGCACAAATACCAATTCATGATAAATTGCATCTCATCTTCTGTGCTTCTAGCTGTTGTCCTTGTGCTTCTTGCTGCAACATCTGGTAATTATATGTTAAGGAAAATTCTACTCATTTTTCATTCTGGTGGAAAGTGTCATGTGCATTTTAAGGAGAGAACTATTATTCCTCTTGTGTGAGCAAAACTGTGATAATGGAATTTACGTCTCATCTGACTAGAAAAACCCTTCTCCCCTCCACTGGTGTTGGGGATGCCTATAGACAGATGCCTCTTCCTCTTTGGCCATAAAGGTTTACTTTGATGGTATTTTACCAAGAACACAGATGTGAGTGGGCAAATAATTGGACCAACCAATGCTTTACAAACATGTTAATTTTATTGGGTAGGCATCAAAGCTTCTCTCTGTGTCAGGTAATGGAGAAGCCGTGTCACACGGATTACAGAGCTATTTTTACTTGAAATAATCTTTCATAAAAGAAAGAAATTAAATACAGTTCTTCTATAAAAAGTGCAGTAGTCATTACTGGAAGTTTTCCAAAATGAAAGCAAGATTTACTATATATTGCAAAAATTGGTTTAGTGCTTTAATACTTTACAAAGTAACAACCCAACCACCAAAGACAGCTCTTACAATGGGTTTCTTCTCCAAGAATGAACCAGATGGAAAATAATATTTGCATTGAATCAGAATTAACACTCATAGGTAGAAAAGGGTTCTGAACAGCTTGGTCAAAGTAATGTGATTTATGACCCATTTTTTGCCTCAAATGTTTTCCTTTATCCATTGTAATCAAATAAATAAGGCAAAGCAACTTATTTCATCCAGGAATCAGTCAATTATTAACAACACCCCCCCCCCAAAAAAAAAAGAAAAGAAAAAGATAAAGGAAAATGGGAACAATATTTCTACTGACTTCCTTAGGTCAAATGCATGTTTAAAGGAAAAGAAAATATAAAGACGTCCTTTGTTATAAATGACTTTGATGAGCCTCAATTACAACAAATGAGACTGAACAGTTCATCAGAAATGATGTTGAGTGGATTTCAGGCTCTGCAGATGAGGCAGTGGGTGGTCACTGAGGAGATTTGTCCCTTCTTGGACTCAGGTGAGCCAATGCCCTGCTCCTAAGTGTTCCTTTGTTTGTATGACTGAGAGCCCAGCATTTCTCACCTGGGTGTGTGGGAGGGGCAAGCTCCTACTGAATGCAGACTGGCTCTGGCAGAGGGCATTTGCTTCGGTGTGGACCAGGGCCTAAGACATGGCTGATATCCAACACGTGCTCATGGTGATTTTACTTGTTTTGAACTTAAGTGAGTAGACACAAGCTGCTTCACTCCCACTTGCCAACTCATAATACTAAAATAGGTGCTTCAAATCAGGAAGGATATATGCAAAGAGCCGTACAGCCCACAGGGCTTGGGAGACCTCTGTGGGTACCTGCTACAGAGACAGCTCTGTGTGGGCCAAGGACATGGGCCTTGGGAAAGCATACTTCCTCTCTCTGGGTCCTGGCAGGAGCATACTCCAGGCTGTTTGGGCAGTAACAAAAGGGACGTGGTTTATTTGGCAATTTAAATGCAGGGACACACACACGTGCCCACTCCCTGCTGGACAGCTGCACAGAGGGTGTTACAAAGAGAACCAATCCCCTGAGAGACCCCAAAAGATGGCATCCAGAGAAATGAAAGCAAAAACCACGGAAGAGGAGTAAAGAGGACGAAGCCTTTTAACCAGGACACAGCAGGACAAAGGTTCTATAAGCAGCTGGTAACAGTATTTTGCCAAAAACTCTTAGAGGAAAACGTATTTGGCCAAAGGATCTGGAAGTAAACACCAATCACTATTAGGTAGTTGTGAAAATCATCTGGCAGAGGGAGGCAGCTCAGAGGGGGATCATCCCCCCTCTGCTGTGGGTAAAGTTGCCTGCCAGAGCTTGAGGACCACCCCTCTGGGGCCTGGGCCCAAGGAGGTGTATGTTGTTTGGCTCTGTGGTGTGAAGGCTCTGACACTCCACTGCACACCCAGCAGTGACTGAGTCTTGGGGAACTTGGCTGTCTTAGCTCTCTGCTGTTTCCACATTGGTCAACATCGCTACCCACCCCTGTCCCAGTTATTCTGTGTGACAAGTTCCTTTTCCTTTGTTGCCCTGCTGTTTGGTGACTGAAGAATGGGTTTTCTAGTTGTCAGGATCCCTTTGCTTGGCTGGACTATCCATTGCTACTATGTTTGGGTTAGAAAGAATTAAGAGATACCTAAGGACTGCTTATAAAGGCTTCTGTAGAATGGTCCAGGTCTACAATGACATCAAGGAAGGGCATGATGGATGCCCCTCACAGTGCATCTGATTATAAGAACTAACCAGGAGGAAACAGTTTTTACCTCCATTTGTTCCAAACTTTCTGACCACAGAGCAGATGTTCAGAGTCAGAGACAGGCTACTGCTGCCACCAGGTGGATAAGCTCACTACCATATCTAGCCCTCTTGTATGCAGGAGAAGGAACCAAGTCATTTAATCAGCTAACAGTCTCTGTAAGTAGGGACAGCAGAAGAATTTGGACTTTTTTTTTGTGTGTGTGTGCTGGGGATTGAACCCAGGGCTTTGTGCATGTGAGGCAAGCACTCTACCAACTGAGCTATATCCCCAGGCCCAAGATTTTGGATTTGATCATGGCCAAAATTGACATTTATTTTTGACCTCTTAATAGCTATCAAATTACTGATATCATTTCCTTTCTTCAATGTATATTTATCCAGTGTCTAACAGGTATCAGGCACTGTTATAGGTGCCAGCATACAGCAGTGAGTAAGACATACATGAAGTCCTGCCCACATGGAGCTTACATTCTATGGAAGCTTGGTGGATGTAATAAATGGATCAATGAATAATTCACACATGCAGTGCTCAGACAAGTGCACAAGAGGAAGATGCATGGGGAAGTTGGTACAGTGGGTGGGATGTGTTATGTTTTTAAATCAAGAAAGCAAGGAAAACCTTGTTGAGGGTTGCATTGGAGCAAAGACTGACAGGTAGTGAGGTGTGAGTAATGGGCTCCCTGCAAAGAGACTGTCCCAGGTAGAAGAGAGAGCACATGTGAAGGCCCTGAGACAGGAAGGTGACTGGTGATTACAGATGGCCTCAGTCTCTGGGCAAAGTCATACAGGGGTGGGAGTAGTCTTTGTAAGGTCTTGGTTTTTATTCTGTGATGGGAAGCTAGTTTTTCATTAAAAGTAGTCCTTCAGTATTTGGAGATACATTCTGAAATAGCTACTTGTCCTTATTACATTAACAGATTGCTTTGGTCTTGGGCAGATTCTGCCTATATTTACCCTTCAAACCAACTGGTACTCCTCATCTGGTGTCAAATTAATAGTTGGTAGGTGTATATAATGTATCTCTTTGAGATGCTCTTTGGGAGGAATAAAAAAGAAGCAATATGCATTTTTACTTAATATAAATATTTACTTATTTACTTATTTATAAATAATTAAATAAACTGGGTCCTGCCAACCCTATTTATTTTTTGCAAGTCTAAAATACTAAAAATGCAAATTTCAAAAAATTATTTCGGAAAATAAATAGAAAGTCACATTTGTAGTGTATCTGTAGATAATGGCTTCTGTGCTGTTCCTGTGAGTATGTTTTTGGCTCAGCCTGAAATTCTCTGCACTGATTAGATGCATGCCTGGCTGCTCCTGGGTGTGTGTGTGTGGGGTTGTCCCTGTAGGGCATCTTCTCTCTGTTGGGGTTGGAGTAGGACGGAAGAATGGGACTTGAGAAAGTTACCTGCATACCTGATAATAGACCATCTTGCACACTGCTTATAGCTGTCATGAAAATCTCATAAAACAGTATGCCCTGGGCCTCTGGGGTGCATGTGGGGGCCCTCAGCATCGCAGGTATGGGGCAGAGTCTGGGTATGTGTTGGTCTCTCTAGGATGCACTACCCTGGCCCCACCTCCCTGATAACTAGGTGATACTACACAATCACCTTCTGGACCAACAGGATCAGTGCTGCAGAATGGACAAGGGCAGTGGGGTGGACTGGATTTAAGCAAGAATGACGTTGAGGTCCCTGCCCTGAAGAGCCACACCAGAATGGCCATTATATTAGAAAAGAGAGGTCAGAGTCAGGAGTAACAGGGAAGTGGGAAGAGGTCTCCAGAGAGCCAACACTTTAAAGCTTTTTGGAAGGGGCTGCCTGCTCTCTGGAGCCAGGAGCACCGGCCACCTTTGGGCCCTTTGTACATGCCTATCTTGAAGTGACAGAAGAATCAAGACTCTCAGAGCAGGTGCCACCTCTGTAGCCCAATGGGGCCAAGGCCACTGCTTGACTGTGGCTCAGCCACAGAAACACATCTAATTTTTATTTATTGGAAGTATTGGAAGAAGTGAACAGAATGCTGGAGGAACTTAATTTGTGAAGTCCCCACTAGGTGGGGAAACTCAAACATCCAGGTGATGCCTTCAACATGTACTCCAGGTCTCAGTAAACAAAAAAGACTCATTAAATGGAACTTACACACACTGGTTTGGAAGTCTTTTTTCTTTCTTTCTTTGCACAAATTTCCCATCATTCATAGGTACAGCCCTTTTTTTTTTTTAAACTAATATGACATATTGCTAGGTGAAGTTTGTATTTGGATACTAAGCAGGGGGCAGTGAGGCACCCACCATCCCTCCCCTCCCCCCGCAAGACATGGGTGGGTGGCACATGGAGGATTTCGACATCCTGAGGTATGCACCTGGGGATGCGGAGCGTCTTTTTATCTCATGCCACCAAATTTCTGATAGTAAACCAGTAGAATTAATAAATTATTTTGGAAAACATTAAATTTGTAAAGTAAGGGATTCAAATGACACTGTGTGGTAATAGCTAAGAAAAGGTCCAGAGTAACTTAGTGAATATAAAATATTCAGGAAAGGTGCAGTACGAAAAACCTATGAACAGGAAAAAGAAAATCAAGCTCTCAATTAAAAAAGAAAGGACATTTATACATTTCTGCTTTCAGAGGGTATTTGCACAAACAGCAAAAAGCACTTAAATCCCAAGAGTCCCTTGTGGTGTCCCTTCCCAAAGCAAGTTACCCTTCTAAGGGACAACCCTGTGACAATAATGGTGCAAAATATTGCTCTGTGGCATGTTTTGAAAATAATATAAAAATAATCTCTATAGTACAGTTTAAACTTGACTTGTAAAATTTCAATGTAACATTCCACGAAATCCACAAACAGAATACACTGAAAAACACCTTCCCTTAAGAATATTTTTTTTAAAAAAACTGTTTACCCGGGTAAAGCATGTACAGGAAATGTGAAGTAAATTTCTGAAATAACCTCCACAGGAGCTTAGAAGTATCTGGGATCCTTCTGGAAACATGCTGTTGCTCAGAGACATCCATCCATCCTTCCCAGAAAGGGAAGTTTGGACAGATCAGATGGGTAGGCAGCTCATGGTCAGAGTCTGCCATGGCACAGGTGGCACTTGCCTTCTTCCCTTTTCCTAATCTACAAAGGGCCCTCAAATCATAGAAGAATATTAGAGAATTTCATGTACCACATATAATTAACACAGCTTTTAATAGTTCCTGCCCCAAGCCAGAACTAAGAGGGCCTTTGGCCAGAGACCAAGTCTAAAGAGCTCTTGTGAACAACTTGGAGCATGATATGGGTGCTCAGGTCTAGAACATTTCATATTACAATCCACTCTTTCACTTTTGTATTTTTAAACTGTTTAGAGGATGGATCTCCCAAAAAAGGAAATGGTTATTCTTAATTGTGTGGACTGAGTTTAAGGTGGCAGCGTGGAGCAGGCACCAATAGGTGCCTAGGTTTGTCTAGCTCACCCTGTGACCAAGCAGAGGGACTAGAGGCCTTTCACATGGCCAGAGAAGCCAAAGTCACAGTCAGAGGCTATATCCCAGGCTCTTATTTATGGCACATCTGTCATCAAATGGAGGTGGGGTGGAGATAACTTGGCAATGCAAGCACATAGAACACATCTTCATTTTTTGATAATACATATATACTACTCTGCCTGTTTAGAGGGTTTTCCTTTATTACAATGAACTGCTTTTAGTTTCAGTTTGTCTTTTTGTTTGAAATATGGATGAGAGCATGAAAAAGATGAGATTTGCATAGCCAGTTTTGGAAATTTCTAGTTGGCTGTCTTAACATTAAAAAATTGAAAAAAAATCTGAGTATTTATATTCCTTAACTTCTTGTGCATGAGTTTGGTTGCTGAATGCACAATTAAGCATTTTTAATGTTGGCTATCTTAACCTTCTAAGGACGAGGAGCATAAGCAGGTGCTATCTACACTGGGAGCAATACTTTCTGTGACCCACAGCTTTGGAAGGTGAAGTAGCTGTTCAGAGTGATGTGATGAAAGGAACCAGTCCAAAAAAGCTGCCACAGACCCTCTCAACGAGAGATTTTTTTTTTAAACTACTTTTTTTTTTTTTCTGAGTAATAAAAGAAACCCAGTACTATTAGGGAGGTGGATGCTAGTAATTATCTCACATTGAAAGTATTTTCATCAGCATGAAAAGTAAAACTTTGAAAAAAGTCTTAAAGATTCTATTTAATAAATAATCTGATCTAAGGAACCACTTCTGCAAAACTTCAATAAATTACTGAAAACTCTACGGGCTGTGGGATAATTAAAAACAAAAAATAATTACTCACAGGAGATATACTCAGTTATTTTATTATAATTTTTCAAACAAGTAAAAAAATTCCCTCCCCATCTTTTTTAAATTTTTATTTATTTATTTAGTTTTTTTTTTTTTTTTTTTTTTTTTTGCTTTTGCTGCTCTTTATATCACAGGGAAAAAGCATCCTTTCAGGAGAAGAAGCTGGCCCCAATGAAGAGATGACCCCCCACCCCCACCCCATTGCTCCTGAATTTTTATAGGATAAGCTGACTGGAAGCCAGGTGCTTTCTCCTTTCTTTCTTTAGGATTATCAGAGACTATTCTAAAGCTCTCACAGGTTTGGAAGTATTAGTTTGTTAGTGAGGATTTTACCCATCTTATCCTTATTTCCTGGAAACAAGCTATTAGTGAGGCAGGTTTAGCTCCTCAGTGTCCTTGGCCAAGAATGGTAGTCTCCAGAGGTAATCTTGGAAGGAAAAGGCTGCATATTGCTGCTCAAAACAGGGTAGCTAAGGACACATTTTTTTTTTTTTTTTTTAATTTCCTCAAGAAATGTAGGAGGCACCAAAAAAGACGGCTCGGATATCGGGCTGTTCCCTCAATGTGTTATGAAGCCAGAGGCAGGACCATTCCTGCCCTGTGGATGGGCCCCAATCACAGTGAGCCCCATTACCTGGCTGAACCCAGACAGATGCAAGTGAGGTGTGGGGTGGATTTGCTTCCTTACCAGGAGCGGGCATCCTTCAGCCCCTTCTCTTTGGAAAGAGGGCCAGGCCGGGTTTCAAAGCAGCCTGGTGGGGGCTTACACAGTTCTTTGTCTCTCTTCTGGGTCACAGAAGTGCTATCACCTTATAAGAGGCCCTCCAGCGACAGTCCACTGTGGAAGTGTCTTCAAAGGAGAAATGTGAGCAGGCTGTCATGTTTGCTCTTATTTAGGCCAATCCAACTTGTGAGTTCAGAACCTTGTTTTATGGACCCATGGTGTCTTTGGAAAACTCCTGGCACCTGAGCTGCCCGGCACCGGGATAGATTAACTACACCTCACCACGCCCTGCGAGGTAGGTTTTCTGGTGCCCACTCTACAGTCCCCCACGGCTTGGATGGCAGTGTGAATGTTGCTTGAGACGAGGGTTGTGGGAGTAGGTTTTGCTTATGAAATGGAGCCGTGTATTCCTAAAGGGCCATAGTGACCACTATAGCGTTAGCGGGCGGCAAGGTCCCTGCTTTCTCCAAGAACCTGGGTGGGATGGAAAGCAGGTGGGAGCCGCAGAGGAGCCTCCACCCCAGTCCGGGACTGCGCATTTGTTCCTAAACCCTGGGTGCTACCAACCGCACGCAAGTGACCGCTACCTGGAAGAGGTCAGTCGCTAGGTTAGGAAAAAGATGAAATGGGGGGAAAAAAAGCATGTAAAACACTCCCTTCTAAAAACAAAGGGCTGCGAATTTCTTTATTTCTCTTATAGAGGAACAAAAATACTCTTGCAATGGCTATTGAGTTTCCACAGGTACGAGGCAGATGCTAGGCTAGCACACCCACTTCCAACAGTATGACTTGTTTCCTATCCGTCTACTACCTGAGTGGCGTCAGTGTAGGTTCAGGCACCATTAGGAACGTTTGACCAAACACGTACACGGCACTGACAGAGGAGGCGCCGGCCTTTCGGTTGACCAGAGCATGTAAAAAAGACACCGACAGAATGGAAAAGAAATCCTTTTGGGGGAAACCTCGCCGCCCGCACACCACGCGCTCAGGGCCGTGGCCCACGTGCCTCGCGCCGCCGCCGCAGCTCCTCGCGGTAGCAGTACGAGCAGTAGTGCTCCGTCTCCGCGCGCCCATAGAACGCACAGTTCTCGCGCTGGCAACGCCGCTGCGCCGGCCCAGGGCCGCTGCGACCGCACTCACCGTTCGAGCTCGAGCGTGCGGCTGGCGGGTCGGCGTCTGCGTACTCCAGGCCGTCGCGTGTAGCGCCAAAGCCATTTGTATAGGTCTGCGATTTGTGCTCGGCTGCTGCCGTGGCTCCTGTGACGCCGGGGAGGGTGCTGGGCACCGCGCGCGCAAGCGACTCAACCGTATTGACCGTACGCAGGGCAGCGGCCCGCGCAGGGCTGTAGCTCTGCGAAGACAGCGAGCGGTTCTGCTGCGGGTACGTGGCGCATGGCCGCAATGCGCCCACTGTCGGTGCGCAAGCCTCGTCCCGGGCGCCCGCCGCCTGCACGTGGATGACGCTCTGGCGCGCTGGCGCCGGCGGGCTTCGGCCAGGGGTCTGTCCGCTGGCGCCTGCACGCCGGGTGCCGCCGCTGCTAGGAGAGGCGGTGCCGCCCGCTGCCACCCTTGCCGCCCGCGAGCCCCCTGCGGACCCTGGACTCGGGCGCTCTTTGAGCTTAAGCACCAGCTGCGTGGGCTGCCCGGCCGGCGGGCCCGGAGAGGCACGCTCAGTTCCCGGAGTGCCCTCGGCCTCTGGCCTGCGCTGCGGCCGTTTGGTCGTGGAGGTGGCAGCGGCGGCGGCGGCTGCATTGGTCGCGGCGTCGCGGCGCCGCTGCTCCTGCTCCGCACTGAAACGCTCCTGCGCGCTGGTCAAGTAGTAGCCAATCATTTCCTCGTGGAACTGGTGCCGGTGGCTGGTGAGCAGCAGACCGGCAAAGATAAACTTGCGCTCGCCTTGCATGGCAGCGCGCAGAATGTTGAGGCTCAGCTTCACGTCAGTGCTATACTTCCAGGCGTCACCCCTTGTCCCGCCTCCCTTCTCAGCTGGGGATGAGCCTGCCGCTTTGTCCGTGGGCGACGGCGTGGTCTTCTCTGACGGCGACGTGCTTGCTGATGCACCGGATTCCTCTTTGCTGCCCTTGCGAGACTTGGTCTTCTTCTCCTTGGTGCGCTCGGCTGTGTCTCCGTTCTTGCCATTTGCAGAGTTGGCACGGCCCATCTTACCGTGTACCAGGCCTCCCAGGCCACCCATGTTTTTCTTTAGCTTGATGCCCAGGGTCTTGCTGAAGCTGCCTAACTTGTTGGCCACCGAGTCCGCTCGGGTCTTGTCCTTCTCTTTGCGCTGTTTCTCCTTGTCTTTGTCTTTGCCATTCTTGCCATTATTGCTGTTGGAATTGCTGCACACGGAGTCACGATCTGAGTCAAGGGAATCGGCTAGGGACTGCACGTCCTCCCCAGCTGATGCCGTTGGGGACTCTGGCTGTGCCAGGGGAGCCTACGGGCAGAGAAGAAAAGTGGGGAAGGAAGGTGGTTGGAGAAGAGCTGTCCTCACTGCAGTCCACGAAGACAGACCCTGCCCATGTGTTGCTTGCTCATGGGTTGCTGAAGCTGGGGATCTGGCACTTAGATCCAGTCCAGACTACCCCTCCAGTGCTACAAAAGTGGGATGGGATGTGCTTAAGGGAAAGAAGCCCAGAGGAGTGGGCCTTGGTCTTCTGCAGTAATGAAAAGATAGGTGTTTTCAGAAGGCTGTGGTAGGGGTCTTTTATCTGAGGATGCTATTCTGGCCAGTGAGGCTGGACTGCCCTCATTTTCTCTCTGAATTCAGAGACCTAATAGTTTAGAATCCTGAATCAGGTGGGAGTGGGGAATGCAGGCAGGGTACATATAACCTACCTGGCTTGGAGCTTTAGAGTCATATTTAGGGTTAACAAGCCCAGACTTTGGCTTTCTATCCCTGGCCAGACTATCTTGCTCTAAGAACCTGTCTTTGCATCTTGGAAAAAACACTCCCTTGATTTGGTGATGACAAATCACTTTGGGGGTTCCTTTCCCAGTTTGGAAATGTGGAATGCTAATTTGAGAAGTATTCTGAAATAGGTCTGGGCTCAGCAGAAAAGATATTTCTAGTTCCCAGAAAAGGTCTTCTATGGGGGTGTGGAGTTGGGTGGGGGAACACCTTTGTGAAGGAAGGAGCATCTTTGTGAACACCTTGGATGACACCCACTGTGGAAACATGGTTAAGACCAATCTCTGGGGCAAGTGAGGAACCTGAGAAGGAGCTGAGAGGACGGTGGAGGAGAGGTAGCTCCTACTGCTGCTTTGCAGAGGGACCTCCCCAGGTGAGGAGAGAGAATTCTGACCCAATGTCAATGGAATGGCAAGGCCCCTCATGCCAGCAGCTGGGTGTGGCAGAACTGGCATATACTTCAATAGGCTTCCTGGCCTCCAAAGGAGCCCAAGAGAAGGCTCATTTCTCTCCATTTAGGTTTTTTTCTTTCCCCCTAAGTAGGTTGAAGAGAGGGGTCACTGTCCTTTGGTCAGGTCTCCCAAAAGCAAGGGCTGGAAGAACTGGCTTCACCACTTCCCATGTCTCAAGCCAGTTTTCCATAGACACTAAAGTGTGGAAGTTCAGGGCCTGGAACCAGGAAAGGGAGAGATGCTTGGTCCCAGGACTGCCTGTGGGAAGTACAAGAAGGAATTTAGGCTATCATGTCCTGGGGCTGGCAGGGCCATTATTAGTATTTTCTACTGAGAACTCTGTGTTTGATATGGTGGCCACCAAATCCTAGCCAAGGGCCCTTCTCATTGCAGGGCAGAGATATGCCTGGACAGAGTCCTGATTCTGGATCTAGGATTGCTGCCATCATACCAGAACATGAGTGCTGAAGAATATCTGCAGCAACACTGGCATCCTCCAGGCAGTTCAGAGGCAGGACTCAGACTGCTACCAACTGGCTGTCACTTGTGCCATTAATAAAATGGAATATCAGTAGCTGCCTGGGGATCCCTGTGAAGTAAGGAACTGTGAGAGCACTGAGCAGTGTCCAGCACCCCAAGAACTGACTCTTCCAGTCTACTTGCTTTCCTCATCCCACTCCTTTAACATTACTGATAAGCCCCACTTGATGCCTAAGTAAACTGATGTCTAGAGAGGACCAATGATTTGCAAGGTATTTTTTTTAATCCCTTCCCCTGGGAGTTCCCTACTAAGATTAAAAAAAAAAAAAAGAAATTAGTCAGATACTTAAACAAGAATCTCAGCATCTGCAAGCAGGGGCGGCAAACCCCAGGGCTGGCTGCTTTGAGGGTGATGTGCTGCCTCCAGAGAGAAGGAAGAGGAGGGGCCACTGAGGACTCGCACCCTTGGTTCCCTGGCTCTTCCAAGGACCCACACACAGTTTATAATTAATTCCACTCCCCTGCAGCACATTGTGTTCTGATCTCAACAGAGATAGTTTTTTGTTGTGACTTGCCTAGAGTTTGTTTTCTGGGCATGTTTATACCTCTCCCATAGAAAATAAGGGGACAAAAATCCCCTAATCGGAACGCATGTTTGCATGCACACATACACCCACCTACACACATATACCTATACCCCTGATCCAACAGGAATTGTCTGGAGCCAGAGCCAGGGTGGCTTTGGCCGAGTACGGCTGGGACAGAGGGAGCTGGGGGCAGAGCTGGTGGGGCTTGGTGTGGGCAGCTGGATGGCACATGGGTGAGCTTTTGGTAGCATTTGGAAGGATGCCCATTGGCCAGGATGGCACAAAGCGGCCACCGCCTCTTTACTAGGAGTACACAAGGCTCACCCGGGTCTCTGAAGGGATCCGGATCCATGTCACATTCATATAGCTGTGGAGAAGGTTCAGCTTGGCTTCTAGCGACAGGATGAGGCTGACAAGACAAGAACACTGAGTGAACACAGCTGGTCCAGTCTTGCACCCCACCCTTCTGCCCCCAAGCTAGGAGGCACAGGGGCGGTCCAGCCCTGCCGTGGGAAGACCTCCTTAGTACAGCCCTCCCTTCTGGGTGCCAGGGGAGTCAGGTCAGGGGACAGTCTTACTGGGCTAGCCGGGCGTTATCATTGTCGTCTTTCCCCCACTCCCAGTCCTTCCCTGGGTCCACCGCGAAGTGCAGGGGTAGGAGCTTGTGCTCAGAATCTGTCAGGGGGATCACAGCTGGAACAGAAGAGAGAGACCGGGTGCCAGGCAGCCCACTGGTGGGCCAGGAGCCTGGAAGCCTCCAGCAATATCCAGGGAGGGCAAAAAGGGAATTCCAGTGCCAGGTGTCCTTGTTGTAAGTGAACCCAATGGAGATACACACAGACCATCATGCCAGTAGGATAGTTAAGACTATAGGTTTCAAAACTGATAGTGTTGGGGCTGGGGTTGTGGCTCAGGAGTAGAGTGCACACCTAGCACGGACGAGGCCCTGGGTTCAATCCTCAGCACCATCAATAAATAAATAAATAAATAAATGGCATTGTATCCAACTACAACCAAAAAATAAATATTTAAAAAAACTGAACTCTGGGTCTCCTTGGGCTTGTCAAATGGCACGTCCTCCATGAAGCATCAGGGTGGGGAAAAAAATTGATTTCTGCTTGTTATTTCTGAGGAAGGACCAGGCAGGTGAGGTATACTGTGTAAGGACACTTTGCAGATGGCCTGCTTCTCACCTCCGTCTCATACTAGAGATGGTGAGTGCAAATTAGAAGAGAGTGGACACTGCTGACCTCTGCTCATTTGCGATTTCATGCAATAGGACTGTATCAATACCTGAGTCTCAGGGATCCACTGGGACCTGCTCATAGGGAACACACCCATGCAGGACACAGATAAGCAGGTTAACGAACACCTCACTTCAGAATGTCAGGTGGTGATGAGTCTGGGAAAGAAGTCTAACCAACAGGCAGAAGGCAGTGATGGTGAAGCCTTTGGGGGGCATAGTGAGGGAACCTTTGAGGAAGTCACATGTATAGGGGGACTGCAGTAAGGAGTAACTGGTTTGTCACTTCTCAGAGGGGTTGATTCTTTACACACCATCTTGAATAAACAGCTCCAAATGTGGGAAATCAGGAGGGCTAGGAGAGGGATGATGTCTATAATTATATTTGGGATTTGCTAGGAGATCCTGAGCTGCTGTTCTATCCAGTGAAATCCTAATGATACAACCAATTACCCAAGGGTGTTGTCATAGATGAGAAGCAGGAAGGAGTGGGGAGACAGCTTTCCCAATTTTGTATTCCAACTGGGTGACAGCATCCTCCTGTGGAGGCTTCACTTAGTTTTCCTGTGGGCCCCATTCCTGGGAGTCATAGCAGAGAAATTCAGCCCAGGGCCTCTGGCCATCTGCTTTGTTCTTTTGCCAGAGTCCATGATTCATGCTAAGGGTGCCATGGCAAGAGCAAAAAGGCAAATAAATACATAAAATCTAAGACTGAACTATGAATAGTAGCTTTTCTGTTTAGAAATTGGAAATTTGACTCAATGCTGCCCTCTAGTGTTACTAAAGAGAAAATGTGAGCACAAATATTCTCTTCCCTCCTTCCTCATCCCCACCCCAAATAAGGGGAAAGCAGGTTTGCTGACCAAGAATCCGCTCAGGGGTTTTCATTTAATTTGGAAGTGAAATGTCTGATTTGGGAGATCGGGGTGGCTCAGCCTGCCTCTGCTGCAGGCTGCCGTGTTCTATCTTAACGTGGCTGCCCTTCCCAGGGCTGAGCTTCTGGGTGGACACACCCTGGGAGGACTAAAGGGCTGGCTCAGAAACAGGCCTCCTTTGGGTGATGCCCAGAAGCCTGTCCCATGGTTCCATGAGTCATCACACAAACAGAGAGGGCTTGGCCTGGTTTTCCCACCCATAGGGCTGGGGGTGGGTGGCAGAGGCTCTGTCTATCAATACTGTTTTTAGAATGGCTAGAGCAGCATGCCTTCCTAGATTTCCAGGTCCTCAGGCATAGATGGCCAGTTTGGGGAGAGTATTCAAGAACTACATTTTAAATAAACATCCCCTGTTCGTGAAATCAGTTAATTTGGGAAAACATTGTTTCAGATAATAATGTGTTCAAAGCAGTTCCTATGGTTACAACTTGGGCATTTCAGGTCTGGCTGTTCTCCCCTTTCCTGAGGGTAGAGTTGCCATTGGAAATACCCATCCAGCCACAACTACATTCCTCAGTCCCCAGGCCCCCAGCGTTTGGGAGGAAACAGGTGTCTTGCTGTACCCATGGGCTATGAGAAGAGCAACATGGGAAGCACTGGGGTGTGACTAGGAGTGTGTGTGTGTGTCAGGGGGCTCTCCTCCTCTCCCCTTCTTTATCCATGCTTCCTGCAGGAGATGGTGGTACTACATGATGGCAGCCATGGACTCTCGACTCCTCACTTAGGGAAGAACTGCCTGCCAATCAGAGCACAGTTTAGACTTTCTTTGCACGAGACCCCTACTTCCATTATGTTATACCACTATGATTTTGGTTTTCTCACCACTCTCCCAGATAAACCATTTAAACTAGGACAGCTCCATACCCCTGTGGCCCTTATCTCCCTATTATGGGGGAATTCCTATCCTCAAAGTTGGGTTGGAACCAACTCCCTGGCCTGCCCACTACTGAGCAGACAGACGGATATACCTGAAGGTGCTACTTCCTGCCCACTTCAAAGGTTCCAGGCAGCCTCTCAGGTCTTGATGGAGCAAAGGTTAGGTACTGAGTGAGGTGCTGGGAATATGCGTGCTCACAATTAAAAACAACCAGAGAATAAAGGAAGTTATCTGATCTCTACAGAAGGTAAGCTGTGGCCCATTGAAAGACTGGGGTCTCAATGTCCTGAGAACTCAGAAAACAGATTCTTTTCTGAACATCAGTTGCTTTGCGTGCCTCTGCCTTTCACAGTGCACACTGAAATTTCCCTTTTGGAAACCTGGCCTAACCTAATAAGAGGTGTAGTCATGTGGCCAGTTGCCCCCTAGTGGCAGATATGGAGAATAGCAAATGCTTTCCAAAATAAGCCTGAAAAGTTTTGTTTTAAAAATAACTTCCCCCCCCCCCAGACCTGGGGATGGAACCAAGGGCTTCACACACAATAGGCAAGTGTTCTACAACTGAGCTACATACCAGCCAGGTTTTGGGGGATTCTATCCTGTCTTTTAGCCTGGAAACACATAGGCACCATCTCAAACTAGCATGGACATATTTGGAATACTTATTTTTCAAAAAAGAATGTATATTTCTGTTTGAGGCATAAAAAGCTGTCTCACCATTACAATGCTAAGTCAGACAAACTGAAGATTCACAGCTTGTCTTTAAAGCACTGGAGAGCTGAAGTCATGGGAGATCCAATGAACCAAAAATGTAAAGAAAGAGACTTCAAGGAGAGATGAACATGAGCTTAAGAGAGGCTGACTCAGCTAGATCCTAATAATAATTCAGTGAAAATGGCTAAAATGGTAAAAGGAGAGTAAAGTCTAGAGAAATAATATAGACCCTGGGAGGGTGAAGGTATGAAGGAAATACATGTGTACAGGACCTAACTTGGTGCTCACAGAAAAGACTGGTGTAAATTCTATGAAGTGTCCTTTAGAGAGCTTTGGTTCCTATCTCTGCTAAGCAGTGAAAGCTTAAATTACAGGGTCACAAAATCTAGCTGCATTGAGAATAATGTTCTGTTCTGATCAAGCACTTCTGTCTTAGGCACTGTACCTGTCCCCCAGTAAGGAGTGACCTCCCTTAGCTGTCCTGATTAGACTGATCCAAAAAAAGGAAAGGCACAGGGGCTGGGGTTGTGGCTCAGTGGTAGCGCACTTGCCTAGCATGCATGATGCCCTGGGTTCGATTCTCAGCACCATATACAAATAAATAAAGTAAAGGTCCATCAACAACTAAAAAATATTTTAAAAAAGGAAAGGCATGCCTGTTTTTAGGAATAAAAGTGATTTATCTCAATCTTCACTGTCTTATCAAGTGACTGTCTTTCAACAATAAATATCCACATTGACAAGAAACAAAGCAGTTGACAGTATAAGACTCAAAGGAGACATAGGTGTTGAAACTATCAAGTATGGAATAACTGATTGGTAACTTAGAGACAGATATTGTGGATGCTGTAATATTTGATGGTTGATTTTAGCAGAGAGATGGAATCTCTAAGAAAGAATAAAGGGAATTGCTAGAAACGAACACACACATACGCTAATATAGATTAAGAATGGCTTTAAGGAGCTGATAGGTTGACTTTACACAACTGAGAAAGAATCTGAACCTCAGGATCGGTCAGCTAAAATTTCCCAAACTGGAATACCAAAAGAAAATGGGGGGGGGTAGTTAACAGGACAGAACAGCCGAGAACTGTGAGACAATAACAAACAGTGCAAGATCTGTGTAGATGTATTCCCAGAAAAAGCTAGAGAGAATAAGACAGTAGAAATATTTAAAGAAACAGTGGCTGACAATTTTCCAAAATTAACAACTAAACCCACCTTAGCTCCAAGAAGCTAAGAGAACACCAAACAAAAATAACCTATAAAAAACATTTCTATGTATAAAACTTTTGGAAACCAAAATAGAAAATGATTAAGACAGGTAGATAAAAAGATGCAGTAAATGCAGAGAAACAAAGAGAATAATTACAACAGCTCTTTGTAATAAAACAAGGTAAGGCAGAAGATAATGGAGTAGCATCTCAAAGGCCTGAAAGAAGAAAAAAACTGCTAATCTAGAATTCTATACCCAGCAAAGGTATCTCTGAAACAAAGGACACAGGAAGGCTTTCTCAGATAAAAATGAATACATTTATTACCTGTAGACCTGCATTAGAGGAAACAGTAAAGAAAAAATTTCAGGCAGTAGGAATATGGTACCAGAGGAAACTTGGATTTACATAATTAAGAGTAATGGAATGGAATAAATGAACATGAAATTTTTTTCCTTTCATTTAATTGCTCTGAGATTAAGCAACTGTCTAAAGAAAAGAAGCAGTACACAACAGAGGAAGTGGAAATATTACTTGCAAATAGAATATCATTAATTAAAGATGTTTATTGTAGAACCTAGGGAAACTTCTAATAATTAAAACTAGAGGTATAATAATATATTAATAAAGGGGATAAACAGAACCATTAAAAAGTTCAATCCATCCAAAATATGATAACAAAAAAACAAATAAAAAGAACAAAGAACAGATGGAACAAATAGAAAAGAGTTAACAGGATGGTATCTTTTAATCCATACATATAATTCATGCAATCAAATGGAAATTGTGAAAACTACCAACAAAAAGATAAAATTGGCCGGGTATGGTGGTATACATCTGTATCCCAGGGGCTTGTGAGGCTGATGCTGGAGGATCACAAACTTAAAGCCAGTCTCAGTAACTTAGTGAGGTCCTAAACAATTTAGTGAGATCCTGGACCAAAATAAAAAAATAAAAAAGGGTTGCAGATATGTCTCAGTGTTTAAGCACCCTTGGGTTCAATCCCTGGTACCAAAACAAAACAAAACAAAAAATACAAAATTATAAAACTGTCATATTGGATTTAAAAAAAAAGCAAAATGCAAGTATATACTGTTTATAAGAACCCCACTACAAATCTAAAACATAGATAGGTTAAAAGATATTCACCAATGAAAAGACAACTAGAAAGAGCCATACTAATATCCGACAAAATACATAACAAGGATTGTTACCAAAGGAAAAGAAGAACATTACATAATGATAAAGGGGTCAGTTCTCAAGAAGATATAGCAACTCTATATGTACGCATGCTCTGAACAACATTATTTCAAAGCACACAAAGCAAACACTCTAGCTCTTCCTTATCTATATTCCAAGACTCCTGTGGATGCCTGAAATCTGGGATAGTAGTGAACCACAGGGATACTATATTTTCCCCTTATAGAAATATACCTATGATAAAGTTTGATTTATAAATTGGGCACAGTAAGAGATTAATAACAATAACAATAGAACAACTGCACTGTAATAGCATTCATGTAAATGTGGTCTCTCTGTTTTCTGAAATTTCCCATTTAATATTTTAGATGTTAGCCTACCACTGGTAACTTGAAACCATGGAAACCAAAACCAGGGGAAAAGGGAGGTACTACTGTGCTAGCAAAAAAACGGAGAACTAGACAAATGCAGTATAGTGGGAGACTTCACCAATTTTTGAAGCCAGATTTTTAAAGACAGTCAGTGTAGGTAAATTGGGTCAGAAGGGGGAAATTGGAAACTACCCCCTGGGAGATTGGAATCCCTCCCCCAAAGGTTGTTAATTAACTGCTGAGCAGACAGGGAGCTGCAAATCAATACCTTCAGGGCTGCCACTCCCTTCCTGCCGCCTTGCACTCCACCTAGGCCCTTCCAGCCCACCTGCTCACTCCCTGGCCCTTCCACCTCTGTCCCCCGGTAGGCAGGTTGAGGTGAAATTAACAAGATAAGGGAGAAGAATGCAGGAGAAGGAGGGAAACTGTAGAGGTGTAAAAGGGACAGGACTTCCTTATCCCAAGGATTCTGCTTTTGGGTTCCCTTCTTCCCCCAGGGAGAAATCTGTTTTACTATCCTTTAATAAAGCTGCTTGCTTTCTACTCTCCACTTGGCTCAGTGTGCTTCTCTGGTGTTATACTTCAACATTCGAGGAAGCAGGACCTGTCAAGGTATCCAGTAACCAGTGGTATCATTTTCTTTCAGTAATTGATAGAAAAGGGAGAAACTAATAAGGGGAGAGTATCAAGGCCACGGGTGGCAGAAACAAATTCACTTAAAGTTTATATGCAGATCCTTGGCTCAGTTATGAGTCTATGGAATGAACTTGCTATAGAATGAATACTGGAGCCCCTTCAAATTCACGTTGAGGTCCATTCCCCATGTGATGGTGTTAGGAAATGGAACCTTTGAGAGGTGATTAGGTTATGAGGGCAGAGTGCGTGATGGAACTGGTGTCCTTTTAACAAGAAACACGAGAGACTCCTCACTCTCCACAAAGTGAGGACACAGTGAGAAGGTGGCTGGCTGCAGACTAAGAAGTGAGCCCTCACCAGACACCAAATCTGCCAGCACCTTGATCTCGTACTTCCAGCCTTCAGAACTGTGAGAAATATACTTTTTTTTGTTTGTGGGCCACACAGTCTATGGCATCCTGTTGTAGTCACTTAAACTGATGACACTGGAAAATGCACAAAGCAGAATTAAGACAACCATGCTGCTGAAGATATTTTTAGGCTAAGGGAGCAATCAACCTCTAAGACTATTCTTCAGCTCCTGCCTCATGCCAAATGTGGGCAGTGATTTCCTCATCCCCCAGTGGTTGTTCTCAGTACATGCATCAGATGCAGCCCTGGGAAACACTGACAATGAGAGAAATTCTCAGAAAGCACCACTAGGTGACACACCAGTAGACCCAGACTCATTCTCCATATTCAGGGCAGTGAGTCCTGGCTGCTTCTGTCCAGCAAGCAGGACAGGTGGCCAACATTGTTGCCTTTCCCTCCACTAAAGGGGGATTTGGTGGAGAGCATGCTTTTACTCCAGCACTACACATGGGTGGCATGTGGGTGTCCAGGAGCCACCTGATAGACAGACTGGCACATCACTCAGAGATCAGCTGATTAAGGGGGATGGTGACAGTAGCTGGTATTCCTGAGATGGCACTCCTTCTGTGGGCAGGGACACTTTGGGAGGCTGAGTGTCTGTGCCTGCTGTGTAGCTCAGGAGGGTGCGGGGACAGGACTCATGCAGGAGGCTGGCATCTGGGCTAACTCCTGTGTTCACATCTCTTCAAGCCTTCAGGCACCAGTTAAAGACCCTTAGCCAGTTCTTTCTAAACTTTTGCTGGCATCCTGGTGCACCTGTGCTTTGAGCTCCTGAGCCAATGATCCTTAGGGTGGGGTATGAAGCAATGGGCAGATGTCTGGTGGATAAGGAGTCTCTTGTGCATTTAGTCAGCTCTCTAGAGCTGCACCCTCTGTAAGCTGAGGATGGGGCATCCAGGTCTGTGCATTCCAAGGCTGTCTCCTTTGACATGATTGGGCCTTTTTTTATTTTTGGTTGATTTGACTTGCAAATCAAGAAACTTGCAAAGGGCCAGGAGGCGGCTAGGAGCTGTGAGCAGAACTTAATGGCTCCTCAGAGGCTCATGCTCTGCGGTTCCTAAGAGGAGCAGCAGAGAAAAGTGGCCCACTGAAGCTGGCTACAGCCTCCGCCCCCCTCCCCAGGGCAGGAAAAGCTGTACTCTATCTTCCCATGCTGGCAAACCTTTCCTGGCAAATGGCAAACTTAGAAATTAGCTGAAGAGAGGGAGGCTAACCACAAAGAAAATGAAGGTAATTCACATTTTTTAGGCACTTTCTGGTTTCTTACGCCTTTTTTTTTTTTTTTTTTTTACCACAAACTCATGTGATTTTTACCATAATGTCCCTTCTAGGTGTTATTACATATTTCCTTCATTATTGTTTCCATATAGGTACACAGATGGGTCAATTTGATTTGAATATGGTAAAAAAGTGATTCTTAATAAAAGTCATTTTGTTTTTAGACCACTATATTAACAAAGTTATGTTATAAAAATTATTTAAGTAGAATTTTTAATAATATTCATAACATGTGAAGACAAATTCCTACTAAAAAGAGATTGGTTCTGATTACTATAAACTAGCCCTATAAGACAAAGTATAGGATGTTGTCAAATATATTGGAAATGATATTATAATCATGACCCGGGATGTAGCTCAGTGATAGAGCATTTCCCTCACATGTCTGAGGCCCTGGGTTCCATCCCAGTACCTCAAAAACAACAACAACAACAACAAAAAAGCAAAAAAGATGTGACAATTTATTTGATTAGGGAACATTAAAACACAGATTAGTATTTGATTTAATTACAAGTTACACATCAAATACAAATGAAAATCTGCTTTCCTGACTTGCTATGTAGAATGATTCTATTGGCTCCTTGGCTCATTTTATAAATGTTGTTAATACATTGTTTCTCTAAGGTTGCAAGCTGCTCTTTGCAAAACTTCCCCCCGCCCAAACTACATTTTGGTTGTGTTGAGTCTTTTCAATCAGAGAATAGTAAACCATGGTGTGATCTCTGTGAGCCTCCATCCTAGCAGTATGAAGCTTTTTGATGACTCCTTGTTCACTCCAGCCTCTCCCCAGCACTCTCTAACCAGTGGGTTCTCTAAGGGCTGCAAGGCTACCCTCTCTGAGCTAACTGAACAGGACTTCTGAGGAAAGGTACCAGGGAAACAGTCCAGGTTCCTTGACCTTTATGCCCTGGGTAGACCCCAGTGGCTCACAGGCTGTTTGCATTTAGGAGGAAACAATAATTCAACAGTTACCTAATATCTTGTCTTTTTCACAAAGAATAGAAATAGATGGTATTAATGCCTACCATGAAGCAAAGCCTGCTCAACTCCTACCTTCTACAACCCTTAAGATTTCTGCATTTTATCAGGAGGGAGATACTATTTTATTAAAGCAAGCTTTGACTTGGGGTCATACTTCCTGAACACCCTCTTGCATGTCTTATATCACCACCCTCTTTGGCCAAGTGTCCCTTTTGGAAGCTCCACCATCTACCCTACCAGCTTGTCCTAATAACGCTTCATGGCTATGACTATTCCCCGGGGATGCTTCCTCATTCCTCACTTTCCTCCTCTACAAAGTGGGGATAGAAATAAGGAAGGATTAAATAGTTCCCCCTGAAAAGGACCTAGAGTCACACCTGTGCAACAGAAACACAAAAAATATATTAATGTGACCACACGGGGTGCAGATCCAGCCAGAGCTCCCACATACCCAGCTTAGAGTAAGCAGGTGTGCATGAAGGATACCTGCACATTCTATATCCACAGAAGGTCAAAGGGAGACAGGACAAGGCTGTGCTTAACTTGTTTGGAACTTTATCAGAGTTAATTGTCCTTTTGGAAAATCTTGCCACCAACTGCAGAGGCTCAGCACATGGGTCTTCCTCTGCTATGTAATTGAGGTGCTATTATGCATGGAGATGCCACATTTAGATAACAGGGTCTGACTTCTTCATTAAGTCTTTTGGTATGGCTGTGCTGGAGCACTTACAGACTGAAGTGCCACAGGCCCAAAGAAATGGGGCCAAATGGTTATAGACTAGAACTTCCAAAATGTGAATCAAGTAACCCTTTTCTAAGTTACTTATCTCAGGGATTTCATCATAGTGACAGAAAGCTGACTTTGTGTTTTCATAACTCTCACAATCGCTCAGTGGTCAGAATGAACTTCCCTGAGCGAGGTTCTGAGACAGTGCCTGGATCTGAGCTTTCAGAGTGCTCCCAGGCCATTTGAGGACTTGGTGGCAGGGAGGCCAACTGGGGCTTTGCCTTTGGGAACTGCTTCTTGAAATAGGCTGAAGAGCCAAGGCCCAGAGTATCATGGAAGGCAAGGGACTAATATTCTTCCCAGGAGAAATCAGTGCCCATCATTTGTGGAAGTTACAAGGAAAGTATGCCTAAGTTTCATTTAACACATCCTAAAAATGAATTGGCAAAGCTTTGCCCATTCATCGTGCCAAAGCGAACCTATTCCCTCAGATCCCAATCTTTTACCACAATCTTTCCTCCTCCCCACATGCACACCTGCCCCAGCAGATTCTTGGACTTGAAGGGGCCAGTGGTGTCATCAGCAGTGGCTGGCTGTGGCAATAGGAGCTTTAAGAGGGAAGTGGGTTCTTTCAGAAAGTTGTTTCAACTCAGAGAAAGCATTTGGATGAGAAGTTTGAAGAAAGTCACATGTGTTTTTAAATCTTCAGGAGCTCAGGCACGTGAAGATGAGATATGATGGGCCAAGTGAAAGGAGGATAGGGGAGGGAGTCTCCTTTTAAAGCCTAGAATACATTTTTTAAATTTCATTTTGATGTTCCCAAGTCATCCCTCAGTGCAAGGACAAGATGCTTGCTCCTTCTGGGTCCTGTGATTACTGTATTTATTTGCTTCCATCAGGGAATGCCTCCTACAGGTGCCCTTTGTGTGGGGCATGGCACCACTGTGGCTACAGGACAGCAGTGTATGGTCCAGTAGGGATCAGTGGGTATCCTGGGGTTCCATGTTCCTAAGCGTCACATTCCCTGCCTCCTACTTGGCTCAGGATCTCGGTGACTTTGCAGACTGAGTAGCTTACTCCCACAGGCTTGACTCTGAGCTCCATCGTGTTCTGAGAGTCTTTCATGTTTTGAAGGATGCCTGCTGTATCCTGGGGCCTGCGGCATGACTAGTTTCAGTATTCTTTAAGCCACAGAGGGAGGGCTGCAGGTGTGATGGTCTAACAGGTGACAAAGAGCCCAATCACTGCCCACAGCAGGCTCTCCTTTCAGAGGCCTCCAGATTGGGGGTCACCTTCCCTGAGTTTGAAGTACCTGGCACTGGAGTTCACAATGGCCACATCTGAGATATCTCTGCTAGAATCCAGGTCAGCTTTGCTGGGCCCATGCATGAGGCCAGGCCATCCTAGGAGGCCTTCCCCAATGAGTTGGGGAACCTAGACCCAGGCACTCACTATGCCAGACATCATACCTGTCACCCCATGTAACTGTCACAGTCGCAAGAACCTGAAATTGTGCCTGTCACATAAACACATTTGCAGTGAATATTTGTTGAAGAGATATCCTTGCTACCAACTTCACAGGGAGATGGGTACTTTCCAGGCCCCCGCACGGTGTTCATAGAGTATGAGGCCCACCTGTGACCTGTCCTGCTGAGCATGGGCTAGCTGGTTGTTGCCCAGACTCAGACCTTGCTTTTGGAGTACCTGGCACTAGATTAGCCTTTTGAATCCCTTGCCCATGTGACTCTTTTGCTCTGCAGTGCCACCCAGAGGGACATCCCCACTTTCTCTGGAGAGTAAGTATGGAGATTAGCCACATTCCAAATATCTGCTAGGGGCTTGGATCTACAGAATATGACTTTGATAAGTAATTTACCACCAGGTATAATAGGTCCCAGGATTAGATTTGGTGGCTGAGGGGCCAAGGGGAACACCCACTGAGTAAGCTGTAAAGGGATCTGCATGCACATCCATTGGACAAATTGATTCACAAATCTCTGAGTATCTAGAAGTTCTGTCTTTTGAATGGACCCTTGGGTTCCACGTGTATGAGATGCCCATCTCTTCCCTCTCCATTCAGCAATACTTTCTCATTCATCCTTAAGCTCCCAGAGCCATGTTGGTTTCTCCTTGGTCTTGAACTCTTGGGCCTCTCCCCATAGCATGTACAGGGTTCAGCATGTACATATCCTTGCCTGTGAGGCTGTGCTGGGTTCCCTACATGGGTCTGGACAGCACTATCAGCTCTCTTTCCTAATTGCCTGAATTCCCTTGGTCAGAAGGAACATCTCCAGTGACTACACACACTCCTTGCTGCATGCCTCTGGCTCAGGCTGGCCCCTGCTGAGCAGCCACATGTGATGTGAGCAGGAACCTCCTTGCTCCTAAACCCTGGGTCTTGTCTAGTTGGGGGGATGATAAAGGAGAAGGGTGGGGGTAGTGGGAGACTGGGATGGCAGGGAACCCAAGCCACATCTTTCTTCCTGGTCTTCTTCTGGGGACTGAAAACCACTAGGGTTGGCAGAAGCACACTTCTGTCTGTCACAGGAAATAGGTGTTTCCCCTCACATCTTCTATGAAGGCCACTTGGAGTTGACTTTCCATTTCTGGAAGCTGAAGGTATCTAACTAGCACCCAGGAGACTGGCCAGGAATAAGTGAAGACTGTTTTCCCACTTTCTTTTTCTATAGTTGCCCATCCTCTGGGCAACTTATCTCTGCTTCGGAGGCTCCTGGCAGAGGCCCAGGGTTCAAGGAGAGAGAGGCTGCCTGAACATGAAACTACAGGTGGCATTAGATGTGGGAGGCAAGGGAGCACATCAGTGGGGATGGTGACCTCATCTTTGAGAGAAGATAAGTATCTGCAGGAAACTTCCTGTTTCAACAAAGGCTGGAGTGGCTCTCTGGAGCACAGCTGAACATGGCCCAGAGGCATGGAGCTAGAGACTTTAAGCGGGGAGCAGAATGCCCTGTGCCAGCCAGGTTCTCAGCTCAGAAGCCATCTTAAGAGCTCTGTTGCTGCTTCGGAGGCTCCTGGCAGAGGCCCAGGGTTCAAGGAGAGAGAGGCTGCCTGAACATGAAACTATCAGATGTGGGAGGCAAGGGAGCACATCACTGAATCAGCTATCTGCTGCCATGTCTGGAGCCACTGCTAGGGCCACAAGTGTGCATGTCATTCTTGACTCTTGAGATGCAAAGGGAATTGAGTGATACTGGGGGACAATAAGTCTGCTTATCTCTGAACATCCAAAGAAAGAAAGTACTGACATCCTTAGGCACCATGCTATTAGAGGGGAATGGGTACATTCATCCTGATTGAAAACCTATCAGCCAATGGTGGTTTATTTCCAGACAAGGGTAAAGTTGATAAAAGAATTTATTTATTTATACACTTTTGTGTAAGGGGACTGTCCAGATGGAAATGACTGGAAAACATCATACTGTCTCTTATGCCAATTCAGAGTTGGCTTGCTTCCTCCTTCCCCCAGTGCACTTTTCAGGTTGCTCTGCAGCCAGGAAACTGCAAGTGGGGAGTTCAGCTATGGGTACGTGAAGTGGGGAGGCTTTCTTTCCACACAAAAGCCAAACATTTTAGAAAGAGAGGCATTTGGCCCAGCCTAGAATGTGAATGTAATACCTGGAGCTGTAGCACTCACCATATGACCATGAGGCTGAGATTACAAAATAAGGATGAATCAGGGAGAGGCTGGGGGCCTGAGTTCTGGAGACTATCTAGAGTTTCTGCATCCTCAGGCATCTCTGTTACAGAAGCAACAACAGCTGTTCCTGTTTCAGTCCCTTGCAGCCTAATGCTCTTCTGGACATATCTTCATTAAGGGGCTTAGATCAGTGACTTTCTGTACTGCTTCCTTTCTACCATAAAGGCTATGAAGAGAGGCTGAGTCTGTTTCCTGGTTGGGGTTCTTATGTCTTTTCTGTTTCTCCTCATCACCCTCAACCCCTGTGCAATAGAGATTGAATTGCTAGGGTCTGGTATTCACCAATTTCCGGCAGCCTGTCACAGGCCCAGAAGGAAGGTATCATTTATGGTTTCCAGCATCCCTGAGAGGTGTCTTGAAAGTGTCTCTCTAGGGGATACTGGGGAGCTGTTTTTTGTACCTAAAGGCTCCAAGTCTGCAGAGCCCTTTTGTCCTCTCAAGGATCTGGCACTGATCAGAAGCTGCCCAGGGTGTGGGAGCTGCTCCTATGTTCTCTGCCTCTGCAGGCTTGTGTGAAGGCAGCAGAGCAGTATCTGCCCTTCTGCAGGTCGAGAGTACTGGATGGGTGAATGTGCAGAGCTGAGCAATGGCTCAGAGGACCAGTCTAGCAGGCTGTTCACAGCTGAGCGGGAACCCTGGCTGCCCCACTGTGGCTGCTTATACAGTGAACTCTGGCCAGAGCCCATTGTCAGGGAAAAAAACCCAAAAAACCCAAAACAGGTCCTCAGGAGCAAAACCACCCACACCTCTGCAACACTCCTGAGAAGGGCCGGGCAGTAGCATCCTCCACAGTTGTCCTTTTATTGAAGGATGCCTTAATACTCATTGGAGAAACACCCAAAAGCAGAATCTAGAGGGCCTAAAAGATAGCTCAGTGCCTCTGGGAGGAGGCCTTGGGCATCTGAACCCCTTGCTCAGCTTTGGGAGATGTCAACCCTGGGATTATCATTCTTCTGTGGCCACAGAAACTTTCCAGGGCACTGCAAAGGGAGGCCAAGTCCCCAGCCTGAGTTCCAGATCCTGAGAAAGGCCTCCTCACCTTGCAAGAGCTGTAGCAAGTCCTGAGAAGAGCTAAAAACCCAGGGAAGGCTGGGCACACTGGCACTGCCTGTAGTTCCAGCTACTGGGAGGCTGAGGCAGGAGGATCACTTGGGCCCAGGAGTTTGAGACCAATTTGGGCACGATAGAGAGATCCTGCCTCCAAAAAGGAAAAATGAAAATTCAGGAAGGAGGTGTAGGTGCCCCTGGACACAAAGCAAAGAAACAACAACAAAAAAAAGTAAAAAACCTCCCAGGTTTTAGTGATTCAATATTTCTTTCTGTGGCAGTATGGAGAGGTCTATAAATAATAAAGAAGATACTCTTATTACAGCTGGCTCTGTCTCCTTTTCATTCCTTACATCCCCACCTGCACCAAATGTGTGATTTTTCTGAGTCTCCATCAGCTGTTGGGAAGGGGAACAGCTCCTCACCCCTTTACTCCTGAGGAGCAGGCCAAGAGGCAAACACATTGATCAGCTGAAGAAGGCAGAGTTCTGTTGATATATCGTGTGCATTCCTTCCGCGCCAGCTATCTTCAGGAAGGGGTAGCCTTTGGAAGCCCTGATGATGCAACTTTAGCACTGTATTTACTTCCCAGGCTACATACTCAGTGTAAAAGGTTAGAATTGAACACCCTGAGCTTCCTCCCCTGTGGGAGGCCTGGACAAAATCCCTTGGAATTCTTGGGACTATACTCAAACACAGGGACCCTGAAACTAGCCTAGCCTGCCTACCCTTCAGTCTTCTAGGAGATAATCTGCCTATAGTGAAAACAAGAATGATAAGAGATTCCCCTCCCAATTCAGCTAATCACATAGCTATCAGGGCTAACAGGAGAAAACAGCAAACTTAAAAAACAAAACAAAACACCCAAGTTCCCCAGCAAAGACATTGTATTGACTGAGAACAAGTCCTACATGCGCCTAGGGCAGGTACCTGGAACTGTACAGTGTGCAGGCTGTGGGACAGCCCAGTTACCACAAAAGTACTGAAATGGTTACGTGAGGAAACTTGGCTGTAATGAAGGGAAATATCAACCCCTTGATTCAGAAGCTTACTGTAGAGCAGGGTGTGTAAACATTTCCTGTACAGCAGTAGTTAGTAGGCTACCCAGACTATGTGGCTACTCTCAACTCTGCTATAGTAATGCAAAAGCAGTCACAGATAATGAATGTGTCTATTCCAACAAAAGTTTGCGTATAAAAATAGGTGGTGGGCCATAGTATTCTAATCCCTGCTTTAGACGGACTTTCTTTTTAAAATTATTACTCAGATGAATTATAGCTATATAATGGTCTTAGATGTAATTTTTAGAAACCCCTTTAAAATAGGGACACTGTCTTTCAAAAAACTAGATTTTGAAAGCTTTCGACATAAAGCACTGATAAATGTCTGGAGAGAGAAAAAAAGTGTTTAAAGAGATAGATATTTGTTTACCCTGATTTGAAGATTAGGCAGTGTGTACATGTATCAAAACATCACATGATACCCCATAAATGAATAATTTTATGATCTTATGCATCAGTTAAAATAAAATTTAAATTAAAAATATATATATGCATACATGTGAAAAAGGAACAACTAGGAAAGGCCATTTAAGCCTGGTGGAATTATTATTTTTGTTCAATTTTTTAAATGAAACATTGTCTTGACATTGTTATTTTTAGTGGAAACATTTGCACACACATACAGTAGTTTTATGCAGAAACCATCCCTGCTGTGTGTGCACTAAAGAGAGCTGTCCACATTCCACCTCTTGCATCTCTTCTGCCCACTGAGGCTGTCCCTTTCCATGGCTTTGCCCTCCCCGACCCCTGTGTGCCCTGTCTCTCAGGGGCTAGGCATACCTTGTTCTCTTTGCTGGTCTCTCTGTTCCATGGACACGAGAGCCGAGAAATGCGCTTGATCGTAGGCTAGAACCAGAGGTGAGCAGTGACATCTGTTGGGAGGTACCTCCAAAGGCAGGTAAATTCCTCCGAATGGGATGGGTGCAAAGGCTACAGACAAAAACAGGGGGGGAGGCTTGAGGAGCAGGAGGTTCTGAGCCAGGAGGGGAGGAAAGGGTGACACAAACAATACTGAGGGCCAGGGCTGTCAGGTTTCTATGGTGATCTGTTCTCATCCTGGATGGCTGGATGCCCTAAGACTTGCACAGGTGGTCAGGGATGAAACCAAGATGGTCAGAATAACATGCTCTTCAGTCCACTTGGAAAGCCATGTGTTTTCTGGATTATTTCTCCCTTTCCTAGTGTCCATTAAAATGTTTACATATAAAACAATAGCTTCACATCTTTAGAGTGTGTTTGTTCTTTATTTTGAGAGCCTCTTCTGTTGAGTCAGAAGGAAGGAACCAGAGAGCTCTAACACTAGGCTGAAAGTCAGCCAGGAAATAAGAAACAGGGTCCAATCCTTGGGTGATGAGACACAATCTTGTGTTTCCTTAATCATAAAAAAAGAGAGAAGTGAAACCCCAAATCTTTGCTGAAACAGACTCACTTCTGGAAATATCTTCCCTAAAACAGCATCAATATTTTGATTGTAAAGACTTGCATTTGGCCCCAGTCAGGCATGCATGGCATTCCTCTGAGCAGAATGCAGGAAGAGTCACCTTCAGTGCTGTCTTTGTTGACTTCTTGGGTTCCTTCCCTACCCTTGCTCTATCTATATTGATCAGTGCAAGGGAGAATCCTGCAAGGGGTGAGGATCCACCTGCAAGAGGCTGCAGGAAGAATGGATGGAAGTGGGTCTGTGGGCATTGGGAGCTGGGCTTGCATGGCAGGGCTTCAAGTGAGTACTATCACTGCTCTTGAAAGCTGCAGCCCTCAGCAGGCCTTGGGTCCCTGGGCCTCACAGAGAAGGTTGTGGTAAGAGGCAGGACCCTGTGTTCTACTGGTCTCCAGCCCATGTAACATTCATGGCCAGATTGGACTTTCTCAGTGATTTATCATGAAGAACCACAGCCTAATTTGTAGATTCCCTGGAAGATTGCTAAGGTGCAGATTTAAATTTAAGTGGGGCTTGAGGATCATGCTGCTGGGCTACTCGCTGTCTGGAATTGCCTAGTTGGAAATAGGCTCATAATGGTTATGGGAGTGAAGAGAGTGAAAATTGACTATAGGAGGGGTTGAGAGGTGAGGCAGGTACATGGAGGACCTAAGGGTGTCACGCATCCCACCATCTGGCTCTTCCTCCTTCCCGCCTCTTCAGAGAGGGAATAACTGCCATGACTCTAGCAACTCTGGGAGGCTGTAGGTTTGAGGGAGGACATATGGTGCAACACTCCTTCTGGCCTTCAGTTTCCTATCAGTAAAGTAGGGACTGTGGTGACTTCACACTTCCTATCTTCCTTTCTTTTCTCTTTGATAGTTGTGTACTCTGCATAGGGGCAGGAGGGGACTTAAGTGGCCGAGCACCCAGGGAGACAAGGCCTGGGGCTTTTGGAGAGAGTAGGCTGTCTGCTGTGCTCTGGACATATGATGCGGGCTCCTAGAAGTCCAACAGCCAGATTTCTCAAGGCTACCTGATGTCGACTTGCAAGAAGATGGGCAAGAGCAGTGCCTGCTGCCATCTGCTGCCTCCAGGGAGGAAGAAGAACTACAGGGAATAATGTGATCTTTGTCTGGGCAGAGGGAGGCTTGGTGGCCTTCTGGGAGCCTAAAAACTCCCAGAAAGAACATAATGAACAGAAGAAGGTGGCTGTCTGTTCTTCTAGGGGGACGTTGAAGCTTTCTGGGCCATGATGAAATACATCTCCTTGAGGCACTCACCCTCTCCACCTGAGTCTCTCAGCATTGTGTCTGCCACGACGACAATTGGTCTTCTTAGTATATGGGCTAAGACAAAAACGTGGAACTCCTCCAGGCTCTCGTACACAGGGTCCTCAGAGTTGTCCACACTAGGGAACAAAATAAAGTAAGCTTGTCATTAGACTAGATTGGAATGGAGGAAGGAGAAAATGGAAGGGACTCTGTAGGGACTGACCATCCCCTCTCTGGATCCTATCTTCAGAGTCCTGGCCAGCGGTGCCATCTAAGGATACCTTCCATGCCCATCCACCAAGGGCAGATGCACAAGTCCCAGCTTCCCACTCCCACCCTGGGTTGTGTCGTCTCAGGGGACAAGTCAGAGAGAATCTGCAGGTGAGGGCTGCTGGCCAGAATCTGCAGGTGAGGGTTGCTGGTCTCTCTGCAGGTACAGGTAGCCCACCAGAGCCTGTGGCAACTGGGCAGCTTGTTCTCTGGGATGCTTAACAAGGATGCAGTGTAGGCTGGAAGATGGAGCCTCCTCTTCTGTTCATTTCTACATACAGAAGCTTAGGCTGAAGCCTCATGCCTCAGAGTCTCCAGGAACGCCCAGGGAACATAAGACTCCAAATTATTGGGGTTAATTGCTGCCAACATCTGAAAAACCTTCTAAGCAAAACTCTGATGGAAGAGGTCAGGGAGAAGGCTGCCTGCATTTCAACCTTGAGAGTGGGAGGGAGGGAGTCATTGTGAATGTGCAACCTGTCTACCAGGGGAACCTTCCTTAGCTCATGCCCCTCGCTCCTGCCTGAGGCTTAAGGAAAGGGTGGGTGACAAGAAATGCTTTCACTCAAACTCTCAGATGTTTGGGCAGAAGACTGGAGCCTTGATGTCCCCCAATAACAGGGCCACCTTCAAAGGGAAGAGCACATAGAAAGGAGAGCTTACAATGTGATGAGAGTATCAGCTATACCCACAGTGCCAGCCAGGTGGCAGTGTCCAGCCAAGACCACATGGAAATTCTGGGGTTTGCTACTGAGCACCCTGGGGATGCCCCAAAGCAAGCGAGGGAGATCTCTGAAGACTAGATGGGTGGGGCCATAGCCAGCAAATGCAAGCTTATTTGAGAATATAGTCACTATTTGCATCAGCGGGTTCTACATACAAGGTTTGAAAATATATCTAAAAAAATTCCAGCCAGGTGTGAAAACACACATCTGTAATCCCAGTGACTGTGAAGGCGGAGGCAGGAAGATCCAGCCTCAGCAATTTAGTGAGGCTCTAAGCAACTTAGTGAGACCCTATCTCAAAGTAAAAACAAAAACAAAATAAAAAGGACTGGGAACATAGTTCAGTGGTAAAGTGCCTCTGAATTCAATTCCCAATAAAAAAATAAGTGAACAAATAAAATATTCCAGAAATTTTCTAAAGGAAAAAGTTGAATTTGCTGTGCTCCAAGCACTATACTATATCACATGAATGGAGTGATGCGTAGGCATATCTTGTTTTAGGTATTACTAGTAATCTAGGGAGGATTTAAAGTACATGGAAGGACATGCTAGGCTATATGTAAGTATTAGGCCATTTTATGGAAGGGACTTCAGCATCCCTGGACTTGGGCAGTGAAGCTGGAACAAGTCCCGTGCAGATATTGCACGGGTTGGCACAGGCCTGAACAAATAGCTCCATGTTCATCTCTCTCAGCCAACTGATTCAATTATTCCCGGAACAAATGCTGTGATTTCTGGTATTATGGTTTTGATGTTAGGCGTCCCTCAAAAGCTCATTTGTGAGACAATGCAAGAAAGTTTAGATGAAATGATTGGGTTATAGGAGGTTTAAGCTAATCCCCAGATAGGGATTAACTGGAGGTAACTGGGTCCCTGGGGTTGTGCCTTTGGGGTATGTACTTTGTCCTTGTTGAAAAGACCTCTTTCTCTGCTTCCTGAGCTACCTTCCTCCAGCACACTTTTCTGCCAGGATAATTTGCCCCAAGGAATGGAACTGTGTATGGACTGAGAGCTCTGAAACCAGGAGCCCCAAAATAACCTTTTTCTGTTCTAATTTTTCTTGTCAGGTCTGTTTAGTCATAGCAGTGAAAAAGTTAACTAAAACATCTAGGAAAATTATAAAATTATTTATATTATAAAATATAAATTACAATTATATAATATAAATATTTTTATAATTTTACAAATTATAAAAATATTTATATAATAATGCCTATATATTTTTTTTCTTTTCCTAAAAAGAAATTTACCTTATTTTAATAGTTCAAAATGTTTGGAAGCAGTCCCCTACCTTGGCTATTTGGAAATAAATCTCTAACCTGATGCCCAATTACTCTGGAGAAATTTAGTGTGTACTTCTATGAGTAGGATGTTCTTCTACACAACCAGAACACAAAGTCTGAAATTAACAAGGATACATCAAGTCACCAGACCCCATTCATGGTGGTGTGCCAGTTGTCCCAATAATGCCCTTTAGAACAAAGGCTCTGGCTTAGGATCCTGAGCTGCTCTTAGCTGTGATGCCTTAACATTAGATTCTTTCAGCTTGGAATGTTTCTTAGGATTTCCTTGACTTATATGACCTTGACACTTGCATGACCTTGAAGATTATAGGTCAGGCCTTTCACAGAATGAGCTTAATTTGGGTTTCTCCGTTTCCTCATTAATAAATTGGGTCACACTGAGTCCTTGTGGTTTCTTATCAGGTGGTGTGGAATGGCAGGCAGGTTTTCCCACTGTGGGAGATGGTGACTTGGTCACTCTTCATCTGCCAGGGCTCACTCCTGCAGAGCAGCTTATTTCCTCTATGGAATTAGCAAGCATTGTGTGGGGGAGAACTGTGAATATATGCAAATACTCCATACCTCACTCAACCTTTATACACTTACTAACAACACTATGGATTTCTGGTTATCTCTTTTATTCAATGGTTTATAATACATTTATGGTATTTTAACACTCAAATATTCTTTGATTTTGTCATTGTGACTTATTTCAGTAGTTTTACATCCTTAGAGTATCCTCCTATCAAGTTTTGGAGCAGTTTCTTGATCCTTGGCATAGGTGGTTGAAGTTCATACATACACATGTAATTTGCATCTTTAGTTTCATGTCTCTTTCTCTCTATGATCTACTTCAATGTTTACAGGAAACATGAGTTCAGTGATACCTCCAATTCTAGCCCAATACCGCAAAGTTCATTCTACTTGTAACTTTCTTCTCCAAATGTGTGAAGCCTTATTTCTATTAATATTATTATTATTTTGCATTCATTTGATCAGTCTCCTGATTTGTGAGCAATCTCCCATCTATGCTGGAATCTCCTTTCTCCCACCTGAAGTAGTCCTCTTCACCCTCTTTAGGTCTGACCATGATCATATTTTGATTCTCCCATCTCACATTCTCTGCAGATACCCACCCTGTTTTGCCCCACTTAATGGCTTAAAGGCAGAATATCTTAGGAAGTGATGGAAAGAGGAAAAGGCAAGTTTTAAATATGTATTGATTTAAAAAATACATATCATAAGTCCTCTGTGTCTGTGGGTTTTGCATCTGCATATTCAACCCACTGCAGATCAAAAATAATACAAAACAATTGTATGCACTTATTTTCTTATCATTAACTACACAGTATAACAACTACTTACATAGCATTCACATTATATTATGTATTATATGTTTATGGGATTATATTCATGAGTTCTATGCAAATATTTCATCATTTTATCTAAAGAACTTGAGAATCTGTGGTTTTGGTATCCTTGGGGGTTCTGGAACTAACTCCCTGCAGATACAGGGGAACATGAACAAAATTTTTATATGTGTATGTACTATAAATATACACACATAATATATACACACATATATATATACACATACTTACATACACATTTATAATACATATATGTGTGTGTGTGTGTGTGTGTGTGTGTGTGTATGCGCCAAGTCTAAGCACAATGCTCCTGGGTGTGCATTTTCAACACTTCAGGTGATTATCCTTGCCCATCTACACATTAGAGCCAATATGCAGGTGTTCAGGGTCAAGTACTTCAGTAGGTTGCTTGTTCATCTCTGTCACACCGTAAGTACTCATTGAGTAAGTACCAGGCAAGTGGATGGGTGAACAAGACAACAAGCAGCACAAAGAGGAGAGAACATGGAGTAACAACCGGCACACTCAGGGAAAAAAATTCTCTGATTAGAAATGTGGAGTACTGTTCCTTCCCTAATTCAATGAATGGAAAGGTCACCATTGAAAAGAGATGAGCTGTTCATGAGTCAGATATTGAGCTGAAAGAAGGAAGGCCGTTCCATGATGGAACACTCTGGCATCTGAAAGGCTATGCAGAGGGACCCCACTGTAACAACAGCAAAAGGGCTAAGTACTAGGCACCTCTGTACCAGCATGGCATTCTTCTCATGCAAAATTTGAAGTAGGTCATTGTGTTTCAAAAAACAGCAAATGTTCATTGAACATTTAATATGTGTTGGAGCTATGAAAGGCACTCTAAAGGCCTTCAGGTTAACTAGACCTCATGTCACAGGCATCTGTCCACTCATTTATCCATCTATCTATACATTCACCAACTGTCCACTCATCCATTCATCTGCTCATCCACCCACTCCCTGCCCATCCCAGTGCTATAACAGGGCTAGGGCATGGAGTTGGGCCATGCCTAGCATGCAGGCTTGTGGCTGGACATGGGCGGCAGCTGTTGAGCACAGGTGCCATCCCAGCAAAAGAGAAACTGCTCAGTGACCCTGAAGGTGACAGAAAGGGTCTTACACACACACACACACACACACACACACACACACACACCCCTACAATAGGATAAATGTATTATGTATTTTTTATATTTCTCTGGAGAATACTGACTAATATATAACTTAATATTTTGAATCTACGCTTCCTTATCAGTTCTTGGCAATGATAATAAGTATAAATATAAATAACAGCTTCAAACACCTACCTGACATGCAATTGGAGCGCAGTATGTGGTACTGTTCTAATTCCCATCCAACCACACTAAACCTTTTCCAATCTCTGGGGAATCCTGGCCCCCTAAGAGAGCCAGCCCTCCCTACTCTGACTCCCAGACAAAGTCTGTGCAGGGAAATGGATGAGCACCCATCAGTGGGGGCTAAGCTTTGCTTCCTGTCTCCTCATGTATTGGATCTGAGTGATGGTGTGTGTGGCTTGAGGAGAGTGGTCAGCTCCATGCCTCCTGGCCCTGGTTCTAACTCTTTTATGTACATACAGGACTATGTCCCTAGCATTGAGCTAGGGTTTGAAAGAGAATCAAAAGAGTTTGGTTGGACTGCACCATGAGGATGCTGCAGTCGGAATGAGCAGACAAAATAAAATATAATGAAATCTCAAAAGAGCTGGTGCTCAGAACGGGGCTGTGTGTACTTCAGGGAACATCTCTCTGGACAAGAATCAAATCAACAAGTGGAACCTGAAAGAAACAATGCAGAGGTGAAGTCTGCCCCAGCCCCCAAGATGCGCATCACAGATTAAATCCATGTTATTGAAGAGTTTGAATATATACATTAAATAAATGTATCGCTTGTAAAATCAACCTCTGAATGACTTGCAAACATGTCCCTTGTTTTCTTATCCCATGGATCACTTACTACACAAGAACTTTCTTTTCTTGGAGGGGTGGGGGGTGTCAGCATCAAACCACTGAGCCACATCCCCAACCCTAATTTGTATTTTATTTAGAGACAGGGTTTCACTGAGTTGCTTCATGCCTCCTTTTTTGCTGAGGTTGGCTTTGAACTTGCAATCCTCCTGTCTCTGCCTCCCAAGCTGCTAGATCATAGGTGCTACTGCACCTGGCACCATCCTGTTCTTGACATGCAAGTAAATAGAATAAAAACAGAAGCACCTAAAATTCATGTTTTCTAGAGTTATGACTTCCAAAATCTTGAATCAGAAAGATATTCTGGAGCTTCCATGTTTTTAATGAGACTACAAAAGAGGACACCAAACTTTAGAGAGCTTGAGCATAATCATCGTGGAAGACTGGACCAGAAAAGAAGGTGGCATTATTTCATCATTCAGAACTCAATGTCAGAGAGGAGCAAGACTCCAGTTTTTTGGGACTCATAGAGATAAAGATTTCTGAGCTACAGAGAAAAAGACACCTGGGAGCAGAACACCTGGACTTGAAGTATGGCTTTACGGGAATGCGAAGATTCCAACTCTATCTAGGTGCACCAAAAACTTAGAAGCACTTGTAGTATGCCCCATAGTGTTCTAATTTTTTTTTTTGGGGTATTTTTCTTTCTCTACTGGAAAGTAAACCTATTACTGACACCCTAGAAGTAGCCCTACATCACTGGCTCAGGATTCCAACTTGAGCATTCAGATGTGGGGACTGGAGTGATTGTGTCCTTGCTCCTGTTGCCCCACCCCCGAGGGGTAGCTTTGTTTTCAGGATGATCCATCATCTAAGTTTTTATAAACTGTCTTGTATTTAAGAGATTTTGTTGGGTTGTGGGGCACTCCAAAAAGGACACTTAACAATAGACCAAATTCCTACTTCTTGGCTCCTCCAATTATCATTTTTGTGATCTTGGAAAGGTCATTTCATCCCACTGAGGCTCAGTTTTCTAGTCTATGAAAGGGGTGCCCAGGTTTGCAGGACAGGGTTGATGGGAGGGGTATGGAGCCATGGTCTCTGCTGCCAGCCCATGCTCCTGGGTCTCACCCACTTCCTTCAGACCCTCAATAGCAACCATACTTTCTATCTCTGTCCCTCAATAGAGCCTAGAGTTTCATTCTTTAAACAAGAACATACACATCCCACCCTTGATTGCTGGTTTCTCCTCTATGAATTTTCTACAGATTCTTCATTCTTTCCTGTGAGGTGTAACCAGAACTGTGAATTCCAGGCATGGGGACATTTTCGTACAAACATGGACAATGCCTGGGTCATCTTAGAGATTCATAAAGGCACCTAAATCCTTTTGTTAGGTTGTGATTGAGTACTCAGACCCTACCACTTAATGTTTTATGAACAGGTACTTGTATTGGTAATTTTAGGTTATGGAAGTGATTCACATTCATTGTCAAAAGAAAAAAAAGTACAGAAGTGTAAAGGACAAAAAGTGAGATTGTCTAATGAGAGTGGTGATTTAAGAGGTGTGTCTCAATAGTGCCAGGGCACCACTGTGGATGGCCCTGGCTCTGCGTAGCTGCTGGGACTTACTAACTGCTGTGGGTCTGGGTCACTATCCAATGTAGGCTGCAGACATTGGGCCTGACAACCTGAGCCCTGCATGAGAAGGCCATGCGGTTGGGGGATGGATTTGAGCCTTAGGAGCCACTGAAAAACCAGGTGGAACTAGCCACAAGGGCATAGGTACATGCTGGACAGTGTCTCCTTGCCCTGGTCTGGGAAGATGGACAGAGGCAGGAGGGTTCCTGCGGCCCTAGTGGCTGCGCTGGCTGGTACTGTCTCTCTCCTTGTCCTTATTCCACCTGATGGAAGAAGGCACTAGCAGTGGCTTCAGTCTTGCTGTTTCCCAAACCTGCTGGTCCCTGTAACGGTGGAGTGGGAGACTCAAAAGACCAGGAACTATCCTGGGAAAAACAACATCCTTCATCTGTCATTCATTGCTCCTGACCAGGAACATTTTAATCATTACAATAGAAACTGAACTGGTGAAGGGGGTGCCAGTGGTCCAACAAAATCTTCAGGAGTCCTAAGAGGAGGGGGAGGCCCGTGGAAGCGTATGACAACTCCTGCTTGACTAACAGGATCAGAGCAGGTCTCAGCAACACCAAAACAGCCTTCCTGAAGGCAGGGGAGCAGTCACCTGGCCTAAGTGGCCCCACACCCCACTCATTCTCAGGGTGGAGCTCAATTCCAGTACTCCTTCTACCTCCATTCCCATCACAATCCTCTAAGTTCCAGAAAGCAGGCAGCAGAAACTGAGGCTGTGGCTTAGAAGTTGGATGGGTTGGACCAGCCATGGGGCTATGGGCAAACCCCTCCTGAATGGGGGTCTCAGGAGGCACATACATGTGGTGACAGCTACTCATTGCTATGGTTTACAGATCACTTGAGTGTGTCCTCCAAGGGTTCATGTGTAAGAAGCTTGGTTCTCAATGTGGCAACTATGGAAGATGGTAGAACCTTTTTTAAGGGGAGGGGGCTCATGGGAGGTTGTTAGGTCGTTGAAGGAGTTACCTTCAGAAGGAATCAAGGCAGTTCTCATGGGACCTTGAGTTAGTTCTCTCTAGAGGGCTGTTATAAAAAGAGCAAGTCTGGCTCCTTCCTGAGCTCTGGCTTCCTCTCTTGTCACGTGGTTTCTCCTTTGTGTATGTACTCCCACCATGGCATCATCCACTATGATCAAATAGTCAGGGAGTCCCTCACCAGAGCCATTGCTAAACTCTTTGGACTTTCAGCCTCCAAAATTATGAGCTAAATAAAATCACGTTTCTTCCTAAGTACCCAGCTTCAGGTATTTTGTTATAGCAATGGAAAACAGACTAATATACTTATTATTATTGTTATTATTGCTGCTATTTTTCCCAACCACTCCTGTATTCTGGTAGAAATATTTGGACTAAATCCAATTCTCCGGAATTTATCAGATAACTACCCTGTGGCAGATGCAGGACAGTGAAAGAGATGCTGAGGAATGCCTGAAACCCTTCAGGATGGGACCTGGGAGATGTGAAGAATAAAAGAATTATGTGCTTTGGAACTAAGTCTTCAGGATGCCTGTCAACCAAACATTCAAACATGTTCGTCCCTCTATAAGATGGATTGTTGATACTGACATGTCACATCATTAAAAAAAGTGACAAACAATTCTGTAGAAACTGTGTTTGTGGAGTTCCGTATCTAAAGTATCTAATCTTGGAACGCAGTCTAAGCTGCTTCTGCTGCTGTTGTGGGCCCCACTGGAATCTGTTTGATAGCTGGGAGACTCAAATGAGGGGTGGGTCCAGGAGGCACCAGGCTCCACTGTGGTGGGTGTGTGAGGACCCAGATAGCTTTTTCTACGCCTGTGAGTCTGAGGCTGGCCATGAGCTACACATACTCTCTGATCCTTTTGCAGGTCTCTTTAGTGTCAATGCTTACACTTTCCGTTGTTTTTCTGAGACCTTTCCTGGGGGCAACACTTGCCATCAGGTTCAAAACAGCATGAACCACAACACACACCCTTTGAAACATTACGTCTACCCTGTTTTTCAGGCCAGCTCTTCATCCCCACACTGGAACATTTGAGCGGAGCCTTCAGGAACGTGCTACTCCTAAATGCACATTGAACATGTGAAGCCTTTTGCTAGGAACATATATCCACAGAGCCGAGCTGAGAAATGCTAGGTAAATTAAATGACACTTTGGCTTTCTGTGCGACTTGAAACCAAAGATCACATAGACATTTAGTTAGGAAGTAAAACCCAGACCCAGCAGCTAGGGCGCTCAGAGCCTGATTCCTGCAGGGGCTGCTTATGCCCTCAGTCCCCTCCCTGACAGCGCCTGCTCTGCATAATGAGGCTTGAGGAAATGGGACTGAGAAGCTTATGTCAGCTTGAGTCTCTGCTTGCAAAATACGTATGGAGGTTGGTACACCTCCCAGTATCCGGCAGGATCCAGCTGTCCCCTACAACCTCCCGTGCAGCCTCATTCAAAATCTAATATTTGAAAATTGCAACCTTTCTTTCTTCCACAGCTTTTGGGGACCACACTGTGTCTTTACAACTCCCATGCTGTGTGAAGCCCTAGGTGGCTGGGAGTTCAAGACAACCCTCAGAGAATAGAAAGGACAGCACTTACCCTCCACCTGTGCCACCATTCTTACTGAAATGTGTACGTGGCTCGCTGGAGGCCAGCTTCAGCAGCTCCGTCCACTCTCGCTCCCACTCCTCCTCTGTGTACACCAGCCCTGACTAGCACAAATGGAAGCCGGTTCAGGAGTTGGGAAGGCCATAGCAGCAATGCCCTCACCTCCGCTCCCCACACTTGCAGCCACACCTGATCAATGGGCTTGGTCAAAGCCACACTGAGTCACCCAGCTGAACAACTATTAATGTCCTCTAATGGTCACCTTTTGTTTGGACTATATATTTTCAGAAGCCATAGTCTCTAATTTTAGAGCTAATAAGAGTCTACCACTAGCAAGGGTCATTCCTAGGGATGGGAATGAGGAAACATTAGCCTACACATATGCTTGGCTAGGGGCTGACCATTCAGTTTTTTGAAGGGTCAGTAGGCCAACTTTAATCAGAAAGAAGGCAGATTCTTCTAAAAGAGCAAAGTGCTAATGTTCCCCGTGGTAAGGGACACTTGGTAATCTCTCTGGATTGAGCTCACACACAGGGACTGGAAATCTATAGTCTGTACCTGCTAGTAGGTGACCACATAATTCATCATCAATGTTGGGACACTTGAGAGTGAAGGTGGTGGCTTTCCTAATTGGCAAGCCATGAGCATATTGCTGCATCCACAAGGCTGTGCTGTTGTAATGAGGCTCCTCTGCCATGAGGTTGAGTGGGGGAATCTCATTAATCCCAGAAGCTGTCTATACCTGGCCTTACAAGATGGACTTGGACCTGGGGCCACACTCTGGACTCCAGTATGGCTCAAGGCTGCATCTGGCATGGATCCTGGACTCCAACCAGGTCCGCAGATACCAACCTCCTTGTTCTGCTGTGTCTGTTGCCACCTCCACCTCCGCTTCAGGGCTTCCCGCTCAGCACCCGTCCTCATCATGGTGTAGAGAGCTTTTCGTAAAACCAGGTCCCGATCATGAAACCCCCACATTCCTGCAGCCAGGAGACCATAAGGAGCAAAGAAGAGAGAAAGGACATAAGGAAGGTGAAATCTAGAAGAAACTCAAATTCTCCTACCTACCAGGATGGCCTCCTGTGTCTGCACAGACAAAGGTAACATGTCAGTTAGCTGTTTAGTTGTCATCATTCAGAGTTCCTCTCCTTTTCCAATGCTTCCCTAAGCTCAAATGGGTGAAGGAAGTAGTGCAAATATTTCTTAGTGAAACAATAGTGAGTGAAAAGTGACTACTGACTCTCTTTGGCTATCCACCCCCAATCCTGCAGGTTTGCTTTAAGAGACCCAGTGTTCACTGTCTAGGTCTTGTGTTTGGGTGAGGGACTGCCTTTGAAGACAAGTTGATGTTATGTCCTCACCGAGGGCCCCATGCTGGGATGACCAATATCATTCTGGCTTCTCCAAGGTTCTTCCAGATTTGATGTTCAAGGGCATCTCAACTTCATAAGAAGACTGTCAGTGGATGCCACTGCATGCATCTGAGCCAGGAAAGGGCACCTGCCTCCCCAGGAGAAGGTCTCTCACCTGTAGTGGGTGCTGAGGAGCTATAAAGATATGCCAGCCATCTCTGAGTACATGCTCTGGGCAGTTGAGATGTGGTCAAGAAACCCAACCAATGGGATAAGCACTGAAGAGGTGTACAGCCCTAGCTATAGGGGAAAAATTGGGTAAATTCTTCTATCCATCCATCCATCCATCCATCCATCCATCCAAGGTGCTAGGAATATGTATAGCAGGGACTAAGACACATGAAGATCCTAAAATCTGACAGAGCACACATTGTAGGAAAGTAGTAAGTAAGGCAATCATCAAATCACTGCACAATGTACAATGTCAACACAAGAAGGAATGATAAAGCAGATGAAGAAAAAGAGTGGCAGGTGCATTTGTTATGGTGTGAATGGATGGAGACATCAGAGCAAAGGTTCAAAAGAGTGAAGGAAGGAGCTGAGAGGCCAACCCTAGGTGGAGGGAAAGGCTAGGGATGGTCCCTCTGCCAAATGAGTGGTCCATGTGGTGCCCTTGAGAAAAGGCAAGAGGGAAAGGTAGCTGGTGCTAGGATGAAGGGGACATGGCAACAAGGAAACAGGCAGGCTTTCAAGTGAGCTGGAGCCTCTGGAGAGTTTGACCTTAACTGATTGCTGTTTGTAAAGGCTCAGGCTGGCTTTGATCCTTGGATAAGCAATAATCAGAGACTGCTGTGGGCTTTCTAGTAGGCAGGCTTTTATCTTTCTCTACAGGACAGAGGACATGGCCTTCATTGCTCCTTACTCAATCTCTGACTGTTTCAGCTGTCTTCTGGGGCTCTGAGCATTCTCAGCTCCCATGGATCTTAGTGCAGTCTTTCTCACACAGAGGGTCTCCTTGTCCCATTCAAGGTTGCCTCCAGGCCTGACTGCAGGATCACTGTCATCTCTATGTGTGCCCAATAATCCCAGTGTAACATTAGGCCCCCTCAACTGTTCAACAGGCATAGCTGGTGGATGTCACATAGCCTTTTGGCAGTCCTGGTTCTGTGGAGTTTAGCTATGCAAGCACAGAAATGAAAACAAAGTAAAGGTTGAATATCCCTTATCTGAAATTCTTGGGATCAGAAATGTTTTAGATTTTGGATTTGTTCAGATTTTAAAATATGTTCCATATATTCTTTATACACATACCTGAAGGTGATTTATATAATACTTTTAATATTTTTGAACATGGAACAATGTTTCATAGTGTGGAATTTTCCACTTGTGTCATCTTCATTCAAAAAAAAATTCCCAGATTTGGGGACAATTTGGATTTTGAGATTTGGAATGCTTAACTCATACTGGGAAAAAGGGCCAGCTGCCTTTTAGGTCTGAGATCATTGTATTGTGGGGGATTCTCAGAGGAGAGCCTTGCAACTCTGGTCAGTCATGGATTAGTCCTCCCATAGATGGAGCAAGGCCCAGGGGAAGACTGCTCTTCCCAGGCAGGCCTAGCAGTCCCATTGTGCTCATGGGGTAAGTGCCATCAGAAGATTCCACAGTGGCATGTGGCCTTCCCACCTATGGTGCTGATGGGGATAGTGACTCTGTATACTGCAGTATCTGAAGGATAAAGCCATTTCCATGCCTAAGACTTTGCAACAAGGCCTCTGTTTGACATAGATGAGAGATTTCTTCTCATATTCTTTCTCCAGGTTTTATAGAAACAAAGTAAAATGCATTCAATAAAAGTAGAATAGTTAGTATTAAATATTGTAATGAAATATGGCCCAAATACTAAATCACATTTTTTGCAGAATAGCATGGAAAATTCTCCAAAAAATTTAAGATTACTATACCTCATAAATATGTACAATTATTATATGATGATTAATTTATGTTAAAGCAAAAGGCATATTTAAAAAAATATAAATGGAAAATAACAAATTCCAAGCTGTAAACTAGTGAGATTATAATTTTACTTTAAGAATAGATAAAAGATGAGAAGACAAGATACTAAAATATTAAAAGAGGTCAACAATGAGTGGTGGGGTTATTGATTTTTAGAATGCATTTCAATGCCAACCAAACAAAACAAATCAGATATAATAGTTTTCATGGAAAGGGAGGAGGCAGGTGGATGCCTTTGTCCTTCACCATCATCAAGTCCATGAAATGTTCCCCTTACTCTCAGTTGCTATACTCCTCTGGGCCTTCCTACGTTCTTCTCAGACCCTGATGCATTTCCCTTAAAACCCTGTACAATCTGATCTTCATCCACCTCTTACTGAAGTCTAGATGGGTCTGGGGCCTAGCCATTGCTCTGGGTCACAGTACCTGTTAAGGCCACATTCCCCTGGGAAGGTGGGTTTGCCCACCAAAGACCACATTCTTGTTCGAGAGCCCCATTGCCTGGACAGAGATTATGTTCTCCAGGACTGAAGAGGAATAACTGGCCTGATAGTGAGGCCACCGGTACAAATTCAGACTTGCTTTTTAAAATGAATTTGGCCTTGTGCATGTAAGCAGGCCTTCAAGAGAATGATTGAACTTCGAGAAAGTCCACTATGACTCTCAATTATCCCAATATTGCCAATATTGCCACCCATACCCATGTATCTGCAAATATTTGTTTCCTATTGGGGAAGCTTGCTGATATGTCTGCTGTATATTCTGACCATGGTAATTCCCCTAAGCAATACCTATGCCTACTTCTTATCAGTTCAGATTCATTATAGATTGCTGTCAATATGGTGGTCCCACCATTACCCAACCTCATGTACTGCCTCCCAATCCTCCTGCTAGAACCCCACCTTTTGTTCTGCCTCTAAATACCCTTTTTATTCCTGCCTTTGTACTTTATTTCTCTGGTCTCCCTGCATGGAATGTCCTCTTTTCTACTCTTTTTGGTTCTTCAAGTTTCAGTAAAGATCTTGACTCTTCTAGGAAATCCTCTTGGATTATTTTAGGCCAGGGTCTCTAATTCTCGTACCTGAAGTTCTTACTCAAGGCCTCTTTTATTATGACAGGTCTTTTCTAACATGTGTTTCATCTGTCCATCAACCCAGTGAGTTACTTGACCAGAAGGGCCAGGATTATTGACTCCATCTCATGGGAACTCTTCCAGATGATAGTGACATGGTTGTCTCTACTTAGCATATGTCTGTGCTTTAACCATGCATTGAGAAGGCCTGGAGCCCTGCCACTCTGTCTGTGCTGCAGAGCTTACCCAGTGAGGCGGCATGTAAAAGGCAGTTCCCATCCCCTGTCGTGGCCAAAGGAAGAAGCCGTTTACAGCTCGTGCACACGGTGGACCACCAGTTCAGGCGACCTGGAACAGAAGTTCACCTTAGAACAGAAGCCTAGAAAAGGCAGGGATCACCAGAAGTGTGTTGGCTAAGCAGTCACAAACATCAGTGAAAGATTTTCTAAAGAATCTCAGTGGGAAGATAGAGCATTGCGGCCACCTTTTCTCAAATAAAAAAAGAGCAAAAATAGGAGCAAATATGAGTTTAGAAAACTCAAGAGTTTTCTAAATTATATTTAATGGTAGAAACAAAAATTATAACATTATATGTCTCAATATATACCCAGTTCATATTTAAGACAATCATATTATGAAGGGTGGAGGATGAAGAAACACAAAGGCAGGAAAGAGTTATAGGTTTCACTAAATGTGGTTAAATGTCAACTCCAGTAATCTTTGATAAGGTATATATGTATATAGGTAATAGTTAGAACTACCACCAATCAACCGCTATTAGAGTTACCCTCAAAACCCAACCCCATACAATTTATTGTAGAAAACAGCCAGTATTACCCTGACACCAAAATTCAATGAAGAAAGTACAAAAAGAGAAAAGTGTAGAATAATATCTTTCCTGGATATGCTAGAAAATTGTTAACAAAATATAAACTTAGCAATATATACAAAGAATTGTAACAAAATAGCACCTAGCAATATATACAAAGGTTTGTACAACATGACCAATTATTCTAGGGATGCAAGGCTGGATTAATATTTTAAAATTAATCAATTAATATACCATAGTAACAAACTACAGAAAAAAAAGAACCACATAGTCATATCATGAATGGAGAAAAAGCATTTGATATAAAATTAAATTCTCATTCATGATTAAAACTTTCATAAAAATGAGGAAAAGAAGGAAACTTCCTTAACTTGATAAAGAACATATACCAAACCATATAGCTAACATCTTACTTAGTGGAGGGAGATTGAATGCTTTACTTCTAAGTGTGGGGAAAAGGTGAGGATATCCACTCTCACAATTGCTATTCAACATAGTACCAGAAGTCACAGCCAGTGAAGCAAGTAAGAAAAAATAAATAAAAAAGAAAGAAAATAAAGTAGAACCTTTAGTTACAGATTAGAAAGGAAGACATAACACTATTCTTATTGACAAATGCCAGGGTTTATGTAGAAAATCAGATGGAAACTTAAAAAAGAACTCCTAAAATTAGTTATTTTGTCAAGGTCTCAGGATATGAGATCAATACATACAGATCAATTGTATTTCTATACACTAGCAATGAATACATGGGAATTCTAAGATTATAATACCATTTATAATCACTCAAAATGACTTAGGTATAGATCTAACACAAGTGTCAGTACTTATGTGCTAACAACTATAAAATTCTCATGGAAGAAATCAAAGAATATCTAAAACAAATGGAAATACATACTGTTTATGAATTAGAAAACTCTCAACATAGTAAAAATGTGAATTCTATCCAAATTGACTCTAGGTTAATAGCAATTCCTATAAAAATCTTAGCAAGGTTTCTTGTAAAAAGGAAATTATTACCATCTAGAATTCTGTATTTCAGATAAACACAGAATTTATTACCACTGGACCTACAGTAAAAATATAAAAGGTAGAAGGAAAATGATCCTGGATGAAAGCAGGATTATACAAAAGGAATAAAGAGATTTAAAGAGATTTGAAAGGGCAAATATGTTGGTAAATGTAAATAGATACTGACTGTTTAAAGTGCCACCAGCAATGTCTTTTGGGAATTAAGTCACATGTAGAATTAAAACAAATGACAGCAGTAGCACAAAATATGACAATGTGTAATAAATTACATAAATCTTATGGTCCATACATTAGCCAGGAAGTGGTAAAAGTACTAAGATCTATTCCTAAGTAAATTCTAATAATACAAAGATGCATTTTATAACCTGTGGGATACCCATCCCCAAACCAATAAGCTAACAGAGGAGAAAAGAGAATAGTAAATATTCTTAAATAATTCAAGAGAGTACAAGAAAGAGTTAAAAAAGGAACAAATAAATAGCAAGATAACATTTAGATTTAAACCAAGATAACAGATTTAAATTAACATATCAGTATTTAAATATGAATGAACTAAATTAGTAAATATGAATGATCTAGATATTCCAAAATACAGAGTCTCATTTATACAGAATGAATAGGTTCTGTAGGTCTATTGTAGGCCACAGTTGTTAATGCCATATTGTATAATTGAAATTTGCTAAGGCATAGATATTAAATGTTCTCACATACCAAAAGTGGTAACTGTGTGAGGTGATGGATGTGCCAATCAACCTAATGGGGGTAATCATCTCACAATGTACATCATTACAGCACAGCGAAGCATGAGCCTCATATTTATGTCAGATCCTCTCATCCCCAAATCTCACAGGGGTGGTTCAGAAGCAGGCACAGGTGGACACGGTACACTTAGTGGGTTTGTGTTACTGTTGGGGAACCTCAAGCTTAATGAATGCTACACTTTTACAATAGACTGCAAGCAAACCTTTCCAAACTTTGTTCTGGAGGGAGACATTATCTTTATTTTGGTGAACAGTGAACACACCTGTCCTCTGCCACAGAGAGACATTATCTCTATTTTCAAATAACAATTATTATACTTTGTAATCTCCCTATAGTGGTTCCAAATTCTGCTTCATTTCTAAGGCTTTCTGCTTAGGTTTTTAGTCACTTCAGCTGTGTTCAGCAAAGGACCTCAGGGAAAATCTTTCAAAAAAGTTATTTACAGGCAAGGTTGATATACGCCTAAAATTCCCGAGTGTCACCAAAATCTTTCCCTCCATCCCAATTTTGCAACAACTCTCAGAGTAAAAGCAATTACATCTTCGGGCTTACTTTTAAGGTTTTCCTGTCTCCAGTTTCTTTCCCCTTTTAATTCTAAGTGCTGTAGCAGATGCTCTTCTAAAGGAAGTTCTACATTTCTCTCTCTTTTTTCATTGTGGCAGGCAAACAGGCAGGTTTATCATTAGCTATTCCATTGCTCCTGGAAGCAGGAGATGGTCAATGGACTATTTTTTTTGAATATCAATCCAACTCACATTCCTGGAATAAATCCAACTTTGTTATAATGTATTGATGGGTAAAATTTGCTGTTTTTTTTGTTGTTGTTTATAGTTGTTACGATTGTTCATGAGAGACTCATGGGTCTATCACTTGTCAAATGGAAATGGTATCCAAGAATAGAGCTGGCTTGATCCCAGTGGCATTTTGGGATTACATGAAAAAGTGACAACAAATACCTTTGAAGGAAATTATCCCCTACACTGCTGCCCAAAGTAAAACTGCTGACCCTGTGGGGCTCTTGATACACAGAGTCCCCTAAATCCCTAGACCTGGCTTACTGATGCCTCCACTAAGCTAAAATCTGGTGGCGTTCACTGGGTGGCGCAGCCGTTCGCTCCAGCACCAGCTATGCAGCACTGGAAGCAGAGCTGGCCATCTGTTCCCTGGGCAGGACTTGAGGCTGTACTCATAGATGTAGCCAACATTCATTGATGAAGCTTATTATATTTTTACTGATTCTTGGGATATTGTCAATGACCTGGCAATTTGGTCTGCCTTTTGGGAAACTACAGACTGGTAGATTAAAGTCATCCTTCTTTGGGATCACAAAATGGGACAGCAAATTGAAACTGCTGATCCAAATATCTTGGCGGCTCACATCAATGTACATAGTGAGCTTTGTCCTCTGATGAGATGACCTTTGGAGCCTGCACCTCCTAGACTGACACCATGGCTGCCTGAGCCCTCACCAGCCACACAGAGCCACACTCTCACCATCACAGAGGGGCAGAAGTGAAGGATTTTATATTCGGATGCAGAGGTTGCCACTGTATGTATCCTCAACTCACTGTCTCATGGACAAGGAGGAAGTGTTGCTTGAGATGCTGCTCCTGCCTGCTCCGGGAAGACTGTCTTTCAGGACTGGCACTGCCTCACTGCTGCCGACATGTTCTCAGGTAAGAGAGCTGCAGCTCTGGTCTGTCAGTCTGTAGCTTTGTCTGGTGAGTCAACTCTGACAACACCATTATGACCCTTAAGGCTAATGTATGTCTGCTGTTGGCTTTCAGCCTGACAATCATGTGCCTTTTATTAAAAAGCTACCAACAAAGGGCTGATAGTGGACCTCTTCAATAGGGTTTCCGTGTCCTCTACCATCCAAAGGTACCTGATATAATGGAGCATAGGGTGGCCTTCTAAAAAGTAGCCTCAAAAATATTTCTGGTTGTAATGGTCTGAATGTTTGTGTCCCTCAACAGTTCATACATTGAAACTTAATCCCCAGGCCAGTGGTGTTGAGAGCTGGGGCATCTAGGCAGGGATTCATTTGGAAGAGCTCTTCCCTCATGAATGATATTAGCACTCTTATAAAAGAGGTCTGAGAGAGCCTGTTGGTCCCTTCTATCATGCGAGGACATATAGATAAAACCCTGTGCAAAGAATGAGCCCTCACCAGATACCAAATCTGCTAGCACCTTAATCTTGGGATTCTTAGCCTCTAGAACTATAAGCAATAGAATTCTGTTGTTTCTAAATTAACCAGTGTAAGACATTTTGTTCTAACAGCCTGAACAGACTAAAACACTGACCCTCTCTCCCTGCCTTTCTCCTGATGTGTACTTGTCTCAGGCAGCTTCTGGGCTTTATAGCTGGAGCTGCTGTAGACCAACTGGCTTAAACGAGAGACATTTATTACCGTTCCCAGATCAAGTTGTCGGCTGATATGGTTTCTGAAAAAGGCTCTCTTCCTGGCTTGTACATGGCCACCTTCTTCTCATGTCCTCACACGAGCGAGTGAGTGAACTCTGGTGTCTCTTCTTCTTACAAGGACACGGATCTCATCATGGCGGCCATCCTCATGATCTCATCGAGACCTAATTTCCTTCCAAAGGCTCTACTTCCTAATACAATAACATTGGGGTTTCAGGCTCCAACATATGCAATTTGGGGGGATGTAACTGCCTTAGTAAGGCAGTTTGTTACAAAAAGGTATCATCTCCTTTCAGCTATTTCCTGGTTAGTGATCAGGATGAACAGGATAGGAGTTGCATAGGCCTATTTTTGAAAATCCAGATTCCACCTGAGCATCTCTGATCATTTTGAATATCTCGTTTTCCTTCTGGTCACCCCTAGCTGTTTGGCATATTTGAGTGTCAGTCCAGCCAAAAGGAAACCTAGAAAATTCAGACCGAATTATGGTTCAATTTTATAAAGAGCTTTTGTTCCTCTTGTTGCTTACCTTCATGAATGAGAGATAGTTGTGATCAGGAGATGGTTTTTTTTTGAAGGATGAGTTAGTTTTGGTAATATGGTTGTACACATCAATTTTGTGAGGGGTAGAGGAGCAACAACTAACCCCAGAACATGAGGGGAGAAGATCTTAATACCCTAGAAAATATAGGGGCAGATGGGATACAGTGACAATGTTTGTTTTCTAGAACTAACCCTGGAGAATTCATGAAGAAATGTGCCCTGGGGTAGATCTCCAAAACTGTTGCATGTGCCTTAAATAAAACAGTGTCCTCCTGTGATTCAGGAGTCTCAGGTCTTCTGTCAGCCACCATGAAACCAATGGAAGACTAGTTTATTTTAGCTTGCAAGCAGAGTAAAAATCTCAGACATTTCACAGTTTTTGTCATAAAGCAAATTTGTTTTCAGATGGTTCATGAGATATAGAGTGTACTATCCATGAGGAGAGGGAGGTCTCACAAAATATAACAGGATGAGTTGCATATATTAGATAATCAGGCATGAATTTGAAGTAGAGGGAGCCCTATCAGGACTGAAAAACAGCCTCAGTCCCATAGTCCCCGACTACAGTAAGGTAATCGGAAGACACAAGAGGGAAGGGCAGACCCTCTCTAGAGAAGTGTAACACCATGTAGAGTCTACAATTTTATGTGCATAATGTCTGAAAGCAGATGAAAAATTACTAGGCATATTAATAAACAAATACCCATCTGGAATTATATGGATGAAATAAAAATGAGCTAAAAAAACAAGACACATGGATGATCCAGATTTTAAGACTACCTTGACAGGGATTTGGAAGTAACTTGGATTAATATTTTCAAGAAAACAGAGAAAATGGACCAGAAGCCATATTTGAACAAATAATGTTCAAGTATTTTCCAAATTTGGTGAAAGACAGATTATGGGACATCTTGAAACCCTCTGAAGAATTAATACAAAAAAACCATGACAAGACATGTGGGAAAACTGTTGGAAATTAAATATAAACTCTTAAAAGTAGAGAAAAATGTTACAAAGAGAACAATAAGACAGAGTTCTCATACAATGCCATGAGAGCATTGAAGTGCTGAATGAAAATAACCTCGACTCTAGACTAGAGTCTGTCCCCAGAAAAACTAACCTTCAAAAATGAAATTGCTAGGGAAATAAAGAAAATTCTCAATTTAATACAGGTCATCTATGAAAACCCTAAGCTAACACGATACTTAATGGCAAGATACTGCATGCTTCCAACCAAAAAAGAAAACAATATTTAATACTGATAAAGGTCTAAGGGCAATTATATAAGAACAAAAAAATAAAAGGCAAAAATATGGGACAGCAATAAGTGAAACTGTATTTACTGGTAGATGGAATAATTTTATGTAGAAAATACTTAAAATCTACCAAAAACTCCTTGATCTAATGAATAAATTCAAATTTTCCAAGGTAAACACATATTTATATACTAATAAAACTAATAGAAAAACATTAAAAATATAAATACTTAAACATATATTTAATGAAACACAATTGATATCTAGACTGAAAGCTATAAGACATTCCTATAAGAATGTCAAGACTTATATAAGAGATTTATCATATGCATAGATTAGACTTCTTGTCAATAAGATACCAACTTCCCCTAAAATTCATATATAGACAATGTAAGCCCCACTCAAAATTTAAGAAGGCTAAATTTTCAGAAAGTGACAAGTTGATTCTGAATTTATATGATTATAAAAAAAGTAATTGGCCCATATAATCTTAAAGACAAACCAAGTTGCAGCACTTATAATTTCTGTTTTAATAATTTCTTATAATGCTATAGTAATCAAGATTTTATAGTACTGGCATAGAAAAGACAAATAGATCAGTGGAAAAAATCCAGACTGGAAAAGACACATACAGTTTAATGGTCAAGTGATTTTCCATGGAAAATGAAGCCTGCAAAAGGGAAACGAAACTATTTTTCAACAAATAGTAATAGAATTATTGGATTCATGAAAACACCTTCAATATCTTTTTTGCACCATAAACATAAATTAACTTGATCTGGATTCTAGACACATGTTTAAAAATTAACCTTACAAAGATTTACAGACCTCCATATAAAAACTAAAACTATAAAGTGTCTCAGAAAAAAGGAAGAGAATATTATTGGGATAGGCAAAGAAAAATTATTAGCACATTTTACTGGATATATTAGAAAGTCCCAAAAAATCAATAAGAACTAGACAACCAACTTAATAAAAATGTGCAAAAGACTTAAGAAAGACATTTCACTATAAAGGAATAAAAAAAGCAAAAAAAGGCAAAAAGATGTTATACATTAATATTCATCAAGGTAAAACAAACTAAAGCTGCAAGAAGTCATCACTTTATGCTCCATTGGAGCAGTAATAGTAACAATACTAAAAACAGCAAATGTCAGTGACCTAGAACAACTAGAACTTTCATATTTCGCTGTTGCAAATGTAAAATGGCACAATGATTTTGGAAAAGCTTTTGACAATTTCTAGCAAAGTTAACCATACACAAACCATATGATCCAGAAATTCCAATCCTGGATATTCCCCAAATGGTAAAAAATTAAAAAAGAAGATTTGGACATGAACATTCACAGTAGCCTTAGTATTCAACAAAGTCAATTGTTACCAAGTCTGAGATTGTAGCTCCAAAATAACTTGCACTTAGTAGTGATCTTAGGCTCTGTTTTCTAGTGAATCCCGTATTAGTCTGTTTTCCATGGGTAGTAACAAAATACCTGAACTTTATCAGCAAAAGAGGTTTATATAGCTCACAAGTTTTGAGGCTAAAAGTCCAAGATCAGGCAGCTATATCTGTTTAGTCTCTGGTGAGGGCTTCATAGTTGGATTGCATCATGGTGGAAGCTCATGAGAGAGTGAGAGAGAAGTCACATGGTGATACTGGAAACCAGAGAGATCAGGGGTCAGGTTTGCTCTTTTACAACCTCTTACTCTCATGGGAACTAACCAAGGTCCCATGATAACTATGCTAATTCCTTCCGAGAGTGCAACGACCTAACTATCTTCCACTAGGCCCCACCTCTCATCCACAACTTTACACATGACCACACAGGGGACCATGTTTCGAACATATGAACTCTTGGAGGAATAATTGAAACATACCCAGATCATAACATCAATATGACCTGGAAATTCCACACTTATTTACTAAAAATAAGTGAAAGCATAGGAATTGTACAGGAATATTAATAGCAGTCTTATTTCTCCATTAAACCATTTACTAAGAAATCTGGGATGCATCTTGGAAATAAACAACATTAATAGATGTCAGGCTCTATGTCCCTGAGACTCTGGGCCAAGTCATCGTCATGTCATTCACTCTTTCTCAGGAAGTTCTTAAGATAAAAATCAAAAGCAGGGGAACACAAGAAATAGGAGGGGCATGGAGTGGACCATGCAGGAGGAGTGAGGGAAAAGCAGTCACCAGGATGATGCCGTGGGAGACACCATTCTACCTGGATGGCAGGGGTGTTTATGCTCTTAATTGCTTTTCAAAAGACTATCTGGTTTATCTGATGATGGTGTCACATGTACTGCATGACAAAAATGTCATTTTACGTGTTGTTTCTGGGTTACTATTAAGATTGTTTAAGTTTGTGGATCAAGTTTATATGTGTTTTTATATATATATATATATATATATATATATATGTTAGTGTGTTGGCTCTATGCTTATTATGTTTACATATGAATCAAGTTTATGAACCACGTTAATGTATCAAGTTTCTAATATTACCTGAGACTACTAATGACATACATACACACTTGTTGTTGTTTTTTTGTTTTTACTTAAGGGATGAAGATATTTGTCTACTTCTTAAGACCTTTAATTTTTGGTGAATTTCGGTCAATTGAGAATTTTTACTGTAGACATTTCTAAGAAGTTGTGAAAATCATTTTTTTTAAAAAAGAGAGTAAGAATGATATGATACAAACAATTGAAGGGATATTATTTACATCTCTTCATTTCAACTGTCAATGCTAAGAGTATTGTTGTTGTTGTTGGATTTTATTTTATTTTTTTGGCATTGCTGGGAATTGAACCCAGGGCCTGGTGCATACTAGGCAAATCTCTGGCCCAAGAATTAGTTTTTAATAAAAGGTGTTATTGCTTTCAAAACAGAAATAATGAAAGATAAAGATGACAAGTAGCACTTGAAAATTAAGGTTCTTAAAAGCGCATTTAGTTTAGAGTCAGTGAGATATTACCTAATATATCATCATGTTAATCAAGTTTAATATAATAAACTTTGTCAGTACTTTGTTTAAATTGAATCCCTACCTGGTCTGTGGTTAAGATTCAGTAATTCCATTTTAATGATAAGTGGCTTTATTGATATTAAAGAAACTATGCCTTTAATTCTAGATGAAAACATGTCCTAAAACTAACACTACAAAATTAAATAGGCAAGTATTAATTACATGAAGATGCTAATGCTTATGCTAACAATTGGTATATTCTTACCACCTGCAAATCATCTTATTAAAGCTAAATGAGAAATGCAATTAAGAGCCTTAATTAACAGTATCACCGGATGGCCTGTTGGAGGCATAATTGGAAAAAACATGCAATCACTTAGTAACTTCTTTTTCTCTAGGCTGTGAAATAGCAAGTTGTCTCACCTGACTTTAAGAAGTCTTTTTATAAATCCAGGCTGAGAGATATTAAAACTGCATCGCCACAAAGTAAAAGAAAAATGACAAGATTCTTGCTTACAAAGGCATAAAACTCAACATGGTGTCTGAAATATCTGCAAGCCTGACATGTTTAATATTAAAGTAGGCTGTCCTCATTCATTCTTTGAATTGGATCTAAGCTGCTACTGGCTCCAGGCAATAGTCAGTGGGTGTACTTGTGGGGAGTGAGTGGGGGAGGCAGAAAAGGGCTATGTTAGCCAGGCAAGTGTTTGCATTGATGTGGCTGTACACTTTGTCCAAAGCCACAGCTTTCCCCTTCCATCCTTGCTCACAGAGCCTGAGTCTTCCCTGTCCCAAGGGGACTGACTGACAGGTCTGGGAAAACCCATGCAATATCATTCCCTTCTTGGGGACTGGTGTTTGCATGGCCATATGCTCTTACTGGCCCAGTAGACGTAAGAAATAATCTGTGAGGTACAGCTACCTGGAAAATGTTGTTCATTCTTCAAAAGGACCTTGTCAGGTGAGAGGAGATGTTCCCGGAAGCAGTATAGCCACACTGTATCCCCAGTGGAGCTAATACTGAGCTGCTGGGGAGGGAATGTTAGGTAGCTAGTCAGCCATGAACAATGGGTAAGGGAAGGACAACAAAGGGTGGTGCCTTACAGGGAGGACATCAGAATATACATCAAAGAGGCTGCATTGGTTATAGGCAGGGAACCTTATCAAAACAGCCAAACACCTGGAAAATGAGCACTGGCTTCCCAAACCTGCCCCAGTCATAGTTAATTAAAAACCCTTAAGGGAACTATCATTTCAAGATCACGTCCCATTCATCCCTTGTGAACAGGCAAAAACCAAAACCAAGTCACACCTACCCCTTTTGACTAGGTCACCATGACTCTCACAGAGAGAAAAATGTGCTTAGGGCTAATTTCTGGGGTATAAACTGTGTAAGGGTGTATTATAGAATGGGACCAGAATAAAGGGATTTCAAATCCTTAAAACTCCTAGAATTGTAAGAGCCACGCCGTTCTTTCTAGAGTTGATCTATGTAGTCTCTATACTGTATGTCATCCTCATTTCTCACTCTTTGTTATTCTGTGTGACCTGTTTGAAATTCTTCCTGTGGGATCACAAGAGCCAGAGGCCATGAATCCCTTTGGCTCCACAGGCAGGTGGTCTCCTCCTTTGCAACAGAAGACTGGGTTTGGTGTGGGTGGGTCCTGGAGCTGCCAGCCCTGCTATGAGCTTCCCTTATTTACTGTCCCTCTCGAGATGGCTCACATTGTCCCTTGAATGTGTATCTGCTTTACTAAATAAATCTGTGTCTCTGGCATGTGCTGAAATTCTTTTCTGTTGTGCATGCCAAAATTGTAAAGGTGCTTTTGAGGTCAGTTAAATATGGATTCTATGTTAGTTATCATTATTAAGTTGGTGGTATTTGTCTTAAGAGGGATGATATTCTTTTGGTCATAAGAAAGAATGTCTTTAGGTTTAGATGATACATGCTTCAAGGGGTAAAGTGTCTGTAATACACAGTCAAATGGTTCAGAATTGTATATGTGCATATATAAAGACTGATGAATACACATACATATCTATCTCTATATACCTATATCATCATACATATAAAGAGATAAAAAAGTGACAATGAAAACCAGTGACTCTTGATGCAAAACACATAGGTACTAATCTCTCAACTTTCCTGTAAATTTCAAAGTGTACAACAAAAAGAACACCAAGTGGGTTTACTCTACAGTTTTAGAAAATGGAGACATTCTATTCTGGTGCCAAAGACAATTTCTGTGTAAATTAACTCATTTGTCTTGATTAAGTTTTAAAAGATTGGATCAATTTTGTTAAACACACTTTGGGGGAATCTAATGGATGCAGTTACTAATTTGAGTGATTTTTTTTTTTTTTTGCTTTTCTATAGATAAAGTTGGAATTTTTCCATGTTGGTTACAATGTTCAAATTCTTCAGGCACAAAATCCTGAAATGTACAGATGATTTCTCCCAATTGTCTCCTATCTATTCCCCTGGCACTCATGGAAGACAGCGTTAATAAATCATAAAACTTTCCATGGCAGACATGCTAATTAATCATTACTCTTTCCACAAAAGAGGTAGAAGACCTGATTATTCTTCTCAACTCAGAGCTCTAGGCAATAATGACTAGTTGTTTCAAGTTGACAATGAGGACAGAATGAATTATTACCCATTAAGTGGGCTTTGGAAAACCTACCCTTGCAGAATCTGTGAAAAGAGTTTCTATGATAGTTAAGTATAAGGCAACAGCAGTAGATTGAGCACAGGGATTTTGAAGCTAGACTAACTGGATTCAAATCTCAGTTTCACCACTTCTTAGCAGTGGACCTTGGGCAAGTTACTTTACCTGTCCACATCTCAGTCCTTGGTTCTGAAAACAGGATAACAGTAGTATTGACCTAATAGAGTTTTAATGAACATTATTTTATTTAATATATGGAAAACATTAAAACAGGGCTTGGCAAAGAGAAAGCACTATATATTTGTTTTTGTTAAAATACGTTCTAAATTCTGGGTTAAATTTATGAATATGCCAGTGGATGAACAAATGGCCCAAAACTTTCTGTTTTAATAAGTGCCCTCACCCACCAAGGTCCTTTCTAGGGTAGGTACAATTGCTTTTATATTCATGGAGGAAAGACCCAAAGGAAGTTGTTCTCATGGCATTGAGTGCTTGGTATTGCTCCAAGCGAGATGTGCTGACACAGGATGAAGCAAGTACAGAAGTGGGAGGAAGTGCTCAGGAGCTTGGAAAGCAATGGGCATAGGTGCAATATTTTTTATTGAATTTATTAATGTATAGATTGTCCATGGGTTGGAATTTTGAAAAAAAAAATAAGAAATAAAATGATCCCTCAGTATAAATAGCTTGTGAAACACTGCTGAGAGATCTAAATTATACTCCCGAATGGAGGAGGCATCTAAACATAGCATATTAAATTGTTTGTCTACATTGATTGTCTAAGTTAGAGAATTAGGGGAAAGAGTCTTTAAAGAGCAAAATCAAGTAGGTCTGAGGGAAAATGAGCCATCTTAGGAACACGAGAAAGACCTGGCCTTATAGGTGCTTTTATGGTCTGAATGTGTCTCCTGCAATTTCTTATATTGGAAATTTTTGCCCAAATTCAAATGCTTATGGTAAGGGAGATAGTAATGCTTATGGTATGGGAGTAGCCTTTGGGTAGTAATTAGGATTAGAATAGGTTAGGAGGCTGTGGGCCCTCAGGATGGCACTGGTGGCTTTGTAAGAAGAGAGACCAGGGCTAGCATGCTTGCTCTGTTGTGATGTCCTCTACATGTTATGAGGCACCCTGGAGGCCTCATCAGATGCCAGCATAATGCTTGTAGCCTTCCCAGTCTCCACAAGTAGAAGGCACCAGCATTAGACTGAGCACAGGGATTTTGAAGCTAGACTAACTGAATTCATGAACCATATAAAATTCTATTCTTTATCAATTACCTTGTCCCAAATATTTCATTATAGTAAGAGAATATGGACCAAGATAGGAGTCAAGCCTAATGGCCTAATCAGTCAAAGAAAACAACTCTTTGAAACAGTTAAAAATCTTTTTTTTTCTTTTTATTTATTTATTTTTGTGGTGTTGGGGATTGGACCAGGGCCTTGTACATGCAAAGCAAGTGCTCTACCACTGTGCCCCGAAAATATTTCTTGTATTTTTACAACCTCCCATTGACTTTTACTCTTGTTATTCTATATTTTCTAAATTCTTGATTCCTCTGTAATACTTCATGAAAAATAATTAAAAATAACATTTTTTCTTGCATGAGCACAGAATTACAGAAAGAGTGGGAGCTGAAGACTTTGTTCCTAGTCTTTTGAAGAGAGAAGTCACCCTCCCCAAGATGAGTGGGAAGGGAAAGATTTAAAGAGAAAAGGAGGTCAGAGAAAATAAAAACACTCCTTTAAACAACCCTTTGAAATGCATATCTATGCTTGGAAGAAAGTGCAGTAAATCCCCAATGACAAAAAGGGGAAGAAAAAGGAAATTAGATAAAAATATATACCAACCCTGCAACTACTTATGTGTGGAGACATTTGCTTGTTCAGTCACTTTGCAAGAACCAGGAAGGCCTGAGACCCTGGGATGTGGGGACTGGGGATAACCCTTTCTTCTCACATAAATGTAGGACTCTGCAAACCTATTTGGAGGGCAAGAATTAGAAGCAATTTTCCTACTGAAATTTCCTTGAAAAGAAAATTTATCTCTTCTAGACTGAGTTTAGCACAAGAAAGAAAGAAAGAAAGAGACCCCAGCACCAACAAAACCCAAAAACTTCCCTTGGAAATGTAACGACTAATTTTCTAATGAAAATTTGAGCTAAAATCGATTTTTGTTGGAACCCTAAAGTCAAGAAATGGCTATAACACTGATTCTAATTTCCATGGGTAATTTTCCCTAGGAGACCAGAGTAAATTAAACAAACCTCTCTCTGCAGAAGAGCACACTCCAAGACAGGCCATTCAGATTCCCACAGATAAAGTCCTGCTCACAACCTCAAATGACAAACACAGCAAGAAACAAGAAAAATCCATAGAAAAGGAAGTTATCAGATAAATACCAGCTTGAGTTTAAAAATTGTCAGATAGAGACTGTAAACAAGTATGTTTAAAATGTTTAAAAGTCATAAAAGAATGAAACAAAGCATGATCAGAGAATAAGAGGTAGACGTAGAAAATAAAAATTGAATTTAAAAATGAAAAACATAAAATTAAAATTCAATTTAATATTAGATTAGACATCATTGAAGAAAATGATACAGTACACTTGAAGATTAGTCTGATGAAATGACTGAGAAAGAAACTAAAAGAGAAGAGAAAATATGAGAGAGAAGTTAGAGACATAAGAAGGAACCATATAGGTCTAACAATGTATCATTAAAATTCAGAGAGGAACAAAAAAGGAAATATTAAAGAGATAATAACTGAGGATTTTCCATAAGAAATATATAAAAATAAATTCACAGATTCAATAAGTCTAAGACAGTCCCAGAAAGAAAAACAGAATAGGTTTAATCTTCAGCATATCCAAGTGAACTGTAGAATACAAAAGAATAGGAAGAGATCCTAAAGCAATTACAGATAAAAGATATCTTCAAATAAGTGGCAGTCTGACAGTTCACTCTCCAAAGAAACAATGGAAAACCAATGAAAACCAAAAGAAAGTTATTTTCAGTGTGCAGAATGAAAGGAACTGGAAACCTAGGTTACTTTACCCAGCAAAAAATGCTTTTCAAAAATGAGGTTAGGTGGCTGGTGAACATGGTACTGCTAGTGGCCCTGGTGGGAGAGGACTGGTGGCAGCAGGAGACAGTACACAGGATGGTTCTGCTCTCCGTGTGTAAATTCACAGAGAAACATGAATGGATAACAACAGAAGATGGTATTGGAGCAGTGGCAATCAGCAATTTTGTACAGAAAGCTCTGGGAGATGTTGTGTACTGTAGTATGTCTCAGGTTGGGACAAAATTGAAAGAACTAGATAAGGTTGGTGCTTTGGAAAGTGTGAAAGCTGCCAGTGAACTGTATTCGCCTCTATCACCGAAAGCAGTGCAGTTAATGAAGGATTTGCAGAAAATCCAGGAACTGTTAACAAATCTTACTATGAAGTTTGTTGGCTGGTAAAGCTGACACTGAGTAACTTCAGAACTAGATGACCTAATGAGAAAAGAAGCATGTGAAGTACATATATATATATATACGTATATATATATATATATATACATATATATATATATATACGTATATATATATATATACATACACACATATATATATATATATAAATGGTACCCCTAAAAAAACTAGTATAAAATAACTTACTCCAGTATAGTTGTCCTAAATTACAGGTGGATGGAAGACTTGATGTAACAACTTTTAGAAAGACCATTGGAAAAGAAACTACTCAACACTGTTACTTCCTAATGATGACAGGTAAACACAATATGCATATTTTTTTTAATATTTATTTTTCAGTTTTCGGTGGACACAACATCTTTATTTTATTTTATGTGGTGTTGAGGATTGAACCCAGCACCCTGCGCATGCCAGGCGAGTGCGTTACTGCTTGAGCCACATCCCCAGCCCAATATGCATATTTTATACAATGATTTTTAGAGTAGGCTGCGGACTCTGGTGTTCAAAATTCATGAAATTATCTATGGTAAAAGCTATTTATAAAAGTATGTCATTTAAATTAACATTGTTAACATAAGCCTTATATAATATTTTAATTTGCCTACATCCATCTCTGGATTTGGATTAAAATACTTAATAATCTTCTGTTTGGAAATAACTGGGAGTGCAGAAATGTGTTTGTTAGTTGTACAGTGCCAGATGAAGGACAATCTACCTTAATTTTATAATATGCTGCATTTTCTGGTGCTATTTTTAACACAGTGAAACAACAGTGTTGTAGCAAAATTAGAAACTAAACATTTAACTTCTTCATTTAAAAAAATGAGGGTGAAACAAAAGTATTTTAAGACTAATAAAAATGGAGAGTAAAATCAGCAGACTCCAAGGAAATTCTAAAGGATGAATTTCAAACAAAAGAAAGATCTGATGTGCAAGAAGTGAAGAGAAAATAGTATATTAGGTGAACACTGACTCTATTAAACAATAATAATGACCAATGAGATTAAGTATAGGGCTAAAAAAAAAGTAACATAAATTAGGGGTTGGGTGTAGCTCAGTGGTAGAGTGCCTAGTATATGTAAGGCCCTCTGTTCCATCCCCAGCACTGAAAACAAACAAATGAAATAGAAAACTAAAACAAATGACAATAACTGTATAACAAGTTACAAGGTGAAGGGATGAATAAAATTAAATTACTCTAAGGTCCCTGTATTAACTGTGTAATTTGAGATGTAATTCATATGAATGTTGTATGATTTAGGGTAACCTCTCAATAATATAAAGAGTGTACACTTTGAAAACTAGTAGAAGGAAAAAGTGAAATAATTAAAAAATATTTAACTGAATTAAAACAAAGTTTGTAAAGAGAGAAAAATCCCACATAGAGACAAATAAAAGTTACCTTTAACATATGCACCCATTAAAGACAAATGGCATCAAACTGAATATGAGATCAATTTACAAGAGACACATCTAAGATATAGGAATACAAATCTGCTGAAGGTAAAAGTTTGTAGGATGGAAATGGGGTATCAGGCAAATTTTAACTTGTAGAAAGTTAGTGTAGATGTAACAATAGCACATTAAAAAACCCATGAAAGGCAAAAAAGCATTGTTAGAGTTAAATAAGCACTCTTATTATGTTCAGCATCTCACTCCATGAGAAAGGTAAAAGTTTAATTGTGGCATCTGATAATACAGCCTCATATTTATACATGCACTTAAAAATTGACAGAAATAAAAAGAAAATGTAGACAAGTGTACAATCATAACAGGAGATTTTAATGTAACTCTTTCAGTATGAGAGTACAAGCAGAAAACTTAATAAACATAGAGATGTGAAAAACATAACGTGACCAAATGGACACATATAAATCAGTACAGTCAAAATAGAATACTATACATACTTTTTAAGCATGTATGAAACATTAAAAAAGATTCATATTATGAACTATATAGTAGAAGTCTCAACAAATTTTAAATCATACAGATCATGTTCTCTGACAACAATGCAATTAAACTAGATATTGATAACAAAACCTTACCTAGAAATATTTCATATATTTGAAAACAGAACAGGCTGGGGCTGTAGCTCAGTGACAGAGCGCCTGCCTTGCACGTGTGAGGCACTGGGCTCAATCCTCAGCACCACATAAAAATAAACAAATAAAGATATTGTGTCCATCTACAACTAAAAAAATATTTAAAAAAAGAAAGAAAACTCATTCATGGGTCAAAGAATAAATCTAAATAAAAATCAGAAAATATTCTGAACTGTATAATAATAAAAATAATATATTTCAAAACTTGTAGGATGTAACTAAAATAGTAATGAGAGGAAAATTAATAACCCTAGATGTTTATAATAAAAGAAAAGAAAGACTAAGAATTAATGAATAAAGCCAACTATCCAAAGATGTTAGAAAAGAACAGTAAATAAGTTTGAAGCAGAAAGAAGAAAATAATATAGATACGAATTCAGCAAATTTTGGCTTGGAAGAAGTATATAAAATCGGTGGGAGAGAGAATAAGTATGTCATGGAGACACTGTGTGACCTGTAAATTCTAGATATAGCACTTGAATACTTAAGAAAAATAATGGCATTTTCAGAACATAAAAAAACCACAGAGTTTAGGACTATGAGGTCTCTGCACCTAAAAATAAAACTGAATTTTTTACTTATTTGGATGGTATATCAATTCCAAATCCTATCTACCTGAGAGCATAGCTTCAACATACATAAAACAAAAGTTGATAGAATTAAAGGAGAAATTTTTAAAAACCCACAATTATATTTGGGAACTTTTATGTTCTTTTTTCAATAGCTGGTGGAATAAGTGGACAGATACTCAGTTAAGGATAGAGAAAATCCAAATGAGAAAATTATCAAACTTGATAAAATTAACATATAATATTATATGTGAGAAGGATATCACTTCAGCCTTTTTTCTAGTGGACATGGAATCTTTATCAAAATTCATTATATGATAGGTTATAAAACAAATATCAATAAACTTTAAATGCCCCAAATCAACCAATGTATATACTGTGATCTTAGATAAATTGCAGTAGGGGGGGAAAAAAACCTAGAAAAAATCCAATTTTCTTGGACACTAAGCAATACACTTCAAAACAAATTAGAATAAAAATACAGGAGAAATTAGGAAATGTCTTAAATTAAAAATAAATACTTACATTTAAAACTGTAAGATTTAACTAAAGCACTAAACAGAGAGAAGTTCATTAACTTAGAGAAGCATATCATACAGCTGAAGAAGATAAGCTCCCAGACTCTGAACCCAGAAGACAGAATAGTATATCTAATCCAAAAGATTAAGACAAAAAATAAATTTAAGAGCATGAAATAGGAAATAAATATACAATTGAAAAAAGGCAGCAAAGAACAAAATAGTTCTTTGAATAGAATAATATAATTTATAAGTCCCTGTCAACAGTATTAACAAATGAACACAAAGGAAATTATAGAGTATCAACACTGGAAATAAAAAGGAGCCATTACTACAAATCCTACAGACAATAAAACCATTCTTGTTAACATCGGTAAATTTGGCAATTTAGATAGGAGAGGAAAATTCATTGAAAACATTTAAAAATAACATAAGAAGAAATAAAACTTCTAAACAGTTAAAAAATCGAATCTGCTATTTTGCATTTTTTTTTTTTTTTTGGTGGTACTACAGATTGAAACCAGGGCCTCACACATGCCAGGCAGATCTACTGTTGAGCTACACCTCAATAGTAGATTCTAGCCCTGGAATCTGTTATTTTTAAATGCTTAAAACAGAATCCATGATCACATAGCTTAATAGTGAATCTTCCCAATTGTTTAAGGAATATATAACACCAGTCTTATAGAAACTCTTCCATTGAATAGAAATAGAGGAAAAACTTTACAGCTCTTGTCAGGTTAGAATAATTTTTATACCCAAACCTACCATGGACATTGCTGGAAATGAAAATTAGATACCAATTTTTCTCATAAACATAGATATCAAAATCCTAATAAAAACATTAGCAAACAAACTTAGAAATATATAAAAGGATAATAACATAACTAAATGGGATTTATTCCAGGAATGCAAGTATTCATAATAATTTGAAAATCAATCAATGTAAATTCAGTAATGAATAGGAAAAAAAGGAGATGGAGCAAAAGAATTTTATAATTTTTAAGTCAATTCATAGAAATAAAAACTCAGCACACTAGAGTTAGAAGGCTATTGCATTAATCTGGCATAAAGTATAAATAAAAATCTATGGTTAATATCATATTTAATGTTGAAGTGGTAAAAGTTTCTCTCTGAGATTGGAAACTAGTCAAGGATATCAGCTGTTACTTTTTTAGTTCAAAATTTTACTAGAAGGCCTAGCTAATACAACAAGGCAAAGAAAAGATATAATAATAATAAGCAGCCATGAGGACTGGAAAAGAAAAATAAACTGCCACTCTGCACTCTGTAGACTAAGGACCTAGAAAGCATAAAATAAGTTACAAATGAAGCAAATTTTTAAGTAAATTTAGAATGATTCCAGAATACAAGATGAAACAATAAAAATCAATTGTTATTTCTACATCTCAGTTGTTACTTGCATTTAAAAATATTTTTATATTATAAAATCAAATGAATAAGTCCACTGAATTATGGCCAAGGCTTTTACTTTGAAAATTACCATATATTCATAAGAGGAATTAAGGAACATACTATGTGCATGGATAGAAGATTTAATATTCTAATTATTAAAGCTAAATAAATAATAAATAAATGAAAATATTGCTCCTATTGGTTTTAATTTATGTGGAATTAAATAGATTCCAGATTAGTTAATTTATATGGAAATGAAAAAAACTAAGATTTGCAAAGACAAATTTTATTAAAAACAACAAAAGTGCAGAACTACACAGTATAAGAGTTATAAAACTAAGACTATTTTGTTCCAAGGATAGACAAACCAAGAAAATAGAACAGAGAAAAGAATCAGAAACCTTCTATACATGGTCAATTCCTTTATCTCAAAGATTACTCTGCAGTGTAAGAAGAAAAAGATATTTTTTTACAAATGGAACCAGATCAGGTATGGGAAAAAAGACTATCATCACATATTACACTACATATTAAAATTGTTTTAGGTGGATTACAGACTTAAATGTCAAATGCAGGAAAATATCTCCAGGTCATTTCTGAAAAACAAACAGAAGCTCTTAAACTATAGGGGGATAAAGGTATATTTTTTAAATATTTTAACTATGATCTTCTGTTCATTAGAGTTTATCAGTCAGAATACAAAGGTAGATAATAGCATCAGTGAAGATATATACATGTAATCATTACATATAATATTTATGTATATATTTTCACTCCCATGTTTATTGTAGCATAATTCAAACTAACCATGACACACAATCAGCCAAGTGTCCATCAATTTATGAATGAATAAATGGCATATATACACAATAGAATGCTACTTATCACAAAAATAATGAAACCCTATCATTTGCAACAACATGGATAGACATGGAGATCATTATGTTAAGTGAAATAAGCCAGGCACAGAAATAAGCCAAGCCCCCCAAACCAAAGGCTGAATGTTTTCTCTGATAAGCGAATGCTAATCCATAATAGGGTGGGGTAGGGAAGAATGAAGGAACTTTGGATTGTGCAGAGGGGAGTGAGGGGAAAGGAGGAGGTGTGGGAATGGGAAGGATGGTGGAATGAGATGGACATTATCACCCTATATACAAATATGATTATACTACCGGTGTGACTCTGTACTATGTTCAGCCAGAGGAGGGAGAAGTTGGGCTCCATCTGTGTACAATTTGAAAATGCATTCTACTGTCATATATAATATTTATATTTTTATGTAACATATTTACATATAATATTTATCATACAAGAAAAAGTATACAAAGCAATCAGAACTTTAAAAAGTGGACAGGCAAATTCATGCATCCACTTTGGGAAATATTTGGAAAACTATGATATAGCTGAATTTATATAAATCCTCTGATTCCCAATATCACTCCTGTTATGGTTTAGATATGAGGTGTCACCCCAAAAGCTTGTGTGTGAGACAATGCAAGAATGTTCAGACATGAAATGATTAGATTATGAGAGTTGTAACCCGAGGACCACTCATACAGATTAATGGGCAGTAACTGTAGGTAGGTAGGGTGTGGTTGAGGAAGTAGGTCAGTGAGGGTGTGACTTAGGGGTTTATATTTTGTTCCTGGTGAGAGGAACTCTCTCTCTGCTTCCTGGTTGCCATATCCTGAGCTGCTCCCCTCTACCACTTACTTCTGCCATCTGACCCAGAGCTATACTGTTGGCAGGTCATGGGATGAACCTCTGAAACCATGAGCCAAATAAACTTTTCCTTCTCTAAATTGGTCTTTTGGTTACAGTGATGAAAAAGCTGACTAAAACAACTCATACGTGTATATTCTCAGAAATGAATTCATGTGTTCACTGAGAACATATATAAGAATCTTCATAGTAGTACTATTCATAATCACCAACAAATGGAAAGGGCCCAGATATTATGAATCAAATGTGTCCCCTCCAAATTTATAGACTGAATGTTTAACCCCCAATGTGGCTATATTTGGGGAGGGGTTCTCTAAGGAATTTATTAAATTAAATAAGATCATAAGGGTGGGACCTTGATTGAACAGCATGCATGTCTTTTTGAGAGACAAGAGTGCTCTCACTCTCAATTTCCCTACCCAGTTCATGCACACACTGAGGAAAAGTCATGAGAACATGGCTAGAAGGAAGCTGTCTACAAGCCAGAAAGACAGCCCTCAACAGGAACTAAATTGACCAGCAGCTTGATCTAGGACCTACAGCTTCCAGAACTGTTAGAAAATAAACTTCTGTTATTTAAGCCACCTACTCTATGGTATTTTGTTATTTCAGCTTCAGCTAAGATGCTGCATTAGTTCATTTTCTATTGCCAATAAAATAATACCACAGATTGGGTAAGTTTGGATGAAAAGAGGTTTATTTTGGCTCACAGTTCTGGAGGGCCAAGGGTGAGGCCCTGCACCTGGTGTTGGCCTTCTTGCCGGCACCATCCCAAAGCAATTCAGGGCCTGGCACGGCAAGAGAAAGGAAGATGTCTATGCATGGGTGTGCGTGTGTACTTGTGTACATATGTGTATGCATGTGTATGTGTGTTCTGGCCTCTCTTTCTTCTTATAAAGCCACCAACATTTGTTTAGGAAACCGGCCCTTATGACCTTATCCAATCCAGATCACCTCCCAAAGGTCCCGGCTCTGAAAACAATAGTGGGATTAAGTTTCCACCCTCTTAATACTTCACATTGCAGATTAAATTCCAACACATGATGCTTTGGGAGACACACCCAAACCACAGACACCAAATGTCAATCAACAATGTATTGGATAAATGATTTGTAGTAAATGCACACACTGCAGTACATTACAGCTCTAAGAATAAATAAACTATAATTACATTTAACTATGGATGAATTGCATAAATTTAATGCTAGGTAAAAGAATCCAGAACTTAACCCATTCACTATACCATTTACATAAAATTCAAAAACCGATGAAATAAATCTATGCTGTCAATAGTCACTTTCCTTGATCTGAGTCTTTGTTATAAAATGCATTTTGTTCTATACTTAAGATTTGTTCCATATTTTTCTGTGTACTATGTTTCAGAAAGAGTTAAAAAATGACAAGGTAAGGGGTCTAGCTCTGGAGATTATCATAAGGGATGATAATCAAGATGGAAGCTTCCATCTGAGAAGCCATTCTGGAGGCCAAAGAAAAGATCCAGGTAGTGCATTTGCTGGAAGAAAAACCTTCAGAAAACTCCAACTTGCAAATATTTCCACCCTATATTATTTTCTCCAATAAAATGTAAAGAAGTGTTTCTGAAATATTTAAGAGGCACTCTAGATGTTTACTGAGCCTATAAAACCCCAAGGCTAAGTCATAAAACTCTTAATATACATTGTCACTATAGTTCAATTTAATACCACATTTTTTTTCTTATTTTCACCTAGAATTGTTGCTAGGCTGGTTTTTCATAGATCAGAGCCACTTTAATTTTATTTCAGCACTTTTGAAGTTTAAAAATTCTGCTTTCTTAGCAACCCCTACCAACCCACTTTCTGTCCATGTCTAACACCTAAATTAAATGAGCACCTTTTTAGTGTTCCCCTTTAACACAAAAATAAAAATTAGAACACAGTGATAACTGAATAGTGACTTAATGAATATTTTTTCATCTTGTGAAATCTGTTTAGCCACCATACATTATGGGACTGTTAAAGAAAAATTTTTTAAAAGGTCACAGTTTAGGTCTACCCCAAGGCCAACAGTCCATAACCACATAGCCAAAACTTAAATCACCCTGATTTAGGTCTCATCATGAAGGAAACACAAAATGTAAGCAATACTTCTTTGTCAGCATGATTAAATAAAATGAAGCCAATCAGCCATGAACGATTCAGTTTAACTAGCTCTAGTTGCTCTAAAAAGAATTATAACAAATCACACAAAAAGGCCCGAGACTTCCTCTTCTATGCTTTATTAATGGTGCCATAACTGCTATTTCTGTCCATTCTCTGTTCAAATCTTTGGTTTGTGTATGCATAAATTTTAAAGTTTTTCTTACATGATCTGATTTTATTGACAAGATTTTGGAATCAGTCACCATGCATTAGGAGGAGGAGTATTAAGTGTGAAGACTGAGGACGGCTATAATCTGTGGGATCTCTGGGCCAGGGCCACTTTACTCTGCATTTGTGTCAGATGCTCCTCTTGGGATTCTGTGCAATGTGTCCTTCTATACATGTGTGACTTCACTGTTACTTCATATTTGGCCTCTCAAAGAATGTTCTTCTAGAGATTTTCTCCAGCATTGGTGACTTACTTTTTAAAGAAAATGAAGAATTGTGCCACTCATATATGTAAGGTGGCATTTGGCAATAAGTTTCCTGCGGGTGAGGGTGACAGTTTGCAAGGTTCTAAGCTGGACCAAAGAGGTACTGTGCCATGGTCAGGGACAGGAGACTGCAGAGCTGGGCTCTGACCTGCCTCTGCCATTTTACAGACTGGGGAGGCAGGGATGGACTGCTTTTCTTCTCTGGGACTCTATTTTTTTTTCATATCAGTAATCACATGCAGATAATGTGAGATTTGAAAGTAATTAATGGCACAATTAATTCACTTGAGATATGGTGGGCCCTCAATACATTATGCAGTTACATTATATAACTGTCCATAATATAGTTATCATAGTGCCTGTTTCACCCCACCCAAGATGACCATATCCATGGCTCTGATTGTCAAGAGAGCCCAGTAAAAGTAGTTTCTTTAGAGCTCTAAGAGACCTGCTGTTTGAAATTTGAAATCAGTAAGAGTAGAATTCAGCAGATGCTTGCTCTGCCTCTAGCCACAGCATATTATAATACACCAATTCAGGTGCAATGGTTAGAAGTGGCACATTAGGAAACTGGGAAGATTTCCTTGGTTACCATATATCCAACATGATTTAGACTCTCATTGTGTATCTTTTAGCATAACAGAATTGTCATCCTGTAAATAATGCTGCTATATCTGCGGCAGATATTTCTAAGGTGATTCCAAGATTCCGACCTCCTGGGGTCCACCCCTGCATAATTCCTTCCTCTTGAGTGTGGATGGGACCTGCTCCTGTGATGGGATGTTTCTCTCATGATTAGGTTACAATACAGGGTGAAGTGAAGGTATTTTGTAGATTTAAGTAGCTGACTCAGGGTTAATCAAAGGGCAAATTATTTCTGGTTGGCTGGACCTAACTGGGAGAGCTCTTTAAACGAGAGTTTAGCGGTCAGAGTGATTTGGAGAGAATGGGTAAAGGGTAGAATTGAGAAACTAATGTGACTCCATTTTTGAGAAACTAGCCTCTACCTCAGAGCAAAGCCTGTCCAAGGAAGGGGGTGTGACCCTTGTCCTTGGAAAAACCCACAGAGCACTTTTAAGCACATACCCTCCGTGCTGAGTTATTTGTCTGTAAATAACAGGAGAGGTCTGCGGTGGCGCCAGGTGTCCCTGACTCAGTTAGGCTAGGTGAGGACCCATAGCAACCCCCCTAGCAACCTCCAATCAGCATTTGACAGGGAAAATAACTGGGATGCCAGATGACTGCCCCCAGTAGTTTATGGTGGTTGATAACATGTTGGGAAACCATGTAGTTTAGCACATATAAGCCTCGTGGCCTAAACTAATCAGTTCAAAGGAACCCCCCTCTTGTACTAGCCAATCATCCCTACCCAACTGTTCCCGCCATTGAATGTGCTAATCAATGTTAAGAGTTGTTGTTTGACTTTCCCGCGGTATGGAATGATTTGCTGTGTGATGTTATGACTCATAGAGTATCCCCCCAAAACCTATAAAATCTCACTGAACAAAGGACCAGGACTCACTCCCTGGGACCGCTGCGTTGGGAACGGTTGTGAGTCCAGGCTCGAGCTTGCAATAAAGACTCTTGTGTGATTGCACTGGATTCGGCTCCTGGAGGTCTATTGGGGTACCACGAATCTGGCATAACAGAATGTAGAGGGAAGAGGAGAGAGTGGGGAGAGAAGAGAGGAATTCTCTGGCTGGCCTTGAGGTAGTAAGCTGTCATGTTGTGAAGAGAGCTACATGGCAAGGACCCAGTGCAGGGCAATTCTCCAGGTGGTCTTGGATAGCCCCAGTTGGTCTCCTTTCCTTGTGTGTAATTTTCAAGAATAACTGCAGAACATGCTGGATATGCAACATCCTGAGATGTTCAGAATAGCCTTGGCTCTGTGTTGTTTCCTCCTAGAAGAGCAAGTCCTTCAATGCCTAAACCCAGTGATATGTGTTTCCCCTGGGATATCAAGCTGCTTTCCAGAGTCCCTCAAGCGGGTATATGTAGATGAGATTCTCTGCTTTGGGTGGCTCTCTTGTGGTTTGCCATGAATCTTAGGTTTTTGTTGTCTCTTAGTGCCTGTCTGTAAGAAACCTCTGCCAGGTAACTTCTTAGGTATCTGAGTGCTCTGTGTCACCAGAATAGGGCAAGTAATCTCACACAGTGAACCTGCTTAACACCTAGTCTTCTGAGCAGGCTCTAGGAGCTAAGAGCATCTGTGGCCAACAGCTAGCAAGAAAATGAGATGTCAGTCATTCAGCTGCAAGGAACCTTCCATCTGAGAGAACTTAGATAAGACTCCAGATGAGGACACAGCCCGCTGACACTTTAATTTCAGCCTGAGGCACTCTAAGCAGAATCTCAGACTTGGCTAAAACATTCCAAACTGCCAACTCACAGAAACTGTGAGATGATAAATTTGTGCTGTTTTAAGCTGCTAAGTGTCTGGTAATTTGTTATGCAGTACTGTGTCCTTTAGCCAAAGGGCATTTAAATGGAATTCTGTTCATCATTTCACATTCCTATCCCAGGAGTGTTTAGGTGATGTCTAGGATGCTTCCCTGTGTCCTTGAAGTTAAGGGTTATGCAGGATGAAACACCTGAACCCACAAAGTCAAATGAACAGTTCCTGGGAGCTGTGCTAAGAACACTGTGGCCCGGGCTAGTGATAACTTGCACAACCAGGAGAGGACAGACAGGCAGGCTATAGGCTGCCAGAGAGGCTAATGGGTGGATGACAACTTAGTGGATTGACTTATGCTGGCTTCCAGAAGTCAAGACCCTTACCCAGCTGAGAGCATTCCTGGGGCTATACATTGGACATGATAACCCGGGGAAGATAACCCCATCATGTCAAATGCCAGCACTGCCCAACTTCAGGAGAATCAAAAATGGCTACATGGTATTCCAGCATTTCCAGCCAAAATCCAGAGTGGGATGCCCAAGAGGATGGCATTCTTCATATGCGGAATGCACTGTGAAGGTTCAAAGAGGGTTCACAATTCAAAGTTCCTATTCCTGGCTTTTACAGAGTGGTTATTTACATCTTCCTATGATATCACTTAAAAACATGAAAAAAATCATAGGAGTTGGCATTGTGAAGATCTTAAAACCTGAGCTCCTGTAACAAAACAAAAGAAAAAAAAATCACAAGCCAACACCATCAAGTGAGGCTGATGGTCTCCTGGGTGAGGAGCTATTAGTCACTTGTTCTGACTTTTGAGTAGCATTCCTTCGATTCATACATGATAATGGGACCCATTAACTTGAATGTTGTAACAGATGGTTACCACACAGTTTAAAATAAGATGCCAGTTTGCTCATCCCCACTGAGACACTTCCATGAAAAGAAAAACAAAATGTGACAATTCTTCATGAGAAAGATGAGGGATTCTTGCCCTAAGTGTGACCCTATGATTTCTTTTAATATCACTGAAGTGCACACCTCCCCCTAGAACTACCCGATTGCTGCACCTTGTAAGAGCTTCTGTGAGAGTTGCCTCCCTAGGACTGTGATGCTTGGCTCTCAGTCTGTCTTTCTTGTGTCTTTGGAGCTCCTTTGGGATAGGAACCTTGTGTTTCTTGTCTTAGTAGTTCTTTTTTTTTTTTTTTTTCTTCTAAAGAGGACACTGGATGGTTATTCCTTTTTTTTTTTTTTTTATTGGTCTTAGTAGTTCTTGATACCAACAATAGTGTTTGATCTACAATAGTTGTTCAATAAATGTTTACTAAATGAGTGGACAATTATAATGCTAGTGAAAATGACTTATCCTTTTGGTCAAATTCTTAAAAAAGAAATATCTATCACTCTATGCAAATAAAATATTACTAAAGCCAGCCATTGTTCAATATTTGGTATTTCTTGAGCACTGTGCAAACATCACTTGGTTATTTTTCATAGTGGCCCTACAAGAAAGGCTAACTCATGGCCTGGTAACAGATAAGAATATGGAGCCCTATGATGGTGGCCTGATAAGGTTCATGCTATAACTAGTATGGTGCTAAGACACGAACCCTGATCTTTGTACCTCTAAAACTTGGTGCAAGTTCTGTGCTTAACATGTGCCTGGCCCACAGAGGAACATGGCACCTCCAGGCCTGCCCACCAGAGGCCTCTGCTGTGAATGATGGGTGGAGGGTGCTCCAAGCACCACCTGTCAGGAGACAAATCTGGAGTTAGGAAACATGTAGAACTATTTTTAGGGGTAAGGAATGATCCCATTAAATGGGAGGCTAATGGAAACCCCAAGACACAGGGGGAAGGGGGGCATGCAATTGTCTGGATCTTGAGTGTCCCTCAAAGGCACAGTGTTGAAGTCTTGGTCCCCAATTGTGATGCTAATGGAGGTGATGGGACCAGTAGGAGGTGGGATGTAGAGGGAGGAATTTAGGTGACTGGGGGCATGCCCTTGAAGGGATCACTAGGACCCCTTCTCTTTCTTTCTCTCTGCTTCCTGACTGCCATGAGGTAAACAGACCTCCCCCAACATGCCTCCTACCCTGAATATATTGTGCCACCACAGGCCCAAAGAAACAGGGCCAAGCAACCATAGACTAAAACCTCTGAAACAATAAGCCAAAATAGATCTTTCACTTATTAAGTTGATTATCTCAGGAATTCTGTTATAGTAACACAAAGCTGACCAACTCAGAGTATAAACTGGAAGAAAGAGATGAATGCAGCAGCCCCTGAGAACTATTGGGTGGGAAGAGACTTCCTAACCCTTCTCTGCCCCCAAGCATAGTGTTGCTTCTAGCTCTTTGTTTCCCTGAAAACCTGGGTCTCAGCAGTCAAATCCACTCATCAATTCCTAGTGCTCAGAGGCACATTTGATACCAGGTACAACTTGTTACTTGAAACACCTTCCCTGGGCTTCAGGCTGCGGTCATCCCTGGCTGGCTTTTTCTGTTTCCCAGTCCATGTGTTCTCTGTCTCCTCTGCAGGATGCCCCTCTGTCTCCTCCTGCAGAGAATGCTGCCCCTGCTGCTTGCAAGCCCTCAGTACTGGAGCACCAAAGCTGGAGTCCTAGCAGGGCTTCTCTTTTTCTGTCCCTGCTCCAGAGTAATGCCTCTAACCAATGCTCATTATCGCAGAGAGCTGTGTCAGAGGCATGGTGGGAGGGTCCTCCAAGGAGCTCACTCCACCCTACAGATTTCACCATATATTGTGTGAGCGCCCACATTTGCATCCGGAGCCGTGACCTCTGTAACTCCAGATGCCACATGTTCAACTGGACAGCAACTTTACAAAAATCTCAGGCTTTACCTGACAGTGCTGGCTTCTTCCTCTCCCCCAGCCCACCCGACATGGTAACATTATCTACCCACGTGGTAGGCGCAACATTCTTGGGGTCACGTTGACTCTTCTGTCTGCCACAGCCCCATCCAATCCCTCATCAAGGCCTGGAGGTCTACCATTAAAACATGTCCTGCTTCGATATCTACCAACTTCTTGTCATTCCCATTGCTACCCCATGGCCCTGCCCACTTCCTTTCTCCTGGACTAGACTACAGCAGCTGCCTCCTGCCTATTCTTCCTGCTGCTTCTCTTTATAACTTGGGTCATCCATTCTTGTTAGAGAAACTAGAATCTGACAGATGTAAATTTAAATGTGTCACTCACCTTCTCAAACCCTCTGAAGGCGGCATATCCTCCCTAAAGTAATACCCAAAGGACTCCTGAAGGTGCCCTGGGCCTGGGCTCCAGTTCCCCTGCCTTCCTTCCTGACTTCTCCAGCCCTTGCTCCACCTGCACACATGACACTGCGTCTGTTAAGGACACCCAGTCTGTGATGCTGTGCCCCCTATGCCAGGAATGTTGATGTCCCAGCTGGTGCCATCACTCCCTGCCCTCCTCTGGTTTACTTAGCCCACTCCCTTCACCTTGGGCTTCCTTACCTTGCTTTTGACTTCTTCACAGCAGCCAGCATTGCCTCATTTCATATTTATAGTTTACTTGTTTATGGACTTTCATTCTCTGTGGAATTTCATCTCTTCCAGGGCAAAGATTTATATCTGTTTGGTTTGTGAGGAAGCCCTTGACCTCAACAGGTCATTCAGTGGGAGCATTGCAAAGGTGCTCATTGGGAGACTCTATCTCAGTTTGGTAGCTGCTATGCATCTCTGACTTTTGGATGGAAGAGAATGCAGCTCAAGCAAGCCAAGCAACTTGGTCAAGCTCTCCCAGCTGACTGGGACTGAAGCCAGGGTTGAGATGCCTCTGAGGCCTGCAGACCTCCACATTTAGAACTTCTCTAGCAGATTCCCTCCAGTACAATTATCCTTGCATGGAAACAATTCAATGCCATGATTAAGGTGTCCTAAATGTTTTTGGACATCTATATTCCAATGTCCTGTGTATGCAATGACTATTGTGTTATACAGACATGCTTCTGCCCTTTGGCTCATGAACATACTGCACTGCCTCCCACAATCTTACCCACAGGGCTGTTAGTTTCCAAATGAGGTAATGGATGTCACTTCCTAAACCTAGAGACCTCTGGTCTCTGAGTCTTCTTACTTTTGAATACAGCAGGGCCACCCAATGGAGAAATGGATAGGCTCGTGGATGCTCTGGCTGGCTAGTCATTAAAGAATGAAAACTGTTTTTTTTCTATCTCTGAAGGTCAATCAGTTTGAGTTGCTGAAGTTTGGACCCTTCTAATGTGCCCAGTACTGTCGTGGGTTGGGTGTGATTATGCCTTCTGGAGTTGTAATTTAAGGGAAGACTGGTTCCCCAATCTGTGGGATATTTGAGTATTCAAGGCTGGCACTCCACTGAATATGGAGCCCTCAGAGATACATGGGGGCTGCCTGTCCCATGACTGGGGAAACTGGGCAGACACCTGAACACTGGCAAGAGGATAGTGAGAAAGTAGAGTAAAAGTAGAAAGAAAGTAGAAAGTACAGTAAGGTCCCCAGGATGGACTAGCTGGAGGACAGGTAACACTAACTGAGCAAGGCCCATATTTTGCCAAGCTTTTGGACCATGTAATCCCTGGGTTATTATATAGCCAAGGAAGGGGAAGTTTCCCCACTTGAGGCCTTATGGAAAAAAAATGTTATTTCCTGCCCACCACAACTGGTTTAACTATACTTGAAACAAGTGGACTTTTTTCACTAAATATTTTTTCCTATCTATTTTTCAATCTTACATGTGTACAGGAAATAATATTGCATATAAATAGTTTATTCACAACTCTTTTAAGCACTAAACTACTAGAAAGAAGAATTTATACCTCCTACCCAGTAGTACTGGGCATAAATCTCAGATCACAGATATTTGGTAGAGTTTTGTTTTCCCCATGGACAGTGACAGTTGAGGCCCCAGGAACACAGCCCATGGGGTGCGAGGGGAGCAAGAAGCTGCTGCCAGATGGGTTGTGGGGCTGGGGATCCCCACCAGAATTTGACCCTTAAGCAAGGGCTTAGACTAGACCCTTGCTTAAGGGTAGAGAAAAAGAAAAGTTCAGACAGGTCAGATGTATAGTGTGCTGGGTTTGTGTTCCCACCAGCCTAGAGATGGCCTTACTCTGCAAAGAGACATACACATACACATTTGCCCATGCACCTCCCTTGTTTCCCATGTGGGGAGTGTGGAGACATGTTTTGTCATAGGCTGCCTTTTCGAAGCAGATCCCTGACCTTCAACCTCATTCCTCTATAAGTGCCTTTGACAGCCTCCTGAGGTATGGGCTGGTTGTGTCTCCTCAGCCTCTTGCTAGCATAGACCAGGCTGGGGCTTAGATCTCTGCTCCCATTCTTCTCCATTCTCAATATACAATGTAAGCAATGAGCTGTTTGAGAATTTAACACATTAATTTGGTAAGTTTGGGTTTTAAAGAGGTGTTTACCAAGACTGGATGATTGAAATTCCAATCAGACAAAATATAAATCAATACATGATACTGTAGTCTCCCCCTATCAGCAAGGGTATGTGTTCCAAGATCCCCAGTGAATAGTGCTAGATTCCAACATAGATTGTTTTCCTATACATATACACCTGTGATAAAGCTTAATTTATAAATTAGGCAAGGTAAGAGATGGATGATAATAACTAATAATAAAATAGAATAACTGTAACAATACATTGTAATCAAAATTATTTAAGCTTATAAATTCATCATTTCTGGAATTTTTCCATTTAATATTTTCAGAACATGTTTGATCATGAGTAACTGAAATGTGGAAAAGTGGAACTGCCAGTAAGGTAGGAAGCTGCTGCATACGGCCAAAAAATAACAGGAAAAACAACCAAAAGAAGAACCAGCTTTTGTTAAGCATGATAGGTCTGAAAGGAGAAAGCCAACATGGTAGACTCTACATATGAACCCTTAAACAGGACTCTGAGCTTCAAATGAAGCAGTGTGTTAAGGCAACTGCAGCAATTACTCTGATACCAGCAATCTCTGGGGTTGAACTCCATACAGGTCTGAGCTGCTGCTGCATTTAATTGAGAGTAATGCATAAAACTTGTTTTCTTCTTAACCCCTACTAACCTACCCCTTCTCTATGAAGAGCAAAACTTGTTTAAAATACCATATCTCAATTAGTCACATGGAAGCATCATTGAAATAGCCAGCTTCCACAGCAGGAGGTTCAAATTACTGTCAACCTCTATGAATTGTTTCATGCTTGTGGATCAGTCATTGCTGTGGAGGTGAGACAGAGCAGGGATGTGGGTACCAATCACTGAGGTGTTTTTGATGGCTGTGCAGAAGCTGAGATAATAATTTGTCCACAGTCACAATGTGAGTTCCAGCACAGTGACTGGGAAGTCAGACACTGTTCTAAAAATCAAGCACACTGGTGGTGAGACTCCCCAGGTCCTATGACCGAGATATGACTGCAAATGTGCCCAACACAAAAAAGTCCCATGAATCATCATCCCTTTCTCTGTGTAGGTGCATCCTGCAGCTCTCTCTTGCAGCAGATGGATGAGTATTATTCTGACAAGCAATGGCTTAAAACCAAGAATATACAGAAGCTCCAAGCTGGTCAAAACACCCAACACATTGCTTTTTGGATGTTTCCCATTTGCCCTGAAGATCTACACTCTACCCTTCTGCATGCCAGTCTGTACCCAGAAGGTAAGCATGAACCACATCAATGAAATCTCTGCCATCTGTCCTACCAGTGAACGGCACTGGTCAAAGCTTGCATGGTGGAAGAAGAATGTGGTTGGAGTCTTATTTCTCCATCATTTTCTCTCTCTCCAAAGCCACAGCTCTCTCCATACAGCTACTCTCACCCCTTGCCTCTCTGATCTGCACGAGGGTGGCAATAGCCTCAAAACTGCCTGGCATGGCACTGTCATTCACTGGTATCCTCAAACCCTGCCCATTCCTCAGCAAATAGTCCCTTTACAGAATCCCTTTATCTCATTTGGTATTGTGAGTCATCTTTCTTTCCTACTAGGGTCCTTGCTAGTCCATCCACCAATGTATAACCTGTAGATCCTTCATTACTGGATTTTTCTGAAACACACAAAGGTGCTTAGCAATTTTCACTGGGTTTTGGCCAAGAGATAAGAGAAGCTCCATTTTCTAAGAGTACATTGTTGGCTGCAGCCCTCAGCAGAACACTCTCTCTTCTAGCCAGCTCTGCTTTCCTGTTTGTCTGGAATGTCGCACAGGGGTGCATCTTCAAGGACCATCTTCAAGGACCAAGGATCTGGAAGTGAGGCTACTCCCCAGCAGACAGAAAGAACTGGCTGAAGCCCAATTAGAATGAGAAGGGTGTGCTTCCCATCTCCAGTAGAAGTGGTTCCTATAGGTTGAGAACTCAGGACCTCACCATGAGGTGTGTGGCTTGGGAAGAAGGACACAGTCTTCTATATTATGTTTGTAAAGTTATAAATGTAGTTTTGCTATAATTTGTACTGCAAGTGATCAAGAGTGGATAGGTATATAGCTTTGTCTCAGGAAGAATCTTTTTCTGTTGCAGACATTGGGTTTGAACTACTTACTTTTTCCAGAGAGACTTCAAAGAAGAGACATTTGTATTGTTCCCGGAGTGTCTTCCTCGTTGGAATGTTAGGGTGAGGAGGAAATGTTTAGAAGAAGGAGACTGAACTTAGGCTTTGCTTCCTCAACCCAGAGGCCGGAAAGGCTGAGAGGGCAAGGTACTGATAGCTACATGAGGCATGTGCCACTGAGTACTAAGAGAGCTTCACCAGGCCAGCTGTGTTCTCACCTTTGCAGACGGACAGCTGAGGCCCAGAGAGGTTACACAACTTGCTCATGTACATGGGAATGGACAAGAGTCTCCTATTTTTCTTTTAAGCTCAGGATCTTTCTTATCTTTTGTTCATCACCCACGGAGGAGCAGGATGGGTAAAAGAGAGAAGCAAGGCAGAGAAGCATGGAGTTCTCTTGGAGGAGTGGCTGGGATTTAGGAACAAAGGAAATAACTCAGAAAATATCAGCAAAGTATAACCTGCTCATATGCCCTACATCCTGCCAGCCCCAGGTGGGATCACATTCGGTCTTTACAGAAGGTTTGGTACCAGCACTGAGAGTCCTGATGGATCACTGTTGGGAACCTCAGAACATGCATCTCCCTCTTGCTCACTGAGTGGGTTAGGCCAGCTCGCTCAGTCACTGAACCTAAGGAAAGTGAGCCTGCTGGCAGAAGCAACTCACCTGCCTGCTCCAAAGCTACCATCGTTGCCTGCTCTATCAAGTCCCGCTCGATGAAGCTCCTGAAGTCCTCACTGTACACACTCAGATCTGGCAACTGGAATGTGTAGATTGGCATCTCCAGAGGGAACTGTTCATTGTTGCATTCATTTGCTACGTGTGACCGGGCCAAGGAGACAATGGCTGAGCTGGCATGAGAAATCCCCCGGGAAAGTCGCTTCTCTGCAGGGAAGAAGGAAAGACAGCCAGAGTAAGTCTAAGTGTGGCTCTGTGTACATGCAAATACATGAGAACACACAAAAGTCCTCATGCATGCACACATGACACCCAAACACATGTGTATGCATATACCACATACATACATTTATACACAGGCACACAGATATACACAAGCATATGTATACACAGGAACACACCACACATAATACACACACATAGTCAAACACACATATACATGCTACACATCAAACACACACAGGAACACACACATGTACATATGGTACATGAACATATAAATATGCATACAGAGATAGATATAGGTGCCTGTACATAATGCACACACATGTACATACATGTACACATATACACTGCACACATGCACACACTCCCCAGAAGTATAAATAGGTAAATATACATATATATGGCATATTCATTTGCACAATACATGTATATATACATGTCACACTATGCATATGCCTGTATACACAAGTACACATATATACTACACACACTATGCACATGGATACATATCCCCATGTACACATGTTTATGCACACATACTACAACATACCCATAGATGTATGTGCCTACAATACAAAATATGTACAGTGTACACACATATGCAGGCATGGGACACACCATACACACATACTCACACACTTATGCACATGCACACACTGTTACAGCCTCATAACCATATCGTTCCCATACCAGCCCTTTTCATATAAACCTTTTCTACCCTGCAGGCCTTTCTGCTGTGTGACTAAAATTTCCACCACCCAATGTGTGTCACTTCCTCATGTCTAGCATAGAAGCGCTCAGAGATGAGCTGCAACTCCACTGCACAAGTGCACATTAAAATTGTCACAGGGCACCAGGCTTGCTTTTGGGTCTGTAGTTACATTTAACTCAATTCATCAGAGCTGTCCTCTCCTAGCATTGAATGGCACAAGGGTGGCTCCTTATTAATTTTTTCATTTACGTATTTAAAGAAATAAGTGACCTACTCAAGCTTTTCTCCCTGTTTCTAAGATTTTTAAAGATAGGTTATTTTACTAACGTTCCTCTGATAAACACATCCCACATGAACATCCTTGGGATATAAACATGAATCTTTACCTGTGTTTCTTTTCCAAAAATGTAAATACTTTTGTCACAGCATTCTCAGATATGATGGTCCACTCTGGTCTTGTTCTAGTCTAGGCTTTCTAATCAATGAATAGTAATGCAGTGTAGAATCACCTAAAAAGTATGCATCTTTGTTCTCTTAGTGCAGAAAAGCACATTTACTTTTTAAAGCCCTGTGTTTAATGGCTACATTTAACTTAAACAGGAATTCTTAAACATATGATGTGGGAAATAATTTTTCTTTGTTACCGTATTTGTAACTTTTAACAACAGCTCTCTTATTTTCCTTAGGAAAGGAGGATCACCAGTGTTTGAACATGATTATTTTATAAACCCTGTGCAAATTCTTAAGTATATTCCCTTGATTTATAAGGACCCCCATTTTACTTCAGATGAGCCTGCTCACTGGTAAGGATGCCCCCTGGAGGTGCACTGCTAGTGGACATACTATGGACACACAGAAAATCCCAGCCTGCACCTTCCTCCAGAGCAGGAGCTTCCTACACGCTCATTTATAGGATTAGCAGAGAGAAATGACATTAATAGAATTTGGCTAGAACAGACTAATAGGCAGAGGCTTTTGATTGTGTGTTAGTTTTAAATTCAAAATTAATTCATAGAAGTCTCATGTATTTGCCCACTTACTTGAATGGAAAGTCAAAGACACAGAATATATTTCAGAATAGATGGTTTTGATTTGCCTGCAATTTCATTCTGAGACAACAGAACTAAGTTGTTTTAAATTTTGAGAAAAAGCAAAAAGAGATGTAAAATCACAGGCCTTTAAAAAGAAGAAAACTGGAACACTTGGACTTGTCATGTGTTGATGACCATCGTTTCCTCATGTGTTCCAGATCTTTAAGAGCAGGAGCCAAGGAGACCCCAAGTAGTTCTGCTTCTTGCATACCATGCTGAGATCACATATTTTTCATAGAATTTTTTTTTTGAGTCTGAGAAAGAAGAAACTGCCTGGAACTGCCCCATCTTTGGGGTGTAATTGAAATGGACATCAGGTGTTAGAGAATCGAGGCGCCATGCACACCCATAATCTGTTGGTCTTGGGTGGGGCATCTTCTCCCCAGTCAGCCCACAAGGCTGCTGCAAAACAGTGGGAATTTTTTAACCAGGGGCAACCATTCTCCTTCTGCATTTAACAATCGGTAACAATTTATTAATTTATAAGATGCAATTAGGATTTTACAAACATTGTGATTAGAGGTAAAAGTGACATGATTAAGAAAATTTAAACATGAAATATTTGGAATTAGTCTCAAGAAAAAGCTTTTTTTAACTAAAATAGATAAATTGAAGATCATATAATTACAAATATATGTTCCTAATTCTGACACCTCTCTGTCTCTATCATCACCTCCACGACTGCACATGGGTAACCACTGGGGATGGAACCCAGTGCCTTCTACATGCTAAGCAAGTGCACTCAGTCACACTCTCAATCCTGATTCTTTAAACGTGAACTCAGTGATTCTTCTTTTAGAGGTATAAATGAATAAAACATTTTATAAGAATTACCATGTTCACAGTTGTGCCTCATGAAACAGGAAGATAAAAAATAAAATCACAGTGGGAGCATGTATAGAATTTCCCACCTGCTGATAAAGCCAACTCCAACATTGATGATTTAGGCCAGGGGAGGTACATGACTGTATTTCTGTTTGTTTTTTTTTTTTTTTTTTTGTGTGTGTGTTTCTAACCCTCAGACATCTGGGGCCTAGCTGACTGGGGAGAAGATGCCCCACCCAAGGCCAAGCAAGTCTTGAGGATGACTCTAAGGCGTGAATGTTTCATACGCAAACCAAGTAATCCAGAGTTTGAACCAGGTCCTCTGTCTGGCTCTGGGGACCCAGGACACAATATTTCTTTGCTTTAATCACCCTTGGGTCCAGGTACCAGACAATCAAAGATAGGCCCCATGCCTCAGAGCCCACTGAAATGATGGCAACTAGCCAGTCCAAGATCTGCTTGCCTTTCCACAGAACACATAATAAGAGATCTCACCCATGCTCCCCTCCCCACCCTGCTTTCCTGACCCACCCTGTGTGCCACCACATGGAATGCAGTTTCCAGGCAATTGTGAGGAAAACCTTCTTCCCCCATCCTTTCTGTGTCTGTGTGTCTTACTATACTTGATTAAAATAAATCTTGGGTACATTTTAAAGCAGGTGGACAAAACTTCATTGAGAGACAGATACAAATATTTTAGACTCTGTAGGCTAACACAGACTTAGTATTGAATACTCTGTAGCATTAAAACAGGCATAAACAATACATATGTGAATGGGCATGGGGGGTGTTCCAATAAAAATTTATTTAGAAAACAGGCAGCAGCCAGATTTTGCTTTAGGGCCATCATTCGCTTACCTATGATTTAGACTGTGGAATGCTTTATTTTTTATTTTAGTACACTTCGATTTCTGAAAGACCTCAACTAGGAGAGACATAAACTTGATTCATAAACTATATTATTTGTTTTATTAAAAATCAATATATCTGTTTTGTAGACTTATTTTACTATGATAGATTCTTATTTTTTTCTTGAACAATATCTGGTAAAATTCCAACAGAGAAGGTGCCAGTGACACTTATTAGGCCATGATTCTGCCAATTGCTCTAGAAGCCGAGAAGCAGGTCCTTCTAGCATTCTCACAGGAGGATAAGATAATGGCAAGGATGTTTGCTGCCTGCAAATCTATGTTTGAGCAGGAACTTCCGTATTGGCACCTGCCTGGAACTATTGCTGCCTGAGAGGGACCAAGAGCTTAACTCTGTGAGCCTGAAGGCATGGACAGTCTGGAGGCCCTCGGGGAGAATGGAAGAACACACCTGTCAAAGTAGTCCCTCCTGAACCAGATCTAATGGCAGAAAGGAAGCAGACCTTGAAACAATATAACAAGAACCACAAGTCAGTGCACAAGCCTCAGCATTCTTCCCCTAAACCTTCTCCAGGCATGCATAGGATCAGAGGGGTGGGAATGGGTGAGGCTCCACAGGCTGGAGCTGGGGAAGGCATTCTGGTTGTGCCTTTGGTCTCCCCAGCAGAGCCCTGGCAGGTCACTGCCTCCCCATTGTCACTGCAGTGTGGGTGAAGAGCTGCTCGAGCCAATGCCTGCTGAAGGATACTGCCAGGAAGAGGCACCAAAAACAGTGAGCATACACACCCTGACACACCCTGACAGCCTGGCAGTTACCAGAGAGTAGGCAGCCCCTGGAAACAAGCCATTTCTTGAACAGTGATGCTGGGAGGTTCCCTGAGGAGAAAAGCCAACTATGGGGAAGACAGCTAGTGGGGAAAGTTTAGAGCCTGAATTAAAACATTCAAGGCTTAGCAATCCCAAGAGTGGGTATATATCCGAAGGAAAGGAAGTGAGTATGTTAAGACATTGCATTCCCATGAACACTGCAGCATAACAGTCAAGAAATGGAACAACCTAAGTGTCCACCAGTGGATGAATAGAGAAAATCTGGTGCATATATGCAACAGAATACCATACAGCCATAAAAGAATGAAATTCTGTCATTTGTGACAACATGGATGAACTAGAGATCATTAAGTGAACTAAGTCAGACACAGAAAGGCAAATTCCACAATATCTCACTCAGGTGTAGAAGCAAAAACAACTGATCTTAAAGAAGTAGAGAGTAAAATAGTGGTTATCAGAGGCTGGGGGTTGGGGGCTGAAAGAAAGATAAACTGAGGTTGGTGATTGGCTACAAAATTACAGCAAGATTGGGTAATAAATTCTAGGGTTCCACAGCAAAAAAGGATTACTATAGTTAATAATAATGCATTGTGTATTTCAAAAATAGCTAGAAGAAAGGATTTTGAATGTTTATAACACAAAGAAATGATAAATGTTTGAGATGATGGAAATGCTAATTACCCTGATTTGATCATAATACATTGTATATGTGTACTGAGATACCCTCCATAGCCCATTAATACATATGAATATTATATGTCAATTTAAAATAAAAGAAAAAAATTGAGGCTTTTTAATTTCAATGATTTTCTTTCACAATCTCTTTCAGAGGAAGACTAGTCTAGAACCCAATGCCTTTGCCTGAAGTATGCTGTGGGCTGATATGGCTGATAACCACAGGCACTAGGAGCTCACAAGGAAATGTGGGAAACATCTGATGAGTGCAAGCATGGTTAAGGGAAGTCCACAAATGGACCAAATTTAAAAATGAACTTCATAAACATGTTCAATGAGATAAAGAGAATATTCGAGTATGAAATGCTACTAATGACAAAGAACTAATTTGTAATGAAAAATGCAAATGTTGACTCAAAGTGGATGCATGTAGAAAATGAACCAGGAGGTCAGGATATCAGGGTCAAGCAAAGCTCTTAGCAGATATGAAATAAGAAGACAGTGGAAGAAGGGTTGCAAAAAGTTCAAGGAAAATAATTTGAACTGAGAATTTTTATTCCACTAAACAAAAATGTAAGTCTATCAAGTAAATGTATACAGGCACTTAAGGCCTTAGGAGATTCACTAAGCCAAAACACTCTGGAAGTAGTCTTTGAGGAAATATTCTTTCAGCAACAGAGAAATGAAAATAGGCATGTGTCTCTTGAGGACAAGGATATGTTCTGAGGAATGCATCATAGGGTAAATTTTATAGAGTGTGCTTTTAAGAGACACCGATGATATAAGACATTCTCTTGATGTGGCCGCCTGCAATCAAGAGACATGGTCAACACTACAAGTGTGAGGCTGTTGCTAGTGTAACCCGACACACTGTTTCACACTAAGCTATATTTTTATAAGTAGGATCACACTCTAAAATAATGAGAAAAAGGATACTATAGCAAAAACCAGTAACACACGTTAACAGTCACCTGTTATTCTTTATGCTTTTCTTTCTTTCTTTCTTTTTTTTTTTTTTTGGCAGTGCTGGGGACTGAACATGGGTTTTGCCCATGCTAGGCAAATGCTCTACTGCTGAGCCACATACCTAGCCCATCATATTATCCTTCCTTATCAAGTAACATGTAATTTAATATCAAATATCAATACTTGGTAATGATAATTAATGCATCATACTTTAATATGACTGGCAGTGAAATAGATCTGCTTACACCAGCATCACCACAAACACACTATTATTACATTGGCTGTGACATCAAAGGTGATTGGCGAAAAATTCTCAGCTCCATGATAAACTATGGGACCACCATTGTAGGTGTAGATTGTCGTCACCGAAATGTCAGTTTGTGACATGTGACTGCAAATATGAGCAAACAAAGAAGTTAATTACTTCTTTACAAAATATACAAAGGCAACAAAAAGAACCTAAATATGATTAAGGCCAAGTGGAGGTAGAAAGAGGGAAGGTAAGAGCACATGGATACACATGTATTTTTCAGGGTAAAATATAGTCGTCAACAAGTTTTTTAAAATCATAAAAAGAAAACCTAAATACAGGTTTTAGTAGATTAGAGGTAATGTTCATCCAAGTAAAAATAGAATGCATACTTTTGAGAAGTAGAAAAAATTAGAAAGAAACAAAAGATAGAAAAGAGAAAAGCACATGAAAAAGCTTGTCAAATAAAACATAAAACGTAAAGAAATACAGATATGAAGAAATTGAAAACTAAATAAACTAATGGTAAACTCAGTGAATTAAATTCCATACTTGAAAGACAAAGACTCTTGAATAATACAAAAAATATAATGATAAATAATCTTCAAGAACTACATTTACTATGAAAAGATAAGAAAAGTTTGAAAATAACTTAGAAAATGACATTCTAGGCAAATATGAACCAACGGAAAGCCAGGGTAATAGTGTAATATCAACAAGAACCGATTAAAGGATAAAATCTTTACATGAGACAAAGTGTCAACTTATATACTGGTAAAATAAGAACACTAGAGCAAGATGATCTAACACTTATAAAAACATGCATCTAACCATATAACCTCAAGAGAAATACAGAAAAAAGGATAAGATTAAGGGAGAAAAAAGATAATGCATATTATAATTTCTAACTCAATTGTGGATTTTTTTTAGACAACAGGGTAAGCAGTCAAAAGAGCCATCTAAGATAGCTTAGATAATGAAGCTGAACTACAGAAATGAAGACAACATTTACAATGATTTCGGAGGGTCTCCTTAACATGTGAGGACAAAACTGAACCAATTAGGTAAATATTAAAGAAGAATTCAAAATAATTTTAGATGATATGATTTTTATATATCTAGAAAACCCAATTCATCCCCTGGAACTCGTTGTTAATATTAAGAAAATTTACATAGGTGACTGAATAAAAGATAAGTAAAAAATGAGTTGCTTTTTCTATACCTAGTCTTAACAGTAAATGAGTACATGAAGAAGTATAATAATGTTCTGGAATGGGAGAAAAATATCACAAATGCCAATTATTCTTAATCCATTTTGTCCCATTGTCTTAGGTGTGATATATCTATTAAAAATCTAAATATATATGATATATAATCACTCAAAAGAATAAAATTATATATTATTTATGATATAATAATATTAACTAATATAATACTGAAGGTAAGCTCTAGCTTATTATTTGTAAGTTATTTTAATGCACCTGTATCATTTTGTTACAATGTTAGTAGAATTGAAAGCTTGGGACTTAAGGTTAAAATAAAATAAAATTTTATTTTAAAAACCAAACTGCCTAACAAACAAAATCAATTTCAATCACACTTGCAAATTCAAGGTTTATATGGCAGAAAACACATGCAAAAATAGTGAAAAATTTTGAAAAATAAATAAATAGGTTTGCTTTAGCAGAGAGTGATACTATATAAAACTATAAGTCAGAGGTAACAAGCTGGGCAGGCACATGGGTGAACAGGACAGAGTTCTGGAACCGATTCTGGTATATTTGGTAATTTAATATATATGGAATAGTTGTCATTTCAGTTCAGTGGATAAAGGATGCTTTGTTCAATAAAGATGCTTGAATAATTCAACCTCATTCCAGAAGAAATCAGAACAAAATCCTCTGCTATTATTTATAGAAATTTCAAACTGATGAAAAGACCTGAAGAATGAAATTTGAAAACAAACATTATTGGACAACGTTGTGGTGACTTTATATTCCAGGAGACTTTCTAAAGCAAGAGAGGAGCTCTCTATCCATGAATATATAATAATGTAGACATTCTGAATGCCAAAGAGTTCTGTAAACAAAGTCATAAGGCAAGTGATCCTGTGGGACACACACATATTAATACATATGTGTTGCAGGCTTCATTGAAGAGAAAGCTACAAGTTGATAAGGAAAAGCAAACCAATCAAAGGAAAAATGGACTAGATATGCAAACAGGTAGGATGCATAATGGAAAACCAAACTAACAAACAAATTTTGAGATCAAGCTTAAAATAAGACACCACTTTTCACCCTTGAGAACAGAAACACAGGTAAAATCATAGCAATAACTTCCAGTGCTGGCTAGCATGAGGGAGACACTCAAATTCACACAAAGCAAGCCTAAATGTTTTTAGAAAGAAATCCTAATATTATTAAGCTAAAAACATACATATGTTTGTATGCCTGCCCACACTGGAATGCTAACCTACAAATAGAAAAACACCAGCATGGACTGAGGAGACATCTCTGTTGGTAGAGTGTTTGCCTAGCACACAGGCCCTGGGTTCAATCCCCAGCACCACCACCACCACCACAAAAAAAAAAAAAAAAAAAAAAAAAAAAAAAAAAAAAGCTTACCAGCATATAAGATTTACAAGTATAAAGCTAGTTATTTACACATTGCTTATAGAGGTGAAAATGGACAACAACCAAAAAAACCCAAATGAAAACCTGGATGACCATTTATATAGGTCTAAAAATTATACTACAGAGTAAAATTTAGCTATTAAAAGAATATGTTCATGATTTATTGCTCAGGAAATAAGCACTTTGCAGTATACGATATGCATTTTACTCTGATGTGTTTGCCTTTTGAACATACCTAGCAGACCTGGATGATGAGTAGTTATTACTCTGGTAAGATTTGGGAATTAGAAGAAAAAGTTTCCTTTTATATTGCCATATTCTTCCTTTGTTACAATAAGCATATCTTACTCTTGTAATGAAAAAAAAAAAAAGAATAATAGAGAAGTTGAAGCACAGGGAACAATGAACATGATGTTGAACAGAGTTGAAGACCAAGCTGCTTGGGAAATAATTGAAAGAACTACAGATGTTTGGTCTGGAAAAATCAGGACTCTAGGAGGAATGCTAGTCTTCAATCTCTTAAAAGACTTGTTTTTCAAAGGAAAGGAATTGGATTCACATTCCTGCTTTTGGAGGCAGAGGTAACAGCTTTGGATGTACACTGTGAAGACATTTCAGCCCACCAAGAGGAAGGATGTACTGAGGGTCCAATTTATTTGCAGCAGGGAACTGATGATCTGGCTATTCTTTGGAACCCCAATCTACCTGCAAACCATGGTGCACCACTCCAGGCAGCTGTACCTTGGGCAATGTCGTCCTGCCTCTGCAGGCAGGGCCGCTCCACCTTGTGCCCAGGCTGGGGCAGCTCCCGCTCAGGCTGCTTGGGGCACCTCCCTTCATTGAACACATGTGGCAGGTTGGCTGTGTGCACCTGTCGGAGTTGCTCATAGTCGCTTAGAGCAGCTGTCAGGTCCCAGTTTTTGCCTATGGATTAGAATGACAAGAATTATTATTAAGACTATTAATGCATGAATAATGATATCATTGTAGAAAAGAACCATGGCAAGAAAGGGTGCCCATTAGTGCATTAACTAATGACTTTCTCACCAGTAGTTCTCATTTTTCAAGGGGGTAATTGTCTTCTGCAGTCTTTGAAAGTAGAATTTTTTACTCACAAATGATGACCTGAAATATATGAATTTCTAGTCTCTAGTCTCATAGCCTCTCCCTCTCCCTCCCTCCCTCCCTCCCTCCCTCTCTCTCTCTCTCTCTCTCTCTCTCTCACACACACACACACACACACACACACACAAACACACACATTATATGCCTAATTACCCTATCCTATCCCCCTTTGAAAATGGCAAGGAAGAACATCAAAATGGCATGGCGTTGATTTGAGACACTTACAATGGAATCTGGAGGACTTGTTAAGCCACATACTAGGCACATGCCCACCCAGATAGATGCTGACCTTGGGGGCTGTGCTGGACCAGGACTCTGGAAGGAAGTTCACTAGCCTTTGTAATAGTTGTGAACTCTCCACCACCCTGCCAGAGGCTGAGATCCTATCCTATCCTTCTCTTAAAAACTCTTGTCACACCAGTCATGATTCCTGACAAAGTGAGGTAATGAATGCCCCATTTTGCATTCTAAGTTATAAAAGGAGCTCCAATATTCTAAAACCTTGGAGCATATTTTGAAGGCTACAAATTTGGTGTCTCCCATTCCAACCCTAATAAACCCCCAATAAATGTAATTTTTCTTATTTTTAATTAACTACCTTGATTTTCTCTTACTTGGGAGGAATAAAGCATAAAGTAAAAAAGAAACAGAATCCCAAAGTTTCTTTGTTTTTTTTTCTATTATTATTATTATTATTAATTTTAACCTTAACATGGGAAAAGCAGTAGCTTGGGAGATATTCCCTTCTTAACAGCCTTAGTCGCAGGCTCTGTGTGGGGAGAGATGCCCAGCTTAGTGCACGGGCTCACAACTCACAGTCCCTGCCCACCCAGGTGCTGCATTGACACTTCACAGTGTCTATAAAAATGGTAAAAGGTGGAAAGTAGAATCATTTGCAGTTGTCTCAGCTGTAATACATGGGAATACAAAGACAACGTTTAAAGTTGACATAGTAAATATACATGAAAGTGTGTTTAATGGTACAAAGCCAACAGTAAAATGGAGAAAAGATATTCTACTGATTTAAGAAGGGATTGTAGGAGAGAGAGAGTGAGGAGGGTATAGAAAGAAGACACAAACCCATTTCATTGAAGAATATCCTAGAGAATGAATTAATATCTCTAAAAAAGGAAATAGTATATTATGTAGACTTTTAGGAAGTAAACATTATTAATAAACATAATTTTTCTAAATAGCAGAAAATATTTTTACATAAAAAGCTAAGAGAACATGAAAGACATTTGAAATATTTTTATTGGTGCATTATAATTACAAACAATAGCGGGATTTGTTGCTACCTATTTGGACATGCACACAATATAACAATATAATTTGGTTAATTTCATTCCCTAATATCTCCCTTTCCTATTCTTACTCCTCTCTTCTGGTCCCCTTCTTCTACTCCATCATTCTACCTTCTATTTTCAGGAGATCCTTCCCCTACCACCTTTATTTGGAAATATTTACATATAGAAATAGAGAATATAATACAACTAGGACAAATAGCAATAAATTAAAGTAGGCTTAACATAACTATTCAAAGAAAAAGATGTTCACATGATCTCAGAAAGGAAAGACTAACTTTTGCTAAATATAAGAGACACATCTAGAGCAAAGTGACTTAGAAAGGCGACATCCAAAAGTGATGCTCATTGGTTTATCAGATCTACCAGACAGAGACAAAAACACCACCACAGAGAGCATCCTCTTGTACCAACACTGGAGGATTCAGTTCCCAAAGCATTAATGAAAATGGAGAAAGCAGTTTTATAAGGCGTAAGGTTCAATTTACAATAAAGATGTGTTAGTCATGTCTTTTATTTTCTGAACTTTATAATGCTTTTACATCTTGGAGTCTTGTTGACAGGGAGAATGTCCCCTCCAGGGTCAGTTAATTCCTAAAGACAGAAAGAGACTCCTCTGCAGGCCTGTGAACTTTTATAGGCAACAATCAATCCAAAGCCCACAATCCCTAATTGGGCTCCTTCATTGGTCTGTTCCATTCTTGTCCAATATTCCCTGGCTCTAATCACCCAAGGGCCAGGTACCAACAACCTGAACAGTGCTACCCTTGGAGCCTGCTGAAATTATTAGACTAGCTGATTCTAAACCTGCGAATCCTGCCTTGCCCATTCCTCCCCCACAGAAACCATTAAAATGGCTTTGTCTGTGCTTTACCCTTACTCCCTCTTCCTCCTGACAGACCCTGGTGCTTCCCTGTGTGGCCCTGCCTGGTATGCTGTGCCTCCTGCTTCTAGGGAAAACTTCCTTTATGATACTTACTTCAGTGTCTGCATATCTAATTAAAACAAATTTCAGGTATATATGCAAACAGAAGACATGTGAGGTATAGATATCTGCTTACTATATTAAGAAGTAAAAATTACCAGAAGACTCTGAGATAAACACACTGACATACCTGCTACAGAGAGAATGTCATAGATAGCAGGACAGATTTTTTTTTTTTTTTTTTTCAGTGCTGGGTACGGAACCCAGGGCCTTGCACACATTAGGCAAGTGGTCTACCACTGAGTTACACCCCCAGGGTGCAGGATAGATTCCAATGCAGTCACAATCAACCTCCAAAACCTGGAGGCAAAACGACAAAGGCTTCATCTTTTCTTGTGCTACCCACTTACCATGCACTGGCCTAGCTCTGTGCCACCTTCTCACTCCAGGATTCAGGGTGATAGGTTGACCATTCTTCACTATGGCCTATCTTTTTGGAAGAGGGACAAAAAGCCAGGGAACATATTTTACCAATAGGAACACTCTGGTGCAGAAGTGACATCACTTCTCTAATAATCCATGACTAGAACTCATCAAAGGGTCCTATCTAACCCTGGGGGGCCAGGAAGGATGTCCTTCCATGTGCCCATAAGGGGTAGTCAGAGAGTAGGATAGTCTATGAACACTACTGATGATAAATACACTGGATATAAAATTAATATACTTGAATAAAAAAAGCCTTAATATGTCAACATAATGAAAGAATATTTCATTCATAGTGACAAAGATAAAACATTGAGGAATAAATTTAAATGTATAAAATAACATATGGGAACACTTATAATACTTCTGAAAGGCAGAAAAGTAAAACTGCATGTGCTGTGTCCTTAGTTTTTAAGCCTCAATATCATAACCTCTTCTTAAGATAACATATGATTCCAACATAAATAGTATTTTTTTCCTTTAGAATCAGACATGCTCATTTTAATGTTCATTTGGAAAAATATGCTAAAATAACCAGGTAATGTTTGAAAAAGAAGAGCAAAGAGAGGAGATGGATGCTCCCAGACACTGAAGCTCACTCTGCCGCCTTAGTACCTGGTCTATCCCTCAGGATCGGACACAAGGGAGCTACTGAAGAGCTCCAGAGACTCAATTACATGCAGAATGTCAAAACACAAATGCTGATGGGGACAAATTTTTGTAACTCATATCACATACAAGAGGCTTATTTCTGAACTAGGTCAGTTCCCAGAAAAATCTATGGAGGAAATTCACAGACAGGAAGCTTGTGGGAGGTGAAGTTGGCAATGGCTGCTGACCCACAGGGACATGCAGAGCCTCTGCCAAGTTTGTGGGCAGTGCAGAGCGGGGATGGCTCCTCACCTGGGTCCACACAGAGACATGAGGTCCAGCATTTACACCAGATGAGAAACAGTCTCTGAGATGGGTATAATCCCAGGAAGAACCTTGGGCCAGGTAACTTCTTTGTCTGGGGGAAAACGCTGATGAGGGACCGAGCTGTGGGCCATCAGCAACACCTCTCCCAACTCAGGCTGGGAGGCCTGGGTTCCTCAATGAGGGATCTGAGCTCTGGAGAAAACATCACAATCTCTGCTTTTGTGAGTGTGTATGTGTGTGTGTGTGTTGTCCAGAAACAAACAAATAAAAATTAACAAAATCTTTTGATTTTGAAATAATTTGAATGAATTGGCTATCTAAAACCAATAGTTAAAAAAGTTTTAAAACTTAAAAATAAGGAAAGTTAAGATCCTAAGTATATTAGGTATAATAGAAGGGGAACTTTTTCATAATATTGAGTTGGTCACATTGCCAGAAATAAAAGAAATAAAAACTTCATTCGTATATTTTTTCAGGCAACAATTTTGGATTCTATAGCTGTTAAATACAGACAAAGAGTTCATGGAAAAATAACAAATGGCCCCTAAACACAGAAAAGATGCTTATAATTTCATCCACTAAAAGATATGCAAATTACAAATACACGGAAAAACCATTTTACAGATATCTTAATGGCAAAAAAGCAAAAGTTGGCAACCCACCTGGTTACCAGTCTGGATAAAACAGGCTTGCACATCCATTTGCTGGTGGCAGTGCACATTATAAATCCCAAGACAGGTACTTTGATAGTATTCATCAAAGATACAAATGTTTTTATCCATGGCCCAGAAATTCCATTTCTGGGAATTTATCCTACAGAAATACCTGTATATATGTATACATGAAAATGAAGTATGTGCAATGTCATTGCAGCATTGTTTATAATGGCAAATAATGGAAATAAGCCAAGTGCCCACAGAAAGAATATTTAAGTACACTAGAGTATGTGTTTCCTGACACAGTGTTATGCTAGTGTATGAAAGAATGAGGAAGCTGCATGGAAGGATAGTTAGCTTACATTAAGGAGTAAAAATATTTATAATCTTATCTTGGAGTAAAGACAGAAATACGTACATATTCATTTTATACACACACACACACAACACATAAATATATGTATATGTGCATGCATATGTATGTGTGTGTATATATATATATTTGTTAATATCTGTATTTGTAAATGTATATATACACATGTATAGATACTTATATTTGCACATGCAAATGCTGGAAGAGTAAATAAGAAAGCAACACAGGTGGTGACCCAGGGGTCAGGGAGCAGTGGGCACAGAAGACAAAAAGAGGGCAGTATTTTCAATGTCTTCTTTTGATTTTGAAATAATTTAAATGAATTAGCTATCTAAAATCAATAGTTAAAAAAAGTTTTAAAACTTAAAAATGAGGAAGGTTTAAAATCCCAAGTATATTAGGTATAATAGAATGGGACCTTTTTCATAATATTGAGTTGGTCACATCGCCAGAAATAATAAAAAAAACCCACTTCATCCATATATTTTTTCCAGCAACAATTTTGGAGTCTATAACTATTAAATACAGGCAGAAATACAAAGAACCAGTTGAAATAACTGATCTCTAAACCAGTTGATATTGATAATGTTAGTACTAATTAGCTTATTTTTATAGAAATATGGAAAAGGAAATTATCCCAAAGTTTGTCCAAACTAATCTTCTAGTAGGTCATAGGCCACTGCATGCTTGTGTATTCTGAACTGAAATGAGGTTACTGATATTTTGTTTAAGAATTTTTAATAGAGAGCACTAAAAATTATTGGTGTCATTTTGTATTCCATGGCTAAATCTAGTGGCTAGAGTATGCAGTATATGTGGAAGGACAAGAGATTTGTGTTTGCTTTTTGACCCTCTATAACATAGATTTTGTGCACATCACTCTACTGACAACAGTTATTTCCAAAGTCTTGGCTGCCATTCAATATAGCTAACTTCTACTACCTTTTTGATTCTCCTTTTTTTTTTAGAGAGAGAGAATGAATTTTAATATTTATTTTTTAGCTTTCGGCGGACACAACATCTTTGTTTGTATGTGGTGCTGAGGATCGAACCCGGGCCGCACGCATGCCAGGCGAGCGCGCTACTACTTGAGCCACATCCCTAGCCCCTCACTCTCTTCTTATTTATTCCAAGAGAGCACCCTCTCCTAATCATCCTCTTATGTCAAAAGGCTGCTCTAGTACTTTCTATTTAATAGTGTCTCCTCCTTCTTTACCTCTGGATGTTGTCATTCCTTAGAGCTCAGATCTGAACCAGATTCTATTGGGAAGCATTTGAAAGCATTTTTTTTTTTTTAACGTCTGACTTAAAAGCATGCAGATCGAAGAGGAGAGCTGACTTATGCTGTTCTGATTTATGCTGTTCGTCCCCGTGGTTACTACCTTGAAAGTTGACATGGTACCTGGAGCTGTGGCAACCATCTTGTAAACATGAAGTAACAAGCATGGTCTGCTAGGCCACTAGCCAAGAACAGTTTGAATGAAAATAAACAAAAAAACCTGAATAAGAGTCTGGATGAATTCTTGGCAGTAGTCACCTCTTCTTTTATTGTCAGAAAAGAAGTATGTATATATGTATGTATGGATGTATATGGGCGCGCGTGCACACACACACTCACTCACACACACACACACACACACACACACACACACATTCAGATGCATCAAAATCTACCTGACCAGGAACTGACTGTAATATTCCAACATGGAATATTACTCATCCATTTAAAAAGAACTAGTGTACATATATAATAGATTTGGGGAGATTTCAGGGAAGGACTGCTAAGTAAGAAGGGTAGTATGCTGCAAAGTATGCTCAGTGCAATCCAGTCTAGCAAATCAAAGTGAACCCAGTCCTGTTTGACCCATGCTATGTTGTACCATGGTCAATTTTGTACCATTGAAGCATTTATCTAACCCCATCCCCTATCTCTACTTGCTGGCAGCTGACTCTTCCCAGAATCCTCTGGCTCTCAATTTATTTCCAGTGACACCCTCCAGCAAGGGATACTAGTGTAAGATCTGGAATGTGGAAGAGATCAGGCTGCTTTTCTATGGAAGCAGTTGCAAGCACATAACTAGGCAAAGAGCAGATATGAGATTTGATGTAGGTTCCAACAAACTCCTGTGAAACATCTGCTTTGGGAATCTAAGCCACTGAGTCAGTGGTGGTAGAGGTGTCCCTTGGGACTCCCAAGGATTCCTCAATTTCCAGTGAATGCCAGCGAACTTTCTGTTGGTAGCAAGGCTTTTCCATATTCCTGTATTTGCCCTGGTTGTGAAAACCTCATGTTCCCCTTTCTCCTTGGAAGACATCTAGAGCAGCTTCTATTTCCTTGAACAAATGCTGATGGATATAGAACATGGGTCTGTAAATGGTTTCAGAAAAACAGAGATGAGATGAGATCCCTGATGATGGAAAGAATGGCACAGAACTTTGGGGACTTGCCCTTCTGGAAAGGAAAAAGCGAGAGATGTGCTTTTATCTGAGCTCCAGACTTGACTGTGGAGCAAGAGTTTCCTCGACCTCCCTTAAGGAACCGCTTAGCTCTTCCAGCTATGGTGGCATTGATTCCAAAAGCTGACATTTTTGATATTGCAAGTTGCAGAATCATACAAGTTGAACTCAAAGCCTGTCTAGATCTCCTGTGAACACAGTAGGACTGTGATCAAGTCAACTGGATGGGATCCCAGGAATGCTGAGGTTGGTTCTGAGCAACCTGAAGACCTCAAATCCTCATCATCCTGAGCTCCTCTGGATGAGCAGAAGAGTCCCTTATCACTTGTCTGGCTAGCATCTCCTTGTCTGAAGGCCTGGTAAGGACCACATCCGAGCAGATGTATGATGAGAAGATAACCAAGTCACCTTAAAGCCTAGCATTTTTTTTTCTTGGTTACCAGATCCATAACTAGGAAGACAGGAAATATCAGACACTTTGAAAGAATACCCAGTTTTTTTTTCCAGTAAAAATATGAAAAATGTATAGGAGTAGATTTACAAATGTTAAACCAGGACTTTTCCTGCATAGCACCAGAAGAAACTAAAGCTGAGCTCTTTAGATATAAAGTTCTGGGTGCTGGCAGGGGGTGGGGGGATGGCAGACGCAGTGGATGAAAATGTTACACACTTGTCACCAGATTCTTCAAAGGGCAGAGTTTCAGATCATGAGAGTTTATTTATTTCTTGCTTAGTTACTTATCTACTGGTATACATGAATCCCTTGTGCCCCTTTCCCGTCTTTGCCATAGGGCATAAGGTAGACAAGCAGGGATGGAGTTGTTAATTTACAGCTCTTTAAGTCACAGTTTACCAGAGTTGGGCTATGATCAAGCCAGGTGAAGAAGGAACAAAACTTAAGAAGGATTTATTGACTTTTAGGATTCTGTATCTTCCCTTTTTGGTGAAAAGTGAGTGCATCTCTTGAGGTTAGTGAGATATGAGGTCATTGCTCTTGCTTGCTAGTCTAAATATGGGTCCAAGGATATGGATGGATGAGGACATGACAAAAAATGTGGGTAGCGCTAGAGACCTCTTACCAACTGGACCACTGTCCTTCTTGTGTCCTCCCCTTACGCCATTCTCGTCTGTGTAATTCAGGAGAAGCCTGGAATGGCACTTCCCAGATTGGTTTTCTGATAAGTTCCAAGTTTCTAAATGAAAAGTGCTTCTGCACTATTTGGAAGGCAGCAAGAGAAGCCACCACACTCTGAGGTTAGCAGGGAGAAGCAACAGCTTCTAGATGAACTTCAGGGAATCCCTGATATGATTTGATGCTGGAATCTATATCAAATCTCATATCTGCTCCATTACTGAGATGGTGACAGTGGCTTTGATTGTGAGTCACAGCTGATTCCAGTAGAGTGCCTGCAAATGACCTGCCTTGCAGCTTTGGTTCAGTAGAAGGCCGGCAGTGGCAGCATGGCCACTCTGGATTCCCCAAGGTTGAGTACAACTTGTCAGTCAACTGCCTCTATTCCAGGCTTGCCTGACCTTCACTCCTCCAGACCTCCCAGTGGTGCTACAAGCTCCTGACTAAATGGAAACCCTACTCATTTGCAAACCTAAAGTATTTTGGGTTCTTAACAGGACCCTGGCTGTAATCATATATGAATCCACATATGTATACAGTTGTCTCTCCCCCAGTATCCATGGGGGATTGGCTCCAGGACCTTTGCAGATACTAAATTCTATGGATGGTCAATTCCTTTACATAAAATGGTGTAATATTTGCATGTAACCTACATACATTCTCCTGTATACTTTAAATCATATATAGATGTCTTATAATGCCTATCACAATGTAAATGCTATGTAAATAGTTGTTACACTGTATTTTATTGACAAGAAAAAAGTGTGTATATGTACAGTGCAGATGGAAATTTTAAAAATATTTTCTACCTGAGGTGGTTGAATCCATCGATGCAGAACCCATGGGTACAGAAGGCTGACTGAACATTAAATCTATTTGTGTGTGTGCACATATGTGTCTGTAGATTAATATTTGAGCTTGAATAAAAATATGGGAGGATATATACTAGGTTATTAATATCGGATTCCAAGAGCTGGTAGTGATATGGGAAAGAAGACAGGATGAGCCCAGAAAAAGAGAAGACTTTTTCTAGAAATTAATGATTTTCTTAATCATTAATGCAAAATTACATATGTGAATGTATGTAAAACAGAAAAAGGTAGAAAGGGTTAGGGTAGGACTTGGTATGAATTCTGAAGAGAAAGGATGTGCTGGTTTAGTCTGTGAATAAGGGTCACCTGCCTGTTACTATTATGTGACTGTCATCTATCCCTCTGAGAGTGGATCCATTATTTATTTCCCACCATGATAGAAGGACCAAAGAAGCATAGGGAGATGGAGAAAGAAGACAAAAACTATGCATAAAGGGAAGACACAAAAGGTGAGAGTCAGCTTTTACAGTACATCTCTCTAAATGAATTGACTTGAAACTTAAATGAAAGTCTCAAATCTATACATACAATGTGAGCAGCTCAAATATCTATCTGTTCCAAATAAGGTTATGGTGTATCAAACAGCAAGTCCTAAAATGATTGAGAGCAGGATTTTCCATGTAAAAGTCCCTTTGCTGTAACACATGTATTGAGTCAGTGTACCCTGCAAATTCACCTATGAATCAGAGGCAGGGTGGCGGGGAGTGAGAAGGGCAGGTAGGTCCTGGCCACAGCCCAGCCTCGAGCTGCTTTGTGACCTTGGGCAATTTCAGTTTTCATCTTTTGTTTAGGTCCCTGTTTCAGCAACTTAAAGGAAACATGGTAGACATTCATCTATAAAGGGCACTCTAAATCTTAAGATTATAAAAGCAATAAAAAACAAGCTCTAATATAGGGTTCTATTGTTTTTCAGAGATCCAATTGGAAACAAAATAGAAGAGCCAGGAAAGCATCCTAGTCTTGAGTAGGCCTGGACTCAAAAAGCTGGATCCACACTCTTCACTATGTGTTAGCAATGACCACTGAGTCAAAGGACTTGGGTAAGGATGGGGGCGGAGCTGTCAGAGCAGGGGCATCGCCAGGCAGAATTCTGGCTTCATCTACCCTCTCTGTCGCAACCTAAGCCCTTCCATTACCATCTCCTTTGACCCTGTTCCCTCATTTCTAACACTCCAGTGACATCACCCTTAGAATTAGCACCAATAACCAGAACTCTACCAACCCTCATATGGAACATTCAGCATTGATCACTCCCTTCTCCAACTATGCTCTTGGCAGCTGAGACACATTACTGCTTTTCTAAAAATTAAAAGATATTTATTAACATGTATCAATTGCACATAGCAATGGGGTTCAATGTGATACTCACAAACACGTATACAGCATGCACTAATTAAATCCAATCTCCCTCTATCTAAAATATTCAGAAATCCCAACCTCTGGGTACAAAACCTAGAAAATGCCTGTACATTTGCCATAAGAACAAAGAGTCCTATTAAAAATGCATAGAGAAACTCTGTTCATAACAGCAGAAAAGAGATACAGGACAAAGGTTCAACAAAAGTAGAATGAACAAATGCATTTTTGTTTTACAAGCAACTAGATACTATGCAGCAAGGAAAAAGCAGTTAAACTTCATTCAACAATACAGATGAATTTCAGCAACATATCGCTGAAGAAAGAAGAAAGTTCCTAGAGATTCATACACTCTGGTTCCATTTACATAAAGTTCAAAGCATGTGATACTAAATAAAATATATTGAGAGAGAGAGACAGAGAGAGAGAGAGAGAGAGAGAGAGAGAGAGAGAGAGAGAGAGATACATGATTAAATACTAAAGAAAAGCCAGGGAAAAGAAAAGGTAAACACGGGAGTGGTAGCCTCCAAGGGGAGAGGCAGAAGAAACACGAAGGGATTTCAATGTTAATGATAAAAGCCCATCATTATATTCGCCACACCCTTTTAAAGGTGGTTTAAATTTGCAATATTAGAGGCTAAGGGTATAGTTCAGTAGTAGAGTGCTTTCCTGTACATATGAGTCCTTGAGTTCACTCTTCAGCCCTGCAGAAAACAAAACCTGCAATATTTTATAATTAGTTTTTTTTCTCTTCTTTTAGTACTAGGGATTGAACTCAGGGGCACTCAACCACTGAGCAACATCCCCAGCCCTATTTTGTATTTTATTTAGAGATAGGGTCTCATTGAGTTGCTTAGTGCCTCGCTTTTGCTGAGGCGGGCTTTGAATTCACAATCCTCCTTTCTCAGACTCCCAAGATGCTGAGATTACAGGCATGTACCACTGAGCCTGGCTTATAATTAGTTTCGATAAATATTATTTTGTATCATCTCAGTATTTAATAAATTCATGATCTAGGGTAGGTTAAGCTGTAGGTATCAGTAGAACTCTCCACCCCTCATCAACAGCAGAAAGAAAAAAAGATGATTTCTTCTTAATCATGGCAATTCAGGCTGGGAGTCTAGGGAAGTGGTGACTCTACTCCAGATAGTCATCCAGGGATCCAGGTGCTGTCTTCTAAATGTGACTTCCAAGGCTGTCCTGGGTAGCCACAGTTTGCTCAGCCAGAAGGAGGAAGAATCTAAAGGGACACTCTTTTCTCCCTTATTTTACTTCAGTCTCTTTCCAAACCTCATCTCCTCAGACAGGAGATGATGGGTCATGCACAAAAGTGTACATGCTGCTCTCTGTCATTTCACTGTGGGAATTTATTGAGTGGCTACTCTGGGCTTGGGCAATCAGGCCTCGTGGCCTGCTTAGGGAGAAGGAAGGGTGGGTTTCAATAAACAGCAAGATTTTTCTACCCCAAACACTGGAACATATATATGTATGTATGTATTGTATAGCATACATACACACAATACATATCTACACACGTGTTATACACGTATGTACATAAACGTACACAAAGAACTGAAAGAAGAGATCCTAGTCTAAAGAACTAGATCCTGAATGACTTTCATTTTCTCATTTTGTTTGTTTTTCTTTACTGAATTCCTACTAATGTTAAAGTATTCTCAGGGCCTGATTTTACCTGAATGGATGTAATTTGTTTGTCTAGCTAATAAATTGGCTCCTTTTTGTTTTGTTTTTAGAGAATATGAACATATCCAAAAACTAAAATAAACTGTGGACTCACCCATTTCAAAAAACTGCTTAAACACTAGCAAATAAATATAGTCAATTTTAGCATTGAGTGAGAACTATGTTCTGTTACTCTGCAAGGTAAATATTAAAGCTACCAATTTCAAAATAATGTGAAATATATATATATACATATATATATTAAATCAGTGTATTTTGTGATAAAAATAATTTTGAAAAAACTTTCGATCTGATCATCTACAGCAATAGAATAAAAGAAGACATTATAATTATATATTCATGGTAAATATTAACTCATTATTGACTTATTACACAAATGAAATTATTTTATTGCCCTACGACTATATAAGTGCACATGTACTTACAGTCTGAGAAACTCTACTTTTGGATCACACACCTTCTGGAGATTATAAACACAGTAACCTTAGGTATTTCTAGATGCTTGGGCTTTCCACGCTCAGAATGCAATTAATCTGAGTGATGATGAAAAATATATGGAGCATTATCTTCACAGCAGCTAAAGAAATAGCTAAAATGAACAGCCAAATCTATAAGAAAGGAAGTGTTCCAAAGCTGCACCTTAGGGAAGGCTAACTGCTTAGTGGCCATGGGCCTGCTCAGCAGACACTGATGAGGCTCCCAGCACATGCAGGCATCCCTGAGTGCTGCTGATATAAATATAAATAAAGACCTGTGTGTGCTTCTTTAGAGGCTGGTAAAGAAAGAGTTAAGACAGGCATGGAAAGAGCTGCTGTGCACTGGGGCAGTTGAGAGGTATGTACAGAGTGCAAAGAGTCTGCAAGGGGATGACACACCCCATTATTTGTGAATGAGGAGGAGGCTTTCCAAAAGAGGAGGAAGAAGAGCAGTGTGGAGGGAAAGCACACACAAGAGGCTTGCAAAACCACCATCTGACCAGTGAATTGCAGAGAGGTGTCGGGGGTTGGGGGAGATTTGGGTATGAACAAGGAAAAAAATATATGACCATGAGGTGGCAGTAGAACACACAAACTTTATGGGGGATGTTTCCCCAGGGTTGAGTGCTGGAAATTCACTCATTGAAGGAGACTGTTCAGGGATGACAGTGGAGGAGGGAGTTTGCTACTTAGAAGGGGAGGAGATATGGGAATTCTTCAGGGATAGACAGACGGAGAGAGAGCTCACATGTGATGGTTAACTTTTTGTGTCAACTTGTCTGGGCCACAGGGTGCCCAGATATTTGATAAAACATGATTTTGGGTGTATCTATGAGGGTGTTTCTGAAGGAGATTAACATTTGAATCTGTAGATTGAGTCAAGAAAATTGCCCTCCCCAGTGTGGGTGTGTCTCACCCAATTTATTGAAGGTCTGAGTAGAACAAAATGAATAAATAAGGGAAAATTCACTCTTTCTTCCTGACAATGAGAGTTGTCTTTCAGATTCAGATTATAAATTATACCATCAGGTCTCCTGGTTTTCCAGCTTACTGACTGCAGATCTCGGGACTTGAAAATCTTCATAAATGCATGAACCAATTTCTTATGGGTCTCTCTTTCTCCCTCTATCTTCCCCTCCATAATATATACATACATGTATGTATGTATGTATGTGCACATATAGATATCTCCTATTGCTGAGAACATAGGTTAACACATGTGAGCAGGTGACATCACTCAAAAGTGGAGTCTCCAGGTCAGAGAGCTCTAAAGGGCAACAGTGGTTTGTACTCTTATAACCACAAGGCTCTATCTTATCAACGACAAGCAAGATGCTGTGGAAGACTTAGCAGGCTATGCAAAACAGGAAGGCTCTAAATGGTTAAAACTCTGCTTTTTTAAAAAGCTATGTTTAAAACCTTTGTGCTGGGGTGTAGCTCAGTGGTAGCATGCTTGCCTCACATGCCAAAAACTCTGGGTTCAATCTAAAGGACTGAAAAAAATAAAAAGATATGTAAACATCTGAATTTGGGGCTGGCAGGATTTTAAGTTAATGGGTTCCAACCTACAGGGGAGAACAACTGAGCTAGGAGCCAACACAGAGCGCCTGTCTTGGTCTCATTTATATGAAACAAAGTCAGCAGGACAAAAATGATTCTCTCAGGTGGATTTATAGAAAATATATAATTTGATTTCAGAGTCTCGGATGGACTTTTTGAAAAAAATATAATTTGGTTTCAAAGAAAAATGATTGAATTCATTTAACTAGCTCACACCTAGTCACACTCTGCCTTCACCCTGATGTCTAAGCCAATTGTCTCAGGGGATGTGGAAACTTATTGGAATAAAATGTCATATTTAGAAAGCCATAATTAGCTTATGGTTTGATTTTCTTCTTATTGAGTTGAATCATCCTCTTTTAGCCAGCCCAAAGCTACTTACTGAAATCAGCATCAGCATCACTTACCCAGGTACTAGAGTCTGGATGTTGAATGTCTCCTAAAGGTCCTTGTGGTAAAGGACTGTCCCCATGGGGAGGGGTTTATTTGAGGTGGTGGGAATTTCTCTTAATGGGAGGTCTTCAGATCACTGGGAATACATTCTCAAAGGAGATTATGGAACTCTGGCCCCTTCCCTGCTCTCCTTTTGCTTCCGGACTGATGAGGCAAGTGGTTTTGCTCTACCCCATACTCTTACCATGATGTGTTGTCACAGACCCAAAACAATGAATAATCTATTATTGATTGGAGACTCCAAAACTGTGAGCCAAAACATATCTTTTCTCTTTAAAAACTAATTACCTCAAGTATTTTATTGTAGTGATGGAAAGCTCACTGACACACCAAGTAAGATCTCTTGGTCTTTAATCTTAAAATAGCTTTACAAAGAATCCAAATATGGATTTTCATAAAGTCTAAGAAAGCTAAGTCAACCGTCAAATGAATTCTGTGTTGAAAATTAAAGTGTGCTCTGCTGAGATTGACAGCAGCCTTCTGAGGTGAGATTTACCAGGAACCCTCATTTCTAGAGGACAACCTGGCTGTGCACCCTGTACTATAGATCTTCATGGTGTTTAAGAAAGAAAACTATTCCTTTCAGTTAAGTTATTTCTGTTAAAAATTCCTCAGGCAGATTTTTAAAACTGAAATCAAATTAACTCCTGAAGATCTGAGAATTAAAAAATCACTTCATTTATATTGGATGTCTGCCAACCTGGCTTCCAGGAGGAATCTTAATTTTTAACTTCTAAAGAAAATCTTCCAGCTCTTTCCATCCAGTTCTACAAGGAAGTTCACCAACTGCGCTCTCTGTGTCTGTGTATCACAAGGATGATGATGGAGACTGCTATAAGCCACTGGAGTCCAGGCTTCACAAACCCAGGCTAGTGCCTTCCCTGTGGGACTAGGAACACTGAAGAGGACTTTGCCCTCCACAAAGGAGTCATCAGCTCAGACGTGGGTAGTCAACACATGACAGTCAGAAAGGCTGCTGGGTTCTGAGCATATTTTCTGCTTGTTCAGAGTAAAAGAAATACTGTTGTGAGTCTGTATTGACAAAACAGTGAAATCATACCCATGTAGTGATGAGGATTCAGGCAAGCTGTATCTACCCTCCTCTTCCCAGGTTCCCTAGGCAGAATGCCAAGAGAGGCAGGTGTGGGCAATGAGAGAGTTGGTACAGATTCAGAACCCACTGTGCTCAGTAAGGCCTGAGCATGAGGAGTCTGTGTCCACCCAGGAGGCCATGTCCTCCCTGTAGGTACTTCTACACAGAAGGCTACACCCATCTGGGAGCAGCATCGACCAAGCAGGAGGTCCACTAAGGAGGCTGCATCTCCCTAGGAGGTTATGTTTACCCAGCAGACCATGTCCCCACAGAGGCATATCTACCCAGGGGACAGTGTCTACACAGCGGGCTGTATCCACCCAAGAGGCTGAATCTATTCAGAAGGCTGTGTCCTCACAAGAGCCCATGTGTCCAGGAGGGTTCACCTACCCTGAAGGCTGTGCCCACTCAGGAGGCTGCATCATCCAGGAGTCTGAGTCTCCCCAGGATACATGTTCATGCACTCAGCAGAGATCCAGAGAGCACCCCGTCTCTGCTGTTGTAGTACTCTACTCACACAATGAATAGTTCCTTAGCAGGATGACTTTAGCAGAGACCACCCGCCGTCAAAAAAAAAAACAAACCAAAAAACAAAAACCAAAACAATAACAAAAAACCACGAGGAAGGGAGTCCTGCAGCTATTTGGAGGACAGCATTCTCAGTCACTAGAACAGCAAGGTTTAACTGTACTGTGGGTCTGTGCAATTGTAGTACCTACAGGTGAACCTGGAGGAGTGACTTTGCAGGGCTGAGGTAAGGACATGGGGTTTTATTTTGGAAGAGGTGAGGTCTTAGCTGCAGAGAGAAATACTCCAACATGTCTTTAATTTTTAAAATGTTCATGGTATAATTTGTAGACAGTGGAATGAATTCCCAGAACTGTAACCACCAGCACAATTGAGATTTAGACCCTGTTCTTTCCATCAGCATGGCTGTCTTGTCCTTTCTCAGTTGGCACCTCTGTCATTGCTGCTGCCTAACATGTTATCACATACTTAGTGGCTTAAAAAACATCAATGTATTATCTTATGGTTTTGGAGGCCAGATGTACAGAGCGCTCAGTGGGTTTGTGTTCTCTGAGTTCTTACAAGGTACAGTAATGGTTTCAGCAGGGCTGTGCTCCCTTCCTGGATGCTCTAGAAAAAGAATCAGCTTCTGCACTCCTTCAGGTTTGGTGGCTGGAGCACAGAGTCCCTGTTGCCTTTGCAAGCTACTAGCTGGAGGTCATTGCCAATTTCCAGAGGCCATTGGATCCTTAAGCTGTTGGTTCCTCAAGCTCAAAGTAGTGGAATAAGTCACCTTCACACTTCAAAATCCTCTGACCTAAATGTCCTCATCTCTTATTCTTCTGTTTTGTCTAAAGATCCCTGATGTTGCCTCGGACCCACCCAGATAATCGCTATTCTGTTTCATAATCAGCTGATCAGCAACTTGAATTCCATGTGCAGTCCCTTTGCAACATACAGTAGTCCTTCTTTATTTGTAGAGGATATATTCCAAGACCCTCAATAGATGCTGAAGCAACAGATAGTACCAAACCCTGTACATGCTATGTTTTGTTCTCACTGTAGATCTTAGAAACTTCAGCATGTGATTCCCCCAGGCCCCCGCCACTTCCTTATTAAGTAAAGAACTTTCACCGTTTCACTTATAGGAAATACCTATTGTTTCTCTTTGGCATATCTGAATCATCAGACTCACTACACTTACACTTCAAGACCATTACCTGCAATATGGTGACAGTTAATCTGATACTGAGCTACAAAGTGACTAATGGGTGGGTAATATATACGTCATGAATACACTAGACTAAGGGATGATTTATGTCCTAGGATGAATGAAGAAGGAAGAGGCAAGATTTTGCAATGCTTCTCAGAATATATGTAATTTAAACCTTATGAATTATTTTTTTAGAATCTCCCATTTAATATTTTGGGGCTGTATTAACTGCCAGCAACTGAAACCATGGAAAGAAAAACCATGGGTAATGGGAACTGCTGTACCTAGATCAGTATTTGAACACTGGGGAACAGAAATCTTAAGACACATCTATCTGACTAATTTGAGCATCTTTTCACGGGCTCATTAGTCATTTGTGTGTGTGTATGTATGTGTAAATATATATATATATATATATATATATATATATATATATATATATATATATGAGATTTATATTTTTATAATTAACTTGTAGTTCTTATTTATATATTCTAGATACAAGTGTTTCTTCAGTTATGTTTTATTACTATTAGTTCCCACTTTTTGAATTGCCTTTTTATTTTTACCACGGGTTTTTGATGAACAAAAATTCTTGGCTTTGAAGAAGTCCAATTTATCATTCATTTTCTGTTTTTTAGTTTTATTTTTCCTTTGTTTTTATTTTTGGGCCTCTTTATATTTGCCAATGAAAAACTACCCACTATGTGTTTAAGTGTATAAACAAATTACCAGAAACTAATTTACATGTATGGTAGAAGACAGGGCCAAAGTTAGTCTCTCCTTCCTCCCTGATTTCTTCCCTCTCCTTCTGCATTTCCTTCCTTCTTTCCTTCCTCTATTCTTCCCTTCTTCCCTTGCTTCTCCCTCCACTTTTGCTTCTTCCTTTTTAAATAAATTCTGTTTTACAGTTGCTCCAATCCTTATATTAAAAAGACATTTTCATTCTCTCGTGACTAAAATTTTTAAATATATTTTTATTTGTTCTTATTAGTTATAGGATAATGTATTTTGATGTATTATACATATGTGGAGTATAATTTCTCATTCTTCTGGTTGTACATAATGTAGAATTACATCGATGTGCACACAGGATAGTAATGTCTGCTTCATTCCACCGTATTTCCTATTCCCACCCACCCCCATTCCCTTCATACACCTTTGTCTAATCCAAAGTACTTCTATTCTTCCCTACACTTCCCTCCTTATTGTGAATTAGAGCTGTGTATTCGAGAAAACATTTGACTTTTGGTTTTTTTTTTTGGGATTGGCCTATTTCTCTTAGCATGATGCTCTCCAGTTCCACCCATTTACCAGAAAATGCCATGATTTTGTTCTTCTTTATGGCTGAGTAATATTCCAATGTGTGTGTGGGGGGTATAGAAGACACAGAGACAAACATACATAAATATAGTTACCTCATACTAAACAAAGGCATCAAAAATACACATTGGAGAAAATACAGCCTCTTTAACAAATGGTGCTGGGAAAACTGGAAATCCATATGCAGCAAGCCGAAATTAAACCCCTATCTCTCTCCTGCACAAAATTCAACTCAAAGTGGATCAAAGACTTAGGTATTAGATCAAAGACCTTGTGCTTAATAGAAGAAAATGTAGGCCCAAATCTACATCATGCCAGCTTAGGAACTGACTTCCTTAATAGACTCTTAAAGTTTAAGAAGTAAAATCAAGACTCAACAAATAGGATGGAATCAAACTAAAAAAAAAACTTCTTCACAGCAAAGGAATCAATCCAGAACGTGAATAGACCCTACATAACAGGAGAAAATCTCTTGGTGACTTTTAAAAAGTAAACTTACCATTTGGTATAAGTCTGTTTCAGGACTCTCTTTTGTTCCAGGATACACCTCTGGTTCATCCCATGCAAATATCACAGGGTTCTGATGACTACACCTGAGATCAGGTCCTGTAAGCCTTCCAGCTCTTCTCTCCCTCTGCAAAATTGTCTTCTCTAGGTTTTCAAAGAGTCAGTGTGATCCCAATCAAATTCCAGGACTCCCTTCCCAGCTCCTTGTTAGGACAAGCTGACTAAAATTTCATGGACATGACTTCTATTTTACATTTTAATCAGGTCCTTGTCTGAAGAGTGGAGATATTAGTGGGACAAACACAGAGTGGCTGGGTACTTGGGCTTTTGCCCTATAGCACAGGGACTGAATTTCTGAAGGACTTCCTGACAGCTTAGTTGTGGGTATAAGCACAAGTGGTGGAAGCTCCCTGCTTCCCATCGCCAACACTGAGCTGGCTGAGTGGTTCCCTTGTGGGTTCACATGAGTGCCAAAGGTGCCTGTCCCAGTGTCCCTGGGGTATGACTATTATGTGGGTGATCCTGGGGGTTCTGCAGAGGTGATGCTGTCCTTAGGAGAGGCCTGGGTTCCTTGTTCTCATGTTGCCTGAGCATCTCTACCTTTTCAATGTTTCCTAAAATCATGGCTGAAAATTATGTCCAGGTGCTTCACAAAAATACTTCAAATAACAGCAAGAGTAGTGTGTTAAATGCACTGAGTTCATTACTTGGCTCATAACATGGCCAGAGAGAAGTGGGTCAGAGGACAGCGTGTGGCTCCCTCTATGGAATCCATGAAGGATTCACAGGGCTGGGTGAGGTGTCAAGCCAAACCAGATGTGCAACTGTGCTAGAGCCTTTGGAAAAGCTGCACCTCTCACTTCTGCACTTTGTGGGATCAGGAGGCAGGTCCTGCTTGAGACTCTGGGTCCTAGTGAGTCATCACAGTAACCAGGAGCTTCTGTGAGCAACAGATGGGATCAGTAGAGCATTGCAGCAGAGATGCAGGGATGAGCTAAGGCCTTGCCTGTGGATGCAGTGGGTTGGAATGTATTATCAGGCCAGAAAAATATAGGGACTTCTATACTTATCTGCTTCTTTGCTTTTATGTTTTATTTTAGTTTGCTTTTTGTGGGAAGAATTTAGATATCCTGGGAGGCAGAACTCATTCTCTCATTCATTCATTCATTCATTCATTTAATATTTGAGTACCTACTCAAACCAGCCAGCTGTTGTGCTAGTTTATACAAATATGTTATCTTCTTTAATCTCATGGCAATCCTGCTAGTGTGGATGGGATGATGATGATGGTGTCTATTTTAGCATAAAAATCAAATAACTTAAAGATATCAGCTAGCTCGCTTGGCTCATACATATGCAGGGAGTGAAAGCCCACCTGGACCTAGGACATCTAAACTGCCAGAGCTCACTCTCAACGTCCACCTTATGCTGTCTCCAGAATAGAGTTGACCAACTCACAAGCTTGAGAAGCAGAGAAGAAAGACAAATATCATTCCAATGTTCCAAGATTAGGAGCAAGTTCACACTAGTTTAATGCACATGTGAAATTCAGATTTGATAGTTTATGTTTTGGGTATGTCACAAATTACCAGCCACTATGATAAAAAGAAATGTTTTGAATTCTGAATTTCTACAAATAGTAAATAACACCATTATGTGTTTTATTTAAAAACATAATATTTGAAAAAACCATAGAGTATATATCTATAATGTTTTTACTCCATCTAGATCAGGCCTTCCCTTCTGCTGCTCTCATTTCTACGTTGCCCTGAGGGATGATCAGAAAGGACATAAAGAGGTTGGGACACAGGATCTGAGGAGGATGTAGAGGCAGGGGCTGCAACTGCCCTGTGACAGGCAGTGTGTATGTGCTCTGTGCATATACTATGGGGTTAGTATGGGTATGGTGTGTGTCTATGGTGTGCACAAGTGTAGTGAGTTTGTATGACATGTATATACTCTGTGGCACGTTGTGTTATAGCATTCATATGGGGCATGTATGCAGAATGCAGATTCTGAAGGTTTCTGTAGTGACTATGGCATGCATATTGTGTGTGGTATGGTGTTGTATGTATGGGTGTTTGGTATGTGTGGTGTATATGGCCTGCTGGTATATGTGGTGTGTCGTGTTGCCCAACATGCATGGTACATGAGTGGTATGTGATATGTATGTTTCAGGATGTGCATATGCACATTGGATATGATATGGATATAAGTATCTGCACACATGAATGTGAGATATATACAAGGAATATGCATCTGCAATTTGTGTTTGTGAAATATGCACTATGTGACTAGTGCTATGTTGAATGTGGTATGTGTGTAGGTGTGCATGCAGAATGTATTTAGTGTATGGTGTGTATGTGGTGTGTGTGGTATGTGTGTGTGATGGTGAATGTGTTATATTGTGCACATGTGTTTGCATGGTAAATTTGTTTTGTCAAGCTGTGTATCTATGATGAATGTCATGTGGCATATGTTGTCAGATACATGTCATGGGTGATGTGAATGTGTGTGATTGATGCAGGGTGGATGGGTGAAACGATACTCAGTTTCTTAACTGGCTTAGACTAAGCCTCAGGCCAAATATTCTGTTGATTATTTAAGGGATTCTGGTATCTGCCTTCCAGGGACATGCCACCATGCTATGAAGAAGAATCTGGCTGACCTCTGCTCCTGAGAAAGGGTATCCTCCCATCCAATCTCTTCTTTCCAGCACAAGGGGACTGTGTCAGGCTGCCTAAGACAGAGAATAACAAAGGGCAGAACTCATATTCCAGCATTGGACTATCTGTCCTGGAGCCATGGGGGAAACTACAAATGCCTCAAGTAGCAGCATCAACATCAACGGGCCTCTCTGTACACTCTTGTTAGGTGTCCCATTAGGAGAACATTATTTAGAACAAAGCTTACTTCCCTCAATCCAGATGATGTTTAACCCAAATCTCTGGTTTGAGCATAGTGATCTGGATATGTCCTCACAACCCACTCAGAGCTGCTCTTGGCTTGCAAGTTATGGCCTGCAAAAATGTAGAACAATCCATGCTTCCCAGAAACATCTCTTGCTATATATACAGGGTCATTCTGAAATTCTGATTTGCTATTTTACAAAATTCATTGGCAAAAGCTTAAGTTTGCCTCAGGGGAAGTAGAACAAAGGGTTGTTTCCTTTGGTTGCACTCGAAGGGGGCACAGAATGAAGCAGATTGTGGAGGTGTTCATTATAAATATAGACATGTAAGCACATATAGAGGTAGAGAGCTAGAGAAGCCTTTGGTTTCCCTCATGACAGAGAGTTAATTCTTAGTACTGGTGGTATATGAGGTTGTTTAAAACAAATCAATCATATGTAGATGGATAAGAAATTTAATTGGAAATTTAACATGACTAGTAAAATGTAAACGATGGTAGATAATCTGTGTTTATAGCTTTGAAAAATTCCCTTTGCTGCAAAAATATATTAAATCAGACAGTAATGGAATTACTCATCTTTACAAGATGCATCTGTGTAAACTGCAATGACAGAGCTACAAAACTAACGTCAACATCTGTCACATTAGCTGTCTAATGCACAACTTCTGTTTTGGAAGTTAGCAGTCCTTTGTTCAACTGGCAAAAATCGATACCATCTGGACTTTAAACAGGTGATATTTACAACCACTCTTTCCTGTATGTGAATTAAGTAATTATATTTTACTTCAATATTAGTTACATAATGCTGACATTAGTCAATTGGGATTCTTTGAGAAAATACACAGAAAACTGTTATAACCTTATTACACTATTGGAGTGATATCACAGTAAAAATCCAATCTGTGTAGGGGAGCTCGATTTCGGACAATGGCAGACTGAAGAACAATACTCATTGCAGAAGATAAGTAAGAAAGCTCTATGATGACTTCAAAGGCAGTGAGAAATCTTAAGGTGAAAATCTGAGACAAAAACAGAGACAAGAGAGTTGAAGCTAGGATTTAGAGTCACTTTTCCCATTGGGAATATTGCAGTGACAAAGGCAGTGGCTGAGAAATTCATGAGAGGGCCCAACAAGTCAAGACTCTTGATAGACTTCAGGGTCTTCAAAGAACAGACCTTGGTACATATTCCAGACTTACAGCTAGAAACCTGAAGGGCTAACCCCCAAGAGTCAGAGTAAGTTAAAAATAGGAAAGTCATAGCAAGGAGCTACATCCAGCTGCAAATCACTGAAATCACTGAATCACTTAAAGTGGTATTGGATTGCTAATGCCTCCATGCTTGCTGCCTGAAATAAGCAAACCTAAACCTCCCTGGAAAAAGAAAAACTCATCATTCAAAGCCTAAAATTCTGTTTCAAAATGGTAATATAAAATATCCAGGATCCAATTAAGATTACCAGGATGATGATAAATCAAGACAAGATAGAAAAATAAAAGCAGGCAGTAGAAACAAGAACAAAAAAATTCATTCTAGACAATAGAGTTATAAAACCTACTTTAATTATAACTAATACATAGAAGATAAAGAATTTTGGCAAAGTTCTAGGAAATATAAAAATAAGTCAAGTAGAAGCTTTAGAACTAAGAAACAGAGTAACTAAAAATAAGAAGTGAAGGAAATGAGGGTGGTACACTGGTATACAGTATGAATCTCTGGGTTTAATCCACAGCAACCCAAATAAACACACACACACACACACACACACACACTCTCACACTCACACATACAACCACAATGTTGAGAGATCACATTCTACTCCATTAATATGTATAATTTTATAGGTTAATAAAAATTCTCGTAAATGCTAACTACCATTATCAGTGTTATGTTCTTGGCTTTAAGAATTTCTAATTTAATGAAGAAAATAAGCATGTGATTAATTATAAAAGAAGACACAACCAAATATATGCTAAAATTGAAGTCCACAAAATTCAGAGAGGTAACAAGGAATGATAAATGATAAATGAATCCTAACTCTTCCTAAATACATGGTATGTTTAAAAGCTGACTGGATATCCAGGAAAAGAGAAAAATTAATTTGAAAGAAAGGTTAAATAAAAACAGCTAATTTGATACACACAGGGTAGTAGAATGAGATACAAGCATAAATATAAATAAATAAAAGGAACACAAGATCAAATATATATATGTAACTGAATTCTAGAAGGAAAGAATAGAGAGGATGAAACAGAAGCAATATTTTAAAAGACAAAGAGAATGTTTTTAATATTAATGAATGATATCAAGCCACAGATTCAGAGGTGGTATGAACCTTAAGGATAAATAAAAGAACAAAATAAGTTATAATAAAGCTCCTGAAAACCCAAAACAAAGAAAAACATTTTAGATTCAGGAAGAGTAAAAAATAAATAAAAAAAAGACATACTACTTTCAAGTGACTGATAAGACAGTTGACTTTTCAGTGGAAATAATGAAGATCTGAGGAAAATGGAATGATGTCTTCAGAGGGCTGAGAGAAAGTAAATGCTGCCCTAGATTTCTATGTCTTATAAAATTAACTGTCAAAAGTTCAGGTAAAAATAAATTCCAGAGAAATAAAATCTGAGAACATTTATAGACGGGGGGTCACACTAAAGAAAACACTAAAGGGTGTTCTTTTAAAAAAATTCCTCATTTTTAAATTAGTGCATTATAGTAGTACATATTGATGGGATTTGTTGTTACACATTCATACATGCACACAATATAACAATATAATTTGGCCAATATCACTCCCTTGCATTTCCCCTCTCCCTCCTTGTCTCCTACCCCTGGGTTTAAAGGGTGTTCTTTAAGGAAGGAAATGCTCCCAGATTAAAGCATGGAGATGCAGGAAAGAATAAGAAACAATGGAAAGCTTTTATATGTCTAAATGAGCATTGAAACTCTGTGGAAAATAACAGTCTTTATGAAGTTTAAAATGGGATAAGATTATGGGACAACATTAGTGTGAAAGGCTGGAGGGGATAAATAGAATGGAAAAGTTCTAAGGTCCTTGAATTGTCCATACTATGACTAAAGCACTAATTTAAAGGAAATCCTGTTTCTAAAGAAAAATGCTATAAAATGGTCAGAGAATGGATAACCAAGAAACTAATATAAAATATAATAAAATGACTTATACAAAGTAAGGCAAGAAGGATAAAAAGATAACAAAGAACAGATAGGAAAAGCAAAAAACATAAAGAGGTATTAGATATCTCAATAGATATATTCACATCTTTATAAGTAACTGTATATATCAGTTATCATATCTAAAAAGGTGACTAAATACTCCAACTTAAAGATAAATAATCAGATTGGATTAAAACCCTAAGTATATATTCCTTAGAAAAGCTGCATGTGAAATACGATGTCAGAAAGGTTGAAAGTAAAAAAAGAAGAAGTGATTCACACAAACTCTAGCCAAAAGCTACTATAGAAATACTAATATCAGACACATAGATTTTAAGGAAAATAAGTTTAGTAAAGATAAAAAAGTGTTTATAATGATAAAGAAATCAGTCCATCAGGAAGATATGATACTAAGCATTCTTAGCCTTAAATTAAAGTAAAAACTGATGGAAAAGGAAAGAGAAATATACAAATCACGGTCATAGTTGAAGATTGAAACGAAGAATTTTCAGTAACTGATAGAACAAACAGATAAAAGTAATCAATATAGATTAAAATCACATGAGTAATAAATATGATCTAGTTAACATATATAGATCATTGCACTAAGATTAACAAAAACACTGCTCCCCTGTGAATACAGAATATTTACCAAAATTGATGATATAATTAGACATAAATCAAGTCTCAAATTCCAAAATGCTGAAATAATTTGGAGCTTATTCTTGAACAAGTGGAATTAGACAGGAAACTGTAGGGACAGGCTCTCCCCTGTTGCCCAGGTGACCTGCACATAACAACACAAGACACCATGGACATAGGTTTGAACTGTAGCCTTAGTCTTGGTAAAATGCCTTGGAATCCTCACAGAAAAAAAGAAGGTGGAAGATCTGTGCAGAGTGATTCCCAGAGCATCTCCCACTCACCTTCCTATCTCCCCTTGGAGGCTCTCAAGAGGTAGCACCTCGTGGCCTCTCAGGCTCTGATGAGCCTTGGGGGTTTCTTACCCCAACTCACATTGGAACAGATATGCAGAATATAAAACCTCTTAACTGGAGCATTGAATAACCTCCTCAGAAACAGGGTCTCCATGTAATATCATTTGTCCCCTTTTGCTGAAGTGTCTTCCTTCCTGGTATGTAGGACAAGGACCAAGAAACTGGCATCTTTGGCTATTCTTCTTTTCGCCATGTAAGTAATAAACTGAATCTACAAGTAACTTGTATCTTTGGTTGAAACAGGCAAGCCTTGCCAATGCCTTGTCTTGGGTGTGTGCTTGACAAAAATCAATAACACAAAGATAATTAGATAATGCTTAGCAATTAAATTGAAATGCAGAGCTTCCACTATATAAATTGGAAACAAAAGGCTGACCTAAATAATCTAAATTGGGGGTTTGGAAATTGTGGCCCTATTTTTGTACAATGCATAAAAACTGATTCTACATTCATTCATTCATTCACTTATGAAGGAGCTTGAATCCAGGACCTCATTAATGTTAAGTGTGCATTCTACCCCTGAGCTACACACTCAGCCCACATCTATATTTTTAAATGGCCAAAAAATATATGTGACAGAGATCACATATGGTTTTGCAAAGCTAAAAGTACCTATTATTTGTTCTTTTATGGGATAAGTTGTCAATCCCTGATCTAAATATTTATCTCAAAGAGCTTAAAATAGCATATTTAATCAAAAGATAAAACAGGAATAAAAAAGAAACAAAGAGTAGATAAGACAAATAAAACAAAATGCAAAATCTGAGTTTATGGATCTATAACCAAATGTATTAAATATTCATAAATATAAGATCAGGTCTTAGTGAAATAGGTAACAAACAATGGAGAGCATCAACAAAGTCAGAAGATGTTTTCTTTGAAAACACTTATAAAGTATAAATAACACTGGAAAGACTGATTTATATCTATATTTATGTCAATATTTATGTCTATATGCAAAAGAACTTATTCTAGAAAATATAAGGAACTTACAAAACATGATTATAAAAAAACTACCCAGATTAAAAATGTACAAAGGATTTGCACAGACACTTCAGCAAAGAAGATATATGGATGGTAAATGAGTACATGAAAAGAAGAAGATCACTAATCATTAAGGAAATAAGATTAAAGCCAGAATAAAATACTTCTACATACAATCAGAATGACCAAAACCAAGAGAATGACCATACTAAATCTAAGGAAGGGTGTGAAATAACTGGTATTTTCAGTACTCCTGATTTAGAAAGCCAAATGGTACAGTCATTTCAAAAATAAGTTTTCTTAATTCTTGAAAGTTAAACATAGACTAAACATATATTCAGCAATTTTACTCCTAGGTGCAGTCATGTGCAAATCTTTTGCACATTTTTTATTGGGTAGTTTCTTTCTTGTATAATTGAGTTTTTAAAGTTCTTTATGTAAGTTTTTTATAAATCAGATACAATGATTTACAAATATTTCCTTCCATTCTTAATATTATCCTCAAAGCAGTTTTCAATTTTTATGAAGTCCAATTTATCATTTCTGTATTATACCTTGTGTATCATATCTAAAAGATTGTTGCCTAACTCAAGGTCAAAAAGATTTTCTCCTCTGCCTTTTACTAAAAGACTTTTTATAGTTTTAGGTTTTATATTTAGTTGTACCATCATTTTTTTTGTGTGTGTGTATGTGTGTATGTGGTTTGGGGGATGAAACCGAGGGTTTCACACGTGCTGGCAAGCACCCTACCACTGAGTTAAACTCCTAGGCCCTCTATATCCATTTTGAGATAATATTATAATATGTGAGATATGAATCAGAGTTCATTTTTTTTGCATATAAATATCCAATTATTCCACCACCATTTGTTGAAAAGATATTCTTTCTGAACTACACTGCTTTTGTATATTTACTAAATACCAGTTGTTAGCTGGGCATGGTGGTGAACTCCTATTATCCCAGGGGCTCAGGAGGCTGAGGCAGGAGGACTGTGAGTTCAAAGCCAGCCTCAGCATTAGTGAGGCACTAAGCAACTCAGTGAGACCCTGTCTCTAAATAAAATACAAAATAGGGCTGGGGATGTGGCTCAGTGGTTGAGTGCCCCTGAGTTTGATCCCTGGTACCAAAAAAACCAAACCAAAACAAACAAAAAAAGTTGTCAGTTGTTAAGACATATGGTCTATTTCTTGATTTTTCCAATCTGTTTGATTGACCTATTTCTCTCCTTTAAAAATTATTGTATGTTTATATTCAAGGTATTCATGATGTTTTGATATATATTTGGTGAAATGATTACTAAAATCAAGTAAATTAACATATCCATAATTTCAGTTACCCTTGTATATATGTATGCATGTGTGAGCACCCACGTGTGGTAGGAGCCCATAAATCTACTCTTTCAGCAGGTTTCCAGTATACAATGCAGTATTATTATCTAGACTTCTTATGTGTACATCAGTTCAATATCACATTGTACTTTTATAAGACTTAATATCAAGTATTGTTAGCCATCCAATTGTATTCTATATTTCCAAGTTGTTTTGTTTGTTCTATGTCCTTGAATTTTTGTATCATGTTGAAGTCAGCTTGTCAGTTGCCACTGAAAAAATCTGCTATAATGGTTAGGATATGAGGTGTCCCCCATAAGCTCACTTGAGATAATGCAAGAAAGTTAGGAGGAGAAATGATTGGATTGTGAGGAAATTAATCCTTAACGGGATTAACTGAGTGGTAACTAGAGGCAGGTGGGGTGTGGCTGGAGGAAGCGGGGGTGGCTAAGGGTTATGTATTTTGTATCTGGAGCTGGAGTCTCTCTCTGTTTCCTGATGTGAGCTGCTTCCTTCTGCCACACTCTCCTTCCATGATGTGCATCCTCACCTTGAGCCCTGAGGAATGGAGCTGGCCTTCTATGGATTAATACCTCTGAAACCCTGAGCCCTCAAATAAACTTTTCCTCTTACAGTTGTTCTGGACGGATCCTTTAGTCACAGCAGCAAAAAAGCTGGCTAAAACATCTGCTAAAATTTTGATTTGGACTGGAATGCATTTAAAGATTGATTTGAAAAGAGCAATATTGAGTTTTCTGAATCATGGACATGGTACTTTTCACCATATATTTATGTCTTAAATTTTTATAAAAAATGATGTGTAGTTTTAGTGTATGGATCTTACGTGTCTGCCAGATTATTTCTTTTTTGATGTTATTGAAAAGGTATTTTTAAAAACTCAACTTCCAACTATTCATTGCAAATATGTAAACATTTGTATATAGAGATCTTGTATCATACAACACTACTAAACTTATTAGTTCCAATAGCTTTTTGTAAATTCTACTGTACCTTCTTCAAAGATATGTTTTCTATGAATAAAGATAGTCTGTCTCTTCCTTTCCAATCTGGTGCTTTCTTGTTATATTTGTTTGCTTGACTGTTCTGGCTAGAATCTCCAGGAAAATGCTGGTAGAAGTGGTGGAAATGGGCATCCTTGTCTTCTTCCTAATCTTTGGTGGAAAGTATTCTTTCTTTCATCAGTAAATGACATGTCAACTGTAGGTTTTGGTTTTTGTTGTTTTGTTTTTGAAAACACTCCACAGCAGATTAGAGAAGTATCCTTCTAGTTTTCTGAACTGTATTGAGAATTTTTTTTTAAATCAGAAATGAATGTTGGATTTTGTCAAAGAGTTTCTGTATCTATTGAAATAATCACATCTTCTGTTTTTTAAATTTAATATAGCAAATCACATTAAATTATGATTTTACTAGTTAAACTAGTTTTGCATCTTGGGGATAAAACCCACATGGTCATGATATGCTGCTATCCTTTCTGTATATTGCTGAATTTAATTTGTTAAATTTTGATTAGAGTTTTCACATTGATTTTCATGAAGAATATTTGTCTGTGGCTTTCTTAGATGATGTTGACTTTACAGAATAAATTGAGAAGTATAGCTCCTCTTCAATTTTCAAGAAGACTTTGTATACAACTGGTATAATTTCTTTATTATGTGTGCAGTAGAATTTACTGGTGAAGAACTCAATGAAACCATAAGTAGGTTCCTTGAGATTGATAAAATTAACTAGCCCTTGCCCAAATAATAGGGGAAAATACATAATTGATAACATCAAAAATAAAAGACTATTATATACAACGATTATATACCAATAAAAGCAAAACAAAACTAAAAACCCCAATAAGAGCCATACAGTAAGTGGACATGTAAGTCAGACTCAAGATTTCACTGAGTTTCTCTATTATTCTATTTTCTATTTAATTGATTTCTGTTCTGATTTGTATTCTTTCATTTCTCATATTTATATTAGGTTTAATTTGCTCTTTTTTATAGTTTTCAGGATGGAAATTGAAGAAATTGATCTGAGGCCTTGCTTCTTTCCTAATAAAGGTGCTTAGTGATCTAAATTTCCCCAAAGGTACAGCTTTTGTTTGAATATTTTTTTCTGTTTCTCATGCCTCTTTTTCAGGGGCTCCAATTACTTATTTTTAGCTTCTTGTATTTTTTCCAGAGCTCAATGATTGTTTTTTTTTTTTGGCAGTTCTCGGGTACTCTCCCACTGTGCTACATCCCCAGCCCTTTTTATTTATTTTTTATTTTGAAAGAGGGTCTCCTCTTAACTTGCCCAGGCAGGCTTTGAACTTCTGATCCTCCTGCCTCAGCCTCTTGAGTAGTTGGTATTACAGGCATGCATCATGACTCCCCCTAACTCATTGATGCTTTTAAAATTTCTTTAATTTTATTTTCTCTGTATTTTATTTTGGATATTTTCTATTGCCATGCCTTCATGTTCATGAGTCTTTTCCTATAATATCTACTGTTAATTCTATTGAGTTATATTTTATGTATTTTCATTTCAGATGTTGTAGTTTTCATCTCTGGAAGTTCAATTTGGGCTTTTAAAAATATCTTCCATACCTTTACTTAAATTTTTCAATGTACTGAATATAGCTGTAATAAATTTTAATGTCCTGATCTGATAATTCTAACATCAATGCACTTCTAATTTGGTTTTCATCAAATAGTTTCTCCTCATTATGGAACATATTTCCTGCTACTTTGTGTTCCTGATAACTTTTGATTAGGTGTGAGACATTGTGAATTTTACATTGTTTGGTGCTAGACAAGTTTTATATTCCTATAAATATACTGAGCTTTGTTCTGGAATATAGTTACATTACTTGGGAATTGTTTGGGTCTTGCTTGTAAGTTTTGCTAGTTGTGATTAGAGCAGTTTTCGTCCTAGAGTTGATTATTCCCCATGACTGGGGCTAGACCCTTCTAGATTATATCTGTGTATCTCTAGTTTGGTGCTTTTCTTGGCTCTGTCAGCACTAGACATTGTTCTCTCTAATCCTTTTAGGGGGCTCTCTCCCAGCTGCCTGTAGCTTCCTCTCATGGGCTCTGATCACCACTACTGACTGGCAGAGGCGAACCTCTGTGTATGCAGCTCTCTCCTCTCCTGTGCTCTGGCCTCTGAACTCCAGCCTCCTGGCCTCCCAGAACTCTCAGCTGCCTCCTCACATGAGAGTGTGACAGACTCTACCCAGGTTCCTCCTCCTTACACCATACCCTGGAAACTCTCAATGCTGTGAACTGGCAAACACAGGGACAACTAGATTTTTTTTTGCCCCCAATCTCTAGGGAATTACTGTCTCTCATTTAATGTTCAGTGTCTTGTTTACCCTTTTTCAGTTTTTTTTCTTTTCTTCTTTGTTTTTGGCAGGAGGGAAAACTCACTTTCTGACACTCTATTTTGGCTAGAAGCAGAGATTTCCTGTTGCTGTTTTTAAAACTTTTTATTTCAAAAAAATTTTTTAACATATGCAACAGAAGACACATAATTTTAATGCATCTGTGTGCACTTATTTCTTAGTTTTAATAATAGTCAACTCACAGCTAATCTGTTTCATTTTTTCTCTCACCAATGTCCCCATGCCCAACATGATATCTTGATCATCATCATTTCATCCATCAATATTTCAGTATGTACCTTTTTCTTAGCACTACCATGAAACTTGTGATTCTCCTGCCTGGGTCTGCCAATTAGCTGGGATTATAGGTGTGAACCACCACCCCTTGCTGAGATTATTAAGTGTTCAAATTTTCCAAATTATCTTACAAATTTTCCTTTTTTTTTTTATAATTCGAGGAAAGCAGCAAACAAAATGCATACATTGTCACTGTTTTATAGAATTCTTCAGTCTTTTAAAAATCTATAGCAGGGGTTTGGCCAACTATGGCTCATAGGCTGGCTGCCTGTTATTGTAAATAAAGTTTTATTAGCACACAATTGCTCGGGCAAAAAAGGACCTTAAAGGTAGAAGTTTTTCTTCTTCCTTCCTGGATCTCTCAAACCCAGCTCAGAGAACACCCCTATGTGCCTGCTGACTGACAACATGATGGTTTTGCTTAAAGGAGCAGGTCTTTATAGGTAGCAACATCCCCTTTCCTGCTTAGTCAAAGAAAAATGTCTCAAACTGATTTCAGTGTGCACAGCAGCTTTTTCTCTTCAAAAGTGTTTAACTATATAAGAACCTGAGTGTGAGCCACAATACCAGAGAATCTTTGGCCAGGGCTGCTGTTCTTTTGATCTTCTCCTCTTCAACACCATTCAATGTGGTCCGTGCATACAGTGCCCACTTGGGGCAGGTCATTTCCTGGGCCTATGCTCAGGGTGACATTAAAAGGAATAGCACATACTTCCTTGGATATGACCAAGGATCCTTGAAAGAATAACCACATTAGTGAAGCAAAGTGGAGGAACACACAGTGGGGACACAGGTAGTGGAGAAGATTCTACCTATGCATAGACATCAAGACTCTGTGAGGTATATGGCTGACTGGCTGACTCTCTAGGGAGGAAGCATTTAATTCCAAGAAGCAGGGTGGGGTAGACTTCTGAGAAAAGCCAATAAACTAGGCCAATGGCAGTACTTGGGTTACAGCTTTCTCTAACAGAAAGCAAATGAGAGAAATACGATCTACTTAATTGATCTTGGTGACAAAGGGAAACTCACCACAATTGTGTTCATGGGTCTAAGTTTGTTTTCAAGAGGAAACACACTCAATTATCTAAAGGGAGAATGTGTTGTTCCCTTGAGGGGGACCTGGCCAGAGGAGGCATCTTAGAATTCTGATCATGAAGGGGCACTTGTTGTTTTGTTTTGCCATTTTATGTCAAAAATGTCCAGTCCTGGGATGAATGTATATCTCTTGGTAGAACATGTGCTTTGAATGTAAAAGGCCATGGTTTAAATCCCTGATATTAAAAAAAAAAAAAAAAGTCTAATGGCAGAGCTCTCCCCAGTGGGGACGGCAGAGTTGGAAAAACTGTCAGTGGTTTCCTTTTGGTATTTCTGTACCTGAAAAGGTTGTCCCAGCTCCAGCCCAAAGTTTCTCTCTCCTAACTTTTGCTTAGGATTCAGTCACTAGACCACCTTTTTGTGGCCAAGAGGCTTGCCAAAGAAGGTCTCTAATCAAACAGACTTGAAAAGTTAGAACAGTGAATTTGGTAAAACAGTATCCTGTGCATAAAAGTGGGCAGTTCTAGCTTGATCACAGAGAAAGACTGCATAGGTCACATATACATGGCATATCTGACCCTTGAGATGGATTTATTTCTCATTTTAATTAAAAAAAGTGAGCATTCACTATCTATCTTTGTTTGTGTTTAAGTTAATGTGGTTTGTAGGGCCAAAGCACCTGGGGGAGTGGTGGTAGCCAGTGGATCTCTAGGCAAAGGCCCTCCAGGCTCCTCTGATCACTGATCTACCTTCAGATTTCATTTTGCTTATTCTTGTAGGTGCTCCATGGGACAAATACACAGATTTGTTGCAGCTGGATTCCATGACCAGCTGTTAGGTTAATGTGAGAATTTAACTAAATATGTCTGTCCCTTAGTTGCTTTTACCTCTTTTTTCATTTCTTAGATGAACATTTGGAACATTATTGGAATTATTCAAATCAGCAGCTGCTGTCCCCAAATTGTGGAAAGTTTTCAATGGCTCAATGTAAATGCTAGCAGTAGTACCTATCAAAATGGTAAGTGATTGGGAGTTAGTTGCCTCTCTGTGTTGAGCTAAACCAAGAAAATACACCATATGCAAATTTCTAAACCACACATTCTTCAAACCCAGGGGATCCAGAACTGGAAAAGAAGGGATATACTTCCTCATAAAGCACTGAGAATTTTTATTCTGAAATTGTCATCTCAATTGGTAAACATACATACATCTTAAGATACATGAAAAGGCTTCCCATTTTTTAAAAAAGTTTAACATATGGGGTTTTTCACTATGTTGCCCAAGCTGGCCCTGAACCCCTGGGCTTAAGTAATCCTCCTGCCTCAGAATCATGAGTAGACACCACATAGGTATCTACTGTTTCACTCAGGAATTTTTTTTTTCTATGGATAACAACATAAGTGAGTCATAGATTTGCTGGAAGGGTATCTTGGTAGAGCTGCAAGGTCTAAACTTCACAGTTATTACAAAAGCGTGAGCATTGCTTTTTCCTTAGGTAGAGAACTTACACTTTATAAATAACTCCTGTGTTTGGCTCCTACTCAAAAATCTTCTTAACTACCTTTAATATAGGGGAAGTAGCCAGACATAATCTGGCACATGAATGGTAGCTGTTAGTTCTAATTTCTGAATACATTTTGTAGTCTATAGGAGTATGATTTAATCTGAAAATAAAAGTTAATTAGACACATTATAAAAAGCTAAGTAAACTATACCTTTGGTGATTAGTGAAACCTCTTTTGAGTTCATAAGGCATACAAAGCATGGTTAAGTTCCAGAACAGCAGTGGATACAAAGCCAAGTGGGAGGTGATATGGCTCTGCTGAAAGAACTTGGCCTTTAGGGACATGAGTCAGTTCAAATGCTGGTTTTGAACCTATAGCAGTGCATTTTGCTATATTTTGGCCATGCAACATTAGGAACTTTTCTGGGCCTCAGCTATTGTGCGTAATACGATATCTAACACGTTGGTTGCTTATTCATTGTGAGGATTAAATGAGACATTACATTTAAAAGGCTTAGTTTCTGACATTTAATAATGTCCTTATTATATATTTCATGAAGAGGTTGAAGAGACGAACTCAAGGGACCCAAATACAAAGAAATGATAAGGAGAGAAGAATGCTAATCACCCTGATTTGATCAGTGCTTGTTGTATGCATGTGTTGAAAGTTCTCACTCTATCCCATTAATATGTACAATTATTATTGGTTAATAAAAATTCTTATAAAGGCTAACTACTGTTATCAGTGTTATGCTCTTGGCTTTAAGAACTTCTAATTTAATGAAGAAAATAAGCATGCGATTACTTATAAAAGAAGGCACAGCCAAATATATGGTACAATTGAAGTCCACAAAATTCAAAGAGATAACAAGTAATGACCAATTAATTCTAACTCTTTCTAGCTATGTGGCTCACTCGCTTACCTCCTCATTTTTTTTTTCTGCTCAGATTCCTTTTTTAGGTGCTTTCCTGACAATCCTAATTTTAAATTGCACTCACACCCATACCCTCTACCTCTTCCCTTGATTTAGTTTTCTCTATAGCTCCAACCAGCAGGACACTATACAAGGAAAAGGAGTTTTTTCTGGCTGCTCATTGCTGTATTCCCAACAGCTAGGTCACTCTTTTGTGGGACCAGCACATGCTGGCTGGCACATAGTGTAGTCCCTTGCTGTCTTGGAGCTCACAGTCCTACTTGGAGGAAGAGATGAATTTCAAAAGGGGAAAGAGTGTGTGTAGGGGATGTTAGTGGCACTAGCAAAGGGCTTAAGCAAAATCACAGTGGTAAATGGGATGGTGAATCTGTTGAAGGGATGAAGGGCCTCAGAGGGGGCTGAAGTGGAAAAGATGGAACAGGGCCAGATGCCGAAGAGACTTAATTGGCAGGTAGAGGAGTTTATTCTGCAGGTGATTGAAGTTGCTATGGTTTGATTATGGTTTTTCCCTCCTAAAATCATGTTGCCTTTAAGAGGTGAGTAGGTTTTCTAGAAGGATTAATGCCTTTCATGCAAGAAGAGTTCTTGTTCTAGGGGGACTGGATCAGTTATCACAAGAGCAGATGGTTATGAAGCAAGACTATCCCTTCCTTATGTTTGGCCTCTTCTGTATATACCCATCTCTTTCCACTTTCCTTTATATGATTACACAACATACAGCCCTCACCAGAAGATAAGCAGACATTGATGCCCTACTAATGAACTTCCTGACTCCAGAACTGTGAGCCAAAGTGAACCTCTATTCCTTTTAAAATTACCTGGTCTCAGGTATTTGCTTAAACCAACAGAAAATGTACTAAAATACAGACTTATAAGCTTTTGGGGAAGCAAATCCACCTGCTTTGATTTTGACTCAGGACCACTTAGCAATGAAGCAATCAGGAGGTAGGCAGGAACACCTTCTTCCAACTGGAAGCAGATCTGTGTTTACTTTCTGTCTTCATCTCTGAATCTTGCTCTTCTATCCTGTCTCTTTCTGCCAGGTTCTTCATCACACTACTCTTTATCCTCAATGGCCTCCATCTGTTTCCCTGTGATCCCCATCATTGTGGTGTTTTTTTATTTTTTATTATCTTGAAACAAATAAATAATACTCAAAAATATTACCAAGGTAATACTAAGAAGGCCTCTGTACCTTTTATTCAGCTTTGAACATCACTGCATTTAAAAAAATCCTTTTAGATACCTCTGCATTCTAAATCCCTACATTATTTTTTATCTTCCCAGCACATCTTTTTGAGGCCTGTTTATGAAAATATTTCATAATTCACATCACTGGCTTACAGAGGAATCTTGACCCAAAAAACATCATGCCTTAAAGAATCTGCCATACATATGTGACCACAGTCCTCTAGATTGTCATAACAGAAGACAGGATTCAGTCCAGGCAAGATGGGCAAGAACACTGCATCTCCTGTCCTACTGAATGCAGTCACAACAGTGGACAGACTACAGAATGCACTACGCGGCTCTCAGGAAATGAGTCTATGATGAGATAGATATCAACTCACTCCTTTTAGAATGACCATTATCAGCAAGTCACAAGATAAGTGTGGTGGGGAGGTGAAGGAAAGGGAGCTACTGTTCACTGTTGGTGGGAATGTAAATTAGTACAGCAATTATGGAAAACAGTATGGAGATTCCTCAATGAATTAAAAATAGAACTGCCATGCCATCTAGCAATCCCACTATTGGGTATATATCCAAAGAAAATAAAATCATTATGTTGAAGAGATATGCACTATCATGTTCATTGTAGCACCATTCACAATTGCCAACATATGGAATTAACCCAAGAGTCTATCAACCAATGAAGAGATAAAGATGATGTCACCTATATACAAAACAGAATATTATTCATCCTTGAAAAAGGATGAAATACTGTCATGTTTGAGAGCATGGTTAAGCCTGGAGTCTATTATGTTAAGAGAAACAAGCCAGGCACAGAAAGACAGCATGTGACTTCATAAGTGGCATTTTGGAAAGTGGAACTCTTGGATGTAGAAGTAGAATGGAGATCATTAGAGGCTGGGGGAAGGTTATAGAGATACTGGTCAAAGAATACAAAATTCTAATTAGGAGTTGTAATAAGTTTTAAGAGATCTACTGCATAGCATGGTGACTACAATTAATAGTGATATATTGTATTAAAAAGTGCTAAGAGAGTGAATGTTAAATGTTCTTGCCACCAAGTGATGAGATAATGCATATGCTAATTAGCTAGATTTAGCCATTCCATAATGCGTATATTTTAAAATACGTTGAATATGACAAATACATACAATTTTATCTGTCAATTTAAAGATAAATATAAAAAGAAAAGAAAAGAAAAAGATTAACCCAGGCAGATGGAGGAAGAAGAACATCATTCAATGTACCATCAAACTAATAGTGATTTATTGCATTTTTCCCTTCTCTATATGAACTCAACGTAGACCCAAATCCAGAAGTCAGCATTCATTGCAAGAGAAACCCTCCAGCTCTGGTTCAGGTATCAAAAAAGGGGTCCCATTAAAACAAAAAAAAGCATGGAAATCCCTCATTTATTTATTTTTCATTTTCCTTCTACATTTTTCTCAGTTCTCTGCACCTTAGAACTCAAGCAATTCTGTGACAGCGATGGGCAATGCTGTCTAAATACTAAAACTGGTTCTGTTTGAGAGCTTTCTCTCCTACCAGAGGCTCTGTGGTCACTGGAGGGTGGATGAGCCTCACTGTTTTGTTTTGGTTTTTTCCTCTCTGGCTTTTGCTGTTGGGCTTTACCATGTTAATAGTCGATTCAAGTATGCTAAGCAGTAGGCAAGTAAAGCCCCAGTTATCCAAGCTGGCTGGAGGACTTGGAAAGTGGATCCCAGAGTGAGAGGACTATGATGGGAAAGACCAGTCCCTAAAGTTGTTTATGAACTCTTGGGTCTGTCCCAGAGCTGCACACCTATGGTTCTGCCTTAAACAGATTGAACAGACTTTGAATGTTGACAGACATGTCAAAGTCCCTGAGCGGCCACTAGGTGGCATACAAGTGAGATGGATCCAAATGGCATGTCTTGAAGACTTGCTGGTGGAACCACAATCCACAGAACCAACCTGGGGAGATTATATCCTAGAGCAAATATAACAATATTTTCTGTAAGAGCTTGATAACAATGAGAATCTCAAAACATAATTTAAAAAATATCCCTAATACAACTTAAATTTCTTTACTATTCTAAAACAAAACAAAATCCCACGAAAGAACAACCAGAGAAATATCAACGGCTATATTGGGATGAAACAATATATAAGTCTTAGCAAGGAAATAGGAGATATGAATAAGAGCCAAGTGGAAAGGTGAGAAATAAAACCATTTAACAATTTAAAAAATCACTGGATGGGTTCAATAACATAATGGAGATAAGGGAGGAAAGAGTTGATAAATTTATTAATAAACAAATAGAAACAATCTAAACAATATACAGAGAAAAGACCAGAAAAGAAAATGATTAGAGCCATAGGAACCTGTAGGGCAGTAAGAAAAGGTCTGTTATAACATCTGAGTGCAGAAGGAGAGGAGAATGTGTACAGCAGAAAAACATGATAAGAAATGACTGAAAGGTTGCTTTACTATTAGAAGACAATCACTGTCAGCTAGAATATTAACAGGTTTTAGGGGGAAAACATTTGACCCTATCAATTGATACAGAAAATGCAAAAGAATTCAACATCTTTTCACGATAAAACTCTCTGTAAACTAGAAATAGAGAGGAATTCAACCTCCCTACCAAGATCATGTACAGAATCGCCACATTCTACTTAATGGTGGAAGATCGAATGCTTTCCCCTGAGATTAAGAAGGAAGCAAGGATGTTCTTTTTCACCATTTCTGTTAAACATTTTATTAGAAGTCCTAGTTAGTAAATGAAGTCTAGAAAAATAAAAATAAAAAGGCATAGTGATTGATACACAATGGAGTATTACTCTACATTAAAAAATGACAAAATCATAGAATTTGCAGGGAAATGGATGGCATTAGAGCAGATTATGCTAAGTGAAGCTAGCCAGTCCCTTAAAAACAAATGCCAAATGTCTTCTTTGATATAAGGAGAGTAAGAACAGAGTAGGGATGAAGAGCATGAGAAGAAGATTAACATTAAACAGGGATGAGAGGTGGGAGGGAAAGGGAAAGAGAAGGGGTATACAAAACTACATACAAGAGGAAGTGAGGGGAAAGGGAAAAAAATATAAGGGGGAGAAATGAATTACAGTAGAGGGGGTAGAGAGAGAAGAGGGGAGGGGAGGGGGGAGGGGGGATAGTAGAGGATAGGAAAGGCAGCAGAATACAACAGACACTCGTATGGCAATATGTAAATCAGTGGATGTGCAACTGATGTGATTCTGCAATCTGTATACGGGGTAAAAATGGGAGTTCATATCCCACTTGAATCAAAGTGTGAAATATGATATATCAAGAACTATGTAATGTTTCAAACAACCAACAATAAAAATTAATAAAAAAAAGAAGAAATAAAATCACCCCTCATTTAGAGATGATGTGATTGTCAAGAAAATACCAAGGAATATGCAGGACAGGGGAGAGTTCTTAGAACAAATAATTGAGCAGCTTGGTTTTAGCAAGATTTTAGGATACAGCATCAACACATAAAAATAAACAATATTTCAGCTGGGTGTGATGGTGCACACCTGTAATTCCAATGACCCAGGAGGCTGAGGCACAGGATCTCAGGTCTGAGGCCAGATTGAGCACCTTAGAAAGACCCTGTCTCAAAATAAAACAAAATAAAAAAGGCTGGGGATGTGGCTAAGAGGTAAAGGGTCCCTGGGTTCAATTCCCAGAAACAAAAAAATAAAACAAATAAAATAAATAAATTCTATTTTACATACTAGCAAAGAAAAATTTGAAGCTAAAACTTTTTTTTTTTAAAGAAAGAGTGAGAGAGAGTGAGAAAGAGGGAGAGAGAGAGAGAATTTTAATATTTATTTTTTAGTATTTGGCGGACACAACATCCTTGTCTGTATGTGGTGCTGAGGATCGAACCCGGGCCGCACGCATGCCAGGCGAGCGCGCTACCGCTTGAGCCACATCCCCAGCCCCGCTAAAACTTTTAAAATTACACAATTTCCTCAATAAATAAGATGGCTATATATAAATCTTACAAAACACATTTGGGTTCTAAATGCTAAAAACTATAAAAATATTGAGCAAGGAACTCAAAGAAGGCCAAATGAATAGAACACTATATCTCATGAACTGAGATAATTAGGATTGACTTACAGATTTAACATAATTCCAATCATAATTCCAGTATGACATTTCATAGGGTAAGCTCTTCCTAAAATATGTACGGAAAGGCAAAGGAAAGGGGATATTTAAAACATGTCTGAAAAAGAAATTGAATTTAGAAGAATCACATTATCTGATTTTAAGACTCATTACAAAGCTATAATCATCAAAATGGTGTTCTATAAGCAAAGAAACAACATTGATCAATGGAATACAATTGGTATCAAGAAATAGATTTTCACAGTTCTTGGTTATTACTATTTCTATAATCTTGGTTGGTTTTGACAAATATGCAAAGACAGTTCAATGGAGGATGCATAATATTTTCAATAAACGGTATTTAAACTCTTGGACATTCATAAGCGTAAAAATGGATCTTGACCTAAATCTTGTGCGTTCTACAAAAAGCAACTCACAATAGGTCACAGATCTAACTGTAAAACATAAAAGCATAAAACTTTCAAAAGACCACAAAGGAGAAAATCTTTATGACCTGGAATTATGCAAAGGTTCTTAGATATGCCACACAAAAGCATGATTCATAAAAGATAGAACTGGTAAGTTGGATTGCACCAAAATTAAAATCCTTTGCTCTGCAAAAAAGCACTGTTAAAATAATGAAAAGACAAAGTACTGGGGAATGTATTTGACCAAATTACGTGCCTGTACAAATATGTAACAATAAAGCCTGTTATGTATAATTATAATGTACTGAAATTACCTTAATAAATAAAAAAGAATGAAACTTCAAATACACACTGAGAGAAAATGTTTTCAAGTCACATATCTGACTAATTATTTATACTCAATATTTAGGCTGTGCCTGATGGTGTTCGTCTGTGATCCCAGCAGCTCGGGAGGCTGAAGAAGGAGGATTGCAAGTTCAAAGCCAGCCTCAGCAAAAGCAAGGCACTAAGCAACTCGGTGCCCTATCTCTAAATAAACTACAAAATAGGGCTGGGGATGTGGCTCAGTGGTCTAGTGCCCTGGAGTTCAATCCCTGGTACTACCCACAAAACAAACAAAAATACTCTGTATACTCAATATATAAAAAGAACTCTCAAAACTCAAGTATGAGAAAACAAACAACTCAATGTAGTAGCAGGCATAAAGTTTGAACAGATGTTTTATGAAAGAGAATTCATAGATGAAGATAATTACATGAAAAATTTTCAACATCATTAATCAATTAGGGAAATGAAAATTAAAGCCATGAAGAAATATCATTGTACACCTAATTAAAATAGCCAAAATTAACAAAAATAAAGAAATATCAATTGCTGGTGAATATGTGGAGCACTGGATTTCTTGTACATTGCTAGTGGGAAATGCAAAATGGCTTAGCTACTCTGGAAAACAGTTCGGCAGTTTCCTATAAAGTTAAAGATACCCTTACCATATGCACTGGTGATTCCACCTCTATGTAATTTAACCTAGGATAATTAAAATTATATTTGCAAGAAACCTGTTCTTAAATATTTATAGACACTCTAATCATATCTGCCCCCAACAGGAAACAACTGAAATGCCCTCAACAGATGAATGAATAAACAACTGTAGTTCATCTCTAGAATGAACCACTTTCATTAATAAAAACAAAGAGCTATGCTGAGTGAAAGATGCTGGTTTCAAGAGATGAGGATCTGTGATTCTATGTATATGACATTCTTGAAAAGAGACAAAATTAGTGATAGGATACAGTACTGTGGCTGCCAATGGATAAGGATGAGCCTTACTATAAAAGATAACAGGACATAGAATGTGGAGGTGGTGAAGGGGTATGGTGTCCTGACAGCTGTAGTAATCACAAATCCAGGCATATTAAAATTCATACAAATGAACACTAAGAAGTCAGTTTTTGTGTATCTTAATTTTAAAAATAAAGAAAAAGGAGATAATCGTTCTTGCATCTCATTTAAGGCTGTCTAGAAACTAATATCAATTTAGTACTCGTTATGACATCAGCAACTACAAGTATGATCTACCTCCACTATTTTTTGAGCATTTCCTACCTGCTGCTCACTCCTCCAGGCATTTTACATCATAACTTCTAATATGCACAATCACTCTTTAAGGTAGATTAGGCTCAACTTATAGGAGAAAAGAAATAAAAGTAAGGTTAAGGGAAGTAAAAGATTTTCCCTACATCTCATAGCTGACAAGTGGCTGCATCTGGACTTGGACAAAGCTCTCATTGCTAACCTCATTCCCAAGCTCCTTCACAAAGCCACTCACTTAAATGAACAGAAGCAGTGGGAACTGCAGGGGTTCATTATATAATATCAAGAGTGGGAAGTAAGAATCACATTTTGACTCAGATATATCCACAAAGATTCTCTACACTTATTTCATCCCAAACCCTGAGTGTGTTTGAAATTATCAGATCCTGAGAGAAATTTCAAAACTATAATATTGCCATTGTCGTTTTCTCACAATCTTCTAAGAGGGGGTTCTTAATTTATAATATGATTGAATGGTTATCTCCATTTTTACAAATGTATAACAATTCATTTTTTTTTTCTGTGAGTGACTGAAAGAATCACTGGGACTTAAAATACTTGTCTAAGTATTTACTAACTTTACAAGTTGTAACTTATATACCTGAAACAAAAACTAATCATTTAAAAAGTTCCCTCCTCCCACAAATCTGACCATTTAGAGAAACAAAAACTGGCTCTTCCTACTTTACCTGGTTCCAACACCATCATTGTTACCTTTGTCAGGTAATGATACCAAAAAAAAGAAAAAAAAAACTACAATAAGTAAACCTATTTTAGAGACAGACTTTAATTTTCAGTCTATTATAGTTATTGCTGAATAAATACCTGAAAGCATCATATATGTGAATAACACATTTTTTTCATGTAGCAAATGATAAAAAAAACATTGAAGATAAAGTTTAATTTCCTGCTTGTGAATTATTTCCAACCGACTTAATTGGCTACCAGGTGGCTTTTTTCACCAATAACTTTTGACTAACACATTTTCATCTCTTCATATGTTAGATAATGTCAATCTTCATATGTTCTATCACTGGTTAGAAGGTAGTCAGGCCCCAGAGGATGGTGTGTGGGAGAAGGTCAGCTTACCTTCCAGCAGGTCTCTGGCCAGACCAGGTTCTGCCCCCGTGGACCGAACAAAGTCTGACAGGACTGCGTCCATATCAAGCGTCATAGGATCATGTAGAAGTGCTGCCCAACACTCAGCCGAGGTGGGGTTTGGAAGCAGGCTAGAAACCATCCATCTGTACAAGAAATGGAGATGTGAGTGATCACACATATGGAGACCCAACAGAAAGAATGAAATGCTGCCACTGGCATCTGTAGAGGTCATAACCATGTGAGAAGGTATGCGAGTTTAAATATTTGTGTCCCCCCAATTCATATGTTGAAACCTAACTGCAGTTGATGATGTTAGGGGGGTGGGGCCTTTTGGAGGTGATTAGATATGACCATGGAAGTTTGATGATGGGGTTATTGTTTAGAAAGAAGCCTCAGAGGGCTCGCTTGCCTCTTCCACATGTAAAGATGTTGGTCAGGAGAGCAGATGTGCTGGGTGCCTTGATCTTGGACTTCCTAGCCTCCCAAACTGTGAGAAATAAATTTATGTTTTTATTTTGTTTTGCATCACTGGGGACTGAACCCAATAACTAATCTACCACTGATATATACCTCCAGCCTTTAAAAATATTTTGTTTTAAGAAAGAGTCTCATTAAGTTGCTGAGGCTGGCTTCAAACTTGTGATCCTCTTGCCTCAGCATCCCGAGTAACTGGGATGGCAGATGTATGCCACTGTGCCCAGGAAATTTATGTTGTATATAAGCCTTTTAGTTTGTGATATTTTTGTTATAGCAGCCTGAACAGATTAAAGCCAGGGGTCATCATTAACTCTAATGCCTCCAATCTTATATTCTATCAATTACAATTACTGATGGGGAAAAAAGAGACTAGATTATTAAAAAAAAAAAAAAAAAACAAAAACAAGTGCCCAAGTACATGTAGGGAGATTAGTTTGGAATAACTAGATTTCTGATCCTCTTTTCCCTGTCTTGCCTTTATCATAGGGCTGCCCCACTTCCCTTAGCTCTTGTCCGTCACTTGGCTACTAGGAGGCATTCTGTGTTTGTTGGAAGTTGACAAGAATACCAAACTTGCTGAAGATGACTACCAAAATATATGCCAACCCTCTAAGAGTTGTTAGATTCACAGTGATAATCTAACAAAATTCAAAAGGAAATCAGATTTCCTAAGTAGAGTCATCCTGGTCAGGGGAATTCAGTGGTCATCTAGGAGCTTGACCACTGGCTGATAGAGCAGATAGAAAGCAGCCATTACTCTGCATATGAAAGTGACTCTCATTAGTGAAGTAGTTTAGGGGCCATTGGTGGGTCTCAATCATGACTGATAAGTAAAAATGCATCCAAATTTGTATAGATAAGGGGTCAGTACATTATGGCCTATAGGCCAAATGTGACCTTCCACCTGTTCTTATATGTAAAGTCTTATTGGGGCACAGCCATACTAATTGATTTATATAATGTCTGTGGCTGTTTTTGTTCATGGCCTAGTAAGGTATTTAAAATAGAGACCATAAGGCCCACATAACTGAAAATATTTTCTAGTTGAGCCTTTATAGAAAAAAGTTTGCTTTTATTTTATAAGTAACCAGAACTTACTGACCCCAGTATATATGATGAAAATTTTATACTAGCAAACATGTAATTGAATTTACACACTGTGTGGTAAGTTTAAATCCCCTGCATTAATGAAAGTGCTTTGTCCTCCTTTCATGATGACCACAGGGATGGGCATTGTTCAGTGGGGCAGGTTCTATGGCAGTTGCTAGGGTATTAAAGCCAAGCACACTGGCCTAGTTTGAGCCCAGTTCTGTTCCTTATCAGCTGTGACATGGTCATTGGTGAGCTCTGGGCCCATCTGGGATTCAGTAAGAATGGAAGAAATAAAGTTATCTATGCTTAAAACACTTGAGGACTAAGTGTCTCAGGCAGGGAGGTCTATAACTGAACTATCCATTGTTTTTCACCACTTTGTACATGGTTCATACTTGGGTGTAAGTTTTTATTGGTATGGCTAAAAATGAATAAAATTGTTTGACCTGATGTATATAGTACCAATTAGGAAATTTCCTTCTTCCTTCTCTCCATGTACCGGAGCCTCGGCCTGGAGAGTTTTTTCTGTCAGTGCCACCTGTGGGACAAATCAGAGAATAAGGGCATGTTATTCTCCTTACCCTGGAAAACTCTGCTTCTTGTCACAGGAGGCTGCATCTGGGGTGGGGCCAACAGCTGGAGGCATGTCCTCTGCCTTCCCAGGTGCTACATGCACTTGCTGACCACATCTACCACATCTACTCCTCTGTATCTCATTCTTAATGTAAAATAGAGGTGAAGGGTAGGAGTAAGATGAACGCTTTTGTGTGGCAAGGTTTCTGTTTTAAGACTTAATTCTTAAACCTAACGTCACCATGGCCATGATTTCAAATTCATACCCTTTGGGAGGACAGAGGTCAATAAGGACCATCAGCCACCCTTGCCCTGCTGTCCCTCTTCAAAGTGCACTGCTGGGCCTTATGACCTACTCAGCAGGTCATACCTACTTAATCATACCATTAAGATATGATACCACATCAATACAGTTCAACTTAGCTATAGTGGTAAAATATGTAAACATGAAATATATTGGCCCAGGGCACATTCTCAATAAACATGAACTATTACTTATCTCTTATTCAACAGAGATTCTGGGACCACCCTCTCCATTCTAGAACTCCATTGCTGCTACCAGCCTTCTTAAGGCAGAAAGAAGGGGCCCACCTCTAACTGTGGCTCCGAATCATTGTGTCCATGCTGAATGGAGGTTCTTGCCTTCAATACCATAGTCTTTTCAGTACCCGAGCTCTTATTTTATAAGTAACCAGAACTTACTGAGCTGCTATTTTATTTAGGCCACTGTTATAGGGACTGTGATGGGTCCCTTGGGCCTTCCCCAGGAGTTTCTAAGCAGAGAGAGACAGGTGCACACATAGGCACAGGCCTCTGAGACTGAATGTTAGATTTGGGAGACTATCAAGTAGAGGAGCTGTTCTAACCAAAGAGAGCAAAATTGAAGGACAGAGGTATATCAGGGTAAAGATGAAAATTGCCTCAGTTAATTTTTCATTAACTTCTGTTTCAGTGGAACCCAAGTAAAACATACCTGTAATATTTTTGTCAGCAGATGTTATAATTGGAGTCTGGAAGGTATGAACTTATGGTGAGTGGAGATTGAAACTGGAGATTAGGAGTAGAGGCTTGTGGTCTGACCACTGAAAACAGAGGAAGACTAGGATGGGGATGAGTGCCTACCTAGGGCTACCCCAGAGCTTCAAGATGGGATAGACTGTATCTTGTATGTAACATCTCTTCTGATAGAGGGCCAGGAGCCTGAGGGCTACTTTATTCTCTTTTCTATTCTCCAAGTTTCAGAATGCCTGGCACCCAGCAGGGTCAGGACCAAGGTGAGGCAAGCAAGGTACCTGCCTCAGGTGCAAGGGGATGCAAAACCGTCAGAAACCAAGATCAACAATATTTTAGTGCAATGTTTTTTTTAAAATGAGGGCAAATACATCCTTGAAGAACACAATATCAGCATTTTCAATGAAGGCATGATTTGCAAGACAGTTCTCCCTTTTGCCTCAGGCTCTGGAGGTCTGGCGAGCATTGGCACACATTCAGAATTGCTGACTGGTGCTTGGGAGGCAGGTTGAGGGAACATACATTATAGTTACAAAGACTGATGTTCAGAGGGAGCCAACTTTGGGTCAGGGTTGCACAGGTTAAGTGGGGAGCAGGAAACTCGTCTAGGTCTGTCTGATGATGCAGCCTATAGCACACAGACACAAAAGAGCAGAGAGAATAGATCTGAGGTTGAACACTGGATTGGGAGTCAATGTCCTGACTGGGTGCAAATCTGCTACTGCAACCTTGCTATATGACCTGGGCAAGTCATGTCACTTCATGGAGCCTAGGTTTCCTCATCTGAATAATGAGGGTAAGAACACCCTTGGCTCTCAAAATTGCTGTAAGGAGGAAATAAAATTATATCAAAAGAAGATGCACTATTATTACTATTATTACCAGAGACTTAAAATAATTTAATGTATTATTCTGGTATTGGGAATCTTCATTCTACTTCCATGTATGCATACATCTCTATGTGGAGGATAAAATGCAAAAAAGTGTCACAGATACCTAGATCTTGTTCTGCCTGGTGATGAAGCCCACCCTGGTGAAGAATTGACAGATGTACAAACTCCCTCAGTGGGATTAACTGGTGGTCTCAACTCAGATCTATCTTTCCTTCCTTGGTACTGGGGATTGAACCCAGGGTTTACCACTGAGTTATATCCCCATTAAGCTATATCCCTAGTCCTTTTTTATTTTGTTTTTTAGTTGTTGATAGTCCTTTATTTATTTTACGTGATGCTGAGAATCGAACCGAGTGCCTCACACATGCCAGGCAATTGCGCTACCACTGAGCTCCAGCCCCAGCCCCCTAGTCCTTTTTACTTATTATTTGAGATAGGGCCTTGCTAAGTTTCTGAGGCTGGCCTTGAGCTTGTAAACCTCCTGTCTCAGCCTCTAAAATTGCTGGGATTACAGGTGTGCACCACCGGATCTAGAAGATATCATCATTTTTCTTTCCAGGAGTCTGCTTGGTCCATCCTTTGTCAGCCACCATTGAGCTTTTGGACAAAGCGGCAACATAGGTTTTTGTGGATATCACATTAGCAAACTGCATCTTATAGGACATTTTCATGGTTCAGAGGAAAATTAAGAGAGCATTTCTATGAAGGGCATGAGTCTGGCTTTGCAAAGCATTCATATGCACAGGACATGTGGTCATTTTCAGGGTGTGTTCACATATATGACTTTAGTTGATGCCAACAAGCTAAAGACAGGTCCAAGAATAAGTTTGGCTGCAACAAAGTAATTTCACCAGGAAATTCAACCTAAGGGCTTAAGAAGAGAGGGCTAGCAAGATCGTTACAGACGGGCTGGCCTGAAAAACAAACGTGGCCACAGAAGAATCTGGTGTGTAGATTACAGATCTTCCCATTGTTACAGGAGCACTTTGCTTTTTAGTTTTCCTCTTGGTAAGAGGAAGAACTTGATGTTCTTCAAATGCCTAGTATCATTTCTTTTTCAGGTACTGAGAAAGCTCTGGGAGCAATGGAAGGCACCTCCAGGGCACACCACTTAGGCCAAGGCTTAAAGGGAGGCACCTGTGTGGGCACTGAATCCATTCCTCCTCTGGCACAGTAGATGCCATAGAGTGAGGTGTCTTCTAATCCAGGGGCCACAGCTGGGCCCTGTGTGACTCTCAAAGCATACAGGGACACTGGGTAGTTTAATTTACGTGAGAAAATAAGTATTAAAAACTGTAAGTACCACCTCAATTCCCCAAGCCCTACACACCTGAGCTTAGATTTCTAGTCTGACAAGGAGAAGGCAGAATGGTATATGTTTAAAATTTTTTTCCAATAGAAAAAAATATGTATAAAAGTAGACTGAAAAATATGGATAAATGCCAATGTACACATCACTCAGGTATGACAATTACTAACTTTAATTCTTATTACTTCTCTACATCTAACCACTTCCTCCTCCCACAAAATTCGGAAACAAATCCCAGACAACATATTACTTCATCCATAAATATTTTGATATATCTCTAAGGCTCTTTAAAACAGAACCACAATACCATTATCACATTTACAAACTAATAATAATTATTCAATGCAATTATTATCCAGTGGGTAAATTTCCAATGATTTCAAATGTCATAAATTCATATGATTTTTGTTTTCCATCTGTTTGAACTAGGATTCAAATAAAAGCTACACATTATAATTGTATTTTGTAATCTGTTAGTTTTGCCTTATTTTTTTCTATTTATTGAAAAACCTGATCATTTTTCTTGAAGCATTTTCCACTATCTGACTTTTACTGATTATTCCAATTGCATCCTGTGGTCTCTGCACTTCATTCAAATTAGTACTCAAATACAGAGAATTGATCAGATTTGGGTTCAGTTTTGTGCAAATTTTGGTGCTGTCTCTTTTCAGCAGGTAAAATTGAATGACTATTTTTTCTGTAATGATAGCATCCACTGATGATCATTGCCTACAGCAGCAATTAATTCAATATGGTTGCATGTACTGGCAGTCAAATTCTTTCTTTCCTTCTTCAATTGTTACTTGGAATTCTTAAATAAAAGAGAAGTTCCATTAATCTACTGTTTGTTCAACCAGTGATAGATTTCAAATAGAAAGGTAACAAAAATGCTTTGTTTACCACTTCTCAACCCTTTTTATTAGATGATATGGTTTGCTAGTTTCCTTATGATATTCTTTATCTTCCATTTTAAATATAATTTTGAGTTGTAGAGCACTTGCTTAGCATATACAAAGCCCTTAGTTTAATCTCTTGCACCTACATCATGACAACAAAAAATCATTTTGCATTCTTGGATTTGAACATATTTGATGCATTTCAATCAACTCAACATAAATGCAGATATCATCTGATGCTCAATTTCTACTAATTTTGGTCACTGAGAGCTTGTTCAAGTTGTCTCTGGGCTCCTGTGACCCTGGTATAGCTGACAAGAGGTGACAAGTTTTTTAAGGTTCCTCTTGCTCATTTATTGCTCCAAATATGGAATATGATATCTTTCAATGGAACTAAGAGGATTTTTTTAACTTAGAAAAAATTTTAATACCTCATAGCAGTGTACCTATTGGTACTGGGTTAGTCATCATTTTTAGAACTTTTTAGTGGACAGAGTTATAAAATTTTTATTTTAATACTAAATACATCTTGGGTTCATTCTAATATTTCCAATTCAAATGGAAGACTTCAGACTTTTCACTTAATCTCATTTAAATTACATATGAACCTCCTATCCCCACTTCTAATCCAGTTTGAAATAACATCAAGAATAATGGAATATCACCCAATTACTCATTCATTTGTATCCTATGATATATCTATATCTTTATCTAGATATATATCATATAAACATACCAGGATTTCAGAATAATAATGAAATACTAACAATAGCACAATGGTTTCTGCAAATAGTTTAGTTTGTTGCTATAAATATAGCATTATTTTTTTTTGGTCTTAGTCTATCTTATGGATGAACAAACTACTGCATTTAAAAAATCACTTTGAGTAGTTCTCTCCCTGTGGCTATACCACCAACTGGAAATGCATTTACATTCACTTGCTTCATCTTACTGTTATTTAAAAGACTGCCTTTTGACAATGATTTTGTTTTATAGCTTTGTAAAATAGATTTCTACTTAAACCTCAAAATCAGGGTTTACTCAGGAAGTCTGACTTCTAGCCTGTCCCCTCTGCTCTATTCCCTTTTATGTTTAGTTATATGACTTACCTCCTTTTTAAATTTTAAGTGGATTTAAGAATTTCATTTCACATAGTATCCTCCATTGCTTGGATAAATGATACCATCTATGAGCACTTTTTTCCCACCTTGTTTTGCTACTTTACAGTACTTCCTCTAGATCAGTATGTACTGTATCAAGTGATCATCTGTACTCATTATACCTTCTATTAAACAAAAGGCTGCAATCTACACAGATGTTCATCAACAGAGAACTGCTCACAGCTCTGTGAAATGAGGATTTCTTGTGTAAAAGCTTTCCATACTTTTTCAGTGTATCTTTGGCATAGAGTCCTAAAAGTAAGACTGGAAGAAAAGGTAATGCTAGTGTCATTTTGCTAAATTCTGGCAGTATCCTCCATAGAGACTTCACCAGTTTTCGTCGCCAACAGCAATGTAGGAAATGTAGCTTATTTTGCCATAACCTCAACTACAGAATGTGTTGTTGATCTTCTGGATTTTTGGCAATCTCAAAGGTTAGAAACCATTATCTTACTGTAGTTTTTTTTTTAAATCTGCATTTCTCTTACTACATCTTAAAACAAGTATCTTCTCACATGGCTAAGATCCACTATCATTACATTTTCTGTAAACTATCCATTTCTTCTAGTCCATTTCCTCTGTTTGAATATGGTTTTAGTCTTTATTTTTTCCTACCATAATTAGCTCATTATGTATTAAAGACAAAAATCATTCTTCTTTGCTATGCATTGAAAATGCTTTCTATATTTTGACATTTGTCATTTTCCTTTGCTTTCAGTGTCTTTTTCCTTCCAATAAAAATAAAATTATATTGAGAGTGGGGAGGAATGAATGCATGGAACACTGAGGATTTTTAGGGAAGTAGAACTGTTCTATATAATAATATAATGGTTATACATTTGTTCAAACTGGCAAAATATATAATACCAAGGGTGAATGCCAATGTAAACTATGGACTTTGTGTGATTATAATGTGTTAATGTAGGTTCATCAATTGTAATAAATGAACATTTTGATGTGGGATGTTGAGAGTGTGGCAGTTTGAGGAGTTACAGAATACATGCAAAATCTATATACCTTCCAGTCAATTTTTAATTTTGTAGTAGTGGGAGTTGAACAGAGGGCCTTGCACAAGCTAGGCAAGTGCTCTACCATTGAGCTACATCCCCAGCTTCTTTCTACTCTATTTTGCTGTGAACCTAAAATTGTTCTAAATATAAAATGTCTATTAAGATAGCTTATAAATGGTTATATATCTTTTTCCTTAATGGTTCTGGATTTTGAGTCTTAATTTAAAAAATTGTCTCAATTGTCAGGTTATAGAGAGATTCACCCATATTTCCTTCTACCATTCAGTGGTTTCATTTTTTTTAAAACACTTAAAGCTCTAATGCAGTTGAAATTAATCCTGTTGCATGATGTGAGAAATGGATCTAATTTTATAATTTTCCCTATATTGCTCTAGCTATTCTAATACCACTTAGGAAAAAGAACATCAGTGGGTAAGCCTCACTGATTTGAGATGCTTCCATCATTGTATGATACATTTGCATATGCAATTGGTCTATTTCTGTATTTGCTTATGCCAAGGTATTTGTAAAAGGTATCTTTTTTTCTTATTATGTGTGTCAACTTGTTATTGTATTTACAAGCAAAGCTGTTGATTTCTCTGTTAAATGTACATTCTGCTGTTTTCCTAAAGTCTTACTATATTTAGCAATTTTTTCCATAGGGTTTTTTGTTTTGTTTTGTTTTGTTTTTCCAGAGATACACCATGATAGCAAATGCAGATAGGGATTGTGTTAACATTTCATCTTCAATTCTTCAGCCTCTATTTTCTTGTATCTGATTTCATTGATTCATGCCTCCTTTAATATGATTTTAAACATTTTTAGAGGTAATGGGCATCTTTGCTTTGCTCCAAACTTCAGTGAGAAAAACTTTAGTGTTTCAATATCAATGTGACAAGATGCTGGCTGCTGGATTTTGATCTACACACACCTATACCACACATTTAAAAGGTATCCATAAGTTGCCAGGCATAGTGGCACATGCCTGTAAACCCAGTGACTCAGGAGGCTGAGGCAGGAGAATCACAAGTTCAAAGCCAGCCTCAGCAACTTAGCAAGGCTCTAAGCAACTTAATGAGACCCTCTCTTAAAATAAAAAGTAAGAAGGGCTGGAGATGTACTCAGTGGTTAAGCACCCCTGGGTTCAATCCCTGGTATCCCCCTTGGCCCCCCAAAAACAGTATCCATAAGTTTCTTTTTTGGGTGGTTTTATAATAGATGGATACTATCTTTCATACTTTTTTTTCCTCTTTTTTTGGGGCGGGGCACCAGGGATTGAACTCAGGGGCACTTGACCACTGAGCTACATCCCCAGCCCTGTTCTGTATTTTATTTAGAGACAGAGTCTCATTGAGTTGCTTAGCACCTCGCTTAACGCTGGCTTTGAATACAGGATTCTCCTTCCTCAGCTTCCTGAGCTGCTGGGATCACAGGCACATGCCACTGCACCCAGGAATTTTTTCTGTTAAGATTTTTTAATATGATGAATTCTAGTAATGATATTCCGATTACTGCACCTCTTTCATATTTCTGAAATAAATACCCTTAAATCATTCATTGGTGTTTCTTTTTATATGCTTTTAAACTCAATTTGTTATTTTATTTTTTTAATTACAGATGGACACAAAATCTTTATTTTGTTTGTTTATTTTTATGTGATGCTGAGGATCAAACCCAGTGCTTCACATGTGCTAGGCAAGTGCTCTGCCACTGAGCCATAATCCCAGCCCCAGTCTGTTTATTTTTATTTAAGATTTTTACATTGACATAATTAATTAGATTGATTAATGGTTTTTATTTTTATGTGCAACAATCAACATTATATATCTAAAATAAAATTCAATTTATTAATTTTTTCCTTTTCAATACTCTGCAGTGATCTAAGTAGCGTTGGGGTCATATGGTATTTGAAGGTTTAACAGATTTCCTCTGTGAATCAATCTGTTCCTGTGCTTCTTTTGTGGGTATCTCTTTTACAGTTTTCTCTATTTTTTTCCCTATGGTAATTACTCTTTTTAGATTTTCTATCTCCATAGGATTCAAATTTATTAGATTATATTTTCCTAGAGATTTATTCATTTTATCTTGGTGTTCAATTTTATTTGAATGGAGTTAAATAATGAAGTGTTTCCATAGGCCTAAATCTTCTCTATGTTGAAATGAGGAAAACAAGTACTATTTGCAAAGTATTCACAATAACACTGACCATGCTAAGTGTTTTATGAATAAGTTACCTGTCATTCAGACAAGAGGTGCACAGTTTTATCCATTTAACTGAAGTCCAGAGATGCCATTGGCAGAGATAGTATTCCTACCTAGTCTATTTTGATCCAAAGGTCACCATTCTGCCATCCACACAATGCTATTCATTATAAATGGAACCGGGCATCTTCACAAAATTTTGAAGCAAAAAGCATCTGATGCTTTGAAATACCTCATGTACATAGATGCATGATGGGAAGCAAAACATTTTCTTAGTTGGCACTTGAATACACCTTTCATGATTTTATCTTAAGTATGAAAAAATGGAGGAAATGTCTCTTAATAAATTTATATCTTTGGGAGTAGTGCAGGATCCACTGAGGTTTTCACTTGTATGCACTGAAATGATATATTAAGCAATGATATATAAAATTCTTCAAGGGTTCATAATATGAGAGCAGATGTAGAGCTGGGATCACAGCCATTAGCTCATGATCCCCAAAGATCTAAAGACTACTCTTTCTATACCATTTCCTGTCTTGAACTCATATAAAGACTAGGCAATTCTTAAAGAACACATAAGGAAAAATAATCTTAATTCTAAAGAATTACTTGAATCTGGAAATGAATTTTGTAAGGCCAGGAAACATGGCGACACCTCCTGACTCATGAAGAAACATGACTTTGCAACTGTGTACATGTCCACATCTTCACATCTTGAAATGATCACCTTCCAAGGGAACCTGAGTGTCAGAGGCATTATCTCATGCCTGAAAGTCTGCAGTAGAGCTTCCCTGCATACTGCTAAACCTCCAGCATGGGATGCTTGTAAGATTCCCTTGGTTTCAAAGATTTATGATTTTATTCTCCAGGTTTATAAATCTAGCTGTTACACTGGCATAAAATATGTGTCTATGTAGACTAATGTGCCCTAAACAAGGGTTTAAAAATTATAAACAACTCACTAAAAGGTTGATACCTCTAATATTGATTTCAGTCATTTTTTTCAGCATTTTATCTGGGTGAAGAAACATTCTATACAAAGAAAAAATACATAGCCTCCTATTGCCATTGTGATGGGTGAGGGAAGACACCTTGAGCCTTGAGCCCTGAGCTGCTTCCCTCAACCTGCTTGCTCCTTCCCTCTCTGAGGGCTTCTTTGGAGGATGGAGTTCACATATTTGTCTTGTTACCACTGGTTGAAATATACCAGATGCTAAATACAAATGCTGAGTGAATGAACAAAAGGAAAATGAAAACCATAAACTGACCTTTCTTCTCTATTCTGTTGCACAGATATGAAAATCACCATAATTTAAAATTCAACTCAGATTAGAATAAATATAATGTTGTTTACAAGCAAATTCATAATTCAAGAACAGTACAGTTCCCTTTGCTTGGCAAAATGAATGAAAGAAGGATGAAGGTAAGATGAGTTTTTTTTCCTTTTTTTTTTTTTTAGTTTTGCAGAGCTGGGGAATAAATTCCAAGGCCTTGTGTATGTCAGGGAAATCTACCACTGAGCTACACCCTTGACCCAAGAGGAGTTTTTGAGGATTTAGGTAGTCTGAAAAAAGCATATTCTGGGATGAAAAACAACACAGAGGCAAACAGCACAAAGACCCTTATATATCCAGGAGAGCCAGAGGCTATGAAGGCTATGGAGAAAGACTAGGGCCAACCATCTGGACTGTCACAGTGAGTAGACTTGACCATATCACAGGCCAATGAGAGTTTCTGAGGATAGAAACATGAATGACAGGTCTTTTAGGAAAATGAACAAAGATACAAAAACTTGGTAATAGTGTGAAATATATACCCAGAAGATGTAAAGATATCAGAAAGTACCCACAATTTTAGGTGTTTCCCACCCTCCACCTGACAGCCTACTGCTGACAGAATCTTGTTCATCAGGGGGCAGTAGAGGCTCTGGATTCTACAAGATAGACAGTATTCCTAGCACCTGGGATGTCAGTCAACACTGGATGGTGGTGGTTTCATTTCCCTGGGCCTGCGATTCACCTGTCTGGACATGTCTGGGCTAAACAATCCAGTTTACCTCACGTAGTCAACTGGGTCTGGGTTATGAGAAAGCATTTGCTTCCTTAATAGAAAGAGAAATACTTAACTGGAATAGCTCTTTCCCATGTTGCTTTTCTATCACTTTTTTTTTCTGTTTTAAGCAAGGGAATAATATCTGCAAGTATACTCAGTATCTTGGGGCTATGAAGCAATAGGACAAAGCCCACCAAAGGTTGGATGGAGTAGAAACAGCATCCCTGCTGGTATCATTGAGCATGTGTGTCAGTCTTAGACAAACCACCTTTGGAATTTTATTACAGTTTTCATAAAAACATCTATTTGTTCAAGTTGATTAAGTCAAACATTTGAACTATGTCTAATGAATAGATAAAAGAATGATTCAGAGGCTAAAACTAGAAAAGAAACAACAGAGGAAAAGAAAATTGAAGGCAAGCATCTTTTTTCACAGATGTAAAACTTAAAAGATGAGAAATTGCATCTAAACTGGAGAAAAAACATAGAAAGACAAAGAAAGGCCCTGGAGCTGTCTTGTCTTGAGTCCTTGATTAAAGGGGGCTGTGAGGTGGAAGAAGGTGAGTGCATAGGAATTTCTGGAGATGCAAAATCGACTTTGGAATGCCTATCTTCAGACTCGCATGACAGAGAAATATATTTTCCTCTTACTAAATCATCTATTTCATTTCCTTTCTCTGTAATAGCCAAACATATTTCTAATGGCAACATATAATATTTACATATATTATATATTTGCTGTTAAATGCAAATAAAAAACCCACATGATCTAAAAAAATGCAAAAAAACTTCACCCTAGCATATTATACCAACTCAAGCTGGAATAGGGGGAACTTTCTTTAATTTACTAAAGGGTATTGATCCCAAACTAAGAGGAATGATCAGATCGAATAATGACAATTTTAGAAGTACTTCCATTGAAGTGCAGAACAGGTGCATGACTAAGTACTAATACTAAGTACTAATACAAGAAAATTTTTAAATGGCTAGAACAGGTCAACATACAAAAATCAATACTTTTCCTATATACCAATTAGCCAATGAAGCATTTTAAATAAACAATGAAAATGATCCATTTTATAGTAGCCAATACCAAAATAGTATTCATTCTATGAACCAACTAGGGGAAACAATAAAAATAAGACATATTTTTATTTTGTTCTTTTGCAGAAAATGATCAATCTTCATTTAAAAAGAGAATTTAAATATATGGGTTGGAATATTGTATTTTAGGTTTTTTGTTTTGCTTTTTTTTTTCCAGTACTGGAGACTGAACCTAGGATCCTTTGCATGCTAGGCAAGTGCTCTACCACTGAGATATATCCCCAGCCCAGAAGATTGTATGAATAACAAAATGGATGCAGAAGTCATCCTTCCACACATCAGACACAAAAACACTGTTATTAAAGTAGTGGTACAGGGAAAGAAAGTCAGACCAATGTGGGAAAACAGATTGTGTGTGTGTGTGTGTGTGTGTGTGTGTGTGTGTGTGAGAGAGAGAGAGAGAGAGAGAGAGAGAGAGAGAGAGAGAGAGACTGACTCTGACTCTGATTCACCCCACTGATTGGTCTAAGTAAATTGAGATGTTTTGGATCTCTGCCTTGTCAGTTTTTCTTACAGCTAAAAGTATCCATGTGACCAGTTCTCCTTCCACAATTCCCTAAAATTTAAGAGGAAATCTGCCAGGCTACTTTTAGCAAATATTTTTGCTTTCCTAATTAAAGGTGCATACATAGAATCCTCCCATTTCTCCCCAGTCTCTACTTGAAGTGATGCAACATGAGAAGCTACAGCAGCTTGTGACCACGAGGGCAACATCAAGAGAACATCAAAGATGCTGCCCTGATACCACTGAGCAGCAAGCTCAACTCCAGCACTGACTCAAGACCATTGTGCAAAAATAAACTTATCTTCAACTTATCTTGAAGCCCCTGGTGCTCCACTCTTTTGTCACTCAAAGCCAAGAGCATTGTTTACTGACAGAATGATAAATGTGGAAAATCTCAAATTGATACGAATCCAATGGGAAAAAGGAGTATACTATAAAATAAATTGGCAGTCCATGTGGAAAAATGAAGTTGAATTCCCTAATCATAACACCAACCAATAAATTCCACAGAAATTAAATAAGAAATAAAACAATTTCTTACCTATTAAATAAGAAGTAAAACTATAAGTGTGTCAGAAGAGAAAAGTATAGTTGATCATGTTTACAACTTGGAGATCAGAAAGCCCACTGAAGACCTTGCCTGATGTAGTTCATAGCCCTTTCTTTTACATTTCTAGATTATACTTTCTGGTCTCTGTGGCCATGTGGCTAAGTTCTTGGTCAGCAGAAGGTGATGCAGAAGTATGGGCCATTTGGAGGCCTGGCCCTGAACTTTCCCCTGCATCCCAACTTCTCTCTGATCTCTCTCTCTCTCTCTCTCTCTCTCTCTCTCTCCCCCCCCCCTCCCTTACTTCCCCCACCCTCTATTTATTTATTTATTTAGTTCTGGTACTAGGATTGAACCCAGGAATACTCAACCACTGAGCCATTTCCCCAGACTTTGGTATTTTTTATTTTGAGACAAGGTCTTGCTAAAATGCTTAGGGCCTAACTAAGTTGCCTAAGCTGGTCTTGAACTTGTGATCCTCCTATCTCAGCCTCCTGAGTCACTGGGACTGCTGGTGTGCACCACCATGCCCTGCTTCTCTTATCTCTTATTTGCTGGCTCATTATAAATGACTTGGGGAGGGTCAGAGAAGTCAGGACATGATGAACTCCCTGGATGAAAGAAGGGGGAGTCCATAAACAATGACGGGAAGCAGGCTCCACTTGCTGATCTCACTGGGCTAACACATGGCAAGAAACATGGTTGTGGTGCTTGAGGTGGGGATCCCTCAGCACAGGGCCTGGTAGTGAGCATGGGCAAAAGGTTCAGGCAGGGCCACTGATGTAATTATCTATGGATTTATTTGAAAATATGTTCTTAAGCCAATAAACTTGGAAACCTAACAAAAACCCTCTGGAGTTCTATTCCTTCAGAAGATTTATTTTTGGTAACTTTTATATCATATCAAAAGAACTCAGACTTCTTAAAATGTTGTTTCTGTACTGAAACTGATGGATAGAAAATCCAAGAAAGAAACTGTATTTTTAAGTAGAAAGTGTATTTGTCTACACTCTGTTGAGGAAAGAATGGGAAAACCAATTCCATTCAGTCAGTGGAAACTGGCTCAAGACAAATAAGAAGCATTGCTGCCCAGGAGGATACAGCTTCGGCAAGTTTGAAGCAACTGATTTCCACAAAGAAAAGTCTCTTGCTGTTGGCCAAGAATGGACTATTTCTTTCTGAACTGCTCATGGTCTCTACAAATAAGCTGCCTCTGATTTCAACCTCTCTAATCAATGACCAAGGATGTGACCAGATCTGCAAAGATGAAGAATGGAGGAGGAAGGAAGAAAGAGGAAGGAAGATTGAAGAAGCAGAGAAAAAGATGAATGAGCACTGTACTGAGATGCACACATCCAAGTACAATCAATACCATAAATCTCATGAATACTATGTGAGCTTTCTATTGATGTTGAATCAATTACCCCCAATTTAGAAACTTAAAACAATATACATTTACAATCTCGTTTCCTGAGGGCAAATTTCAAGAGTACAGCTTAGCCAGGTGTCGTTCAGAGTCTTTCACAAGGCTGTAATCAAAATGTTGGTGGGGACCGGGGGGGGGGGGGGGGGGGAGGGGGCTGCATCACATCTGAAGGTCAATAAACTTGGCAGGACTGTTTTTGAGGGTTTTTGAATGAAGAACTTCAGTTCTTTGTCATGTGGGTGTTATTATCATGGAGGACACCATAAATAACTGCTTGCTTTATCAGATTGACAATATGAGAAGAGTCGGAGAGAGCATGACCAAGAGGGAAGATGCAATCTTTGTGACCTGATCTTGGACCGATCTTTCTGAACTGATCTGTCATCAGCCCATCACATATGTTGTATTCTGTTCATCAGGAGCAAGACACTAAGCACAGCCCCCATGCAATGGCAGGGGCTATACATGATGGGTTGTCAGGAAGCAGTAATGTTTGGGAGGCATGTCAGAAGCTGCGTGCCAGAGATGTCCTTTCAATATCTACACCAAGGCTCAAGTTCATTGTGGGATGAACTTGAGAAAAGTGGAATCTTAAGACTTATTACACAATCACTCACAATTTAGCAGCCACATTCTTTTACCTAATTCTCATAGAAAAATTCATTTCAAACTAGAAAAAGAGAAAACCAGTGATTTCTTAAATTATATCCTGATGGAACACAAATAAGCTTGCTTGACCCTATTCTGAAGCTCTTGAGAAACATATACAACATTTACCTAATAATTCACAGTAGATAAAAATGCAGAGTTTATTGTCATGTAAAGTTAGAGGTTAGCCTACAGAAATTGACAATTTACTATGATTTTTACCACCAAATAACAAAGTTAACCCCAAATATGGTATTTTTTTCTTGCTCTTAGAATTAGCTTAACTTAGCATCTTATTTGTATATTTCTTTTCCAACTAACTATAAATCTCTGTTATATAACTGCTCGTAGAGTCAAACCATTTGATTTCTTGTTGGTTCCCTTATTAATGAGTAAATGAAATAAAGCTTTGGCACATGCTAACAGATGATTTTGTCAAGAATTGAGCTTTTGTATGCTCTAGGAATGCCCATATTGTATAGAGGGAATTCAGCAAAGTGCTGAACAATGATTCCAATAGAAAATGGTCTTAATTTGAAAGCTGATTATTTAAAAGCTTCCTATGTTCATGTATCCTTGAAAAACAATGTGCCTTCAGGGATGATCAGGGCTCAATGACTGATGTGATGTGAGGAGAAAGAGAAAGAATATTTATCTAAATCTAAGTAGGAGAAAACTATCAGACAAATCAATTTTGTGAGACTTTCTATTTAAAAAATTAGCTTAGATTCTTCAAAAGTGTCAATATGTTGGGGCTGTAGGTGGAGATCAGTGGTAGAGCCCTTGCCTAGCTAATGGGAGACCCTAGGTTCCATTCCTGAGCACCCCCTCAACACACACATACACACAACCTAAAATTGCTCCTCAATTATATATATTGGAACCTGGGGTGTAACGAGCTTGCCTAGCATGATCATGGCCCTGGGTTCTATTTCAAGCAAAAAGGAAAATATAATCATCACAAAATTACAAACAAAAGCAGGGTTTGGGTTTAGAAAGATATAGTGAAATCCAGTGCATAACTCTAAATGCTAGACAGAAGAGTCATGATGAATATTTTTGGGGCAACCCAGAGTACCTGAACAGGAATAATGTATTGGATAATGTTACTTTATCAGTTTAAATTCCACAGTGGTAATGATACTCTGGTTTTGTAGAAAATGGCTATATTCTTAGAACCATGCCAAAGAATGCCATGATGCATGTGGTTTATGTTCAAATGTTTTGAACCAAAAATTGAATACACACATACATACTCACAAATATAAACTGACAACCCCCTGTGTGTATATGGGTGTAAATAAATGATAAATCTGAGTAAAAACATGAGTTTTACTAAAAAAATATAAATAAAGAGGTACAAATGGCCAATAAGTATATGATAAAATGTCAACATCTTTAGCCATCAAGGAAATGCAAATAAAAACTAAACTGAGGGGGCTGGGGTTGTGTGGCTCAGCGGTAGAGTGCTTGCCTAGCATGTGCAAGGTGCTGGGTTCGATCCTCAGCACCACATAAAAATAAATACATAAAATAAAAGTATTGTGTCCAACTACAACTAAAGCAATATTTAAAGAATCTCATTTAAAAAAAAACTAAACTGTGATTCCATCTCACTTCAGTCAGAATAATAATCATCAATAACATAAATAAAAAATGCCAGCAAGGATGTAGAAAAGGGGACCCTTAATTATATAAATTAGTACAGGCTTTATGGGAATCAGTATAGAGGCTGTAAAAAAAATTAAAAGTGGAACAACCATATGATTCTGCTAAACATTGCTCAGTATCCATTAAAAAGAATTAATGACAAAATTCTTTAGAGATTCATGTATTCCCATCTTTATACGAGCACAGCTGACCCTAGCCAAATTATGGAACCAGACTAGTTGTCCATCAATACATGAAGAGTTAAAGAAAATGTGGTATATATACATAATAGAGTCTTATTCAACCCATAAAAAGGAATGAAAGTATGTAATATTTAGGAAAATGGATAGTTCTAGAAACTGTTATGTTAAGCTAAATAAGCCAGTTCAGATAAGTACCATATGATTTATCTCATATGTGGAAGCTAGAGAGAAAAAGAAAGGGAAAGAAGGGGGAATATCATAAAAATAGAAGGGATACTATTAAGATAGAGGAAAGGGACCAAGCGGGGGGGGCAAAGGGAGGTACTAGGTAATGAAACTGATCCAAGAATGTTCATGTATGAATATGCCACAATAAAACACAATATTATATTTGATTAAGTGAACAATAAAAATTTTAAATATCCTTAAAAAAGAATATATGAGTTTTCATTCTATTTATTCAACTTTTCCATAGATTTAAAGTTTTTCATAATAAAAAAGGATGCAAAAAAGTAAGTGAAAGTGTTTGCTTCAGGGGACATAAGGCAAAAGGATAAATGTGTTAGCATATGAAGTAGATAAAAATCATATTTTTGGACAAGCACTAAAAGGAAATATTAAAAATGAAAATAATTAAGTGTTTCAGATAATGAGAGTGTTTTCCTTATGCTTATATTACTGTTATAATACTTTAAAATCAATCATAGTTATAACAGATGGCAATAGAGAATTATAAATTTTTCACAGGTATAAATCAAGTCACTATAGTCACATTCTTTTTAAGAATGTCTATTATTCTAAATTCAAATTCTAATGTAGTGTGACTACATCTCTGAATTCTATATGAGTGGACTTCAGTGGGTCCACTATACTGGGGTTTAGACATGATTTCTGGTGATCTCCTCTCAGAACCTCTACAAGCTCTGTTATAGACATCTACCCACCTCTCTTGCACTCTCACCAGGACCCCATGAGCAAGGGACTTACTTTTTAGACACCTGGATTCTCTGGAGGTCAGTGGCAGTCAGGCATTCGGGTCAGCTCTGCACCATCCCTGCTGAAAGTGGTCCATTGTTGCTGCAGTGGAAGGCATGAGAGCACAGCCCAAGAGCTCTGGAAAAGAGGAGATTAGAGAATGTTCAGGAGGCACAAAAAGTGAGAATTTAAAATTTCAATGTCAAGACTTAATATTTTTTACATTAAAAAATTAAATATGAATGTCTCAAAAAACAATTTAAGGATCTAATGTGCCATGTGAAATGGTGTGGATGGTGAGTTCCAGTCTCAACACACCATTCCACCCTTTAATTTTTAAATGAATACTGGTACCATTTTAAAAAGTCTTCTTTCTGCAGACTTAAGAGAAGTAGCTTTGGGTCAGAACCCTGAGAAGCTGACATTCCAGGGGAAGTAGACTATTCCTTCCACAGGGACTCAGGAACTCAATCCTCACTTCTGAACTTCTTGGAGAAACTCTGGCATTGTAATCCATGGAGAACCTTTGTTAAAACTAAAACCTTTTCTCTTTCTATGCTACTGCTATATTTTGTCAAAATCATTTAATTATTAATTCCAAATTATTTTTACTTTTCATGTTTCTATGTTCTTAACAATTGTTTCAAGTTTCATGATTATATTACTAATAACTGTAAAGTGCCATTGTGTTTTAAGGTTTGCTAATTGATCATGGATAATTTTTATCTCCTACTTCTCTTATTTTTTTTATTTTACTAGAAGCATTCCTTGATTAATTCTTTCAAAATTGTTTTGTAGGTAATCAATTTGAATTCTTAAATAAAAATCTAAACATAAGACAATGAGAATCAATGGCCAAACAATATTGAGAAAGAACAAAGTTGGAGATCTCACAGCTCCTGATTTCAAAATATATTACACAGTTATGGAATGAGAACAGTGTGGTACAGGAACAAAGACCTATCCATAAAGAATAGGGATAGAACAGGGAACCCAGATTTTTTGATAAAGGTGCCAAGACCATTCAATTGGAAAGGACAGATTTTTGTTTGTGTGGGTTTGTTTTTTTACCACAGGATGAAGGGAAAAGTAGATATCCATATGAAAAAGAATGAAATTAGACCTTTTACTAAAACTATTTATACACAAATGTATACAAAATGGATCAAAGACCTAAATATAAGGTCTAAAACTTTGAAAGTATTAGTAGGAAACATTAGGGGAAAGCTTCATAACATGGGATTAAGCAGTTATTTCTGAGATATGACACCAATCCCATTGGATGATCTTGGCATCCTTATCAAAAATCGTTTGACTATATATGTGATGGTTTAGTGGTCTTTAAATGTATCTTTGATCCTATAACACACTGTTCTGATTACCACAGCTTTGTGTAAGAGGCAACAGAACAAAATAGATAGATAAGCAGGAGTTCATCAAAATTAAAAGCTTTTATGCATCAAAGGACACTATCAAGAGAATGAAAAGGCAGTCCATCAAATGGCAGTCCATCGAATTAGTTACACATCATGTACAACCAGAAGAATGAGAAATTATACTCCATATATGTATGTCAAAATACATTCTATTATGATGTGTAACTAATTAGAACAAATAATATAAACAACAAGAACAACAAAAGCCAAAAGAAAAAAAGCCAGGGGACAGGAGTTAGGCATAATTTGGAATCTAAGATTGTATGGGCAGTGAAATTCTTTCAAGGGAAATAAACATGTAGACGTGAGCAGGCTCAGAAAGTTCCTTATCCCTAGACTCTAAAAATATCCATACAGAAAATACTCAAATAAAAAAGAAATACAACATTAAAAAGTGAATCATTATTGAAGACAATCATTATGATGAATTAAAGATGATAAAGTAGCTGGGCATGGTGGCGTATGCCTGTAATCCCAGTAGCTCCATAGGCTGAGGCAGGAGGATCATGAGTTCAAAGACAGCCCCAGCAAAAGTCAGGTGCTCAGCAGCTCGGTGAGACCCTGTCCTAAATAAAATACAAAATAGGACTGGGGATGCTGCTCGGTGGTTGAGTGCCCCTAAGTTTAATTCCCCAGTACCAACCCCCTAAAAAAAAGACAAAGTAGTACTTATCTGGATTTTTAAGTTTAAAAAAATGAAGTTAAAAATAAAAGGACAAAGGCTGGGGCTGAAGTTCAGTGATAGAGTGCAATGGGTGTGTGATCCTCAGCATCACATAAAAATGATTATATAAAAAGATATTGTGTACATTTACAACTAAAAGAATTTAAAAAATAAAAGGACAAAATAAGCTATATTAGAATATTATTAAAATAAGGAAAATTTATAGTACTATTAATATTCCACAAGATAAAATTCAAGATATAAAAATAGCTAATAAGCCCTTTCTAAAATTCCTTAGAAGGAATGTCAAACTGGTGTTAAAGAGGGCTAGTTGTATCAAATTTTAAAAATAAAATAATAATCTGTAGTGAAATTATAGCAATTAAAAATTGCTTAGGGCAATGAACCTGTCAATATAAAACTCACAGGGAACTGGATATGTAGCTCAGTGGTAGAATGCATGCCTAACATGCCCAAAGCCATAGGTTCCATCCCTGGAACAATAATAACAACAAAAAAAGACACCCAGAGATTCTGAACACATAACTATGATTCTCAATATATCACTTAACCCTAAAGACAAAAGAAGGAGAAACTATATACTAAATTCAGTCCCAGAGAAAGACACCTTGGCTCATATGAGCCCATACAAGATGTGCAAATGAAGTTGACAGGGATCCACAAACCAGGTCCATTAGGTACATTTCCCATGATGAGACTGATAACCTGTGCTCAAGTCAGGAGACTGTACAGTGTGATTATGCCCCTAGCCATGGGTAGGGTGAAAGTCTCCCATGAGAATACTCATACCTGGAATCAGGGGCTGCTTCTCTCCAAGGCTCAATATCCAGTTTTGTGGTAGCAGGTGGTTATATGGATTATTACTTCTTTTTACTGTGGGTCTCACTTACTGAGCATTTATTACACCCCAGGTACCAGGCTGAATGCACCACATGATTTTTTCAATCTGACAAGAACACTGTGAGATCTCCCAGCCTGCGGAGTGACTTGCCTAATACAGTGGCCAGTGGAGACTGGGTTCAGAATTTTATAGTTTAAGGCCAGTGTTATGAGGCCAGCTGTTGCCCTTCTCCTACTTCTGGTATCGATTTTCTTTGTTCACATTTTATCCCTGAGGATTTTCAAAAGCCTGATTCTCTTCTGGTTCTACACAAGACTCAGCTCAAATTCGTGTTCTTCATGAAACTTCCCTTATAATAGCCTTCAGCCCAGGCAAAGTTTCATCTCCTAGCATCATCCAAGCTGGACTTAGCACCCGGCCCACCTGCCAAGTAGCTCAACTCCGTGGATGCTCAACCAGCTTGTCTAAAGAATGAAGGAAACTCTCCCATTCACAATCTTCATATACTTGCATTAGGATAGGCAGATAGTGAGTGGTTTTATTTCTGAGTCATCCTAACAGCTTTAAGAGAAAAGAAGATTCCTAGGAAATGGGTCTTAACTCACATCTGATCACTCAGTTTGCCACTGGCCCAGGAGGGCTTCCAGCTGTGTTCGGGTCCGGTGTTCATCATGGCTTTGGGCCTGCTGGTACCCAGCTTCATTTACATATTTCAAATGAAATCAAAACTTGCAATGTGTCTTGATCAATTTTCAGGAAATTTAAATTCAGAAAAAGTCTAATCACTTCTGGAAATAAAGATGATACTCTTTGTACTATAAGATATTGTTAAGTCCAGTATATATCTGAAATGAATTATGTATGTAAAGATCTGGAAAGGCTTGAAGTCCTTCTCAAAATTCAAGTTCCCCCTAGAGAGAAAATTGCAACTGATTTAAAAACAAGTTCAGATTAGGAACAAAATAAGGGCGAGGGGAAAGGTGATCAGCCAACATTAAGGGAAGAACCAATGTTTTGTGGGCTCCTTAATCTTGGAAACTGACAGAGTTGCTAAAATGAAATAGCCCTTTAGCCCTGCATTCTGGCTCTGAAAGGCAACTGTGGCTGGATTGGGTGGGTTAATGCCTGCAGATACCACCCATTAGGAGACTGGGGATGCCCTTCTCAGTGATTCCCAACACTAATTGTGGGCCCAGGGAATGTGCTTATGGCTATGAACACAGGTGCCTTTTGGAAGTTCTGGCGAGATCAGATCCTCAATGCCAACATTAAAGCCTCCTCCCCACTTGTCCCTCCACTTCACCAACAGAGTCTAGTGGAACATTCACAGGCCTGGGATTGGTACCAGCCTTGTCCCCTGCCTGGTGTGGTCCTGAGAAGCTTCTTCAACTCTGCTTTATCCATCTGTTCATTACCAAAACACCTGGGTTCTTCTAAGGGTCTGGTGAAAATGAAAGGGGGACAGGCTTCTGAAAATGCTCTAGGAACCCAAAGGAGCTCACTTCTGCAAGCTGATATTATTTTATAATAAGAATATAGGTCCAGAGTAGTGCTAGAATCGTTGGAAGCAAGACCAGACATGCTTGCAGGCCTGGCTGATGGAAAACATCAGCAGGTGACCAAGTACCTTGCAAGTAAAGCTCAGAGAAGGTGGGACACTGCCCCAATAACCATACAGGCAGCAGGAGCAGCAAGCATAAAGCAGGTGTGTCACAGGTCGACAGGCACAGAAGCCCTCTCTATCCTCCTTCCAACCCCACTGGGCACCACCCAGACCTTGGACTTCCGCTCCTTTTCCTATCTAAAGCTTGCTGCATTTTTCTACCTGGTTCCTCCTCTATCCTAACATTGCTTGGCCCTTCATAAGACAAGGTGTCCTCAAAACCCACCACTCCCAGGAAATCTTTGCTGATCATTCCACCAACAAAAAATTTAAAAACTGGCTTACTTTATTTATTCTCAGCAGTTTTTAAGTGTACAATACATTGTTATTAATCCCAGTCACCATGTTGTACAACAGAGCTCTTGAATTTAATCCTCCTGCCTAACTGAAAATTTGTATTCCTTGACCAGTGTTTCTCCAGTCTTGCAGTCCAGGCAACTACTCTCTATTTCCATGAGTTCAACTTTTGTTTATTCCAGATATGAGTGAGGTCATGTGGTATTTGCCTTTTTGTACTTGGCTTATTTCACTTAACATAATGTCCTCTCAGTTCATTCATATTATCTCAAATGACATTTTTTTCCTTTTTCAAGACTGAATAGCATTCTATTGCATATACTATAATTTCTTTATCCATTAAGGCATTGGTAGACACTTATATTGATTCCAGATTGTGGCTACTGTGAATATTGCTGCAATAAACATGGGAGTGAAGGTATTTCTTTGATATACTGATTTGGGACATATACTAGTAGTGGGATTGTAGGATTATATAATTCTATTTTATTTTTTTTGAAAAATATTCATACTGTTTTTCATAGTGACTAGTCTACATTCCCACCAATGGTGTGCAAGAATTCCTTTTTCTCCACATCTCAAGACTTGTTACATTTGTTCTTTTCTACAGTAGCCATCCAAACAGGTGTGAAGTACTATCACATTGTGGTCAACAGGCAAATGTTTAATGAGCACTTACTTTGCCAGTACTTGTGGGCGGTGGGGCAGAAATAAAGTGGACTTGTTTTTGCCCTTAAGTACCCTATAGTATGAAATAGGAGACAGACCTGGGAAGCAATATCTGTAGCACTGCTTGCTCCATGTTGGTTATGCTGTGCCTTCAGGGAGCAATCCCTGTCCAGGGGATACCTCAGCTTTTTTTGTCATTATCTCAAAAAGAGAAGGAGGCACTTTCTTTCCCCTTAAACACTGAATCAGAACTCCCCAAAGAAAGGAAAAACAGGCCGAGGGAATTGGCATTTGTTGACGCCTGTACTGCATCATGCCCTGGACTCAGCAGGTATGCATAAGTTCTCTCAAGTCACTGTCACAATCACAGCCAAGGAGAGAGCACTTGAGGGGATCAATAGGCCTGTCCATCCACTACCCCATGGAAGAGAAATATTCACAGAAGGAAACTCATGTGCAAAGACATGGGTGGGACAATTGGTAGCCTGCAAACAAAGGAGTCACTATGCATCCAGGGACTAGGTAGGAGGGCAGCACAGGAGGAGCCAGAAGAGGCTGAGGATGGAAAGCCAGGATTAATGTGCCCATGCAGTATCTTATAGAGAGATCACCTCTGCAGAGAGGGCAGCTGTGGGTGCTCTGAGACCAGTGAGGTCTGAGACCAGAAGAGTATCTTGAAAGTGCACATTGGCTGCATTTTGGGGGCTGCCCAGTCCAGGTGAATAAGGGTCAGGGCCTAAATCTGTGGAGCTCTCTGCAGGAACAGAGGAGGAGATACTTTGCAGCTCTCATCTGCTTCCCTCTGGTCTGACATTCTCATGCCTTTCTAGGGCAGAACTGAGTCTCACTGTATTTTCTTGTGTGTGCATCTCTGCACTGAGGCTTTAGGTCCCCCAAGGCCACTTCTTCACCTCTTGACAATATCCAGCTCCTGCTTGCTCTCTACCAAGCCTGATTGTATCACTTTCCAGCACATTCCATACCTGTCTTTCCATTCAGGTGTGATACATATCCATGGGAGAGTCCATGAGACAGCTCTAGAAGCTATCTCAAAGGGCTGTGGCTGTGTGCTTGAGTAGCTCAGTGGGGTGTACCCTTTTGAGAGGTACCACTCAACAGCTGCGGGTCCAAAGAGAGACTGTCACCCAGTGTAACAAGAGACACAAAAGATATCCCAGAGGTGGCGACCTCTGTGGATCAGAAAGGGTTAGTCACCAACTTGGAGGGACTAGTCCCAGGAGACTTCAGACCTTAAGAGCATAGTGAGAACAGGCGAACAGGAAGGAGGAATGGAAATGCAGGCATCTTAAAACTTAGCAAAAGGATCCTTTATACTCAGGAAGCAAGTCCAGGGAGAAACTGGTGCTCCTCCATCCTTTAGAGGAGTTTATCAGAGGGAACTCTGCTTTCTTCCTCTTTGGGAAACTGCAATTCCTCAGCAAAGGATGTTTCTGCGTATACTTGTCCATTCTGTATGATCTATCTTTACACTTTGACAATAATCCTGTCCTAGACACAGAGGAATTAAGTAATCTGCTCAGGGCCAAACAACAAGTAAGTCATTTAGAATCTGAACAGTAAAGCTAATAATCCTACTTCGACAGGATGCCATTTCTCTAAATATCCTGAGATGTGAACAATGCTATATCCCAGCTTTGTGAAGGCATTGATCACATTAATCCCAAGATTCCTAAAGCTCCAGAAGTCCTACTACTGTTCCTCAACACATGGCTTCACCTGCTTCTCTACCACAACTGCAGCCATGGTTCTTCCTTCCTGCAACTAGGAACATTCTTTCCTAACCTCGCCCTCTTCCATAAGGATATCTTCTACTTGAAAATAGTTGAAATTATACTGTAATCATTATACCTTATTCAAGATGAATTTTTCCCCACATTAGGAACGGATAAGGTCTATTATCCTCTGCTTCCGTGTTAAATTGGGAAAGTTTATATCAGAGCTAAGAACCTGACACATTCTACTCTAACATTTTGGCATTCATTGAACTTTGGAACCTTTCATTTTTGTTGTTTCCCTAGTATTGTGAACTGTTGATACTTCTAAAAGAAGATGGTAAAAAGGGTTGGAGTACCCTGCAGTGACGGTCTTAGCCATGCCTCTCCTTCAGGCTCCCCTTTCACCACCCCCAGCTCCCTACTTCCAGATGACCTACCCTGGTGGCAATGAGAATCTTGAGCAGTGGTTCTTAAAGTAGAACCCCTGGACCTCAGCCTCAGCATCACTGTGAGACTTGTTAGAAATGCAGTTTCTCAAGTTCCACCCAGATCTACTGAATCAGAAATTCTGGAGGGCAAGGGGCTTCTCAGGACTTTGTGATCTACAAGCCATACCATTGGAAAACCACTCAGTTAGAGGATTTAGAGGGTTTGGGCATTGGCTTCTACTAATCTTCCCATTTTTCTTTTCTCTTCTCATGTGGTCTCAAGAGCTCACTTGTTCTTGTTTTTCAAGAGACCCACCTTCCATGCTAATCCCTTTGCTTCCCCAAACCCACAAGCTCTGTCTACCATTTACTTCTCCCAGCTCATGTCAAACAGGTCCAGGGGTCCTCTTCTTAAAAGGAATCTTTTGTTTGACCCCCTCTCCCACAGAGACAACTTCCTCCTCTTTCTTCCCTGCAGCTCAAGCGTCCTTTAAAAGCATCAGTTCTCCCTTTTAAAAACAGAGACAATGGTACCTATTTAACGGGATGGTTCTAAGAGTTAATGAGAGACCATTAATACAGGGGAGGTGTTGTGAGGGTTAGGCAAGGAGTTGTACTTGTGTGAAACAGAAAAGTCCTGAGGTCTATTTTCAGAAAGTAATATTTAGCCTTAAATATAAAATACTGCTGATGATAGGTGAATAAAGACTATTTTCTATTTGAATATAAAAGGATCACCATGATGGGAAAAAAGTTCTTTGGATACATTGTTGATTTTATACATTAATTTTGCCACATGTATAACTGGCACCCTGAGAGATCTCATTGGAATCCATCTTCTAATTATCCAGACAAATGGTATAGGAAAAAGACTGAATCAATTTCTTCCCAATTTATACTAAATAATGCTAATAACTTAGTAAATGTTTTCCTGCTGGAAACACTCATGAACATGAAGTCTAGTTTACTATATGGCACTGGACTGTTCCTCCTGAGAGCTGTATCATGGTATATCATGTGTCTTTCACCTCAAATTTCTATTCAAGATGTTATAGAAAGTACTTTCTACTTTTGAAATACAATTTCAAAGAATTGTGACTTTTATTTAAAAATGTAAACAAACGATAACACCTGAACAAACTAGAGTATATAGAGACAATGAAATTACATTTTCGAAGTTTCATAGGCTACAGGGGAACACTTAGGAAACGAAAAAGCACAAAAGAAAACTGGGTATGTGGAATAATCTCAAGAATGCAAAGCTTCATATATCAAAGACCAAGAGAAAATAGGCTATAATGTTATCATACTGTCAAATCTGCTAATCTATTTCTTTATCATTCTGGGATTCCTGCCTTACTTGAGAAGGCTTCCTTCAATTGAGATTATGTGGGATAATATTCTAAATTTTTAAATTATTATTATAATTTGGCTTTTTACCCTACATCTATAATTTATTCACATACATAGGCACATTATTGTCATCCAATTTTCTTCCAACATCATTGACATTTATTGAATGTGTCATCTTTTCCCAGTAAATTAAAATACATCTATACTTCAATCTGATTGTTAAACTCTACTTTCTTTTGGTGATTTTTATTTTTTCATTTTGCTGCCAATATCATATACTCTTCTGACTAGAATTGCTATCTGATATTTGCAGTATATGACACAATTCTATTCTTACTATTCTTTTCCAAGCATTTCTTGCTTATATTTGAGGATAATTTGATCTCAGTTAAAAAAAAATCTAGGGTATTGCATAACATTTATTTATTAATTTCAAAAGTATTGATGTCTTCAAATTTAGTTTCCCATCTGTTTATGGTTTGAATATGGTTTGAGCGTGCCCCCTCAAGCTTCTTAGGGCTGACCTTTCCTACTATCCTTAGCAAGAATATCATCCAGAAACCCAGACTTAGTAGAGACAGAGAAAGCAAGTAAGCAATTTTCTAAGTCCTAACAGCTCCATTAGCACCTCAAGGGCATTCTGAGAGAGACCTAGATCCCAGATCAGATCACATGTTGGAAGACTGGTCCCAAAGTGGTGATGTTGAATGATGATGGAACCTTTAAGAGTTTAGTCTATGTCAGTCAGCTTTTTGTCACTATGACAAAATATCTGAGGATATCAACTTAAAGGAGAAAAATTCATTTTGGCTCATAGTTTCAGAGGTTTCAGTCCACAGTTGGCTGGCTCTATTGCTATGGGCCTGTGATAAGTCAGAACATCAGGGTAGAGAGAAAGCATGGTGGAACAGAGTTGCTCACCTCATGAAGCAGGGAAGCAGAGAGAGAGAGAAAGGCAGATGGGGAGGAAGGGCCAGGGCCAGGGAATAGTCCCTGTATTAGTTAGCTTTTTGTCACTGTGATCAAAATGCCTGATCAGACGAATTTAGAGGAAGAAAAGTTTATTTTAAGTTCATGGTTTCAGAGGATTTAGTCCATGGTCAGCTGAATTCATCACTCTGGGCACAAGGTGAGGCAGAACATCATGGTGGAAGACATGGTGAAATAATGTTGCTTAAGACAAACAGGAAACAAAGACAGCCAGATACCAGGACAAAATATAAAGCCGAAAGGCACACACCCCCAGTGACCTTATTCTTTCAGCCACACCCCACTTGGCTATAGTTACTACTCAGAAAGTTTATTTAAATTATTAATGCATCAAATGGATTACTCCACTGACTAGGGTAATACTCTCATAGTCTAATAATTTCACCTCTGCATATTCCTGCATTAACAAAAGGTCTTTTGGGGAACAACTCATATCCAAAGTCTCCAAGAGCACACCCCAAGAGCACTCTTCAATTAGGTCCCACATCCTACAGTTTCCACTATCTCCCAGTAGCACATTCAGTTATAAATTCATTAATAAATTAATTTACTGATGAGGGAAGAACTTTGATGATGAAATCACTTTCCCCCACCCAACTCTGAAACTCGCTGCCTTGGGGACCAAGCCTTCAACCCGGGAGCCTTTGGGGGACATTCCAGATCCAAATGGTAACAAGGGCCTAGTGAAGACTGGGTAGGTCATTGCAAGCATTGTTGTTGGAAGAGATCAATGTTGTTCTCATGGGATCCTAGTTAGTTGCCAAAAGAGTGAATTGCTATAAAACTATCAAGCCCAGTGCCTGAATCTCTCTTGCTTCCTGTTTTGCCATGCAATCACTCCCTCTCTAACAGGCTCCTGCCATGATGTCATTTGTCAGGTTGTGATGTAGCCAGAAGGTCCTCACTAGAGCCAAGGAGAAGCCAGCACCATTCTCTTGTACCTCTAGGGCTGGAAAATAAATACAGTTCTTTTCTTTATATATTACCCGGTCTTAGATATTCTGTTGCTACAACAGAAAATAGACTAAAAGCATGGTATAATTATCTATTCATTTAGCTTTTAAAGTCCTTTAATAAAAATTCACACTTCTCATTTTATATATATTTATGTAAGTGTGTAAATAAAGTAAAAAAAAGACATTGGGAGAAATTTCCATCAAATTTGACTAAATTTAGACTTACTAGCATATAAAGAAAGTACACAATTGATAATTAAAAAGAACAATAGAGTCAGATGCATACCAGTAGTCCCAGCAATTTGCAAGAATAAGCCAAGAGACTAAAAAGTTCTAGACTTTGGCTACTTAGTGAGACCCTGTCTCAAAATAAAAAGTAAAAAGGGCTGGGGGTATAGCTCAATGTAATTAGAGCAACTATTTGGCATGTACAAGGCCCTGGGTTCAATTCACAGTGCTGCTAAATAAATAAAACAGTAGCCTTTGAGGATAATGGACAAAAGCTATTCTTGTAAAAGAGGGAATATAGACAGCTGATTATGGTATGAAAAAATACATCATTTACTATCTCATAAGGTTGTAAGAGAAGTGTGGAATGCAATGATAGTTTTGTTTTGTACTGAATGAGACCAGTGGTGGGGAAGATGGGTGTGAATAAGCCCTCATACATTAATGGTGGGGGTGTGAATTGAAAAAGGATGTCCCAGCAGATGTTAAAAACTAAATTGCACAAGCCCTTTGAATCATGCTTTGAGGAGTTTATTCTATAGAAATTAAAAAAAAAGAAATTAGTAGTTCCAGTAAAGAAAAATACATTTATAAAAGGTTTCCCCGCCTCAGCAATTTTTGAGATAGCAAAAGTCTGAACATCACCCATAGGAAAGTGGTGGGAAAAATTCTTACCCAACCATACTCTACTGTAATGATAATACCATTTTGAACATCCACACATTTCCTCCTTAAATCATGTTGCTTTTGCAGCTTTCCCCTTTAAAGTTGACTTACACTTAGAATCAAAGAGACCACTGATCAGCTCTGAGTCTCAGTGCTATGCTGACCTTTCTTAATCTCCTTAGCAAGAACATAGTCTAGAAATTCAGGATTAGTGGACATAAAAAAGCAAGTAAGCAATTTTTAAAATTTCACCGGCTCCATTAGCATCTCAAGGGCCTTTTGAGGGAGACCTAGATCAGACTAGATCATAAAATGTGACTATCTGCCAGGAACAGGGGAACCTCAAGAGTTGATGGTAAGAAATGAAAAGCCTACTGCTTCAAGGGACTTGGCAGGGAAAGGAGACAAAGATAGATATGGATGTCCTGTGCACTTCCTGGGCCAAAAGCCTCCATGAAGAGAAATGTCAGAGAGGATGACAGAGAAAATAAAAGGATGGATCACATTGGATCCGTTTTGGAATTGTGGGAGAAGACTGGAAAGAATCTAAGCAGAATGCAGGAATATGAGGGGGTAGTGCAGAAAGATATTCAGGAAAGGGAAGAAGAGGGGCAGAAAGCTGAGAGGGAGTGGGAAGGCACAGGTCATGCTAAGCTGTGCAAGGATCCAGAAGTTTCAGTGTGCTTCTGCAGGGAGGTCATTAGGCAGACTTTCCAGCTATGCCTGTTGAGGGAAGGGTTACTAAGGACCACAGGATGAAGCACCCAAGATTCAGAGATAGAAAGAGGGCTGATTCCCTTCACCCTCTCAGGCATGAACATGTCCTAGGAGAGAACAGGAATTCTGCCAGATGTGGACAGAAGTGTCTGCAGAAGACTGGGCTTGGACAGACCCCATGTTGCTCTGTGCGCAGCAGCCTGTACTCAAATAGGATGCATATGGGCACCTAGCGTAGAGACTAGCACAAGAATAGCTGTAAGATTCCTGAACACAACTGGATTCATTATTAAAAGTGCCTTCTTTGCTCCCAAGAGTATTATATTTGTCCAATAGGTTATGAGGCCGGGATGCCAAGAAGAGGCAGTGGCTTGGGAAGACTGAGAATTTTCCAAAGAAGGATCTGTAGCCACAGAGTGCAGGACAGCACTGATTCGAAGACTGAAGTTGAAACCTCTCTGTCCTTCCCACTCTGGGAAGAGAGAAAGAGCACAAGAAGACACATCAATCACAGAAAGACAAATCTCCATGGCATTGCATATTTGTTCACAATGTTTGTATATGTAGTCTGTTGCCCATGAAATACTATGCAGCTACCTAAAAAATGTGGGTTTGGGGGGCTAGGGTTGTGGCTCAGTGGGAGAATGCTTGCCTAGTACACATGAGGCACTGGGTTCAATTCTCAGCACAGCATATAAATAAATAAAATAAAGGTCCATTGACAACTGAAAAATATTTTTTTTTAAATGTGGGTTTTGTGTATATACATATATATGTGGGTATGCATATATGTGTGGGTATGTACATATATGTCTGTATGTGCACATGTATGTATATATGTACATAAACACATAATCCTATGTATGTGTGTATATTTGGAATATGTCCACAATTTATTGTTAACTGAAGGAAGCAGATTGCAGAGGGATATATTACCTAAGCCCTTGATAAGGCAAAATGAAATCAAATAAAGTCCTATAAATAGTTATATTTGTATAAGTTTTAAAAAAAGGTATGGAAGGGATGGGGTTGTGGCTCAGTGGTAGAGTGTGAGGCCCTGGGTTCAATCCTCAGCACCACATAAAAATAAATAAAATAAAGGTATTGAGTCCAACTACAACTAAATAATTTTTTTTAAAGTATGGAAGGTTAAACTGTATCTTGGGAGATGGAATTGAGCTGGGGAAAAGAAGACTACACATCCAGAGTCATTGGTTCCCATGAGAATATATTGATTTAAAAAAAATTATAGTTGTAGATGGACAGAATGCCTTTGTTTTATTTGTTTACTTTTATGTGGTGCTGAGGATCAAACCCAGTGACTCACACATGCTAAGCAAGGGCTCTGCCACTAAGCTATAGCCCCACCCCATAGGTACTGATTTTCTATAATAAAAATAAGGAATAAAAATGCAATCAGTCACAAGCTTTTGAGTAATAGGATTCTGATTCTAAGTAATTGTTAATTTCATCTTTGCTCTTTTATGTATTTTCTGAACTTTCCCTAATAGTCATATACTATCTTTGTTATATTAAAAAAATCAGCATCATTAAAACATTCCAATCATTCACCACAGAAAAGTTTTTGTGGTTTTTTTTTTCCCTCCTAGCAATCAATCCAGCTGAATGAGCAGGAAACAAGATTCATATCTGCGTGTGTGCCACAAGTATTTGTCCTCAAGATCAGCCCCTGCCACTGGGCCACCAGGACAAAGATTTTGTTCAGTGGCACTTCCATGTGGAGACAGCCTGGAAAGTTCTCATGATCGAGGTTCCTGCCCACAGCGGAGCAGGCTTCCCCTCTTCACTGTGCATCATATCCTTGCAGTGACCTTCAGTGCTGCATAGAGGTGCACAGGGCAAGAGTGAGACCTCAGGGACCAGGGACAGGAGGGAGGCACTCAGGACAGTCAACACTTAGATGGTAAGAAGGAAAAGGACCTATTTGAGTTTGTGGCTGGGGTACTTAGCTGTCTCAGGAAGTAAAGCTGTAGAAATTTACAGGGGCTGCTTCCATGGACAGAGAAGGGAAAAAGAGACAGCAATACAATAATAGGAGATTTCAGGATTCCACTGTCAATAATGCATGGATTATCCAGACAGAAAATATAAAAGGCAACAGCATACTTGAACAACTCTACAGATGAAATGAACCTAGTAGGCATATATAGAAAATTCCACCAATGGCACATGGTATGTTTTTCAGGGCAGATCATATGCTGGGTCACAAAATGAGCTTAACCAATTTAACAAAACTGAAATTGTATCAAACACTTTTTCAACCAGAATGAAATGAAACTGGGATAATTCACAAATATGTGGAATATAAACAACATACTCTTGAACAATCGTTTTGTCAAAGAAGATGTCAAAAGGAAATTAGAAAATATCTTGAAACAAATGGAAATGAAAATATAATATACCAAAACCTGTGGGATACAGAAAGGCAGCTCTCAGAGAAAAGTTTATACTAATAAGCATCTATATTAAAAAAGAAGAAAGCTCTCAATCTTTATACCTCGAGGACCTAAAAAGAACAAATTAGCCCAAAGTTAGCAGAAAGAAAGAAACAATAAATATTAATGAAGAAATAAATTAGAGAATAGAAAATAATAAAGAAAACTGGTGAAATTAAGGGTTTTTTTGTTTTTGGAGGATAAAAAAATTAACACATTCTTAGACTAAGAAAAAAGAAGACAGAAATAAATAAAATTAGAAATGAAAAAGGAGACATTATAACAAATGGTATGGAGATAAAAAGAGTGTTAAGGGCTATTTTAAACAATACATATCAACAAATTGGTCAACTTAGAAAAAAATAGATAATTAGAAACATAACTTACTAAGACTGATTAAAGAAAAAATTAAAAAAACCTGAGAAGACCAATAACAAATAAAGGAGACTGAAAAATCAAACACCTCCCAACAATAAAAAGCCTAGGATCATCAGATGGCTTCAATGGTGAACTCTACTAAGCTTTTTTTTTTTTAAGACAGAAAGAGAGAGAGAAGAGAGAAGAGAGAAGAGAGAAAGAGAGAGAGAGAGAGAGAAAGAGAGAGAGAGAGAGAGAGAGAGAGAGAGAGAGAGAGAGAGAATTTTTTTATATTTATTTTTCAGTTTTTGGTGGACACAACATCTTTATTTTTATGTGGTGCTGAGGATCAAACCCAGCACCCCGCGCATGCCAGGCGAGTGCGTTACCACTTGAGCCACATCCCCAGTGTTCTACTAAACATTTTAAGACAAATTAAACTCTTCAACAAAACAGAAAAGGGGAACACTTCCAAATTCATTGTAAGAGGCCACCATCACCTTGATATCAAAACAAGCAAAAATACAAAATGAAAAGAAAACTACTAACCAATGTACCAGATGAACATGGATGCAAATATCACTAACTAAATAATATCAAACCACACAGTCATCAAAAGAATCATACAATATTACCAAGTGGGGTTTATCCCTATGAGGCAAGGATGGTTTAACGTATGCAAATTATTCAATGTGATACATATTAACAGAACAAAGGACAAACATCACATATTCTTCTCAAGAGACAAAGAAAAATATCACTTACCAAAATTCCAATAATCTTTTCAGAAAAAAGCATAAATAAATGAAAGAAAGGTATAGAAGGAATTGAATCAACACAATAAAGTCCATTTGTGAAAAGCCCTCATCTAACATCACACTTAATGGTAAACAACTGAAAAATTTCCTCTTGAGTTCAAGGCCAAGACAAGAGGATCAATTTCACCACTTATATTCAACATAGTACTGGAAGTCCTAGCCAGAGCAATTATGTAAGAAGGCATAATGAAAGGCATCCAGATAATTTTACTGGATTATCTCTGCAGATGACATGATTTCTATATGTAGAAAAACTGCAAAGAAAAAACTATTAGAAATAATAATGAACTTACTAAAGTTGCAGGATGCAAAATCAACCTACAAAAGTCCATTGCATTTCTATGTACTAATAATGAACTATCCAAAAAAGAAATAAAGCAAGCAAGCCCATTTACAATAGTATCAAATATAATAAAATACTGACAAGTAAACTCAACCAAGAAGGTAAAAGACTTGAACACTGAAAACTATAAAACACTGATGAAAAAAACCAAAGGCCTAAATGAATGATAAAATGCCTAGTGAGCATAAATGGGAAGACGTACTCTTGTTCAGATGTCCATACTTCTCAAAGTGATCTACAAATCTAATACATCTATATCAAAATCACTATGGCATTTTTACAGAAATAAAAAGAATACTAAAATTTCTATGGAATTACAAAATACCCTAAATAGCTGAGGTATTTTTTAGCAAGAAGAATAAAGCTGGAAGTATCACACTTTCTCATTTCAATATACATTATGAAGCCACAGTAATCAAAATCATATGGTGCTGGCATAAAAACAGACACACACACAGGGCTGGGATTGTGGCTCAGTGGCAGAGCACTTGTATCATACATATGAGGCACTGGGTTCGATCCTCAGCACCACATAAAAATAAATAAAAAAATAAAGATATCGTGTCCATCTTCAACTAAAAACCAACCAAACAAACAACAACAACAACAACAAAAAAAAAACCAGACACTATTGGAATGAATTGAAACCCAGAAAGCAAGCAATACATATACGGTCAACTGATCCTCTACAAGGGTGCCAAGAATACATGGCAGAGAAAATATAGTCTTTTCAACAAATAGTGTTGAGAAAACTAGATATTCACATGCAAAAGAAAAAAATGGTTCTTTATCTTACACTATACACCAAAATCAACTCAAAATGGATTAAAAAATTATATTTAAGACCTGAGACTGTAAAATTTCTAGAAGAAACATAGGGGGAAAACTTCTTGATTTCTTAGGTGAGATCCCAAACCACAAACAATGAAAGCACAAATAGAGAAGCAGGACTACGTTGGACTAAACAGCTTCTGGACAACAATGGAAATGACAGAATGAAAAGGCAATTAAAGAATCAGAGAAAATATTTTCAAGTCAAGAAGTTAATCTTCAAAATATGTAGAAACATCTACAACCTATTAACAAAACAATCTGATTAAAATTAAGCAAAAGAACTTAGTGATATATGTGCAAGTCTGGTTCAATATTCAAACATTTATCAGTGTAACCTACCTCATTAATTGGCTAAAGAATAGAAGTCACATGACTATCTCATGGTAAAAATAATTCAGAACACTGGAGGCACAAGGGAAATTCCTTAGCTTGATACAAAAATCCAGAAATTTAACAGCTAACAGTATAGTTAATGATTAAAACTGACTTCTTTTCCCCTGTGGTTGGGGAAAAGGTGCAGACAACTGCTCTCATCACATTTTTGGGTGTGGGTGGGTACCAGGGATTGAACTCAGGAACACAGTAACCACGAGCCACATCCCTAGCCTTATTTTGTATTTTATTTAGAGACAGGGTCTCACTGAGTTGCTTAGTGTCTTGCTAAGTTGCTGAGGCTGGCTTTGAACTCATGATCCTCCTGTCCCAGCCTCCCTAGTCTCTGGGATTACAGGCATGCACCACCATGCCTGACCTGTTCTCATCACTTTTATTCTGCAGGATACTGGAAGTTCTAGACAGAGCAATAAATGAAAAGGTAAGAAAAAGAAACAAAAGACATACAGGTGGGAAAGGAAGAAATAAATAAATACCATGGCATCTACATTTGCAATTGCCATGATATTCTACGTAGGAAATCCCAAATAATCTACAAAGATTCCTAGAACTAATATGTGAGCTTAACAAGTTCACAGATACAAGTATAGCAAAATTATAACTACAAAGGCATTATAACTATACTTGTGTAGTTATAATTGTAGCAAAGAAATATACCTACACAACTATAGCCAATTGATTTATTATTATCATTTGCATTTGGCTACATTAAAAAACTTTATTGAGATGTAATTCACATATCAGTTTGCCAACTTGAAGTGAATTATAATTGAATTATAATTCAATCATTGTTGGTATATTAAAGTACAGTTTTAAAAAAGTATATAAAAAGCAACATGGAATGTATCATTTAAATTATTTCAAGTATATGATTCAGTGGCATTAATAAAATATGCTTCACAAAGTTACACATCATCCTTGCAATAGGGGTCATGATAGTTTTCTCTGTATCGTTCCATTTTTAGTACGTTTGTTGAAGCAAGAAATGGCCACATAATTTTTAACAAAAGTACAAAAGCAGTTGAGTGGAGGAAGGATACACTCCTCCACAGACGGATATCCATTTGCAAACTGGATGCCCATCAGCAAAACCACAACAAAACAACCTAACCTAAATATCACATTTTATACAATAATCAGTCAAGATGAATCATGGGTTTCTATGTAAAACACAAATCTATAAGGCTTTTAGAAGAAAACATAGGGGGAAAACATTTGGGATATAGGGCCTCATGACTTCAAAAACAAAATTGAGAAAATGGGCTTTAGTAAAATTAAAATCTTCTGCTATGTGAAAGACCCTAAGAAGTGAAAAGATGTAATAATGTATTTCAAATAGCTTGAGGAGAGAATTTTAAAGATTCCCAGTATGTCAAAATATACTCTACTATTGGATGGGAGTTGTGGCTCAGTGGTAGAATGCTTGCCTTACATGTTTGAGACACTGGGTTCTATTCTCAGCACCACATATAAATAAATAAATAAAGGTCCAATGAAAATTAAAAATATTTTAAAAATATACTCTGCTTTCATATATAACTAAAAAATAAAAATAAAAAGTGATAAATGTTTGAGGTGACAAAAATACAAAAAATTATACATTGTACATATCAAAATACTACAGAGTATCTCATATGTATGTGCAATTATTACATGTCAATTAAAATTTTTTTTAAAGAAGTGAAAAGACAAGCCATGGAACCAAATAAAATATCTGTAACCCACATAGCTGACAAAGAAATCGTATTCAAAATACATAAAGAACTCTCAAAATTCAGCACTAAAAGACCCAACAATCCAATGAGAGCATGGCAAAAGACAAAACAGTTCCTCTAAGAGGTATATATAAATAAGTGCTTTTATGTTCAGCACTATCACTGCTACTATAGCTGGAATGTAAATGGGGCATGAAACAGTGAACCAGCAATACCTCAGACCCTGTGGCAGGGGAAAGTTTGTGGTTATAACCCAGGAAAGACTGCAGAGAGGGATGTCAACAAGGTTGAGGGGACCCATGAACTTGTCCTTCCAATTGCTGAACAATTGGGAGGGAGATCGTGAGACTTTACAGAACATTGCAAAAAGATTCAATCTAATATTATAGCACCACTAACCAAAAGGGACAGAAAAAGCTACCTTTCCCTACTCAAAGTACCTAAATCTCAAGTACAGCCAACTGGGGTTGACATGGAGACCTCTTCGGTGTTTCAACATCTTCTCTCCAGAATGCCTGCATGGAGAGGACAGGCTGTCTTTGTTAGTCCCAAGTCCTCAGGTGAAGCAATACCCAACTTGGGTTCCATGGTGTGCACTGAGTGTCCTACAGCAAGGGTGTTTTTGCACACCTGGGGTTAGTAGATTAATATGTAAGAGGAGTCAAAATTACTAGGAACAACTATGGACAGTTGTGAGCTACAGAAGAGACTAGGGGTGAGCAAAACCCTGGCTCTGAAGGATGTCATAAAGTGGGGCAGAGAAGCTCCCTCAAGCATATAGCTTGTGGAAATCCATTGAGCAATGGGTAAGGAGGCTCAGTCAGGCTGGACAGGACACCATGTCTGGTCAGGTCTATGCTTCTACACATCTCAAAATGAGCTAGCACCTTGCTACAGGTGTAGTTGTATATTAACCATATCATTATACTTCCTGTATTCTAGTGCTTAGACATCTGAGGTCTTGCTGATCTAGAGGCACTCCCCTTCCAGAGCTACCCTTATTCCTAAGGATAGTAAACAACACTCCCGGCAAGGCAATTTTCATGTGCAAACAAACCAATACAGACTCTACATCCCCAACCAACTCCAATCACTGGAGTCTCATATTCCAAGCTTCTACCCATCTGCCCAAATCACCTTAGGACCAGGTACCCAACAACCTGAAACAGCAACATGCTCCAGAGCCCACAGCAATTATTCAAATCAGCCAATCCTAAGTTTGCATACCCTATTTTCCTCATTCCTTTCTTTAACAATACAACCAGGATGCTTGCTTGCAGTTCTGCTTTCTCCCTTTGTCTCCTGACCAATCCTAGTGCTTCTTTCTGTGGCTTTCTATGACATGGCATGTCCCTTTCTCTTAGGAACTATGAATAACAACTATAATTTCAATGAAATCCATCAGTCCCCTCATTTATAGGCATTACTATACCTCAGATTTTCTCTTAATACTCTATATTTTAAATCAATGTGCCTTTGAGATAATACTAAACTTCACATTCTTGGCCTCCATTTGGAAGGTTCCATTCTTTTCAACGAGACTATTTCTGGTTGTATCATCAAATCCCAAGTTAAAAGAGATCCTTTAGAGTTCGTCTAATCTTACATGCTCCCCCTCCCAACCCCACTATGAATCAGCCTCCTTATATCAGAGAAAACATTTGGCATTTGTTTTTTGGGGATTGACTAACTTCAGTTAGCATAGGGCAAAGGAGAGGGAGGGGAAGGGAGGGGGCAAGGGGTGTAAAAAAGATGGTGGAATGAGAGGAACATCATTACCCTAAGTATATGTATGAAGACACAAATGGTGTGAATATACTTTTATACAAAAGGATATATGAAAAATTGTGCTGTATATGTGTACTATGGATTATAATGTTGTCACATATAACAAATTAGAATAAAAAATGTATAATAAAAAAAGAGATCCTTTAGGTAGGATATTGAAAAAGAAATGGCACTAACTCCTCCAAGTTAGTTCCAAGAGCATGCAATGCAAATCAGTTACTCATCTTAGGGAATAAAGTACAGTAGGACTGAAAACTTCCCAGTATGCAGCATAAGACTCCCAACATCAAAAGCCACATGTGGTTGTGGTAAGTCTAAATCAGTGTTGGGTATACTGATTATTGTTTTTTTATAGTCTGTTAATGGTTCACAGAGGTCTCACACAAAATACGAACATTGATTTGACAAAAAACAAAACAAACAACAACAATAACAATAAAACCAGGATCAGAGTGAGCAGCTATGAATGGAGCTTTAAATTAAATCTTGTTAGCTGGCTAGTTTGTGGATGAAGAAAGCTTGATTTTCAAAACTGGTTATGGGAAACAGTTTCCTATACAGAGGTGTGAGAGATGGAAAAGACTTTCGTGTACACAAATGTGATGTGGGATGCAGGCTCTCAGTTATATCATTGGGGAGTAGCCCAGAGCAGGGCAATGTCCTGATTTGGTTATACTTCCTGTGTTAGCCTGTTTCCCTGGAGCTGACTCCAAAAGCAAACAGGGCAATGCCTCTTGGTACATCTTATTTCTTCCCTAGGCTTTAAATAGAATTACTTGGTTTTAGCTTCTGTGCTCAAAATTGTTTTCCTTCTTTTCTTTCTCCCTTTCTCTTGTCTCACCTTATTTATCACCAGTCTCCATGATTCTGAAACTTCACTTGCTGTACATCACCCTGAAGACTCCTGATTCCCCAGGGAAAATAAATTCTAAATGGAATGATGATATCTGCAATACCTACAGTCTTGAAAAATGAAAAATGCAGACCAAGAATGAGAAAGACTCTACCTCTCTGACATCTCTCAAAGCAAGATGTTTCGCACAACTCTGTTGGTTTTAAGGTTGAAAGCTGGTTCCCTGGTTCACACTGAGGTTTAAACAACATAGAACAATGCATTTTCAACCCAACTGGAAATAATGGAGGAGAAATGTATTTTTTGATCCTGTCATCTCAGATAAAGATGCTTTCATTGCATTGTTTAAGTGACTCCCTCTGTGTATAATTTCAGTGGCTGGGAGGCCACATATCATACCAGGACAGTGGCCTGGTGGAGGACTTTCCTTGCCTACTTCAACATATGGTTATTGTGTTTCTACTTTTCTTTACTTTGGCAAAGATTTCTGGAGAACAAACATGTGCAGCAGCAAGGAAACACAGACATGCTCCAGGGCAAGAGACACTGGACTATTGGAGGCTTTCTCTCCCACAGGTGTGATAGGTCCTGAGTGATATATGACTCTATTTGAGGCACTGTTGAAGGTCAGAAGTTACCTACCTGAATAAAAGGAAACTGAATGAGCAGGACTTGGAGGATGTAATAAAAAAACGCTTATCTTCCTCTGACCTCTTTAAATTGCATTTAGCTGGAAGAATTCAGAAGGGATGCTCCTGGCATTAAAAGGCCTGTGCTTGCCACCCATCTTCTGCTGAGTGGGGCTGGGGATGGTGGTGCAGGGGCAGGAGGAGGGGAAGTTTAACCCGGGGGTCCTATTCCACACTCCCTTTTTTTGCACAGGATGGTGGTTTTTTATTGCGCCCTTTCAGATTTCTTGCCCCATGTGGCTACATGCCTGTTCTTAACCGTTACTTTTAGCAATTTCAACATCCTAGGAATCAGATGCCCACCTAGTGCTCTCTTGTTACTTTATTGCTACTGAGCCCCTGCCAGCCTCCACACAATTACAGCTTGCCTCAGGTTCTTGCAATCTAGGTACATACCTTACTTTGAAACTTTGAAGAATGTGTCTGGTCCCATTTCTCATCCTCTAGACGTCCAGATGTTTCCAATCAGGGGGTGGTAACTTAATTTTCAATATTCCCATTGATCCTTAGTCCTGGAGTTTCTAGGTAAGGGGTACCCCCCCCCATGACCAGACAGAAGTAGCTGACAATAACATTCTAATTGCTTTTTCAAAAGTTTGCCTTCCCAGATATTACCCATATCCCCCAACATCTGATATCTCCTTTATCTTCCTGATCAGCCTGAGGTGTCCAATAAGGGAACTGAGCAGAGCTCATTCATTCCTAACTGACATCTTCTGGTCTGGCACCTCATTTTTGTGGTGCTATACTTATGTTCCTGTGTCAAACTTGAATATTGACATGCCTTTGCATATAGCTTTATGAAAGAGATCATATTTGACAAAATTGCCATTGCAGACTGAAAGATTTATTTCCACAATAAATGTGATGAGTTGATGGGTCAGCCATAAGGGAAAATGTGTATTGATTCCTACTTTACAGCATGCACAAAAATCAAGTCCAAGTTGGTATTTCTGAATGTGAAGGGTAAAATAATAAAGCCTCAATAGAGAAACCTATTCATGAACTTGGGATGGGCAAAGATTTCTGAAACAGCCTGTCAAAATTATCGTTAAAATGATAAAGCAGGCTCATTAAGAACTTTTTTTCACTTGAAAACATCATAAAGAGGGTGAAAAGGTAAGACTCTCAGAAAAGATTATTGTGATCCATAGAGTAAAGAAAGGGCTATTATCCAGAACCCATACAGAAGAAGTTAATAATAAATCGACAATCCAAAAGAAAGTGAAAAGGTATTTGAACAGATACTTCCCTAGAGGACAACTGAATGACCAAGAATCAATGGAAAGTTGCTCAACTTAATTAATCATCAGTGAAGTTAAATTCAGATGCCAGTTACATACCCACCAGAATGTCTAAAATTACAAACACTGAAAATACCAAGTGTTGGCAAAGCAACCAAAGCCCTCCTACAGTGAAACTGGTAAGACAACTTGGAAACACCACTTATCAATATCTACCAAAGCGCATCCTACACATACCCAAGACCTAGTAATCACAGCATTTGATAATACACAACCAAATGTACATCAGAAGATAAGGAAAGTATTAGTATAGTAGCATTACTAAGCTAAAAACTAGACACAACCCAAATGATAACCAGTGGAACAACTGGATAATTGGCACATATTGATAAACTGTGAAATACAACCATACATGAATAGTATATTAATAGTATAGTATGAATGAATGATCTGCTGGTTCACAAAAAACATGCTACAGGTTGACCATCATTAATCTGAAAATATGAAATGCTCCAAAATTTGAATCTTTTGAACACAGACATGGTATCACAAATGAAGAATTTCACACCTGACCTTATTTATGCAAATACACTGAAAACATTGCATCAAATTGCCTGAAGGCTATGTGTACATAGTGTATATGAAACATAGATAAATTTCAACTTTAGACTTGGGTTTCATCCTTAGGATATCTCATTGTGTATATGCAAATATTCACAAATTAAAAAAAATAAAAAATCTGAAACACTTCTGGTCCCAAGCATTTTGAATATGGGATATACAACTTGTATTTGATTTCATTCATCACATTAAGTTAAAAAACAGGCAAAAGTAATCTACAGGCTAAAGGCCATGGTTATAGAAAGAGGAGACAGAAGAAAAAGGAGGTTAACTGGGGAGCAAGCATGGGGAGGGAGCAGGATGGTTGCAGACAATGGTCTGTTTAGCTGAGTGGTGATTAGAAAGGCACACTTAAATTTTTATAACTCATGAAGCTGTGCATTTTGATGTATGTGTTTTTCTGTATGTATGTTATTCAATAAAAATGATGTTCAATAAAAACCTATTGACCATAAAAGAGCATTTACGTAAAGCTAATAAGTAGACTGGTGAAGGACTTCTCCAATCCAACTCTGTCTACACACATTTTTGAAAAATAGCTTTCCTATCATTTGGTTGGACATTTGCTAGTTCGCTATTGATCTGTTCATTCAGCTTCAATTTTTTACTAACATCAGCAAACCACAGTCTGCCCTTTCCTCCAGTCCCTTCTCAATACAGCTAGAAAGATCTTTAAAAGATGTAAATTATATCACGTAATTCCTTGCTTGAAACTCATTTGTATCTTCCCACTCTATTGAAATAAGATCTAAGCTTCTTGCCAAGACCTCAGCTGTCTTGTGTCACCAGCTTCCCCTATGTATAAACAGCAATGCAGGCTCAGATTTCCATCTATCCTTACACACTGGCTACTTTTCTAACCCTTCCTTTTACTATGGTTGACTTTCCTGGAAGTGCTTCCCATCCTCCTTCTTTGATTTCAAGTTTCTGCCTCGATCTCACTACCCCTAGTAGGCCTTGACTCTCGCATCTGAACTACCATCCCCATTATTTAACTGCAAAATCTACTACTTCTTATACAGCACCATCATTATCTGTAATAGTTCTGGAACTTGCCTGTTTCATCTTCCCTATCTGGGGACCTAGCACAATTTATAGTATGTATTAGCTACTCAGAAAAGTCATATTGAAGAGATAATAAACATCACAAAGGAAAATAGCATTCAACATATTTCTCTGCTTCATATTTGAACATCTCATTGCTCTCCTAAGAGAGCTAAGCTCCAAAGTGACCCTTTCTTAAAGAGTACATTGCTATTTCCACACAACTAAATGGGTGCACAAGACATGGATGATGTCCACATTTTCATAGTGGAGTGAGACATACATGGATTATTGTGGCTTAGACTGGTTTATAAGGAAGCTATACAAATGTAAAAAAATAATGTATCCATTTTTATATTTATATACATTTCATTTTTCACAATTTTTACAATTTATATAATGTATATATCAGACCCCCCCAAAAAACCAGAAAGAGAGGTTTTTGGTAATTCTCCTAGTCTACTAATTAAAATATATACTTAGTACATAATTACATGTGTGTATGTATATTTAATTATTCAATAATTCAGTTTGTATTCACACCTTTATTCTGTTGTACAAGATTACTTTGTTGGGACACAAAGCATTCAAAGGCAGTGGAGCAATAAATCATATACAACAGCTGAGTGGACACAGCCTCCACAGAAAGCAATGTGGCAGAAAGAAGTGAGAGTCATCAACTGTGCACAAACCTGGGCCTGCAATGGCACCTTTGAGAATATGCTACAGGGCAAGACAGCATGTGTTCTAATACCTTCATTATTGCATCCCAAGAACATGCTGGAACAATGTGAGCCCCTGATGGGGAAGTGCTATGATGAAATTTGCTCTAACAACTGCAGGGGAATATTTTTCAGATGAGGAGTTTTGAAAACTTGAAGACTTCCTTAAAGGCATGTTCCCTTGGGATGGTGTTAATGCAGAATCAGTGCACAGGAGCAACACAGTTTGAGTGAGTCACTCCCCTACTGGAAGCTGCCCAGAGACCTACACTTTTCAGAATGAACCATGAAGACTACTTGATAAGTCACCAAGAATTAGTGACCACTAGGACTACTGGATAAGGTACTAAGAAGTATTACCTATTTATAGACTAATCCATAATGTGGTGGAAAAGGCCACTTTTTATTTGACCTTGTCTTTCTTATTTACATTTTTTTTTTATTCTGAAATAATTTTAGACTACAGAAAAGTCATAGAAATACTATGAGGGAATTCCCATATATCTTACAACTAGATTACAACTTAAATATATCTTACAACTAGAAAGGTTAATGTTTGACATTTGTTTTACATTCTCTCTATATATGAATTGAATATAAAGACTGAATTTAAATCTTACCCATAGTATTAGTCTATTTTCATTTGCTAAAAACATAATGCTACAGACCAGGGGAGTTATACAGAAAAGAGGTTTATTTTGGCTGGCAAATTTGAAGGTGGAAGATAGAGGGGCTGAATCTGTCAGTGGCTTTCTTGCTGTCAGGTTCCTGAGCAGTGCAGTGTGGGAAACATGGATACATTCTGACCCCTCTCTCTCTTCTCATAAAGCTACCAGGATTCAGCTAATGAGCCCTACTTCTTAGTTGGATCATAGTTGGATTAAGTGTCTACTCTCTCAATACCTCTCAATGGGGGTCAAACTTCAACACATGGATCTTAGGGACACTAAAACCATGTAAAAGTCAGACACCCATTGTCCCAATAATGTTCTCTGAAGCATGGCAGTTGTTTTTTCAGGATTCTGAATGAATCCTGAATTGTATTTCATTCTCATATCTATAATTTAGTATTTAAAAAAAAAAACTAAAAGATTTCTTAGTCTTTCATTTCATGACTGAGACACATTAGGCGTAGAATTTCCCTCACTTCAGGTCTGTCCTGTGATGCTTCATGATTAGACTCTGTTATGCACTTCTGGCACAAATACCATGAAAATAATGCTATGTCCCAGGGAACATCAGAGGACATATGACTTCCTTTTGGTCCATTACTAAAATTATGCTAATTTTGGTGGCTTGGTTAAGATGATGCCCATTATGCTCCTCCACTAAAAAATAGAAAAGTTCCCATTTTTAATTAATATGTACCTTGCAAAGAGATACTGGGTGTGGCTATTCCATTTCTCATTGACCACCCCCGGCCACACACACAATATACACTGGTCTTAGCACTCAATAAAATACTTATCTGCAACAATTAGGACTTGGTGGTTGTCAAGTGGGGATTTCTAATCCCTTCCTTTCTTAAATTTATTGACTGATATTTCACTATGAAAGAGAGAGACTTCCTTATTTCCTTTTTATTTCCCTGTTAATTCATTTATTTCTATTAACATGGACAGGTACATTTTTCTTCCTCAAGAATTATTACCTATTTAATGAGTACCAACCTATTACTATATTCGTTTGAGTTTTAAATTGTCCCAATATTCATCTGATATGCTCTTTTACTCTCTGGTCACTTGTTTTCCCCCCTAAAGTTCAAGCTGTGCAAACATTCCATGCTTCTCTGCACTTCTTCTTATAGCATCCTGTACTTTGCTGGATAATTCCTACTGCTTTTCAGACAATTTAAATCATTTCTCCAACTTTTCTCTTGTCATTCTCCCTTCCCAAATTTGCTAGCACCATGATACCCCCTCATTATTACACACTCTGCACTATGCCTGGTTGCTTAGGCTTAAGCAGTGGGCCTATGACTTAAATTCCTTTGTTCCTCCTGTAATCCTGTAAAGCATATAATTGGTCAATAGGAGGAACTCAATAAATGATTGGTGAACAGATAAATAGAATACCTAGTGGGAACCCTGTAATTTAACATAATCTGCAATTTTACAGGCTCCATATATTAGAATCCCATTATTTTGTTGTTGAGATTTTCTATATACTGCTATTTTATTCTTGTTGTTTTAAATTATTTTGAAAGGCATCTAGTCTCTTATTATAATTTCCATTTGTCAGTTTCTCCATATTTCTCCTTATTGTTCATTGCTGAAAGTTGTGGCATTGCGTTTTAAATTCCTTTTCAGTTTTTGGCTCCCAGGTATTCCCTTACTTCCTCACAAGTTGAATGTGTAATATACAGAACTAAATAAACACATCAAAACTCAACTCCAGGGAGCCTCATATTTCTTTGCAAATCAAATCCTTTTGTAATATCCTTTATATTTGATCAGGGTAATCCGAGTCTCTCATTTGGTCAGGCCAAAGATACAGTAGTTAGTCAACTTAAACACTTTTGTTTTGCATCCTAAATCTGGCCCATCATCAAGTCCTGTTGGGGTTCTAAATATGATTTGAAAATAGAACTGTCCACTTCTCATGGCTCCCTGCTACTATCCTTATCCAAATACTGTTATTCTCTCCTGCATTATTGCAATTGATTCCTTGCTAATCTCCCTGTCTTACAGCCACCATGATTATCTTTCCCCCACTTGGTGGTTCATTGTTTTATTTTTAACTGACACAGCAACTGCATGGCTTTAAGGAGTACAATGTGATCTTCTGATACAGGTAAACATTACGTAATGATGACATTATGCTGATTAGCATACCTATAACCTCCTTTGTTTTTTCATTGGTGAAACCTTCAAAATCTTCTCTTCTGCTATTCTTAAATATACCATACATTGTTATTGGCCATAGCTACTAGAATTTATTCTTCCTATCTAACTGTAACTTGTATCCATTGATCAACCTCTCCCTATCCTGCCCTCTACCATTCCTCCTTAACTTCTGGTAACCACTATTCTACTCCCAACTTCCGTAAGATTGACTTTTTTTAGGTTCCAAATATGAGTGAGATCATGCAGTATTTGTCTGTGCCTGACAAATACTAACATAATGATTCATTTGACATAATGTCCTCTAGGCTCAGACACATTGTTTCATTTTTTATGGATGAATAGTATTCCACACAGTGCTTTTGTTAAACTTAAGTTATGATCAAGTTATTCTATCCAAGACACTTCAGTGATGTCCCATCCTTATCCAGAGGAAATGCCAAAGTCTTACCACACCCTAGGATGCTCCAAATAGCATGGCACTCTGTTCCACTGTAATCCCGTCTCCTTCTCTCACCTCCTTTACTAAGCACTCTCCCTAACTATTTCCAAAAAATGTTAGCACATGCCAGCTACAGGCCTTTCCCATCCTTTCACTTCATGGGATGGTCCATTTCGGGTTCTTCAAGAATCCCAATCTTCCACACCTCTTGGGGCTCCCTAGACTCTTTAGTCTAAATGTCCATCCTGCCCTGCTACCCCATGCTTTAAATTTCCCTTCTCTGTTTTTTTTTTGTTGTTGTTGTTCATCATTGTTCACCAACAATCTGCACATTATACATAAATCTTTATTTACTGTCCATTCTCCCTCATTAAAATATAATTTCCATAAGGACAAGGAGTTCTGTTTGTTCATTAAAATGCAGTACCTGACCTAAAACAGGTACACAACACACCTTAAAATTAATTGAAATGCAGAGTCTGACATTTGAGAAGATATTTCTTATATCTTATCTAGATTTTCCAGCTTAAGAAGTGCCCTATCTCATGGGAAAGCTATACTGCATTTTTCCTATAAAAGGTAAAGCAGGTAGACTTGGGCTGCTCTTTACTCTTAAAACATTTTGCAAAACTGTAAATATACTGGTCATCTGTAATTAATGAAAATCCAATTGCATCTTGTTATAGACAATCAGAGTCTCCATTTTCTTTATTTTTAAGCTTACAGGTTAATATATTATGTATCCATAAATTAATAAATGTGGTTGCTCTCTTTATAAAACTCAATAAAATATAAATGGTAATTAATAGCAAGTTAACTGAAACACTTCAAAACAAGGAACAAATCATGGAAGGCTTTTAAATTGCTCTCAAGATACAGACAGAAGGGAGCCCAGTGATTTTTTTCTTCATTTTATAGACTGTTTAAGTAAGCTCCATCTGTGACCCATCCAACACAGTTGCTACTTATTTCTGTACAATCAGTATGTTTATGTATCAGTGGTTTATGAATGCACTTATGGGTGTCTATGTAAGTATAGGTGCGTACTTGTGATGTAGGTATGTGTGTTTGCATATATATGCATGCAGGTATATCTTTGAGTTAATTAGGGTACAATATTACAGTACTAAGCAGCAGATGGTTTTGCAGTTGGGGAAAGATATTACAACAATATCATTAGGTTTGGGTGAAATCAAAGATGCTGCTGCTTTAAATGTATACTTTGTAAGAACCTGGAGCCTCTGGGTTACCACTGTGAGCTGTGCAATCAAAATAAGTGGCCTCAGGGGATTCCTTCCACTCCAGTGATCCTGCATTTTCCTTCATCAATATGTCTTTTGTGTTCTCTTTCCTCACAGTAAAATCTTTAGCCATAGTTAGCCTTTTAAAGCATTTGGAAGGATAAAAGTTGAAAATCAAGTTAAAAAAATCCCTCACCATTCATTTTCTTTAGCATCACTTGAGAAAGAGCTTCAATACAAAATAACATAAGAATTTCTAAATCAATATCATTATTTGATTCTGTTTTCTGCTCATAAAATTAAAAACTTGAGAGAATCGAACTTAATTGAGTATATATACAATGGAGAAGCCAAGTGATGCCTACTATACACACTTTGATTATGTAATGCAACTTAAGTCAAAATCTCAGAATATCTGCCTTCAAGTTGAACCCAAGGTCCCTAAGTGTCAGGGGATGCATTTTTTTTTTTTAAATCAAATTCCCTACATATAGTACAGTGTCTGATTCAAAGTAGGTGCTTATTATGGTTTGGATTTGGAATATCTCCCAAAGGAATCTATGTTGAAGGCCTGGTTTCCAGCTGCTGAGAGGTGGTAGAAACTTTAGGAGGGTGGGGCCCAGTTGAAAGAGACGGGTCACTGGAAATGTATCTTTGAAGGCATATCTGTCCCTGGCCCCTGGTACATGCTCTCTCTTTCTTCCTCCTGTCTGCCCTGAAGTAAGCAGCTCTTTCTCCACCACACCTGCTCTGCCATGTTGCTCTGCATCACCCCATAGCAATGGAGTCCACTGACCATGAACTAAAACCTCAGAAACCATGAGCCAAAATAGATATTTGTTTTTTTAAGTTCCTCTATCACAGAAATAGAAAGCAATAAAAAAAATCTGCTGACCAGGGGCCCTACTCCATAAAAGTTTGTTGACCAGGATCCCCACAGGATGCACTTTGTGGCTATTACAAATGGCTTCTTGGTAACTATCCCTGGATATCTCAGAAAATGGAAAGATCCTCATAGAATAGGACATAGGTGCCCATGAACTGGCTACATAAGCTTTCCCTGGCTGAAAACAGCAGGTGTGTGAATGTATTCTGTGATGCACTGCCAGCTGCAAGGCACTGTCATGTGCCATGGATGAGTTTACATGGAGAGACCAGAGCCTTCAAGCTGCCACCACTAGGCTGGAGACCAGAGATTGCAACTCTGCTTCAGAGAATTAAACTTTTCAGAATTCTTTGTTACTTTAAAAAAAATTAAATCACGTTACCTGTGTAAAAATAAAGTCATAAAATATGGGGAGCAAAGAAACAAAAACTCTTTGCCAGGTTGTACTCCTTATGGCAGAAAAATTCAATTAAGAGGTTGTCAGGGACCAGTCAACAGTTGCCAGCACGGGGCCACCAAGGAGCCATATTAGGGCTGCATAGGATATTCAGGTTAAAAGGAGCCCAGCACCACCTGGTCTAGTCCTTGATCTTACAGATGGCAAACAGAGGCCTAGACAACATAAGATTACATTCCAGGGATTCTGACATATGCACGGACTCCAGGGTTTCCAACTGGCTGTCAATCAGGCAAGCCCTGATCTCCTGGGTGTCTGGTGGATTGGGCAGCTATTACCCAACTCCCCAGAGCCCCTTGACAGAAACAAGAATGAGAAAAAAAGCAGCAATGATGCAGCTGTTCAGCCTCCCTCAGGAGGACCTCAGATGCTGCTGAAGAGGAGGCTGGGCCCTCCTCTCAGGACAATGCAGCATTCATTGCAATTATTATGTTTCTACCACCTCTGGAAGCAGGACAGTGGAGGGTAGGAGCAGGAGGGTGGAACAGAAATGGAAGACAAAGATTGCAGGAGTCAGAAGCAGGCAGCATAGGAGACAAGGCTGAGGAGCACAACCAGAAGGGAGAGGAGGACCCACAGGGTTTGAGGAACTCACAAAGACTACTGAGGAAGAAACTCAAGTAGTAAGTATGTATGTGTGTCTGTGTGTGCATGCGCACTTGCACACTGGGAAACAGCCTTTCAGCACAACTGGCCCTTAATGGAGGTACTAGCACTTAGTGTTACTCAGGGCACAGCACAAGTGACTTGCTGCCTTCAGCAATATGCTCCACCCTGCACTTGTGACATCTGAATGGGACTTCAGCAAAGTGGTCAGCCTTGCAGAGAGAAAGACACACTAGTTATGCATCCTTCTGAACATTTCCTTTTCATAGACAGGTCCCCTCAACATTTTCAATGATATAATGAAGATCATAATCTATGCTCTTGGTGATTTCTTTTTCATATACCATAGATATTTTTCCATGTCAGTCTCAGAGTTCATGCACTTTTCTACCCCAGCTACACAGCTTTACCTTGTATAGATGCTCTATTATTAATCTAACCATTTCTCTTTCTTGGACTTTTTCCTCCTATTTAAAATAAGAGTGAAATGGGAACCCTGACATAGCTTCTTGTCCTGCACAGGTAGAAACTGTAACAGGAAAAATTCTAGAAGTGGAGTTGCTGGGCCAAATGGAATTACATGTTAAATTTGAATAGAAATTTTCATATTGTCCTCCAAGAATCATATATACATCCTGATCATGCAAGTGCTGGACTCCTCACATACTTATCAAGGATGGTTATCTTTAATCTTGTAAATTATTGCCAATTTGGTGAACAAAATGTGGTCAGAGTTTTATTGTTTTTAATTTGCACAGCCAGAAGAGAGAGGAATTATAGTCAATTCCATGACTACACATGGAATTGATCAACTTTTCACATGTACATGGGCCAGTTGCATGTTTTTTTCTTCTGTGAGCTGCTTATGTATAGCCCCTGATTAATTTTCCTTGTTTATTTTTCCTATTAATTTGAGTCTTTCTTTGCATATTATGTATATTACATGTTTAATTAATTTCTCATTATGAGTTATTTTTCTTTTCATTTTTATGTGTTGACTTTAACTTGCAGAAGTTGAAAATTTAATGAAATAAAATCTGTGCTCTTTTTCTTTGGCTTGTGGATTTTGTGGCTTGCTTAGCAAGTCCTCCTCCAACTCCAAATAAATATTATTCCCTGATATTTTCTTTACATAGCTATTGTAGTTATTTTTCTCCTAAAATGTTCACACCTTAATATATGTGGAATTAAATGTTGTGTATAGTAATAGATTTAGCCAGTGAGTAGTATTCATATGGATAACCAAGTTTTACTACACAGTTAAATGGTCTAGTTTTTCACTACTGATTTAAAATATGTATCACATTCATCACACAATAAGTAAGCCTTTGGTGCCATCCTAAGAAGTCAAGAAAGTGGTAGAGACTAAGGTGGAATAGATAAGGACTTTAAAGAGCTGAGGTTAGTTTCTTCTATCCACAGACTTGGATCTTGCATAAAAACTGAGCTATACAGTTACTGTGCCCATCATAATTTTGCAGTCATTATACAAGGGTAGGGGTGGTATGCTACTAAAACCAAACAAAAAGGAGTCAATGACTTTTACCTGAAGGAGTGTTCTTTGGATTATGGTTGTTTGAAGGCTGATCCACACACATTTGAAAAACTAGACACAAAGTTTCAGGTAAAAGAACTTAAGGGTATGTCTCACTGTTGAGCACCTATAATTAAGTCAAGAGAGAGGGGCAAGGTGGGAGCAGGAAAGCCAAGACATGCAGCCTTTCTGAGAAGTCTCTAAGAGGAATGGAGCATGGCAACATGCACCTGTGGTTCACTGAGGTCCACCAGATCCAAAGCCTATTGGAGGGCAGGACAGAGAAAGCATAGGCCTTAAGTAGTGGAGACCTGTAACTGTTCCAGATTTTAAATGTCTTTGGAGTCCCCCAACCTGCCATAGGTAGGAAGCAGACTGAGAAAGCTGTCAACTACTATGAAGGCCATAGTTTTCAATGCCCTTTTCTCCAAAGAGCAAGGATCCAAGGTCAGAACAGTGGACGGGAGAACTGGGAAACAGAATGATCAAGGGTATGGGTCCCTCATAGCCTCTATCCAGAGGAATTTCAGGACTTTAGTGGCCAGTAATGCCTCCTATCTCCCATTCTCCTTTCTGAACAGGAGTGCTCACTGCAAGTATTCTGTTCCTGTCCCACTGCACTGTATGGTGTGTGTGTGTGTGTGTGTGTGTGTGTGTGTGTGTACGCGCGCATATGGTTGTGTGGTATCAGGTAACTTGCCCTTTTGGTCCACAGAGGTCCCACATTAAGAGAAGTTATGTTAGTATCCTCATGTAAAGACACTGGGAATCATGCAAAAATCTTGACTTTGAGGTTGAGGATTTTTCCCATGGGGAGCAATTAAATTTTTATATGTGTAGGAAGAAGACTGAATCAAATACCCAGTGAGAAGAAGGGTGGACTAGGATGAGCATTAAAACTGTCCAGTAGTATCCACTTATCATTTGCTTCTGGGCACTGAGAAGAACTGCACTTTGTGGCCTTCCTGAAGCTACATATGGACATGTAACTTGCTTTGTCCAGTGAAACAGAAGTGACATATGTCATTTTGAGTGGATATATTTCATTTGTTTGTGATCAACATGTCCAGTTCTTTTCTTCCTTCTGTCACCAAGACTGGTGACTTTGCTCCATTAGCATGGATGAAAGTGGCCTGCAGAAAGCCCTAGCTGCCCATGTGCCAGGAGTTGAAAGAAAAACCACTTGTGGTTTAAGCTACTGAGATCTGGTGGTTCTTTGTTACTCTGTCTAGCTTAAACTAATTGCATCTTCAACCCCAAGCAGCAAAATGTTTTTTTTTTTTTTTTTTTTTTTTTTTTTTTTGGCTTTGGCTTTTCTTCTCAAAAGCAGAAAGTTCAAATGTTCACAGCTTACTCTTGAACTCCTCCTTCTCCAGTTTCACTTTTCTCCTCAGTGATGCAATCTTATCCCATACCAGGCCCAGGTTATCATGTAGCCCCTAGTAATCTTCCAAATTTAAAATTCTAGTCCCAACTAACACCTATCTAGTAAGTCATACTTTATTCTTGAATAGTCTATATTATTTACTCTGGGCTTTTAAAATGGAATATGAATATCATCTATTGAATCTCACTATTGAATCAAGCATTTTTACCTACAGGGCTGGGGGGATCCTCAAAAACAACAAAACACAGGCACACATTTGTGAAAAAACATTCACATTTTCCCCACTTAGGAAGCAAGACAGGAGAAAGTCTGATTTTGGAGGAGGGGAAGAAAAAGAAAAAAAAAATAAACAGCATGATAATAAGGAAAAGAAGAAGAAAAGAGAGGAAACATAGATGCAAGCTGGATCACATCAAAGAGTAAATGTAAGAACTGAAAAGAGAATGCTCTTTTACCTCCTTGGCAATGTTTTTCAATATATCATATTTGAGAAGCAGGAGATAGAATCTAAACCAGATCCCTTTCGTAAGACACGTATTCCTCAAGCAATGTGCCCTTGAGAACACTGCTCATAGAGGCCACAAAGTCATGAGGCAACTTCCTTGGTGGTTCTGATTGCTGCAATTATTCACTGCACCCACCAGCCAGGAGCAGATACTGGAGGAGACCTGAGCACTAGAAGAGACAGTGGCACTGTCAAAGCTCCATTTGTCAAGAGTCTGCAGTCTCCTCGGCCTGCAGTCTTTCCTTTATGGATTCACATTATCCTTCAGGTCTCAGGGTCAATGTCCTTTGCTCACAGTTTCCCAGGTTAAGTCATCTGAATTAAATTCCATCTGCATTTTTTTTTCATAAAACTTACTATTCCCCCTTTATTGTGTGGCATGTCAATTGTAATTCTGTGCATGTGTGTGTTAATATCTTTATCCTTCATTATACTGTGAAATCCAGGTAGGGATGGGCCATATCATAATTCTGACTTTAAATTCATGAGAAAAGGAGAGATAAAGCTCAGTAAATTCAGTGTCTAGTACAAGGCAGGAGACTAGGTCTAGCTGTAATCAGTCACATTAACTTAAAAGCTTAAATTCAGAGTATGTTAGAAAGTGATTACTGAGTATGGCCCTTTAAATGTTCTTCCTTTTAAAGTTAAAACAACATAACAGCTCTGACACCTAGTTTACCTTCAAGGACATTTCAAGTGGATCTGGGAAAAAGAAAGTACAGCTAAAACTGGGTGTTACTTTCCTCCTCCACTTTCAGACTCTAATCCTCTGCTTCCTGTACCCTTAATCCCATCTTGCCCACATTCCTGGTGGGAACCCACTTATGTGTCTCCCTTGAGGGCACCTGTACCTTTCCATAAGCATAGCTTACACCCTCCTGGACCACAGTCCTCCTCCAGACCATGGTCATAGTTATAGCCCCCACTCTGCAGCATTACTGTCCACATCTGCTCTATCATGCCCCCTCCTTTGCATGTTCCCCAGCCCTTGGCCACTAAGTCTGTCTTGCAACCTCATTTCTCCTACTGAGTCTCATTTGTGCTTATTTTTCCTTCACTCTCCCTGTATACTAAGGATCCTGCTACGGACTGAATGTTGTGTCCTCCTAAAATTCATATGCTGAAACCCGACTCCCAATGTGACCCTATTTAGAGATAAAGCCTCAGGGAGGTAGTGATGTCAGGAGGGTGGCTCCATCGAGAATGGGATTAGTGTTCTTGTAAGAGTTATGAGAGAACTTCCTTCCTCCGTCTGCTCTCACCAGGAGAAAATGCAACAACAAAGCAGCCACATACAAACCAGGAAGAGTCCTTACCAGACCTCACCTTGCTGCCCCTGTGATCTTGAACTTGCCAGCCTCTAGAACAGTGAGAGACAAACTTGTTTAAGGCATCTAGTCTCTGTCTGTTACAGCAACCCAAACTGGCTGAGACAATTCTCTGTACTAAAAATTCTTGCCTTTCATGATGTTATTTTATTCTTCTTTCCTTCTTTCTGGTACTCTCCTGTACCTCCTTTAGTGCTGACTCTTCTTCTTTTCTAATGGACTTGCTGTGGACCTACGTCACGGCTTTCTTGACAGAGTCCATCTATTCACTTCCAATATTTCAAATACCCTGTATGAGTTTGGCTCTGGAAATGTCTACTTTCCAGCCAATCTCTCAACTCAAATTCAATTAATTCTTCATTGTCTGGTCAGGGAATCCTATTTTCTGGAACACTCACTATGGCAAGCACGAAGACAACATGAGGTCAAACTGGATCCTGTGAAGGGGTGGTGCAGAATGAGCTTTGACAGAGAAGACCTGGGCAAAAAGTCATCTGCTATCTCTGAACTGAATGTTACTGGAGAGGATACTAAAGGGTGGCCCATTTTTACATTCCTACAGAATTTTTCCATATTCAGGAGTTAGAAGATATTTTCTGATTTTGCATTCTGAAAGAAAAAGATAAGCACACAGATATTTGTAGCAGTTCCCAATTCACAATTATTCATAGTCAAAAATTGGAAACAATCAAAAATAACTTCAGTAGTATTGGATAAACGGTGCCATGTCTAAGCAAAGGAATATTATTTAGCCCTTAAAAGAAATGAGCTATTATTGAGCCATGAAAAAACACACAGGAAGCTTCGATGCACCAATAAGCCAATATGAAAGGGTTAAATACCATAAGATTTCAACTATATACATTCTGGAAAAAGGCAAACTGGAAATAAACAAACAAACAAAAGATCAATGACTTGCCCAGAGATTAGTAGGGAGGGAGGGATAAACAGGTAAGGGCTAAGGACTTTGAGGACTGTGAAATTATTCTTTATGAAAATACAGTAGTGGGTACATGACTGTGCTAGTCAGTTTTCCTCTACTATAATAAAGACCTGAGATAATGGATTTATAAAGAGACAAGGTTTGTTTTGGCTCAGTTTTCAGTCCATGATTAGTTGGCTCTGTTGCTTTGGGCAAGGCAGCATATCATTGCAGGAACATGTGGTGAAACAAAACTGCTCACCTCATGGCCAGGAAATAAAAGAAAGAAGGGGCTGGGTGCCATCATTCCCTTCAAGGCCACATCCCCAATGGTCTGTAGTTCTTCCACTAGCTCCTACCTGCTAGAGACTCCATAATCTCCCAATAGTCCCACACTAAGGACTTTACTAGGTCCCATCCTAGGACCTTTAGAAGATACTCCTGATTCAAACTATGGCAATGGCACTCTACTGTATACTTTTAAATCTTCTTTAGATTACTTATAATTCTAAATACAATGTATGATGTACCTACTTGCCATAGTGTATTGTTTATGAAATAATGACAAGAAAAATGTTGGTACATGTCTACTACAAAGGTGATTTCAAAAAGTTTTTCCATCTGAGCATGGTTGAATTGGCAGATGCAGAACATACAGATACAGAGGTTCAAATATAATTGCCCCTCTACCCAGCAGCCGATCACAAAAAGCATAACTCCGCAAGCCTCCTGCACAAAACTCCTCAGCAATGTCTTAGCTTGCCACAGTGGGCTCTGGAATCCAAGTTTCAAACGTGACTCACAATCCGGATGGGTGTGTAAACCTGGCCAAGTTGATGAATTGTCTGAGCTCCACTTTCCTTATGTCTAACTTATTGGATTATTGTGAAGGTGAAGTTGAGATAAACACAAAGGGCTAAGAACAGATCCCAATACAGAGCAGGTCTAACCAGATGACAGTGATGACAAGGACAGCTGCTATCAAGTGGGCCCATCCCAGCTCTTTGTGACCCCCCACCTCTACCCCTCCAGGTTCATTGTGGGCCATTCATTTTCAGGGTACCTGTAGGATCTGTGAAGAAGCTGATGCTTCTGCCTAAATGCTTTTCCTACTGTCTATCCCCCTTCCTTTGATATTCACATCCTTCACCTCTGCCTGGCTCATTCCTATTGACTGTTGGGAGTTCAACCTAAATACTTCTTCCTACAGGAAGCCCTCCTGGCTGCCTAGACCAGGTCAGCCCTCCTATTCTCTGTCCTCAATGCATCCTTTGGTTCCAGTAGAGAGCAGAGACTACATCTGTCTGTTTACCACTTTCTCTCCAGCTCCCATTATGACACACAGGGCCATGATGAGGGCTCCACAAATATCTGCTGAATAAATTATGTCCCAGCTGGAAATATGACCCTGGCAGTTAACTATACAGAGAAAGCTGTCTGAGCACCCTCAAATAGCAAGTCTGGCAGGAAAAGAATTCAGGATTCAGGTCTCAGCTACAGGGGGAGGAAACAAAATCAAAAGAGAACACACAAGCTGACCATCCCAGACTAGAATGCTCAGAGGACACTTTAAAGTCACAGGGTGTGGACACAGAACAAAATGGAAACACTGATCATGGTTCAACAGAAGGTGACATTACATAAATATCAATTCTTTCAAAAAGAATGTAACACTGGAATTCAATGTCAACCAGAGTTCCAATGTTGTAATTTGGGACACTGGATACAAAAATTTTCAAGTATGAAGAAAGGCCTTGAGTAATATTAATAAAATCAGTGAACATTTTTATGTTTCTGGTTGTGCTGACCATGCATGAGTGTACCCAAATAAACAACAAAGATAAGATTGGTCACAACTTGGTGACTACAGAAGCTGGTAATGGGTACATGGGATGTGGTATATTATTCTGTATACATCTGTAGATGTTTAATATTTTTATAGCTAAATATTTAGAAATATAAGCAAAATAACGTACACAGAAAACAAAAAGAGGCACATCCTTAGTTCTTTAACTCTACTAAGGCACTTCCAAGAGCAGACAAAAAAAAAAAAAAAAAAAAAAACTGTGGAAGAAGCACAGGAAAGGAAAGTTTACTTGACCACGAAGCTGTGCCAATCAGTCACTATGAGACAAATGTATGTCCAAAGCATTTTATTTCCCCAAGGAAGAGTAGTTCATTTAACAAATGAAGCTGGCAGAAGACAAATTTTTATTATTCCCCTCAAGTCACAGAAATACATTCAAGACATAAATTTTAAAAATTAATTATAAACACATGACAAGAAGCTTCATTTGAATATCTGTATGATTTAATATGAGGACAACCTTCTTAAGCAATGCGAGATTCATAGAAATCCTAAAGAAAATTATAGGTTCATGTAACCAGATAACATTTTTAATACAACCAAAATAAATACACAATATAAATAAATACACATTAACAGACTTAGAAAAATAATTGCAACACATATGCAGGCAAAGTTCTAACAGCCCTATGAACAAATAACTGCTCTAAACTATTAAGATGAAGACAAAAGACCACACAGAAACTCAGGCAAAAGATACAAAAGGGAGCTGACAGAAAAGGAAATCCAGATGGCTGGTAATACCTAAAAAGATGTTCAATCTGAGAAGTCATGAAAAAGTAATGCAATTGTCAATGTGATATTATTTTCAAACAGAAATGACAAACAAACAAAAAACCTCAACTGAGGATGACATCCAGGCTCAGAGACACTGTAATGAACTCTGAATACTTTTGGAGTTTTGGTGGGGATGTGAATTTTTATGTTTTTTTTTTTTTTAAATGATCAGAAAACAACCATTCAAATTCAAAATATAAGCACTGATTGATTCAGTAATCTCAATTTTGGAAATATAGAAACTTATAGAAATAAAAGAAATAGTATGTTAGAACATGTTCAATAATTTTTTTTTAAATTTATATATGATAGCAGAATGCATTACAATTCTTATTACACATATAGAGCGCAAATTTTCATATCTTTGGTTGTATACAAAAGTATAATCACACCAATTCGTGTCTTCTTACATGTACTTTGGATAATAATAATCATCACATTCCACCATTATTTATAACCCCATTCCCCCTCCCTTCCTCTCCAACCATTCTGCCCTATCTAGAGTTCGTCTATTCCTCCCATGCTCCCTGTCCCTATCCCCCTATAAATCAGCCTCCTTATATCAAAGAAAACATTCAGCATTTGATTTTTTGGGATTGGCTAACTTCACTTAGCATTTTCTTCTCTAACTCCATCCATTTACCTGCAACTGCCATGATTTTACTCTCTTTTATTGTTGAGTAATATTCCATTGTGTATGTATACCACATTTTTTAATCCATTCATCCATTGAAGGGCTTCTAGGTTGGTTCCACAGTTTACCTATTGTGAATTGTGCTGCTATAAACATTGATGTGGCTGTGTCCCTGTAGTATTTAAGTCTTTTGGAAAGACTGAGGAAAGGGATAGCTGGGTCTAATGGTGGTTCCATTCCCAGTTTTCCAAGAAATCTCCATACTGCTTTCCATATTGGCTGCACCAATCTGCAAATCCACCAGCAATGTATGAGTGTACCTTATTCCTGACATCCTTGCCAACATTTATTGTTGTTTGTCTTCATAATAGCTGCCATTCAGGCTGGAGTGAAATAAAATATTAGAGTGGTTTTGATTTGCATTTCTCTAATTGCTAGAGATAATGAACATGTTTTCATATATTTGTTGATTTATTGTATATCATCTTTTGTGAAGTGTCTGTTCAGTTCCTTGGCCCATTAATTGATTGGGTTATTTGTTTGTTTTTTTTTTTTTTTTTTTTTTTTTTGGTGCTTAGCTTTTTGAGTTCTTTATATACTGTAGAGATGAGTACTCTATCTGATGTGTGAGGGGTAAAGATTTGCTCCCAAGATGTGTAGGCTGTCTATTCATCTCACAGATTGTTTCTTTTGTTGAGAAGAAAGTTTTTTAGTTTGAGTCCATCCCATTTATTGATTCTTGATTTTAATTCTTGTGCTACAGGAATCTTATTAAGGGAGTTGGGGCCTAAACCCACATGATGGAGAGTAGGGCCTACTTTTTTTTTCTATTAGACACAGGGTATCTGGTTTTATTCTTAAGTCCTTGATCCATTTTGAGTTGAGTTTTGTGCATGGTGAGAGACAGGACTTTAATTTCATTTTGTTGCATATGGATTTCCAGTTTTCCTAGCACCATTTGTTGAAGAGACTATCTTTTCTCCAATGCATGTTTTTGGCACCTTTGCCTAATATAAGATAATTGTAATTTTGTGGGTTAATCTCTGTGTCCTCTATTCTGTACCATTGGTCTATCTGTCTGTTTTGGTGCCAATACCATGCTGTTTTTGTTACTATTGCTCTGTAGTATAGTTTAAGGTCTGGTATAGTGAAGCTACCTGCTTCACTATTCCTGTTAAGCATTGCTTTAGCTATTCTGGGTCTCTTATTTTTCCAGATGAATTTCATGATTGCTTTTTCTATTTCTATGAGGAATGTCATTGGGATTTTGATTGGAATTGCATTAAATTCATATAGTGCTTTTGGAAATATGGTCATTTTGATAATGTTAATTCTGCCTATCCAAGAGCAAGGTAGATCTTTCCATTTTCTAAGGTCTTCTTTGACTTCTTTTCTTAAGGTTCTGTAATTTTCATCATATAGATTTTTCACCTCTTTCATTAAGTTGATTCCCAAATTTTTTTTTGAGGCTATTGTAAATCGGGTAGTTTTCCTTTTTTGAGGATTTGTCACTGATATACAGAAATGCCTTTGATTTATGGGTGTTGATTTTATATCTTGCTACTTTGCTGAATTCATTTACTAATTCTAGAAGTATTTTGGTAGAACTTTTAGAGTTTTCCAGGTATAGAAACATGCCATCAGCAAATAGTGCAATTTAAGTTCTTCTTTTCCTATGTGTATCCCCTTAATTTCTTTCGTCTAATTGCTTTGGCCAGTGTTTCAAGAACTATGTTAAACAGAAGTGGTAAAAGAGGGCATCCCTGTCTTGTTCCAGTTTTTAGAGGGAATGCCTTCAATTTTTCTCCACTTAGAGTGATGGTGGTCTGGGGCTTAGCATAGATAGCCTTTCACAGATACAACATATTGAAATCTCTGGGACACTATGAAAGCAGTTCTAAGAGGAACGTTTATTGCATGGAGTTCATTCCTTAAAACAAGAAAAAGTCATCAAATAAATGACTTACTATTACATCTCAAAACCCTAGAAAAAGAAGAACAAATCAACACCAAAAGCAGCAGAAGTCAAGAAATGATTAAAATCAGAGCTGAAATCAATGAAATTGGAACAAAAGAAACAATTGAAAAAACTGACAGAACAAAAACTTGGTTCTTTGAAAAAATAAATAAAGTTGACAGACCCTTAGCCATGTTAACAAACAAAAGGAGAGAGAAAACTCAAATCACTAACATACTTGATGAAAAAGGAAATATCACAACAGACACTACAGAAATACAGAAGATAATTAGAAATTAGTTTGAAAACTTGTACTCCAATAAAATAGAAAATATTGAAGGCATCAACAAATTTCTAGAGTCATATAATTTTTACCCAAATTGAATCAGGATGATATACACAATTTAAACAGATTAATTTCCAGTGATGAAACAGGAAATGCCACCAAAAGTCTACCAACCAAGAAAAGTCCAGGACCGGATGGATACATAGCCAAGTTCTACAAGACCTTTAAGGAAGAACTAATACCAATAGTCTCCAATTTATTTCAGGAAATAGAAAAAGAGGCAGCACTTCCAAACTCATTCTATGAGGCTAATATCATCCTGATTTCAAAACCAGGAAAAGACACATAAAAAAAAACCCAAAAACTTCAGATCAATATCTTTAATGAACATAGATGCAAAAATTCTCAATAAAATTCTGGCAAATTAAATACAAAAACATATCAAAAAGATTGTGCACCATAATCAAGTGGGATTCATCCAAGCGATGCAAGGTTGGTTCAACATACGGAAATCAATAAACATCATTCATCACATCAATAGACTTAAAGATAAGAATCATATGATTATCTCAATAGATGTTAAAAGCCTTTAACAAAATACAGCACCCCTTTATGTTCAAAACACTAGAAAAATCAGGGATAACAGGAACACATCTCAACATCATAAAGGCTGTCTATGCTAAGCCCCAGGCCAACATCAATGATATTTAATGAAGCATTTTTTGAAGTTACATAGAGAAAATCAGAATGTTTCACAATGGAAAATAATCTGATAAACTGAATGTGTTCATATGAGATTGTTGCAGCATTTAAATAAATCAGTCATGATTTGCTTATCTGGAAGGGTCTCCATGATGAAAAATTTATTAAGTCAAGCTTAGAGTGTCTTGTAAAGAATCAGAGAGATTTGTTTACAAAAACAAGCACATACCTATATTCATAGTTACAAAACAACAGGCATAGCTGGTCATTTGTGTATAATATCTATCAGTTCAGGGAGGTATACATGGAGTGGCACCATTAACATTTTAAAAGTTCTTTTCATTGTTCCACTACCTAAAAGAATCTCCATGATTTTTGTGATAAATTTAATTGACAGCATGCTGGTAAAAGGTGTCAGTTCTCCAGAGAAACTAAGTGAAGGGATAATTTCAAGGAGGAGATAGTTAAGTTAGAGCTATAAAGAACCAAGACGCGGAACACTTGTGAACAGGCTATCTGGATTTCCAGGAAACAGGCTACAGGTGCCAAAAGAAGTGGAGGGCCAGTAAGGAGGTCACAGTAGATGATGAAGAGTCCCTGAAGGTCAGAGACCTCTGGAGTTTATCTTCTAGCTCTGTAACTAGTGGCCTAATTGAACAGAAGAAAGGTGAAGAGTTTGGCTGAGAATAGAAACCTGAGCACTATCAAGTCAGAGTAGAAGGAGGAAGGAAGGCCCTTACCATTTCATCAGCAAAGGCAGTTCAGGCAGGGAGACCTGCTTCCTGCATCCTCATCGGAGCTAGATGACATTCTGATAGAGCAAGACAATGATCCCTAACTTCTACAATCCAGAAGGATTATGTGCTACAACAGCTTTCCTCTGAGGAAAGGACCAGTGACTCTGCTGGCCAGGCTTGTTTTTTAAGATCTACAGCTTGTTGTGAGACCTGAGATCCAGTCCCCCAGAACCATAATACTTCAAAGATTATGTTCTTAGGACAGAACACAGATGCTGCTTGCTTCCTGCCTATGGAAGATCTGGAAACCACACCTCACCTGGTTCAGAGAAATGCAGAGAAACTGCAGATGCTTGTGAGCTGGGGCAGATCCTGCACCTCCTCCGTTCTGCTCTAACAGCCTGGATGCAGAAAAGCTTAGAGGAGGCCTTCCAAATTTTACAACTATTTAAATTATTCCTCAGAGGAGGACTTTTCATTTATACCTGTCAGACTCTCCTAAAGCAGGGTATTCCCATAGGATGCCAGGACTCCCTCAGATCCCAAATTGCATCAGATCAGAGGCTGAGTGCAGCAATCTCTGGGAGAGCTGAGGACCACTGATGAGGGTGCTGGCATTCTACTACATAGGAGCTTCAGTAATATCAAGAGCAACAAGAACCCACAATCTGGGGGAGCAGCCCTGACTTATCAAAGGGGGATTTCTGGATATGGGGCCTGGGAATATAATTTTATAAGTACCTGAGGTATTTTTATGCCACTTGCCTTGGTTTAAATGGTTTTTGGAAACCACTGAAGGCCCTCACCTGCTGAGTATATATGTTAATGTATGAATTTGTAAATACCTGCACAGCTTGGCCAATTTCTATAAAGAATACAACCTGAAGTATTCTGTCTTTCAGTTATGCAAAGTCAGCCAGTGCAACAGCCAAAATACTGAATTCAGTTTCTCATAAAACAACTGAAATGCTTCACTGTTGCCTATCTCCCTTGTCAAAAATAAATAGAGCTTCTTAAAAGTCATCACAGCTTATTGTTGTAAAGTTCTGGAGGAAAATAGCAGTTTTGGCTAACTTTAAGTTTTAATTAAGCATGCAATGTTGTCATTTCTCTGGTAATGTTAAAATTACAGAGCGTGAAACTTTCAAACAACTACAAAAGGAAATCAATATCTTTGGACTACTTTCTATGAGCTAGACCCTACTGGAGACACATGAAGTATATGACCAAAAGAGGCAGAAATCCTCCATAGGACTTCTTTTCTAAATCAACAAATTATACCACTATTAGTGCACTGCATAAGGGCATGAGAAGATAACCAGAAAAACAAAAGAAGGTAAAGGACAGGAGAAGGACGGTTGTGTTTGAGGACATATTAAATGAGACATTCAGAGCAGGCCTCACTGAGAAAGTGACCCTGGAACAATAACATAGGGGAGGTGAGCTGGTAGATGGGTGCTTGGTGTGGCAAGTTGAGAACTACAGACAGGCATGTTTGTAGGGAGTGAAGTATGTGGGGCACCGATCAGAGCCGAGGCTGGGGAAGGGGGCCAGGAGCACCGTGATGCTCATAGCTTTCCCTAGGTAAAACCAGAAGGGGCTGCAGGCTTTACAGCTAAGGCATAACATAATGGAGCTCACATGCTCAGAGGCTCCCTTTGGATGCTGCTTAGTGAGCAGATGGCCAGGGGGGAGGGTGGGAAGTGGGAGGAAGGAGAGAAGCGAGGAGATGAGTCAGGAGGCCACTGCCTCATCCAGAGGGAGGAGGAGAATGGTCTGGCGAGGATGGCAGCAGTGGGGGTGACAAGAAGTGGTTGGATTCTCAATACACTTTGGAAAATAAAGTTTAAAAAGAATCCAAAAAAAGGAAATAAACAAGAGGAGGGAAAAAAAATCAGACGATGTGAAACAAATAGAAAGCACAAGATAGGTAAATGCAAACTCAAATATGCCACTAATTAAATGTAAAGAGACAGATGCTCCAGTTAAAACCAATAAATTGGCAGACTGAATACAAAATTCAACTATAATCTGATTATAAAAGACATCTAAAATATACAATTAAATAAAGGATAAAATTAAAAGGGAAGGTGACAAATATAATAGGTAAACTGTAACCAACAGAAAACTGGTATAGCTATATTAATATCAGAACAAGTAGGCTTTGAGGTAAAAGCATTTAGTAGTGGGATAATTACTTCAAAATGACAAAATCAGACAAAAATAAGACATGGAAGATTTGAACATACTATTAACAAACTTTACTTAAAGGACAGATAGAATTATATGCCCAAGAACTGCAGAATATGAAGGACTTTTAGTATACATGAACCATTTATATATAAAGTGCATCACAAAAGTATAAAATGATGAAATCATATAGACCATGTTCTCTGATAATACTATAATTAAATTAAAAAGATATCAGCAAATCTCCATATGGTTAGAAGATTTAACACATACGGTAAAGTAACCCATTAAATAACCTCAAAAGCAAAAGAGGTTGAGGTGGAAGTGTGTGCAAGGGTACAGGACATACAACTCAATAATTCTAGAATCTGGATGATGCGTACATGCAGATTCATCACACGATTCCATACATATTTGCTGATGTTTAATATTTTCTACAGCTGAGCATTAAAAAAATGAAAGTAAAATGAAATCAACAGAAAAATCACAAAGAAAAATAAAATATAAATAATAATGCAAGAGTGAAATAAGGAATTATAATTGAAATAACAAAATACTTTGAACTAAATGATGCAATATTTCATATCACAACTTGTAGAACACAATAAAAGCAATCAGTAGAAGAAGTTTTATTGCTTCATATGTACAAAAAGAACCAAAAGTTCTGAACCAATTATCTATTTAAATAAGTTAGGGAAAAAAATCACAAAATAATTATAAATATAATTGAAGAAAATAATAAAGATCAAAAATAAATAAAAAACCAAATGTAGTTGATAGGATCAACAAAATCAACCATGAGTTCTTTAATAATAATATTACTGATAACCTCTAATAATAGTAAGTAAATAGATTGGCAAATATGGATAAAATGGGCCAAATTTGCCAAAATTGACTTAAAACAATACAAAACCTGAGTATTTCCATAATTGTTAAATCAATAGATATATTTCTGTTTCTACAAAAAAATTTCCAAGAACAGATGGTTTCCTCATAAATGAAGAAATAATTCATTTTTATAATCTAATCTAGAATGCAGAATAAAAGGGTATATCCTCGACTCATGTTATGAATCTAGTCAATAATATTGGTGTGAAAATAAAAACATTACAGGGGAATCTAATTCACAAAATTGATTATATATTTCATTATATGTTATATTTATTTATTTATTTGGTACTGGAGATTTTAAATCCAGGTGCACTTGACCACTGAGCCACATCCCCAGCCATTTTTGTATTTTATCTAGAGCAGGGTCTCATTAAGTTGTTTAGGGCCTTGATAAGTTGCTGAGGATGGCCTTGAACTTGTGATCCTCTTGCCTCAAGTCTCCCATGCCATTGGGATTACAGGTGTGCATCACATGCCCAGCTATATACTTTTATTATATAATATATCCTGACAATTATGGGTTTATCACAGGAAGACAAGGATGGTTTAACATTATAGTTTCTTCCACATCAAAAAATTAAAGGGGAAAATAAAGTAAATATATTCCTATACATTCATGCCAAAAAATCATTTTAAAAGCTTCACACTATTTAAGATTTTATAAGCCTTAAAAACTAGAAATCAGAGAAAATTTCCTTAATTCAATATATGGCTCCTTAAAACATACTGCACAGGTGTTTTAAATGTCAGAAGCTTTTCCTACCATAGAAAGTAGAATTATATTTGAACATATAAATAACTCAATTAAATGTTCATAGACAAACTGCAGAATATGCTTCCAAGTTGTACTTAGATCATTCATTTCAATCAAAAGTCTGAGATTATAATGTCATATAAAAAAGCAGGCCACAGCTATGTCTACAAGAGACTCACTTGAAATATAAAAACACACAGGTAGCTTAAAAATAAAAGGATCACATCCTCAGCCCTGAAAGGAGAGAAGATCTGAACAGCATATTTTATTCTGAATCTACATCTGTTTAGGAAATTATATTTATATGAAAATTCTTACCTTAAAAACAAAAAAGACATAGATAACTTCACAGGTGAAGTCTGCCAACACTTAAGGAAAAAAAATAAGACCAAACCTTATAAAAACTCTAAAAACAGAAGAAAAGGAAACACTTGTCCATTTCCCAAGTTTTCTATGAAGCTAGCATACTTATGATATCAAAATCAGAGAATACTGAAAGAAATTTGTAGACCAATAACAAATCATGAATATATGCATAATTATTCATAATTCAATATTAATTGAAACAAAAAAAGAATGAAGACTAAGTAGAGTATATTCCAAGAATGTAAAGTTCGGTTAACATTAGAGTTCACCATATTAATAGAGAAAAAAACTGACTAAAATTAATATTCATTTAAAAAATCCCGGAATATTGGAATAAAAGGAATTCCTTACTGGGTAGAGGACATTTAAAAAATTCTACACCTAACATCATACTTTATAGCAAGATAGTGAATTGTTTTCTCCTTAGATTAAGAAATAATTAAGAACACACAATCTTACTACTTGTATGTGAGATCCAAGTCAGTGAACTAAGGTAAAAAGAGGGATAGAGATTGAAAAAAATAATAATAGTTTCTCTATTTGCAGATGACATAAATCTTAGTGTAGAAAGTTATAAGAGCACTGCAATTAATAAATTCATTTAGCAAGGCTGCAAGTCATAAGGTAAATATACAAAAAATAAATCGTATTTCTTCATATTAGAAATGTAGCAAACAACTGAAAAAGGAAATTAAAAGAAATGAATTTATCATGGATTTGAAAAAAATACTATGCCATTATGGATGAATTTAGCAAAGATGCCAAAACTTTCTACAAAAAACTATGAGACTTTGCTGAGGGAAATCAAAGAAGAACCAAATAAAAAGAGGATATACTGCACTGTGATTATGGCTCAGTGGTAGATTGCTTGCCTAGAACTTTCGAGGCACTGGATTCGATCATAAGAACCACATATTAATAAATAAAATAAAGGTAATGTATCCATCTACAATGAAAAATATTTTTTAAAAAGAGGGTATATAATGTTTATGGATTCAAAAATAAATAGTGTGGTCAGTTCTCCCAAAATTAATCTATGGATTGTGTAATTTAATTTTTTTAAAGGGCGGGGGAGGGAGGGAGGGAGGGAGGGAGGGAAAGAGAGAGAGAATCTTTTTTTCTTTTTTTTTTTTTTTGTAGATGGACACAACTCAATGCTTTTTATTTTTTATGTGGTGCTGAGAATCTAACCCGGGTCCTGCCCATGCTAGGTGAGCCCTCTATCGCTGACCCACAATCCCAGCCCTGTAATTTAATTATTAAAACCTCAGAGGCATTTATTATGGAAACTGAAAAAATTATTCTAAATGTTAAGTGAAAATAAAATTGCGCTAAAATAGCCAAAATTATCTTGGAAATGTGTAAAACTGAAGTCTTACAGAACTTCAAGAGTTATTATAAAGCTAAAATAATCAAAAGGTATGATAAGGGCATAAATATTAATATATATATCAATGGAAGAAAGAAGAAGATACAAATCAATGGGATAAAATAGAAAAGAGTTCAGAAATGAACCTATACATTTGCTAAAGCAATACAATATTGGAAGGAAGGACTTCAACAAAAGGTACTGGGAAATGTTGCATTTTTATATGGAAAAAATGTTCCTCAAACCCCTTTCTAAAAACACACATAAAAATAAATTTGAGATACATCACAAAACTAAACATTAAGCCTAAAATATAACACTTTTTAGAATAAAACAGTTTTCTGTTTTTGCAACTGGGGTTAGATCAAGATTTCTTAGAATACAGAAAGTAGTGATCCTAAGAGAAAAGAATGAGATGCTAGGATGTAACAAAATATAAAAACTTCCGCTTTCCAAAAAGCACCTTTTAGAAAACAGACAAATCATAAAGTAGGAAAAATATTCACAAGGCCTAAATTTGACAAATCCCTTACTTTTGGATTCTACAGAAAGGTTCTATTACATAATAAGAAACAAATCATCCATTAAAAATGGGCAAAAAGTTTGGAATAGCAACTTCAAAGAAGGTATATAAGTGGCCAATAAATGCATGAAAAATGCTCCATATCATTAGTTATTGGGAAATGGGTAACATAAATTACTAAATTAAATGTTTGTGGGCAAACTGCATAATATTCATTCCAAATTGCACAAAAAATCATTCTTCAATTAAAATTCAGAGACTGTCATACTACATGAAAAAGCAAGACTCAACTAACTGTACACCATCAACAAGAGTCTCACTTGAAATGTAAAGATTCAAGCAAATAGTGATCATAAAAAAGCTGGAATGGATGTAAAAGTGATATCACTTGATACCAGCTAGAATGATTGAAATTAAAAAGTCTATTAAGTATTAGAAACAGCTGAAACTTTCATATTCTTGTAGATAGGATTGAGATGACAACACATCAGAAAACAATATTATGGTTTTCTATAAAACAAAGTGCAGACCCTGGAGTTCCACTTGCAGTTTTTTAATACAACAGAAATGCACAAATGCTTCCACACAAAGACTTATACAAAATGATAAAAGCAGCTTGATTTCACAGTATCACAAAAACTGTGAGCAACCCAATGCTCAACCACAAAAGAATGGGTAACTGATTGTGATATAAATTGATACAACAGAATACTTATTATTCCACAGTAAAAAAAGAACCCAGTATGAATATATTTGGCCATACAGATGATCCTCACACAAGTTGGAAACAAGAAAATCAAACTGCATAGCTTCTTTTACATAAAGATTTTGATGTAGTGAATTGAATACATATGTAAATTTTTTAGAAAAATCATCGTCTCTAAAGGATGTTGACCAGAACAGGGCAGAGTGAAGGTTGCTGGAATGAAGAAAAAAATTCTGTATCTTGATAGGGGTATCATCTACATGAGTATATATATTCTCCTGAATTTATTGAGTTGTACACTTAAATTGTGCATTTCATTTGTGTGAATTCTACTTAAAATACTCAAACACAAATATTGAACTATAGCTGTTTTTCTAAAAAAAATGGTATGTAAAAGCAATTTTGATACCACTTTCTGGGCATAGATTTGAGCATTTGAATAAATATATTAAAGCTATTGAAAGCAAAGTGTCTTATCTCTTGTAAAAGGAGTTGCAAACATGTAAAGGCTAGAATGGATTGGAGTTGAAATTATCAATATAAATTCTTTCTTTTGAAAGGAAAATGGATACATACATACATTTCCCAGCTCTGACAGGGCCTAGAAAAAATAAGCATAGCTGACCCTCAGATCTTAATTTCTAAATAACAGTTTTTAATAAAAGTAATTAGAGTTCCTAAGGTAAGGTTGATTTTAGAGCTGGGGCAAAGATATAGAAGGTGATCTAAGAAAATCACAAAGAAAGGAGGAGTTAATGATGAGAATAAACCCACAAGACAGAGAGCTATGTTGAAGGGATTCCCCAGCCAGCCAAATCTGGGCAATCTGAGCATCCGAAGGATTAATGGTAGTAACAGAATACAACCTACTGATTAAAATGAGTTCCACAGTTTCATATAAGTTGATGAATAAGTAAGTGGAGAACATACAGAAAAATGCCAATATACAAGAGTGAGAGAAAAATTCATCAACGGATGCTAAAACTAGTAGATAAAAATTTGATGAGAAAAATCCTATTAGTTACAAAGGGAAAATATGTAATTTTACTGGAAGAAACCTACCAACATTACCTTAACCAAGTGATCAAAGTTAACACCACTAGTAATGGGACAAATCGATATCACACGCTTTTGATATAATGTACTAGGAGAAAAATAACACCACTTCTGTGGTATTATTGTCAAAAAAAATCAGTCACCACTTACCAGAACATTCAACCTTTGTATTTTGGAAATTGGCTTACTTCACTTAGCATGATATTTTCCAACTCCATCAATTTACCTACAAATGCCATAATTTTATTCTTTGTTAATGCTGAATAATATTCCATTGTGCATATATACCAGTTTTTTTTAAATCCATTCATCTATTGAAGGGCATCTAGGTTGGTTCCATGGTTTAGCTACTATGAATTGAGCTGTTATAAACATTGATGTGGTTGCACTGAGTCCATCCCATTTATTAATTCTTGATTTTATTTGGGGACCATGGGAAAAATGGAGGAACTTTGATGGGGCAAAAGGAAGGGAGAGGGGGGGAGGGAGCATGGGGGCAGGAAAGATGTTGGAATGAGAAGAACATCATTACCCTAGGTACATATATGACTGCACATATGGTGTGATGCTACATCATATACAACCAGAGAAATGAAAAGTTGTGCTGAAATTATGTACAATGAATTAAAATGCATTCTGCTGACATATATACCTAATTAAAATAAATAATTAAAACAAAATAAGAACAAATAACAATTTTAAAATAAATAAAATAAAAATTCTGCAATTAAAAAAGGCCATATGATTCACAAAATTAAAAAAGAGATGAATTGAAGGAAGGCTTTATTCCTTTTATTAAAAAGAATGACACCTTGAATGATAATATCATTGAGGAGTTGATCACAATAAAAAAGAATATAAAACTAAATTAAGAATTAGAATGCTATAATCATATAGCTCTAAAAGAATATTCAAATAAATCTGATTCCAAAAAAGGAGGCTTTGTTTTTAAAGTATAGGGACAATTATGTGATAAGTAAGAGTGATTTTTATATTTTCTAACTGCTTGAGTATTTGATTGGATTGTTTCCACAAGTGGTTTATAATGAAGTAAAATAAATATAACAAAAACTTATTTATGCAATGATGGAATACAAAGTTTTATAAAAAAAAAAGAGGGACTCTAGAATATTACAAAAATATCTGGGTTTTTCACTGGTCTCTAAAATTATTTCAGTTAGTTAAGTAGTTATCTAAGAAGCTATTTTTGAAACAGTAGATTTATGCCTTTCTCCAAAAGCTCTTTACTGTGGTTTAGATATAACTTTAAGGTCCACAAAGGTTTATATGTTGAAAGCATGGTCTCCAGTGTGGTAATAGGAAGGATGTGGAACCTTTAAGAGGTGGGGCTTAGCAAGAGGTTCTTTGATCACTAGGGACACTACCTTCAGAAGGGATTCAGGTAACAAACAAACTGCTATCATAGCTTGAGTTTGACACCTGAGCCTATCTCTGGCTTCCTGTTTGGTGATATGATTTCTTCCTGCAACATATACTTCCACCACTTCCAGCTGTTATGAGGTGACTCAGTTAAGGAGGGGCACTTACCAGAGCCTACACCACGTTGTTTGAGCTTATAGCCTCCAAAATTGTGAGCTACATAAACTTCTTGTCTTTATAATGTTAAAAGAAATCATAGTCAGACTGCAATAATAAGACACCCAGAAGAATCAAATTGGGGGACATTAGACAAGATAACTGCTCTGTAATTCTGAAAAACATAAAAAATTAAGACATAAAACATGTTCTAGATTAATTGACTAAAGAGGCATGGCATTCAAGTGAACCTAAGATCCAGGATTGAACCCTGGATTAGGAAAATAATAGCTATGAAGGGCACTTCAAGGAGAATTGATAAAATTAAAAATGGACTGTGTATTAGATAACAGGACTTTTATCAGGGTCAAATTTTGTGATTTTGGTAATTGCAGTGTGCTTATGTATGAGATTATCTTTCAGGAAACAGAAGTTTATTATAGTAAAGGGATATAATGTCTCTAACAGTCTCAAATGATTAAAAAAAGTAACAATCGATATACATATATACATATTGATATATACACATGTGCCTGCACATATATACACAAATATGTATACACATATGCATTATATCACACACAGAACAAGAAGTACAAATGAGGGAAGAATGTATACAAATTGGCTAATATGGGTAAAATACATATGATTCATGAAATGTTTTTATACATGGGGTAGTATATAAAAATAAAATTTATGAAAAGATTAACAGTGGTAATGGACTATAAATTATTAAAACTACCACAGAAAACCACTTGGAAGTATCTACCAATGATAAACTTACAAATAATTTATAAACCAGTAATTCCATTTTTAGGTAGTTACTCAATGGAAATACACAGATAATGTTTTTTAAAAAAATGTACAGGAATAATCATAGAAAATTATCAGAATATAGTATTCCTTTGCATTAATATATCATAATTTACTTATGTATTCTATTATTGGAGGACATTGGAATGTTTTCAGTATAGGGCTACTACAAATAGTATTAATTTATTACTTAATGTGGAAAAAAGATACTCAAATTTCTACTCTATGAGCACAAATTTTGAAATCAGTTTAAACCAAGTTTTTGTAAGGACTGGAGCAAAGAGATTTCCCATCACTGCTGGTGGAAGTATTAATTGGCACACCACTTTGGAAAAGTTTGATATTAACTATTATCATTAAAGACCTTATGAGTTAGCAATGTCACAATCTTTAAATTCCTCCAGATAAATTCAAGCATGTGCATACCAGAGGACAAGTCTAGGAGAGTTCATAGCCATTTATGGCCCAAACTCTAAAGAATCTAAATGTCTTATTCAGTAGCGTGCATATTTAAAGTGGTATATTCACACAATGAAATATAAAATAATGAAAAGGAAAGAATTCCATGTCCTCACAATAATGCAGATAAATCTCAAAGTACATGTTGAACAAAAGAAAACTTAAAGTTAATGGAAGAATACTTATGATTCCAATTATATAAATTTGAAAACATGTAACACTCAAGTATGATATGAAGGGACATACTAAAAAGGTTTAATTACAACAAAAATCCAGGAATCATTTCCACAGAAGTCAAGTTGAGGGCTACCTCAACAGCAATGGGGATTCTGATCAGCTTTGGGCACTTGGGTGGGGAAGGGGTTCTGAGATGGTATGTCTGAATAGGAAAGCAGTTCTAAAACTTTTTTGGTCTCAGGAACCCTTTATACGCTAAAAGCAACTGATGACCAAATAAAGCTTTTGTTCATGTTAATTATGGCTATTATAATTTTGTTCCTATGAATTAAAATTGAAAAATTTAACATATACTTTTATAGTAATTAAAAATGAAAAGATAACCATATTACATATGGACATAAATTACATTTTACTGAACAATAACCATATTTTTCGAAATAAAAATTAACAGTGAGAAGAGTGGCAGTGTTTACATTTTTGCAAATATTTTTAATCTAGAGCTTCAAAGAAGACAGCTGGTTTCTCATATCTGCCTCTGTATTCAGTCTGTTGTTTTGGTTGAAGTGTATAAAGAAATTCCAGCCCCGCACAGATATGTAGTTGGATAAGAGAGGAGTATTTTAGTAGTTTTTTTTCAAATAATTATAGTATATTCTTTTTATACTATAACAAGCTTAACAAGTGATGACTTAAAGGCTAGTGTCAATGTGGAATCTGAGACCACATCAAGGAACACTTTAACTCTTATTCCAAAATCCATTGGACTAGCATAAATTTTGAATGAAACTTTTATCTGTGCACCATTTTATGACATCATATATTAGTCATCTAGAAAGTTACGATTTGTTAAGAATGAAGCCTCTCAATATTGACATATTTCATCATGCAATGATCATGTAGTACATTCACTAATATCACTGCCAATATATCAATATCAATATCAATATCAATAGAGAAATTAAATATTGTTAAGCTCTTGAGATCAAGTTTTCAAACATTCTAATGTTGTCTTGAAAGCTCAACTTTATTAATGGCAACAAACACTAGTGTTTTCTTGAAGAGAGAAGAATCTCATTCATGATTTTTGAAAAAAGTATTAGCCAAATAACAAAGTCTAAGTAAGCATAGGTTTTTAGTCATTCCTTCAGATAAAAATGGTTTTGCGGGCTGGGGATGTGGCTCAAGCGGTAGCACGCTCCATCCTCAGCACCACTACAAACAAAGATGTTGTGTCCGCTGAAAACTAAAAAATAAATATTAAAAAATTCTCTCTTTCTCTCTCTCTCTCACTCTCTCTTTTTTTAAAAAAATGGTGTTGCATGGGAAAACAGTGGGTAATTCAGCCTGAAACTCAAAACAATTGCACAGGGTTTTGTTTTGACCACCATAATATAACAGCAGAAGTACTCAGAATGTTAAAATGATGTACATTCAAAGGTCAATATTTTACGATTGATGCCACTGGCTTGGTTCAGGTTAACTTTGATCATAACTGCTTTTGTAACATTAGTATGCATGTCAAAATAATGAAAAAGTAAGTTTTACTAGTATTGTGAAAATAATGGTGATCTTGTGAACCCCCTGGAAGTTTCTTAATGATCCCTAGGGTTCTGAAGACCACACTCTGAGAACTGCTGCGATGGGGCTATGAATATATCCCTGAAATGACTAGTTTTCTGATGGACACTTGCTGTCTTTCATGTGAGAATAATAACAGAAGGAATAGGGTGTGTGTGTGTGTGTGTGTGTGTGTGTGTGTGAGAGAGAGAGAGAGAGAGAGAGAGAGAGAGAAAGAGAGAGAGAGAGAGAGAGAGAGAGAAACAGAGAGAGAAGAGAGAGGGGGGATATATTAAAGGAGGATAGGGATGGAAAGTAGAAGAGAGTAAGGAAATAAATGAAGATCAAAGAGAGGAATGGAGGAAGAAGGAAAGGAGAGAGGAAAGAAGGATGATGGCAGGAAGAGGACGTCAGGAAGTAATATGGGATATGTGTGTTTTCTTTTAGCTGATGGTTCAGGAAGCATTTGAAAATACAGGAAGCCTTTTTGTTATGCTCAAAGACGAATTAGAATGATTCAGGGCAAGAACTTACAATGGCATCAGGTTTGAGGCATAATATAAAGGACAATTTAAAACTTGAAGTCTCTAAACAAAAATGCTGATCTTCATGGCCAAGAACATTTTCAATTTAAAAAAATGGCATTCTAATAGAGATGCTTCTTAATCTACTTCAGTTTTGGTCCTGTTCATTGTCTTGTTTTCTCCTCAGTGTGGCCTAGGCCACAGGTCTATTGGTAACTGACAGGCATCCAGGCATCTAGGCAGACAAGGACATACAAGTTCAGCACTGTTTACCTGGTGCAATCTTCCAGGCATGGAGACCTGTTGTCCATTGGAAGCGGGTTATGGGTACAAGCACTATTTACTGAGTCTGATCACAGAGCAAGAATGCCAAGAGGGACCCAAGATTCATCTCCAGGGGGGATTCCAAAGGTGTGGGCAAACTCAGCTGCTGTCCCTTGCCCTGTCTAGTTCCACTAGTTAGGAAGCTGGCTGTGTCCAGGCACAAGTGACACTTTGGAGGTACCTGCTTTCAACTACCACACCTCTGATCAGTGGCCTCAAGGGTTCCTAATTTTTTTTTTAAAAGAAAAAACTCTTCTGCAGCTTTTTTTTTTTTTTTTGGTAGTGTGATTTTTTTTTTTTACCAGCTCTCATTCATTAGTTCATTTCCCTTTTCACCTATTAAGTTGGAATAGAAAGTTCCAGTGCAAATAATAATTGAAAGGATAAGCTAAACTTTAAATAAGCCACCTCCCCTCCCCCCCATCAGGTGAAATGCCTAACAAAAGCCTCATCACTGTGGTTCCACAGGTTGTAAGGTCAGCACTGACGCCCAAAGTCACTGTCCTCACTAACACAACAACCTGCAGCCTCCAACACTCCATCTTGGAGAGCTGTCATAGACCAGAGTGACAGAAACAATGCTGTACTCTCATGTCATTTACCAGGTCACAAAAAGTCACTGTACCCAACAAAGATGCACACTCATTTTTTAATTAATCCTGAATCAGCTTAAGCTAAAGAACATGGGGGTATCCTATGAAACATAAATGAATAAGATGAGACTGGCTTTAAGTTTACCAGATTTACAATTTTCACAAAATGTCTCACTTCCATAGCAGCTTCTCTGTAGACAATTATTTAGCATTCCAATTGCTTTTAAAGAAGGGTGTGAACAAGAGAGCAGGGAAGATTGTGTGCTGGATACAGAGGTGCCACTGCATAGCAATGATGGTAGGAAACCATCCTTTTCCCTAAGCTGGAAATGTCCATCTTGCCTCCAGGAGCCACTGGAATACCAGTATGCGGGCAACTGAGAAAAGGGTGACATCATAGGTGCCCACTGCGTGGAGGATGTTCACCTCAGCTGTCCATGTAAACTCAACCTCACTGTGGTACCATATTCACTTCCACACTCCACCTCCTGCTTTCTATTAGGACAGAAGTGGATCACAGGATTCCACAGCTCCAGGCACTGTCCCAGGTGCTGAATCTCCAGGGATCAAAGGAACCCATATGATCAGGACTCTACTTCTCCTCCCCCCAAGGCTTGAGAAAGTTGTTTAACTTCCTCTTTTGGAAAATGAGGATGGAAATGGCACATTCCTCATAGAGTTACTGTAGGAATGGAATAAAACAAAATCAAAATTATCCTTAAAATTAAAAAAAAATCCAGATTCTCTTTGTGTAACACAATAGACCCACTGTATCCAATCTTGTGTTTTCCAGTTTCAGTTACCTATGATTAACATGAATTTTTTTTCCTTCTTCACATGTCATATATAGGGGATTGTTTCTTATCCCCTATTTTAGCAACTTCAGCATTTTTTTTTAAATTTCCTTACTAAGTCAAGAAATTTCATCTTTTCATTTAAAGGAAGAATTTTATTGCTCCTTTCTGGCATATTCAAATTGCTAGAATCATTACCATTGCCCTTTGAGGCCATTATTAACTAAATTACAGGTTACTTGATCATAAGCACTCTGATACAACAACAGTTAATCTAGTCATTAGATGGCTAGTGTGATACTGTGTGAGAGTGAGACCACATTCACATAACTTATAGTACACTACATTGTTATAATTGTTCTTATTTTTAGTTATTACTGCAAATATATTCCTGTGCCTAGTTTATGAATTAAACTTTATCACAGTATGTATGTACAGGGAAAAACCCACAGTAAATATAGGGCTCTATATTTTCTGCAGTTTCAGGCTCCCAATGGGGGTCTTGGAATGTATCCCCCATGGATACTCAAAATTTCATTTATTCAATCCAAATTACTTGGTATAAAAATATACAGGAAAACCTGACCTGCAAGAAAAAAAATATAACCAACATATGCCAACTTGAGATGACAGAAAACCTTGGCATTACCAGCAAAAGCAGCTATTATAACCTTGGTCAAAGAAGTAAAGACAAACATAGGCAAAGCGTGAAAGTCTGAACCAATAAACAGAAGACATAAATAAGAATCAAGTTGAAGTTTTAGAGATGAAAAAAATAATAACTAAAATAAAAATACTTGTTGGATGAGTTAAGTATCACAATGGTGATGGAAGAAGAGGTTGTAAGCTGGGAGATTAATGAAAATCATCTAATTTGAACATCAGAAAGAGGAAAAAAAGAGATTAAAAAAAACATTAAAAGAAACTCAGGGATCTGAGGAAAAACTCCCAAAAGATCGATCATTTGTGTCATCAAAGTTCCTAGAGAGCAGTGAAAATATGGTTCAGAAAAGAATATGGGAAGAAACAGCGGCTGAAATAGCCACAGATTTAGTGAAAATCAAACCTATAGATTCAGGAAATTCAGAGAACCCCCTTAGTACAACCTATTCCCAGACAAATCATAATCAAACAGCTGAAAACTAAACACAGTAAAATGCTGAAAGCAGCCAGGAAAAAGCACTGCGTTATAAATAGGGGAACAACCACATGAATGGCTGCAGATTTCTCATCAGAAACCAGAGGCACAACATTTTTAAAGGGATGAAAGGAAAGAACTGTTAACCCAGACTTCTACATTCAGTATAAATAACCTTCCAGAGTGAGGAAGAAATACAGATATTCTTAGATGAAGGAAACAAGAGAATTAGTCACTGGAATTGCTCTAAAAAAATGCTAAAGGAAGTTCCTCAGACAGGAGAATGACATTGGAAGAAAACCAGAAATTTCAGGAATGAAAATCAATAGAAACGCTACACTTCTGGACAATATAAGAGATTATTCTTGTAATACCTATAAAATATCTACGATACAAAGAAAAAGTGGTAACAAAGTCTTATGGGATTTTCAACAGTACTCCTGGCTCCTCACTTAACTGCAGTTTCATTTTCAGTGCGGATCAAAAACATTTAAAGGAAAATTCCAGAAATAAACAATTCATAGAGTAGAGGGAAGAAAACGGGGGAGAAATGAGGGGATGGGAAGGGGAAATAGTGGGCACTGAATTAAAGCAAATTATATTCCATGCTCTTATGAATCTGTTAAAATTAACCCTAATGTTATATATAATTAGAAAAAAAAACAATAGAAAGGCAAAAAAAATCAGCAGTCATTCCAGGTAAAAATATAAACAAGAATAGAAGAAAACTATGTAAGTGTGCCAAAGACTTAACTCCAAACCAGAAACATTATATACTATGAAGAAACACTAGATGTCACTTTAATAGACAACACAAATCAAGGATGCAGTCATCATGATTCTATACTACTTAGCATTTTTAGTGAGTCATTTAAGTAAATAAAATAAACTGTACAAATATTGTTAAAAGAAGAAACTAAATAATCATTTACAGGCAATATAAGGGTACATTTAAATAACTGAAACCTATTAAGAGAAAAAATATTTAGTGAGGAGTATTCCAGAGAAAAGAAAAATATGCTGACGTAAAAAATCAGTATTAGAAAAAAAATCTGTTCATATTAGCACCAAAAATACATGATACTAGGAATACTTTAATGAAGATTATATAGATCTGCATTTCGAAAATTAATATGAAATAAGTAACTGGGAATAAATATCATGTTCCCAGATGGGAAAATTTAAAATCACAATGATGTCATTCCTTGTTAGACAAATATGTAAATTTAATGCTATCCCCAAAATAACCATATGCTATTCTGAAAACAGCTCCATCCCACCTGGAATGTGAATCATCCCTTTGTCCAGTGTATCCACTCTGCTTATGCTACCTGCCCATTAGTCTCACTGAGTAGCTGTCTAGGTTATCAGATTGACGGGTGCACTATGGTAATGCCTGTGTTCCAAAACCCCTATGTAGCAGCCTGACACTATGTTGTAAGGCCTATGTTACCAATCTCAGTGCACCTCATCAGGTAGGCACTGTATCTGTTCACCTCATCATGGGATGAAAGGTAAGTACAGGAAAATAAGATATTTTGAGAAAGAGAGAGACAGCACATGTTCACATAACATTAATTATAGCATATTTTTATAAATGTCCTATATTATTATTGCTGTGCTTATTTTATAACAAACTTTATGATAGATATGTATGTGTAGAAAAAAAGCTATATACACTCATATACATAGGCTTTAATACTATCCAGTTTCAGGTACCTACTGGGTGTTTGGAATATCTTTGTGGATAAAGGGGAGATACTAAAGCTGTGACATACAAGACACCTACCCCATAAAGAAGGCAAAGCGAGGGGACTTTTATTAAGTTTTATGCATTCCATGTTAAGTGGTAAAATATTAATTCTACATGGACTGTGAAAAGTTAAGTATAAAAACTTGTATTCTCTTGAGTAATTACTAAAATGTATACAAAGAGCTAGAGAAAAAAATAGATAAGTTAGGATTAAGTGCTAAATTTAAGTATTGCTTAGGAATACAGAAAAGGGGAAACAGAAACAAAGAAGAAACAAATAATAAGAAAATAATAAAATTGCCCATCTGAATCCAAACATATCAATAACTATTAAATGCAAATGACCAATTAAGAGATATAGATTGTTTGAGTAGATTAAAAAAGATAAGACTCAATGACATGCTCTCTCCATGAAATCCACATTAAATATAATGAAATAGGCAAATCAAAAGTAAATGATAGTCAAAGATGTACCATAAAAACACGATAGTTGCTAGATTGTTTTTTATCTCATGTGCATGTATGAATACGTAACAATGAATCCCACCATTATATATAATTTTAGTGTACCAATTAGAATATGGGAAAATTTTAAAAATTAAAACATGAATGGTAAGAAAGCTGGCTTCACTACATTAAGACAAGACATACTGGGGCTGAGGTTGTGGCTTGGTGGTAGAGTGCTTGCCTAGCATGTGAGTCTCCGGGTTCCATACTCAGTACCATATATAAATTAATAAAATAAAGGTCCATTGACAACTAAAAATATATATATTTAAAAAAATAAGGCATACTGACATGAGACACAGTAGACTTTAGAGAAAGGGAAATAACCAGGGGTTGAGAAAGATAATATGTACTAATAAAAAGAGTCACTTCACCAAAAATTTATAACAATCTCAATGGGTATGCATCTAAGGAGAGAGCTTCAAAATTTATGAGGAAAAAACCTTTGGAATATAGTGTAACAGTTTCTTATAAAATTGACCATAAAGTTACATATGGCCCTGTGATCCCATTTCTAGGTATCTGTTCTAGAGAAATGAAGATTTGGTTTTCAAAAAAAATTGTATGTGAATGTTCACAGTCATTTACTTGTGGTAGCTCAAAACAGTTTTCTCAAATGTCTTTCAAAGAGTGAATGAATAAACAAACTAGTATATCCCTACCATGGTATACTAGTCAGCAATAAAAAGGATTTAGTCATCTTTCATTCACTATAACAAACATCTGAGATAAATCAACCTATAAAGAAAAAAGGTTTGTTTTACTCAGTTTTAAAGGTACTAGTCCATTATCAGTTGGACCTAGTGCCTGTAGTGAGACAACATGTCCATGGTGGGAGCATGTGGCAGAGCAAAACTGCTCCTTTCATGGTGGCTGGGAAGCAAAAAAAGAGAAAGGAAGAGGCCAGGATTCTATATTCCCTTTTAAGGCACACCCCAGGGCTGGGGATTTGGCTCAAGCGGTAGCGCGCTCACCTGGCATGCGGGTGGCCCGGGTTCGATCCTCAGCACCACATACAAACAAAGATGTTGTGTCTGCTGAAAACTAAAAAATAAATATTAAAAAAAAAGATTCTCTCTCTCTTTAAAAAAAAAAAAAAAAGAACACACCCCAAAGGACCTAAACACCTCCTATTAGGCCCCATTTCTTAAAGGTTCTATGAACTCCCAAGAGTGCCATGCTAGGTACCAAGTCTTTATCACCTGGATGTTTGAGCAACATTCAACATCCAAACTGCAGCAGAAATTAATTGCTGATTTATAAAACAAGGATAAAGCTGGGATGTGTTATGCTGAGTGAACAAAAGCCAGTCTTAATACACCACACGGATCACATCAGTGGTTCCCAGGGTAAGAGTAAAGGAGGGTTGATAAAGGGGCGGCTGGAGGGAGTTCTGTGGAGTGATGAAATTGTTTTGCAAACTGATTTCATGGTGGTTAAATGAATATACAACATGTGCTAAACTCAGAACTACTACAAAAAAGTCAATTGCATGGTATGATAATTAAAAAAAAAACAAAACAAAAGAAAATTTAACTTATTAGGTAAGAAAGGCTTCAACTTCAAGAATGAAGAAACTAGAAAACAAGAGCACACCATCATTTCTATCATTCTGCTTGAAATGAAGATAACTGGAAGTCAATGAAATGGAAAAAAAGATCAAAATTTTGTTCTTTGAAAAATATTAACAGAATTGACAAACCATTAGTGAGACAGATCAAGGATTCAAGAGAGGGCATAAATTTAAAAAATCATAAATAAAAGAGGAGTTACCATCTCCCAATCCACTGACACCAAAAGTATTATATGGGAATATTATGAATGACTTTATTCAAACAAACTCAGAAGACTCACATGAGATGGACAAAATCTTAAAAATACAGAAATTATCACAGATTATTCAAGAAGAAAATAAAAAATGTGACTGGACAATTAACAGGTAAAGAATATGAATCAGAAATAGTAATTCTTCCCACAAAGCAAAGCCCAAGCCAAAATGTTTTCACTGGTACATTCTACCAAGCATTGAAAGAAAAATAATATCAATTGTTTAAAAATACTTACATAAAATACAGGAGGAAAGAACAGTGTTCAAGTTATTCTATAAAGTTAGTACTACCCTAATATCAAAATCAAGGACATCACAAGAAAAGAAACTACTGAACAGTAGATGTAAAAAGCTTTAACAAAATCTGAACTGACCAAATTCAACAACATAATAAAAAATTATATGCTGCGATGAATTTGGATTTGTTCTAGCAATGTTAAGGTTGTTTTAACATTGAAAATCAATTAATATGGCATTAGAAGCATATTGATACAATAAATGCCTAAAACCCACTAATAATCTCAACAAATACATGAAATTCATGAAAAGCTTTTGACAAAATTCAATGTTTATTCTTGATTAAAAACTGTCAACAATATGAGACTTTAAGGGGACTTCCTCAATCTGACAAAAGGCATACTTATAAACCCTACCACTAGCATCATATCTGATTATGACAGTGTAAATGCTTTGCACTCAAGATCAGGAGCAAAGAGAGCGTGTCCCATTCTTATCCCCTGAAGTCCACATCCTATTGGAAGTCCTAGCCAATAAACTAAGAACAACAATGACATCAAACTAAAAGCATTCATTCAGATTAGCAAGAAGTAAATCTAAAAGGACTTTTTTTTTGCAAATAACATGAGTCTATATGTAGAAAAATCTAATAAATTGGCAGAAAAATAATACATGAATTTAACAAGATGGCAAGAGAATAGTTACTGAGGGGTGAACAAGGGCATTTCTGGTGGGCTGAGAATGTTGTTTTGTATTCTAGTTCCTGGGTTATTCAACTGCCCATTTGTCAGTTCCATTCAGATGTCTAATAGACATCTCAAACCTGATTCATCAAATATAATTACTGAATTTTCTCCCCAAATCTAAATCTACTCCCACCTGCCCACAAACCATCTCCCTTTCCACCAAATGGCATGAATATTCAACAAACTGCTCAGGTCAATCACTTGGCATTATCTCTAATTCCTTTTCTTCACATCACGTTCAATTCATCAATGATTCCAGTGGATTCTATCTCCAAATCTGTCACGAATCCATCTCTACTGCGAAATCACTCTTCCCCAATACACAATCATCTATTATTTGCCAAATGCAATAGTCTCCACAGTAATGTTTTAAATGGCTAACTGGAGCTTTGTGCTAACCTCATCCCCAAACCCTTGCTTAATATAACCAATAGCTTCATAATATTCCAGGTCCAAATCACTGGTGAGGCTTAGAAGATCCTGCACCAGATGCCTCTCTTCAACCTCCTCATCAGCCTTTCCTGTGGGACACTTTAGCCTCCGGTTTGGTCACAGAATCTGCCAAACTCTTTCCTGCCCTGCAGTGTTCTATTCATGCATGCTGACTTGTTGCCTAGAATCACATTTAGTCTCTGTAACATCTTGTTCATGACCTTCTTTTCAGTTTCCACAATCTTTAAAAAAATATTTTAATGTGTTGATTTATTTACCTGTGTACTATCAGTCTTTCCTGCTAGACAAAATTGCAGGAAGGAGGGCAGTGCTAAGTCTTTTTCACTCACCCCTATGTGCTCAGCGTCTGCAGAGGACCCTGCAGATAGTTTGTATTTATGGATGCATATGCACAGTAAATACATCGTGAATCAATAAACTGATCAGAGAAAGAGAGAAACTGAAGCTTGAGGCCAGGGCCCCATGCACACTACTCTACTAGGCAAGCATCCACCACTGATCTATATCCACAGTCTTGATGAGTTTTGAGGTATACTCAGTGACTAAATTAGATGATTCTTCATGTAATTCATATACTGGGGATTCCCAAAATTTGCTACGCATTAGAATTATTAAACGGAATTTTAAAAATCCCAATATGCAGATTAAATCTTCTTTCTGTTAGATCAGAATGACTGTCACACATGGAGGAAATTCAAATGAGTCTTAAATGACTTTATGAGCCCAAGTATACTAAGATGTACTGTTAAATTCTGTTACTGATATGTACAATCACTTTTATTTGTTATATGTGATACATTAAAGAAGTTTGTATATAATATCCAGTGATGCTACATAAACACTTGTTTCAATATTGCCAACGTTAAAAGTGGTGTTTCCCTGTGCTATTTTCAATATTTAGGTGATTTAATCGATTACTATTGATATAACTTGGCTAATATAATTATAGATTATATAGATACATATATAGAGATGTCTTTAGATACCTAAATAGATACATTATATATGTATATCTATATAGGTATAGGCATATCTATATGTATATATATATATATACACATCTATAGATATAGACATATATTAATTATAAATATGAATTCCACTAACATTTATTTCCACAACTATTATTTGGCAGGTAGGTACTCTGCTCAATATTACAGAATGCAGGAAGTTGAATGTTGAGTTTCTGTTTATATAACATATATTTTGACGGTCTACTAAGATGAGTGATGCATTTGTTTACAGAAGTTATTGTCAGCTGAAACAATATGTTCCATGCCCAATTCAGTTGTCTTGGCTAATTCTGGTTGCTATAACAAAATACCATTAATTTGGTGGCTTAAACAACAGACATTTATTTCTCATAGTTTTGGAGGCTAGAAATCCAAGATCAAGGCACTGGAACATTCAGTATCTGGTGAGGGCCAGTTTTCTGGTTCATACTTGAATGACTTCTCCCTTGTTTCCATTAAATCATAACGGCTGTCACACATGTATGAAATTCAGATGGCTCTTATAATATGGCTCCCTGAATCCTCATATGGTGGAAGATACAAAGGAGTGTTTGGGGTCTTGTTTATAAGGGTACTAACCCCATTCATGAGGACTCCACTCTCATAACTAACTGACCTCCTAAAGAGTCCATCTCCCAATCCTATCATATTAGGGGTGAGGAGTCAACATATGAACTTTGGGGGGACACAAATATCTGATTTGTCACATCACTTCAATCCTGGTCTCTCCATTATTTACCATTTGTATAAATTTAGGTGACTTTGTTAATCTTTATGTTTCAATTTTTTATCTGAAATGACAGAACAGCAAGTTGGGTGTTGTAGTTTTTGATAGGATTATATCACATAAAACATAAAATTATACTGTCTGATTATACATGTTTCTAATCAATCAACAGACACTCATGTAAATTAATTCTTCACTCCCCACAACATATTCACAGTGCCATAAAACAGGAAATATGGTGGTGGGAGGCTGCGGAGGCAATTTAGAATCATGTCACAATCTGTTGACCAGACCTATTAACATCAACAACAAAAAGAACTGATTATCATTAACCACACGGTTTAATTGTCAAGAAGAAAACTTTTGTGTTGATCTTATTAAAATAAAACTAATAGCACAGTGCATTAACAAACAAACAAACAAACAAAAAAACAGGCTATCTGAAGATGAGCCAAGGGCAGCCACTAGCCATATATTATGAAGGAATACTGTGAATGGTTTCCTTTCTTCCCCAAAACCTTCTGAGGGGTGCTCCATGGAAATGAATTCTGAAGACAGCACTTGAAAATAGGTGGTGGAGTCTACAGGAAGCTCACTGGCTTCCTGGGTCATGCCACAAAACTAGTCAATAGCAAGTTCAGATGAGCAAGGTACTCCAAAAAGAAGGTGAAGCAGGGACAGCACTGTAGCCAACCCTGCAGTCACCCTAACCTTGGCCTACATGACTCAACCCAGGAGCCTCTGTACTGGCTTTTCCCCCAATTTAAATATTTCATTTTATTTTTGCTTAATATATACTAGTTGTACATATTAATTGGTGGGGTTTAGTCTAATCTTCCGAAACTTGCATAGTGTTCTAATCAAATCTAACCTGCCTTTATCCATTCTCCCATGCTTTTAGCACTATCACTATTTTACACTCAGGTAGACTTTGTTTAACTTCCACAGACAAGAGAGAACATCTATGTGGTTCTTGTCTTTCTGTGTCTGGCTTATTTCACCTAATGTATGCCCTCCAGTTCCACTCATTTTGCTACAAATAAAAAGAAAAACCATTCTTCTTTAAGGCCAAATAATACTCCATTATGTATGTTTTCTCTATTTACTCATCTGTTTATGGGCACCTAGGCTGATTCCATATCTTAGCTATTGTGAACAGTGCTGCAATAAATATGGGCTTGCAGTATGTCTTTGGTATGCTGATTTCATTTCCTTTGGATATAAAATCAGAAGATGAACAGCTAGATCATGTACTCACTGGCTCTTCACGACTGCTATAGACCTTTTAATCCCCAAGACATCCTGATACCTTGAAAAATACTATCCTCCTCCAGGGACGAAAAGAGAACTAGGATAATCCAGCCCAGAAAAGTGAATGGCCATATGCATGCAATGAAACATTTTGACCCAAACCTGCCACTCCAAAATAAGTCTCAAGATCCAGTGCATGTCTTCCAAAAAGGACATGAGAATATATGGCACATAAAAGTAACTGGTATAGCTTCTGAGGGGAAACCTCACATCCTCAGCCCTGCTAGTTGCTGTGGCTAGATGCTACAGTTCCATGTGGCATCCAAAGATTATTCAGCTCATTTTTAACTTAAGTTTCAAAAGTGATTCCAGTTGTCTAGGAGATTGTCAGCCTCATAAATTAATTTAGGAGAGAAGAGACATTGTACTGAAAAGGGAAAAGTCATTAACACTTTTCTTTCATAACAAGAGATCTGAGGCTACTGTCAATCTCCTTGTGGGAACCAGGATATTGCATCAGGTGAAGTTGGACTAGGTGCCTTCTAAGTGGGACAATTTTGATTGAAATCAAGAGTTTAAAGTGGTAATATTACTGGAAAGAAAGACATAACACATACCTAAATACAGCTATCCTTTCTGCCACACACATGCTCATGTGTGCATGTATGCACACGCACACACACACGCACACTCCTTTCCTATCTTAAAATTAGCCATCCCAAAGTTCTAATGGGTTTGAGTACACTAATCATCATACTTATTTGCTTTCTTAAAGCCTCATTTGTTTGAGAACAAAAATGTCAAAATGCATAGACCCATATACACTTTTAAAATCCATAGGGTAAATTCATTTCAAATCACTAGTCTATAGTCATTCATTCATTCAATCATTTGTTCACGCAATAGAGATTGTATTAGGTGCTCAGCACACATTAGTGAACACACAAAATTCCCTGCCCTGGTGGGGTTTCTATTCTAGTAAGTGATAACTGGCAAATAACAAACAATTGGCATAAAAAATAAGTAAGCAATATGCTATGAGTCCATAAGTGACATAAATTAAATAGAAGACCTGGTGGGGAAAGCAGACTACAATTAAAGAGGCTCATGGAAAAGAAGACATTTGTGCAAGCACTGGAAGATGATGATAGGGTCAACTATGCAGATGTCTAGGAGGAAAATATTCTTTAAAAATTGATCTTTTAAGCAATAAGATGTTATTTTCATTTCCCCATAGAAGAAAGATACCATTCTTCTAACTCAGTGCTAATGAATGAGCTTGTGGATCAGGGCATATGGCTTGCTCATGGATCCCTTCAGAAATATTATTTCAAATGGGAATCAGGACACTAAAGTCACTCTGGTGAGATGCAGATTAACCTATTTAGAAAAGCAATAAATGTGTGAAGTTAAAATATTTAAATAATATTAAAAATAAAAGTGCCTATGCTAATTCATCTTTAAAAAAAAGAAGAAGAAAGAGAAGAAATGGGCAAGGTAGCAGGGGCAGTGGCTAGAAAGAGAATAATGTAAGTTCTCAAGGGAAGTCCAAATCTTGAACTGGCTGAGCCTAGGATTGCACAAAAGCCAAATCACACTTCAGGGACCCCCTGATTTCTCAATTTAGTTGTTAGGGTTCTGCCTAAAAGTACCAAGCAGAGGAATTCTGGATTACTGTCTGCAAGTTCTGTGCAGAAGTTGAAGGCAGAAGCCCATTAGGGAGATGGGTTGCAGAATTCAGAGCAAAACATCCTAACCTACAGTGGTAACAGGGAAGGGGAAGGCAACCCAAGGAAGTGAAGTGAATAGATGGAATGGTGGGAGGGGATGAGACATGCAAGACCCCTCCCCAGTCTCCAGATCCAATTCTTAAGGAGAGGGAAGAACTCCCAGGGGGCTTTATACATGGAGAGCCCCCCCCCCCAAAGAGAAGCTTATGGGGAAGAACAAGAAGGGTTTTTGTTTTGTTTTGTTTTGTTTTTGTGGCCACAAATGGAACAGGGAGATCTAGGGGTCTCATATTTGGGAAGAGGCCTGGGCTGTAGGGAGATTGTGCCAAAATTAAGTATCAGCACAAGAAACAAAGAATACAGTAGAGAAAGAGACAGGGAAAAGTAGAGAAAGGGAGTGTAAGGGGAGAGAAAGAAAGAAAAAGATGGAGAGATTGAGAAACAGAGGGATGGGAAGAGACTGACTGATTATGAATGCCACCTCCAAGGAACTCAGGGTCCCTCTTTTGCAAGGCTGCTCTGCAGGAAGGTGTGAGCAGGAAGTGCTTTGTAACAATGATGTTCACAAATGAAACCACAGAGTGACAACTGGTGAGAAGTATGCTCTAGGATGGGGATGTGTGATTTTAACTGGATTCCTCAAAGTAATAAAAGGAATATGTCATAACAAAATTCCTGAGACTATATAATTTATAAAAGAAAGAGATCTATTTGGCTTGCAGTTATACAAGCTGGGAAATTGAAGATCATGGTGCTGGTGAGGACTTTGTGCTGCTTCAATGCATGGTGGAAAGAAGAAGGGCAACCAGGCACATTAGGAAGAGACAAAAGAGGAAGGCCCTCCTTGCTTTTTAACAATCATATCTCTCCATAACTAATCTACTATCAAGAGTGTAAAAACTGCCTCTCTCCTCCCTCCCTTAAGAATTAATCCAGTTCTATGAGAGCAGCATTGATTGCTCTTAACAACTCAATCACACCACCTTCCAACACCAACACAATGTCAATTAAATTTCAATATGAATTTTGGTGAGGACAACCCCACCCAAATCATAACAGACCAGAAATATCAAATTTGCCATAGAGCAAATAATATTTTGAAAAGAAAGATGGCAAAACTCTTTTGCTTACCTAATAAGAACATATTCTAGTTGAAGAATGTCATGATCCACACACACAATGTACATACTGCCCTGGAGCAGGGTGTTGTTCACGAGAGGCAGCTCTGGTGTTGGATAGCCCACCCGGACGCCCCAAGTGCTTTTCTCCAGGCCAAAGTGTTAGTGTGGATTAATGGGATTCCTGGCTGCAAAGGAAAACTTCTCTTTAGCCATTTGGGCACTAGGGAAAGATCAAATAAGTTCAAGATATATGTATAAATGGCACACATGCACACGTACATGGGGCAGGGTGTTCCTTTCTTTCTCTGCTCTTTCTCTCCCTAACCCCACCCCTAGAATCAAGAATAACTCCTTCACCATTTGGTTTTACAATTTACACATGACCAATGAAATGTGTATCAAATGTGGACTTGTATTTTTGGAGTAAACATGCAATATTTCAGCACTGCAAATGGAAATCAGATACCTGCAGGGGAACAATATATCTTGAAAGGATAAACTCTACTTGGGGAAAATAAAATGTGATTTTAGGAATTTTTAATATATCTAAACATTTAATTTTCAAAGAAAGATTTGGATCATTTTTAAGAGACCATATCCCTTTGTAATATTCTCCCCAAATTCATTCAAGGCTGAAGAATACTCCTTAATCCAGGATTGCTTCCCACAAAGGCCAGGTGGGGTCTCTGAGATCCATTTCCTTTGTGATACATTGCCCCAAACAAAACATTGTTCCCCGAATTCTGAAATGAAATTCCACCCAGGAAGAGTCTCACTAATACTAATACAATTTGAAAAGTACATTTCACTGATTTAAACTTTTAGTCAAGGCAGCCAGGCAACATACGTATTTTATCCACATTTGTTGGTGGATGTATAGGAAATATTTGCTTCTCAAAAAGTAAAGTTCTTAGAACTGTCTTACTGGTGTCATAAAGCAGATCATCTTATATAAATAGCATTTGCCTTACAGTACTCCCCCATTATCTGCAGTTCTGCTATCCGTGGTTTCAGCTACCCATAGTCAACCATAGTCTGCAAATATTAAATGAACAACTTCAGAAAGAGACACAATTTGTAAGTCTTAAATTGTGTGCCATTTTGATTAACATGATGAAATCCTCCTATGTACTTCCTTGGATATGAGCCATTTCTTTGCCCACTGTATCCACAATGTATACACTATTTACCCATTAGGCACTTAGTAGTCATCTCAGTTATCTGATGAATCTTCAAGATATCATAGTGCTTTTGTTCAAGAAATGTTTATTTTACTTAATAATGGCCCCAAAGCACAAAAGTAGGGATGCCAACAAATCAGACAAAAGAAAGTGAAGCCATAAAATATTTTTAAGTGAAAAAATAAAGTATAATACATATTTTGAAAGAGACCACATTCAAGTAACTTTTATAGTATATTATTAGAATATTTTTATTTTATCATTAGTTATTGTTGTTAATCTCTTGCTGAATGTTATAAGTTAAACTTCATCATAAGTGTGTATGCATAGGAAAAAACAATTTATATGGAGTTTGATATTATTCATGGTTTCAGGCATCTACTGGAGTTACTGGAATATATTCCCTGAAGAAAAGGAAGGACTACTTGTTTTAAAAAAGTATACTGTTCCTTTGTATAGGCAGTATATAGTAAAAAAACAGGAAGAAGAGATCTTTATTCCTTTGCCTCCATACACTAATAAGTTTTCTGATTGGGTTTGAAAGCCTAGAAGAGGACCTCAACAGATTGTCACACCTTTTAAACACAGCTCTGGGCTCCCAGTGAGACTTCCTGAACATCAGCCCAGGCTGTTACTGTCAAGCCCTGACCAGCAGTCTCTTCCCTGGCCATTCTGGAGGCCCAAAAGGAAAGGTGGATGGTAGGAGACCACAGCATGGCAGAGACAGGGCTTGATCACCCTAGATCTGTCAGAAGTAAGATAAGAGTCTAGATTTCACGCTCTCCAAGATTCTTACCAACTTCAACCTGAGATTCAGAATCTCATCTCCTTCCTGCTTTGAATATCCTTGGTGTGCCCAAGAAACCTCCATACCCCAGCCCAGAACAGAGCAGCATGGGGGTTGGAATCTGTCCCTCCTCAGAGATGGTGGGTTACCCTTCCACAGGAAAAAGAACGCCTGGCATGAATAAAGAACAAGGTGGCAGAAGCAAATGGGCCATGACAGTTGGAATTAAAAGGCTCTTTCTGAAATATTTACCCCTTTGGTTTATAAAACCACTTAAAAATAAAGCAGCCATGCATTGATTTTGCTTGCCTCACAAGATATCCACTGCTTTCTTCACTTCTAGAAACATATGACTTAAATCTTAAATGTCCTCCAAAGGCTTCTCTGTTAAAGGCTTTGTCCCTAGTCCATGGCGCTACTAGGAGGTGGAGGAATCCATAAGCCTAATGGAAGAAAGTGAGGTCCCTGGGGGTGTGTCCCTGAAAAGGAATAATGGGACCCCAGCTCCCTCCCCTCTCTTTCTTTGCTTCCTGGCTGCCATAAAATGAGAAGCTTTGCTCCACCACGTGTTCCCTACCATGATGTTGTACCTCACCACAGATCCCAAAACAATTCAGTCCACCAAACACAGACTGAAACCTCTGAAACTGTGAGCAAAAACAAAGTTTCACCTTTTAAGTTTTTATCTCAGGTATTTTGTCACAGTGACAGAAAGCTAATGCACATGATTAGCACTTAACAATCAAACTAGTTTGTGTGTGTATAGGTAAAAGAAAACTAAATCAAGTATTATTTAAAGGCAATTTCTGACCAGTACTTAGGAGGTTGTGGCAGGAGCCCTCAGGTCTTGTGTGAGGGTGACGATCCGAACCAGGTCTATAGACTCCAGAGCCAGAGCTCTCAGTTATCCTAGAAGCACCCGCCTTCCCCAGCAAAGGAACCAGTAAGGAACTTCCCACAGAAAGTCATTCTCTGAAGTACATCTTGTGGGGAGAAATTGTGAGTTAAAAGTTATTAAGTGGGGTCTTTGCTATGAGAGTCAAACATCAAGAAAGAGCTCTTCAAAGTGCCTTCCATATACTGAGAACAATGCAAAGGAGCTTCTGTGAGTATTCCCTCAAGCTTATTTGTCAAGCACATATCTACAGAAAAAAAAAAATGAACTGGCACTGGATGCTGGTACTGCCATTAAATTCCTTGCATTCCCATGATCTAAAAATTCATCACCATCAGCAAACTTCCCATAGAGAAAGAATGCATTGACTATAGGCACAAATATTCTAGATCTAATAGTGAAATACCTGAAAACAATTTTCAGGTTAAATTTAATAAGTAGGCACTATGGTTTGTCTTCACCAAAATGCATTCTGAAATTTGGTTTCCAATGTAATGGTGTTGGGAGATGGTGGGACTTTTAAGAGATCATTAGATCATGGGGACTTCCTCCTCATAAATGTATTAATATCTTTCTAATGTCTTTCTTGAGAGACTAGGTTAGACCCCTTGAGATTGGATTAGGTCTTGAGGAGTGAATTGAGTCTCATGAGATTGGATTAATTACTGTGAGCACAGTTGTTAAAAAGCAAGGTTACCTCTGGTGTTTTATCTCATCTGCATGTGTCTATTTGTCACTCTCTAATGTGCTCCCACCATTGTTATGTCATCCACCATGAGGTCCTCACCAGAAGCCAAACAGATGCCAGCACCATGTTCTTGGACCTCTAGAACTGTGAGATAAATAAATCTCTTTTCTTTATAAAGCACGCAGTCTCAAGTATTTGTTATAGCAACACAAAGGGCTCTTAGACCATAGGGTTATACATCTAGACTCTTGTTTGGTTGGTTAAAATTACTTAATAAGAAAAAACTGAATTTTCTAAATATGCCCATATCTTTTCTAAAGATATTTGAATATCTTTGGTCACATTTATTTTCATGTTTGCCCAGTTCCTTGGCCACTTCAGGATCTGAAGTTTTCTTACAGGCCAGAAAGAATGTTTTAGCGATGCTGTTGGGCGTGACACACAGGGGATAAGCCCATTCTATGAAGGGCCATGCTGGCTGCTGGTACAGTTGTTGTTATCACCACCAACAACAACCAACAGTTGTTATCACCAAGCCCATTCTATGAAGGGCCAGGCTGGCTGCTGGTACATGTTATTGTTATCACCACCAACAACAACCAACAGTTGTTATCACCAAGCCCACTCTATGAAGGGCCATGCTGGCTGCTGGTACAGTTGTTGTTATCACCAACAACAACAATCAACAGTTGTTATCACCAACCCTGCCAGACCACAGGATGACCACAAACATCAGTAGTGCTAAGGGGTGCTATGATACAGTGATCTGCAGTGTATGTAGAAGCATATCAGAGAAGTGGATGGCTATTGCTGAACTGAGAACTAAAGGAACATCAGAAAATGAGCATAACCTAGAACTGGCAAAAGACTGGGTGTGTTCCCAGAATACACTAGACTAGGTCAATGTGCTTGGACCTCAGGCACAAAGTAAGTTCACAAACTCAGGGACAAGCCAAACTGGGCAAGGCCCTGTGGTCACATGTAGATGCAGTGGGAGGCTCAAAAGGTATTGAGCAGGGAGAGGGAGGGCCTACCTAGGTGCATTGAGAAATAATGTGGGGACTGAGTCAGGGTGGCTTCCAGTGCAGGCCAGGTAGAAGGTGATGACAATATTCTGGCAAGAGGCTTGAGGGTCTGGAGGAGGGAGTGGTAGATTGGTGATGATGATAGAAAAAAGGAAATTTTGGAAATAACTCCTCTTGACTTCATGACCCATAAGCCGTGAAGACAGAGTAAGATGTTAAACATGACTCCACAATCTCTGAACATCTCTTTACTGAAGAAGGTATTTCCAGGAAGGGGGAGCAGGAAGAGAGGCATGGCTGATACAATCAGCTCCCTTTGGGACATGAGGATATGTCACACCAGCAATTGGTAGAATAGCCTGGGACCCAGAAGAAAGTTCTGAGCTGGAGAGGTAACTCTGGGACCTGCACAGAGTTTTTAACTGGGACTTACAGTCATGGGAATTGAGACCACCCACCCTACAAGAGCTGACTTAAAAAGGAATATTTCTCAAGGTTGAGCTTTCAAGAACACTAACATTTAAAGATTAGGTGGAGAAGGAAATACTAAGAACCAGGAAGATAGATGGGAAAGGGATGGTCATTGAGCTGGGCAGAAACTTAAAAGCCATAACACTCTGGAAAACAAGGGAGAATAATGCTTAAAGATGAGGAACACAAGGGCAGAATTCCCCAGCTACCATAAACCAGAGAAGGAGACACAGGCTTAACACTAATTCTTGCTCCTAGAGGAGTGTAAAGGGATGATGTCCCCACCACTTAAGGAAATAAATTTTAATGCTATGCAAGAATTCTAAAGCATAGTTTCCATCCATAAGATCAGGACTATTTCCACAACTATTCTAAAATAGATTTTTTTTTCCTTTTCACTGTGTTGCCACTAATGTGAAAACAATGGTAGTTATAAGTGCCAATGCCTTCACAGAAATCAAGGTGTCTGTAGTCTTCATATTCTTCACCATCAGACACTCAAGAGTTACAAAGCTCAAACTAAAAAACAGAAAGCAGTTTAACTTATGAACATCCTTGAGGAAACAGTAAAAAGTGTTGGTTATATTAACTGCAAACCTTGGGAACAAGTATTCCTGATTTTTTAAGTACAGGTTGAACATCTCTAATCCAAAAATCCAAAACTTCTTATATACCAACAGAGTGCCACCAGTGGAAAATTCCACACCTGACCTCATGTTAAGGATAGCAGTCAAAATTCAGGCATACTAAAGATCCTGTATAAAATTACCTCCAGGCTGTGTATTTAAGATGTGTTTGAAACATAAATGAATTTCATGTTTAGACTTAGGTCCCATCCCCAAGATATTTTATTATGTATGTGTATATATTCTAAAATCCAAAAAATCAAATTCAAAATTTGATACATTTCTTGTCCTAAACAAATTGGATAATGGATATTCAATCTGTACTGTATTTTTGCTGTCTGCCAGAGTGATGAAGGTCTTGAGACAGAGCATCCTTGTGACTGTCAGGCATCCTGAGTTAGCTGCATTTCTATGGAACACCATTGTCACCTAAAAGAATGATCAACTGACTGACAAACTATGGTTATTTGATGTAGGTGTTTGGCATGTATTCTCTTGAATGGAGTAAGCATATCACTTCAAAAGAACTCTGACAGTATTTTATTTGAGCTTTCCAATGAAAAATTCTTGAAGACACTATACTACTAGGAGTACTAATGACCTTTCTGACAAGATTGGTAATATTAAAAATATTATTTTCTGATAGTGTAAAATGAAATATGACAATACATAACTCAGTGAACTAATATTTTCCCAATGACCAGTGTACCATCTTACCAGTCATATGCAGGCAAGCACAGGAAGGTCCTAGGACTGTAATGTAAGACAGCAGGAAAACTCATTGATATTTCAGATTCCACAGACAACTAAATTTTAAGAAAATACCACTTGTCAAATTTAGGTATAATATTAAAATGAGTATCCACAATTATTTGAAAAGAAATAGAGTTACTTTCAATTAGGTAGAGGGAAAGGAAGGGAGGGGGTATGAGGGTAGGAAGGGTAGTAGAATTAATCAGACATCATCACCCTATGTACATATATAACAATATATCCAGTTGGGTTCTACATCATGTATAACCAGAAGAAAGAGAAATTCTTCTCCATTATATATGATGTATCAAAGTGTATTCTTCTGCCAGGTATAACTAATTAAAACAAATAAAACATTTTTAAAAAGGAGTTGAAATACTTTATAAAGTCCTTTTCCAACTACATCCCTGTGTGGGGTCAGATGCATCTCATTCTTCAACTGAAATAATGTATCTCAACCAATGTTGATGGAATGTAGATACAGATGTTGATAGGGGACAGACAGATCCAAGTGGTGGGAACAACAAGGTTAAGGGAATAATTCTACAGAATGAGCTGACTGAGCTGACCCCCACATACTTTCTTTTCCAAGTACCTGCAGTACTACCTGGCCTAAGTGTACAGGATAGGACATATTCCTCAGCAAACTACCTGTTATCTGCAGGAGAAGCAGGCCTGAAATAATATTAATCAGAAGAACCCAAGTTACCCTGGAGGGGGAGACTTTTGTGACCCTTTTCACAGACCAGATCCCAAAACTCAGGGAGATAAAGATAATTCCTCCTAACCATGAAATCTGTAAGAATTTATGATTAAGAATCCAATTAGAACCAGTAAGTATGGGTCAAAGGAACCTAAAGTTGTCATGGGAGTGGGGACTTGAAAGTCTGATGTCATCCTGCTATCAGTCAAAAGTGACAATGTGGACCTGGGTCCAATTCTCTAGAAGCTTCTATGGGATCCCAAATAAAACTGCACTACCCAAGATACACACTGTCTCTCTCCTCTCTGAGAGGCCCATCTCTTCCCTTTTCTTATCCCTTCAGTAAACTTATGCCTGTTAACTCTGAGCAACATGTCTGAAATCTTTCTGACTTGATCATAAGAATCAGGGTTTTAAAAGGTGGGGGATCTTCATGGAAGAAAAGAAATGGCAGCAGCAAGGGTAGGTGATTCTTCTGTGTTTCCATAAAGAAGGTAGTAGAGGCAGGTGGAGTCAGGATGAGTGTGCAGGAATTCGGCAGTTTCAGCTTGGACAAGGTAGACTCCATTCACCTGCACTGATCTCTTAGGTAAGTGCACAGAGACATCACGTGTGTATGAAATAGCTAATCCCTATAAGTACGTATGTGCACCTTTTTTTTAGCTGAGTCTTTCCAAATTTTTAGTAAGCTTATGGGGCACTTTGAAAATTTTTATAAATTCTAATCTATATAACTTTTCATTTGAAATTTCTCCCATTCCTTTCTGTTTAGAAATGACTTCCCTCACCCCAAGTTTGTAGTAATTTCTCTTTTTTTTAATGAAAGAGGAAAAGAAAAAATAAGTGTGTGCCATTTCTAGACCCAACTCCTGGAAATACCTCACATATCTTCTTTCATGACCTTTTCCCATACTGTAGTGGAAGGGCAATGTGGGTCATCCTGGCCACCTTAAAAGACATCAGAGGCAATGCCTCTAAGAGGTTTGTGTCCTGCTTAACTCTGCCCCCAACCTTGAGCATCTACTCCAGACTAATATGCCTGTTGCATTTTAGCCAAGGCAAGAGGCTTGTTCCTTGGGCCTGTTTAGAAAACAGTTATAAGCCTGACCTATGTAAATCATGTATTAGCCATGTGACTTTGGACAAATGAAACACTCACATTATGCCTCAGTTTCTTTATCTAAAACAATGGGAGTTTCACTCTCCTAATAAGATTCGTTATAGGAGTAAGTGATACATGTTAAGAACAAGAAATAGAACTGGATATGTAACGAGCACTAAGTCAATATTAACTTATTGTTTATATGTTATTATCTACCAGAGCAAGTTCTCCATCCACAGTGGATGTTGCCAAATCTTCCTGGGCATTTCAGGCAAAGAATATTGAAGTATGGTCAGAATATCTTTTTACTGGAATCTCTTCTTATAAGCCAGGCTGAGGAGTATGTGTACATGGACGGGGAGAGACTGATTGAGTGTAATCTGACAGGATATGGGTGCAGTGGGAGCCATAGGTAGTGCTTATGTGATGACTTCAAGAGCATGGTGCTCCTCTGCCATTACACCTCATAGTCACATGGGGTGGTTGCAGAGAATTGACCCTAGGAAGGGAGCCAGGCAGTGAGTTGTAGTATGGAGATTTTCAGCAAGAGGGTGCAGTCAATTTGATCTGGGATGGGTAGGTCTAGGTAAGCCTCCCTTTGAAGCTCTGACTAGGCAGAACTGTGTCTCAGAATCATAGTTTCCCCAGGGCTCTAACCAGGAACCCTGTAGTCATATCACAGACAGAGTCTAACCCCATTCCTCATTCCATCTTACTGTTCCATCTTACTTATATGAGCTTTGTTCTCAAAAAATAAAAGAACCACAAGGAAGATAGAATTTTTTTTAACATCTAAAAGTCCACATCTACTCTGGATATGTTTCAGGTTCTCCAGTTAAGACACCCAGGGGAACTGGCCCAGTCTCCTAAGTCTAAAACCATGGCATAGAAAGATACATGTTACTCAGAGATGTGGCCGTGATGCGGCTTTCTGGAAGCTGTATGGAACTAACTGTGATGCTGGGGAACTAACTGTCCAATCTCAATGCTGGACACTGGTATTTTAAGTCAGAAGTCATCATCTTATTGGAGCAAAGAAAGGAATGTTGATGACTGAGAGGCAAAAAAAAAATTGAGTTCTTAAAGGAAAAGACAAGAAAATACCTGAGTCTTTAAGAGAAATGACAAGTTCTCCAAATTCAAAGTCAAGAGCTAAATAGCTATGGGAAAGTGTTTACCTATTTTTTTTTAAAAAAATGAATCTCCTAGGAATTTCAAATGGAGGGAAATCCAATAACTGAGGAAAATGGAAGTTCTATAGTCTAGGTGGCAGCCTTGGAATATCTGAGAGAATTTATACCCAATGAATGTTATTATTGTGAGAAAGGTTTCAGTGAACATCAACAACTTTATCAACATGAAAGCACTGACACTGCTAACAAACACTTTGAAAGTGACAAATGTGGGAAGTTTTACATTGAACACAGGTCTTGAAGTACACTAAAAATTCAAAATAATATGAACACTTTTGACTAATAACAATGCAAGAAGGCTTTTAGAAATAGCAGTGTAAAGAAGTCATAGCAGTGGAAACTCCCTTCAATGAGTAGAATATGGGGAACATTTTCAATATTGTTTGATACTTAATAGAAATAGGGAAGCTCATACTATCATAGGACCTTAGGAATGTATCTCATGTGGGACATCCTCCAGTACTGGCCTATATAGTTTGAATGTGTTCCCCAAAAAACATGTCGCAGAAACATAGCCCCCATGAAATAGTTTTGGGGAGGTGGAGCCTAATGAGAAGTAATTAGGTCATGAGCATGGAGTAATGGAATAATGCTTCTATCATGAGAGTGGGTTTGTTATCAAAGAGGGGGTTTGACCCCCTTTAATCTTGCCTCTCACCCTTTCTTGCCCTCACTACAATACAGCAAGAAGGCTTTCAATAGATGCTAGCACCCAGATAGTGGACCTCACAGTCTCCAAAATTGTGAGATAAGGAATTTTTGTTCATTATAAATAATCATCTCGGGTATTCTTATATAGGAGAGCAAAATGGGCTATGACATGGCCCAAATCCTGTTGGCCCAAACTAACACTGAAGAATTTGAAAATTGCTTTATATAACATGAAAAGCCCACTGTTATATAATGATCTTGTAATTGGATACTTTATAGAATACTTTCATAATTCTAAGTCATTTCACAATGCCAGATCCAGAATAACACTCAAGAATATAATTAATTTCCAAATAATTGGATGAATGAATAGATTCTCTTGAATTTGCCAGGTAAATTATCATATTGATTGCAAAGAGTAATAATTTTGTTTCTCTCTAATTTTTATACTGTTTTTCCTTCCTTGTAAGAATGTATTAAAGTAAGCTTTTAGACACTGAAAAATATGCATAAGACTTTGCACTAATGTGCCTGGAGTATGATCATGCCAAAAGACTCTTTGGGCTACAAACCATAGGCACCCACAGGAGTTAGCTTCAGCAAATGCAGGACAGAAGTTCCAAGAATCAGGATAGATCTAGACTTCGCAATTGGGCAGAAATCACGGTCTACAATGCTGTGAGCTGCTCATATGGTCTTCTCTTGATTCTCATTTCTTTTATTATTTTCCATCCAAATCCTTTGATTGGCAAAGGCAATAGCCTATGTTCTATGGTATAGATTAAGCCACTCAATGACAGATCTATCTTGAGGAACTATGTTCACATTTCCATCAAAGAATGCATCCCCCTTCAGGTGCCCCTCCTAGAGCCAATCACCCTCAGTCACATGTGGGGACTATAATGAACTCAACTTGACTCACCAATCAACTATAGGGGCAAGAGGAGAAGTGAACCACAGAGATGATTTTACAAACACTGCATCAATGTGAATAGAGGCGGGAAAGGGCAGCCTAGAAGAATGATATTGAAGTGGCCCTAAACTTATCCACTGTGTTTAGCAAACACTGTAGTTTGCAGAGCTCTCCATAGTTTATGAAGAGCTTACTCATATTACCTCAATTGCTTCATCCTTCATGGTAAGTTTCTTTTTAATGTTAATTTTTCACATGCATAGACTGCGGCTTAAAGATACACAGTGATTTCCAAGGCTGCTGAACTGCTAAATGTAAGACCCAGACTCCAGATTCCACTTTTCCTTCAGTCTATCTGGCTATTGTTATAAGACAATTACCACAATGTTACACCCTGTTAGATCTCTGGCATCATTAATGTCTTGAAGAAGTTGATGTGATACTTTTCAGGGATGCGCTCTATTACACTAAGTGACAGATGCACAGAATGTCTACCAGCATTCACTGAAACAACTGAGAATATTTCCTCCAAGCCCATACCTTCTTCAGATAGAGGAGAAACCAGAAGAAACTGCCAGAACAGAATCACATTTGCCTTCATGCTGAATCAAGTGACAATATCTGTTTCTTCCTCTGCTGTGTTGCTCCCCAAGAGAGATAATAATTTTCTAAAAACTGGAGAGTAATCCTCACCAAAACATTAATGTCATATATATTTTGAATACTACATGCTAATTTTAAAAATAAAAGAATGAAGGGAATATAGCTCAGTTGGTAGAGTGCTTGCCTCGCATACACAAAGCACTGGGTTCAATTCCCAGCACCTCAAAATAAATAAATAAATAAAATAATGAAGGCAGATCATTTCAACATAAATGGCCTAAAATGAGAAGGGCAAAACATTTGTCTTCCTCCATGATTTTGCTTCCTAAAAGTCAGATTCTTTCCATTTATAGTCCAGTGTCATCAAGGATCAACACCCTTTAACTGGTCTGAGATGAACTTTGCTCATGCTTGAATTCTGACCTCAGCAGGGACCTAGTGCATTCAAAAGAAACAGGCATGTCTCTACAAGAAAAACTACAGTTGATACTTTCACTGAGGACCTTTACAATGGAGAGCCATGCCACAAGATATGGTGAGTCTGCATGGCCTCCTGACTGCTATCTAGCTCTTCAAAGTCCCAATCTGAGTCAGCTACCCCCAGTAGCAGGACACTCCTTGGACTTCAGTCCTCTCTCTTAAGACCCCCAGTAGATGCCTGAAACTGCCAGTAGTACTAAACTCTCCATATACTATGACTTATCTTCTACATACATACCTGTAAGAAATTTTAATTTATAAATTAAGGACAGCAAGAGATCAACAATAACTAATAATAAAAATGGAACAATTATGGCAATACTATAATAAAAGCTATGTGAAAGAGGTCTCAAAACATGGAATTCCCCATTAATATTTTCAAACTAAGGTTGACCTCAAGTAACTAGCACTGTGGAAAACAATACTGCAAATAAGGGGAGGGGGGCTAATGTAAAAATTATCTGAGCCTCTTATTTTCTCCCACTTCTGAGATTCATCTGTCTCTCACCCTGACTGGCACAACTATTCTCTAGCACAGAGCAGCACAGGCCAGTGGCCAGGGAGAACCAATGGGGAAAGGGGGCAGAAAATACTGATCCTTATTATTCTCATCCCTGTCACAACTATATCAGCAATTAGACATGAGCAATCTTAAAGAAAGGCAAAAGTATAACTATGGAAAACAATGCTACATTTTAACCCACCAACCTGGCCCTTTTGACCAGTCTCCTTTGTCATCACTTATGCAGTTAGAGCTACAGGATGCCAGAGCAGAGAGACTTAATAATCAGTGCCCATCAAGTCCCAGGATTCTCAACAGCAGGGATAAAGGGCGAGGATACAATTTAAACTCCACAAAGCTGAATCTACCCCCAGACTTCAATATTCTGCCATGTGGAAATGTAGCCACTGTTGCCTTATGAAGTCAGTACTGGTGGAAGCATGAACAAACAATAATGACCAGAGACCTCTGGTATCATGGCCTTCACATATAGTGGGCAACAGAATCCCTGGAGGGCCTGGGAAAACAGGGCGGCTGGGCTCATCTCCAGAGATTCTGATTCAATAGGGCTCTGGGGAGGCCCCAAGAACATGCACTTCTGGCAAGATCCCAGGTAATGCTGATGCTTTGAGTCTAGGGACCACACTTTTGAGAACCACTGCTGTATCCCAAAGTCTTTATTTTACAGATAAGAACACTGAGGCCCTCAAAGGAGAGGCCATGAGCTGGGGCTCAGGTTTCTTCACTCAAAGAATAAGAGGTTAAATTTTTAAAAAAGGAAGAAATGCAGGATAAAAGGAAGAGATGGAGGAATGAAGAGAGAAGAAGGAGAGGAGGGAGGAAAAAATAAAATAGATAATGTTATTGAAAAATAAAGCAAAAGCATCTCCCTGAAGCCTGAGATTGCTGGGGAGGGCACAGTTTGACATGGGATGAGAAGTTTCTGGGCTTGAAACTGGCCTATGGTCTCAGTTCTGGCACCTACAGGCAAGATGCCTTCCTCCAATGTCACAGCAGCAACTTAGAAATGTAACCAATTCCTGGATCCTGCAGACCCTGTGAACCCCCAGAGCTCACTGCACTAACAGTGGCTTTGGTAGCTACAGATGCTGCCTCATAACAGGCCCCAGAGTCTGAAGGAGGGGCCATCCCCTCTATGGAACTGGGATGAGAATTTGATAATTGAGACACCTTCCCAGGGTGTTCACAGTAAAAATAACAGAAGGAGATGTAGAGGTGTTGGGTTCTAGTCCCGACCACCTGTCAACTTAGGTAAGTCTCTTGGTTCCTGGGAAATTGAATTGTGTTAGATATAAGAAGTGGGTTGATGATTTTTCTGGAATTTTTCACATTTTCTGTTCTGTCATTCTACTTTGGTTTTGGGTTTCTTGCTACCTCCCTCTTTTTTTGAATAGGAAGGTCCAAGAAATGATAACATTTCTTCTAGTTGGTAGAATAGGAAAAGGTCAATGGAACAGATACTTGTAACCCAGACATGTGACAAATGAGTAAAGGTGCCAAATGTCCCAGGCCAATGCAGGTATCAAAATGCCTTTCTATTCGGCTTTGTGTAGACTGGTCTGTCGTGGGTGTCTGCAGTCAGCCACAAAGTTTATATCACTTAGCCTCCAAGAGCAGTCCATCCAGCTGGCCTCTCACTCCTCTGAAAACACTCCTTTAAGAGCTCCTCCTTTCTCACTCGGTGCTCCCCAAACCCAACTGACAAATGTCACAGGATGCAGAGCTCAGCCTGGGCTGCTCTTGTCTGGAATTACACCCCCTAATGCACTGTAAATGGCAGCTGGATGTTGCAGAGGAAGACCAGAATCCTTCCCCCAGCTCTGATATCTCGTTAGAACCCTGGATTTCAACATTCAATTTCCTGCTTGACATTCCTACTAATTTCAAACCAAATGTTACCCAACCAGGACTCTTGACTTCCTATTCCACACTCCCTCCAAATAGCTCCTCTTCCTTCCTTCTCAGATTAATAAATGGCACAAGCATCTATCCAGCTTCTCAAGCTTCTAAGACTTCCTCTCTTCTCCTCAGCTCTCATATGCAATACCCGGGAAAATCCAGAATATGTATCCTCCACCTCTCATCATCTCCCTGCCAACACTTCACCCACTAAATGACATCTGTTAACTGGGTGACTGAAAATGTCTACTGATATCTTTATGTCTACACTGTCTGCTTACAATCTAACCCCTATACAGTAGCAAGGTTTGTTGTTGTTGTTGTTTTTAAGCAGAAACAATTCCACCATCTCTAATTTCAAACCTCACAATTACTTTCCATTGCACTTGAGATCAAACCCAAATTCCATGGCCAGGTTCACAAGATCTCCACCTCTTCACCTGCTGGGGCCCTGCCTCTCCATGGAATCTTGAATCACCCCATCTCCCAACAAATATTGGTGGCCCTTTATATTCCCCCTACTCAGGTTTTTGTTGTTCTTAGCCTAAGCCATACACGTTCCTAACCTCACTTCTGCTGTTCCTCTTTCTGGCTCCCTATCTTCATTCTATTCTCACTCAAATATCTTTTCCTCTGAGACCTTTGCTTTCTCCTCAGGCTAAAGAATCCTCAGTCTCCATCACACTGTCCTGTTTTAGTTCTCTGCATAGAGATTATAATTACTAGATAATGCTCTTTGCTCTTGATATATATTTATCCTGTTTTTCCCCACAAGCTTCTTAGGACCGCCCTCATCTCTATGTCCACTTCTTCAGACTCAGGGCCTAGAATGATGACTAAACCCCAGTGTAGCTCAGTAAACAGTCATTGGAACCTCAGTAACTGGGAAATGACAGAGCCTTAGGGAGCAATTCTGTTTAATCCCCAGGCTCTGCAGAGGAGGGGATACAAGGTAGTAAAGGTTGTCCCAGCACCCCTGGGAATTGTAAGTACTCCTGTGTACTCCTGTCACTTAGTCATGCAGATTACCACCACTCCAAGTATTGCATAGGACATAAAATGGCAGAGTTACATGGATACTGAAAATGACCACAAAACTGACTCATATCTCCCTGAAGTGACAGGAATGCCCTTTTGGATGACAGGGTCAGGACCTGTCCTTCCCAGCTCTGCTGCCTCAGCATCAGGGTCTCAGGGCTTTTCAGCTCTTACCTTCTCGGCTGATTCTGGTTTGGTGGTAGCTCTTGCTAGTCTGGATTCCCCAACTTGAGGTAAAGGAGGCATGGGAGCAGCTGGGCTTTGGAAATGGTTGGGGAGAGGTGTAGAGAGGCTCGTACTATGAGCAGGAACATCATCTCCTTGCCCTTTAGCCTGCATGGAAGGCCAGAGGGGCATTTCCTGGCACAACCTGGTTTCCCAGGGGATTCTGCTCATATTACTCACCTCTTCTCTATGCCCATTTTTACCTTCTTCTTACTACTTCAAGAGCATGTGTTATAAGGCAGAAATAGAGCATTTCCTCCCTTCAAAATTAAGAATTTCTGATCAATGAATGCTATGTTGGAGACTATCAATAGTCAGATTACAGACTGGAGGAAAATATCTATAATATCAAGTAACAATATGTCACAGATTTTAAGAACTGAACTTAGAGATGTTTGCCTCTCATTCTCTGCTATCCACAAATCACAGTTCTTGAAGGGGCAGGGAGGTATTATTTTCTTCATTCCTCTTGCATCTGTGGCTAGAGCTACTAGTAATAAGGCTTAGTGGAAGGAAATGCCTCATGCCCCTGTATATTAAAGGCTATTTAAGTACTGTTTAATGCATACTTCTTTGATTAAAAATGATGTAAGCAATCTTTTTTTGCTTTTCAGCCTTGAAATTTTCATGTTTTGTAAAATGCCTGATCATATACTTTGCCCATTTTTCCATTTTGGTTCTTCATGAGTCCTATTGACTTGGAAGAGTTCCTTATATATTGTTCCTTGATACCTCAGGTATTTTTTTCCCATCTATCATCTGACTGTAGATGCTCTCCAAGATAGGTAGACCCTCTTGATCAGAAAGCCTTATTTTGATATAATCAAATGCATAATTTTGCACTATAATTTGTACTTTTGAGGTTTTACATAAGATATCCCTCCTACACTTAACCCTTTTTCAATTAACTTTATAGTTTCATCTTTCACATTTAAATATTTATTTTTAGTTTTCCTGTGCGGTGTGTAGTCTGGGTTCAGTTTGGTTTTCGTTTTTTCTTTATTTAAAAAATTTCTCTATAAAAACTTCCCCTACATAAACTTTCCCTATTGATTTGTGGTTCTACTTTAATGTATACTAAGCTCCTGTCATACAAAAGTCTGTCTCAGATCTTCCTATTCTGAGATGCAGGCCTATTTGTTTGTACTAACCTCAAGACCACAACTTTTAACTACTTTAGATTTGTGGTACACCCTATCTGGTAAAGTAAGTTCTTTTTACACTAATAGCCATTTCTTTAAAGAGATTTTTTTAAAACAACTATTCTACCAATCAGAAAACAATGTGACAATATTCAAATATAAAGTTGTTGTTTCGTGTTTTTGTTAAGTACCAACTATCATTTGTATAATATGGGGTTAAGCTGGTAAATGAATAATTGAGACATTCATTCAAAAAACGTATATTAGATGCCTAATATTTGTTGGTTGGCTTGTTATAGAGACTGAAGATTGAGTAATGAACAACAACAACAAAATTCTGTCTTCGTGAAACTTATGTTTTTAGTGATAGGAATCAGCAAGCCATCTTAATAATATCCCCTTCCCTGCCCAGTGTCTGGGGAATGCTTTTTCCACCAGGGTCTTAGGTAAAAATCCCTCTGGTTCCTGGAATAAATATTTCAGAATAAAAGAGCCAATCTTAACCTGAAAATAAATAAATGTTGTTCTTCCTGAGGTTTATAGTAAACCATGAATTCATACATGAGTTAATTTAATCAAGATTTTATGTGTTTAAAAGTCAATGTACTAAAAGGAAATAAAGAGAATGTAGTCACTGTTCTGACGTTGATTAAAGAGCTATAGAAATAAAGATAAAATTATTGCTTCTATGAATATTCTGAATAATAACATCTACTTATTTTCATTATATTTTTAATAATGAAAATGAAACTGTCCTTTAAAGAAAGAAGTCTGGTTCTAAAAAGAATCCAGACTATTTCAGATGTGCCTGCTCTTTCCAATCACAGGATGAAAGGTTACAACAGTAGCAACTTATGAACATTTAGGGCTCTCAAGGGAAATGCACCTGTTTTGTTGGAGACTGCTTTGTGACTGGCTTCTCCTAGTCACTGAGTAATCACAAGGTGATTGAAGTTTTCATTCCACTACATCCTCCTCTTGGAGAAAACTGAATGGACAGAGGAGCACCTGGCTGGTTGCTCTTTAAGTTGGCTCAGAAATAGTCCCAGAACTCCAAGGTCAGATATCCTTATTGGTCACAGCCACTGTAGGTAGCAGAGAGCTGACCAGAGGGGTTAGATTTGCCACCCTCCCTAGGGGCTTGGGTTGGGGGATAACTAGGGGACAGTATAGGAAAATCAGAGCTGGTTAGATAGCAGTATAGCCTGGCTGATCTCTTCAGTATTTCTCAGAGGTGAGAACAGTGGCCAGGGTTACTGGGAAGGCCCCCCTCCAACCAAACACCCCCCTATGGAGAGCAGACTCTGGGAGTGTAAGGTTAAGTACAGCAGCACACACCAGCCACTTCCTCTCACCTGGAGGTTCCCAGAATGCCAGCTTTCCTCTCCCTTTACCAAAGGGGCTAAGAACCCAGCAACCAAGAGGGCAGGCTGCCACCGTACAGCTGGGTGATATGAAGAATGGTGGATCTCTTTGGGCCTCAGTTTCCTCTTTGTAAAACAAGGAACATGTTCATGACTAACCTTCTAGGGCACAAACAACAAGGAATGCAGTCACTTATACCATGCTCCCTTCTTCAAACATGGTGTCCAACCTCTTTCTCCAAACCTGGCCACTGAGTCAATGCTTTGGACTGTCTTGTCTCCCCCAAACCCCATGATAAGGCTGTGAGGATGGTGTGGCATCCTTGCTCATAGAAGGCTCAGTTGAGCATGGTAAGCTTGCACCAGATGCTACAAGATCAGAGCAGGGACCACTACCAAATTTACTGAGCCTAAGTCTCTATAACATTGAGGGCCCTCTAGAAAACAGAAAGAAGAAATGAAGAAGAAGAAGGAAGAAGGGGGAGAAAGAGGAAAAAGAACAGGGGGGAGGAGGAGGAGGAGGAGGAGGAGGAGGAGGAGGAGGAGGAGGAGGAGGGAGTAGTAAAAGTAGCAATAGTAGCAGCAGCAGTTTGTCTGTCTATGCATCAAAAAATTTATTTGAAAGAAAAAGTTCACCTAATTATGAGGAAAAGCAAGTCCAAATTCTGCAGGGCATATCAGCAGACTGAATCCCTAAAGAAGAGTTGATTTTGCAGTTTGAGTGTAAAGACAGTGTGCTGGCAAATTTCCTTCTGGCTTGGGGGACCTTAGTTTTCTCTCTTAGAATCTTCCTGATTGGCTAAGGCCCACTCTCATAATGGAAGGTAATCACTTTTACTCAAAAGCCACTGATTTAAATGTCAATAACATGGGAAAAATATCTTCATACTAGCATTCAGATGTTTTTGACCAAATACCTGGGTATTATAGCCTAGGTAAGTAGATACATAAACTTAATCTTCACAATAGCCATGATTGTTAAAACTGCCATTAAGTACAGAGCAATAATAAAAAAGGTACGCCATCAAGTCAACTGTGACCTAACACTTTTCTGCCACTTCTAATTCATTTTCATACTTATATTTAGGGAAATTTTTCTTTTTGTTGGGATTGGAGATTGGGCTCAGGACCTTGCACATGCTGGGTAAGTGATCTATCACTGAGCTATAGCCAAGATATAGACAGAAATTTCTTTTATACATTACTTTTTCACAAACATGGGAAAAAAAGAACCTAAGAAAAATCAAAAATTGGTTAAGACTTCCTAGAATTTTCCAAGCTACCTCAGGGATGACTGCATCTCCCTGGCACCATGTACTTTGACTTTAGGAGCATGGAGCATAGATCGGGGGGGGGGGGGCTGCTTGAGTTGCCACTAAGATATTCTTCAAACCTCTCCTACAAGCTGAGCAAGTGGTATTTTCCTGTTTAGGGTAGGTTGAGTAGCCATATTTTTAATTTCTGTTATAAAATGGAACATGAATATGCTTTCTTGTAGAGACCTTCCTTCCTTGGGCTCCATAAAACTGCTGATTGTGACTAGAAATGCAGATTCATGGTCACTTCTCACTGATGTATACTTGCTTCATTAATAACAAATCTAAGTGCCATGGATGTGTCTATATCTTTCTGCACACTCATGGCTCTTCTTTTGAATGCAGTGTAAGTATAATCCTTCTCAAGATGTTTATACCCACAAGTCAAACTCAACACAGGTGAAGTTATGACACCATGAAAAGTTTACACACACACAGCTGTACTAACCAGTTGTGACCACATCCTGGACTTTGGATATTGTGTGACCCATTATAAATTGAGAGATGATAAAATGTGGAAGAAGGTGAATCTTGGAATCAATGAATTCTGGTACTGAGTTTTCACTATTATTACCGCAGACTTCCAAGGTGGCCCTGCCACCCCATTAAAGAACGTGCTCCCAACCCCGAGGCCAGAGTCCTGCGGTGCTCCTGAGTCTCCCAGCCTTTCACCCTTGCTCATGTTTTGTTCCAGTCTGAAGGCCCTGTCAGACACAGAGCCCTTCTCATGGCCACACCTTCACTCAGGCATCTTTCTCTCCACAGAATGTAAAACTCCAAAAAGGGTCATATGATTTTATGAACCATGAGTGTTGTTGAGGGTTCTCTATGTTTCACACACAGAAACTCATCCAGTAAGCATAAAATCACATTAAGAAAAGCAATGTTATCATCCATACATACCTAATACATGGCCTTATTATTGTATATGATGGCAAGCTACTTATTTTAGCAGGCATTTCATTATTTAAATAAATGTCATATTCCTTATATATGGGTTGACCACACAGCTCAGTTCTCCTGGAATAGTAAATTTTCAATGCTGCCCCTTTTCCTCTCAAAAATGGCCCATTTCAGAAAGTCCTAATCTATAAGTTCATCTATTTGTAAAGTCATGTTCAATTCATTGATATATCTCACAGTCCTTCAAATAATTTTTATGCTCAAAGGACTTATAATTAAGGATATTTAAGCTAGATCCTGAAAGCAAAATGTCCTGCTCCCCACTCTCCAACTTATCAAAGTTTTCATCCAACATTCTTTAGCATCAGAGATCATCTGAGGAAAGTGCTCCCTGACTGACAAGCAGATTTGAACACATCAGATCATACTCCTTTCCTTAAAGTGAGGACCTGAGCCCAGGTGGGCCACATGACTGGGCAGAGACACATGACTGAGTTTGCACAGTAGGAAGTCTGTTCCTGGACATTTAGGTTAGGTCCTATCCTCTGGATCACAGAAGACTGAACAGTATTGGCACTGTTTTTCTTAGGCTCAAGGCACTTCTAGGATGCTTTTCTTCAAAGCTAGTCTTGAAAGCTACCTATAAGAACTTGAATCTGATAATCCTGGTTCCATTTCATGGGACTCAGAGGAAGTTTTCCTTGTCAGGTATCTGACACTTGACCTCACACTGGGCTCTCCAGCCCTCTCCCTGTGGCCTCTTTGTCTTCCCTACCAAGATAAGGGAAGTGCTCAGTCCCTAGTATCCCACAATGTGACTATTGGCCATAGGTCCTTTAAGGAGGTACAGTTGGTCCTTTGAATTCACACCTCCACACCTGCAGATTTGATAGATCACAGAACAAAAATATTTTTTAAAATTGCACAGATACTCACATACTGACTGTTATACTCAGATACTGAACAAGCAAAGATATCCAGTGGTCAGTATCTTCCCTTGTTCTTCTGGTCTGTGTGCCCAGCCCCTCCACCATGCAGGCTGTACAACAAATATCTTAATTTCTTGGGTCATGCCTACAAACCACATGACTTGTACTTCAAAGAAAGTTACCTGCTTTCTCTCTGACATGTCCCAAATCAGTACCCTTCCAAAAACAAAGATTTGCTCCTGTGGTGCTATTCAAAGCAACAGTCAATCCACGTACGCTTTGATCCTTCCTGTGTTATAATATTTCTTCCAGGACACTTGCTCTGAAATGCTGTATCAGTCTTCTAGTGCTACTACAAAAAAATGCCCCAGACTGGGTGGTCTAAACAGCAGACATTGATCTCTTTCAGTTCTCCAGACCAAAGTCCAAGATCAAGGTGTCAGCAGTGTTGGTTTCTCCTGAGGATTCTATCCTGGGTTTACAGATGAATGCGGTCATTTTTTGTTTATTTGTTTATTTGTTTTATTATATTTTTTATACCTTTATTTATTTATTTTTATGTGGTACTGAGGATCGAACCCAGTGCCTCACACATACTAGGCAAGCGCTCTACCACAGAGCTACAACCACAGCCCCCGAATGCCGTCTTTCTACATCTTCACATAGCCATACTTTTGTGTGTGTGTATCCCTAGTATGCCTCTCTATTTTTTTATAAGGACACCACTTAAACAGGATTATGGACTACCATGGCCTCCTTTTAACATTATTACAGCATCCCTTTGTATCTGCAGGGATTAATTCCAAGATCGGCTGTAGATACCAAAATTCATGGATGCTCATGTCTCTTATATACAATGGTATTATATTTGCTTAGAACCTACACAGATCCTCATGTTTACTTTAAATCATCTCTAGATGACAATATAATACCTAATACTATTTAAATTGTTGCTATACTGTCTTGGCTATGGAATAACAACAAGAAAAAAAAGTCTTTACATGCTCACTACAGATGCAAGTTTTAAAATATTTTTGATTTGTGATTGGTTGAACCCGAAGACGTGGAACCCATGAATATGAAGGGCTGAATGTACCTCTTTAAAAGCACTGTGGCCAAACAGTCCCATTCTAGGGCATTAGGGATTGAGAACTTCAACATATGTATTTTAGTAGGGACACAATTAGTCCATAACAAAAGTGATCTTCCTAGCAATTCTGAGATGGAGGTGGCCCCATATTACAGATGAGGTCTTTGAGGTAAAAGTGATACTCATGATACCTGTGTGTCCTGTCCACAGTTTTTTTTTTTTTTTCATTCAACAAGTGCTTTCCTGAGCACTAACTGATATCCACTGTATGCCTGCTGTCCAGATGCCCAGTATGTGACCTGGACAAGTCAGAGCAGATTCCCATGCTCATGAATCTGGGGCATGGAGGAACAAACATATGAAATCACTGGAGTAGAATGTCTGATTAGCTCTGCCTCAGTGGTAGAGTGTGTAAACAATATACACAAAGCTCTGAGTTCAATCCCCTGCACCTACCACAAAAAAACAACACTACAACAAAAACATCACATAAAAAAACCAAAATGGCCTCTAACACTAATGAGCATCCTGAAGAATACCAAGCAGTATAAAGGACAGAGGTAGAAGAAACTGGGCCTGAAAACTGATTTTCTCCTACTCACTGTACCAATCTATAAAGAAGAACTAAAACCTCTGTGAGGTTGACCAGAAGCAAACTTGCTCCAACCCTGTTAAGTGCTGAACATAGATGGCAAAGCTTACTGGACCCAGCAGATCTCTGATTCCTGACAGCATGGGAATGGCAAAGCATCTGCCATACTGTTCTGCATCCCCAGCAGAACACACTGCATCGCCATGCTGTTCACTCACCAGTGTGAGTCAGTGGGATGCCTAGCGGGAGGCCACAGGTGGGTCACTGTCATAGCTGAAGAGCTCTGTGATTAGGGAATCTGGGCTGAAAGCAGGCATCTCCATATCTGAAGAGGGATATGATCTCACCTCTCAAGATCACTACTTGTATAAAGATCCCTGAAAAGTGGCATGACAGGAAGAATAGTTAGGACCATAGTCGCATACATTTAGATAAATGTGTCAGGATACAACAAGCCCCATGGTGGGGCTGTCTGAGGTCAGGCGACCATAAAGAGGCCTTCAAGGAAGGGACAGAATGTGGAGGATCACATGGTGAGGAGGCACCCATAAAATAATCTAGAGAAAGAGCTGCTTGAGCAACAAGTCTACAAGTTCACAGGCCCTGAGATGGGGGAGTTGGGGTGGTGGGGTGGTTCCTTGGACAGAGAGCAAGCTAGCAAGGCAGAAGTGAAAGCAGCAAAGATGAGGCAGAAAGAGAGGCCCAAACCAGATACTGAATCCATAAACACTTTGACCTTGAACTCTCAGCCTCCAGAACTGAGACAAATGTCTTTTGTTTAAGCCACCCAGTTTGTAGCATTCTGTTATAGCAGCCCCAGCTCACTAAGGAGGGCAGGAATCCAGATCTTTCTGGCTCACACCTTGTTTTTTTCCAATGCCAGGACAGCCAGCTGCTGCTTTACTCAGGACATGGGACTTCCCTTCAGCCAAGGGGTCACAGGATGGAGGAGGTCAGAGGGCTGAAGATACAGGTGGATCACCAGGGGAACAAGGTTCTCTTCACATGCAATTCAAACCACAGCACCGTGATGATATTCTGATCATAAAAACCACACCTTATTCACTAAAGCAAGGAGGGTGTTTATTATACCAGAAACCACAGGGAGTGAGTAGGCTGGCACGAGGTTGTGATTCAAGCAGAGATCTGGCAGTGATATCAGGAGCAAACGTCCCATTTGTGGCCGGATGATTATTAATAACACAAGGCACTCAGTGTACACTGAAAATTCACCCTGGCATATGAATACAGAAGTCCCCTGGAATCAGCTTACCAAATGGGGAGCTTCAGGTATCAGACCAAAGTGGTCACTCTTTTCTTGAGGCTGCCTGGAAGGACTTGTAGGGTCTGTTGGGAACATTAACAACATGGGTTCATGCTCCTGTGACATTGGTACTTCACAATATGTTTGCAGTACTTTCCCTCACTGGTAGATATGCTTAACCACATTTTACAGATGAATAAATTGAGAATGAGAGTGATGAAGTTATTTGCTCAAGGGAAAACAGAGAAGAAATGATAGAAAAATAATCTGAATCCAAGTCCAATGTCCATCCCCTCCCCTGAGAATATCTATTTATCACCCACCTGTCCATCCAACCACCCATCTATTACACACCCATTCACCAATCCGTCTACTTATCCATCCATCCATTAACACATCCATTGTTCCTACTACACACCCTTCGTATGCTTAGATGAGTGGGCTTAGGAAATTCAGATCCCTACCTCAAGGACTTGAAACTCATCAAGGAAACACATGGTATATTCATGGTTACATCAAAGGCTCAAGTCCAGAGACAAATCAGATGAGATCTTAGAAGCCTTGCAGAATTGCTCATGGGATCTAAGGCATAAAGACAGGTTCATAAGAGGGGGTGGAAGAAGAAATAAGTACTGGGTACAAGTCTAAGTCAAGCATCATCTCCCACCAGGATGATGGGAATAGGCCTGCATGACTCACGGACAAAGCCATGCAGTTTTTGACCTGTAGAGGAGGAGACATGTCAGATCACTCAGTGAATCCTATTAATTGAATGCACACCTAAGGCCATAAATGTTTCCCATTGTTAAGCTCCGAACCTAGATGCATAGTGCTGTCCAGTGCAGCCTACCCCAACCCAGCCTGATGTGGCCTCTCTTATGTGCTCCACTCTAGCCATCTGACTTCTACACAGACTGCTCCTGCTCTTTTCTCTTTTTTTTGCCTCATTAGCACCTAGTCATCCTCTGCACCTGAAAATAATGGTCTCTTCCTGCACGAAGTCTTCTGAGATTGCCTAGGTTGTCTCTGTCTTTTCTTCTCCCAATTGCCATTCTACACATTAGGATACTGGTCGTTCACACATCCAACCTGATGGAAACTCAACGTAGACAGATACCCATATTTTATGTTGATCAGAATATCCCACTCTCCTAGCTCCAGACCTCAGGAAAGATTGAACTGAAAGATGAGTGGAGAGACAGATGGACAGGTATTGCCCAGAAAAGCTCCATTTCTGGTCAGCTGCGCCTTGGCATCTCCAAATGTGGATGTAGAAAGGCAGGCAAGGATTGGAAATGCCATGGACAAAACCAGAGAATGGTTAGCTTAGACTAGGTTTACATGGAAGCTCAATGTTGGTCTATTCCCAAACAGAAATCTTGGCCCTGCACTAATTTACCTGGGACTTGGTCAGACAAATATACCTTGTTCCAGCTGAGAAAAGGCTGAACAACCCTGTACCCAAGGGTTTGGTGGTCCATGGTCTCAGCACCCTCATGTGCTCACAGCCAGACAGATCAAGGATGCTGGGCCTCAACCTCACTGTGTTGCTGGAGGTTGGGATTCATCAGGATCATCAGGAAAATTAGACCATCAGGAAATGTGTTCACTAATGGAGCCAGTAGAAACAGGGCAGCCAATTCACCCCTGGGCCTCCATGGATAGTCACTATAGTTTGTAGGTATCTCCTGTCGTTTTTGGTGGCAAACTAGGCCTTCCACGGGCAGACCTGAGGCTCCCCTCCCTGTTTGCCTGAAGCCACTCCTGGCTCTCAGTCCAGCTTCCCATTCATGGGTCCCTCTGGGTCACATAAGTTTCTCACAATTCTGAGCTGAGAAAAGCTGGAAAGGTAATACTACACCTAGCCCATAATTGAGAAAAATAAGGCCCAGGGGAGGATTTGACTTATTCTAGGACCCCTGACAAATGGGTTGCTGAGGTTTTTGTTGATTTCTGCTGATAGGAGATATGACACCTACAAACAGATCAACCTCTCCTATGAATTACTTGGAGTACCCTGGCCGCCCACCCCACCACATGTGCACAGGCATCCTCTGTAAAACCCACAAGCCACAGACCTGCCATAGGCCCCCAAGATGTACTCCCAGGGCCTCTATAAAGCTAAGTCTGAAATCATTACAACCAAAGAAAGTATTCACACACACACACACACACACACACACACACACACACACACACCCTTAATGCACAAAATTACCCAGCAAACTTGTTATTTAAAAAGAACAGAATTGGGTTTCCACAATTTGTTCTGGAAAGCAGATACCACCAGAAACTCCACACTGCAATTAGTTCTCCTAATGAACAATCACTGGAGCATTCACCAATGAATTCAAGCAGGATGGTGCAGGGCCAGGGCAGCGGGCAGAGCTGAGTCACCCTGGCACTCCTGGGCAGCAGGGAGGCCAGGTGCAAGGACAGAGCCCTGAGGCTCCCAGCAGGGACAGGTGTTCTGTTCCCACAGGATGGGCCAAAGCACCTAGGACTGGAACTGACCAAGGTCTCCTTGCCTAACAGCCAGCAGCCCCCAGCTCTGACTACCTGGGAAAACAGAATTCACCAGAGCCAGCCTTCTGGATACTGAGTGGCTCAGAGGCCATGTGAGGACAGTCCCTGGGCTGGCTCTCAGCCACTGCCATCCAGGGCCAGCAGTGGGAATGCAGTCACTGATACATAGATGTTTTCTCAAAAGGCATAAGGTTGCATTTTTGGAGTGATGGTAATGTTTTAAAGCATCATTTTAAAAAATAAAACAAATTATAGGAAAACTCATCTACTTTGTGAGAAGATTTCTGAGAATAAATTGCTGTGTGTTTGTGACTATGGGTGCACAAGAAATATGAGATTTGCTGTTGAATTGCTTTCAATCCTTGACTCAAAGCTAAAAGAAACCAAGATGGTTTTAAATCCTGAACTTATGACATTTATGTGATGTTTTTATGTTAATAAATAAAATATATTTATAATACAATAAATGATAATGAAAACAATATTCCTAATAAATTATATAATCCAGGGTCATCATCCACACAGTGTAGGTTGAGGATACATAGTGTGTGTGTCTATACATTATACACAACTGACACATAAGTTCTGAGTACTATCAGCATACATTTCTTCATTTTGCTCTCTTACATAAAATCACAAAAAATAAGTATAATAATGTTCAACTTCACATTATACTTAGTCATGCAGATGTTCACATTAGAAGTAAATTTGATATTATTAAAATTCGGTCCTTCTGTAGCACATTTGATATGTGGGGATTAAGTATGCTTTGAGCCATACTTCATATATCACATATTTTTAACAGATTGGCTTATTTTATGGAAAAATTAAGAAATAAAGCCATAGTTATTTCCTTTTTTACCCAGTCTTTAGGAGGCAATTACCATTTATTTGATACAAAAAAATACTATAAGAACTAGTTCAGGTCCAATTCTTCAGGCCTGCATTTTGACTGGGAGTTGGTACAAGCACTACAAGGGTTTGTCAGGCTCCACAGTGTTCTGGTGCTGAGAGAGATCCCCAGAAGTCACGCCGTCAGGAGGCTCTCTCCCAGCCCTCTATGTGTTTCCTGCTGACCTTTTGGCTGACAGAGAAGAGGATCAATGGACAGATCTGTTTAACTTTGCAGGTAAGACTTTACTAAAGCAGAGCATTTTCAGAAAAGTGAAAATAACACAGTTGAAAGTCACTAGTCTACATAATCAATGATCATATTCTAGAGGAGGAGACAAGCTCACAGTGGCCTCTGTCACTCAG